>NC_142872.1:1285000-2485000 GCF_051225735.1 Oryctolagus cuniculus | reverse complement strand
GACCTGAACTGTGGCATAGTGGTTAAAGCCGCTGCCTTCAATGCTATAGGTGCTATCCCATATAGGTGCCGGTTTGTGTCCTGGCTGCTCCACTTCCAATACAGCTCCGTGCTAATGGCCTGGGTAAAGCAGCAGATGATGGCTCAAGTCCTTAGACCCATGCACCTATGTGGGAGACACGGATGAAGCTCCTGGTTCCTGGCTTCCTCTTGGGCTAGCTGATTGTTGTGGCCATCTGGGGAGTGAACCCAGTGGATGAAAGATCTCTGTCTCTCTTCTCTTCTCTCTCTCTCTCTCTCTCTCTCTCTCTCTGTATATGTGTGTGTGTGTGTGTTTCCCTCTCTCTGTACCTCTGAATTTCAAATAAATAAATAAATCTTTAGAAAAAGCAACAAGAGAATTTTGACAGTGTATTTTCCTGCTTGTCATTTTAGCTGCAGTATGTGAGGGAAGGGAGAGAAGGCAGAGGAACAGGTTCTTTGCAACGCTGTTTGAGCCAACGGCTGACAGATTGCATGATCCTGACCTGTATCCTTCACATGTCAAGGTCATCCCTGGACCACTGATGTTTTCATGGAGTGTCTAATGAAGGAAGTAATATGTGATCTCGCTTTATAAAATAAATAGTTTGTGCAGTACCCACACATTCTACTTGGTCCATCAGTTTTTTAAGAAGAAATTGACTTGAGAACAGCTTTATCATCTTCCCTGGATCTAGTAAACAACGTTAAAATGCAGTCTTGCCTTTTATTCCTGAAGTTGAGTGAAATGTCAAAAGGTCAGGTAGGTTTTCCTACCTAAGACACACACTGAGAGCTAGAGTGACACAGGTCAACTTCTGGAGGAGGGGTCAGGTTTAGGGCAAATCCATTACCTGATAAAGCATCGCTTTCCTGAATTTCAGGGGCACATCGTTGAAAGCACTGCAGTCCTCCAAGGCAAGGATGAGTCTGAGGAAGGAAGCTGGATGAGGGGAACTTTGGTTCTGCAGGATGGTGACGTCCTGTCTGCTGCCAGGGTGCTCACTGAGCTTCTGTCTTCTCTGCTTTGGCAAGCACAGGTCCAACGAAGACACTTATGTGGCTCTTGAATCTTTTGGGGCAGTAACAGTTGACTAATTAGATGAGGGTTAATTAAGTTCTATGGCCAAGGTTTCTGTTGCTGTTTTGTGAGATCATTACAGGTGCTGAGGCTGGGGAGTGTAAACATTAAGGTCTATGTTTGAGGAACCGTTACATCCGGTGGGTTTTCCTATGGTAAGACTAATCTCACTGATGGCAGGCCTGCCATTGATGGGCTGCTGTGATGCCACACTCTCAGGTAATGAAATAATTTGAATTCACAAACTCACAAAACTCGTATCAGGCAAAAGTAGTTTGCTATTTGTCTAATTATAGGCAAAATACAATTTATAGGCCAAATATAAATAGAAACTATGCAAGATATACCTTTTTCATTTGAGATCTTAATTATTTGAGTCTTCCTTTTTTTTCTTAATCTAAGGATCCTAATTTATTTATCTTTTCAAAAATCCACTCTTAGTTTCCTTGAAATTTCATATTGTTTTTCTAATGTCTATTTTGTTTATCATCTTTGTTGTTTATTATTCCTTTCTACTAACTTTGGGCTTAGTTAGTACTTCTTTTTACTAGTTCTCTGAGGAGTAATGTTAGGTTAATCTTTTGACACCTTTCTTCCTTTTTGATGCAGGCATTTCTGCTATAACTTTTCTCTGAAAACTAACACTGCTGTATTCCAAGGTTTTAATATGTTGTGTTTCCATTTTTGTTTGTCTCAGAATATTCTCTTTTTTTAAAGATTTATTTATTTATTTGAAAGTTAGAGTTACACAGAGAGAGGAGAGGCAGAGAGAGAGAGAGAGGGGGGTCTTCCATCCACTGGTTCACTCCCCAATTGACCGCAACGGCCAGAGCTGCACCCACCCAAACCAGGAGGCAAAAGTATCTTCTGGGTCTCCCACATGAGTGCAGTGGCCCAAGGCCTTGGGCCATCTTCTACTGCTTTCCTGGGCCTTAGCAGAGAGCTGGATTGGAAGTGAAACATCCGGGACTTGAACCAGTGCCCATATGGGATGCCGGTGCTTCAGTCCAGGGCTTTAACCTGCTGAGCCACAGAATGTTCTTTCTCAGATATCTCCAAACATGCAGCTGGTCTCAGAAGTGAGGTTGATGCTGGGGAATTCTGAGAAAGAGAGCTCTGGAAGTTATGCATATACACAAAGGCAAAAAGAGTGTATCAAAAGTAAAATCTGGTCATAAGCTTAAGCATTTTGTAAATTTCTCAAAGGGAGAAAAAGGCAGGGATAATTCAGTTATCCTGTCAGATTGCTAAAGGAGATAATGGGGGATTTTGCATAATTCACATTTATGTGCAAATTAAACAACATGCTCTAAATAACCAAGGAATAGAATTTTTCAACAAAAACTTTACAAGCCATGAAGGAACAGATGAGACATTCAAATCCTGAAATAAAACTGCCAACCAAGAAAGTTCTAGTAAAGCTGCCCTTCAGAAATTATGGAAAAAATGACTTTTCATAGCTAGAAAAACTGAAGAAATACATTATTACTAGAATGAGAATGGTGGAGGACTTCAAGATCCTGCTTTCACCAATGGGCAGGTCATCTAGATAGAAAATCAATAAAAAACCACCAAGTGGACATAGAAGACAGCCATAGAGCATTCTATCCCACAGCTGCAAAATATGTAATCTTCTCAACAGAACATGGAACATTTTTTTGTGACAGCTCGTATGGTAGGTCATAAAACAAGTCTCAAAAATTTGAAATAATGTTGAACATATTTTCCAATCATAATGCAATAAAATTAGAAATTAGTAGCAAAAAACTTTCAAAATGATAAAAATATGTACATGAAAATTAAAAAAAAAACCTTATGGCTGAACACCTGATGGGTCAAGAAGATGTTAAAAAGGAAATTTGAAATTTTTTCTGAACCAGTGAAAATGAAAACACAGCATATCAAAATGTATTGGATACATAATAAGTGGTACTAAGAAGGAAGCTTATAGCAGGCAGCACCAAAAAAATCTCAAATAAAAAGCTCATCAGTAAACATCAAGAGACTAGAAATCAAGAACAAACCAATCTACAACTAGTAGAAAGAAAGACATAATGGAGATGAGAGCAAAAATAAATGGAATACACATTTAAAATGCAATAGAAAGCCGGCGCCGTGGCTCAATAGGCTAATCCTCCACCTTGCGGCGCCGGCACACCGGGTTCTAGTCCCGGTTGGGGCGCCGGATTCTGTCCCGATTGCCCCTCTTCCAGGCCAGCTCTCTGCTATGGCCAGGGAGTGCAGTGGAGGATGGCCCAGGTGCTTGGGCCCTGCACCCCATGGGAGACCAGGAAAAGCACCTGGATCCTGGCTCCTGCCATCGGATCAGCGCGGTGCGCCGGCTGCAGCGGCGGCCATTGGAGGGTGAACCAACGGCAAAGGAAGACCTTTCTCTCTCTGTCTCTCTCTCTCACTGTCCACTCTGCCTGTCAAAAATAAAAAAAAATAAAAAAAAAAAGCAATAGAAAAGGTAACTAAAATGAAGAGCTTGTTTCTGCAAAAGAAAAACAAAACATATAAACTCCTAGCTAGACTAAGGCAAAAAAGCTAAAATGAATAAAATTAAAAAAGCACAGTCTACCACCGACATGACAGAAATATGAAGAATAATTACAGATTATTATGAAAAACTATATGACAACAGATTGGATAATTCCTGGACACCTTACCAAGATTGAATCCTGGAAAAATTGAAAACCTGAACAGATCAATAAAGGGTAACAAGATTAAATCCATAATAATAATCTCCATTAGAGAAAAGTCCAGGTCCAAATGACTTTACTCCTGAATATGACTGAATGTTTAGAGAATAAATAACACTAAAGCTTCTTAAATTATTTCAAGCAATAGAAAAAGAAGAAATTCTTCTAATCCCATTCTACAATGCCAATGTCACCCTGATACCAAAATCAGACAAATACACAAAAAAAAGCAAAGCTAAGGCCCATATCTTTGATGAACATGGATGTAAAAATCCTCAACAAAACACTAGCAAGCTCACTCCAACAGCATAGTGCAGAGATTATTCACCGTGATTGAATGGGATCTCTCCCAGGGATGCAAGGATGGTTTAACATATGCAGATCAGTAAACATGATACACCACATCAGCAGAATGAGGGTCAAAAACCCTCTGATCATCCCAATGGATGCAGAAAAGGCATTTGCCAAAATCCTTCATGATAAACATTTTTGAGTAAGTTGGGTACAAAGCAATGTACTTCTTTATAATGAAGGCCATATATAAATAATACATCCATACAGAATGGGAAAAACTGGAAGCTTAATCTCTAAGATGTCAAACAAGGCTATAATGCCCACTTTCACTAGTTTATTCAGTACAGCACTGGAATTTCCTGCATGAACACATAGAAATAAATGATGCTGTTCCTATTGGAAAAGAGGAAGCTAACTTGTCATTGTGCACTGGTGACATGATCTTACATATGAAAAACCACAAAAATCCCACTAGAAACTATCAGAAGTAATAAGTTCAGGAAAGTTGCAGCATACAAAAATCAGTATTGTTTAGATAGCATTTTCTCCAAAAGCAAATCATCTGAAATCATCCAGAAAACAAACCCATTTATAATAACTACAAAATTATGCCAAGGAGTAAATTCAACAACAGAAGTTAAAGATCTCTGTGGTGAAAACTATAAAATATTAATGAAAGTAATTAAAGAGGACAGAAAAAAATGTAAATGCATTGAGTGTTGATGGACTAGAAGAATCAATATGGGTAAGATGTTTTTACTATCCAAAGCAATCTTCAGATTCAATGTAACTTCTGTTAAAATATCAATGTCAGTCTTCACAGCTAAAAAAAAATCCTAAAATTTATATAGGACTGGTTGGCGCCGCGGCTCAATAGGCTAATCCTCCAACTAGCGGCGCCGGCACACCGGGGTCTAGTCCCGGTCGGGGCGCCGGATTCTGTCACGGTTGCCCCTCTTCCAGGCCAGCTCTCTGCTGTGGCCCGGGAAGGCAGTGGAGGATGGCCCAAGTGCTTGGGCCCTGCACCCCATGGGAGACCAGGAGAAGCTCCTGCCTTCGGATCAGTGCAGTGCGCTGGCCGCAGCATGCCAGCCATGGTGGCCATTGGAGGGTGAACCAACGGCAAAAGGAAGACCTTTCTCTCTGCCTCTCTCTCTCACTATCCACTCTGCCTGTCAAAAAAAAAAAAATTTATATGGGACTGTAAAAGCCCCCAAATAGACAAAGCAATCTTGAGCCAAAAGAACAAAGCAGAAAGCATCACATGTCTGACTTCAAAATATACCAGAAAGCTATAATAATCAAAATAGCATGATATTGCCTTAAAACCAATAGAGAGAAAAATGAAATAGCCTAGAAATAAACCCACACATCTGTAGCCATCTATTCTTTGACAAAGGTGCTAAGAACATGCTTAGAGAACAGAAGTTTCTTCACTCAGTGGTGCTGGGAAAATTATCTGTATGCAAAGGAGAATAAAACTAGACCCCTCAATCTCTCAGCATGTACAAAAAAATTGACTTAAATGAATGACCAGAAACTATGAAATTACTGGAAGAAAATATAGAGGAAACACTTCATGAAATTTGATGGGTAGAATTCTTTAAACAAGACATTAAAACACAGAAACAAAGCAAAACTAGACCAATGGGATTTCACGAAGCTAAAAAGCTTCTGCACAGCAAAGGAAGCAACCAACAGAGTGAAGAGAAAAATCTCCATAATAGGAGAAACTATTCATCTGAAAAGAAGTTATTATCCAAAATATGTTAGGAACTCGATAGCTAAAATACAAATTATCCCTTTAAAAATGAGAAACAGAACTAAATAAGCATTTCTCTGTTTTTCCTTTTTTTTGATAGGCAGAGTTAGACCATGAGAGAGAGAGACAGAGAGAGAAAGGTCTTCCTTCTGTTGGTTCGCCCCTCAAATGGCTGCTGCAGCCGGCGCACTTGCTGCACCTATCTGAAGCCAAGAGCCAGGTGCTTTCTCCTGGTCTCCCATGTGGGTGCAGGGCCCAAGCACTTGGCCCATTCTCCATTGCTTTCCTGGGCCACAGCAGAAACCTGGACTGGAAGAGGAGCAACCGGGACTAGAACCCAGTGCCCATATGGGTTGTTGGCGCTGCAGGCGGATGATTAACCAAGTGAGCATGGCGCTGGCCCAGCATATATACTTCTAAAAGCTGGAAGGAAGGATTTTGAAGGCTTTCACTATATGGAAATAATCAATGATTGAGGAGATAGATATTTTTACTCTAAGCCCAACATTATTACATAGATGTATGTACTGAATCAATTTATGGGACCCCCTAAATATGCACATTTCTTATGAATCACTTAAAATGAAATAAAAACTATAGCTATAAAAAATCGTTTCCTTGGTTGTGTTATTTGTTATAAAGAGATGCCAGTCTAGTGCTTACGTGATTTCTCTTGTAGCTCTGCTATTGGAAAGGAAGAATCTTGAAGGTTGATCTAATTTACACTTTGAATGCTGAAACACAACTTTCTGCCCACACTCCTGGTGGCTGGAATAGCTGAGATGGATTTCTGCCCTCCTGTTCTGAGGGGTGCACACCAAAGGCAGTGGCAGCTAATGACGCTACTGAGAGTGCTCTCCCTAGGTTCCTGAGGCAACATTTCTGAGCCTCCTGATGCTCCCTGCCTCCTCCTGCTGCCAAGGGAGCACTCCCTGACCCTCACAAGGAAAGGCCCTGGGGAACCCAGGTGGAGGTCCCGGGTGGAGGGCGGCTCTCCAGGCCCCAGGCTCATGATCCCTGTGCTGCTCACGAGGGTCTCTCAGACCTCACTTCTCCCTACTCACTGGCCACAGGGAAATCACAGCTGAAATTAACAAAAATGATAATAAAATAAAAGAGTTTGGAGCTTATCCATAGTGCAGCAGGTCTGGACACCAGGACACAGCAGTGAGGAGACGCCTGGTCCATTCCCCTGTGATGCGATGGACACAGGATGCTCCCAGACACAGCCCTGCTGGAAAAGAGACTGACGAAGATCGACCTCATACCAGAACATTCTAGGAAAACACAAAACAGAACACAAGCCGTGAGTGTATCTCAGGGACACTATCCATGCTGTTCTCACCCACCCACTTAGTGAGGGAGGGGTGGGCCAAATGACAGGACCCCAGTGCTTCTGCAAGTTAGGATCCTCCTTTGGTCTGAAGCAATGCCCTCCCTCCCTCAGATACTCGTTTAGATGAATGCATGCAGTTTACAAACTGAAACCACAAAATGAAATTTAAACATATGTAGATTCATTTTATACTTTAGAGTTTATTTTTATAGACATATTCATTGGTTTAGGATGAATTTTTCTCTATCTTCTACTTCCTTTCTAAGATTGTTTACATCTAAAGAAGAAGCAATCCTAATCTTGTAGTTTAGGCTGAACTGAACAACCACGATCTGTTCCAGGAAAAGCAAACATTTTTCTTCTGGGTGGTAATACTGTTTTGAGTTTGTCCCCGAGTCTAAATGTTTTCTTTCTAAATAATAAATTTGCCCTTTTTGTTACCAGTAGGAGAAATGCACCTGCAGCATCTTTTCATGACAGCAATGAGAAGCCCTCTGTTCTTAGTCCTTATGTGAAAAACAGCATTGTGAGTGGTTTTCGTACAGCATCACATAATCAAAGATAGGGGAAAGTTTTTTAAAGCATTGCAAACTCTTTCATAAAAATAGTTTTTCTTGAGTTATCAATGTTCTTCATGTATTTTTGCTTTTAGTTATAGCGTGGACTGTAAGAAGGACAATTTCATTTTTGTTATTAAGAGTACAATGGTAAAGCCTTCATATTTTTCGGGAATCAATTGTGTGTGGGGTCAAATATTGGAGCAGTAAAATGTTCTCACCATATTTTCATTTCAGAATACAATCACCACGTCTCACTACAATTTCATAAAATGTAACTCAAAAATGTCCTGAGTGCAAAAGCAGTGCCCATAGGGAGCCTTGATGCTGTGTAGCATGCCTGTGTACCTGTCCTCCTCACCAGTCAAAACTTCCAGAAAGACAACACAGGTGATCTACAGGTAGGAGCCTCATTGACTCCATGTTGTCTTCTGCTGCCATTTGCACTGTGGCAAACAGATATCAAGTCAGGATGCTTATTGTAGATATTTAATTATTTTTCATATATATTTTTCCTATAGAGTACAAAAACATTTTTGTGGCAACTACAATGTTTTTTCAATTTAATTTTACTTATTATCAGTTGCTTTGGTACTAAAGTGCATGAACACATCACAGGGGCATGAATACATCCCTGGGTGTGCACATTTCTCTTAGGATCAGTTTCTGACCTTCTTGAAAATTCTTTTCCTTGAGCCTTCCTCACCAATATTGGGAGACAGGGTATCATAATCATTTTTTAAAGATTATTTCTTTATTTGAAAGGCAGAGTTACAGACAGAGAGGGAGAGAAAAATTGTTCATCCTCTAGTTCACTTCCCAATGGCTACAATAGCCAGAGCTGGGCGAGTACAAACCAGGAGCCAGGGGTCTCCTCTGGGTCTCCCATGTGGGTGAGGGGCCTAAGGATGCCATCCTATGCTACCTTCCTAGGCCTCCAGCAGGGAGCTGGATTGGAAGTACAGCAGTCTGAACTTGAACCAGAGCACACGCTGGATGCCAGAACGGCAGGATCGGCTTCACCATCTACTCCCTAGCACCATCCCCAATCATTTTTATAACAAAGAGTCAAAGATGAGGAAAGGGAGAGGAATACTTACAAATGAAACTTAGACATTTTGAGATAGATGTTGAAATTCAAATAGATAATCCATGCAAAGCCAAAATTCCTTTATTATCAGGGGCTCCACTAGTCATTCACTACACAAATTGAGTCTCCCATTATCTTCCTTCCTGCTTTCCTCCCTCTCAGACGACAGCAGATGAGACATGGGTGGAACAAACCACACGGCAGTGACAGAGTTCATTTTCCTGGGGTTCCCAGGCACGCCCTCTCTGCAGCGCATGCTCTTCATGATGTTTCTCACCGTGTACCTGCTCTCCCTAGTAGCAAACACCCTCATCATTGTCATTGTTCTCATGGATCCCACACTGCAGACGCCCATGTACATTTTCTTGGGAAATTTGTCCTTCCTGGAGATCTGGTACACGACCACCACGGTGCCTAAATTGCTAGCCACCCTCCTCTCCAAGGCTGTCACCATCTCCGTCGCTAGCTGCATCACCCAGTACTACTTCTTCTTCTCCATGGGGGCCACAGAGTGCATCCTGCTGGCCATGATGGCCTATGACCGCTACGTGGCCATTTGCAACCCTCTGCGCTACTCCCTCCTCATGAGCCTCCAGATTTGCCTGCGCTGCTCTGCAGGGTCTTGGATTGGGGGCTTCATTGCCCCCCTTCCACCTACCATACTCATCACTCATCTGAACTTCTGTGGTCCCCAGAAGATCAACCATTTCTTTTGTGACTCAGACCCGATTTTTAAGCTCTCCTGCTCAGACACATTCTTGGTGGAGGCCGTGGGCTACACTTGCAGCTCTGTTGTGATTCTCAGTTCCTTCCTTCTCACTATGTCCTCCTACAGCAACATTGTGGTCACCATCATCAGGCTGTCTTCCCGGGAGGCTCGCAAGAAGACTTTCTCAACCTGCGCCTCCCACCTCACTGTAGTCACCATCTATTACGGCACCATCATCTTTACCTATGTCCGCCCTCCCTCCAAGTACAACTTCACCATTGGGAAGATGGTCTCGGTGTTCTACTGTGTGATCACCCCCCTGGTAAACCCTCTCATTTACACTCTGAGAAACAAAGATGTGAAGAATGCGTTCAGGAAATTCCTGCAACAAAAGAGATTTCTCTTGTTTAGAAGCAGGCAGGAGTTTTGAGTTATCAACAGAAGTGAGCACTTCAGAGTAGATTCTCAAGCCACACTGAAAAATGGTAAGTCATAGATATTCTACTAGGAAAATGAGGCCATCCAGTACAGTCATGTCTGTACTCTATATTTTGGGTTGAATTCTACTGAGTTTCCCTAATCTTGCTCTGTTTAAGAACATTTAGTACAAAGCTACCTTGTCAGACATGTAAAGAAAGGACAGTCCCTGCCTAGGCGGTGAGCACGATTGGAAAGCAGACTTGTTTAGTCCAATTATTGCAGTTGGGTTCATTCATAATGTACATCTTAACAGGAACCATGGATTCATTCATAATGTACACCATAAGAGTAACCACAGCCAGAAGAACCCTACTGACCAGAGCAGTGTTCCTCTGCTGAGTAGATGGACTCACATAGCTTAACCCTTCACACCCCACAATATATCGCACTGGAAGTGGGCTTTT
Source organism: Oryctolagus cuniculus (assembly GCF_051225735.1). Lineage (NCBI taxonomy): Eukaryota > Metazoa > Chordata > Mammalia > Lagomorpha > Leporidae > Oryctolagus > Oryctolagus cuniculus. The sequence goes on along the minus strand of NC_142872.1, from coordinate 2,474,565 downwards.
GGCTTAATGGTGAAAACACTTGATGAAGATGGTCACATCCCACATCAGAGTGCCTGGTTTCCCAATTCCACTCTGGCTCCTGACTGCAAGATTCCTGCTCATGCAGACCCTAGGAGGTAGCAGTAATGGCTCATGTAATCGGGCTCTTGTCACCCACATAGGGGATTTGGATTGAGTTCCCTGTTTCCCGATTCATCCTGGTCCAACCCTCCCATCGCTTTTGTTAGGAGATTGAACCAGCAGATAGGAGCTCACTGTCTGTCTCTCAAGTAAATTATAAACTATGTATTTAATATACCTATATGTGTATGTACATATATGCATATAAACTAGGTAAACTTTTAATAATTGTTTTTGATGCCCTAGATGCATTGTAGGAATTGGCAATGATTTAATTTTTATTGTAATTATAATTATGTATGTCATTTGAAAAATATTAGATAATATTTTTTGATTATACAGGAATGAGAGTAAATTAACTCAATTTCAAAATATTAGCAAGGGTAACATTGTGAATACATGGAGGGACAGAAAAGGAAAACTTGGTGCAGAAATGGTGTCTCTAACATAGCAAAATGAGCATCAACTCTCCCATAAAAGGTCCAAGCAGAGGCTTAATTCAGCAGCAACTGACTGTTCACCAAGTGAAGGAGAGAGGGACACACAGCACACTGGGCTTCTACTATTCCTGTGTGTTCTCCCCTTCCTGGGCTCAGGAGAGCTGTATGGGCTTCAGCAATGCGAGTCTGGTTTCAGACTTGAGGGTAACAGGGCTGCGGGAGGAAGTCAGGCCCACCTGTGCTCTTCAGAACCAGTGCCCACCCACCCTGGGACTACCCCCTACTGTTCTTCTGGCAAACTACCACCCCTAGACCTCAGCCTCATCTCCTCGGGGGTGGGTGCAGAATGGTGTGCAGGTCCCCAAGTGAGAATCTGCCCTTCAGCCAGAACCTAGGGAATGCGCAAACAGATTAAATTTAGAGAAACACAATTTAAGCATCTAGGCTCATAAACAACCCATTTTTACTGATAAGACAATAATAAAATCTAGAATTTGGTGCCCAGGCCAATGTTTGAAATATTTTCTTACTTTTACCTCAATTGTGATTTTCTGGAACCTGTGAAAAGTGTAATAAAAATATTTTTTCTAATGCTAATTTGTGTTCATTTTTAAAGTAATATATAGTCATGGCACCTGTTGTCAAGTTATTTTTATGTGTAAATGTAACGTCAGCTGTACTACACTATCATTTTTTCTGCCCCTTAATTTGTCAAACAACACATGCAAACCACCTCAGCCATAGTGCATTACACTGAATCAGTGTATAGCCACTTCTTTGTGCCTTCCCAACAGATGATAGAGCTCTTTATCCCATTAACAGTAGCAATTTTCCCTAAAACTGGTATTTTGGAAAGGTTCATGTCTTTCCCTCTTTCTAACTCCCTGTCTACATACTTCTACTTGGTCTTCCATTTTATATGGGCAAAGGTAGTGTGAGTTTTGGTATGGCTATCATTCCAAGTGCAATTTGAATACTTGCAAATTAAGGCCTCTAGTCCCTTCCATCCATTTTCAGCCCAAGGTTCTCTTTGTAAATGCTTGGATACTGCTTCCAGAAGTTGTAATCCTGCTATTTCACTGGAAAGGGGAAAACATTGACAGAACTTAATAATCACATTTTCTTTTCTTTTTTAAAAATATTTATTTATTTTTATTTAAACAGTGTGTTACAGAGGCAAAGGGAGATTGCAGGGGTGGGAGGTTTACTCCTCAAATGGCATCAATGGCCAGGGCTGACCCAGGCCAAATTCAGGAGCCAGGAGCTTCTTCTGGGTCTCCCACATGGGCGCAGACAGGGGTCCAAGCACCTGGGTCATCTTCTGCTGCTTTCCCAGGCAGGGAGCTAGATTGCAAGTGGAGCAGCTGGAACTCTAACCAGTGCTCATAAGGAAAGCCATCACAGGCAGTAGCTTAACCCACTGCACCACAAAGCAGGCCCTGGGTGTGGGGAGCAACTCGGACTAGACTAAGTTACTGGAATTAAGACTTATTCTATGCATCTGCTCTCCCACAATATGGCGCTGAGAAGGGAGAAACAGCTTCTACACAGCTGCCTCCAGTTCAACCAATAAACTGTAGGACCTACTCCTGACTGGAGGAGAGCAGCGTACTCGGCGTGTGGGTAGCAGAGTTGGGATTGGTGGAAGAGGACTATAAAGGAGGAGAGAGACAACATGCACCAGGAACATCTAAGAGGAACATCTATCTGAAGGAACACCTGAGCAGCCCCCGAGAGAGCCGGCCGGCTGGCGGTGTGCCGCTCCCCCGCGGAAGTGGGGAATGTGGCAGGGGGAACCGCCCTTCCACGGAGGTGGAAGGGTCGGTAGCCAACCCGGGAAGAACCAGCAGCAAACCCGGGGAGGGCCGAGCAGACGAAAGAACAGCGCAGGGTCCTGTGTCATTCCTCCACGAAGAGGGGGAGCGACATAATGGTGCCGTGACTCGGATATGAAGCCTAGGCAGGGCTTAGTGTCGTTCCTCCACGAAGAGGGGGAGCAACACTGGGAATTTTAGTTGGATGAGTTTGACATTTCACAGAAATGCACAAGAGCATCCTATATGAGAGCTGTGCAATCTTTCCTTGCATTTTCCCATTTTTTTTGTTGTGTTGAACTCTTTTTTTTCTTCAAACCATGGGTTTTCTTTGTCTATCAGAAACATCAATCCTTCCTCTATTCTTGGAGGTGCAGATATATCTCCAGTTATATTTTTAAAATGCTTCTTTATTTTTAATCTGTAGAAAATGTGTTCATTTTGTTTTATATTTTGATCCTAAACTCCACCTTTTTTGTACTTAGAGAAGTTTTTTAGAAATACCACCATTACCCAAATGTTTTCAAGGCTATCACTGTGTTTTTGTTTCAGAACTTTTATTTTTTCTTCCTTAAAGTCTTAGTTTATGCTGTAGTTTTGGTAACTGGGCACTTGATGTGAGGTGTAGGTCAGATAGTTTTTAAACACTCGGTTTGCTCAACATTGTGTGTCAGTTCACAATCATCAGCCACAGTATTTCCACATGCATTAGATACACTATGAATAGCTGTGGTTTTATTCATTGACCTCTTTTCTTTGGATTGAATGTTTGCTGTTTGCACGGTGTTTCAACTTTTACTCCTGATTGACACCTTGACACATTGTATGTGTCTGTGGGGTGCCCTGCTGCTCCTGTAGACATGCATCCCATGCAGTGGTCGCAAGGATGGCAGCGTCCCTCACTTTGAACCATATCGTGTCTTTGTGGTGTGCGCTGTCAAAGGCCTCTCTCTGGTTTCTTCAGACACATGATCTTGCTGGCTCTGGTCTCCCTGCCATGCAGTGGAACAGCAGAGCTCACCTCTATGCTCTCCTGGGGGCTCTGCACCATTCACCAATCTCTGCTGGCCCCCGACCCTGGCCCCAGCCCCAGCCTGGGGAACCACTGCTCCCTCTGCTGCTAGGAGCTGGGATTCTCAGATCCCAGGCAAGAGCGAGCCCTCTGGCATTTGTCTCCTGGGCCTGGTGTACTTAACAACAAAAATGCATTTCAACAATGTTAGAGGAGAGAAGGGAGAAAACCTGTCATAAAGAAGAGAGTGGAGGGGGCCAGCGCCGTGGCTCAGCAGATTAAAGCCCTGGCCTGAAGCACAGGCATCCCATACGGGTCCCTGTTGGAGACTGGGCTGCTCCACTTCCAATTCAGCTTTCTGGTAAGGCCTGGGAAAGCAGTAGAAGATGGCCCATGTCCTTGGACCCCTGCACCTGCGTGGGAGACCTGGAAGAAGCTCCTGGCTCCTGGCTTCGGATGCACACACACAAAAATCAAGCCTGTGTATACACAGGCAATGCTATAGCTGAGAAAGAACTTCTAAGCTCAATCCCATTCACAATAGCTACAAAAAATTTAAATACCTTGGGATAAATTTAATCAAAGATGTGAAAGATCACCATGTTAAAAATCACAAAACATTAAAGAAAAAAATAGAAGAAAACACAAAAAGGTAGAAAAATTTTCCATGTTCATGGATTGGAAGAATCAACATCTTCAAAATGTCCATACTACTGAAAAGCAATTTATAGATTCAATGTAATCCCAATCAAATACAAACAACATTATTCTCAGATCTAGAAAAAATGATGCTAAAATTCATATGTAAATACAAGAGACTGTGAACAGCTAAAGCAATCTTAAACAACAAAAACAGAGCTGGAGACAACACAATACCAGAGCTCAAGACATACTACAGGACAGTTATAAGCAAAACAGCCTGGTACTGGCACAAAAAGAGATGTGTAGACCAATCGAGCAGAATAGGAACTCCAGAAATTAACCCACACATCTACAACCCCTGGAGCCAGGACAGTCTCTTCAACAAATGGTGCTGGGAAAACTGGATCTCCACATGCAGAAATATAAAACAAGACTCCCTAGCTCACATCTTATACAAAAGTTCACTCAAAATGGAACAGAGATCTAAATCTATGATGTGATATCATCAAATTACTAGGGAATATTCAGGGAAACCCTGCATGACATTGGCATAGGGAAAGACTTCTTGGAAAAGACCCCAGAAGCACAGGCAATCAAAGCCAAAAAATAGACAATAAAACTTCACAATAGTGGGTTTTTTGATGATTTTTCATTTTGACACCAAAAACACAGGCAACAGAAGACAAAATAGACAACTTGATCTTCATTTAAAAATTTTTAAAAATGTGTGCATAGAGCATCACTATGAATTTAGTAAAAAAAAACAACTCATTGAATGGCAGAAAATATCTGCATGCCATGTATCTGCTATATTTTGACATCTTGTGTATATAAACCAATTTGAAAACCTAGCAAGAACAAAACTATCTGATTTAAAATAAGTTAAGGGCCTGTGTGATAACTTTCCCCAAAGAAACATACCAATGGCCAATAACTATATAGAAAATAATTTAATATCATTAATCAATAGGGATATATAAAAGAAAGTTACAAGGAGATATCACTTCACATACATTAAAATAGCTACTGTCAAAATAAAAAAGAAGCAAAAGTTAAGGACAAGTGTGGTAAGGCTGTGAAGACACTTTAATCTTAAAGTATGGGTGCTTGGAATGTAAAATGGTATAGCTCCTGTGGAAAGCGGTATCCGCTTACTCAGATAATCACACCCCAGCTTTCCGCTTGATCCATACTACTGAAAGTCTACGTGAAAGTTTTGAAGGCAGGAATGCAAAGAGAGTTTGTACTCATACACCAATTGCAATAGCAGCATTGTTCACAATAAATAAAACACAGATCCAACCTAATTATATGAACAAACAAAATATTATACACACAGAGATGGTGAGGGACCTAAAAAATTTGTGGAAAATGGAATTAAGTTTATTTTGGTGCAAATGATTTTTGAAATCTGTGCATAGTTCTTTTTTTCTGTTCTTTTCTTTCTTTCTTTTTTTTTTTTTTTTTGGACAGGCAGAGTTAGTGAGAGAGAGAGAGAGACAGAGAGAAAGGTCTTCCTTTTTCTGTTAGTTCACCCCCCAAGTGCCCTCTACAGCTGGTATGTTGCGGCCGGCACGCTGCGCCGATCCGAAGCCAGGAGCCAGGTGCTTCCTCCTGGTCTCCCATGTGGGTGCAGGGCCCAAGGACCTGGGTCATCCTCCACTGCACTCCCGGGCCACAGCAGAGAGCTGGCCTGGAAGAGGAACAACAGGGACAGAATCCATCGCCTAGACCGGGACTAGAACCCCATGTGCCGGTGCCGCAGGTGGAGGATTAGCCTAGTGAGCCATGGCACCGGCCACATAGTTCTTTCATAATATACATTTTCCATGAACTTTTAAAATTAATTAATTTTTTTATTTGAAAGACAGAATTACAGAGAGAGGGAGAGAGAGAGAGAGAGAGAGAGAGAGAGAGAGAGATCTTCCATTCTGCTGATTCACTCCCCAAATGACCACAACTGCCAGAGCTGAGCTGATCTGAAGCCAAGAGCCAGGAGCCAGGAGCCAGGAGCCAGGAGCCTCTTCCAGGTCTCCCACATGGGTGCAGGGGCCCAAGGAGTTGGCCATCTTCCACTGCTTTCCCAAGCCATAGCAGAGAGCTGGATCAGAAGTGGAGCAGCCAGGACTTGAACCGGCACCCATATTGGATGCTGGTGCTGCAGGCTGGGGCTTTAACCTGCTGTACCACAGTACCAGCCCCTCCATGAACATTTTAAAGGCCCGTCTGTGTATGTGTGTGTAACTGTGTAACAATCAACATTAAAAATGAGGAAATGTTAACTCAATTCTACAATGTGAGACTTGAGGGTATTTTGCCATGTGAAATATGCTAGTATCAAAATAGGGAATGCTGTATGTTCTCACTTGTATGATAGACTGGTCAAACTCCAAGACAGAAGACAAATGTAAGTTGCTGAGTGCTATGGGCAGAAAGTGACGAGGAATTACTATGCAATGGGACACAATATTAGCTAAGGAAGATGGAAACATTTACATTTTAGAGATCAAAGGGGTGAGAGTTGAACAACCATGTGCATAGATAATGCCAATTAACGTAAAAATGGCTAAAGTGGTAAACATTATCATACATATTTTCACAAAATAAAAGTATTATTGAATTGTTTTACTGCAAGATATATGAGCATGGGTTGATGGCAAACTCCTGAGCACATGCTGGAAACAGATATTTTCAAACATTTTTGGCACCAGTTTAGCAGAAACTTTAGGAAATTGATCTTCGATATATCAATTATGTTTCAAAGACATTCTTGAACCATGTGCACATGTGCACAGAGGCAATATATGGAAAATTATGTTAATGTGCTACTATGGTAGAAATGTTGTCAAAACACTGACTACCCATAATAGAATATTGTGTTATATATAAAAGCAAGAAGTCTTGTGAAGTGGGGTTTTGTAAAGAGCTGAGTCTATGAGCCCCGGCAGTGCATGTGAGAAGACCCTTCTCCATAACTACGCGGCTAAAGAGGAAGTGTGCTGAGGAAACACTCCCAAACCTGAATTCCAGTTAGCTCTGGGAATAAATGTGGCAGTAGACTTTGCAGTCAATTTGTTTTCTACAGTCCTTGTTATTTTACTTGAATACTTCTTCTATAAATGCTACTGCACAGGTGGTCGTTGTGATGTAGCGGGTTAAGCTACCACTTAGACACTTGAATCTTACATTGGAGCGCCTGGGATCCAGTTCCCCCTCAGCTTGGAATCTAGCTTTCTGCTAAAGCACATCATAGGGGGCAGCCGATGATGGTTCCAGTACTTGGGTCCCTGCCACCCATCACGGTGACTGATCCTGGCCTCAGCTTGGCTGCTGAGAGCATTTGAGGGGTGCACCAGCAGATGGGAGATTTTTATCTCTCTCTCTCTTGCTCTGTAGTTCTGTGTTTCAAAAAATAAGAATCCATTTTTTTTTATAGAAGCTACTGCAGAAGTAGAAATGCAAAACAAACTAGCATATGGCTCAATATGTGTTCCTGGATTTACCTTTTAATACCTGAATGCAAAAGTTCTATTTACCACAACAAGGTAAGGTGAAAACAGCTTCAGGAGTGGAAAGACTCCACCGACGCTGCGATCTCCTCCCGGGGGGCACACGTGTCACCTTCCTGAGTGCTTCCAGAGCCACCGGCCACTTGGCCAGGCTCACCCCACCACCAGGACCTCACCACGTTCTCACCCCTGGGCCGGTGCCAAAGTCCCCCCAGCCCTGGGGAATCGGGGAGGAAATAAATGTCCCGTGGCCGGCAGCTGGATGGAAGCCCGCAGGCTGTGGCTCCTCCTCACACCCGTCAAGACCCAGACAGCGGAACCCCCGTCACTCACTCCCCTGTCAGCACGCGGGCTGTGGAACGCGTCACTCCCCTGTCAGCACGCGGGCTGAGGACCCTCCCTCACTCCCCTGTCAGCACGCGGGCTGCGGACCCCCCTCAATTCCCTGTTAGCAAGCGGGCTGCGGACCCCCGTCAGTCACTCTCCTGTCAGCACGCGGGCTGCGGACCCCCGTCAGTCACTCCCCTGTCAGCACGCATGGTGCGGACTCCTGTCAGTCACTCCCCTGTTAGCACGCATGGTGCGGACTCCTGTCAGTCACTCCCCTGTCAGCACGCAGGCTGCGGGACCCCCGTCAGTCACTCCCCTGTCAGCACGCAGGCTGCGGGACCCCCGTCAGTCACTCCCCTGTCAGCACGCAGGCTGCGGGACCCCCGTCAGTCACTCCCCTGTCAGCACGCAGGCTGCGGGAACCCCGTCAGTCACTCCCCTGTCAGCACGGGGGCTGCGGGACCCCCGTCAGTCACTCCCCTGTCAGCACGCAGGCTGCGGGAACCCCGTCAGTCACTCCCCTGTTAGCACGCGGGCTGCGGACCCCTCCTCACTCCCTGACGCGGGCTCCGGACCCCCGTCACTCCCCTGTCAGCACGCGGGCTGCGGACCCCCCTCAATTCCCTGTCAGCACGCGGGCTGCGGACCCCTCCTCACTCCCTGACGCGGGCTCCGGACCCCCGTCACTCCCCTGTCAGCACGCGGGGAGCCTGCCCCGGAGGTCGTGGCTCAGCCCCGCACGCTCACCGCGGCGCCACCTTCCGGTTTCCTGGCGCCGCAGACAGAGCAGCCGGTGCTGGCGGAGACGCGGGTCTTTCCTGGCGGTGCTCGGGCGGGAGCTGCGCCGCGGGCGCCCGCCGGGCGTGAGGGGACCCGGGAGACCGCCGCGAGGTGTCCGCGAGGACCCGGGCGGCCAGTGCACGGCCGCGCGTCCAGACCACCCAGCTTCCTATTCGCCAGAGGTCAGTCGGGGACGGGGCGATTCTCCGGTTGTAAATGCGCCTTTAACAGTGTAGCGAGGCGTCCCGCGCCGCGGGCGATTCCGTGACGGACACCTATGGTGCACCGAGGAGCGGCCCCAGACGCGCACGCCGCGAGGGGCTCTGCCGAGGGTGTGGCGAGGACCCTCAGACGCGCCGGCCTCCGGGGCCGCCGCGGCTCCGAGAGACAAACGCGCACTTCTTGTTTTACTCAGCGCTCTTGTCACATGACCTCTTGAAATGTGATAATGTGGATGATTTTTAAGATATAAAAATTTAGTCTTTGATCAGCATACAACATGTGTATATATCTGTAAATTGGAATTTGGTGTTTTCGTTTCACAGCTACAGTATTTATAGAGCTGTATATAAGGGAACCTCAGTGGGTTCAGGAACTCTGTCTCTCTGCTTCTCAAATAAAAAAAATAATTTTACAAAGGAAGCCGGTGTTTCGCCTAGTGGCTAAATGCCCACGTCCGACATTGAATTCCCTGGGTCTGATTCCTGGCTGTGTTCCTGACCCCAGCTCCCCAGCAATGCAGACCCAGGGAGGTAGTCACGAGGGCTCAAGGGACCCCCTGACTGAGCTCTTGCCAATCTTGTGAGACTTGGATTTCTTGACAACTTCTGTCAAAGGTTCCAGCCCAGTCCTGGACCTTTGTCAGTATTTAGGGAGATGGGAACTTTCTTTCTCTGTCCCTCTTCCACCCTGTCCCATCTCTGTTTTCTACCTTTCAAATCAAAAACAGTTTTGAAAAGTTCATGGAAAATGGGAATGAAATGTGTTTATTTTATACAAAAATTATGAAATCCATGTATAGTTTTCCCATAGAACTCACTTTCCTTGAGCTTTTTGAAAACCCTTACTGTGCATGAATCTCAAATTTTCTGCACCACAACATACATCTTGTAACTCTATTTACTGTAGATATTTTGAAGTCTCCTTTTACATTAAGTATATCTATCTATTTATCTATCTATGAGGCAATGGTCAATGGTCAATTCAGAGTAATTACATTATCCACAAACAGACTTTTTACATTTCTTGATGTCAAGTACATTCTAAATCCTCTCTTCTATTTTGAAACATATAATGCATTTTTGACAATGGCACTCAGCTTGCTGTATCAAAGAACACTAGAACTATTCCTCTCATCTATCACTATGTAGATCTGTGACACCTGTGAAGTATTGGAACAGATTTACAGGAAATTTCCTCCCATCTGCCAGACGGACAACCTAAGGAGGGAAAGACACTAAAACTCCTGCTGCTCCTGAATGATGAACACATTTCAATTCATACATTTTCTGCCTATCCTAAGTTGTCCTTAATATCAACTGCATTTAAACTTTTTCCATGAAAATATGATGTGATGAGTTATATGATATATGAGATGTCTCAAAATGTTCATGGGAAATGTACACTATGAGAGAACTGTAAGTGGAGTATAAGTTTCTTCTTGGGCCAAAATATACTTATCTCTTAATTCCATTCTCCACAAACATTTTGATGTATACTCACATTTATCTGATGATTGTCTGGTGAACTGTAGCTTGACCGGGGTCCACCTAAGAGAAGGTGGGTACAACCAGAAGACCAGGACTGGTGCGTGCTTGTCTGAGTAGATGGTTATCCGTGCTATAGACCTTCTCACAGAAAAGGGGCAGCATGGCTGGGAAAGTGGCAAACAGGACCACCATAACAGAATTCTTGCTCTTGAGGCTCCCTGAGGACTGGGGGCTTCAGGTGCTGTGTGCCACCCTCTTCTTGCTGCTCTACCTGGCAGCCCTGATGGGGAACCTCCTCCTCATCACCCTCATCACTCTGGATCAGCATCTCCAGTCACCCATATATTTGTTTCTAAAGAATTTGTCCTTGATTGACATCTGCTATGTCTCTGTCACTCTCCCCAAATCCATCATGAACTCTCTGACCAACAGTCGTTCCATCTCCTTCCTGGGATGCGCCTCACAGATTTTCCTCGTGATTGCTCTCGCTGGCACGGAGTATGCTCTCCTTCTGGTGATGTCCTATGACTGCTATGTCGCCATCTGCCACCCTCTGCACTATGAGGCCATCGTGAGTAGTCACACCTGTGTGCAGATGGTGACTGTCTCGTGGCTCAGTGGGTGTGTGTATAGATCTCTTCACACTGCAGGCACATTCTCAGTCCACTTCTGTGGGTCCAACATCGTGCACCTGTTCTTCTGTGATATCCTTTTGCTGATCATGCTTGCTTGTTCTGGACAGCAATCCCTAGAATATGCATTTATCATTGCTAGCTTCTGTTTTGATCTTATGTGTTTGATTTTTATGGTTGTGTCTTATGTTCACATTTTTTCTACTGTTCTGAGAATCCCATCTGAAAAGGGCAGAAAGAAGACTTTTTCAACCTGCCTGCCTCACCTTGCTGTGGTGAAGTTGTTCTTTTCTTCAGGAATTATTGCATATTTAGCCCCAAATTTTGGATCTTCCCCTTCAGTGAAAGTGCTGACATCTGTACTTTACACTCTATTACCCCCTCCCTAAATCCCCGCATTTACAGCCTGAGAAATTGGGACATGCAGGTGGCCTTAGGCCTTGGCCTTGGGATTGTTGTTGGTAAAATGCTCAAAAAATTTTTTGATTTAAATAGATTGATGATAATTGCTTCTGAAAAGACAGTTCTGTTTTTCTCTGCTATTTGATACAATTTAGATTTTTGGTTGGAACTTTTGAGTTTTGATATATGAGATCATGTTGTCTTCAAACAGACAATTTGACTTATTCCTTGCTAATTTCTATGCTCTGTATTTATTCTCTCACCTAATTTTTGCATCTAGGACTTTTGAACACAGTGATGAATGTGGGCCTCATTATTTTATTCCAGATTTTAGAAGGGAGAATTTCAAACTTCCCACTCACTATGAGGCTTGCCTTGGGTTTGCCACGCATGATTATGTTGAGGGAGGTGCCTTCCACACCTAATTTGTTGAGCATTTTTATCATGAAAGAATGCTTCATCAACTGTTTTCTGTGTCTGTTGGAGTGGTTGTGAGGTTGCTGTGTTTAATTCTGTAACGTGAAATGTAACATCCATTGATTTGTATACACTGAGCCAGCCTTTTAATTCCATGAGGTAGATTCCAGTTGATCATGGTGAGTGCTCTCATGTGCTGTTGATTTGGTTTGCTGGTATTTTGCTGAGGATTTTCATGCTGCTTTCAATAGGGATTTTGACTTGTATAGTTGCCTTTTTTTTGATATCAAGGTAATGCCAGCATCAAAGAATGAGCTTGGAAAAATTCTTTCCCTTTTACTTTTTAAAGTAGTTTAAGAATTGGCTTTAGGTCTTTGTCAAACACTGTAGAGTCAGCAGTGACACCATCAGGGCTCGACTTTTCTTTGATGGAGAATTTATTACTGAGACTGTTTCATTACTCTTTATTGTATTTTCTCATTCTTTATGACTCAATCTTAGTAGTTTTTATGTGCATGGGAGTTTATTTCTTTTAGGTTTACCAATTTGTTGTATAATTTTTCTTAATAGTTCCTAATGATCCATTGTAAATATGTGGTATTAATTCTAATGTTTCCTTATTTACTTTTAGAATAAGCTTATCTTTTCTTTAAAAAGATTTATTTATTTATTTGAAAGTCAGAGCTACACAGAGAGAGAGAGAGATCTTCCATCTCATGGTTCACTCCCCAATCGGCTGCAAAGGCCGGAGCTGTGCTGATTTGAAGTCAGGAGCCAGGAGCTTCCTCCAGGTCTCCTGTGCTAGTGAAGGGGTCCAAGTACCTGGGCCGTCTTCCATCGCTTTCCCAGGTCACAGCAGAGAGCTGGATTGGAAGTGGAGCAGCCGGGTCTCAAACCGGTGACCATATGGGATGCTGGCGCTTCAGGTCAGGGCGTTAACCCACTGCGCCACAGCGCCAGCCCCTCCTTTTTTATTTATGATATTGATTTTTTAACTATTTATATTTTATATTTAGCAGTTTTAACATTTTCCCATATTCATATGTGAATGTTACATACATAATCTACATACTACTTTTCTTGAAAGTGGGGATTTTAATATCACATAATATGGGGTTCATGTCAAGGATTACAGAGTGAGGAAAGGAGGCTGTATTATTTTGTAGAAGGTATAATTTAGTAAAGAAAGCACTTAAAGCTGTCCATATGCCAAATAATATGACATGCACACATTCTTATACTCTTTATATATATAAACTTCCACATACAAGAGAAAACATGTAAAATTTGTCTTTCTGTGTCTGGCTTATTTCATAATTTCATTATTGCATAATGATTTCAGCATTTCATTTTTTTATGTCTGAGTAACATCCTATTGTGTATGTACAGCACATTTTTAAATCCAGTAATCAGCTGATGGACATTTAGGTTGATTACTTACCTCTGCTACTGTGAATGGAGCTGCAATAAACATGGGAGTGCTGCTACCACTCCTATATGCTCATTTCATTTCTTTTTTTTTTATTTTTTATTTATTTGACAGGTAGTTATAGACAGTGAGAGAGAGAGAGACAGAGAGAAAGGTCTTCCTTCCCTTGGTTCACTCCCCAATGGCTGCTATGGCCGGCGCTGCGCCGATCTGAAGCCAGGAGCCAGGTGCTTCTTCCTGGTCTCCCATGGGGATGCAGGGGCCCAAGCACTTGGCCCATCCTCCACTGCCCTCCTGGGCCACAGCAGAGAGCTGGACTAGAAAAGGAGCAACCAGGACTAGAACCTGGCACCCATATGGGATGCTGGTGCTGCAGGCAGAGGATTGACCAAATGAGCCACGGCACCAGCCCCATTTCATTTCTTTTGGATATATTGCCTGAAGTGAGATAGCTGGGTCATAGGCAAGATCCATTTTTAGTTTTTTGAGGAATCTCCATATTGTTTTCTATAGTGGTTATATTAATTTGCATTCCCATCAAATTTCTTATTTCAGTCATATATCACTTTTTTTATATCTAAATATTTGTTAATTTTTTTAAAAAATCTGCTCTCATTTCCTTGATCTTCGGTATTATTTGTTTAGTCTAATTAGTTTATTTCTCTTGGGATCTTTTTTTACTTCCTACCTACTGATTTACATTTAATTTGCTCTTGTTTTTCATTCTCTTTGTGCAACATTCAATTATCTGGGCTCTTTTTTGATTTTTGATGTTGGTGTCATAGCCACAAACTTTTCCTCTGAGAACTGCTTTTGCTCTATCCCATAGGATTTGGAAAGTTTGTTTCCATTTTTATTTGTCTCATTTTCATTTTTAAATTTATTTATCTCTTTGAAAGTAGAGTTGCAGAGAGAGGGAGAGACTGAGATGGGGTGGGAGGGTCTTCCATCTGCTGATTCACTCTCTAGGTGGTCATAATGGCTAGGGCTGGGGCAGGCCAAAGCCAGTAGCTTGTTCCAGGTCTCCCACATGGATGTCTGGGTCCCAGATCCTTGGGGCATTCTCTTCCGCTTTTTCCAGACCATTAGCAGGGGGTTGGATCAGAAGTAGAGCAGCTGGGACAAGAACCAGTGCCCGTATAGGATGCCTGCATGGCAGACAGCAGCTTTAACCACTATGTCTCATTCCCAGCCCCATCTCAAGATATTTTTAGAGTTTCCTTTTTAATTTCTTCCTTGAGCCCTTGGTGAAAGAGCACAATGCTTAATTTCCATGTGTAAATGCAATTTCTAAAGTTCTCCTTTTTTTTTTTTTTTTAAATTTTTTTTTTGACAGGCAGAGTGGACAGTGAGAGAGAGAGACAGAGAGAAAGGTCTTCCTTTGCCGTTGGTTCACCCTCCAATGGCCGCCGCGGCCGGCGCACTGCGGCCGGCGCACCGCGCTGATCCGATGGCAGGAGCCAGGAGCCAGGTGCTTTTCCTGGTCTCCCATGGGGTGCAGGGCCCAAGCACCTGGGCCATCCTCCACTGCACTCCCTGGCCACAGCAGAGGTCTGGCCTGGAAGAGGGGCAACCGGGACAGAATCCGGCGCCCCGACCGGGACTAGAACCCGGTGTGCCGGCGCCGCTAGGCGGAGGATTAGCCTAGTGAGCCGCGGCGCCGGCCTAAATGCAATTTCTAAAGTTCTCCTTTTTTTAAAAGATTTACTTATTTATTTGAAAGTCAGAGTTACACAGAGAGAGGAGAGGGAGGGGGAGGGGGAGGGAGAGGGAGAGGGGAGGGGAGGGAGATGTGGTAGGGCTCAAAGTAAGAAGTACTGCTATCCTGGCAATCACTGCACGAGGTGCACATCTCTGGGATGTATTGTCCAAGTGTATTGGTCACAAAGCTGTTTTGAAATAACAGAAATAAACAATGTCCAACATAGAGGAATTTATGAAGTAGAGAATATTGTATGGGACATAGAATCCAATAAAGTTTTTCATCTTGTTACTAACAATATCAAGATATTTAATTATAAAGTGAAAAAAAAGTTATAAAGTGAGGCTGCAGTGAGTGCCTCTCATACCAGATTTTTTTTTTTTTTTTTTTTGACAGGCAGAGTGGACAGTGAGAGAGAGAGACAGAGAGAGAAAGGTCTTCCTTTGCCGTTGGTTCACCCTCCAATGGCCGCCGCTGCAGCCGGCGCACCGCGCTGATCCTGGCAGGAGCCAGGAGCCAGGTGCTTTTCCTGGTCTCCCATGGGGTGCAGGGCCCAAGCACCTGGGCCATCCTCCACTGCACTCCCTGGCCATAGCAGAGAGCTGGCCTGGAAGAGGGGCAACCGGGACAGAATCCGGCGCCCCAACCGGGACTAGAACCCGGTGTGCCGGCGCCGCAAGGTGGAGGATTAGCCTATTGAGCCACGGCGCCGGCTCAGATTTTTTTTTTATTTGAAAATGTGCCTAGTTGACATTGTGAAGTGTTCCCTCAGTGGGTGTTGGGAGACAATTTAGAAGACACCTTGAAAGGAAGGGGTCAGATGTAGTCATGGAGGCATCTGAAATATAGACACATGTGTCTCAGATTCCAGGTCTGTCTGAAGATGAGAATATGTGGATGTTAGAAAAGACTTTAGTAGCAAAAACAAGAATTAGTGCTGAATTGCCCGTGTGCAGTGATGGAGTAGGTACCAACATGGAGAACTCTAAGGGGCTAGGTTTTCTGAATTAAAGACATAATATAGTTCCTTTTCTTTAGGGTGATGGGATAATGCTGGGTTCAGCTTTTTGGTGAGAAGCAGTCCGTGGTCAATTCTGTTCTCAGAGGGAAACAGTGAGAGACAAAGATGTTCTCCCTGGAGACTCAGTGCAGCAGTGTTTCAAAGCAGCATGCACATACCATCTATACCCAAAACCTAAGTGGTACACAACAGAATAATATACAAACAAATAGGATGTTCAGAAATAATTTCCTAGATTTAGAAGTTGCTCAAAAACTCACAAACGGTGTCTTTATACACTAACCTCCCAGGTCAGCAGAGATGGTCCAAGCCCCTGGTAAAAATGCATGTATAAATGTGTGGTGAAGACCAGAAATCAGCCTGTGAGTAAATAGACATCTATCTGTAAAGTGTTTCTTGTCTCCTGGACGTTTTGTGAGTTCTCTTCAATAGTGTCCTAGATTTATAAAATCTAATTAAATCTTGTTTTTTTATTTTTCTCCTTCCAGAGTCTTACTTTTGCTTTGTATTATTGCTCTGTTTTTTGATGATCTCCACCAGCACAGATTTTGAAATGCCACAATAATCTGCTTTAATGCAAACTCTCTAAAGAAAATGTGATTAGTATAGTCATGACCAAGATTCTCCCTTTCTAGTACAACTCCTACTATTAAAGCTTTTGAGTGTCATATCCAAGCATTTACAAAATCAAAACCTTGGGCTACAAACAGATAGAAGGGACAAGAAAGCTTCTCTTACATGTCTTTGAATTGTCATTGAAAGGGCAGAGTTGCAGCACAGCGGGTTAAGCTGCTGCTTTCACACCGGATTCCCACATAAGAGCACCACCTTGGTCCTGGTTGTTCAGATTCCGGTCCAGCTCCCTGCTTATGAAAGCAGCAGAGATGGCCCAAGTACCTGGGTCTCTGGCACTTATATGGGAGATCCAGATGGAGTTCTGAGCTCCTGCCTTCTACCTAGCTAAGCCCCAGTCATAGTTGTGGCCATTCAGGACTGAATTGGGTTGGAAGATCCATGACCATATATTGCTTTAAAAATGAACACAAATTAGCATTAGAAAAAATATTTTTATTACACTTTTCACAGGTTCCAGAAAATCACAATTGAGGTTAAAATAAGAAAATATTTCAAACATTGGCCTGGGCACCAAACTCTAGATTTTATTATTGTCTTATCAGTAAAAAAGGGTTGTTTACAAGCCTAGATACTGAAATTGTGCTTCCCTAAATTTAATCTGCTTGCACATCCCCTGGGTCTGGCTGAAGGGCAGATTCTCACTTGGGGACCTGGGCGCCACTCTGCAGCCAGCCCTGAGGAGCTGAGGCTGAGGTCTAGGGGTGGTAGTTTGCCAGAAGAACAGTAGGGGGCAGTCCCAGGGTGGGTGGGCACTGGTTCTGAAGAGCACAGGTGGGCCTGACTTCCTCCCGCAGCCCTGTTACCCTCAAGTCTGAAACCAGACTCGCCTTCCTGAAGCCCATACAGCTCTCCTGAGCCCAGGAAGGGGAGAACACACAGGAATAGTAGAAGTCCAGTGTGCTGTGTGTCCCTCTCTCCCTCACTTGGTGAACAGTCAGTTGCTGCTGAATTAAGCCTCTGCTTGGACCTTTTATGGGAGAGTTGATGCTCATTTTGCTATGTTAGAGACACCATTTCTGCACCAAGTTTTCCTTTTCTGTCCCTCCATGTAATCACCATGTTACACTTGCTAATATTTTGAAATTGAATTCTGTACTATTCAAAATACTTTCTCATATATTTAATGACATTACCTAGCTGTGTCTATAATAAAAATTATATAATCATCAATGCTTATAAATAGTGTCAGTCTCCGCATATATGTTTAATAAATGTTTATTAATTTACATATATATTTAAATTGCTTAAAAATTATTTGAGAGACAGAGAGTGAGCTCCTATCTGCTGGTTCAATTTCCTAACAAAAGCGATGGGAGGGTTGGACCAGGATGAATCGGGAAACAGGGAACTCAATCCAAATCCCCTATGTGGGTGACAAGAGCCCGATTACATGAGCCATTACTGCTACCTCCTAGGGTCTGCATGAGCAGGAATCTGCAGTCAGGAGCCAGAGTGGAATTGGGAAACCAGGCACTCTGATGTGGGATGTGGCCATCTTCATCAAGTGTCTTCACCATTAAGCCAAAAGCCCACTTCCAGTGCGATATATTGTGGGGTGTGAAGGGTTAAGCTATGTGAGTCCATCTACTCAGCAGAGGAACACTGCTCTGGTCAGTAGGGTTCTTCTGGCTGTGGTTACTCTTATGGTGTACATTATGAATGAATCCATGGTTCCTGTTAAGGTGTACATTGTGAATGAACCCAACTGCAATAATTGGACTAAACAAGTTTGCTTTCCAATCATGCTCACCTCCTAGGCAGGGACTGTCCTTTCTTTACATGTCTGACAAGGTAGCTTTGTACTAAATGTTCTTAAACAGAGCAAGATTAGGGAAACTCAGTAGAATTCAACCCAAAATATAGAGTACAGACATGACTGTACTGGATGGCCTCATTTTCCTAGTAGAATATCTATGACTTACCATTTTTCAGTGTGGCTTGAGAATCTACTCTGAAGTGCTCACTTCTGTTGATAACTCAAAACTCCTGCCTGTTTCTGAACAAGAGAAATCTCTTTTGTTGCAGGAATTTCCTGAACGCATTCTTCACATCTTTGTTTCTCAGAGTGTAAATGAGAGGGTTTACCAGGGGGGTGATCACACAGTAGAACACCGAGACCATCTTCCCAATGGTGAAGTTGTACTTGGAGGGAGGGCGGACATAGGTAAAGATGATGGTGCCGTAATAGATGGTGACTACAGTGAGGTGGGAGGCGCAGGTTGAGAAAGTCTTCTTGCGAGCCTCCCGGGAAGACAGCCTGATGATGGTGACCACAATGTTGCTGTAGGAGGACATAGTGAGAAGGAAGGAACTGAGAATCACAACAGAGCTGCAAGTGTAGCCCACGGCCTCCACCAAGAATGTGTCTGAGCAGGAGAGCTTAAAAATCGGGTCTGAGTCACAAAAGAAATGGTTGATCTTCTGGGGACCACAGAAGCTCAGATGAGTGATGAGTATGGTAGGTGGAAGGGGGGCAATGAAGCCCCCAATCCAAGACCCTGCAGAGCAGCGCAGGCAAATCTGGAGGCTCATGAGGAGGGAGTAGCGCAGAGGGTTGCAAATGGCCACGTAGCGGTCATAGGCCATCATGGCCAGCAGGATGCACTCTGTGGCCCCCATGGAGAAGAAGAAGTAGTACTGGGTGATGCAGCTAGCGACGGAGATGGTGACAGCCTTGGAGAGGAGGGTGGCCAGTAATTTAGGCACCGTGGTGGTCGTGTACCAGATCTCCAGGAAGGACAAATTTCCCAAGAAAATGTACATGGGCGTCTGCAGTGTGGGATCCATGAGAACAATGACAATGATGAGGGTGTTTGCTACTAGGGAGAGCAGGTACACGGTGAGAAACATCATGAAGAGCATGCGCTGCAGAGAGGGCGTGCCCGGGAACCCCAGGAAAATGAACTCTGTCACTGCCGTGTGGTTTGTTCCACCCATGTCTCATCTGCTGTCGTCTGAGAGGGAGGAAAGCAGGAAGGAAGATAATGGGAGACTCAATTTGTGTAGTGAATGACTAGTGGAGCCCCTGATAATAAAGGAATTTTGCCTTTGCATGGATTATCTGTTTGAATTTCAACATCTATCTCAAAATATCTAAGTTTCATTTGTAAGTATTCCTCTCCCTTTCCTCATCTTTGACTCTTTGTTATAAAAATGATTGGGAATGGTGCTAGGGAGTAGATGGTGAAGCCGATCCTGCCGTTCTGGCATCCAGCGTGTGCTCTGGTTCAAGTTCAGACTGCTGTACTTCCAATCCAGCTCCCTGCTGGAGGCCTAGGAAGGTAGCATAGGATGGCATCCTTAGGCCCCTCACCCACATGGGAGACCCAGAGGAGACCCCTGGCTCCTGGTTTGTACTCGCCCAGCTCTGGCTATTGTAGCCATTGGGAAGTGAACTAGAGGATGAACAATTTTTCTCTCCCTCTCTGTCTGTAACTCTGCCTTTCAAATAAAGAAATAATCTTTAAAACATGATTATGATACCCTGTCTCCCAATATTGGTGAGGAAGGCTCAAGGAAAAGAATTTTCAAGAAGGTCAGAAACTGATCCTAAGAGAAATGTGCACACCCAGGGATGTATTCATGCCCCTGTGATGTGTTCATGCACTTTAGTACCAAAGCAACTGATAATAAGTAAAATTAAATTGAAAAAACATTGTAGTTGCCATAAAAATGTTTTTGTACTCTATAGGAAAAATATATATGAAAAATAATTAAATAACTGCAGTAAGCATCCTGACTTGATATCTGTTTGCCACAGTACAAATGGCGGCAGAAGACAACATGGAGTCAATGAGGCTCCTACCTGTAGATCACCTGTGTTGTCTTTCTGGAAGTTTTGACTGGTGAGGAGGACAGGTACACAGGCATGCTACACAGCATCAAGGCTCCCTATGGGCACTGCTTTTGCACTCAGGACATTTTTGAGTTACATTTTATGAACTTGTAGTGAGACGTGGTGATTGTATTCTGAAATGAAAATATGGTGAGAACAATTTACTGCTCCAATATTTGACCCCACACACATTGATTCCCGAAAAATATAAAGGCTTTGCCATTGTACTCTTTTTTATTTTTTTAAATTTTTTAAATTTTTTACTTTTTTTTTTTTTGACAGGCAGAGTGGACAGTGAGAGAGAGAGAGACAGAGAGAAAGGTCTTCCTTTTGCCGTTGGTTCACCCTCCAGTGGCTGCCTCGGCTGGTGTGCTGCGGCCAGCACACTGCGCTGATCTGATGGCAGGAGCCAGGTGTTTATCCTGGTCTCCCATGGGGTGCAGGGCCCAAGCACTTGGGCCATCCTCCACTGCACTCCCTGGCCACAGCAGAGAGCTGGCCTGGAAGAGGGGTAACCGGGACAGAATCCAGTGCCCTGACCGGGACTAGTACCTTGTGTGCCAGCGCCGCAGGCAGAGGATTAGCCTATTGAGCCACAGTGCCGGTGTCATTGTATTCTTAATAACAAAAATGAAATTGTCCTTTACAGTCCACGCTATAACTAAAAATGAAAATACATGAAGAACATTGATAACTCAAGAAAAAACTATTTTTATGAAAGGGTTTGCAATGCTTTTAAAAACTTTCCCCTATCTTTGATTATGTGATGCTATAAGAAAACCACTCACAATGCTGTTTTTCACATAAGGACTAAGAACAGAGGGCTTCTCACTGCTGTCATGAAAAGATGCTGCAGGTGCATTTCTCCTACTGGTAACAAAAAGGGCAAATTTATTATTTAGAAAGAAACCATTTAGACTCGGGGACAAACTCAAAACAGTATTACCACCCAGAAGAAAAATGTTTGCTTTTCCTGGAACAGATCGTGGTTGTTCAGTTCAGCCTAAGCTACAAGATTAGGATTGCTTCTTCTTTAGATGTAAACAATCTTAGAAAGGAAGTAGAAGATAGAGAAAAATTCATCCTAAACCAATGAATATGTCTATAAAAATAAACTCTAAAATATAAAATGAATCTACATATGTTTAAATTTCATTTTGTGGTTTCAGTTTGTAAACTGCATGCATTCATCTAAATGAGTATCTGAGGGAGGGAGGGCATTGCTTCAGACCAAAGGAGGATCCTAACTTACAGAAGCACTGGGGTCCCGTCATTTGGCCCACCCCTCCCTCACTAAGTGGGTGGGTGAGAACAGCATGGATAGTGTCCCTGAGATACACTCACTGCTTGTGTTCTGTTTTGTGTTTTCCTAGAATGTTCTGGTATGAGGTCGATCTTCGTCAGTCTCTTTTCCAGCAGGGCTGTGTCTGGGAGCATCCTGTGTCCGTCGCATCACAGGGGAATGGACCAGGCGTCTCCTCACTGCTGTGTCCTGGTGTCCAGACCTGCTGCACTATGGATAAGCTCCAAACTCTTTTATTTTATTATCATTTTTGTTAATTTCAGCTGTGATTTCCCTGTGGCCAGTGAGTAGGGAGAAGTGAGGCCTGCGAGACCCTCGTGAGCAGCACAGGGATCATGAGCCTGGGGCCTGGAGAGCCACCCTCCACCCGGGACCTCCACCTGGGTTCCCCAGGGCCTTTCCTTGTGAGGGTCAGGGAGTGCTCCCTTGGCAGCAGGAGGAGGGAGGGAGCATCAGGAGGCTCAGAAATGTTGCCTCAGGAACCTAGGGAGAGCACTCTCAGTAGCGTCATTAGCTGCCACTGCCTCTGGTGTGCACCCCTCAGAAAGGAGGGCAGAAATCCATCCCAGCTATTCCAGCCACCAGGAGTGTGGGCAGAAAGTTGTGTTTCAGCATTCAAAGTGTAAATTAGAACAACCCTTTGGGCCAGCGCTATAGCACAGTAGGTTAATCCTCTGCCTGCGGTGCTGGCATCCCATGTGGGCACCGGTTCGAGTCCCGGCTGCTCCACTTCCCATCCAGCTCTCTGCTTTGGCCTGGGAAAGCAGTACAAGATGGCTCAAGTCCTTGGACCCTTGCACCCATGTGGGAGACCTGGTAGAAGCTCCTGGCTTTGGCTTTGGATTGGAGCATCTCCGGCCATTGCTGCCAATTGGGGAGTGAACCATCGGATGGAAGACTTTTCTCTCTCTGTCTTCCTCTCACTGTCTGTAACTCTACCTCTCAAATAAGTAATTTTTTTTTAAAAAAAGAACAACCTTCAAGAGTCTTCCTTTCCAATAGCAGAGCTACAAGAGAAATCACACAAGCACGAGACTGGCATCTCTTTATAACAAGTAACTCAAAAAAGGAAACATTCTTCTATTTTTATTTCTATGATTTTTATTTTTTAAAATTGATTCACAAGAATTGTGAGTATCTGTGTGCTCCCATGTGATGATCAGTGCACATGTCCATGGTCTAGGGTTCAACTGTTTTGTCACCACCACTCTACTTCCAGCCTCTGTGAGGTCGGTGTTTTAGATTCCACACATGAATCAGATCATATGACTTTTGTCTTTCTGTGCTTGGCTTATTTCATTTAACATGATGATCTGCAGTTACCTCCATGTAGTTAACAATGACAAGGTTTCATTCTTTTAATGGTTCACTAAGATTCCATTATTTGTACAAGCCACATTTTATATATCCATTAATTTATATATCCATTCATATCATTTTTATTTTCTCCATTTTTTCTTCTTTTTTTCAAAAATCTTTATTTATTTATCTTAAATGCAAAGTTACAGAGAGAGAGAGAGAGAATGAGGTCTTCCATCCACCTGTTCCCTCCCAAATGGCCACAGTGGTCAGGGTTCAGCCATTTTAAATCCAGGATCCAAGAGGTTTCTTCTGAGTCTCCCACATGAGTGTATTAGGGGTCCAAGTACTTGGGCCACCTTCTGCTCCTTTCCCAGGCACATTAGCTGGGATCTTGATCAGAAGTGGTACAGCTGGGTCTCGAACCGATGCCCACTGGGATACGATACCTAAGCCATAGATGGTGGTTAAATCTTTTATGCCACATTTCCTGCCCCTCATTCCTTGGCTATTGTGAATAGTGTTGCAATGCACACAGGAAGTGCAGATGTCTCTTCAACATGCTCATCTTGTTCCCTTTGAGTATATTCCCAGTAGTGGGACTGCTCGATCATATGTGGTTCTATTTTTGATTTTTTGTGGCAGCTCCATACTGTTTTCCACAATAGCTGTTCTAATTAGCATCCCACCAACATTTTTAATCAAGAGTTTCTGTTTCTCTGCATGCTCATTGGCAGTTGCAGTCTTTTGTCTGTTTGATAGTAGCCGTGCTACCTGAAGTGAGGTGATTTCTCCTCATGGTTTGTTTTTCATTTCCCTAATGACTTGTGAAGTTGAGCAGTTTTTCATACATCTATTTGCCATTATTATGCCTTCATTTGAGAAATGTTTACTCAGGTCTATTGCCTGTTTTGTAGTCAGATAATTTGTATTTTCGCTAATGAATTGTTCAAGTGGCTTACATAGTTTGCAAATTAACTTCTGTCAGATGAAATCCCATTGGTCCATTTTTCCTTTGTTGCTGTATTTTGGTGCCTTATCCAAAAGAAAAAAAAAAAAAATCCTTAACCACTCAAATGCCCTGAAGCATTTCCTCTGAATTTCCTCCTAGTCCTTTCAAAGTTTCAGGTGATATATTTAAGTCAAGCTTTAAAATTTGTTTTTGTACATGAGAAGAGATTGGGAAGGAGTCTGATTTCACTCTTCTGTGCATGTAGAGATAATTCTCCAGCACCATTTATTGAGACTTCCTTTCTATAAGCATGTTCTCAGCATCTTGTCAAAAGCAAATGGCTGCAGATGTGTGGGTTTGTTTCTAAGATCTATATTCTATTTCACCTGCTTCTATATCTGTTTTATGGCAATATCATGCTGTATTGATTATTGTAGCTTTATAATGCAATCTGGAGTTAGGGAGTATAATGCATCCTATTTTGTTCTTTTTGCTCAGGATTACTTTGGTCATTTGAGGTCTTTTTTGGTTCCATAGGAATTTTGCTGTTGGATATTTTAGTACTGTGATTTTCCAGATGGAAACACAAAGACAAAGAATTCAACTACACCTTACACCAAGTGCACATAACCCACATCACATCCAGCCACTGCAGAGTGTATACTCTTCTCAACAGCATGTAAAATATTCTTTTTAAAAAAAGATATTTATTTATTTATTTGAAAGTCAGAGTTGCACAGAGAGAGAAGGAGAAGCAGGGAGAGAGAGAGAGAGAGAGAGAGAGAGAGAGAGAGAGAGGTGTTCCATCCACTGGTGCACTCTCCAACTGACCACAATGGCCAGAGCTGTGCTGATCTGAAGCCAGGAGCCAGGATCCTCCTCTGGGTCTCCCACGCAGGCGCAGGGGCCCAAGGACCTGGACCATCCTCTACTGCTTTCCCAGTCCACAGCAGAGAGCTGGATCGGAAGTAGAGCAGCTGGGACTCGAAGTGGTGTCCATATAGGGTGCCGGCACTTCACGCAGCAGCTTTACACATTATGCCACAGTGCCAGCCCCGTAAAATATTCTTCAGACTATAATATTTGATATAGACATAAACTAGGACTGACCTGTGTGATACTGGAAATATCACACAGATAACCTCTGATTCTAGCAGCCTGCTGCACCCAGCGCTGCAACCCTCAACAATTTTCTATACCTAGCAATTTAATGAGGGATTGATTTAAACTTGGGAAAGACAAATTTCAAGTATACAGATATGAAGCAAAAATCCATTTAAATTCTACCTATTTATTTATTTGTTTGAAAATAAAAGAGAGGAAGAGGATGAGGGGCAGGGAGAGAGAGAGGGAGAGAGGAAGAGAGGGAGAGAGAATGAATTTCTCCCAAAATGCCTGCAACAGTGTGACAGCCAAGACTGGGCCAGGCTGAAGCTGGGAGCTGAGAACTCAATCCAGATCCCCTACGGGGATGACAGGAACCCAGTCCTGTGATCCGGCACTGCTGAATCCCAGGGTCTGTACTGGCAGGCAACAGGAGCCAGCTTCTTTTTGCTCAGGATTACTCTGGTCATTTAGGATTTTTTTTGTGGTTCCATATGCGTTTTACAGTTGGATATTTTAGTACTGTTATCATCCAGATGGAAAATCAGCAAACAGAAGCATTTGGCTATACTCTATGCTAGTGGACAAAACAGTCAACCATAGAATATTCCATTCAGCCACTGCTGTGTACACAATCTTCTCAACAGCATGTGAAATATTCTCCATGATACATGGTATGGTAGGTCACAAACAAATATCAACAAATTTTTGAAATTGAAATCATACTGAATATCTTTTCCAATCACAGTGAAGTAAAACTAGAAACAAATAAAAAGAAAATCTTTCAAAATGATGAAAATACACGGAAGTCAAACTATTTATTGCTGAACAACCCATCGAGGAAGAAACTAAGACGGAATTGAAAATTTTCTAGAAGCAAGTGGATATGGAAACACAGTATCAAAATGAATTGGATATAGAACAGCTGGCAACACCAACATCAAAAAGCAAAACATTTCTAGTAAAAAACTTACCATTACATATCAAGAGACTAGAAACATAAATAAAATAAAAGGTGCAAAGGAAAACATTACTATTGACATCACAGAAATATTAAGAATCATTAGAGATTATTATGAACAGCTTTATGAAGCAGGTTTGATAATCCCCAGACACAGTACGAAAATTGAATCTTAGAGAAATACAAAACCACAACCGGACAGTATGGAGTAACAAGATTAAATCAGTAACATACATTCTTCCATTTGAGAAAAGCCCAGGACCAAATCGCTTCATTCCTGAATAAGACCAAACATTTAGAAAATAAATAATATGAAAGCTTTTAAAATTATTTCCAACAATTGAAGAGGAAGAAATCCTTCCAATCTCATTTTTTTTTTTTTTTCGGATAAAGACGTGTTTTATTTTGATGACCGACCCACGGCTTCCCCAAGGCTGCTATGTACAGACAGAAGGGGGCGTCGTTTCTCTTCATTTCTTGGTCTCCTCCTCCTTGGACAGAGTCTTGATGATCTCCTCCTTCTTGGCCTGAAGGCGCTCCTCGGCGCTTGCGGGCCTCCTTGGTCTTCGACCTGCGGGCCTCAGCCTGGTCAGCCAGCAGCTTCTTGCGGGCCTTGTCGGCCTTCAGCTTGTGGATGTGCTCCATGAGGATGCGCTTGTTCTTGAACACGTTCCCCTTCACCTTCAGGTACAGGCTGTGGTACATGTGGCGGTCAATCTTCTTAGATTCACGGTATCTCCTGAGCAGCCGGCGCAAAATCCGCATCCTCCTCATCCACTTCACCTTCTCCGGCATCCGGGCGTTGGCTGTACCCTTTCGCTTACCTATGCCCATGTGCCTGCCCTTCCGGCGGGCCAAGGTGTTTTTCTGGCACCGAGCCCGGGAATGGACCGTCACAGGTTTGCGGATGATCAGCCCATCTTTGATCAGCTTCCGGATCTGCTGACAGGAGTTGGCATTGGCGATTTCGTTGGTCTCATTGGGGTCCAACCAGACCTTCTTCTTGCCACAGCGGAGGACGCTGGAGGCGAGCCTCTTCTGAAGCCTGAGCATGCTCATGGCTGCGGCCGAGGCGGCGAAAGGAAAGGACTCCCCAATCTCATTCTACCACACCAGTGTCACTCTGATGCCAAAATCAGACCAAGGCACAACATGGCTGGGATTCTCCAGGCGAATTAGAGCCAACAGAGTTAAGGCATTGTGAAAGGGAAGACACAGAGAAAAAAATGAGAGATGAAAACCTAACAAAGCAACTTAAGTCATTTTTCATGAATCATGAAGTTGCTACCAAACAATCACTTTGAAGGTGGGCAAGATGTCTGCACTCAGAGGTTGTAGAGTGAACGGTGCTGAAAATAGTCATCACCACTGAGCTTGGGATGAGAAACATCCAGAAGGATTTAGTGTGATGATAGCAGTGGTGTGTGAAGTGGGCATTGTTCACTTTCAACATCTGCTTGCTGAAAAGGCTCCAGACCTGAAGCAGTCTGCAGGGGGTAGGGAGGAGCTTCAGCGCAGGCATGGCAGGCAGTGGGTAATGGGGAATGAGCAACAGGTGGATCTCTTGCATCTGAAGTGCCCAGTGACACCCTGTGTGGTGTCCTTCCACTCTGGGTCACACAGGACCCACATGGCCTCCAGGTCTTGAACAGTATTGGCACTGATTGAAGGACTGTGGCACCAGAGCTGGTCCATCTAATCCCCTTCTGGCTATGTGTCCAGCTTCACCATCAAACATGTTGTGAATTGCAATTAAATTATTTATATAAGCTGTGTTGTCAGAGCAGCACATCTGGCTGAAGAACAGCCTGTGGACCTGGTGACAGAACACGGTTCACCTGCAGCCAGCAGTGTACACCTGGCCACAGAGTGTGGTTCACCTGCAACCAGCAGTGTGCAACCAGCATTGTGGGTCTGGTGACAGACTATGGTTTACCTGTAGTCATATGGGAACTTTGGTCAAGGCTCGTTGGCTCCAGAGGTAAACTTATGATTAATCCAGGTTTATGATGGAAGTGACAAAAGAGACATTAACAGAAGCAGATGGTCACTAATGGGGATCTGATTTGACATAGTTTCTTATCTGAAGAAAACCAAATACAATAAATATTTTTTTAAAATACAATTTTAAGGCAACAATATAAGAAAACCCTTAATACCAAAATTGGAATCTTCAGATTTAAAGCATCCTGTGAATTCTAGTAAAAGGGTGGAGCAAAGAAGTTCATTCTGGTGAAAAACACTAGGAATAAAGCACGTGTGGGAGCCAGTGTTGTGGTGCTGTTGGTTATCCTTGCCACACATGCTGTCTGTGTCTCACACTGGAGTGTCCATTCAAGTGCTGGCTGTTAGAACAGCTTCTAATCCAGCTTCCTGTTAATGCACCTGGGAAGGCAGCACACCATGCCCAAGTGCTTGGGCCCCTGCTACCCAAATGGGAATCCAGGATGAATCTTCTGGCCTCAGCCTGGCCCAGACCTGCTGGTTGTGGCCATTTAGAGAGTGAACAAGTAGAGGGAAAATCAATCTCTCTCCCTCTCTTCTCTCTCTCTCTCTGTGTCTCTGTCTCTGTCTCTCTCTGTCTCCCTATCCCTCTTTCTCTCTCATTGCCTTTCAAATAAAAACAAACAAGCAAATAAATAGATAGAAAAACAACAGCATCAACAACAAAACACTTCCAAGGACATAAAACCAAAACATCATATTCTGGAGTTTGTGAATTCTCTGCAATGACACTTACTTCTAAAAAGCACTCTGGCACCTCACAGTTTTATTTCCATCAAAAACTTTAAATAAAAAAAAATCTATGAAATAAGTATGAGATTAAAAATTAGCAGGATTAAGTTTCAGATGATTATGACTTCATGTTCAGAAAACCAGAATTAATATTGGAACAGTCAATTAATACAGCAATTAGCAAAAAGTAACATATTGAGACAGTGAGGCGATTTAATAATTAGCTAAAAGTAACATATTGAGACTGTGAGGTAATTCAATAATTAGCTGTCAGAATAGCTACAATGATAAAGCAATGGGATCCAATATGTATTTAGGCAATTAATATTTACAGACACAATGGAATAAAACACCCAAGGCAAGTTACCAAATTCTCAGTTGAAGCTCTTGGAAAATGAGCTGGGAAGAAGTATAAGATAGTAGTACTATGACAAAAACTGACAAATTTAAATACTTCCCGGAAAGTGGCAAAAGAATGTATGGAGGCTTGAACAACAAATAGGAAACCACCTCTTGTTTTGTACATTGTTTTGTGCATAGCATGTAGAGGGAGAGAAAATCCTTTCTTAGAAAGACCCCAAACCAGAGGCTATTAATAGACCTGTATTGAATAAAGCCTCATGGACAACATATCATTACAAAGAAGGAGAGGAAAAGCAAAACCCATGTTCATGTTTTTGATGTCTAAGATGCATGAGTCACAGACCTTCAACTCCTTGTGTACATTTTAGACAGAGAATGAGAAAGCCCATGAAGATTTCTCATGTAAGTGTTGAGACAAATTGCTCAACACTTTGTAATGTGTCCTCAGCCTGACGGTTAAATGCCTATGCATCTGTGAACACCGTCACCTTCCTCCTGTGTTCATGTAGCAGAGTGAGGGGCACAGGCAGATGCTGGACTGAGCCCACAGTTCCGCAGATAGTTGAGGCCATGCCAGAATCCATTCCTTTCTAGAAGCAATGTGAGAGTTAATTTGGCTGTGCTCCCAGGGCACTTGGGAGTCGCTTTAAAACACAGGAGGAGCATCAGGCGGCCTCCATCTGGGTTACCAGGGTGTGCACGTCTGCCAGCATCCCGGGAGGGTCACTCTGGCCATGCCCTGACACCCTGGGCACATGAAGTCAGAGGCTCTCTCCTGTGCTATTTCCTTGTCTGCGTTGTGTTCACGGGGCTGCCTGGAAGCCGGCAGAGGCACCAGGAGAGTGAACAGTGATGGCTGTGGTCATCTCCTAGCTGCCTGCATGAATGTAGGGAGAGGCCCCACCCAGCCACCTCGCCAAGCCAAAGGACGTGGACATGTTACACCCCAGAGGGTACAGCAGTGTGGGTGAGACAGGGGATAGAGGGAGAAAAGGAGAGAGAAGAGAGGGAGATCTTTCAGCTACTAGTTCATTCTCCAAATAGGGGCAGCAGGCAGGACTGGGCTATGCTGAAGCCACGACCAGGATCTCCCATCTACAAAACCTTCCTGGGGCAGGACTGGGTTGTTGGAGGCCCTGACAGGGAGAAGACACAGTGGCACCCAGGGCTGTGGAGCGAAGCCACGTGTGCTCCCATCCCCCCCTGCCAGGGGTGATGTGGGACTCATCACCCAAGTTCCCCGCTGCTCCCATCTTCTGTCTGATGGCAGGTAGGGGTTGCTTTAGCCTTGATGTCATTTACAGTGATTGACATCTGAGGACATCTCAGAGTGGGGCTGGGGAGGCTGGTGTCTTGGATTTACTGTCCCAGTGGTGTGTGTCTTGTGCTGTGGCTCATTCCGGCTTGAACCAAGGTGCCAGCGGCTCACTTCCTTCAGTCTTTTACCCTGAAGAAAGTGAAAGAGCCACCCATGGTTCTGGAAGGGTCCAAGAGATCCCTGAGAACTCCCTGGTGCACCCTCCTTGCCTGGCCTGGGGATCTGACCTTGAATTACCCAGAACAGAAGAGCTGAGAAGCTCACAAAGAAATGTCCTGTGAGCCCAGAGATCTTGTCAGAGGCCACCACCATCCAGTGAGCTCTGACTTTGTTCCTGTTGGGATTTGCTGTAACTGGTTTATCTGAATGAATGGAATGGAAAGGCACACGCTTGGTTCAAGCTAGTGAAGAATTTGCTGTGGTCAGAATCTTCCCGGAGGAGGGGGAGAGGAATCAGCCTTGAGTCCAGGCAGGTGCTCAAGCTTCAGCCCATGTCACACCCAGCTGCAGCGTGGTTCTGCACAGCTTGGGGCACCCCTCTCCCCCCACCTGCTGGGTGCTCCCACAGCAGGGGCTGCGTCTCCAACCCCTTGCCAGCTCAGTCTTCATGCTGTGCTGCTGACCCAGGGCCACGCTTGGGAGACCACTGAGCATAGGTCTTTCTATGAGCAAGAACAGTCTGCATCATTGAAAAATGCCTACAACTTCCAGAAGTTTGAAAGAATTCCGAGGCAGTACTAGAGACATGGTTTTGTCCATTGCTGAGATCTGCCTGCTGTAAAGTCCTTCACAGCTTTTCTTGACTCGGGCTAAGAAGACAGGAGGCATGGAGGAAGCTGTTATTTGGGAAAGGTGGAGTAAACTCAGATGACCTATCCAGGGACACAGAACTAGGAAATGCTTGTTTAAAAATTGGTTTAGGGCTGATAATTCCAGAGCCCAAGGCTTCTCTCCTCTACATTTCCACTCAAAGTCTGAAGTCCCGTGGGATTCAGATCTGGAGAACCTTAACCTTGGCGGTGCCACGGGGGTGTGGTTTGGGCCACACTGCTGCCCTAGCAGTGACAGGTGCAGTGTGGGTGCTGGGATGAGAGGACCTCACGGGAGGCATCCCAGTGTTGGGCTTGGTGACCTCACACTTTCTGCCAGAAGCACCTGGGAGTGGGAGAGGGGCAGTTAACAGCAAAGGCAGGGGAGCCGTGGGCAGTCTCAGGCTGCCACTTTGCTTTTCGAGACATTGGCTAAAGGCCAGAGCGATGGCCAACCTCACCTCTGGCAGCTCCTTCCTCCTGCTGGGCTTTCCCAGGGCCCAGGAGCTCTGGCTTCTCCAGGCTGTGCTCTTTCTGGTGCTTTACCTGGCAGCTCTCCTCGGGAACCTTCTCATCCTCACCCTTGCCACTGTGGACTGCCGGCTGCACACCCCCATGTACTTCTTCCTGAGGAACCTGTCCCTCCTGGACATGTGCCTCATCTCCGCCACGGTTCCCAAGTCTGTCGCAAACTCTCTGACGAGACAAAACACCATCTCCTTCCTCGGTTGCGTGGCACAGGTATTCCTCTTCTTCCTCTCGGCCACGACAGAAGTGGCTCTGCTCACGGCCATGTCCTACGACCGCTATGTTGCCATCTGCCACCCACTCAGGTATGAGATCATCGTGAGCCAGGGAGCCTGCGTGCAGATGGCGTCCTCTTCCTGGGTCAGTGGGGCTCTCAATGCAGTCCTGCACACGGTGGCCACGTTCTCTGTGCCCATGTGTGGACCCCTCCACGTCCACCAGTTCTTCTGTGACGTCCCACAGCTGCTGTCCCTGGCCTGTTCCCGCAACGTGGGGGAATTGGTGGTGATAGGGCTCAGCCTAGCACTGGACTCTGTGTGCTTTGTGTTGATTGACGCTTCCTACATCCACATCTTCTCTGCAGTGCTGAAGATGCCCTCCCGGAAGGGCAGAGCCAAAGCTTTCTCCACGTGCCTGCCTCACCTTGCAGTTGTGACTCTCTTCCTCTCTTCTGGCTTTTTTGCCTATTTACGCCCTCTGCCCTCGAATCCCTCACTCTGGGATTTGCTGGTTTCTGTGTTCTACACGGTGGTGCCACCCACCGTGAATCCCCTCATCTACAGTCTGAGAAATAAGGACATGAAGGAGGCATTGAGAAAACTGCTCAGGGGTAGATTCCGCCCTTCAGGTTAGAAGAGTGAGACTCACGCACCCCCTGGTCACCTCATTCACTACGTTATTATCTGAATAATCTGGTTATATAGCGTGAGCACGATATTGTGTATTTAAAGTAAGAATTATTGTATGAAAAGGCCACTTGTACTCATGCACATTCTACTTTGGAAGGCTCCTCATGGCCAGGGAAAGAGGGTGGCCCTCCACTGGTGATGGAGCAGTCGACGTGGACCTTCCATCTGTCATCCTTCGTGTGTGACAAGTGATGTATGAACAGGAACCGGGACATCAGAAGCACACTTGGGGCCTCCCAGGTGAAGCGAACGCAGGGCCATTCTTAGCAGTATCCGCAAAGACACGTGGGATGATTTGCATGACCTACTCTGAGGTGAAAGGGAATGGAGGTGATGGTTGTATAGCCTGAGGTTGTGCTTAACGCCACTGAGTCAGGGAAGTGAAAATGCTTGCTTTTGTGTTATGTGACTCAGCATTGCCACCAGCTTAAAAACAAAACAGAAGAGTCTATTGTCCATCCATCTTTCTCTTTTGTTTCCCAAACTTACTGTATGTGTTTTCTGATGTGGCTGTGTTCTTGCAGTCTAGTGAGAAGACACAGACACATCAAAACTCAACCTTATGGAGGACATGGATGTCAGGGCACAGAGGTAATTTGATTTTCTGGAAAACGAAAGACCCTGGAAAAGGAGAAGACCAAAGCGAAAACAGAAGAGAGTGCAAAACCAAACCAAACCCAGCAAAGGGTCTGAGTTGGTAACTAAAGTGAAGTTGCTCTGGAAGCGCTGAAGTGTGCAGAGTGGATGGTGGCAACTCCGGATGGAAACAGACTTCAGACACGCATAGAGAGGGAGAGAGTTGGAGGTTGGGTAGAAGGAGGGAGAGAGGGAGTCTGATCACTTGTTGCTTTGTAGATGAAGTTGCTATAGGCGCTTCTTTGTCACATATCTAAGTCCTAAATATGTTCAGAGAGACAAAAACAGCAGCCACGAAAATTGAGTTTATAACCAATAAGAGCTCCAGGTACTCATAACTTCTGGATGCACAGCCCACTGTGGCCCAGGGCTATTTTACCAGTCCTGAGCTTAGTGTGTCTGTTGTTTGCCTGAGATTATCCCAGACTGTCAGTTTCTCTTGACAGGCTGAGACATTTCTTAGTACCATTGGCCTGATCAATGTAAAACTTACTTCAGTTGTAATTTGACATTTATTTATCCAAGTCTTTCACGCATGTCTCTTTATGAGCAAACTGTGTCACTCTCCACACTTAAATCTCTAATGTCGAGCTGAGCATACAAATGACTGGGTATTTTCAGCAAATATTTATTGAACATATGGGTTACTGGACAATACCCACATCTTTTCTTATAGCACCAGAAGTTTGCTTTTACCCTTACCTTAGAACTTGTTTGAACTATGCATGTTGGGTATATTCGTAACGTCTAGAGATTGTTTAATGTATTTGTCAGTGTGAGAGATTCTAAACATCTGGTAGAAAAATATCATTAAAATTGATTCAAAATGGATTTATGAACAAATTCAATTTTCAATGCCCTTGAACCTAGGATTGTTTCTGTTTGTAATGAGTTGCCTTGCAATTCATTCCAACAGTAATGGATTAGTTTTGCATTTAAAAATGCTATATTTTTTCAGATTTGACAATTTAAAAAATATTTATTTATTTATTTGACAGTCAGAGTTACAGAGAGGCAGAGGCAGAGAGGGAGAAGCCTTCCCTCCACTGGATCACTCCCCAGATGGCTGCAATGGCTGGAGCTGAGCCTATCTGAAGCCAGGAGCCAGGAGCTTCTTCCAGGTCTCCCACTCGAGTGCAGGGGCCCAAGGACTTGGGTCATCTTCCACTGCTTTCCTAGACTGGGACTCAAAATGGAGCCCATATGGGATTCTGGCACTGCAGGCAGCAGCTTTACCTGCTATGCCACAGCGCTGATCCTGAGATTTGACATATTTTTTTTTTTTTGACAGGCAGAGTGGACAGTGTGAGAGAGAGACAGAGAAAAAGGTCTTCCTTTTCTGTTGGTTCACCCCCCAATGGCTGCTGCTGCCAGCGAGCTATGACTGGCACACTGCGCTGATCCGAAGCTAGGAGCCAGGTGCTTCTTGTGGTCTCCCATGTGGGTGCAGGGCCCAAGGACTTGGGCCATCCTCCACTGCACTCCTGGGCCACAGCAGAGAGCTGGACAGGAAGAGGAGTGACCGGGACAGAATCTGGTGCCCTGACCAGGACTAGAACCCAGTGTGCAAGCACCACAGGCAGAGGATTAGCCTATTGAGCCTTGGTGCTGGCCGATTTGACAATTTTTAACATTTTTCCATATTCACTTCATATATGAATACTATATACCTACAAATTCATATGATTTTTCTTGGAAGTTGAGATATTAATTAATGTAAAGTGAAATTCAAGACAGTGATCATAAAATGAGGAAAGAAGGGCTTATTATTATGTAGAGGGTACAATTCATATTATTTATGACTTTTTATATGCCAAATAATATGACATCCACACATTTTGTTGCAAATGTCATCTTTTTATTTAATCAATTTATTTTTTAATGAATACAAATTTACAACTTAGGAAATATAGTTATTCTTCCCTCCATAACCGCCCTCCCACCCACACTCCTACCCTACTTCCTCTTCCCTCTACTCTTTCCAGTCCCATTCTCCATTAAAATTCATTTTCAATTAACTTTGAACACAGAAGGCCAACTCTGTACTAAGTAAATATTTCAACAATTTGCACACACATGCACGCACATACACACACAAATTGTTTGAGAACAAGTATCACAGTTAACTCTCATAATACTACTCATCGAGAACAGAGGTCCTGCATAGGAAGTGCGTGCACAGTGACTCCTGTTGTTAATTTAACAATTAACACTCTTATGTATGACATCAGTGACCACCCAAGGCTCTTGACATGAGCTGCCTATGTGATGGAAGCCTTTTGAATCCACAAACTCCGTCAGTATTTAGACAAGGCCTCCCTTCAAAGAAAAGTACATCCTTCTTTGATGGCCACTTCTTTCTGCTGGGAATCTCACTCACAGAGATCTTCATGTAGAATATTTTTGCCAGTGTCTTGGCTTTCCATGCCTGAAATGCTCTCATGGGCTTTTCAGTCAGACCAAGAAGACTTAATGGCTGACTCTGAGGACAGAGTGTTACTTAAAGCAATGGTCATTCTATGTGTCTGCTGCATGGACTGTTTCCCATGTTGGAGCATTCCCTTATTTTTAATTCTATTATAATTACCTGACACTTCAATTTGTTAAGTCAACAACAGGAGTCACTGTGCACTTACTCCTCATGTAGGATCTTTGTCCTTAGTGTGCTGTACATTGAGATTTAATGCTATAACTAGTACTCAAACAGTATTTTTCACTTTATGTTTCTGTGTGGGAGCAAACTGTTGAAATCTTTACTTAATGTATGCTAAACTGATCTTCTGTATATAAAGAGAATCGAAAATGAATCTTGATGTGAATGGAAGGGGAGAGGGAGTGGGAAAGGGGAGGGTTGTGGGTGGGAGGGACGTTATGGGGGAGAAGCCATTGTAATCCATAGGCTGTACTTTGGAAATTTATATTCATTAACTAAAAGTTAAAAAAAAATAAAAAAAAATTACCTGACACTTGATCCTATTTATATGTTCACTTTAACACTTAATGTGATCACTTTGACACCTTAGATGGCATTTTTGTCACTCAGCTTAATGGAATTTGGAGTCCTAAGACAAGTTTTTATACTGTACCCTTAGAAGTTAGTTCTTAGGAACATGTATGTAGAACTATACAGCTTTACAGTTATAAACTTCCTCCTCCCTCTTTTATTCCCGCTCTTGTTTCTTACTGAGGTCTATCCTTTTTTTTTTTTTTATCTTTTACTTAATGAATATAAATTTCCAAAGTACGACTCATGGGTTACAATGGCTTCCCCCCCATACCGTCCCTCCCACCCACAACCCTCCCCTTTCCCACTCCCTCTCCTCTTCCATTCACATCAGGATTCATTTTCGATTATCTTAATATACAGAAGATCAGCTTAGTATAGAGGTCTATCCTTAATTGACTTTATACACATATGACTAACTCTATGTTAAGTAAAGATTTCAACTAATAGTAAGAAGGGAAAAAAGTGAAAAAATAAAAAGAATACAAGTGTTCCTTGACAGTTAATACAAGGGCAGCTCAAATCATCCCTTCTTGATGTGTCAATTTCACTTCTGCAGATTTTGTTTTATGTGCTCTATTCATTCTTGCAGATCAGGGAGAACATATGGAATTTGTCCCTTTGGGACTGGCTTATTTCACTAAGTATGATGTTTTTCAGATCATCCATTTTGTTGCAAATGACCAGAAACAAGGATGTCAAATATCTCTATGATGAAAATTACACAACATTAAAGAAAGAAATAGAAGATACAAAAAAATGAAAAAATCTTCCATGTTCTTTGATTGGAAGGGTCATTATCATCAAAATGTCCATTCTTTTGAAAACAATTTATAGATTCAATGTGATACCAATCAAAATACCAAAGTCATTCTTCTCAGATCTAGAAAAATGATGCTGAAGTTCATATGGAAACACAGGAGACCTTGGATAGGTAAAGCAATCTTATGTAACTAAACCAAAGCCAGATGCATCACAATTCCAGATTTCAAGATATTCTTCAAGGCAGTTATAATCAAAACAGCCTGATACTGGTACAAAAACAGATGGATAGACCAAAGGAGCAGGATAGAATCACCAGAAATCAATCCAAGCATCTACAACCAACTTATATTTAACCAAGGAGTTAACACCAATCTCTGGAGCAAGGACAGTCTCTTCAACAAATGGTGCTGGGAAAACTGGATTTCCACATGTAGAAGTATGAAGCAAGACCCCTACCTTAATCCACTCAAAATGGATTAAAGATCTACATCTCCGACATGACACCATAAAATTATTAGAGAACAGTGGAGAAACCCTGCAAGACATTGGGATAGGCAAAGAGCTCTTGGAAAAGACCCCAGAAGCACAGGCAGTCAAAGCCAAAATTAACCAATAGGATTGCATTAAATTGAGAAGTTTCCATACTGCAGGAGAAACAGTGAGGAAAGTAAAAAGGCAACCAACAGATTGGGAGAAATTATTTGCAAACTATGCAACTGATAAAGGACTAATAACTAGAATATACAAAGAGATCAAGAAACTCCACAACAACAAAACAAACAACCTAGTTAAGAGATGGGCAAAGAACTTAAAAGACATTTTTCTTTCTTTATTTTTTTTTTTTTATATATTTGACAGGTAGAGTTACAGACAGTGAAAGAAAGAGACAGAGAGAAAGGTCTTCCTTCCGTTGGTTCACTCCCCAAATGGCTGCCATGGCTGGCACCGCACCAAAGCCAGGAGCCAGTTGCTTCCTCCTGGTCGCTCATGCGGGTGCAGGGGCCCAAGGACTTGGGCCATCTTCCACTGCCTTCTCGGGCCACAGCAGAGAGCTGGACTAGAAGAGGAGCAATCGGGACTACAACCTGGCACCCATCTGGGATGCCGACGCCACAGGCGGAGGATTAACCAAGTGAGCCATGGTGTAGGCCCCAAACAGACATTTTTTCAAAGGAGGAAATCCAAATGGCCAGCAGACACATAAAAAAATGTTCAGGATCACTAGCTGTTAGAAAAATGCAAATCAAAACCACAATGAGGTTCCGCCCCACCCCAGTTACAATGGCTTTCATACAAAAATCAACAAACAACAAATGCTGGCGAGGATGTGGGGAAAAAAGTACCCTCATCCACTGTTGGTGGGATTGTATCCACTATGGAGGACAGTGTGGAGATACCTCAAAAATCTGAATATAGACCTACCATATGACCCAGCCATCCCATTCCTGGGAATTTACCCAAGGGAAATTAAATCAGTAAATAAAAAAGTTATCTACACCCCCATGTTTATTGCAGCTCAATTCACAATAGCTAAGACATGGAACCAAACTAAATGCCCATCAACTGAAGACTGGATGAAGAAATTATGGAATATGTACACTATGAAATACTACACAGCAGCCAATGTCATATCTTTAATCATCATTTATTTGTTTATATGTGTGTGAAGTAAGGAACCTAAAATTTTATTCCAAGTGCAAAGTGAGTTATGCTTAAGAAATTAATTACACTTTTAGATTTCATTAAAATATAAATATTGACAATGCTACAAAATACATATGAATCTGCTTTAAATTTCTCTTCAGCTGTTCCATTATCATTTTCTTGCTGCAAATCACCCTTATTGGATTGTGACAGCATTCAGCAAGACTAAAACCCTTCTGAGGCTCAATCCTCTTGTTAGAATTCAAACATAATCACAGCTATTCTCTACATTTGTGTTTTCTATGGCATTACTTTGTGTGGTTGTACGATATGGTTGTGGGCTGTGGCTATTTCAAAAATTTTCTTTTCTTGTGGGAATTGAAATTTCCTACTGGGTGATCAGGGCAAGGAATAGCAGTTAATGGGTCAGAAAAAGAGAAATTTCCTGAACGAGACTGCCCTGGGTGTCTGCACCCACATCTCCCTCTTACCTCTGAGCCACAGGACTTGCAGTGTCCTGTCTCTCATCCACCTGTGCTGTGCATGTCCAGGAAGGAAAATGTCCACAGCTAAGTCTGGAACTGATTTTTCCTACCCTGAAACACAGGTGAAAACAAATAACCAAGTCAGTTGTCTTGTAATTAATCTAGTGTGCTGTCTTAATGGTAATTACTGTTGGAAAGATACCTGGAAGTCGTATTTATGAATGTGTTTGGGAGACTACACCTGGCTTCTCTGGTTTGCTGAGGTAACAAACTTAGAATTAATCAATATACAGATGCAGCCCATTGAAACATGGCAATGACTGCTATATGGTGATGCAGTATAAAATGGAGACATCTCTTCACACATATTTATGTAAGGCCGTGGCCCTCAGGGGTGGTGTGGAGACCTCATACACTCAGTCTGGGTTACGGTCCATTTTAATTCTGGTCTCCGAATTCACGCTGGGCCAATGTCTTGCAGGATCCCTACTGGATTTCAGATGTACCGAGGTCCACTGTCATCAGGGAGCTTAGGTTTCACAAAGAATTTTTGAGGGGTGGATAAACAATGTTTCCTGTTGCATAATCTCAAGCACTTCAGCTGGCTACTGAGATATTT
Organism: Oryctolagus cuniculus; assembly: GCF_051225735.1. Classification (NCBI taxonomy): domain Eukaryota; kingdom Metazoa; phylum Chordata; class Mammalia; order Lagomorpha; family Leporidae; genus Oryctolagus; species Oryctolagus cuniculus. The sequence goes on along the minus strand of NC_142872.1, from coordinate 2,434,701 downwards.
AGAGAAGAAAAGATTAAATTCATTAAACCTACATCACTATTTTCTTTCTCAGAAGCTACTAAGTGGTTGAGAGGCTGTAGCAAATTATTTAAGGATTTGAAGTTGACAAAAGTGGGAGATGGTGTTGTGGCGCCATGTGTTAAGTTGCCATTGGCAATGCCAGCATCCACTATGAATGCCAGTTTGAGGCCCTGCTGCTCCGCTTCCAGTTCAGCTTCGTTAATGCATCTTGGGAAAGCAACGGAAGGTGGCCCTAGTAACTGGGTCTCTGCCCACCCTCCAAGTCCCCCGTGTAGGAGAACTGGATGGAGTTTCTGGCTCTTGGCTTCAGCCTGGTCCAGCACTGGCTATTGTAGTTATTTCGAGAGTGAAATAGCAGATGGAAGATCTCTCTCTCTCTCTCTCTCTTTCTATGTGTCTCTACCCTTCTCTCTCTCTCTCTTTGTCACCCTCTCTTTGAAATAGTAAATGAATCTTTTAAAAAGTAATAATGACAAAAGGAAATACAAATTAATGTGGAGAACTGGACTACCTCAGGTGAGAAAGAAAGGAAAGGAATGAAAGTGAAGTATTACCCATGGTAGGTGGCATAGTCCTCGAGAATATAATATTTGAAGGCATGCCATCATACCCTACTAGGACTGACCTGTGCAATGCTAGAAATCCTCACACAGATAACCTCTGAATCCAGCAGCCTCCTGCACCCAGCACCACAACCCTCTACAACTCTGTACACCTAGCAACTTAATGAGGGGTTCATCTAACCTTGGGAAAGACAGTCTTTCAAGTATATAGATATGAAGCAAATATCCGTTTAAATTTTACTTATTTATTGACTAGAAAATAAAAAAAGGAGAGGAAGATGGAGAGACAGAGAGAGAGAGAGAGAGAGAGAGTACTCCCATATTCTGATTTCTCACAAAATACCAGGGGAGTGACTGCTTTATAACTGCATTTCACATAAGTAAAATTTATCTTTAAATAAATGAATAAATGAATGTATAAAGTAAAATATTCAGCCAGTGCCACAGCTCACTAGGCTAATCCTCCACCTGTGGCGCAGGCATCCCGGGTTCTAGTCCCAGTTGGGGCGCCAGATACTGTTCCGGTTGCTCCTCTTCCAGTCCAGCTCTTTGCTGTGGCCCAGGAAGGCAGTGGAGGATGGCCCAAGTGCTTGGGCCCTGCACCCGCATGGGAGACCAGGAGGAAGCACCTGGCTCCTGCCTTTGGATAGGCGCAGCAGCAGTGCGCCGGCCATGGCGGACATTTGGGGGGGTGAACCAACGGAAAAGGAAGACCTTTCTCTGTCTCTCTGTCTCTTTCTCTCTCATTGTCTAATTCTGCCTGTCAAAAATAAATAAATAAAATATTCGATACTTAACATTTTAAAATATGGTTTGAGAATCTACTCTGAAGTGCTCACTTCTGTTGATAACTCAAAACTCCTGCCTGTTTCTGAACAAGAGAAATCTCTTTTGTTGCAGGAATTTCCTGAACGCATTCTTCACATCTTTGTTTCTCAGAGTGTAAATGAGAGGGTTTACCAGGGGGGTGATCACACAGTAGACCACCGAGACCACCTTCCTGGTGGTGAAGTTGTACTTGGAGGGAGGGCGGACATAGGTAAAGATGATAGTGCCGTAATAGATGGTGACTATGGAGAGGTGGGAGGCGCATGTTGAGAAAGTCTTCTTGCGAGCCTCCCGGGAAGACAGCCTGATGATGGTGACCACAATGTTGCTGTAGGAGGACATAGTGAGAAGGAAGGAATTGAAAATCACAACAGATGTGCAAGTGTAGCCCACGGCCTCCACCAGGGAAGTATCTGAGCAGGAGAGCTTAAAAATGGGATCTGCATCACAAAAGAAATGGTTGATCTTCTGGGGACCACAGAAGTTCAGATGAGTGATGAGTATGGTAGGTGGAAGGGGGGCAATGAATCCCCCAATCCAAGACCCTGCAGAGCAGCGCAGGCAAATCTGGAGGCTCATGAGGAGGGAGTAGCGCAGAGGGTTGCAAATGGCCACGTAGCGGTCATAGGCCATCATGGCCAGCAGGATGCACTCTGTGGCCCCCATGGAGAAGAAGAAGTGGTACTGGGTGATGCAGCTAGCGACGGAGATGGTGACAGCCTTGGAGAGGAGGGTGGCCAGTAATTTAGGCACCGTGGTGGTCGTGTACCAGATCTCCAGGAAGGACAAATTTCCCAAGAAAATGTACATGGGCGTCTGCAGTGTGGGATCCATGAGAACAATGACAATGATGAGGGTGTTTGCTACTAGGGAGAGCAGGTACACGGTGAGAAACATCATGCAGAGCATGTGCTGCAGAGAGGGCGTGCCCGGGAACCCCAGGAAAATGAACTCTGTCACTGCCGTGTGGTTTGTTCCACCCATGTCTCATCTGCTGTCGTCTGAGAGGGAGGAAAGCAGGAAGCAAGAATGGATGATTCTGTGTGTGTAGGAAATTAGTAATGGAGCCCCTGATAATAAAGGAAATGATGGCTTTGCATGGATTATCTTATTTGATTTTCAAAAATATTTCCAATAACTCACTGTTTACAAATAGAGGAACTCAGGTTTCAGAGCTTTTCCCTCAGTGGCCCCCCCCCGCAAATGGCATGGTAGGTCTGGAGCCCAGGAGGGCTGTCTGCAAGGACCACTGCCCACACTGGTACATGAGTGTGGGTATGGGGAAGAGCATGGCCCTGGCCCCCATAATGATCTCACAACCTGAAGTGAACACAGCAATGGGGAAATCAACAATGAAGCCAGCAGGGTCCGGTGACTGGGGCCTCTGCATTCACAGTTACTCCGTGGAGAGAGACTCCTGAGGAATGAAACGTTGCTTACAGCATTCAACCCATGACCCCTGGTGCACCTGTGAGTCAGAGATGGGAGGGAGATGGCTGCAGGAGTAAACCCCATCTGCAGGACAAAGTGAGGGTCGACTCAATATGGCTAAGAAGTTTCATTCTTGAGTATTCGTCTGCCTTTCCTCATCTGTGACTGTTTGTCTTAAAAATGGTTGTGACACCCTGTCTCCCTGTATTGGTTAGGAAGAGTCAACAAATACATTTTAAAGAAGGTCAGAAAACTCGTCCTTCGATAAATGGGCACCACCAGCGATGTATTAATGCTCTTGTGATGTGTTCATGCACTTCAGTGCTGAAGCTTCCAGAAAATAGGTGAAAGTAAAGTGAAAAGTCATCCTAGCAGCCATAAAAATGTTTTTGTTTTTGTCTAGACAAATACCTTTCCAACATATTTAAATTTCTGCAGTAAAGATCCAGACGTGACATCTGTGTTCACAGTGGAAATGGCAATGGAAGGTAACATGGAGGTGTCAGTCTCCTGCCTGTAGATGCCTGTGTCCATTTGTTCTCAAGGTTTTGAGTCATTGACACTGTAGGAAAGCAGGTGCCTGTGCATTGTGCACTGTCTGGGCACTCCCTGTGGGGCTCCATTCATATGGCACAGACCTTTTTCAGCTACACTTTCTGAAATTACAATTTATGCCTGGTGAAGGTGTCCTGGGATGTTTGTGTGGTGGGGACATTTTACTGTCCCAATTCCTGACCCAATTTCCAACAGCATTAAGGCTTTGCCCCATTGTTGTTAATGCCAGAAATGAAATTGTCCTTTTTGCATTCTATACTTTAACTTTACTTATTTTGAAAATCATCAGTTCCAGCCATTGCAGCCATTTGGGGAGTGAAGCAGTGGATGGAAGACCTCTCTCTCTCTCTGCCTCTGCCTCTCTGTAACCCTGCCTTTCAAATAAATAAATAAATCTTATAAAAGAAAACTTTTCATGAAAGAACTTGAACTGCTTTTTAAAATATTCTCCCATATTTTTGATTATTTGCTGCCATAAGAAAAACACTCAGAGCTATTTGATTCATACAAGAACAAAGCTCCATAGGCTTTGTGGTTACTATCATGAAAAGCATACTGAGGACCACTCTCTCCTATTATTCACAAAATTCGAAAAGAAAATACCTAGAGCTTGTGGAAAGAATCAGACCAGTGTTACCATAAAGAAGAAGATGAAAAAAACCCCTTTGCTTTACTTAAATCAGATCATGATTGTTCAGTTCAGCCTAAGCTACAAAAGGATTGCACATTCCTCAGATGTGAACAATCTTAGAAAGGAACTAGAAGATAGAGAAAATTCATCATAATCAATCAATACAGCTATGAAAATGAACTAACACTTATATATAAAAAGGAATCTACATACATTTAAATTTTATTTTGCGGTTTCAGTTTGTAAACTGCATGCATATATCTAAACGAGTATCTGAGGGAGGGAGGGCATTGCTTCAGACCAAAGGAGGATCCTAACTTGCAGAAGCACTGGGGTCCCGTCATTTGGCCCACCCCTCCCTCACTAAGTGGGTTGGTGAGAACAGCATGGATAGTGTCCCTGAGATACACTCACTGCTTGTGTTCTGTTTTGTGTTTTCCTAGAATGTTCTGGTATGAGGTCGATCTTCGTCAGTCTCTTTTCCAGCAGGGCTGTGTCTGGGAGCATCCTGTGTCCATCGCATCACAGGGGAATGGACCAGGCGTCTCCTCACTGCTGTGTCCTGGTGTCCAGACCTGCTGCACTATGGATAAGCTCCAAACTCTTTAATATCATTTTTGTTAATTTCAGCTGTGATTTCCCTGTGGCCAGTGAGTAGGGAGAAGTGAGGCCTGCGAGACCCTCGTGAGCAGCACAGGGATCATGAGCCTGGGGCCTGGAGAGCCGCCCTCCACCCGGGACCTCCACCTGGGTTCCCCAGGGCCTTTCCTTGTGAGGGTCAGGGAGTGCTCCCTTGGCAGCAGGAGGAGGCAGGGAGCATCAGGAGGCTCAGAAATGTTGCCTCAGGAACCTAGGGAGAGCACTCTCAGTAGCGTCATTAGCTGCCACTGCCTCTGGTGTGCGCCCTTCAGAACAGGAGGGCAGAAATCCATCCCAGCTATTCCAGCCACCAGGAGTGTGGGCAGAAAGTTGTGTTTCAGCATTCAAAGTGTAAATTAGATCAACCTTCAAGATTCTTCCTTTCCAATAGCAGAGCTACAAGAGAAATCACGTAAGCACTAGACTGGCATCTCTTTATAACAAGTAACTCAAAAAAGGAAACATTTTCCTGTTTTTGTTGCTATAATTTTTATTTTTTAAAATTGATTCACAAAAATTGTCGATATTTGTGTGCTCCCATGTGATGATCAGTGCACATACCCATGGTCTAGGGTTCAATTGTGTGGTCATCACCACTCTACTCCAAGCCTCTGTGAGGTCAGTGTTTTAGATTGCACACATGAATCAGATCATGGGACTTTTGTCTTTCTGTGCTTGGCTTATTTCATTTAACATGATGATCTACAGTTACTTCCATGTAGTTGACAATGACAAGTTTTCATCCTTTTAATGGCTCACTAATATTCTGTTATTTGTTCAAGCCACATTTTATTTTATTTATCCATTCATAGTTGATGGGCATTTTTGTTCTTTCCTCCTTTTCTTTCTTTCTTTCTTTCTTTCTCTCTCTCTCTCTCTCTTTTGTTCTTTAGTCTTTATTTATTTATCTGAAAGGCAGGGTTACAGAGAGAGAGAGAGAGAGAGAAAGAGATCTTGCATCTACTGGTTCCCTCCCAAATGGACACAATGGCTGGGGTTTCCAGGCCAAATCCAGGAGCCAGGTGCTTTCTTCTGGGTCTCCCACATAGGTGGCAGGGGCCCAAGTACTTGGGCCATCTTCTGCTGCTTTCTCAGGTACATTAGCAGGAATCTGGACCAGAAGTGGAGTGGCTGGTATTTGAACTAATGCCCATTGGGCATCAGTGTAAAGTTGGCTTCCTTTTTTACAATCTGGGTTCCATGTATTTATTTCTTATTATTTGTGCAAGGACTCCCAGTGTCATCTTGAATAAACCTGCTGAACTTATGCATCACAGCCTTGTTCCACATCTTGGAGATTAAGCTTCCACTTTTTACACATTTAGTAAGGGCTTCGATACTTGGCCTTTATTATGATGAAGAACATTCCTTTTATACCCAATTTATTCTAACCTTTTTCTTGCAAATCATGAAGGCATATTGTATTTTAGCAAATGACGTTTCTGCATCCTTTGGGATGATCATGAAGTTTTTGTCCTGTGTTGTGTATCATATCTACTGATTTGCATATATTAAACCATCCTTGCATCACTGGGAAATATCCCAGTTGATCACAGTGAATAATCTCGGTAGTATGCTGTTGGATTCAGCTTGCTAGTATTCTGTTGAAGATTTTTGCATCCATGTTCATCAAGGTTGTGGGCCTTATCTTTGTCTTCTTTTGTATATTTGTCTGATTTTGATATCAGGGTGACACTGGCTTGGTAGAATGGGATTCAAAGAATCTTTGTTGGAAATAATTTAAGAAGCTGTAGTATTATTTATTCTTTAACTGCTTGGTCATATTCAGGAGTGAAGTCATTTGGTTATGGGCTTTTCTCAAAAGGGATAATGTGTATTACTGACTGAATAGACTGAATCCTGTTACCAATTCTTTTTCTGTTCAAGATTTGTATTTATCCATGATTCAATCTTGGTAACTCACATGTATCTAGGGATTATCAAATCTGGTGGTATGGAGTTGTTTATTTAATCTTTAATGATTCTTCATATTTTTGTGATGTCAATGATGTTTTGCCTTTTTTTTTTTTTTTTTTTGGACAGGCAGAGTGGACAGTGAGAGAGAGAGACAGAGAGGAAGTTCTTCCTTTTCCGTTGGTTCACCCCTCAATGGCCGCTGTGGCCGGCGCACTGCACTGATCAGAAGCCAGGAGCCAGGTGCTTCTCCTGGTCTCCCATGCGGTTGCAGGGCCTAAGGACTGGGGCCATCCTCCACTGCACTCCCGGGCTACAGAAGAGAGCTGGACTGGAAGAGGAGCAACAGGGACAGAATCCGCTGCCCCGACTGGGACTAGAACCCAGTGTGCTGGCGTCACAGGCGGGGGATTAGCCTATTGAGCCGCGGCGCTGGTGGATGTTGTGCTTTTTATCTTTGATTTTTTTGAGTCTGCTTTTTGTCTCACTCTAGTTAAGAGTTTGTCTATCTTGTTTTTCTTTTAGAAAAATCAGCTCTGCATATTGTTTTGAAAATCTGTATTTTGTTTGTTTTTCCTCTCACTTTTATTTCTTTCCTTTCATTAGTTTTGGTTTGGTTTCTAGTCTCTTGATGTGTAATGGGAAGTTTTTTTATTAGAGATGTTTTGCTTTTTGATGTTGGTGTTGATTGCTATAAACTTCCCTCTTAGTTCGACTTGTTCTGCATCCAATACGTTTTGATATATTGTGTTTCCATTTCTACTTGCTTCTAGAAAATTTTTGAATTTCCTTCTTAGTTTCTCTCTTGATCAATTGGTTGTTTGGCAGTAACTAGTTTGACTGCCATGTGTTTTCATCATTTTGAAGTTTACTTTTCTATTGGTTTCTAGTTTTATTTCTTTATGGTTGGCAAATATTTTCAATATGATTTCAATTTCAAAATTTGTTGATATTTATTTTTTACCTACTGTACCATGTATCATGGAGAATATTTCACATGTTGTTAAGAATATGGTATTTTTTGCAGCTGTTGGATGAAAGGTTCTGTAGTTGCTGTTATGTCCATTTGGTGTAGGGTGTAATTGATATCTTGTTTCTTTATTGATTTTCTATCTGGATGATCTCCACTTTGTTGAAGATGAGGTGTTGAAGTCCTTCAGTGTGATATTGGAGCCTATCTTTCTCATTGGGTCTGAAAACATTTGGTTTATATAATTAGACAATCCTGAGTTGAGTGCACACATGTTTACAGTTGTTATTTCCTGTTGTTGAATTGACTGCTCAATCATCATGTAGTAATCTTTAGTGTCTCTTCTTAGAGGTTTTGACTTAAATCTGTTTTATTTGAAATCAGTGTTGTCACTCCTACTTCCTTTGAGTTTCCTTTTTTTTTTAAGATTTATTTATTGATTTGAAAGTGAGTTACTCAGCTAGAGAAGGAGAGGCGGAGGGGGGGGGTCTTCCATCCTCTGGTTCACTCCCCAGGTGGCTACAACAGCCAGAGATGTGCTGATCTGAAGCCAGGAGCTTCTTCCAGGTCTCGCATGTGGGTGCAGGGGCCCATGGACTTGGGCCATCTTCGACTGCTTTCCCAGGCCTTAGCAGAGAGCTGGATCACATGTGGAGCAGCCAGGAATCTAACCGATGTCCACATTGGATGTTGGCACTGCAGGCGGCAGCTCTATCCACTACGCCACAGTGCTGGCCCCTCAGTTTCCTTTGAATGGAGCACTTTTTTCCATCTTTTCACTTACAGTCTCTTTATTTATTTATTTACTGTCTCATATATTTAAGTTGATGGTATGTTCAGAGAGACAAAAACAGCTGCCAAGATAACTGAGTTTATTACCAGAAAGAACTCCAGGTACTCATAAATTCTGGATGCATAATCCACTGTGGCCCAGGGCTATTTTGCCAGTCCTAATCTTATGGTGTGTGTTGTCCATGAGATTACCTTTGCCTAAGATTATCTAGACTGTCAGTTTCTCCTATGAGATGATTTCTTAGCACCACTGGCCTGATCAATGTGGAACTTACTTCAGTTGCAATTTGACATATATTTCTCTAAGTCTTTCACACATGTCTCTTTTTTTAAAAAAAGATTTATTTATTTATTTGAAAGTCAGAGTTACATAGATAATAGAGACAGAGGCAGAGGCAGAGAGAGAGAGAGAGAGAGAGATCTTCCATCCGCTATTTCACTCCCCAATTGGCCACAATGGCCGGAGCTGCCCCGATCTGAAGCCAGGAGCCAGGAACTTCTTCTGGGTCTTCCATGTTAGCACAGTGGCCCAAGGACTTGGGCCATCCTCTACTGCTATTCCAGACCATAACAGAGAGCTGGATTGGAAGAGGAGCAGCTGGGACTAGAACCAGCGCCCATATGGGATGCTGGCACTTCAGGCCAGGGCGTTAACCTGCCAGGCCAGGGTGTTAACCCACTGCGCCACAGCGCCGGTCCCGCGCATTTTTTTATAACCAAATTGTTACTCTCCACATTTAAATCCTTAATGTCAAGCTGAGCATATAGTCTACAGTAAGCATTCAGAAAATATTTATTGGACAGATAGGTTAATGTACACTACTCACATCTTTTCATATTGCCCCAGAAGTTTGCTTTTACTCTTACCTGAGAACTTCTTGGCCTCTTGTTTGTGCTATGCATATCAGATTTATTCTTAATGTCTAGAGATTTTTAAAGGTATTTGTTAGTGTGAGAGATTGTAAGCATCTAGTGGGGAAAAAGTCATCATTAAACTTGTTTTAAAATGAATTCATAAACACAATTTAATTATCAATGCCTTTGAACCTAAGAATACTTCTGTGTTTGTAATGAGTTGCCTTGTAATTCATTTTAACAGTAATGGATTTACTTTACATTTAAAAAAATTTTATATTTTTGAGATTTGACAATTTTTATAATATTTTAATATTCATTTCATATGTGAACATTATATACCAACACATGTATGTCTTTTTGAAAGTGGGGACATTAATATCATGTAACGTGTGATTTATGACAGGGATCATAAAATGAGGAAAGAAGGGTATATTATAATGTAGAGGGTATAATTCATCTAATTTATGACTTCATATGCCAAATAATATGACATTCACACATTTTTATATTCTTACTATATATACATATATACACTTTTTTTCCTAAATGGATTTTACTTTTTTATGTCCGTACATCTTCATCGTTGTTTGAAAACATGTGTGTGTGTGTGTGTGTGTGTGTGTGTAAGTTTATAATGTAGCACACATACCCATTCATGTAATTACTGTCAGAGATCCCAAAGCAAACATTTTAGGTCTAGACAAGCATAGGCAGGCATTATCTTGTCTCAATCCTGGATGTGATGTAGAAAGGAACTGGAATGGACAAGTCCACAACCATGTTGGATTGGATGGCAAATATCCTACATGGAGTTTAATCAATTGAGTGACCCTACATAGAATCCTTTTTTGCATGCTATGTATTTTCTCTCATGAAAATAGCATTACATAAAATCCCACGAGTTTGGGGTAAGGCTTCCTCTTGGAGGAAGTTAATGGTTTCCCTAAAAGAAAAATACAGCTGAAATCCTGACCTCTTTTTCTAGATTGGAGAGGACTGAGGGGCACGTGGTGTTTGTGTGTTAGTGTTGAGGGCTGGAGGGAGGAGCAACCTCTACCTATGAAACTGGAGAGCTAGTTGTGAGCTGAGGGCTGTACTCCTATATTCCTGACTTCACCAAGGATGATTTGAGGAGCTGGAAGCCAGTATTTGAAGTGAAATTTGCATGAAGGAAACAGACCTTCTCTAAATCCTGAGTACATGTTTAAGTATTTTTAAAAGAGGACGAATCTTTAAAAAGCAAGAGCAACACTTTCCCCCAAATGTGGTGGAGCCACATTGGAGCTCATGCGCATCTAATTCCAAGTCCTCACTCAGTGAGACTTTGTTCAGAAGAAGATAACTCAGAGTGCAGTTTCTGGGTCCTCACTCACATAGGCTGTGTTCTGGAGAATTACCACTGAGTGCAGGGCTATGGGTCCTCACACAGGCTGTGTTCGGGAGAATTAACTCCGAGTGCAGTGTTCTGGGTGCTCACTCACATAGTCTGTGTTCAGGAAAAGACACCACAGAGTAGAGAGTTCTGTGTCCTCACTCACCCAGGCTGTGTTCAGAAGAAGCTACCTCAGAGTGCAGTGTTCTAAGCTGTCATCACACAGGCCCATTTCAGGGGAGTTTACTTCAGTCCTCTGTGTTCAGGGATTTTATTGCAGAGACCTTTATCTTGTGACTTAGGCACTAAGATACTGGAGGCAAAGACTCTTGCCCACAGTCTATGGTATCTGCATCCTGTTTAGCTTTCCTAATACTCACTTTTCTACCCTGAAAAATGAGTTTGGAATTTTCTACACTCTTACTGTGAGTATTAAATGCGCGTGCCCTATAAAGTGGTGAGCAGTTTCCAGTGTAAAGGAGATGTTGATGACAGCTGGCTTCTCATCACTGCTGCCATGACCACGGCACAACACACCTTTTCTTGTCACTGGGCTGTGCCCTTTGAGTCAGGCACAGAGGCCACAGCTGCTGAGATCTGAGCACTTGTGGAGGTTTTTTCTGAGATTATGTCTATAGCCTGTGCAACATGGAGTGAGCAAAGTGCACAAGACAGCTGACTGCACTGCTCTCAGCAACATGGTGGTGGTGGTTGGGGGCGGGGTCTGAAGTTGAGTGACTTGACTGCTGGAAAACAGCGCCACCATGAGGCGGCCACGGCTGAAAATGCCCAAATGCTGCTTCCCACACACCCAGGATAGCCAGGGCTGGGACAGGTGGAAATCAGGTGCCAGGAACTCAATCTGAGTCTACCATGTGGGTGGCAGGGACCCGAGGCTTGAACCAGCATTGCTGACTCTCAGAGTGATCAACAGCAGGAGGTTGGAGTCAGGAGTGGAGCTGGAACTTGAACCCAGGCACTCCGATATGGGATGTGGACATTGCAACTGTGTCTCAATCACTAAACCAAATGCCCTCCCCTAATCCCATTCTCCACACAGCTTCTGGAGTTCTGTGTGTGTATGTGTGTGTGTGTGTGTGTGTATGTAGGGTATATATTACATACATGTCAAGTGTGCAATATAAATGAAACATATCAGGCATCTATGATACATAAAATCTCCGTGTGTACATCAACATGCACCCGTATACACAACACATTTTTGCATACATATTTTTCCAGAGTGGGGGAGAACCTCTCTATAACCAATTGGAAGGAAAGAGATTGGGGATTCATTTACTTGATATTTCCCACAGCACCTAATGCAGCTCAGAGACACTCGACCATGTGGGATGAAGCACAGCGGCACGTGGAGAGACTGTGTCTGCAGGGAAAGAGGACGCGCCAGTATGGCCTGTGTCTGAGACTCTCCTCACCTCTCCATGCTGTGTTAGCTGTCGTAGTGAGAAATACAGAGAACAGAGTCTTTTCACCAGATTTACTATCAGAATCAATTAAAAAACCATATTCTAAAGTCCATTCTGAAATACTTGAGTGTCAAAAATGTACTTGTATTTTTATCCTTGGATTTGATGAGATTGCCAGAAGGCTAGAGCCCTGATCCACTTTGGTTAGATTTGAGGCACACGTGTTCACTCTGTCCTACATCAGTGACCATGGACCTGATGTGAAAGGTGGTAAAATTTCAAGATTTGCATTCCCACCATCTACAAGTTGACATACTTGTTATTTTTTAAGGATAGGTATTATGATTTTGTGGTTGTTGCTTGCTCGATTTGCTCTCAAATTTTTACCTTGGGACTTTGTTCTGTCTCATTGCCAAGTTAAGAACTTGAGTGAGTGAAACCACTCTCATTAAAAGGCCACCTTGGGGGATAAACCTCCAATGACCGGCACTTGGGAAACTGGTATAATTCTCATTGTTGCTGCTGGGAAAAATGGGCTGTGGAAGTGTGGTGTGCACATCGCTAAGGAAGTGCGGTGTGGATACGGCCAACTACAGGGTGGTGAGGACGTGTGGTGTGGACACTGTTAACCTCAAGGCTGGCGAGGACATGTGGTGTGGACACTGCTAACCTCAGGGCTGGTGAGGCATCTAGGAGTCGGTCAGAACAGGAAGAAAGACACGAAGGACTTTTAGGTGAGGTTTGTTTCATTGAGAATCCAAAATGCTTGTCAGAGTCCCTGTGATCCATCCCATTAAGAGAGTTTAAATTCTAGTAAATTCAAAGTCCATCGCCGCTTGCTGATACAGACCCCAGGTAAAGCAGCACTGGGCAGCAGCACTGGACGGTACTGGTGGTGCTCGCCTTATGCTTGTTAAATGCCACCAGCTCTCTGCCTGTGGGCACACAGACCAGTGCTGGATCTTTTAAACTGAAGATCGCCGATGCAAAGTACACATCGAACACTGTAAACCCTAATACTCAAAGTAAACAGTGTGTGTTAAGCTCTGCGCTTTATAAAAAGCTTGCGAAGCCCTGTTTAGTGTTGTGGCTGCCGATGGGATTATTTTTTCATTGTTCAATGCGTTTATTTGGGTCTTGATCAGCCAAGCACTTTTCAGTTGCTCAGTTTAGGGCAGTGAAGGGAATAGCACATCCCCTCTCCTCCTGGGGACTGGGGTTTCCAGAGAATCAACCCTGCCTCCCCACACAAATGTGCAGTTGGCTCGAGTTCTCAGGAAAAGGAAATGGCCTGACTGAACTGTGCTTTCAGTTTTACAAATCCTGAAGACTTGGAGAATGAGAGTTGGTAGTGAATTTTAAAGCAAAATGTTTTGAGCCATTCTTGCTGAGAAAATACATTCATTTATTGCACTGGTGATACAAGTTTTATATGCCATAGTAGAGTTTGTAAGAAAGTTCATTCTGAATAAAAACTGCCAGGTGCTCTCTCCTTTACTCTTCCCCGGGAGCGCATATTTATTTCTGTTTTGTATAGAACAGAACATAGTATCAGAGAATTTCTGAGTGACGTGCAATCTGCATGCACACAAACACACACACATGGACTTGCACAAACATGAATGTTCACACACACAAATACATACACAGGGACAAGCACACACATCCAGGCACACAGGGACATGCATACACATCCATGTACACATGTGGATGTGCACATACAGGGATGTGCACACACATCCAGGCACACACAGGGACATGCACACATGTCCATGTACACTGTCTATGCATGCTGTCTACTCCAAGAGGAGGAGTCACACCCTACAACAGGATCCCAACCCACTGCAGCTAAAGCAGTCCTAAATCTACTGCTTAGGTATGTTACAGCTATTTGTTTTCAATACTTAAAAACTAGTGGAACATAGCAGACAGGAAATCATCATAGGTAAAAACAAAATTAATAATCACTGATTTAATAAAGTTTCCTTTATAAAGGTCTAATTCATTTAAAACACCTAGCATCTATCATTGATCTTTTTGTCTTATAACCAAGATGTCATCATCTGTATAATGCATATTAAATAGACAGTGATGTAGAATGAGTGGCATCGCCCAGGGTGTCCACAGAGTGCTTTGGGAACCTGTGAACACACGCCCTGCACAGCAGAAGGGGATGTGCAGGTGTGATTCTGAAGAGTGCTGGTGTGTTTTGTCATCACCAGGGTCCCCACAAGGGGGATGCAGAATGGCAGGAGACAGAAGATGCAAGGCTGGCAACAGAGGGAGCGGAGAAAAGATGCAGCGCTGTGGACAGTGAGGATAGAAGGGCCCTGAGCCACGGGGTGCAGGTGGCCTCCGGGAGCTGGAAGCAGCAGATGGGTCTCTCTTGGAGAGTCCAGAACAGGGGCCTGCTGACGCCCTCACCTGCAGGTGTGTCCTCTGGACGCCAAGACACTCGGACCATTTGCTGCAGCAGCAAGGAGAGCCTCACAGGGGCCGTGTGGCACAGGGTCTGAGTGAAGCTGCTCCACGAGTCTCCCAGTTCAGCCCAAGGGCAAATTCCTGTAACACAGATCTGCTCTGGAGCAAGGGGGTGGAAGTCGCCATGCTGGCTGTGTGCTCTGACTTTGAGACTTCCCCAAATTAAAAACTGTGAATGCTAGGGGTGTGCCGTGAAGAAATGACTCTAGAGAGATGAAATCAGCTCCCAGTGACCCCAGCGAGGGAGCTGTGGCTGCCTGGCTCTCCCCCGAGCCCCCTTCTTTCTCTGTCTCCGGCTGCCCTTACACAATGACAAATGTCACCCGCGTCTCCGAGTTTGTTCTTCTTGGGTTCAGAGGGGGTCCGGGAGTGCAGATGGTGCTCTTTCTGCTCTTCCTGGTGCTGTACGTGGCAGCTGTGGTGGGGAACCTGGGCATGGTCGCAATCATCCAGGCGGACACACAGCTGCACACCCCCATGTACGCCTTCCTGCAAAGCCTCTCCTTGTTGGACTTCTGCTACTCCTCCACCATTGCGCCCAGGGCCCTGCTGAACTGCCTGCGGCGGGACCACACCGTCTCCTTCGGAGCCTGCGCCGCTCAGTTCTTCTTCCTGTCTTTCTTCGGGACCACGGAGGCTTTTCTGCTGGCAGCCATGGCCTACGACCGCTTCAAGGCCATCTGCAGCCCTCTCCTCTACTCTGCCAGCATGTCGCCCCCGCTCTGTGCGCTGCTGGTGTCGGGGTCCTACCTGTGGGGCGTCCTGAATGCCAGCACGCAGACGGCGATGACCTTCACGCTGTCCTTCTGTGGCGCCAATCAGGTCAATGACTTTTTCTGTGACGTGCCCCCGCTCCTGTCCCTGTCATGCTCGGACACCTCCGTGAACAAGCTGGTCCTGCTCGGCCTGTGTGGCTCCATCATCGTCAGCACCTTCGCCGTCGTCCTGGTCTCCTACGTCTGCATCGTCTCCACCATCCTTAGGATCCGCAGCCAGCAGGGCCGCCGGAAGGCGTTCTCCACCTGTGCCTCGCACCTCGCGGCCGTGTGCTTGTTCTTCGGCACAGTCTTCTTCATGTACGCTCAGCCCAGTGCCATCTCCTCCCTGGAGCACAGCAAAGTGGTGTCTGTCTTCTACACCGTGGTCATCCCCACCCTGAACCCCCTGATCTACAGCCTCAGGAACCGCGACGTGCAGCGCGCTCTGCGCAGGCGTGGCCAACAGCTCTCTGTGTTACTCTTGCGGCCCGGGCCCGCCTGGCGCCCCGATTCTCACTGTTGCTGTCCGCTGTAGAATCTTCATCAGCATTTCTCTAACAGTGTTGGTCCAATTTTCCTGTATTTCATTGGCTGTTTGGGAAGGGATTGTTCAAGTCATTTTCCTAGTGTATCTTGATTGTCAAGGTTTCCCTTGTTTTGTAGAAATGTTTTACACTTGGAGGCGCTAAATCCATCTGTCAGTTGTGTGCATGACAAATATATTCCCACGCTTCTGCAGCATGATTTATCAAAATGCTTGCAATAAAATTCTGATAATTAATTTTGAATTTTGATGTTTGTAAGTTTTAAATTTGATCAACTCTTACTTTTTGTTTTGTTCCTTTTGTTTATTTTATTATCTCTGTACATGTCTTATAGCATGACTTAAATAACTGTAGTTAGACTTAATCTTTAAAAAAGTGTATCATTGAGTGATAACCGAATTAATCACCAACAGTGTTCTAAATTAGCTCCCCAGTTTGTATTCCTTTATAGTTTAAAGTTTGTGTCCCATTGCTGCCACACCCTGGTTCATGATAAACACTGCTCTACTTTCTACTTCCAGGAAGTCGATGTTTTTAACTTGTCTTAAATTCCACCTGTTGGTTGTGAGCCTAGGCTTCCTTTGTAGGTGAGAAGCCAAGGTCACAGTAGCTGAGGTTTCTCAGCTCATGGCTGTTCCCTACCCTTTTGCACACATGGCTATTAACTTTGCCTCTGAGGAAGAGCCCATGCCACATTCTGCCAGAGTCCTTGGTATTGAGCAAACAAGGCACAGACTGGGTAAAACGACACTATGGGGGCCGGTGTTTGATACAGTGGTTGTGCCTGCTCGGGACTCCCACATCCCATATCAGAGTTCCCAGTGTATGTACCAGCTCCCCTGCTTCTGCTCCAGGTCCAGGTTCCTTGTAGTGCACATCCGGGGGAGCAGCAGGTGATGGCTCAGGACCTGAGTCTTGGCCTCCAACATAGGCGACCTGGATGGAGTTTCAGGCTCCTGGCTTTGACTTGGCAGCTCTGGCTGCTGCAGACCTTTGAGGAGAGAACCAGCAGATGGAAGATTTGTCTCTCTCTGGCTTTCAGATAAATAAAAAGAAATAGAAAAATGGAAAATGGTACAGTGACTTTGAGAACATATCTGGTGGTGTCTCGTAGAGTTGAACACATTTTTGTCCTTGGTCATCAGCATCTCCACTCCTTGAAACACAAGTGCTCGTACAGGAAGGTTCACAGCAGCTTTGTCACAAGATCGAGAAACTGGAAACAGTGCACATTGCATGAGCTTTAATCTATCTGTGCAATGGAATGCTGTTTTTAAGTGTATAAAATAAATATGTAAAACAGATTAAATTCCCTGCCATGGAATAATATTTTTAAAAATGAAGCACCGAAGTAGTCAACAGTATGGATGATTATTAGAAATAAGAAGCAAAAGACACATGGATGCAAAAGAAGACATATTTCCACATGTATGGAGTTCTATGGTCACAAACAAAACCACATAATTAGCTGTTTTAGGATGAGTGAGAAGGGAACAAGTTGACTTTCTGGGGTGATGGGATGAGGGCTTCATGGATGGGTACGTACATTAGAACTCATCCAAGTGTGCCCTTCAGACTGTGGTTGCATTGTGTGGTCATCACCCTCAAGATGGCCCTGGTGACCCTTAGCTCCTGATTCTGATGTGTGGGTGGCCTTGTGTAGACATAATATGAGCGTACTTCAAAATGATCAGGGGAAAATGGAGTTGAAAGACGAGTTCATTTTGGTGCAAGATAAGCTTGAGATGTGGCATAGTTTTTCCAAATATGTGTTTTCCATGAACTTCTTGAGGACCCTTCATACAGTAGAGGTAAGAGCATGTAGCACTGACACAGACTTCCAACTGTGGTAGAGAAGGAAATCTACTCGGGAGCTAAGTGGGGAGTGGTGTCAGTGGGGCTACAGGCCGTTCCAGGGGACAGCAGGCTAGCAGGCGCTTTCTGAGGAACAGGATTCATTTTTAAAGTTTATTTGATGTTTTAAAACTCAACAGGCATAAAATTATATGCATTTATGGAGTATTATATGATGTTTCAAAATACGTATTCATTCTGTGATGTCCAATCAGAGAAAAAATACGTATATCTATTCAACCATTTAACAATTCTTTATGACAAGAACATTTCAATCCCATCTTCCAGTTTTTGAAACAGAGAAATGTACTGTACACTCCATCATCTGTGGTCACCCCAAGGTGCAGCAGAACTGCAAGACTTCTCACTCCTGTCCAGCTATAGGTGAGCATCCATCAGTCTAGCTCTCCCCACTCCTCCTCACTCCCAGCTTCTGGTGACCACCTTGATGCTTTAACTCCCATGACATTGCCCTCTATTTAGATGACACAAATGAGTGAGTTCATGCAATACTTGTCTCCCTGCACTTGGATTTCTTCATTTAACACAATGATCTCCAATTCCACCCATGTGAATGAGAAGATTAAACCCTACCTTATGGCTGAGTAGTAGTCCACTGTGTCCATACCACATCTGAGGTTGGAGCTTGTAAGTTTGGGGTGGTAGCTATTATGTGATCAGGTGATTGGTTTATTCTTTCTGTATTTTTTGTTCCTAATCATAAAATAAATAGAGTATAAAGACACCTTATACACACATATGAACACTCCCATAGAATTGTGCCATGAGTCCGTACCTTTCTATCTGAATGGA
The DNA here is from genome assembly GCF_051225735.1 of Oryctolagus cuniculus. Lineage (NCBI taxonomy): Eukaryota > Metazoa > Chordata > Mammalia > Lagomorpha > Leporidae > Oryctolagus > Oryctolagus cuniculus. The sequence goes on along the minus strand of NC_142872.1, from coordinate 2,416,249 downwards.
TCAAGGGCACTGTGATGTCTGTTCTCAGAAGGCATTCCTCCTGCACCAGTTCACGACTTGTGTACAGAGGGAGCTGCAGTTTGGTTCCCACGGTAGGAGGAGGCTCGTGGGTCTGTCTGAGGAGAGCTGGAAGCTCATCAGCTTAGTGTGAACCTGACTCAACAGCTATGGCAGAATCTCACACCTGAGCTTTTTGCCGTGTTTGGGTCACCTATTTGTAGAGCGACAGTCACCTGTTTGCATCATCAGCCCTCTGTGCCTACCACAGAGTAAATCTGTACAGGTGGGGTGCTGCCAGGGTACAGATGCGAAGGCAATGACAAGCTTCTCTTCCTGTCACACCTTGATGGATCACAGAAACCAGACCAGAGTCATGGAGTTCATCCTGTTGGGCTTTCAGACTGAGCGAGCGGCAGGGATCCTTCTGTTGTCTGCTTTCCTGCTCATGTATGTGACTTTGCTGATTGGCAACACCATGATCATCCTCCTGGTGTGCGGGGACCGCCGCCTGCACTCACTCATGTATTTCTTTGTAGCCAATCTTTCCTTCCTGGAGGTCACCATCACCTCCACAGTGGTGCCGAAGATGCTGGCCACCAGCTTGTCCCCCTCCAGAGCAATCTCCTTAGTAGGGTGTCTCACACAATCTTTCTTCTACTTCCTCCTGGGGTCCACAGAATTCTTCATCCTGGCTGTCATGTCCTTGGATCGATCTGCAACCCACTGAGGTACACCATCATCATGAGCAGATGCATGTGTCTGATGCTGGTTCTGGGGTCCTACGTGGGTGCATTTCTGTCTATTTTGGTACCGTCGGTTCTAACTGCTCCTCTGCCCTTTTGTGGGCCCAACGTGATCCATCACTTCTTCTGTGACAGCAGCCCTGTGCTGAAGCTGGCCTGTGCCGACATCTCTCTGGCTGAGCTGGCTGACTTTGTTTCCTCTGCGGTGCTGCTGTTGGACTCCTTGCTGGTCACAGGGGGGTCCTACAGCTGCATCATCACCACCATTGTCAGGGTCCCCTCTGTCCAGGGACGGTGGAAGGCCTCCACATGCATCTCTCACATCACCATGGTGACACTTTACTACGGGAGCTCCATCTTCATCTACGTCCGCCCCAGGAAGGGCAACAGGATGGACGTGAACAAGTTTGCCACAGTTCTCAACACGATTGTGACTCCCATGCGGAACCCTTTCATCTACAGCCTCCAAAACAAGAAAGTCAAAGAAGCTCTTGGGGATGCCTTCAAGAAGCATGTCGGTATGCTGACAACTTCAGGGTCTCAGAAGTGACAGCTTTACCAAGGACACTCTTCACATCTAATCCTGTAGTTGTGTGAAGCTGTCCCAGATAACGGGAACTTGAACAACACTCACTCTTCCTGAGCCTTGTCCAGTTCTCTCGTGAGAAGTGCACAATTTTCTGTAGGGTATCACAGAGATCGAAAAGCACGCACCTGTAGCCATCACTCACAGAGATGGATGAGCAGACAGGTGAAGGCGTATATGTGGCTGTTGTCCCAGTGCCTCCAGTCTTTTAAAAGTGAAATTCTTGTTCAACCAGGTGACCTGAGCTCCAGCAGAGCTTGTATCAGGAACCTCTGCTTTACATAGGTCCTCAGCTTTAGTGTAACATTTCTTCTTTGCTTTCTTATTTTCAATATTATTACTTTCTATTTATTAATGCAATTGGTCCCTTTCTAATGTGATAATAAAACTACTCTGGTTCCAGCTTCTAAATGTTGCCCGATATTGAAGTATGACAATAGCTACTTAGTTTTTGGCTTTCACTTCAGGCTTGCTTCCCCCTGGTTTTGTGTGTATTGTGCCTCCTTCAGTGTCTGCAGGGGAGGGTGTGCCCGCTGCCAAAGGACACAGTAGAACCCACTGTCCACTCCATTGTGCAGTGGACATGGAGGGCCAGATCAACACCCAGTTCAATCATGTGCATTCTTTCCTAGAAACTTGGCTACTGAACTTTCAACATGAAAACTTTTATAAGATGATTTTAATGGTTAATATTAATGATCTGTGAATATCAGTATGTTCTTAGAATTGTATCTATAAATCACATGTTAAAAACTAATTAAAATTAAAAATTAAAAAATAATAAAGTTTAGACAGTCAAAAAATAACGATCTGAGAATGTCAACATGACTGAGGTTGCATTGCTTTTTTATTTACTATTTGAAACAAAAATTCAAATATATTAATTATAAACATGAGGAAATTACTCCAAGGAGCACACTGAGCTGAGTATGAAGGCCAGGTCCCCATTGCTACCATAAATCCTGTGCTTCACAGTGGCCATGGCATCTTGTTGGGAACGAGTAATTCCAAAAGGCTGCTCTTGGTGTAAGAGGGGGGTCTCAGTGCACAGATCACAAAGATGTCCTTCTCATGCCAGCATTAGTTCCTGACCACAGGCGATGGCCTGGGGGCTCGGGTTCCTGTCTCTGTGTGGGGATCTGGATTGACTGCCCAGCTCCTGAGTTTGGCCTGGCCTAGTCCTGGATTTTGTGGACGTGTGGAGAGTGAACCAATGGATGGAAGCTCTCTCTGATTCTTTCTGTGCTTGTGTCTCTGTTTCTCTTCCTTTCCTTCTCTCTCTCTCCAATAAATGAAGAAAAAATAAGATTGTTCTTTTTTTTTTTTTTTTATTTGACAGGCAGAGTGGACAGTGAGAGAGAGAGACAGAGAGAGAAAGGTCTTCCTTTGCCGTTGGTTCACCCTCCAATGGCCGCCGCTGCAGCCGGCGCACCGCGCTGATCCGATGGCAGGAGCCAGGATCCAGGTGCTTTTCCTGGTCTCCCATGGGGTGCAGGGCCCAAGCACTTGGGCCATCCTCCACTGCACTCCCTGGCCATAGCAGAGAGCTGGCCTGGAAGAGGGGCAACCGGGACAGAATCCGGCGCCCCAACCGGGACTAGAACCCGGTGTGCCGGCGCCGCAAGGTGGAGGATTAGCCTATTGAGCCACGGCGCCGGCTTAAGATTGTTTAAACAATAGATTGCAGGCCTGGAAGGGTGATGTGGCTGAGGCACCGCCAACCTCACTATGTCTGCCATTTTCAATTTTCAGAGTCTATTGATTGTAATCTTGCTGCTTACATGTAGCTGTGCTTATATCCAATCCTTGGCACCCAGCTTGCTGGACAGAAATAAAATTGGACTGTTGGGTATATTTTGGAAGTGCGCTGGAATTGGTGAGTGAAGAGTCCTTATGCTGCTGTGTGCTGTGTCGTGATGGCCTTCAGCATCCTCTTCGTACAGTAGCTTGGGGAAAGGCCAGAATGTAATTGCCATTAAATTTCATTGTGAACAAGGACTTACCTGCAGAGAATAATAATGGAAAGCATGGCTAACTTTTTATCTCCGAACATTGAATGAGATAAATTTCCAGATGTTGTTCTCTATTTTTGTTATTGGACCAGTGTTCTACATACATAATTAAGAGGTTGCCATTTCATACTCAAAGAGTTTAATGGTATGTCACAATCAACCTCAGTACTGTCATTACAATTTTACATTCTGCAAATGCCATTCTGTTGTGTCCAATACCAATTTTGAATGAGGTATCTCTAAGGCACGTAGTAGGAAACAAAATTGGTAAATTATTCCAGTTCCTTTCCCTGTGATTTGGACATGACATATCGTTATAGAAAGATCTTTTTTGGATCGGCCTTTTTATTGAGAAAAGTGACTCAGTGTGTGTTGCTAAGAATTGAATTCATACTTATAATGCTTGTTTCTCATCTGGTTGCACCATTTTGTTCCTTAGCCAGAGTGCCTCTACCAGTAGCAAACTCTGTAGCTTATTACAAGTCTTTAAAATATTTAAAACAAGCCTATGCAAGTCTTCAGGAAGACTTAAAAGTAATGTTCACATTTAACTTGAGCATTAAGACTAGCCACCTGGCGGAGTAGCTTCTGAAACCTCTGGTCAAGTATAGATAAATGTCTAAACAGACTTGACCAGCTAGCTGTCATGTTCTGAAAAAGGCAACGTTTCCAGAATAAAAAAAGCAAATTTGAAGAATTATAGAATGAAAATATACATGCAGTTTTCATTCTTTTTAATGTCATTTCTTAAAACTGAAATATTCAGTTGCCCCAAAATGGACTGTATTTTTGTTTTTTTAACATAGCACTTTAAACCTAGTTTGTCAACTTGAACTGGAATCTCTTGTGTAAATTTGTAGATGATAAACAGTTTACAGACTACTTTCCAGTGTGCAACGACATGCATATCCTTTAATTTTGATAGTGAAGGAACACCTCCAACAATTTTTTGTCTAGGCAAACATGAATTACACATTTTACAATAGGACAATTATTACAAATTTATGATTATTTTTTGTGAGAGGCAGACAGATCTCCGATCTGCTGGTTCCTTCCTCCAGTGCATGCAACAGCATGGGCAAGGCTGGAGGCAGGAGCCAGGAACACAATCCAGAGCTCTCACTTAGGTGACAGGAACCGAGTTACATCAGCCACCACCACTGCCTTGCAGGGTCTACGTTGGTTGGAAACGAGCCAGTCCAGGAATTAAATCCTGGGGGATACAGAGGTGTTAATCACAGTGCCTTCAATGGTTAACATTTCTTAAAGTTCAACTCAAATTCAGCTAAAATTTCAATGCTGAGAGAACATTAAAGCTTGAATTATCCAGTATTAATTAGATACAGCTCTTAACTTCTCTGTTAATGTTTAAAAACAAACTTTTTAAATAAAATTATTTACAATGAACTTACAAATTACTATTTCCAAAGTAGCTCTTTCTGCAGAAACAGCATGAAACTGAAACCCCTTAATTAAAAGCCCTTTTGGATTACTTGGCATGGTTCAGGAAAATATCTAAATAAAGCATATTTTGTGTTGCCTGGTTTGTGTTTCGTTTTGGGAGCAGTTTTGACAAAATAAAAAAAGATGTTGTAGGTTGTTTTTGGAAAAAAAATAGATTGCAAAGTTCTCATGCACTTTCATAAATTCTCTCACATATGTGCGCATGTCTTTCATATGTTGTTTACACATACGCACAAATAGAGAGGTTAAATAGCATTTTAAGTTTATTTTTAAAACCTTTGTTTATTTGAAAGGCAGAGAAACAGAGAGAGAGAGAGAGAGAGAGAGAGAGAGAAATGGAGACAGAGAGAGGCCTCCCATCTGCTGGTTCACTTCCCAAATGTTCTGAACAGCCAGAGCTGGACCAAGCCAAAGCCAGGATCCTGGAACTGCATCTGCGTCTCCCATGTGGGTGTCAGGGACTCAGGTATTTGTGTCATCATCTGCTGCCTGTCAGGGTGTGCATTAGCAGGAAGCCGGATCAGAGCCTGTGCAGCTGAGACCTGAACCAAGCATTTCAATACAGGATGCGGGCGCTTCTGGTGGCGACGTAACCTCTGCGCCAAATGCCCAAGCCTCATGTGGTTTCTTTTTCTAAATGAATATTTGCATGACTGACGATGGGTGCATAGTTCTAGTTTCATTGTGGTAAGAAGTATGTAACATAAAATTTACATTTCTTCTCTTTGAGTGTTCATTGCAGCGGCATTATGTACACTCACAATGTGGTACAATTATTACCACTCATTTCCAGACATCTTCAGTCAACACAAACTGAAGCAGTTAAAGCAGGACCCCCCCCCCCCCCATCACTGCCTACCCCAGGCACCAGTAAACACTATCTACATTCCTTTTGCATGCATTTGAGTATTTTCGGAACCTCTAGTGAGCGGAACCCAAAGATGTTTGCCATTTTGTGGTCTATGTTATCTTGCTTAGCTTAATGTTTCAAGGTTTATTCCTGTTGTGGCAGAGATTAGAATTTCATTCTCTTAAATTAGATCAGAATTTCATTTTCTTAAATGACTGAATAATCCAATTCCCCTTGTCCTGTTACCTGCTGATGGGCACACAGGTCACACCACCTCCTGGGTGTTGGGAAAAGCCTTCCATCAGCACGCCTGGCTGAGTATTGCTTTCAGTTCTTCTGAATACGTAACAAGAATGAAATTCATGTATCATACATGCATTGAAATGTTTAATTTTTTACAACTGACAGATATTCACACTTCACTTATGAGGAATTACCACTGTGTTGTCACTAACAGGGAGCAGAGACTTCAACTTGTTGCATCCTTGTCAAATGTTAATTTCTGTTGTTTTGTGAGTAATAGACAACTCACTTTATCACAGTGCTATCACTGTATGGTCTTAATTTGTATGCCCCTAATAATTAGTGAGTCTGAATGTATTTTTGTGTGCTTATTGACTATTTGTATATCTTCTTTGGAGAGTCAGTTCAAATCCTTTGCCCATTTTTGTATTGGGTTATTTTTAATCGAGCCGTTTTACTATTCTTGAGTTCCCTATATGGATATGTTCTGAACATCAATTCCTTATCATGTATATTATTTGAAAATAATCATTCCCATTCCATGAGTCGCCTCTTCATCCCGCCGATAGTGTCCTTTCATACACAGATTTTTTTTTTTTAAGACAGGCAGAGCAGACAGTGAGAGAGAGAGACAGAGAGAAAGGTCTCCCTTTGCCGTTGGTTCACCCTCCAATGGCCGCCATGGCTGGTGCGCTGCGGCCAGCGCACCACACTGATCCGATGGCAGGAGCCAGGTGCTTATCCTGGTCTCCCATGGGGTGCAGGGCCCAAGTACTTGGACCATCCTCCACTGCACTCCCTGGCCACAGCAGAGAGCTGGCCTGGAAGAGGGGCAACCGGGACAGAATCCGGCGCCCCGACCGGGACTAGAACCCGGTGTGCCGGTGCCGCAAGGTGGAGGATTAGCCTAGTGAGCCACGGCACCGGCCTACACAGATGTTTTTAATTTGATGAAGCCCAGTTACTTATTTTTTCCTTTTGTTGCCTGTGCTTTTGATGTCATATTCGAGCTTTCTCTGTTTTCTGGTGACTCCATTGTTTGTTACTCTTTTGGCCCCACCTAAGAAACATAGAATGTGTCAGTTTAATTTCTTACAGTATAATCTCTGTTAAAAACTATGGTAAGCAACCTGACTGTAGCCACATTTTTTACTTCATTTTGACAAATACCTGACTCATTGAATTTCACTTTTGGTGAGGTCAAATTTTGCATCCCCATCAAAAATCATTTTGGACTGGTTGTTGATAATATGTGCATAGAGATTTAAACCATTTTGCAAATAAGGCTGTTACTGGAACCATAGGCAAGAATGTAAATGGATAAGAAAGTGAAATTATGGGAAGATGATGTGGAGCAAAGCCAGTTTCTTGAAGGATTAATTATGGGAAAATTTATATTTAAGTAATGGTAGCCTAACCATCCCCAAATTCATAAATTGATGGTAAGAAAGAAGTTTCTGAATGTGTATGTGTGGGTGTATACATGTATGTGTGAGTGTGTGTGTGCCTGTGTGTATGTGTGAATGTATGTTTATATATGTGTAAGTGTGTGTGTGTGACTGTGGATGTATGTGTCTGTACATGTGTGTGAGTGTGTGTGTAAGAGAAGGGCTTAATAATTAGATCTTTATTGTGAGTTCTAATCAAGTACAAATTTAAAATGTTGCTAAATAATACAAACCAACTTTAATTTTGGTCTCTCTCATCTGTGGTCCAAACCACTTAAATCATACTGATATTCACTCAGGAAAAAAATGATTATATATTTTTGCTTATTGAAGCTACTTTAAGTCACCTTCTGATTCATTACAAAGTGCCATTGCTGTGTTCATGCAACCACATACTGTGACATTTCTTACCTTGAATGTTATTTTCTCAATGAATTTGCTTCTTCATTGAGCATTACTGAATGTAAATAAAGGCAGCCTACACAATGGGCGATCTGGAAATCATGCATCTGCTAAGGGGTGTATTTATAGAATCAAGAATCCGTACAAGTGAACAGGAACAGGCAAACCCGATTAAAATGGGTAAGGACATTCAGACACATATCTCTGAGAAAACATGTAAATAGCAACAGCTAATCATCATCATGGAAGCTCAATATGATGATCTCCTCAGACCCGATGATTTAGCAAGTGCTGCTGAGGAGGGGTGAAGAGAAGATCCTTGCACACCTGAGTGGGTGTAACTCACTGCAGATTTATTTATTTATTTGAAAGTCAGAGTTACACAGAGAGAGAAGGAGAGGCAGAGGAAAGAGGTCTCCCATCCACTGGTTCATTCCCAATTGGCCACAATGGCTGGAGCTGGGCCAATCCAAAGCCAGGAGCCAGGAGCTTCTTCCCGGTCTCCCACATGGGTGCTGGGGCCCAAGGACTTGGGCCATCTTCCACTGCCCTCCCAGGCCACAACAGAGAGCTGGATCAGAAGTGGAGCAGCCGGGACTTGAACTGGCGCCTATATGGGATGCCAGCACCACAGGCGGTGGCCCTACCCACCGGCCCCCACACTCTATGTTTAAACTCCAAAAACTCAATGCCACAGCCAGCCCTTGGCATGGGATTAGGATAATTGGAGACACTAAATTCTGTGAGCCTCATATTCACCTAACACACAGACCAAACCTCCAGATTTCTGCAAGTGTGCACTTGGCCTAGAATGGACAGTTCTCACACTCATGGGAACATCATTCTTCTTCTTAGATTAATTAATTTATTTTTTAAGGCAGAGTTGGAGAGGGAGAGGGAGAGGGAGGGGGAGGGGGAAGAGGAGGGGGAGGGGGAGTGGGAGATGGAGGTGGAGAGGTAGTGGGAGAGGGAGAGGGAGGGGGAGAAGGAGAGGGATGAGGAGAGGGAGAGGGATTGGGAGAGGGAATGTCCATCCATTGGTTCACTCCCCTGTTGTCCGAAAAGACCAGGGCTAAGCCAGGCTGAAGCTAGGAGTCAGGAGTCTCATCTGGGTCACCCATGTGGGAGGCAGGGCCCCAAGCACTTGGGCCATCTGATGACTTTCCTGGGTCATTAATAGGGAGCTGGATCAGGAGAGGATTTAGCACACATATGGGATACCGGCATCCCTGGTGGCAGCTTTACTGCTAAGCCACAGCGCCAGCCCGGAGCCCAACCATTTTTAACAGTGCAAAGTGGAGGAGATGGAGCAGTCCTCATGGCTGCATCATAGAGCCAATGAGTTCCCGACCCATGAGTCACAGTGCCTGCCCATTTCTGAGAAGCCTCAATGGCTTCCCACTTAAAAGCTAAGCTGCAAAGCCTTGGAATTGTTTCTCCTTAATCATAGGGATGGCATCAAATAGCTTCAGTTGGATCTACAATCAGGCAGGACCATGACCTTCAAAGGAAGCCACAGCTCCTCTTCCTTTCTCTGTCACACTCGGGAGGCTGCTGAAAAGCTGCAGCTGTGACCAGGAGTAAATTATGGAGCTAGGTCTGTGTGTGTGTGTGGGGGGGGGGTGTGGGGGTTCAAAAGTATTTCTCTGACTTCTCCTTGAATGCCAGTCATGGAGGATTGATGCAGTCACCCTACTTAGAGTGACTACCTATTTTATCCATGAAATCCCAAGTTTTCCATCATGCAAATATTTCATTGACATTTATTTCAAAGTTATCCTAGTTTATTGCTCAATTTCAGTCTTTATAGGTATTCTAAATTTAGGAGGATGGGACATAATGGGCTGATTCTGCTGTAAATTAAGTATTTCTGTTGCAGATTAAGGTGGAAATACCATCCTGAACCCGTATATCAAAAACATTAACGAATGACCATGCACACAATTGATTTGAAATTGTTTGTATCACCAGCTACAAGCAGCAGAATGTTGAAAGGTTATTGAAAAGTATAGATAACAATGGTTTAAACTGTTCATGTGATCGAATAGTCTATTCTGGGGTCTGCTTTGCTCTGGACCCTCCCCTCTCTCTGGGTGCCCTGCACACGGTGACCAGCTAGGCTGCCTTCTGCACCATGCTCCTCCTGACTCATTCTCGCTGGTGCGCGTGTGTCTGTCCCTGGAGGCTGCCTGTGGGTTACCTCACCACTTTGCTGGGCGCATCAGTGCTACCCTTGCTGCATCCCTTCTCAGGGGGGCGTGGGAGCCGATGCCCACCTCACACTGCACCTTCAGAGTAGACTGGGGGTGAGCACCATGGTGGTCTGCAGGTGTTGCTGGGAGCACTGGGAGAAAGCCTGTCCTCACATCCAGCCCTGAGCTGTGTGCTGCTGGGGCTCCTCCCCACCCATCTCCAGCTCATCCTCTCCCCTGTTGCAAGGGTCTGAATGTGTGCATCCCTCAGAATCAGGGTCTGAAATCCTAGTCTCCAAGCAGATGTTGGTAAGAGCTGGTAAGAGACCGCCAGCTGCCTAGCCCCTCTGCCAAGCGGGGACAGTGACAGGAAGGCCGCTGTGACCCTGAAGGTCCCTCAGCACACCTGCCGAGGACACCTGGGGGAGGCTGGCACACAGGGCAGCAGGTGCTGGCTGACAGAACATGTGTGGGCGTGGCTTTTGAGCTGGGTGCTGTGGAGAGGCTGGAAGGGTCTGGGCTGTGTCCTAGAAAAAGCTGTGTTGCTGTGAATACCCGGGCAAGGGCTCGGGGCCAGGGAAGCGCCGTCCTCGGGGGCCAACCTCAGGTCCTGTGCGGTGAGAACAGGTTGTTGGTGGACACGTGCGTGGGTGAGGCCTGGTCACACAGGGGAGGGGTTGAGCGGGGGTACCCCGATCCATGCCCTGTGGAAGGCAGACCTTGTGGATGATGAACGTGAGACAAGGGGAATGATTTGTGATGGAGCCGAGAAGCAGGCCCTCAGCAGACAATGCCTGGCGTAAGTCACTGTTCCCATATGAACTTGTCTACACCGCAGTCACAGGGCACAGGTGGAGAGCACACATCTGCCCACACCTGCACTGCTGCCCTCCCTCCTGAGCCTGCTGGAGCGGGATTCAGACTGCAGGGCCTGCCTCCTGGGCTGGTATCCCCTGCAGGGTCTGTGGGCCAGGCATGGCCAGCCACGGGCAGTGAGGCTGAGCACCAGGAGCTGGTGCTGCTGCTCCCGGGAGGCAGCTGTGTCAGCTCCGCTCCAGTGAGAAGGCCTGGGGGCTGTGCAGATGAGTCAGGGTGCCAGGATCAGCTGGGTGTTCCTGTGTCTGGCCCACCGCTGGGCAGCAGGCTGGGTGGAGGTGCCCAGTGCTCCATGTCACCCCGTCACTTCACACCAAGAGGCCTCTGCCACACACCCAATCAGTTACAAGGCTTTGTAGCCTCAGTGACTGCTGGGTAGATGGACCCACTGGCCTAGGAACAGGAAGCATGGTCCAACCCTGCAGTCAGACCTCAGAGAACTGGTGAGGCCCTTGGTTTCTAGTCAGCCGGGATGGGGGCATCGCCATGCAGAAGATGGGCCCTCTGTGACGTCCACTCTGTGACATCCTGGCCAGACCCGTGTGTGCCCAGCATGTCCTTGGCCTCAGGAAGGTCATTTCCCCTGGGGCTGTGGACACTTGGCTGGGAGAGAAGCCCTCTGCTCTCCGGTGAGTGTCTTGCCTGCAAGTCGGGCTTTGTGATGGACTGGAGCCCAGAGGAGGCAGTCCCACCCCCAGGTACTGTCAGGGCGCCCAGCTGTGATTCAAAGCCAGGAACCTGGTGGCAGGAAGACCGCAGCCTGTGTCTGGAGAGCCTGCAGGGCTGGGGCATGGCCAGGGGCTTCTCTGAGTAGAAGCTGCAGCCCCACAGCCCACCAGGCCCGAGGGTGCTGGAGCAGAAGCATCTGCCTTCCCTTGACCACTGACATTTCTGGCCTCAGCTGAGGTGGGTAAAATATACAAGGTATTTGTGAGGCAGCTGAAGAGGTGCCTGTAGACAGATTATTTAGGGGCGGGGGAGGTTGCTGTGGCGTAACAAGTAAAGTCACAGCTGGCAACACCAGCATCCACGTGGGAAACCTGGGTGCAGTTCCATCCTCCTGGCTTTGGCCAGGCCCAGCCCTGGCTGCTGCGGCTATTTGGGGAGTAAACCAATGGATGGAAGATCTCTTTCCCTCTCTCTGTAACTTTCAAGTAAATAAAATAAACCTAAAATTAAAAAGCAGCAATGTGTTTATTTTTTAAAGATTGATTTATTTACTTGAAAGTCAGAGTTACAGAGATAGAGAGAGAGGTCTTACATCTGCAGGTTCACTCTCCAATTGTCCTCAGTGGCTGGAGCTGCATGGATCTAAAGCTAGGAGCTTCCTCTGGGTCTCCCACATGAGTGCAGTACTTGGGCCATCTTCTACTGCTTTCTCAGGCCATAGCAGAGAGCTGGACCGGAAGTGGAGCAGCCGGGAATCGAAACCAGCACGCATATGGGATGCCGGCACTGCAGGTGTGGCAGCTTTCTTCAGTGAGCTGAAGAGCCGGTCCCAGCAACAATGTTTTAAAATAAATTAAAAATAACTATTTGTTTGAAAGGCAAGGTGAGTGAGAGATCTATCTGCTGATGGCCCCATATGCTTGCAGCAGCTAGGTCTGGGCCAGGCAGGAGCCAGGAGCCCAGAATACATCCAGATCTCCGGTGTGGGCGGCAGGGACCCAAGCACTTGGTTGAGCATCCGTTACCTCTCAGGTTGCACTAGCAGGGAGCCAGATGGGAAGCAGCGTAGCACACCAATATGGCATGCAGCTGTCCCAAGCAACGGCCTACCCCACAGCACCCCATCACGCACCCCTAAATGTCTCTATAAAAGAGGTTCTTCAGTGACCAACACCTGCAACAATGCTCAAGTTCTTTAGGAATCAGGTACACTCAGATGGAGCCTGAAAGCACAGAGCAGTCAGGCAATCACAATGGGAATGACAGCACCATTTGGCAGGGACACGGCCATGCAAGGAAGCTCGGGCTGTGGGTGTGCAATGCTACAAGCATTCCAGGAACCCAGCAGTGTCTCCCAGGGTGCAGAGATGCAGCTTCTACACTGTAGCTCCTCCACTATGTACATACCTGACAGATCTGTGCCGTGTCACCAAAACCTGTGCCAGAGTTTAAATACCAGCACTCAGAGCCCCAACCGGAAAACACTGCCATGTGCCTGATGGTGACTACTCACGCAATGATTCAACGCTGGCAAAGGTGAGACACAGCAAAATGCAAGACAAGTTCAAGTCAGCCTTTGGAATCAGAAAGGCCAGGTCGAGTCCCTGCCCTCCGACATCATTTACAGCAAGCGTCAGGTGTCAGTTGGACCCACTGTGTGTCAGTGCTGGTGCCTGAGGCCCTGGGACTCCCCTCAGGTGTGCCTAGCTTCTGCAGAGCTGGTGGCTCCCAGGTATGTCAGGAACGTTTCCTAAGACAGCTCTACCTGAGGGGACTTGAAGACAAATGTGCCATCCACAGGCACAGGTGCTGACCCTGCAGCACTGCTGTCGCCTCGCAGGTTGAAGATGCAAGTTCCAGTGAAAATGTGGGGACATAGAAAAGTTAATACAGAGAAGATGGAGAATGAGAAAACAAAGCAAGTGTCAGGAAGGAGCACCTGCTGCCATGAAGCCCAGCCCTTAGTGTGTCCATTATTTCCAGAAACAGACGGCTTGTTCCTATGAAAATAAGCAACACATTCATTTGGATGTCTTAGGGATACTAGCCATTAATGTGTCCCGTAGTGATACAGATATCAAAACAAACTTTTATGATAAAGCATTTTGACATTGTGGTAGTATTTTTACATTCCATCTAAAATGCTTTTTATTCTTTTTTCTATTTTTAAAATTTATTATTTTACTTATTTATTTATTTGAAAGCTAGAGTTAGTGGGAGAAATAGAGAGGTCTTCCATTTGTTGGTTCACTCCCCAAATGGCCACAATGGCTGGAGCTGGGCTGATCGGATGCCAGGAGCCAGAGTTTCTTCAGGGTCTGCTGCATAGGTGCAGGGGCCCAAGGACTGGGGCCATCCTCCACTGCTTTCCCAGGCCATAGCAGGGACTGGATCAGAAGGAGAGCAGCCAGGACTCGAACACACCCCTGATGCCAGCATTGCAGGTGGCAGCTTTACCCACTATGCCACAGCACCAGCCCACCAGCCCCTCTTTTATATATTTAGAAGGCAAAGTGAAAGAGAGACCTTCCATCTGCTGGTTCACCTCCCATTTGCCCACCACAGCCAGGCCAGGCCAGGCTGGACCCAACATCCTAAACCCAGGGCAGAAAGTGCAGGAGGAGTGAGGCAGTGTTTTTACACCAGGCATCACATGATCTGCCAGATCCTCTTAGGAGAAGAACCTCAGGGAACCTCAACCAGCGAGGTGCAGCTCCAGGAGCTGCAACTAGAAGGGGTCTATTTCCGCGGTGCATTTGCACAGGTGGAACACTGCTCACAACCTCAGTTATGGGGAAGCAATGATGAGGAAGAGTGAAACTCATGGTGCAACATATTTATATTAACTTTAATAAAACTCTAGTAGGGAGTTACTAACAGTGACTATAGTTAAATGGGGGAAATTAAGTGGGGCAATTAAACTGATACAACGCAGGCCTCAGCTTCACAGCAGGGAGGCCACTGTCCCAGGCACCAGGCTCACAATGAGCTCAGATCTGCTCCTGAGGTTCTAGCACTTGGTCATGAGGGCATCACGATGGTGTTCATGGCCTTGAGGCTGCTGTGGGCTTCTTGACAGGGGGCTCCAGCTGGCGGGACAGGGTGTAGCTAACGGAGAGAGCACAGCCATGAGTCCACCAAGAGCCTCAGCTCAGGCCTCCCTCCCAGGGCCTGTCCAGGAGCTGCAGTCCTGGGGCCAGCAGTGCCCATGGGACAGGGCCTGCTGCCCACCAGGGGGCCTGGACAATGCCTCCTGCAGCTGCACAGCAGGGAGAGCCCTCCCCACCCCCACACTAGGCTTCACTTAATTCCTGCCCATCACTCACCTCTCCTTCTCAGTGAGAAACTCCACAGACCGGAACCACAGGCCAAACTCCTCATCATGCTTAAAATAATACTTGCTCGCTGCCACCTGCAGTAGTTGGATTTCTTGCAGGACTTTAATTTCCTGGGGACAGAGGGACACACAAGACACTGTTAGGGCCTGGGCTAGGAACGCTGTGGGGACCTGGTAGGGGAGGGGCTGTGGTGTTCTGGGTGTTTCCTCTTAAGAGGCCTCCTCCCCTCCAGCCCATGCAGGCCCCACCCTGGCCTCCGACGGGGGTGCAAACAGCCCCTCCCCAGGGGCTTCTCCTTGATTCCAGTCCTCTACCCTCACCCACCCTAGGGATGGGTCTCCCCCTCATGTGCACCCAGCCCTCCTAATAGAGCAAAGCTGCAGGGGTGATGCATGGGGGTCCCGACCGGGGCCACCTGTGACCCCCAGTACCCTCCTGCCCTGAGTGAGGCCACAGCTGCTCACCTTATTCAGTTTCTGGAAGCTGACATCAGCCTGCTGGAAGGCAGACAGAGTCCATAAGAACCACCCCCAGCTGGGCCCAGCCCCGACCCTCCCCTTCATGAGGCCATCAAGGGGATGTGGGTAGGCAAGGACAAGGATCTGGGTGAGCTCTGGAGAGGGGACGTGGCAGCTGAGGCTCAGGCACCTGCTGTTCTCCCCTGCCTGGTGACAGGAGGGAAACAGAGGCTGGGATGGGCGGCAGTGCTTGGCCATGTCAGTGCTTCCTGACCTTGCTGGGCCCAATTTCTCTCCTGCCCATGGAGCCTACCCGAGGGGAGGCCAAGGAGGCTCAGCCAAGACCTTGTGTAGCTTTGTCCCACCAGGAAAGGGAGGGGCACCCGGTTGGAGGCCCCGACACTCCCAGGGCAGAGGCAGTGAAGCCCCAGCCCCAGGGATGGCTGTGAGGTTCAGGAGAGGGGGGCAGCGCTGAAGGCTAAGAGCGCAGTCCAGACTCTCCCCACCCCGCCCCGCCCCCAAGCCTCAGGGACCCGGCCCACCCCACCTGCCCCAGGATCACTCACATGCACAGAGTCCCCCATCACAGTGTCCAACATCACCAGGTATTTCAGGTAGGTGCCAAGAAAGGGGACGACTCCCTGTGCCACAGGGGGTGGTGATGAGCACCTGCTCTCAGCTGCCCCCTGAGCCCTGGCCCCAGAGACCCCTCCACCCCAGCTCCTAGACCCTGGCTCATGTCTCCCCCTGGGAGCCATCCATACCTTGGCAGCCTCCCCCATTCTCCATCCTCCCAGCTACTCCCAGGACAGCAGGCACCCCTAGGACTCCTGCTGGGATGTCCAAGGGCACACAGGCCGTGTGGCCCCCAGCGCCACCTCAGCCTCAAGTGCACTGAGAGCCCAGCTGCCCCAGACCCTGGCTCTGGTCTCTCCGGTGGAGGCCACTGAGGCAGTGTGGGGACTGCAGGGAGGGCTGGAGGTGGAAGCCCTGCTCCTGTGGCTTGGGCCCCGGTGTGACGGAGGAGTCCCCTCACCCGGGCACACACACCTTCTGTTGTTTCCGCAGCCTCATCTGCGCTCTCTGGGGATTCTTCTCCCGGGAAGCAAGCTTGAAGGCACCCTTCTGCCAGGATCAAGATCAGGGTCACAGGGCCTGCCCACACCTGGGCCCTCTGCTGGGCCCTGCATGTTTGACCCCCTCCCCCAAGTGCACTCTGGATGCTGTGGCTCCCACCCTCACTGGGGGCACCTTGTGCAAGGGGCCTCCCTGGGTCTGGTCCTTGGCTGGCGACGGTGCTGGGTGCCCCCCTCACAACTGTCCTGACTCAGCATGCTACGCCTGCCCTCCTCCTCCTCACTGTCCCCTGGGAGGAAGGCCAGCCCCTGCACCATGCATCACCCTTCCTGGTGCCTCACTGACCCCCGTGAGCCCTGCACTACAGGTTCATGAGCCCCATCCTCCATTTGAGAAATCAGAGGCCATGGGCAGTGACCAGCCCAGGGCCACACAGGAGAACCTGCCCTGTCCCCAGCTGACTACCACCCCACTGCTTCAGCCCAACTACAGCTGCACTCCTGTCCAGGCACAGCCATGGAGGGAGAGGGCCAGGTGGTCTCAGGAGGCCTGGCTGACAGGTGATAGCCACCCAGCCCCACTGGGTCCCCCCCTCCCCGGCAGGGTTGAGGATGAACCACAGCTTCTGCTGCACATCTCCCCTGCCACTCAGGGAGTGAACCTTAGGGATCATCTCTGAGTGACAGGCAGGACCTGCACAGGCTCTGGGTGGTGACATTTTGCTTCCTCCCTACCCCTCAAACACTTGTCCCGCCTCCCAGCCCCCTTACCTTGGTGAGCCGATCTCTGCTCAAGCCATTGTCCTTCTCACACAGGCGCTCAAATTTTTTGCAGCTATTCCTGTGGAGATTGGAAACCAGGAAGAGCTACTCGGTGTGATGGGAGGGTGGTGAGTGCAGCTCCCTTTGCTTGAGAGCAAGGAGGATGCACACAGCCCAGGTGAGTTCCCCACTGAGTTCCCTAAGCCCTGGTGCCCAGGGGACAGGAGGGGAGCTCAAGTGGTTCTCCTGGGCCCCTCCCCTCCACTGAGCAACACTGTTCTGCCTCAAGTTCACCTGCACAGGGAGCTCTGGTGCTGCCCAGGAGCACTATTAAAGAACTGGTGCCTGACAGCAAAGCAAATATCATCCTGCGGCAAAAATTAGGCAGAAGGTCTAGGGGTCTCGAAGGTGCCATCCCCATGCCTCCCCTTTAGAGTCCACGTCTGGCCCCTCCCAGAGTCATGGGGGTTAGTGCTGAGTCCTAGGGTCCCAGGTACACCCTGGTGCTCCTGTGGGAGAAGGCACCCACCTGGAGACTTCTCCCCACGTCTCTTGCAGGCGACAAATTGGGGAGGTCTGCAGAGCAGTGAGGATGGCATGGGCCGAGGAAACGTTCCTGAGGGTCTGGCACTCCTGGAGAGCAGAGCGGATGAGGGAGAAGTCACCTGATCCCCCTGGGCTGACGTCCCCCTCCTGCATCAGATGCCCATGGAGCCACAGGAAGGCACGAGGGCACTGTGGCCACTCTCACAGGGAGAGGATTGGGTTCAACCCACACAGAGTTTCAGGTGGGAGGGGAGCATGCACCCCTGGGGGAAGTGTCAGGTCAGGCCCCTCCCTGCCAGCGAGGGCCCAGGGTTTGTGCAGGGTCTTCAGCCACAGGGTGTACTCCTGAGGGCTGATAAAGCAAAGTGGCCATTCCCAGAGTGCAGTGAGCGAGGGCCCTGGTCGCCCGCAGCTGACCTTGGCCACCTTGATCCAGTGCTCCACCACACGGGCCCTGTCCGTGGCCTTCATGCTGGGGTCCCCCAAGCATGTGGTTACTACACAATTTGTCACACAGTTGAACTGCTGGACGGTGGCATGGACAGTGGAGGCCAGGTGTTCCTTGCCTCTCTTGTTGCTCTTGGTCCAGACAGAGCCCAGGCAGTGGAAGGGCACGACCTTCTGGAACAGCTCCTGGGGAGGAGAGTGTCCCATGGGCACAGCCACCCCCACTCAGAGTGCAGGGGTGCTGTGCATGGGGCTCACAGCGGTGGGAGCAGCAGCACCCTGAGGGTGCCCAGAGCCCCACGGCCCAGAGCCCATTCTTGGAAAGAAGACACAGAGGTGTTTTCTCCGGGACATCCTGGCCAACTCCCCATCCCTCAGCCCATCACCTACAGCCCTGTGCTCCTTGTGCCCATCCCAGCGCACCTCCCTGTGGCAGCTACAACAAGGGCTCTGTTTGCGTGTCTGCTCTGGGACCCCGTCCAACTCTGAAGCCTGATCAGTGCTGAGACAGGTAGGCATTCTGGGCAGACCAGCAGGGACGGGGGGCCTGGCTGCACCTCAGTGAGTGCCCTCCACCACCACCAGGCCACACCGTGCCCAGCTTTCTGTCTGTCGCTCTGTGCACCTGGCATGAGTGTGTCCCATCTGTGCTGTGCACAGGGGACAGGTGGGTTAGGACATGAGAAACGAGCCCGGGTCACACTGGGGCTGAGACATGAAGCCTGGGCTGACTCAGAACACTGGACTCTGGCCAGGGCTTGAGTGGGACGGCAGGTACCACAGGGACGCCGTGGTCCTGGCCCTGCCCAGCAGAGCCGGCTGCTCACCGCATCCAGAAGTGTGAGCTGTTCTGCCATCGTCCTGGGGGAGAAGGCGGTGATGTCAACCATCTCTGCCCCAGGCAGCTCCTCTGCAGTCCCAGCCCAGCCAGAGGAGGCCTGTGGAGCTGGCCCTGGTGCTGATTGTGCACATGGGGGCAGGCCCCATGGGGAAGCTGGCCCTGGCTCTGGAGCAGGTCCTGGCTGAGTCAGTGGTGCTGCAGCTGGCTCCAGAGCCAGTGCGCAGAAGGGTGCTGGCCCTGCACGCAGAGCAGGAGCTGGAAGAAGAGAAAGGGTTGCCAACGTGAATCACCTTCCAGTGGCCTCTGCAAACCCCGAGAAGTCGCACTGCCTGGAAGGGGATTCCAGCCCCAAACACCACCCCTGAGAGACCTGCAGACTGCGCTGTGCCTCACCATCTGCTTTGGCCTCAGGGTGCTGGGTGTGTCCGGGCAGGGCATACAGAAAGTACACCTGGGTCCCCAGGTCTCCTCCAGGCAGGCTGACAGGCTTGCAGCCCACCTTCATCTTCAGCAGTGGAAGGCTGGTGTTGCCATGGAGCTCTGCCTTGTACAGGTCTCTGCAGTGTCCCAGGAAGGAAGCCATGTTGCTGGGGACGCAAGCATGGGTAGCGGGGTCAGAGGCTGGCCTTGGCCATCACACTGCACTGCCCTGGGCCCCTTTATGGCTCTGGGGCCCTGGGCATGCCTCAGCCTGTCCAGAGCATGACCCCACCCCCCAAGCCCTCCTGGGCTGCCCTGGCCGTGGGAGACCTGGTCAACAGGGCTGGTGCACACCCCGTGGTGACAGCCTCCCAGTGACCTTCTTTCCTGAGGGGAGGGCCCCCGGTGCTCAGCACAGAGGCTCCAGGCAGACTTAGGAGCAGGTTTCTCAGGATCTCTGCAGGTCTGGGCCTTCTGGGGTGTGGGCAGGGTGCATGAGTGGAGCTGGGAAGCACCTGTCCTGAGCATGGACCCCTGGCTGCTCTGGGCTCCAGCCTCCCCTCTCCTTTACAGGTCTGGGACCCCATTCACAGCTCTGTTCTCCTTTCCTTTGCGGAGAGTCCTCATGTGCCTGGAGAGCACAGAAGCTCACCTATGGAATATCTGGTCCAGGAAATACGGAACAGTGCTGAAGTCACCATATGAGCACAGCAGAGTGGACAGGTAAGCAATGGTTCTTCCTGGGGAGGCCGGGACCAGGGACTCCTCCAGCTTCACCCCGGTGCCTGCCTGCAGGCTCCACAGGGGGCAGACCTCCGCCAGGTGCAGTGTGGACACACCTCCAAACTAGGGGGGACCAGCAGGGACAGGAGTCAGAGGCAGCTCCAGGAACCCCCAACCACGGGAGTCTGGGGTGGGAGAAAATCCCCTCACAGAGGGCAACCAGCTGCACCAAGTGACCCCTCACATCCCTGGGGGGTGGGGAATGAAAGGCCCAGAGTGACTTTGTTGGCCACATAGAGAGCAGCGTGGGAGAGTGGGGAGGGCAGAGTATCCCCACAGGGAGGCCAGCAGCTGGGAGCAGCAGTGCAGAGATGGAAGCTGGCGGTGTCCCGGCCACAGCCCTTCTGCATGGTGATCTGACCATGACTGCTCCAGGGGGACACCTCAGCCCCTCTCCCCAGCAAGTGCTGTCTGGGCCTCTGTCTCAGCAGGGCATTAGCTCCTGTGAGAGCGACGGTGACGCTCTGACTCTGCGTCCCTGAGTGTGGTTGCATGTGCCATGTGCTCCTGAGGAGGTGATGGACGTTAGGCCAGGCCATGGTGTGGGCCCCAGCTCTGCCATGCTGATAAGGAGAGGGGACAAGGACACAGAGAAGCACAGGAGAACACGAGAACATGGGAACAGAGATGGACATGTACAAGCAGGAGACACAGGGACATCCAGCCCCCAGCACTGTGTGCAAACTCCTGTGTGAGAGCCGCCCTCGTGTGGGCCCTGGGCTGTGACTGCCCAGCAGACCAGGCTTCCAGGGGCGCTCTCTGAGGTCGTGACCTGCAGCAGGGCAGCCGGGGATGAGCACTGGAATCCCAGCTGAGCTGCAGATCAAATGTCCTTTCCCATGGAACAGGATGGAGACGTGTGTGGGCTCCAGGGCTGAGACCAAGAGACACACTGCTGACACGTGCATGGAGTAGTCTCTCTCTCTCTCTCTCTCTCTCTCTCTCTCTCTCATGTAAGCCTCACCCGTGTGTGGGGTTTGGGTTCTCCATCGTGGGTTGTGGGGAGGTCTGGAAGCACAGCGGAGCTGACCCCTGCCCGGGATTCCCAGGCTGGGTGGGAAAACAGTGCTGTCCCACAAGCGGATGCTCTTGACTTTGTATCCAGGGAACCAGTAGTAACCTGTCCCCTGAAAATCCCACCAGGACCCGACATGGGGTTGCCATAACCCAGCTGTCAGTGGGCAGCAGAGGGGCGAGATCTCTTAGGAACGAGACTGGGGTCAGTCACTCGGGTGGAAAACACCACGACGGGGCCCAGAGGTGCCTATATCCAGGCTCTGGTTCTCGGCCCAGCCTGCTCATCTTGAGTCCCCGCCTGTGTATCTCCCTAGGCCCCTCCCTCAGCCCAGCCCAGCACTGTCCATGGCTGTTGGCCTGACACACCTGTCCATTGCTTGAGAAGATGAGTTCCTCATGGGAATCATTGCTGATCTCCAGCGTGGAGCCCTGCAAACAGAGTGCCCGGAGCCAGGCCAGAAGGCGTCAGTGTCCCACAGGAGACACTCTGTGAGTATTTCCACTCTCCAGGTCACATATGTAGGGACATCTGGGTATACCCCTAGCTAGGAGGACTCCAGGTGACACATGAGAACTCAGATGTAACTCCTGAGTGGACAAAATGGCCCCAACACCCACTTTCCCATCCGCCATCCCTGGAATGGATACGGACGACACCACAGCCGTCCTCCAACACCTGAATCCTGGTGCTGTGCAGGAAGGGCCCCTCCTCTTGTCCCCTTCGTGGGGACAGGAGGACAGCCCATGTGGGGTCACCAGAGACTCCGGGCCTGTATGGGACTTCCAGGGCTGCTAAACCCTGTTACCTGTGGCTGCCTCCTCCCCCATGGCCACAGGCATCCATAGTGAGAGCTCAGCCAGCGTGTTACACACTGGAAGAGACCTTCATTCTGGGCTTTGGCTCTGCGAGAGCCTCGCCTTGATGAGAAGCAGCAAGGGAACATAGTTCTCCCTGCAACGTTTCCTATCAAGTGAGCTGGCAATGGCTACCACTAGAATGTGGGTGCCTGGTTACCAGAGTTCCATGTTCTGTTGTGGCCCGTCACCAGGGAAATGAGGTCACTTCCTCCAGGTCCAGTACATGGACCCTTCCAGCAGGAAGAGCTCCCAAGGCCCTCTGGGCTGCTGACTGTTCCTCTCCTGCCCCGATGCCATCCCCTTGACTGTGCACAATTCTGCAAACACAGCCCCATCCCTCAGTGCCTGGGAGACCTGGATGGGGTCAGGATCCCAGGTTGAAGGGCACTCAGTTGGAGTCTAAACCTCCTTTTCCTATCATTTCCCAAAGAAAGCAGCCTGCTTCTTAGGAAGGCCCCTAAAATCCAAGCTAAGGTCAGTGAGGAAAGCCAAGGGCAGTGTATTAGACAAGCCCTAAGTTCTTAGGCCATCTTCTGCTGCTTTCCCAGGCTCATTAGCAGGGAGCTGAATCAGAAGTGGCACAGCTGAGCCACACACCGGCACCCCTATGGGATGCTGGCACAGCAGTTGGTGGCTTCACCTGCTAAAGCACAGCACCAGCTCCTGTGTGAGCTTTTATTTAGAATGCTGAGATTGAATGGTGGAACTCGTGGCAAGGTCATGGCATCAGCTGGAGTTTGAGTGACTTGTGGAAGCCCCAGCATGGGCCAGGGTCTTCTCCACTCCACAAGGGTGGCCCTCCATCCTGAGTCGGGTCTGGTCCTGGTTGTTCCCTTGCTCAGATGCTGCCCCCCAGTCAAAATCTCTGAGCTGGAACTAGTGTTTGCACTCTACCCTGCTGTAAGGACAGAGCTGCCTTCCCACGTCTCAGACACCCCCAAGCCTTCAAACACGAGTGTCAGCTTCAGCAGGCTCCTGAGCACCACATGGTTTCTCTCCCAGCCCCATGCTGCAAAGTCTGGCCTGCTTGCCATGGAGCACTGCTGTTCTCCAGACCCTGACCCTGCCAACGGCAGTGTGTCAGAGCCATCAGAAACCTGTATCCATCAGGGGTCTTTCCACAATTCTTTCCACCAATCTTTTTTTTTTTTTTTAAAGATTTATGTATTTATTTGAAGGCAGAGTTACAGAGAGGCAGAGGTAGAGACAGAGAGGTCTTCCATCTGCTGGTTCACTCCAAATGGCCGCAATTGCTGGAGCTGCTCCAATCTCACCAGGAGCCAGGAGCTTCTTCTGGGTCTTCCACATGGGTGCAGGGGCCCAAGGACTTGGGCCATCTTCTCTTGCCTTCCCAGGCCGTAGCATAGAGCTGGAGGGGAAGTAGAGCAGCCGGGACTTGAACCAGTGTCCAAATGGGATCCTGGCACTGCAGGCATCAGCTTTACCTGCTATACTACAGCACTGGCCCCTTTCCTCATATTTTTTGGGTGAATCTTTGGCAGTTCTTGTTTTGCGGCTCTGTTGAACTACACTGGGTATCATGTGTGTTCTCACTAGAAGTTCTGTGGGCTCATGTTTGGGACCCTAGGCTGCTATTGTAGACATACAGGTGACAGATAGATGATGTAGATGATGGACTGATAGATGATAAGATATCTAGATGACAGATGATTAGATAGATAGATTAGATAGATGATTAGATAGATGATAATATAGCCACATTGTAGATAGATAAATGAGTAGATCGATGGTAGATGATAGAGACAGGCAGATGTAGGTGGAGGTTGATTGATAGATGATAGAGGGGCCAGCGCTGTGGTACAGCGGGTAAAGCAGCTGTCTTCAGTGCCAGCATATGGGCGCCAGTTAGAGCCCCGGCTGCTCTACTTCCAATCCAGCTCTCTACTATGGCCTCGGAAAGCAGTGGAAGATGGTCCAATTCCTTGGGCCCCTGCACCCACCTGGGAGACCTGGAAGAAACCCCTGGCTCCTGGCTTCGGATACGTGTGACTCATGCTGTTGCTGCCAATTGAAGAGAACCAGAGGATGAAAGTCTCTCTCTCTCTCTCTCTCTCTCTCTCTCTCTCTCCCTCTCTCTCTGCCTCTCCTTCTCTCTTTGTAACTCTGACTTTCAAATAAATAAATCTTGTAAAAAAGATAGATGACAGAGATAGGTAGATATAAATAGATGACTGAGAGAGACAGGCAGATGCAGGGAGAGACTGATAGATGACAGATGGAGATAGACATAGATATAGATAGATGATAGAAATAGGCAGATGCAGGGAGAGATTGATTGATAGATGATAGAGATAGGTAGAGAGATGATAGAGAGATGATAGAGCTAGGTGATAAATGATAATATAGCTAGATTGTGCACAGAGAGATGGATAGATGATAGAGATAGGTGGGTAGATAGATGATTGATAGATAGGCTATGCAGGTAGAAATTGATGGATGGACAGATGACAGATGGGGATAGGTGGATACAGGTGTAGACAGATGGCTGTAGATTGATTCTTGATGTCTGATTCCTGCTCTTGGGTGAGGACTGATTCTGAGCCTTTACCTATGACTGGGGCGGAACAGGGACTTTGATTTCTCATGGAAGACTTTCATTTACCACCCAGAAGCTCAGCTCAGCAGCCAGCATCCACGCGACTCCATGGGGCACAGGAGGAGCATGTCTGTCACCCTCTCATGGAGTCATCTGCCCCGCGCAGCCTATGATTTTGAAATAACACAGATGATGGGTCTTCAGA
Source organism: Oryctolagus cuniculus (assembly GCF_051225735.1). NCBI lineage: Eukaryota > Metazoa > Chordata > Mammalia > Lagomorpha > Leporidae > Oryctolagus > Oryctolagus cuniculus. The sequence continues at coordinate 2,391,456 of NC_142872.1, read as the reverse complement.
AAGTTCACAAAAGGGGCTAGCGTGGGGTGCAGGGGGTTAAACTGCTGCTTGAGACACAAGCATCACTCACTGGGGCACTGGTTTAAGTCCTGGTTGCTCCAGTTTGGATCCAGCTCTCTGCTAATGGCCTGAGAGAGCAGCAGATGATGACTCAAGTGCTTGGGTTCCTGCGTGGAGGACATGGAGCTGAGGTGGTACAGGAGCCGGCCCTTGCCTACCATGTACCTGCACAGGCGCAGAGCACAGGTGTCCAGAGAGCAGATGGCAGAGTCCCGGGGGAGGACGACTTTCCTGGGCAACCACCTGGCCAGGGGCAAAGCTGTGCTGGGGATTCACAACATCACTGTGTATGACAACGGGACCTACCCCTGCCTCTTCAGGGATGGGGAGCCTCACAGCGAGACCACCCTGGCGCTGCAGGTGGCAGGTGAGGGCTGCCTCAGCCTCCGCCTCCCTGGGAGCACCTCTCCCCAGTTCCCGGTCCCAGCTCCAGGCTTGGGCTACCATCCACAGTGTGCAGTGTGGGAGCATCCCCACGTCCTCACATCCCCACCTGCCCACGCTGTGTCCCAGGAGGTGCAGCCTGCCTTCCCGCCATTACTGGGAAAGGCAGAAGGCAGGGAGCCAGGGAAGGAGAGGACCAGCTGGGGAGAGGGAGGGGAGACAGAGTGCAGAGGGGAAGGGGAGACAGGAAGGGAGACAGGGACAGGCCAGGGCGGGCAGAGGAGCTGGGGACGTGGAGGGGGCATTCTGCTCTGCAGTCAGCCCTGCCTGGGCTCCTTCCTGTTCCCCACCCTTCCCGACTTGCAACACTGGAAACTCCCGCTGACTCTCCAAGACTCTTTTCTGCTCTGTGGTATGTAGTGATTGGTGAGACTATGCAGGCACCTCTGGAACCCTCATAACACGTCTGGCATTGGCAGCAGCCCTGGACTGAGCCTCTGTGTCTCCCCCAGGGCTGGGCTTGGAGCCCAGAATCCATGTGACCGAGGACCTGGACAAGGGCATCCGAGCCGAGTGCACCTCAGCAGGCTGGTACCCAGAGCCTCACGTGGAGTGGAGAGACTTCAGGGGGCATGCGGTGCCGGCTGTGACCCGTTTCTCAGCCTCAGCCACCACTGGCCTCTTGGCTGTGCTGTCCAGGGTGGCCGTCCCAGACAGGAGCATGGGGGGTCTCACCTGCTCCATCTCCAGCCCCCTGCTCCATGAGAGGAAGGTAGCTGAGAGCCACCTGCCCGGTGAGTGTTCTGTGTGGCTCCAAGCACAGGTGTGTGTGGCCCTGCGTGACGGGACACTGGAGCTGCTGTCTGTGGCCCTGCAGTGGGAGAGGGGAGGGTCCTGGGTGTTGACTGCGAGGGCGGAGTACAGATCGGGGTGCAGACAGCCACTGGGCAGAGAGACCGAGAAAGTTGTGCCCTGACATCGGCTTCCTGTTTGGTTCTTTCCATGTCTCTGGTTTCATAGCAAATTGGAGCAGGAAGCATGTAGATGTCCCAGCACACAGTTGCTCCCCACAGCAGGAGAGGTGTGAGTGTCACAGCTGCCAGCACCAGCGTCCCCCAGAGTCCACAGTTCAGCTGAGGGTTGGACCCCATGGGTCTGGACAGATCTGTCTGCCTGAGTCCACCAGCACAGCTGCTGCCCTGAGAGCCCCCCGTGTCCCCCCCGGCCCCTCCCCTCTGATTGCTCGTGGTCTCTACAGTTCCCAGAGTGAGAGCCCAGTGGATGGTGTCCTCCACAGCCCCCTCCTCGGACTGCACCTGCATTTCCTGCACGTCCGCCCACGGCTCCCTGCTCTTCCTTTTGCCCTAAGTCCACCCCTGGTGTCACACACACTGCACCTGCCCATGCATTCTTGGCTGTGTCCAGGTTTAACTTTTCCCAGACCATCCTCTCTGGCTTCTCAGGCACCACGTCCACCGCGTGGTCCTACATTTCTATCACGGCTCGTACACAAGTGTCTGTCCCCGGATGACCTGGTCCCCTCAGCTCTGCCATAGGGCAGCTTCTGGCCCCTGGAGCTCACTCCTCCCAGCTCTGCTGCTGGGGAAATCCGAGAAGAGAGTGGGGAGGCTGGGGGGCAGAGGACAGGGCAGCTGCTTCCCGCTCATAGGCAGGGTCCTCTCCTGGGTCCCATTTATTATGGGAGCTCCACTTCATGATGTATCACGTCACAAAAGCCCTAGCTCACTGTGGGGTGAGGGTCCCAGCTCCTGACTCTCACTGTGGGGTGACGGTCCCAGCTCCTGACACCAGCACTCTGGGGTGAGGGTCCCAGCTCCTGTCACCAGCACTCTGGGGTGAGGGTCCCAGCTCCTGACTCCCACTGTGGGGTGAGGGTCCCAGCTCCTGACACCAGCACTCTGGGGCGAGGGTCCCAGCTCCTGACACCAGCACTCTGGGGTGAGGGCCCCACCACGTTTGGGAAGACCCTCCCTCAGACCAGGCCCCATCGTGCATGTGAATGGGCATCCATTTCTGAACTGTTTCAGAGCAGGCTGGAGACCTGGTGCCCCTGACTCAGATCCTGCAGCAGGGCCTGGGACAGGGGCTCTCATCCCGATGTGCTTGGATCCCCAGGGTCCCCGTGGACCTCCCTCTCAGGATGGCCCCGCCCTCCACATGGAGGATGCCCCTGTTTCTGATCCTCATCGTGCTGGGGCTCATCACAGCCGGGGGTCTCTGCCTCTGCTCGAAGCTGAACCGGGAAGAGAGCGAGGAGCAGCCGGAGAAAGGGAGGCTGCAGGAAGAACAGGAGCTGGGACCTGGAGCCGGCTGCGACAGGATTGAGCCATTCCAGGGTGAGCGGGAGTGGGGAGCTGGGCAGGACCACGCTGTCACTCACCTGGGCCTTCTGAACCAGCTTTGTGCTGTCCTGGGGTGGGGCAGGGGCTTGTGGAGGGGCTGGCTGCCTGGCAAGAACCTGCGGTCTCAGGCTTCACACTGTTCTTCCCGCCTGGTCCCTCTGGTTGTCCTCCCTGATGGACACAGGGGCATCTGAGCTTGAGGCTATAGTGACTGCCCGGGCTGGGGAACGGGCTCCTCTAGCTGTCCCAGGTGGCTCCCTGGATCGGCCTCTGCCGTGTTGTGGGGATGGCGCCATGGTGGGAGGAGAGGCAGACAGGAAGGAGAGGGCACAGCAGCCCCTAAAGGAGCCAGCCGGGTGCCACGAGAACACCCCTCCTTCCTGAGGGCAGCACCACAGCAGCTGTGCATTGGCCCCTCACAGGCCCACCACCTCCACACCAGGACCGTGGCCGGCACAGGAGGCCCCGGGGGCACCGTCAGAGCCTGTCCAGCCTGGCAGTGCGGGCTGCAGCCTCGGCGTGAGCTCCTTGGAGTCCAGGGACGGGGCGTGTTCTGTGACAGGTGATGCCAGGGGAGCTCAGTGAGCTCTCGTACGATTTCGCTGCTTCCAGAACACGAGGCTGGGCTGGGTTTCCATCAGCCAGACCCCAAGACACCACAGCCTCCTGCATCACTGCAGAAACAAGTCCCTCCATTGGAAATGGCCGGTGGGGGTGGAGTCCTTGGAGCCAGGTGCCCCAGGGGACAAGGAGAGGACAGGAGCCCCTTCCTCTGGGGTGGTGGGCATGGTTTCCCTCCCACACTCATTTCTGACAAAGTGAGAAGCCCAGAGTTACTCAAGAGGATGCTGGACAGGGGTGGGTGAGAGCACAGGTGTCCTGAGGCTTGTCCTCAGGCGTGAGTGCATGTGTGCAGGCGTGTGGGTGTGTGTGAGCAGTGTCCAGGCCTTGCATGAGCATGTGCATGAGGTCATGTGTGTGCACGTGGAGGTGGTATGCACGCATACATGTGTGCATTGTAATGTGTGTGCATTGTAAAGTGTGTGCATGGGTGTGTGTTCCCATCTAAAAGAGCACAGGTTTCGTGTCAGATGCTGGGAAGTGGGCACAGAGGCCTGGGAAGGAAGACCCTAGCTCCTTTTGCTCTTGCAATGTCCAAGGAGAGGCAAGTACACAGGTGCACACACATGCTGGCATGCACTCTTGCACACAACACATGCACACATGCTAGAGTGCTCTCTCACACACACATATACACAAGTTGGCGCTGGCATACTCTCACACAGACACACACATTGGTTTACTCTCACAATGCACACACATGCTGGCATGCTTTCTCACACACAGACATGTTTGTGTGCTCCCTCACACATAGACACACATGCCACACACACTGGCACTGTCACACACACAGGTACACACTGGCATGCTCTCTCTCACACACACACACATCACACCCACACACTGGCACTCACAGACACACACGCACACACTCTGTGCACTCAGCCAGGTCTCTGCCACCCCAGGAGCAGATCCCTATCACCTGCTTGGGGCTGATGGCTGGCAGGGAGCACAGGAAGAGTACAGGGGTCCCAAGGTGGGGCAGACCCTGACATTCCTGTGCATGAGGGACGGCGGACCCACCCCTGATGCCTGTCCCTGGCCTCTTTCTGTAGTGAGTCCCTCGCTGGACCCCGCCACAGCCAGCCCCAGGCTCTCCCTGTCTGAGGATCAGAAGAGCATGAGGCGGCTGCTCTTCGACCAGGACCTGCCCCCCTGCGCCAGCAGCTTTAATCAGGACCCCTGTGTGCTGGCCTGGAGCAGTTCTTTGCCGGGCAGTACTACTGGGAGGTCGAGGTGGGGGATGGGAAGGCCTGGACACTGGGCATGTGTCTGGGCAGTGTGGGCCGGGAGGGCAGGATCCCCAAGGCCCCCCAGCATGGCCTCTGGGCAGTGGAGTATTATGAGGAGCGACTCCAGGCCCTGTGCTATCCCAGAACGTGGCTCTGGCCTCCCTGGTGCCTCTGTCGGGTGGGCATTTTCCTGGATTGTGATGGGAGATTTTCTTCTAAAAAATATTTCCTTATTAGATAGGCAGAGAGACATAGACAGAGAGAACAAGCTCCCATCTGATCTTTCACTCCTGAAATAACCTGACGCTGGGAGCCAGGGACCCAATCCCAGTCTCCCATGTGCGAGTCCCATTTCTGGGGTCATCACTGTGGACTGCCGGAGTCTGCGTTAGCAGGAAGCTGAACCAGGAGGCAGAGCTAGGGATCCAACACATGCTCTCTGAGGTGGGCCACAGGTTTCCCGAACAGTGTCTTATCTGCCAAGCCAAACCCCTGCCCCTAAGGTTTTATTTATTTATTTTTTTAATTTTAAAGTTGGAATAGTGTTGGCCTTTCTGTTACAGTACTGAAAATATAGGCACAATTAAAACGACAAGCCCGGGGTGCAAGCTTGGCTCAGCGGTTACAACATCGCTTGGATGCCTGCATCCCAGATCATGGTGCTGGGTTCAAGTCCCAGCTCTGTTCCTGGGAGATGCCAGCTTCCTGCTGATTGAACCCTGGGAGACAGCAGGTGATGGCTCAAGTACCTGGGCCCATGCCACCCACCTGGAGACCCAGGGAGTTTCTGATTCCAGCCTGACCCAGCGCTGGCTACTTCCTCCCCCTCTCCCTCCAGCTTCCATATAAAATGAATACAACTAAGTAAATAAGTAAACCTCAAGACACTTTAAAAGAAAAAAAGGAGCCCCTTGGAAAATGGTAGGAAAAAGAAGTAAGTGAGCTAACAAGATGGACCCAGATTGGCCAATGCAGCTGTGAAGGTTATTGAACTACTGTTAACTTTCTCTAGTGTTATAGAGCAGTTTCTCAGCCATGGCATTAATATTTTGTCCACATCATTCTCTGTCATGTGGGGCTATGTGTGCACTTTATGCTATGGGGCTGTGTGCATTTCCTTTTAATTTGTTATTTAATTATTTTTTTTAAATTTTTGACAGGCAGAGTTAGACAGTGAGAGAAAGATCTTCCTTCAGTACGTTCACCCTCCAAATGCCCTCCGTGGCTGGTGTGCTGTGCCGATCCGAAGCCAGGAGTTAGGTGCTGCCTCCTGGTCTCCCATGTGGGTGCAGGGCCCAAGCATTTGGGCCATCCTCCACTGCCTTCCCGGGCCAGAGCAGAGAGCTGGACTGGAAGAGGAACAACTGGGACAGAACCGGTGCCCCAACCAGGACTGGAACCCAGGGTACCAGCGCCGCAGGCAGAGGATTACTCTAGTGAGCCACAGTGCCAGCCTATTTAATTATTTTCTAATTTATTTGAAAAGCAGAGTTAGAGGGATGAGAGAGATAGAGAAAGAGAGTGAGAGTGAGAGCAAGAGAGCGAGAGCGAGAGAGAGACAGATCCTCCATCAGCTGGTTTACTCCCCAAATGGCCACAATGGCCAGTGCTGTGCCAAACCAAAGCCAGTAGGCTGGAGCTTCTTCCAGGTCTCCTACAAGCACTTGGGTCATCTCCCACTGCTTTCCCGGGTGCATTAAAGGGAGCTGGATTGGAAGTGCAGCAGCTGGGTCTTGCAGCACACCCAAGCGGGATGCCAGCATTGCTGTGCCACCATACCTACCCCTGTCTGCCTTGCTCTGGACCCTCCCCTCCCTCTGGGTGCCCTGCACACAGTGACCAGCCAGCCTGCCTTCTGCGCCGTGCTCCTCCTGACTCGTTCTCGCTGGTGCACATGCGTCTGTCCCTGGAGGCTGCCTGTGGGTTACCTCACCCCTTCGCTGGGTGCATCAGTGCTGCCCTTGCTGTATCCCTTCTCAGGGGGGTGCAGGGAGCCAATGCCCACTTCACACTGCGCCTTCAGAGTAGACTGGGGGTGAGCACCGTGGTGGTCTGCGGGTGTCGCAGGGAGCACTGGGAGTAGCCGAGCTCACTGCTGGCAGAAGAGGGGGCCCTGCCTTCTGCTTTCCTGATATTTCTGCTTTTCCTACCCTGTAATGGAGTTGCTCTCACCTCTCAGTTTCTCACAGTACGGATGGCTGTGCAGAGTAGGGGTGACTCCTGTGCAACCAGGGTCAGCAGTCCAGTACCTCCTCTCGTTGGGAGTGGGTGGGAATGCTCGGCTATCCTGGCCTGTGGAGGTGAGACCGTGGGAGGTGTGCAGTGTGTGAAAAGGCACCAAGGAGATCCTCAGGCCGTGGGCGCAGGGCAGTGTGGGAGCCAACTGCACTTAGGCAGGATCAACTCGGGTTGCATGTGCTGTGGGTTGTATGTTCTCGAGTGACAAGTCACGAAAGAAGAAGACTTCTTGTCACGTGATATAAAGGATGTGTCCTGTCATGGCTGTTGGCGTTGACCTTGGTCACATGGCCGAGGCAGTGCTCTGCAGGCTTCCTCACCCTGTGGTCACTGCTGTCCTGTCACACGCCACAAGGCGGGAGGAAGCTGCTTCCTGACGCCATCTCATCCCTTCTGTTTTCTTCTGCACCTGCTCTCTGATGTTTGCTTGTTTCCCAGGTGTCCCCAGGGTGTCTTCACGCATCCATCAGCACTTCAGTGTATACCTGAGAGTGCTGCACCTACATCTCTCCCGATTGTTAGAGGTAGACGTTAGATGCGTTTCTCCCACTCCTGGAGGACACGCTTTCAAAAGCACTGCCCTGTGTGTGTCTCTGCTGTGCCTCATGCAAAATTCTCACATTTAACAAAAACTGCAATAGTCTTACGTTTGTAAGATACTGGCCACAACCCTTGTGACAGGTGACAAAAGTTCACCACTTTTCACCCCTATGGTCTCTTAGGAGGCAGACTTTTTTTTAAAGTTTTTTTTTTTTTTTAAATTTGACAGGTAAAATTACAGACAGTGAGAGAGAGAGAAAGAAAGGTCTTCCTTTCATTGGTTCACTCCCCAAATGGCCGCTATGGCCGGAGCTACAAAAATCGGAAGCCAGGAGCCAGGTGCTTCCTCCTGGTTTCCCAGGCGTGTGCAGGGGCCCAAGCACCTGGGCTATCCTCCTCTGCCTTTCTGGGCCACAGCAGAGAGCTGGACTGGAAGAAGAGCAACAGAGACTAGAACCTGGCGCCCATATGGGATGCCGGTGCCACAGGTTGAGGGTCAGCCTAGTGCACCATCGCACCAGCCCCAGGAGGTAGACTTTCAACAGAGGCATATCTTTGCCAGGGGACTCGGTCTCAGTTAAAACATGTTCTCCTGTGTCCTTCCAACACACAGCCTTCCCTGCCCCATTCACTTCCAAAACCAGGAAAGGTTCCTAATGATGGGAACAGGGAGGTCTGAGGGCAGCTGTTCCCAGCCCCCGCCTTCCTCCTGGGGGAAGAACACAGCCCCAGCCCACTCCTCTGCCTGGCTCTGTTGGCCAGCCCCTGACTGCAGCGTCTAACCCCAGTCCTGGAAAGTGGGTGAGGGGAAATAAATCTTCCTGGGTGCATGGCTGAGAAGGCAAGGCCTGCTTCTGGCTCCTTAAGGATGGGGTCTTTTGGAGGGAAATTAAAAACAAAATGCTCTAATTATTGTACCCTAAGGTTATTTTTCTCTGAAACTCTAATTCTGTGGTTGAGAAGCAGAATTTGTCACTTTTATTCTCAAGGGACAGCACCTTGAACACGGATCATCACGGAACTTCTATAGCTTTACTCAAACCCTTTCAGTCCTGGTGAAACAGATGTGGCATCTTGCAAGTTATCAGCTTCTCCTGCCATCTGCATGTATTACCATACCTCACCTAAGAAAATGTCACATGGGAATAATGGTACTCTCATTTCCATTATGATTTCATGCATTTTCCTGTCCTAGTTCTTACACCCCAGATTTACAAGGTGATACAAAAATCTTACAAAGAACGAGAACTTGGAGTTTTCGTAATGTATGCTTCACACCGAGTATGTGTCCCTAATGTTATAAACAAAACTCAAAAGAAAACCCATGTCAATGTACGACTATTTTGCTTGGACAAGCTAGTTTGCTTATATCAAAAACTCCTGTTCCCCTCCTGCATGAGAAAGGAGAGCTCTTGCACACAGTGTTTCCCTTGATAGGTCTGATTTTGTCTTTCAGGTGTTTCCCCTTTGTTTTCTCCCCGCTGGAACCAAAGAAGCATCCTTGTCACTCTGTGGTGCACTTGGAGCCATGATCAGAACACCTGCCATGCTGCAGGAATGGAGAGCCCTGCAGTCTGGGGGCCGGCACACAGCACACCTCCCCATCACACCGTAGGGAGTTTACCTCCTTTCCACTTTCTCAGCAGACTCTCCCTCACCTCCTTGTTCCGGAGCCTGTAGATGAAGGGGTTGAGAACGGGGGTCACCACGGTGTTCAGGATGTGGATGGCCTTGCTCAGGTCCAGGGCGTCCTTGATGGAGGTTCGCACATGCAGGAAGATGGTGGACCCGTACCACAGGAGGACCACAGTGAGGTGGGAGGAACACGTGGAGAAGGCCTTGCTCTGGCCACTGGCCGAGGGGATCCTGAGGATGGTGCTGATGATGTAGACGTAGGAGACCAGGTTGATGAGGCATGAACTCAGGATGACCACACAGGCGATCACGAAGGCCACGATCTCCACGGCTTGTGTGCTGGTGCAGGCCAGGGCGATCCAGGGCGCGATGTCGCAGAAGTGGTTGATGGCACGGGGACCGCAAAAGGACAGGCTGCTGACGAGGGCAGTGGGTGCCACAATGGCCAGGAAGACACAGGCCCAGCAGCCCAGGGCCAGCAGCAAGGAGAGCAGACTGATCATGATGGCCACGTAGTGCACTGGGATGCCAGCACCACAGGCGGTGGCCCTACCCACCAGCCCCCACACTCTGTGTTTAAACTCTGAAAACTTGATGCCACAGCCAGCCCTTTGCAAGAGATTAGGCTAATTGGAGACACTAAGTTCTGTGAGCCTCGTATTCACCTAACACACAGACCAAACCTCCAGATTTCTGCAAGTGTGCACTTGGCCTAGAATGGAGAATTCTCACACTCATGGGAACATCATTCTTCTTCTTAGATTAATTAATTTATTTTGAAAGGCAGAGTTGGAGGGGGGGAGGGGGAACAGGAGGGGAAGGGGAAGGGGGAAGGGAAGGGGGAAGAGGAGAGGGAATGTCCATCCATTGGTTCACTCCCCAGTTGTCCGAAAAGGCCAGGGCTAAGCCAGGCTGAAGCTAGGAGTCAGGAGTCTCATCTGGGTCACCCATGTGGGAGGCAGGGCCCCAAGCACTTGGGCCATCTTCTGATGACTTTCCTGGGTCATTAGTAGGGAGCTGGATCAGGAGAGGATCCAGCACGTATATGGGATACCGGCATCCCTGGTGGCAGCTTTACTGCTAAGCCACAGCGCCAGCCCGGAGCCCAACCATTTTTAACAGTGCAAAGTGGAGGAGATGGAGCAGTCCTCATGGCTGCATCATAGAGCCAATGAGTTCCCGACCCATGAGTCACAGTGCCTGCCCATTTCTGAGAAGCCTCAATGGCTTCCCACTTAAAAGCTAAGCTGCAAAGCCTTGGAATTGTTTCTCCTTAATCATAGGGATGGCATCAAATAGCTTCAGTTGGATCTACAATCAGGCAGGACCATGACCTTCAAAGGAAGCCACAGCTCCTCTTCCTTTCTCTGTCACACTCGGGAGGCTGCTGAAAAGCTGCAGCTGTGACCAGGAGTAAATTATGGAGCTAGGTCTGTGTGTGTGTGTAGGGGGGGGTGTGGGGTTTCAAAAGTGTTTCTCTGACTTCTCCTTGAATGCCAGTCATGGAGGATTGATGCAGTCACCCTACTTAGAGTGACTACCTATTTTATCCATGAAATCCCAAGTTTTCCATCATGCAAATATTTCATTGACATTTATTTCAAAGTTATCCTAGTTTATTGCTCAATTTCAGTCTTTATAGGTATTCTAAATTTAGGAGGATGGGACATAATGGGCTGATTCTGCTGTAAATTAAGTATTTCTGTTGCAGATTAAGGTGGAAATACCATCCTGAACCCGTATATCAAAAACATTAACGAATGACCATGCACACAATTGATTTGAAATTGTTTGTATCACCTGCTACAAGCAGCAGAATGTTAAAAGGTTATTGAAAAGTATAGACAACAATGGTTTAAACTGTTCATGTGATCGAATAGTCTATTCTGGGGTCACTGGTACCAACAACACTGCATTACTTTTGGTGAATCTATGCATACTATGAGGGAAAACATTTATTTACATACAGAATGTCAAGTCACTCAAAATCTTCTTTCTACCTAGTTACGTTGCATGAGGGTGCTGAGCTCGGAGTAGGATTGTAGGATTTTAGGAACTCAGCAAACAGAAATGAGCACCTGGTCATCAGGGCCAGTGTTACATGGACTGCACGGAGAGAAAGATGAGGCTGGGCAGGGTTTGCCAAGAGCCTCGGCACTCTGGCGCCCACTGTTGGCTTCCAAAGCCCTCCAGTGGCAAACTCAAATGTCCCCCCCACCGCTGCTGTAAACACAGTCCATGCAGGCAGATTGATCACTGTTTTGCACACTCCCTGAAACTGCCCAGGACGCCTGCAGGCCTCAGATAACACAGACTGCAGACTCCTCAGCTCACTGTGCTGCTCAGCTCCCCTGCAATGCCCTTCCCTGGGGTCCTCTTGCCCCCTTCTGTGCCTAGTGACCCCGGCCCCAGGGTCCTTGGGCTGGGGGGTGTCCTGCTAGAGGACACCCATTGGCTCCATTGGAGCCTGTGGAAACATCCTCCAAAGGCAGTGTTGTGCTGCCTCATCAGTGGGCACATTCCCCAAAGTCACAGCTGGAAGTGACAAGAGGCCCTGTTTACAAACATCAGGATTTCTTTCTCACTAAAATGTAACACAGTTGGTGAATGATCTGTTAAACAATGGGGAATCAATGAGGAGTTTTAATCCAGATATTTCTAGTTGCCTGGAAGTGAGTGGGAAAGGGTTGGTGTTAGGAGGGGCTGAATTCAGAGCAGGTGAGGAGTCCTCTGGTTCCTCTGGTGTTCCTGACCTGCTGGTCCTCCCTCCATGTTCCTCCTTCCTCTGTCTCCCCAGTTCCTGCCATGCCCCCAGGTGGCCCAGGCACTCCCTGCTGCTCCCTGAGTGCAGGTGGAAGTGCTGTGTAAACACAGGGCTCTCCAGGCAGTGTTGAGCCAAGTTTATGCCCCAGCTTGTGCTTGGCTGTTTGAGCTGGTCGTAGTACGAATGAGCCATTCTTTATGATTCTGTATGCGTCTCTCCTCCCTTCCATACTGGAGGCCACGCTGAAGCCGAGTCTGCCCTGGCCCCTTCCATAAGACTGTGTCCTTGGGATGGGTCTGGCATGTAGTAGGGGATTGAAAACATTTTGGGCCGGCGCCTGGGCTCACAAGGCTAATCCTCCACCTGTGGTGCAGGCACACCGGGTTCTAGTCCCAGTCAGGGAACCGGATTCTGTCCCGGTTGCCCCTCTTCGAGGCCAGCTCTCTGCTGTGGCCCGGGAGTGCAGTGGAGGATGGCCCAAGTGCTTGGGCCCTGTACCCGCATGGGAGACCAGGAGAATCTCATGGCTCCTGGCTTTGGATCAGCACAGTGCACCGGCTGCAGTGCCCCAGCCAGCCACGGTCTCTCTCTCTCTCTCTCTCACTGTCCACTCTGCCTGTCAAAAAAAAAAAAAAAGGAAAAATAAAAAGAAAAAGAAAGAAAGAAAACATTTGTGGAATTAATGACCAGAGCAATGGGCATGAGAAGTCTTCTCAGCACTGACAGAATCAAAGAAAATACTAAAGGGTCTCGGTTTCTAGTGCACATCTTTTGCCAGCCAGAACTCACAATAGAACACAATAACTTGCAGTTTCCCTCTCACCCCTATAATTGCATTGAAAAAAGATATTAGAAATTCATTCATTAGAAGTTATTACACACAAATACTTGGCACTTCAAAAATACTCATCTATTCTTCCTTGTGTCTAGTAGATATTGTGGATAAATGCCCATTTCACACATATTCTTTTTCATTCCTTCTTTCCATAGCTGTTTAACAAACACCAGTGTCCCATTAGGGTCAGGTCCACAAAGGTCCTAAGGATTTCCCAACAGTGCTTAGAAGTTATAGAGACTTTTGTACCTAAGGCTATTGAAAGAAAAGAGGAATCCCGTACAATCTGAAGCTCACATGTGTGTAGTCACAAGGCCCTGGAATGTTACCATCTTGATTCCCATTAGATGGTAAAAGAAAGCAACCAAGGATAAAATTTCCCCCAGCATGGTTTAACAGAGACCATTCACCTTTGATCGGTTGTTGGCCAGAGACCCCCGCCAGCAGCTGCTCCGCTCTGACCTGTGGGGTCCATCCTGGGCCCACAGGGACATCAGCAGAGCTTCTGTAGCCACCACCCCAGGCCTCACTCAGTCCACCAAGTGTCCTCCGCAGCTTTCCTTATCAAACAACGGAGCTTCCTCTCACTCCAACTCTGTATATACCACACTTCCTCCTCACAACTTTTCTAACAGCCTCTTTGAAGTCTTTGTTCCTCAAGCTGTAGATAACAGGGTTCAGCAGTGGGGTGACCACAGTGTAGAAGACAGAAGCGATCTTGCTGATTTCCGGTGACAGCTGGGCACGGGGGCGCACATACATGGAGATCATAGTGCCGTAGTAGATGGTGACAACAGCCAGGTGGGAGCCGCAGGTGGAGAAGCTCTTCATCCGGCCAGAGGCTGAAGGGATCCTCAGGATGGAGGACACGATGAGCACGTAGGACATGAGGGTCAGGAAGAAGCAGATGCAGAGGACGGCGATGGACAGGACGAAGATGGCCAGCTCGGGGACACGGACACTGGAGCACAACAGCTGCATCAGTGGGTGGAGGTCGCAGAAGAAGTGGTTGATCTGGTTGCGGCCACAGAAGTCCAACGTGGAGATCATCAGGGAAGGCAGAAAGCCCGTGCCAGCGCCCATCAGCCAGGAGGCAGCCGTTAGCTTGGTGCAGGTCTCGGGGCTCATGAGGACGGGGTAGTGGAGTGGGCGGCAGATGGCCAGATAGCGGTCGCAGGCCATCATGGCCAGGAGGAAGCACTCGGTAGCCCCAAAGAACACGAAGAAGTAGAGCTGTGCCATGCAGGCAGAGAAGGAGATGGCCCGGCCCCCCGAGAGCAGGCTGGCGAGGAGAAGGGGCACGATGGTGGACGTGTAGCAGATCTCCAGACAGGAGAGGTGTTTAAGGAAAGAGTACATCGGAGAGTGCAGCAGCTGCTGCTGGCTCACCACAGCGATGACAACAACATTGCCTGCAATGGTGAGAGTGTAGACAGCCAGGAAAATGGCAAAGAGCAGAGTCTGCCACTCAACAATGTTCTGGAACCCTAGGAGCTGAAACTCAGTGACAGCGGACTTGTTCGGGGGCATGGCCATTGCCTACAGGGGACAGAGAAATTGGGGAGAGGCACAGAACACAGAAAAGACGCACAGAACACAAAAGATGCTGATAATATTCAAGCTTGGAACTCCAGACAGGATTTCTAATAGTTGATGTCTCTGGGTACAGCTTTCCAGAGGCATGAACCTATAATTCCATGTCTCTTTAACAAGATACAGCTGAACATAACTAAGACCACAGAGGGAGACTGTGTAAGTGCCGTTTTGATTTAATTAAGTAGATAGAATTAGTATCAAGATGGGGTTGGTGTGGCTCTTCCCAGAGCTCACACAGGCCCAGGGAGCTGCCACCCTGCTGAACCCCGACTCCCGACTCACCCTTCCTAACACAGAAGCCCCTGCCTCTTGCCACTTGTGATTTTGCTGGGGTTACCTCCCAGGGCTGACATTACCTCAAATCTCATCGGGATGAGGGAAGCACAGAACTCGGCTCCCAGGAGGCTGGGTCGGCATCAGTGCCACGCAGTGAGATGCAGCTAAGCTCCTGTTTTGCAGCTTTCTTTGAAATTGTATTAAAATAAACAGAATTAAGACAGTTGCTGTTCTTCCATGCAGTCTTACATGGACGAAGCAGCCGCTGACTTCTTGAGAACTCTGTCTTGGTCACTGTTGTTACTAGTGTGGCACACACTTGCCTCTTGGGGCAGAATTAGTGACAGTTTCCACACCGACGAGCAAAGGCGAGCTGTGCCCCCATAGCTAGGGCTCATTTCCCAGCCTGATGTCCGCAGCCACAACAACCAGACCTGGAGATCTGGGCTGTGGGACGCAGCACCCAGCACGTGCACTACAGGCTGAAGCAAGCTCCTCCTTCTCCCTGGAAACCCCCTTTCCCCCTGCCAGTGCACAGAGCCCTGCGTTGCCCCTGCCCCGGGCTCCGGGTTACTCTCCTCCAACCTAACTTGCACTAGGCTTCCATCGTCTGATCTGCAGTTTGCCATCTCCTGCTGGTGCTGGGTTTGGTTGAAGCAGCTGCCTCCCTTCAATAACCATGGGGCGCCTGGGGACCTGCCCTTGAGAGCCCTGCTCCCCAGACACTCTCCTGTGAGCTGCCAATCAGGTGCATGAACAATGAGGTCGGCCTTCCGAG
Organism: Oryctolagus cuniculus; assembly: GCF_051225735.1. Classification (NCBI taxonomy): domain Eukaryota; kingdom Metazoa; phylum Chordata; class Mammalia; order Lagomorpha; family Leporidae; genus Oryctolagus; species Oryctolagus cuniculus. The sequence goes on along the minus strand of NC_142872.1, from coordinate 2,376,134 downwards.
ACTTGAATCTGCCCACCAGGGACAGTGGCAGCTCCCATGCTCTGCTGGAAATAGGATTGGAAACACTGAACTTAGGACAGGCCCCGGCAATGCTGAACTGGAAATTGAATCAGACAAGAGTGTTCCTCCAAAATGAAAGAAGTAGGCAGTTAGTGATGGAACAGTTCTGACGACCAAACATGTAGAAGTTACTCTTCACTGAGTAGCTTCTGCCGCCACACTTTACAGAGGTGGCTGTTTGACAACTGTGTACACATAGGTAAACTAAATAATTCATATCACCGGGAAAACTTAAATTTTGAAGACCCAATCTGTGCTCTTCTGGAATAGGCACAAGAAACCTGAATTTTCTCTCCAAAACCCTTTTAGTCATTTTTAAAATATTTTTTTTAAAAACATTTATTTGAAAGGTAAAGTGACAGAGAAAGAGGGGGATAGATAAGATCTTCCCTCTGCTGGCTCACTCCCCAAATGCCCACAGCAGCCAGGGCTCTGCCAGGCTGGATACAGGAGCCAGGAACTCCATCCAGGCCTCCCAGATGGGTGGCGGGGGCTCAAGGATTTGAGCCATCATCTGCTACCTCCCTAGAGCATTAGCAGGGAGCTGGATGGGGAACATGGAGCAGCAGGGACTGAAACGGGGTGTTCTGTGGGCGGGGACAGCCTTCCTGTGAACACCACGGCAGCCGGGGTGATGGAGCCTCGGAACCGTCAATCTTACTGATTTCTCAACTTGACCTTCATAACCTTATTGTTAACTTGTTTTAAGTAACTGCATAGTAATTAATAGTTGCATTGAAGTAAAAATAAACACCCAATGATGCGTAGCACACAAAAACAATATATTCCCTGATATCTTTATTCAAACTTTATCTAAAGTGATATTCCAAAACTCTTCTTTTATATTTCTCGGTAAAGCTGTTTTGAAGGTGCCCTTCACAGGTGCATTATTAACTTGTGCACAGAGAAATCTGAAGTCCTATAACTATCTTTTACCATGGTATTTTTACCCAGTCATTTACTGGCAATTTTATGCTAATAAATGGCTGCCAGAAATCATTAGAACATAAGAGAAATGACCACAGTTCCCTGAGATCACAGCCTAACTTCACTGTAAAATATAGAATACTGCCATTTGTGGAGCATTCGTTGAGTTGGTTTTCAGGGTTGAGTGGCTTGCACACATGACCTCACCCTCACGGTGGTCTGCGTGTCCAGTGTCCACTTAGAAGAAGGAACTCAGAGGCCCAGAAAGAGAGTGATTGGCTCAAGGCCACCAGATCAAAGTACCACAGCACCACCAGTACCAGCCAGAACAGCTGGCTGTCGGGGCCATACATGGGGTCTTTGAGGAAGAAGCTAAGCATGGATTTCAAAAATACTTGCACCAGAATGGGCTCATTCTGTTCCCAGGAGCTCTTTAAGGCAACTTCAGTTTGCAAACACAGGTCCTCGTTTCATCTCTAGCCACAGCAAAAGGTGCTTGCTCTCAACGTAATGAAAGGCAAGCCTGGGCTCATCACAGGGTGAGCATGGGGCCTGCAGACTGCCTGGAGCTCCTGCCTTGGGTTCCGGATCCATGCTCCATGAGGGGTCCAGGTCCATGCTCCATGAGATCCCAGGTCATCAGTGTGCAGTCCATGGACAGCATCGTGGCTTTCGGGGTCATGCTGGGAGAGCGTGATGGAGGCTGGGGGTGCCGCCTCCATTGCAGACAAGACAGCTTGAGAGAGGAAAGAAGTGGTTTTCAGGGAGGAATTATGACTGCAGTTTCATCCTAAAGTTAAAAATGCCATGGACAGGTGGAGGCTTCAGGAAAATGTATTTTGGTCCAGGAAAAGGAAGAACGTTCTGGAACTGAGGCTCCACACCCCTCTGGAGCTGTGGCTGTGCTGTGTTGATCAGGGAAGTGACGTCTTAGAGAGGCAGGTGCCGAAGTGCTTCCTGAAATCTAAGTCTATTCTAATTTCATACACAGAAGCGACTGCACTAACTTGCAGGCGTAGCTGCCTGAGGAGGAGCAAAGTCCATGGGGTGCTTCTGTTTTTGGCCTGCATGCTGCGGGTCCGTGGCCACACGCTGAAGTGGGGGGGCTCTTGCTGGGGTCTACCTAAAGAGCTGCTACACCGGGAGACACAAGTCCAAGACAGTCATGTTCTGAAGGTCCAGAAAAAGGCAAAACCCCTGCCACCCATGTGGGAGACCACGGTGGGGCTCCTGGTTCTGGGTGTTGGCCTGGCCCAGCCCTGGCTGTTGGGAGCATTTGGAGAGTGAACCAGTAGATGGATGATCTCTCTCTCTCTCCCTCTCTCTCTCCCCCCTCCTGCATCTTTCTCTTTCTGTTGTTTTCTTTTCTTATACATGAACTCAAGAACAGCAACAAGGAACAATAATCAGAGAAGTTGGGGCACAAATGGAGAGGACCCCCAGACAAGAAGGATGGCATGTGTGTGTAGGGAGTTTAGCTAAACTCTTTGGGAGGCTATGTTTGTAAACGTTGGAGTCAGGGAAGGGACGAGGGAGAGAGGGTGTCACACATGGCTGTGACGCCCGACTCATACTCTCTCATTAGGCATCCAGGCCTTGAAGCTGGCTCTGATCACTTCCTCTAAGCCCACGCATTTTAGGACTGGGCTACATGTGCACAGAGATACCCCAGAGCTGAGAACCCCCTGTCAAGCAGCCCGGGGTCACAGAGGGACCCCAGAGCTGAGAACCACCTGCCAAGCGGCCTGGGGGCACAGAAGGTGGAAGCCAGGCTGGAGAAACCAAAAAACAGGAGTGACAGTGCCCGGAGCACCCATGCCTCTGCAGGAGCCAGAGCCTTACACATGGACATCCAGGACTAAATTCCTTCCAATCCCACAGGCCTGACCCCAGCCCCTCCCATCCAAGCTTGCCCAGCTGTCTCCCACCTAATCCATGAGCTTTCCCGACCCAGGGAGGCAGCCATGGGTCATGTTCCCAACATCGAGTGAAATCATGTAGAGTGTGTAAACATAGAATGAGATATCATACAGGAACATGTAAACATGGAGATCATTGATGAGTGTAAACATGGAACAAGACATCACATATGAGCATGTAAACATGGACTGAGGTCACGTACAGGTGTGAACATAGAGATCATTTATGAATGTAAACATGGAATGAGGCATCATATGTGAGCATGTAAACATGGAGTGAGGTCATGTACAGGTGTGAACACGGAGGTCGTACATGAGTGTGTGAACACGGAATGCAGAACATGTGAAATGTGCCAGCTACAGACCTCACGTTGGGCCCCTCAAGCCACCTGTGGGAGACTCCTATGATAAGCTAGCCAGTCCTCTCCATTCTCTTTTGCCCTGGTCCCTCCCACTGGTATTTCCTGAGGGTGCCTGTGTGCCAGGTGCTCTCTGTAGGTACGGAGACACAGCAGTGAACAAAATTAAAAACACCTGGGGTGAGCATTGTGCCACAGTGGTTAGGCTGCTGTACTCCATGTAAGAGTACCTGGGATCCAGTCCCACTTGGGTTCCAACCCAGCTTCCTACAAATACCCTCATGGCAGTGGATGATGGCCAAAGTGCTTGGGTCCCTGCACCCACATGGTAGACCAGGATGGAACTCCCGGCTCCTGGCTTCAGCCTGGCCCTGCCCTGGCCGCTGCGGGCATCAGTGGAATGGAGTAGTGGATGGAAGAGCTCTTGCTCCTTCCCTCCCTCCCTCGCTGCCTTTCAAGCAAAACAGTTAAGTGTTCAAGTAGAACCCTCCCTGTCCTAATGCAGCTAGCCCTCCTCCACTTGTTTTGTCATTTCCTTTCTTTCTTCCTTCTTCACTGAAATGCACATGCCAGGTGTGCCAGGACCTCTGTTAACTGTACCGCGTCAGCCAGCTCACTCAGTGCTCTGAGCTCCATGTAGAGTGGCAGCCTGGTACCGCGTCAGCCAGCTCACTCAGTGCTCTGAGCTCCGTGTAGAGTGGCAGCCTGGTACCACAGCAGCCAGCTCACTCAGTGCTCTGAGCTCCGTGTACAAGTGGCAGCCTGGTACCGCGTCAGCCAGCTCACTCAGTGCTCTGAGCTCCGTGTAGAGTGGCAGCCTGGGCATCCTTGCTGTCTGAGGGCTGGCACAGCTGCCTCAAGCCTGCGGCGGGTGGCACGGCCTGCAGTCTGCAGCCAGGGCCTGCTCTCCTTCTTCGAAGCCCTCTGCCCTTTTGCTCTCTTCTCCAAGGCTTTGCTTACCTGTGTTTGTTCTCAGAGTCCATCCATTTTAATGACCCATCTAACCCTTCAGACAGATGGCCTCAAAATCCTTCCGACCCTGGTCCCCGCAGAGCTCCAAGGCAAGACTTTGTTCTTACCATAAACCCTAGACCTTCCAGGAGCTGCCAGGCCTGAGTCATGGACCCGCCTGCCCCCAGCTTTATCTGCAGCCATGCACCAGGCCCTGAGTCCTCCGCTTGCCCCGGAACCACTGAGTCATGCAGGGGCCTACTGCCCCTCCCCTGCAGCCTCAGAGGGGGTCTCTTCCTCCTTTCCAGCTGATATTCACCCTCACAGGTCAGCTCAGAGGCCGTCAGGGGCTGCCCTGGTCCCTGCGCCGCCTCCCAAATCTGTTTTTTTTCCTGCAGGACTGGCCAGGACTGCGGTGTGTGTCTGCCACATTCTGTGCCAGTCTCTCCCAGCAGCTCACACGGCTCTTTGAGGACAGAGTCCTGCATTCCCTCACTCTGTGCCTTCTGAACCTCTTCACAGCCCCAGAGAAGCACGGCCATGTGCTGAGGAATGGCGGAGGCCTGCAGGCTCCTGCCCCACCCATGGCTTCAAACTCACGCACACCACAGTTGTGCTCAGTCCTGCTGACAATCATACCTGGGGCTTGTCTGCTCCCTGGGCGCCCTCCCTGACTGTGCCTCCCTCTGGGGATGCCACCCTCTCTGTCCAGCCTCCTGCTCCTGGTCCACAGGGGTAGCGTTGGTGGGCTCTTCTGAAGCATTCCTCTAAGAAATAGCTCAGCCCACATCTGTGCCCCCTCCGAGATTTGCTTTGCACACCCTGGTGCATCTCTTACCAGACCCTCACTGAACTGCGCTGGACAATGGTCTCCTGTTTAGACTTGTTGCTGGGCTGCACACCTGCTGTTAGCATGCTCACAGCCAGTCACAGAAGTGAGTGAGGGGTGCAGGTGCAGCACAACACCCAGGTGAGGGTGTGGGGTGCAGGTGCGGCTGGGGCTACGGCTGGAAGCACCAGGTCCCCAGAGGTGAGGCTCCCAGGGATGTCACTTTGTCGCTGTCTTTCTGGGTGGCAGACTGGCCGGCTTTCACCGGGAGTGGCTCAGTTGGAGTCCAGCCCGGGGCAGCAGATAAACCCGTTGGGCGGAGACTGACAGGGGCAGCGAGGAAGGTCGGGGTGGCCCAGCGAGACAGGGCGGCGGAGCCTGGGTGCGCGGCATGGCCTCGGGGGCGCCCGCAGACCGGCTGCGCGACGAGGCCCGCTGCCCCGTGTGCCTAGACTTCCTGCAGGAGCCGGTCAGCGTGGACTGCGGCCACAGCTTCTGCCGCGCCTGCATCTCTGAGCTGTGCGAGAAGGCAGAGAGCTCGCGCGGTGGCGTCTACGCCTGCCCGCAGTGCCGCGGCCCCTTCCGGCCCGCGAGCCTCCGGCCCAACCGGCAGCTGGCCGGCCTGGTGGACAGCGTGCGGCGGCTGGGGCTGGCGGCGGTCCCGGCGGGGGCGCGGCGCTGCGCGCGGCACCGGGAGCCACTGAGCCGCTTCTGCGAGGAGGAGCTCCTGGCGCTGTGCTGGGTGTGCGCGGCCGCAGAGCACCGGGGCCACCGCACCGCGCCGCTGCCCGAGGCGGCTGCGCGCTACCAGGTGAGGCTCCGGGTGGGGCTCTCGGATGCCGCCAGCTGGGGCTCCTGGGAGCTACAGGAGAGGCTCCTGGGCCCCGCGAGGTGAGGCCAGAGAGGCTCCGGTCGGTGTGACCCTCACCGCTCCAGGGTCCTGGGGTCTTCCTGCTTGTGCTGGTTGAGTCCGGGCTCTGGTCATCTGGGGACGCCTCCTTAAGACTGGCCGCTATTCCTAGGCCCTCCCAGCCCTTTGATGTCGCTCACGGCGTGTCTTGCGGGTGCCCAAGGCCCGGAGGAGGCCGAGTGCCCTGCGGGGTCTTGATTCCATGGGGCATCTGCGGCGAGCTCTCGCTGGGAGTCTCAGGTGGGCAGCACCTTGCATGGCTTTGCGTGGTGCTCTGTGGGCGTGACTGATGGAGCCACCATTGTGGGCATCGTTGGGAGTGGCTTGGGCTCGACAGGTCACGGCAGAGCACACGCCTGGGCTGCCCAGCCCAGCAGAGCCGGACTGCCATCTGAGCCTCCTGGTGGGCACATTGCTGCACCAGCTCTGAACCCACTCTCGGGGCCACACCTGAGGCCAGGGGCCGTCTCCTGTCTCCCCAGGTGCTAACCACTGGGCCATCCCACTCCACTGCGCAGTAACTTCCTTAGCTACTTAGTTCCTTAGCCCAGGGCCTGGGCTCCTTCCCCTCACCTTCCCTCTGCAAACCTCTCGTCTGCTTTTCCTTCTTCATTTATGTTACCATCTACAGAGTGAGTCCGGCACCTTCCAGGTAGAAGCCATCCCTCCTTCCTCCCGTTTGGAGTGAGGCTGGAGGTCTTTCTAAAGCTGTTCTCTGCGTTATTTTTTGAATAAAATAGGAGTGCAGCGCTAACCCCGGCAGCAGGTGCTAAGTCATGCTTCTGAGGCCTTTGGTGTACCCAGCCTTGGCCTCCAGCGAAATTTGTGTCCTCACTGTTGTCCACTCTTGCTCTCACCTCCCTGCTTCTGGGGCAGTGTGTGTCAGAGACTGCTTCTCCCCACCTGCAGGCTGCACCTGCGCCTTGGCAAATGCAGCGCCTGCACCTCCCCAGATGCCGCCCCACCGGTGTGCTCTGCAGCATTGCCCTTCGTGTAGGACTTGCACTTTGCAGTCAGAGCTTTTGTTGTAACTGCTTTAGACTCGTGAGATGTAATGGAGTGGGCTTTGGCCAACAATTTAAGTTTTTGGGATGCCTGCTTCCAACCCAGCTTCCTGGGAATGAGCACCTGGGGGGGGGGCAGCAGTGATGGCTGCAGTACTGGCGTCCTTGCCATCCATGTGGGGGACCTGGATTGAGTCCCCCGCTGTGGACTTTGGCCTGTCTCTGGCTGTTGTGGGTGTTTGGGGAGTGAACCAGCAGGTGGAAGTCCTCTCTGCATGTTTACGTGTCTCCTCCTCTTTGGTTTTCTGCTTTTCAAATAAAAAATGAAAATTAGATAAATATTACAACATGTTTATCTATCATTGTGTTGTATTTCTTATTAAATATCCTTCAATACCTTACCTTTTTTTTAACCTAGAAACCTTTTATTTCAGGTATACCAGCTTCAAGCATATCATATATTCAAATTTAGGAACATAGTGATTCTTCCCACCCTACCCTCCCTCCCACTCTTCTTCCTCCTCCCTCTCCTAGTCCCCTTCTTATTTTTTACAAAGATCTATTCTCAGTTAACTTTATACTCATAAGATGAACCCTGCACTAAGTAAAGAGTTCAACAAATAGTATGAAAAGAAAAATAAAACACCTCCTCAACAGTCGAGACAAGGGCTGTTCAAAGTCATCACTTCTCAAAGGGTCAGTTTCACTGCTAAGGATTACCTTTTAGGTGCTCTGTTAGTTACCATATTACCTTTACTCTGTCTGGCTAATCTAAAATCTTTTTCTCTATCTGACTTTCAATGTTTTAAAAATCAGCTTTACTCCTGTGAAGACTGATGCAATGAACACGGTTGTAGATGACTCTCTGGCTGTGTCTGGTGTTAAACTGCACCATGCTCATTTAGACACTAACCAAGAGTGTTTGTGTGGGCTGTGCTGTAGCTGGGCTCTGTGCTGCCCCAGGCTCTGGGGGGACGTCGGGTACCCAGGGCACCAGTAATGATTCTGGAAAATCTTCCCTAACAGGTGAAGCTCCAGAGGGCTCTGGAGCATGTGCGGAAAGAGCTGGAGGAAGCTTTGGTGCAGGAGGCCAACGTGGGGAAGAAGACGGTCATCTGGAAGGTAGGTGGCTGTGGGCACCGGAACCCCAGCTGACCGTGGGCTTCAGGGGCTCTCACTGAAGGGTGCAGTCAGTCTGCAGGTCACTCGGCCACTGCCCCTCCCTGCTCCAGCCTTTCTCCATATTCCTGCTGCTGGGGACAAACATCTCAGCGCCATCCTGAGCCCTCTAGGGCCCATAAGTCATGGCGTCCCTTGTTCTCACTTCTACCGACACTGCCAGTCCTCACTATAAACAAGGAGTGTTGCCATCTTCACCCTGCTGCACGCCCATGGCTGCACCCTTCTACCGAGGGCTAAGCTTCCTTCTGCCACTCCTGGTTTACGAATGTTTCTGTCAGGGCATTGACATAAAGACAACCTCACGGCTTTGCACATATGGACTGCAGCCAGTAACATCTGCCTTATGGACAGGGTCATCCTGAGAACCTGCAGCCTCGTTCAGCCAATCCCTCCAGGCGTTCTGTCCATTCAGCACCTCTCCAACCCGATTTCTTTTCATTTAGTTCATTTACACACACATGCACACACACGCACACACATGTGGTAGTTTCCAACCTGGGAAGATTTCACATCCTCCCCAACAGACGTGTTGCAAAATGCAGAGGTATGTATGGCTGTCACACTGGAGGGGATGGCATCTCACTGGTGGTCACAGCCAGGGATGCAGCTAACACCCTATGAGGCACAGGACGGTCCCTGCAGCTCACTCCAGAGTGGTCTGATCGAGGTCAGTAGCGGCAAGACTGAGAAACTGTAGAAACCATGTGCTATGTGACATCTATAAACTATGCAATATGCCATATGTACACAAGATATGTGTGTATCACAAACTATGCATATATAAACTCCACATGTATGTTATATATGCAATGTATTATATAATATCTATATACTCAATGTGTGAATTTTATGTACAATGTGCCATATGTATATAAACTATGCATGTATTACACACACAGTGTTATATAATATATAAACTCTACCTGGATATTATATATGCAATGTGTTTTATAATATCTATAAACTCAGTGTGTATTATATATGCAATGTGTTATATAATATGGCAGCCAGGGTTTGTGTTATAGAATGTTGCTATTCTTTCTCTACCAACAACCTTCTCTGACCATTCTCTTTATTTTTATAATTCTTTCTTTGTTGTTTTACTGGAAAATTTAGCCTCACACTCTAGGTAATTCCATAAGGACCATTTTATTGTAAAAATGTTCCACGAGGGTCTTGTATGTTCCTACTGCTCTGTAAATTGTAGATAAGAATAGACATTAATCAGCAATTTTTGTTACTTTTACCTAGTGATCCAAGTCAGCTGTGTTCAATCCCAGCCTGACCATAGATTTAAGAACTCAGAACCCGTATACCCAAGACCTGGAGTCCTGTATTATTTTAAACCCTCCAGGAATCATTCTAACATAGAGATGATCCTAAGGTCCCTTTCAAAGACAAGTGAACTTGTGTGATCATTGCATCAGTAATGTACCTGGGGAGACAAATCCAACAAAGACAGGACTGATACATGTGAGCTCTAAATTCACAAAAACACCTAATCTTTCTATCCCTGAAGATATAACTGTAGTGCTTAGGATGGTGTGAACAGACCATGAATTGTAGCCAACTTCCTTCTCCCAGCACCATCCCTCTAGCTCCGGCTGTTACGCGCTCTCGTCCCATGCTGTTAGGCACCCCATGCACCAACAGCAGAGCTCCAACATGCAGGAGCATCACTCATATTCACGTGAGTTGTTCAGCACAGAAATCCGATTACAGAATTCAGAGTTGGTTGCTTTTGGAAAGAGACTGGGACTGCATGCATCTAGCGACTTACAAAGTGGTAGAAAGAGGTAGGGATGGAATATTGGAGCAAGGAGTTGAGTCTTGTGAGCTTGGAGCGAACCGTCATTGGGGTTATAAAAAAGATACTGGTTTTATCTTTTTATCAAACCGAGAAGTCATAATGTGAAAATTGGGGCAGGGAATCCCTGTTAGCCCTGCTGTGAGAGGGTGAATTGCCTCTCGCACTCTTTCAAAGCTGATTCCCTGGGCCCAGCGCTGTGGTGCGGTAGACTAAGCCTCGGCCTGTGGCTCTGGCATTCCATATGAATGCCCATTCCTGTCCTAGCTGCTGCTCCTCTCCTGATCCAGCTCTCTGCTGTGGCCTGAGAAAGCAGCAGAAGATGGTCCTAGTGCTTGGGTCCCTGCACCTGCATGGGAGACCTGGAAGAAGCTCCTGGCTCTTGGCTTCAGAATGGCCCAGCTCCAGCCATTCCAGCCATTCCAGCCATTTGGGGAGTAAACTAGCAGATAGAAGACCTCTCTCTCTCTCTCTCTCTCTCTCTCCTTTCTGTAACTCTCTCAAAAAAAAATCTTAAAAAAACCTTATTTCCCACAAAATAACCTCACAAGAATAACATTTAGATATAATAATCCCACAGCAATGTACATTCCTTAGATCCACTCAACACTTTTGGGTGTGGGAGTAGGGTGGACTGGGATTATTTCTGTGCAGGGCCTGACAGAGCTAGTGGTCAGGAACCTGCAGTCTGTCCTGGCTGTGTAGAGAACAATGACCTCAGGTTGGGTTCACGGTGACTGTGTTTGTTAGCCTCTAGCCTTCCCTGTCTACCCTCGCCCATGGGGGTCTCTCTAATCCCTGCGTTTCAGTTGTCTGTGTTGTTCCCATGGCTCATCGCAGGGGAAGCAGTATCTTCTACAGTGCAGCCATGGTGTGCTGGCCGCTGTTGTCCCAACTCAGTAAATCCTGAGCTCTTGGGTGGCATCTTATATATGGCATTGGCACTGGGATGCAAACGTGCCTCCCCTTCCAAGCCTGTGGCGACATTGGAACCAAAATCCAACCGTTTTTCCAGACACTCCCCTGTGGATGCTGTAGGGTAGTCAGTGCATGGAGTTACAGAGCTCAGTGGGTGCAGGAGGCGGGAGCCGGGCCACTCTGCCCCAGGTGGTGACGGTGCCATCCCCTGTGCGGCTCCAGGAGAAGGTGGAGATGCAGAGGCAGCGCTTCCGGCTGGAGTTTGAGAAGCATCGGGGCTACCTTGCCGTGGAGGAGCAGCTGCAGCTGCGGCGGCTGGAGGAAGAGGAGCGAGGCACGCTGCAGAGGCTGCGGGACAGCAAAAGCCGGCTGGCCCAGCACAACAAGGCCCTGAGGGAGCTGGCTGAGGAGCTGGAGGAGCGGAGCCGGCGCCCGGACCTTGACCTGCTGGAGGTGAGGCCAGGACCTGGGGCACGGGCAGGCTCAGGGATGTCACAGGCAGTGCTGGCATTACCCGCCAAGGAGACGTCCTCACCCTAGACACCAGCGTCAGAGTCCGAGGGGCCCTGGAGAACCGGGTTGTGCATGGGGAAGGCAGAGCCTAAATATTTAAACAGCTGAAGTCCATGTAGTGATTTAGGAGAAGGCCAGCTGCAGTGAGAAGCCCTGTGTGAGTGGTGCCTGTGCTGGTTTTCAGCGATGTCCCGTGTCCAGTCCAGAAGTCTCTGGGGACCCAAAGGATGCTGGGTGTGTTACACTGTGCAACACACTGTGCAGCAGGAAACCCCACGTTAAACTGTAGGTCTGGTGCTGATGCCTTAGCTGGTGCCCTGTGCCCATCCCAGTACTCCCGTGTGAGTCTCTGTCTGCTTGGGAATGGAGAGCAGGCAGAGGCCTCACAGGGCACAGGGCATGAGCCACAGGGCATAGGGCCCAGGCACAGGGCACAGAGCTGTTCACTTTGAGTTCCCCTTGAGAGCGTGGGGAAAGCCCTGGCTGCTGTTGTGCGTGTTGTCTCTGTGGAATCTGCAGGAGAAATTCAGCCATCAAAGTGAAGATGCCCATACCCCATATCAGCTTGCTTGGGTTCAAGTCCCAATTCTGCTGCCAGTTCTGGCTTCCTGCCATCAAGAAGCAGGTGTTGACTCAAGTACTTGGGTGCCTGCCATCCATGAGGGAGACACAGATGGAGTCCAGGCTCCTGGCCTTGGCCTGGCCTGGTCCCGGTGATTGTGGGCATTTGGGGAGTGAACCAGTGCATGAGAAAGTCTGTCTGTCTGTCTCTCTCTCTGCCTTTCAAATGAAATAAATAAGTAAATAAAAAGAAGAAAAAAAAAAACAGAAAGGGAAAGCAACTTTCTGGGCATCCTCTGTGTATCGGCCCAGAACTCTGAACGGATTTCCTGGAGTCCCCCTCCTTAAGGCAGCTCCAGACATCGCGGGCACCGTGCACACACATGGTCACATGAGTGATCTGTGCAATGCTTGCAAGCAGTCAGTGAACCCTGCTTCTGACAGGGAGGGAGCTTCAATAAATTAGCTCTACAACATGTTTATTTACAAAACATTGCTATTTAAATTTCTCTTCTTCAAAGTATCTATGTAAAAGTCAAATGTATTATTAACACATTTCCTTATGAATTAATAAGGAGTCAGGCATAAATTAATTTCTAAATGACAGCAATAAACACAGGAATCCCAATATTCTCAGTGACATTCACTATCTTACCTCACAATACCTCAAATATCTTATTTAAAGTGAAAATTTCTTAGCACCTAATAAGTGTTAAAATGAATAACAGACATCTGAGAGAGAATATATTCTCAAACAGAAGGCACTCATCTATAATAGCAGCCACAGGGAGAATGTGTATGTAAACAGAAGGCACTCAACTATAATAGCAGCCACAGGGAGAAGGTGTGTGTAAACAGTGGGCTCTCATCTGTAATAGCAACCACAGGGAGAAGGTGTGCGTAAACAGTAGGCACTCATGTATAAGAGAAGCAGCAGGGAGAGCATGCATGTAAACAGTAGGCACTCAGCAGTGCTCTCAGCAGTAGACAGTTGTTTTGCCGCTCACCTTTCCCTTCCTTCCCTGCTGCCATTTTCCCCACAGCCAAGGCACAGTCCTTCCAGTCCCGGGCTGAGGGCGGGGGGATGAATTTCACACCAGTCAGTTTTTCTGATGGGTGACTTTTTCCGGAGAGGAGTGACTTACTTAACAACTGCCCCAAAGATAAAATGTTGCTAGACGGGAGTGCCTTTCTGCTTTATCTAATTAGGTAACGCCCAAATGAGCAGCTCTGCCATCTGTGTCCAAGCACTGGGAATTTGGGGTTCTCGCAGAGACATCAAGGCTGACATTGTACATCTGTACTTACAATGATTGCTCAAATTCTCCGGGTTTAGATCCATCACACCCTAATTCCACCTGCAATTGATGCAGAATGTGATGCTTTATTAAAATACCCAAGTGAGAGGATATCGATTGAGGGAAACACTAGCACTGGTAGAGTGGATAGGTGCTGCGTGGGCTGATTCTGTCTGCAGACCCACAGGGAGTGAGGCTTGAATGAAGGCAGACACACTGTCCCCGACAGTTTTACCTTAAACAAGACAAATTCCCCATAGTTCTCAGGCGTTCTCCAAGCGTGCCCAGAGTGGGTGTGAGGGGCAGCTCAGAGGTCTGACCCTTGTGTCTCTTTCACTTTTAGGGAGTAGGAGGAGCCTTGGGCAGGTATGTCGACTTTGCATCTCCAAGGGAGGGGTGGGCAGAGCAGGCAGGCGGGGCCCCGCCCACGCCTGTGACTGTTGGTTCTGTGCCCCATCCAGAAGTGAGGCTGTGACTCGCCCGGAGCTGGAGACCATCCCCCTGGAGCTGAGGACGCTGTGCCGCATCCCAGGCATGCGAGACATGCTGAGGAGGTTCCGGGGTACGTAGCACCTCGTACCTGCAGAGCTGTGCCTAGGGCTTGGGGCTTCCGCGCTTGCTCTGTGTGGGTGGGCTGCAGGGGCCATGGCAGCAAAGCGTTCTCTCGAGATCTTGCAGCTGCTTTGCTGCAGGAGTCTGGGGCTTTGGGCCACAGCCTCTGACCCCAAGACCCACGCCGACAGAGTTGCACCCCCTTCTTGTGCTGGTAGCCATGGGAAGGAAGGCTATGAATGAGGGAGAGGAAGGCATGCCTGTGCTCTCACATGGCCGGGCAACACAGCACCTCTGGTCACCAGATGGCCATTCTGCAGTGCCCTCTTGGCATGTATACCCTTGTTCAGCTGGATTCTGGCACCGTCCAGAGACAGTGCCAGCTCCAGGGGCTGAGGGCTAGGTGCCCAAAGCACCCCACTGTTTCCTCCAGCACCCAGCCCCCAAGCTGAGCTGTTCAGCCACTTACCCTGCCCCAGGCATTTCAGCGGGGTCCAAGAGACGCTGTCATTTCTCTGGAGAGTCCAGATGTGGCCGCCAGGTTCATGGTTGGCAGATTTTTAAAATTTGCTTTTTATTTATATAGACAACAGATTTCATGTAGTTCATGGATACAGTTCTAAGGTAATTCCCTGCCTCCTTCTCCCATCCTTCCTTCCTCTTTTGCTCTTTCATTCTTCCTAAAGTTTTGCAATAGCATATTTTTAATTTACTTTATAGTCGCAGGCTGAATGTGTCACTAAAAGTTCAACAGGTAAAAGCAGGAAGACCACTGTTCAGCAGGAATGAACACTAACCCAACCCCAAGATGTCAATTTCACTCATTGACATTAATTTTTGTGTCTTCTCTATATTAGCTACCACAAATCAGGGAAAATGTGGCAGTTGTCTGTGGTTCTGGCCTATTTCACCAAACATAATGGTCTCCAGGTGCATCCATCTTGTGAAAATCAGGATTTCATTCTTTTTATGGCTGTGCATTATTCTATAGTGTATATATACCACATTTTCTTTATCCAGTCATCAATTGATGGACATCTAGGTTAATTCATTGGCATTTTAAGATTGCACTGAATCTGTAAATCGCATTTAGATGGTATCAGTTCTTCCAATCTACCGACATAGAAGATTTTTTCCATCTGGCAGTTTTGATTGACATCTGGGAATTGCAGTCCTTTGCTCTCTGTGCATGTGGCTTCCCAGCATGCACCTGGAATGCCCACTGCACAAAACCACAATGCTGATGATATCATGTTGATTGCGCAATGATTTAGGGTTGCTCCAAAGTCAGACAGGGTCTCACTGTGCACGTGCCATAAGCTAGACTTTTCTGATTTGTCTGAGTTCCCATTTTCTCAGAACTCTTGAGCCACAAGGTAGACTACCAGGTGGGTGGTCTTGGGTGAGACCAGGTGGAGCTCAGGGTCCCTGGTAGCTCACGGCCCCTGGGGGTCTCGGGCCCCTCCGTGGTCGCGCGTGTCTAACTGTGCACACAGCACATCCAGTATATTGTCTCTGGACACGCAACAAGCCTCACCAAATCCCCATGCCACGAACAGGGCCTGGCGAGTCTGGCAGGAGTCAGACTAAGCACGCATGAGGACTTCCTACGGGTTTAGGGGCTTCCAACGCTTCTGCGCCGTGCAACAGGGTCCCCGCCTGCCGGCGCATCCAGAGGACAGGACCTTGCGGCCGAGTCTGCGCCGGACGACACCTGGCTCTGGGGGCCGTGGCCGCCGAAGGTGCCAGAAAGGCACAGGCGCGCGCTCTGCCTGCTGGAGCCAGGCTGGGGCGATGTGGGGGGGGCTTCCCGCCCGGCCCCTACCGAGGTCTGATCCGCCCTTTACTCCTCCGCACGCCCCCCGTAGCTGACGTGAAGCTGGACCCGGCCACGGCGCACCCCAGCCTGCTGCTGACCGCCGACCTCCGCAGCGTGCAGGACGGCGCGCGCCCCAGGGGCGTCCCCGGCAACCCCGAGCGCTTCGACACGTGGCCGTGCGTGCTGGGCCTGCAGGGCTTCTCGTCCGGGCGCCACTACTGGGAGGTCGCCGTGGGCGAGCGCGCCGAGTGGGGCCTGGGCGTGTGCCAAGACGCTGCGCCGCGGGCCGGGGAGAGCACGCCGTCCCCGGAGCACGGGGTCTGGGCCGTGTGGCTGCTGCGCGACGACGAATACCTGGTGCTGGCCTCGCCGCCCGCGCCTGCCGTGCGCTCGCGCCGGCCACGCCGCGTGGGCGTGTTCCTGGACTACGAGGCGGGAGAAGTGTCCTTCTACGACGCCGCCGACGGCGCGCACATCTACTCGTTCCGCCAGCTCTTCGCGGGCATACTGCGACCCTATTTCTTCGTGTGCGACCGCACGCCGCTGGTCCTGCAGCCGCTGGGCGACGCCGGGGAGGGAGAGGAGGCGGCCTGAGGCCCGGGGGAGGGCGGGCACTGTCCTTTTCAAGCCCCCGGAGCGCCCCGGAACTGTGCGCGGGAGGAGCGCGCGGGGGGGAGTGGACTCCGCTCCGCAGCGCTCCGCACGTGTCCCGCGGCTTCCTCCCTGCCAGCGGCTATGTGTAGGCAGACTCTTGCGCCTTCACCTTCACCTCCTTGCTCCCCGGCCCTCTCGTCCCGGGTCTGTGGTCCCTGCGGCTTGGCAGTGGCGCTTCCGCAGCCCCTGGGCGCCACCTTCGGTGCCGGCTCCCTGCGCCGCTCTCCTCCCCGCTGCGCCTCTGCCTGTCCCTCGTTCTCCTCCTTACCGCAGTGGTGTGTTTACCGTGTGGCTTCACACTAACGTTGACCCCCATGCTCTCCCAAGACAAGGTGTGGACCCCATGCTCTCCCAAGACAAGGTGTGGACCACTCCCTGCGCCTTCGTGGCCATCATACCTGGGCCCAGGTGCCACCCACACTTCGGTCCCCGCGCCCTCGCAGCTTCCATAGCTGTGCTCAGGTGCTGGCCACCGCCGTCGCCACCGCCTCGCTCCTCGCGCCCTGGCTCTCCTGTCGTGATCGCCTCTTCATTTTTCTTACCCGATTCTGAGAAGCTTTCCGCGATTTTCTCTGGAATTTTGATTCGTTACCAGCACAATCTCATGCATCCGTATCTATTTCCTGACATCAGCCTACACAGCTTAAACGCAAAGTGTCTGGAACTGAGCCCTGCATCTCCCCACGCCTGCCTCTAAGGAGAAGAAAGCTTCCTGGACTTCTTCATCTGAGGGAGACCACCCTGCTGGTCACCTGTGGAGGCCGCGCACCTGCTGGTCACCTCTGGAAGCCACACACCTGTTGGCGCCCTTCTGGATTCCACCATGCGTAGAACCCACGAGCACCTCTTTCAGGGCCTGCCCAGAGCCCGGTGCCCAGATCCCAGAGCCCCGAGCTCCCTAACTGCCCCATTGCTGGCCGCCAGGCTCTCCCCCACCCTTCTCAGTGCAGCAGCGCCAGGGCTGCCATCCAGTGCCCAGGATGGTGGTGCCCTTGCCCTGAGTTCCCATTCAACTGAGAGTGGTGGGCTTTGGGCCCAAGGCAGGTGAACTCTGATCCCTTCTCTGGCTCCGGCTCCCTCTGCGCTCTGCTCCAACTCCCCTGGCCTTATGGCTGGGTTGACACCAAGCAGATGCTTGCATCGTGGGGCTTTCCAAACTCTGGCTGCTGCTTGGAATCCCCCACCCGCTGAGGTCCCCCGACTGCTCCCTCCACGCCAAGCCTGCTGAATCCTGTGGGTGACACAGCCGCCCACCCAGGGCTCAGGGTCCCAGCCCTGGCACTGGACTCATGGAGACTTTCTCCATATATTGCATCAGCTTCTAGTGTATGGTACTCTCGTGCACTTTATTATTTATTTATTTATTTATTCTTTGCCTTGTTGCTAAAGAGTGAGCATCAGCAGTGGAGGGATCTCTGTCTGCTGGTGACATCTCCCAAGCACCTCAGACGTGATTGAATGAATGCATGACTCACTGTCTGGAGAGCAGAATTAAATAATGGATCTGAGAGTGTTCTGTGGAGGTGTTTTGCAGGGTGCTGAGAGAGAGCCCTGAGTGAGGGGACTGGGAGGAGGGGGATCTGCGGCTGGAAGTGCAGCAGCCTCATCCGGCAGCAGAAGTCGGGGACAAATTCCGAGTGGTGCTGGTGATCCCGCCTGCTCCGTGTGCCCTGCGAGTCTGCTCATATGTTCCTCAGGGAGGAGGGGGGAGCCCAGGCGCCTGCATGTGTGTAGAACATGCACCTGCCTGTGTACATGTGCACACGCACCTGCAGGCAGAGTCTTCCTTGCTCTGATTCGGTGATGACGTCTGCTCCACGGTGCCTGAGCATTCGCCTTCACCTGACTTCACTTCACGTGAACGTGCACCCCGTGACGTCATCCCCCACCCAGTGCACCAGGCTTGCTCTTTTAGTCTGGGAAAGTCGTGGTGAAAGGAAGGCATACAATCCCAGTTGCCCTGCTTCTGGAGATCTAAGGAGGAAGGGAACGCTCGCGGTGTCCCTCTGGGTAGGGCGGGGCTGATTTCGCCCGGGCTCGGGCTCTTCACCGGCATGATCCTTCTTGGGAACACTGGCCCCTGGGTGCCTAGGGAACTGCTGTGTTGACAACAACACATCGACTCCCTGGTTTTGCTTACCTGAGGGACTGCATGGCTTTTACGTCAAGCAGCACAATCCCAGGATCCTCATTTTCTGGGTAGACCCTGGGGAGTTGGGGGAGTCTGAGGAGATGCAGGCCTGAGTGCGGTAAGGGCCCCCAGGGGTCAGAAGCCCCCACACTTGAGGGAGGCTGGTGAGCCTGGACCAGCCCCTGGCCCCTGGCATCCCTCCCCCAGGGAGCTGCACCAGCTCAGAGGTGGCACCGCCCTGTGCACAAAGGCAGCGTCGCAGACCTGCAGAGGGTAAGGCCAAACCCAGACAGGCACCTGCGTTTCCTCCTGCAGGTGCAGGTGCAGGTGCACCTGTGTGGGAGTGGAGGGGAAGACACCTCCAGGGCCCTGACTTCTGAGGCTGCCCCACAGTGCAGGAATGAGATGGTGAGTAGCTTCTGCACTGGGGTGCCCAGCTCAGATGTCGGCACTTGGCTGTGGGTTTGAGGAAGTGCCTGACAGCTAAAGAAACAGCATCTGAGTATCGCCCTCCTGGCCAGGGAGTGTGCTGGTGCCGACAGATGCAGAGACACAGACACACACGGGGCAGCTGCACGGTGCCTCCTGTGCTTTGTCTCACAAAGCAGTGCATTTATCCATGCAGATTTATTCTCTGTATCGTTACAAGTTTAGAATATGTGCTGCCGGGGCAAGCACCAGATTTATTCTCAAAAGATTAAATACGAAAGTGTGGGGAGACAACATGAAGAAACACATTTTTTTTAAACTTTTATTTAATGCATATGAATTTCCAAAGTACGACTTATGGATTACAATGGCTTCCCCCCCATATCGTCCCTCCCACCCACAACCCTCCCCTTTCCCACTCCCTCTCCCCTTCCATTCACATCAAGATTCATTTTTGATTATCTTAATATACAGAAGATCAGCTTAGTATACATCAAGTATGGATTTCAACAGTTTGCTCCCACACAGAAACATAAAGTGAAAAATAATAGATGATTTTTTTTAAATGATGATGAAATCAGATCAGACCTATTGTCATGTTTAATCCCAGTGAGAGTCAAGTTGGGAATTGATAATTTCTTTTTTTTTTTTTTTTTTACAGAGGATCAGTTTAGTATGCATTAAGTAAGGATTTCAACAGTTTGCACCCGCATAGAAACACAAAGTGAAATATATTGTTTGAGTACTCGTTATAGCATTAAATCTCAATGTACAGCACATTAAGGATAGAGATCCTACATGAGGAGTAAGTGCACAGTGACTCCTGTTGTTGACTTTACCAATTGACACTCCTGTCTATGGCATCAGTAATCTCCCTATGCTCCAGTCATGAGTTTCCAAGGCTATGGAAGCCCTCTGAGTTCTCCGATTCTTATCTTGTTTAGACAAGGTCATAGTCAAAGTGGAGGTTCTCTCCTCCCTTCAGAGAAAGGTACCTCCTTCTTTGAAGACCTGTTCTTTCCACTGGGATCTCACTCACAGAGATCTTTTGCCAGAGTGTCTTGGCTTTCCATGCCTGAAATACTCTCATGGGCTTTTCAGCCAGATCCGAGTGCCTTTAGGGCTGATTCTGAGGCCAGAGTGCTATTTAGGACATCTGCCATTCTATGAGTCTGCTGAGTATCTCACTTCCCATGTTGGATCACTCTCCCTTTTATTTACTCCATCGGTTAGCGTTAGCAGGTACTAGACTTGTCGATGTGCTCCCTTTGACTCCCAGTCCCTCCACCATGACCAACTGTGAACTGAAACTGATCACCTGGAACAGTGAGATGGCATTGGTACATGCCACCTCGATGGGATTGAATTGGAATCCCCTGGTATGCTTCCAACTCCACCACTTGGGGCAAGTCAGCCTGAGCATGTCCCAAATTATACATCTCTTCCCTCTCCCATTCCCACCACCATGTTCAACAGGGATCACATTTCAGTTAATTTTCAACACTTAAGAATAACTGTGCATCAATTACAGATCTAAACCAGTCATATTAAGTAGAACAGATAAAAAAAACTACTAAGAGGGATAATGTATTAAGTTGTTCATTAACAGTCAGGGCTATGCTGATCAAGCCACCGTTTCCCATAGTGTCCACCTCACTCCAACAGGTTTCCCTCTTGGTGTTCAGTCAGTCGTCACCGATCAGGGAGAACATATGGTATTTGTCCCTTTGGGACTGGCTTATTTCACTCAGCATGATGTGTTCCAGATTCCTCCATTTTGTTGCAAATGACTGGATTTCGTTGTTTCTTACTGTGGTATAGTATTCTAAAGAGTACATATCCCATAATTTCTTTATCCAGTCTATCGTTGATGGGCATTTAGGTTGGTTCCAGGTCTTAGCTATTGTGAATTGAGCTGCAATAAACATTAGGGTGCAGACCTCTTTTTTGTTTGCCAATTTAAATTCCTTTGGGTAAATTCCAAGGAGTGGGATGGCTGGGTCGAACGGTAGGGTTATCTTCAGGTTTCTGAGGAATCTCCAGACTGACTTCCATAGTGGCTTGACCAGTTTGCATTCCCACCAACAGTGGGTTAGTGTCCCTTTTCCCCCACATCCTCGCCAGCATCTGTTGTTGGTAGATTTCTGCATGTGAGCCATTCTAACCGGGGTGAGGTGAAACCTCATTGTGGTTTTGATTTGCATTTCCCTGATTGCTAATGACCTTGAACATTTTTTCATGTGCCTGTTGGCCATTTGGATTTCCTCTTTTGAAAAATGTCTATTGAGGTCCTTGGCCCATCTCTTAAGTGGGTTGTTGGTTTTGTTTTTGTGGAGTTTCTTGATCTCTTTGTAGATTCTGGTTATTAACCCTTTATCTGTCGCATAGTTTGCAAATATTTTTTCCCATTCTGTCGGTTGTCTCTTCACTCTCCTGACTGTTTCTTTTGCAGTACAGAAACTTCTCAATTTGATGCAATCCCAATAGTTGATTTTGGCTTTGACTGCCTGTGCCTCCCGGGTCTTTTCCAGAAATTCTTTGCCTGTGCCAATATCTTGAAGGGTTTCTCCAATGTTCTCTAGTAACTTGATGGTGTCAGGTCGTAGATTTAGGTCTTTAATCCATGTTGAGTGGATTTTTGTGTAAGGTGTAAGGTAGGGGTCTTGCTTCATGCTTCTGCACGTGGAAATCCAATTTTCCCAGCACCATTTATTGAATAGACTGTCCTTGCTCCAGGAATTAGTTTTAGATCCTTGATCAAATATAAGTTGGCTGTAGATGTTTGGGTTGATTTCTGGTGTTTCAATTCTGTTCCATTGGTCTATCCATCTGTTTCTGTACCAGTACCATGCTGTTTTAATTACAACTGCCCTGTAGTATGTCCTGAAATCTGGTATTGTGATGCCTCCGGCTTTGTTTTTGTTGTACAAGATTGCTTTAGCTATTTGAGGTCTCTTGTGCCTCCATATAAATTTCAGCACCATTTTTTCCAGATCTGAGAAGAAGGTCTTTGGTATCTTGATTGGTATTGCATTGAATCTGTAAATTGCTTTTGGGAGAATGGACATTTTGATGATATTGATTCTTCCAATCCATGAGCATGGAAGATTTTTCCATTTTTTGGTATCCTCTTCTATTTCTTTCTTTAAGGTTTTGTAATTTTCATCGTAGAGATCTTTAACGTCCTTGGTTAAGTTTATTCCAAGGTATTTGATTGTTTTTGTAGCTATTGTGAATGGGATTGATCTTAGAAGTTCTTCCTCAGCCATGGCATTGTCTGTGTATACAAAGAAACACATTTTTTAAACATTAGAGTTAGACTTTGTAGGGGGAAGGACTCTCTAGGATTCGTCAGGCAGAATCAAGGAAAGAGGATCTATGGTGTGAGTTTTACTTTGCCTGAGGGGACCCCTCAGCCTGCACCCCCTGCCCCGAGGGCACCTGCGTGTCTCTGCTTGCCAGCCATGCTTCTGCTTCCGTTGGTTTCAAGGTCTTTAATATTCCAGGTTTAAAGATTTATCTGTATTTTAAGATTTCAAAGCTACATTTTTATCTAAAAATGTGAGCATTTAAAAATGAACTGAAATCGTCCATCCTGTGAGTGCCCCAGTCTCCAGGAGCTGAGACAAGCATGGGTCCTGGCTATGGCTTGGGTGCAAACACATCTGAGATGGAGCAGGGGCACTGGGGGTGGTGACTGCTCTGCCAGCACCCTGGGCAGAAGGGCATTGCCCTGTGACTCTGGGCACACCCCTGGGCTCCCAGGCTCCCAGCTACACTGTCCCCCGAGTGGGTGGTCACCGTCTGAGCAACCCCCGGTCTGCAGTCCTTGGTCTGTTTGCTGGAGGATTCAGTTATTGCCCGTAGTGTGGCGTCACGGAGAGGCACTGTTTCCTGTGGTGGGGGGTAGGGAGGGTGAGATTTGAAGAGTGCAGTACTAGGTCTTCCAGGGGACCTTGTATGGTGCTTGGTCACCTGGTGGGTGGCCCAGCTTAGCAGAGCACCTGTGCTGTGCCAGGTGTGAGAGATGGCTTGGTCTGGTCGGCACCAGGAGGGGAACCTTGACAGTGGTGACAAATCCATGTGACGTGCAGGGCACTTTGCTATGTACAAGCAAAGGTGCCTAAGTAGGGCCAACAAGATCCAGTCTACGGTGGCTGCAGAGGGACTTGGGGAGGGTGGGAGGCCCAGAGAACTGTGCACCAGGACCCTTATGTTGAACAGGATCCGCCTTTCCCACCCAGTCAGGCTTGAACGTTCCTGAGAGGTGTGCGGCAGCCCCAGGGCACTGCAGGGACAAGTCCTCCCGCCCTGTGCTTGTGCTTTGGGCTTGGGGAGAGAAGCAGCATTCATTCCCCCATTTGAAAAACCTCATTTATTTATTCCCATTTATTTATTTATTGCCCATTTGAAAACTCATCTTTGCTGAGTCCACCCAGGTTTGGACGACAGCATGATATGCCCTCTGGGGGACTCTGGCGGGGGGCAGGGCCCAAAGGAGTGGGCATCAGCAGCTTTCTCTGAGAGGAGAGATGGCTGCACGGTGGCTAGGAAGCCTGAGTCCAGCGTCCCCTTTAAATCTGCGCAAGTCCCCAGGGGAGCCTGCCCACCAGCTCAGCCAGGAGACGATCCTGGCATCCAGAGTCAGCCCTGGCCACTACTCTGCTCTCCTGTCACAGCCGGCTTGAGACTGAGACCCTGAGGCTGCGCAGAGCTTTGCCAGGTGCGGTGGAATTACTGCAGTGACCTGTGCCTTTCTCCCTGCTGTTCACTGTTTTCATTTTAGGAAATTCTTGTTTAGTAAGGTGGCTGGGACGATGATCCCTGAGAGGGATGATGGAGTGAAGAGGATGCAGCAGTGAGTGCAGAGGGCAGGAAACAGTGCATAGGGAATCCTCTGACTCCAACGTTCTACCACACACACACGTGCTCTTCCCAACGCCATGAGCTCGTTGGGTATTAGGTGTTAAAGATGGGGTCATGGGAAATGAAAGTCGCCCCGAGCCGGAAGTGTGTGCTTGGAGATCCTGGTGCTGTTTAAGAGAAAACCCAGCCACACCTACACACACCCCTGTGTTCCACTGTATGCAGGATCTCCATCATACGATTCGTGATGTATCCCCAGAGAGAGAGCAGGTGAGAGGGCAATGCAGTGACACTACACACAACCTCTCTCTATACTCTATTTAACTTCCCACTTGTTTAGAGTATTATTCTTTTGGATAAACTTCCGGCTGATGTCACATACACATACTTCTGAGACGTTGCTAAAATTTGTCTCCAGCTCAAAGCGGTGTCGTCGTCTGTTGACTCATGCCTGGAACGTCACCCAGGTGCATTACTTCAAAGTATTTTCTACTTCAGGGCTACAAGAATGAAGAATCTAGCGGTGGCTGTATATCAGTTGGGAGTTAATAAATGCAGGATACATTACTAGACGTGGAATTAGTGAGGCCAAAGTAAAGGCGTGATTTTAAGTTCAATGGGAGACATTTGTTTCTTTTGTTAAAATGACACTTATGGGGCGGTGTTCCATATAGCAGATCAGACACTGACTGGGATACCTGTAACCCAATCAGAGTGCCTGGTTGCAGGAACCGCTCCATTCCCAGCGCCAGCTCCTTGCTCACACACACACTAAGAGCCAGCAGGTCATCCATGTGGGATGGCTGGATTGAGCGCCAGCCCGCAGATTCTGCCTGGTCCCGGCTCTCCTGTGAGGGCATGTGTGAAGCTGCTGAAGGGAGATGCATCCCCACCCCTCTCTCTCCACCTCCCCTCATCACTCCGTCTCACTGCCTTTCAACATATTAGATAAGTGAAGGTATAACACAGTGTCAAGATGTGTGTGTGTATGTTTAAAACAGTAATATTTTAGGGATCGCTGAGAGGTGCCATTCCGCATAAACCCAGGGTCCATGGGAGTGGCATTTCCCACTTCTGACCTCTGGGCAGGGCTGGGTTTCCAAGCACTCACCTGTGTGGAGAGGAATGCTGCATTTGTGTTTTAGCTTTCCTAGCACAAGCCTCTGTGAGGACACTCACAATGTTTAAAGTGACTTAGGTGCTTGTATGGCATTATTTTCTGTGAAATGCTTCTTCAAAGTAATTGGCTGCTTTCATTTTGTTACAGATCCTCCTAGCCTAATGCATTGAAAAAACAAAACATTAAACAAGGTAGACGTTCGATTGTCTTGAACAATCGTCCTAATTCTCCAGACTGTGTCGTTACGGCCGCCCACAGTGCACAGGAGTGCTTTAATACGCACCAACATTAACTCAAATCTTGCAACACAGCAAACAGTAAGTCTGATGATGCGGGGTGCTCCTGTCAGTGTGGGTAACTGTTCCTGGCAGGAGAGATGGACAGAACCAATGACAGCAGCCTTGGGGACTTCATCCTGGTGGGCTTCTCCCACCACCCCCTTCTGGAGAGGGTCCTGTTTGCGGTCATCCTGATCGCCTATGTGCTGACCCTGGTGGGCAACAGCGCCATCATCCTGGTGTCCCGGCTGGACCCGCACCTGCACACCCCCATGTACTTCTTCCTCACCCACCTGTCCTTCCTGGACCTGAGCTTCACCAGCAGTTCCATCCCCCAGCTGCTCTACAACCTGAGTGGGCAGGACAAGACCATCAGCTATGGGGGCTGCTCCATGCAGCTCTTCCTGTTCCTGGCGCTGGGGGGCGTGGAGTGCCTGCTCCTGGCCGTCATGGCCTACGACCGCTTCGTGGCCATCTGCAGGCCCCTGCACTACTTGGCGATGTTGAGTCCCAGGCTCTGCCTGGGGCTGGTGTCCATGGCCTGGGGCTGTGGGGTGGCCAACTCCCTGGCCATGTCTCCAGTGACCCTGAGCCTGCCACGCTGCGGGCACCGGCATGTGGACCACTACCTGTGTGAGATGCCGGCCCTCATCCGCATGGCCTGTGTGGACACGGCAGCCGTGGAAGGCAGCGTCTTTGTCCTGGCGGTGGGCATCGTGCTGTGCCCCCTGGCGTTCATCCTGGTCTCCTGTGGCTACATCCTGAGGGCAGTGTTAAGGATGCACTCCTCCTCGGGAAGGCACAAAGTCTTCAACACCTGCGGCTCGCACCTGACAGTGGTGTCGCTGTTCTACGGGAACATCGTCTACATGTACATGCAGCCGGGCCGTGGCAGCTCCCAGGAGCAGGGCAAGGTGCTCACCCTCTTCTACAACATCGTCACGCCCCTGCTCAACCCCCTCATCTACACCCTCAGGAACAAGGAGGTGAAGGGGGCGCTGAGCAAGCTGCTGCTGGGGAGCAGAGAGAGGGAGAAGGCGTGAGCGGGGAAGCTGCAGCAGCAGGGCAAGGTCCTCACCCTCTGCTACACCACCGTCACACCCCTGCTCAACCCCCTCCTCTACACCCTCAGGAACAGGAGGTGAAGGGGGTGTTGACAGGTGGCAGCCTGTGGTTACTCTGTCTGTCCAGGCACTGACGCCATCTGGCGGCATTGGGCCAGACCTGCTGTAAGCCACAACCTCAACTCCTCCCTGTGCCCTGACCCCAGGCCTCAGCCAGGAGTCCAGGCTCTTTTGGACAGAACTGCTCCATGCACCTGCCCACAGCTGACATGTAGGGCAGCTCCAAGGTCAGACAGAGCGGGGAAGAGAGAAGCTTCCAGAAAAGCACATGGGGGTGTGCGCTGCACTGTGGTCTGTTGCTCTCTCTGTTGGTGCCTTGCGGATTCCAGGTCTTTTCCCCAGGATGACCCAAATCTCCCACTGCACTCGCCATGGTCCCAGGGCTTCTCTTGTCTCACTGCCACCCAAGGTGGACTTCAGCAAGGGCGCAGTGTCACAGTACAGATTTACAGAGTCACCGTTTCTCTATGCGTCCACCCAACCTGTGGCATTACCCCGAGGTCTGAGCTCCTGGATGGACCCTGATGGGAGCTGGCTGACCAGGCACGCAGTCACCCCCATGGCCTCAGCGCCTCTCAGGTTGGCTTTGGGCAGTGGCAGGACCTGACTGCGGTCCTCTCTGCCATGAGCCAGGAGCTCAGGTCTGAGGTCCGTTCTGGTGTCCGGTCCCCGGGTGACCGCCTGCTCAGCGAGCCTGCAGGTGAAGCTGCTGCTCAGACCAGGGATGCTGACTTTGACTCCCAGTCCCCACAGGCTCCTGTTGACAAGGAGCAGGGTGCCTGCCTGTTTGTCGAGCTGCGTCCAGGACTCCCAGGCTAAAGAGCACGGTCCCTGCCCCTTCA
The DNA here is from genome assembly GCF_051225735.1 of Oryctolagus cuniculus. Classification (NCBI taxonomy): domain Eukaryota; kingdom Metazoa; phylum Chordata; class Mammalia; order Lagomorpha; family Leporidae; genus Oryctolagus; species Oryctolagus cuniculus. The sequence continues at coordinate 2,349,081 of NC_142872.1, read as the reverse complement.
CACAGCTGCAGAGCAGGCAGCTTCCTGGGGCTCGCGACAGTGCCGATTATGTCCGTGCTGTGCAGGGACCTGAGGCTCTGCATTTCTGCACCACCCAGGTGATGGCCTCGCTCCTGGGACCCAGACCACCTTTCCATGGCCTGGAACTCAATCCTCTGTGAGCTCTTTGCAGGGGGCGGGGTGCAGGCTCCTCTGAGAATGGGGTATCGGGGGATTGGGGACAAGGGGAATTGCAGGGGAGGTTGTGAGGGGAGAGGAAGCTGAGGGCTGGGGCTGCTTTCTTTGAGGCAACTCTGCCCTCTGTGCCCTGGCCTCTCAGCCTCCACTCCACTGAGGGCCAAGGGGATGCCTGCTCTCAGCCCACACCTCCTCCCTGCACTGAGCCCAGCCTCTGGGACTGAGGGCTGCACTCCCAGCGCACCCAGGAGAGGGCACTGCCTGCTTCGGGGGCCCTGTCCTAGTGCTCAAAGCTCTGGTCTCAGGGAGGAAGAGGTGCATGGCTGCCAGGGGTCAGACCAGGCTGCCCCGGGGGTAGGGGGTTCTCTCTGAACAGTGTGCCCCCTTGCTTCCCTGGTCCTGCCCCAGCCAAGGGATTCCACACAGGATCTGCCTGGCTCTCAGGGCTGCTCCACACCCTTCGCTTGGGAAGAGCTCCCTGGTGCACTGAGTGTCCTCCACGGGACAGCCCCATTGCTGGGAATCCCAGGGTTCTGGGCTCTGCAGATAACATCCAGAGAGAAGGAGGTGGTTCGTGTGGTTCTACCACAGGGAAGCATCTGGGCAGGTGGCAGAACCTGCTCTGGTCATCAATGACAGGGGTCAGCTGTCCAACCCTGGCAGGGCAGCTCCTACCGGAGGTCTGTGCAGTACGAATCAGGTGCAGGTAAGCACCCCCGTACTTGGGGCTGGGGTGAACAGCGCAAGCAGACCCTCCCGCACGACCCTGAGAAGGCAGCCTCAGGACTCACAGATCCCGGGGTCACTGGGGCAGCTGCACTGTGCTGTGCTGGACGCCTCCACTACTGGAGTCTTCCTCACAGATGGTGTCCCTGCCACATCGCCTGCATCAGCTCAGCTCCTGTACCTGTGCGGGGCCTGGGTCCAAGCCAGTTTCCTCCTATTTACCAGGCAAAGTATCTGAACCCTAAGGACACCCACAGAAAGGGCTGGATCTGCTGTTCTGGGACAGGCAGGGAGCAAGTGGCCCACACTCATGCTTCTTTTCTGCTCACAGGACTCACACAGCTGAGGTCCTGCTGTGGCCCCGCTGCAGATTTACCCACTTATTCAAGCTGAATACTTGGTGCCCCAGCTTGTCCCACAGTGAGGACCGTGGGGCTCGGAGATGCCCCTGCAGTGAAGGGGAGGGGGAGCTGGGTCCTGAACTGGGCTTTGCTGGCTGCAGGGAGGGTTTCTGCTCCTGGCTGCTCAGCTGTGCTGCTTCTGCAGCCCTGAGCATGTGGAGCCCTGCACCCGCAGACTGCAGAGTGGGAGCCCTGCACCCAGGGGCTGCAGAGTGGGAGCCCTGCACCCACGGGCTACGGAGTGGGAGCCCTGCACCCAGGGGCTATAGAGTGGGAGCCCTGCACCCAGGGGCTATAGAGTGGGAGCCCTGCACCCACAGGCTACAGAGTGGGAGTCCTGCACCCAGGGGCTGCAGAGTGGGAGCCCTGCACCCAGGGGCTATAGAGTGGGAGTCCTGTACCCACGGGCTGCAGAGTGGGAGCCCTGAACCCACAGGCTACAGAGTGGGAGTCCTGTACCCAGGGGCTGCAGAGCGGGAGCCCTGAACCCACAGGATATAGAGTGGGAGCCGTGCACCCACGGGCTGCAGAGTGGGAGCCCTGCACCTGCAGGCTGCAGAGTGGGAGGAAGCTCAGTCTTCCTGTGGGGAATGAGGTCCTCACTAGTTCATTCTGGATTTTGCTTCCCAATGGCTGAGGCTCCAGCCTCAACCAGCAACCCCGGGCTCCTCCGCATGGGCAGTCTTGGAAGTTCATCGTCCTTGTCAGGTGCAAGGCTGAACCCTCCCCGCCCCCACCCTGAGGCCATCCTGGTTTCTCAACCTAATTTTATGAAACCACTCCCACCTCTTAATGGACTTTCCACACTTTCCCTTTCCTGTCCCTCCTGCCCCCATGCAGTGGAGCTCACAGAAATGATGGTTCCTGTTTTCAATTAAGCACTGTCCTAGCTGAGGCTACTTTGCTTCCCAAGTCCCGTTTCTTACCCCTTGTGCTGATGGCACCTCTGACACCACCAGATCTGGTAGGAATAGGCCTCCTGTCGATGAACAGAAGCCTGATCACCTTTCCAGGAGACTTGGAGCTCAGGCCTTGGGAGCTGACTGAGAGGCCAAGGCTCTTGATTGAGAAAATTTCTTGGGGAGAAACCCACACTTGAGGCTCTCCATTGTCTGCCGTCTACACAGTGAGGCCAACCTGGGGATGGAGCCCCTTGTACCCCTGATCTTGTCCAGATTCCTTCCCTGTGTGAGCCGGGGCTTCCTGGCTCCGAGGGGTCCCCCATCCCCACCCCTCTGCTGCAGACTATGCTCCTGATGAGCCTCCCATGGAGTATTCCCCTCGGTAGCAGCCGGGGGTGCTCACATTCTAAAACACACAGACAGCACATGTATGCATACATGACATGTGCACACGTGTATGTATTCACATTCGCATAGATTTGCACATGTGTGTGTGTGACTTAGATGAAGCAGTTCAGAGGAAGGGATTACTAGTCACACAGTGCAGGTGTGTGTGCTGCAGGCTGTGGGACGGCACAGGAGAGCAATTCCTGAATATCGTCTTATTTACAGTCAGCGTCGTGGGATTGTTTGCAGAACAAGGGATGCGCTGTGCTTTGCGCGCTGTTTTCGCACACAGTGAGGTGCTCAACAACCTTGAAACTGAGTCAGTCTCTGCTGGCCACATTTCTCTGTGATTTGAGTCCCAGGTTTGTCACTGGGTCCTGCCCAGTGGGAAAGTCCCCAGCACGGGACCCTTAATCCAAACCTGGGATTCTTCCTGGTGCTGCTTTCTCACTCCTCCCCCTTCCCGTTTGCTTCCTTCCAGTCCTGCCGAAGTCCTGGCCTTCCCACTGCCCCGGTGACAGTGCAGCTCCACCGCCATAGCTGCCACCTTCCCTGTGTCGTCAGCATGTGTAGCATTGCTCCTTGTTGGATGAGTGACAAGACCTTGTGCCAGGAGAGTCCAGGGGTGGGAGCTTTCTGTTTCTCTTTTAAATAAATTAAGAAAATTAACATGCAGATGTCAAGTTGTGTGTGTGTGAAACCGCAACCTCTTTAGCATCTCTCCAGATGCTGTTCCAACTGAAACTCCAGTCGCTGGTTCCTGAGAACCATTCCTTTCCCACTACAATCTAGGCTCTAGACAGTATCACATTCCTCCCTTCTACCTGTTGTAAAAGGATTAAAAGATTTATTTATTTACTTGAAAGAGTTACACACAGAGAGAATGAGAGGCAGAGAGAGAGAGAGAGAGAGAGGTCTTCCATCCTCTGGTTCACTCCCCAGGTGGCTGCAACAGCCGGAGATGTGCCGATCTAAAGCCAGGAGCCAGGAGTTTCTTCTAGGTCTCCCATGTGGGTGCAGGGGACCAAGGACTTGGGTCATTTTCCACTGCTTTCCCAGGTCATAGCAGAGAGCTGGATTGGAAGTGGAGCAGCCAGGACTCAAACCGGCACCCATGTGGGATGCTGGTACTGCAGGTGGTGGCTTTACCTGCTATGCCACAGCACTGGCCCCCTCACCAATTTTTTAAAATAAAAGTATTAACCATGCTAGGCATTCAACTGCCTTGAGCTTTTCTGCTTTTGTTTCACCTGTAGATCTCTCTGGTAGCCATCTTAGAGAGCGTGGCTTTGTTTAATATGCAGTTGGGTTGACTCCTGTTCTGCCTCATAGCTGGGCTGGCCAAGCCTATGAGATGTAGGATCATCAGAGAAAGACAAGAACAGAACTTTGGTTGCCTTCTTAGGGCAGCTGTGAGAGCTCAGAGTGAGGACATCTGTAATGTGTGATTTGTTTGGCGTGGGGATAGCAGTGGGGCTACACCTTGGCCACTCCTCCCTGCCCAGGCTCTGACTGCTGGGTCTGAATGTGTGTGAGGCACACAGGGGAGTTTCTCCCCCAGGTTTTCTGCCCAGGACCTGCCTGTTCATCCTATGGCACTCATGTTCCTGGCTCTGAATCCAGGACAGGTGGGCTTCGTCTGGCTCCTTTGTTTGTATTTGTCCTAGCTTAAGAACACCTGTCAACATGCACAGTGGGGCGGATAATCCTGATCCTAGATCAGGCAATGACCACAGGGCAAATGTGCTCTCCAGGGCCATGGGCACCGTTGAGGGGTCGAGTTGTGGCCAGGGAGTCTTCCATCTGCTGCCCTCTCTGCCTGCAAGACTTGTGGGGACCTCACCGAAGACTTTTCTTTGAGTGGGATTCATTTCTCCAGCTGGATTCTCAGAGAAGCTTTTACTCATTTTTTTTTATTGCATAAGAGTTTGTCCTTGTTGTTTACTTATTTTGCTCAGCCAAGTTCTCCCAAGTTCATTGGAATGACACATATATACTCTATCTCAAGAGCAGACACAACGGAGGAGGGAGCTGTACTTGAGTGCTGCTTTAGAATATTCATGCTGTCCTGCATTACTTGTCTATCAGGTCCTGATGATGACCTCATGAATCTTGGCCAAATGAGCAGCATGATCCTGGGTTCCCACTGATGAAGAATCTGCAGTAGGCAAAGTTCCTCAAACACCATCGACAGAAAACCCCCGAACAACACTTTGTGGCTTCCTAAGTAGTGGCAGAGGCTCACAGGCTGGGGCTCCAGGGGAGTTGGAGCTGGGGACACAGCAGGATTTGTTACTCTGATAGGAATCAGGGTGGCCACAGCCGTGGCTCAGATCAAGTGTCCAGGGCCCGAGGCCTGGGGTGTCTCTCAGCTCTGGCCCCTGTCTCCTCGGGAACTAGCATAACTCAGGTGCCTTGGCTTGCAGGCCAGCGCGCCAGGGAGAACAGTGGCAAGAGCGCTGACTGCGTATCACTGCTGCTGGGTGAGGTGAGAACACAGAAGTGAACTCCACAGAGGGATGGTGGGCTCCCAAGAGACCCTGCTTGCTGGAGGGTGCTCCTGTTGGTGTGGGTAACTGTCCCTGGCAGGAGAGATGGACAGAACCAATGACAGCAGCCTTGGGGACTTCATCCTGGTGGGCTTCTCCCACCACCCCCTTCTGGAGAGGGTCCTGTTTGCGGTCATCCTGATCGCCTATGTGCTGACCCTGGTGGGCAACAGCGCCATCATCCTGGTGTCCCGGCTGGACCCGCACCTGCACACCCCCATGTACTTCTTCCTCACCCACCTGTCCTTCCTGGACCTGAGCTTCACCAGCAGTTCCATCCCCCAGCTGCTCTACAACCTGAGTGGGCAGGACAAGACCATCAGCTATGGGGGCTGCTCCATGCAGCTCTTCCTGTTCCTGGCGCTGGGGGGCGTGGAGTGCCTGCTCCTGGCCGTCATGGCCTACGACCGCTTCGTGGCCATCTGCAGGCCCCTGCACTACTTGGCGATGTTGAGTCCCAGGCTCTGCCTGGGGCTGGTGTCCATGGCCTGGGGCTGTGGGGTGGCCAACTCCCTGGCCATGTCTCCAGTGACCCTGAGCCTGCCACGCTGCGGGCACCGGCATGTGGACCACTACCTGTGTGAGATGCCGGCCCTCATCCGCATGGCCTGTGTGGACACGGCAGCCGTGGAAGGCAGCGTCTTTGTCCTGGCGGTGGGCATCGTGCTGTGCCCCCTGGCGTTCATCCTGGTCTCCTATGGCTACATCCTGAGGGCAGTGTTAAGGATGCACTCCTCCTCGGGAAGGCACAAAGTCTTCAACACCTGCGGCTCGCACCTGACAGTGGTGTCGCTGTTCTACGGGAACATCGTCTACATGTACATGCAGCCGGGCCGTGGCAGCTCCCAGGAGCAGGGCAAGGTGCTCACCCTCTTCTACAACATCGTCACGCCCCTGCTCAACCCCCTCATCTACACCCTCAGGAACAAGGAGGTGAAGGGGGTGCTGAGCAGGCTGGTTTTGGCAAAACTAAGCTTCAGGAAGAAGTTGTAATAAGAGGCACAGAGATGAAGTGCTGTGTACAGAACATGGGAGCTTTCATTCTTTTACCGTGATTTCCATCAACAGCATCTGTGCGACTTTGGCAGAGTTCAACAGAGACATGTGGCCACTCTCAGCTTTCTTCTGCATGAATCACTCTGGGCCATGTGAATTCTGACATTCAAAGCCAGCACCCCTGGGTGTGAGCTCTAGGGCCCGTGCTGGTCTAAGGGGGGGGGGTTCCCCATAACCCCCAGGGCTGGGTGGGCTCTCATCAGTGTGCAAAGGAGAGAGAGGAATGTGGAAGTGGGGGTTCTCACCTGCACTTCCAGAGATGCTAAACCATCACTTGAGAAGTGAAAATTCCACTTCGATTGCCCAGTGTTTTCAATATTTAATTTGTAATTACTTGAAAGGTAGAGTTAGAGAGAGAGGAGCAAGTGTAGACTGTGCAGTGACGGGTCTCGTTCCAGATCAGAGACCATTTTGATGAGATTCAGCATAAAGGCAGCAGTGTCACTGAAATCTGTGGGGGACTGCCACACTCATGTCCCATTCCAGAGCGCCTGGGTCTGAGATCAGCTTCATTCGGGACTCCAGCTTCCTGCCCGGGCACAACCTGGGACACAGCCTGTGTGAGTGAGGGCGCAGCATGCCTGGGACTGAGTCCCACCTCCACGTTCATTCCAGCTTCCTGCTGAGGCAACCAGAAGGCAGCAGCTGATGCTCCCAACAGCCGTGTCGGAGACCCCACACATCCTGGGTGTCCTGGCTTCAGCCTGGCCCAGCCCTAGCTGGATCAGGCATCAGGGAGTGAACCAGTGGCTGGGGGATCTGCGTGTCTGTCTGTTTCTCTCTCTGCCTCTGTTTCTGCCTTTCAAATAAATACATAAAATATATATCAATAAATATTATAAGTCTATGATATACTTTCCTTCCCAACAAAGAAAATAGCAATTACATCTCACCTAGTTGAAGGGATTCTAGTATCTCACGGTTTTTACAGGGTAGCTTGCCCATCACCAGAGGTCACAGGAGATGGAGGATGTGGATGGGATTCCAAGGCACTCGGCAACAGAGATTATTAAGAAGGAAGAGCAGTGGCCCCTCAGGAAGTGCAGTACTGGATGGATGGGAGGCATCATGAGTGCAAGCTGTGTAGTGGGTCATTGCTGTCATCACTGGTTTTGTCAGGCAGACACGAGGAAGTCAACCTAAAAGTACAATTATATGCATACGTATAACCTAAGGACTTATGTATTTATTCCAAAGACAGAGTACTCCCACAGCAAGAATGCAGGCAGAGTTCTTCCTTCTTCTGTTTCACTCCCCAGGCCACCTCAACAGCAAGGTGGCAGCCTAGCCTGCTGTGCCACAATGCTTCCCTCCAAATGCAATTATACTATGTATATGCAAACAAGTTGCTATGTGCAATTCATCATTGATTCTGTCAGATTGAACATGAGACAGAACAACAAAGCTAAAATCCACTGAGGCTTCATATTTTAGTGGCTGTTTCTGTCCAGAGCTGTAGCATGCTGTTGAAGTTCAGAACAATGCCAGGGCCACATTTCTTCACACTGCAATGTGATTTTCAATAACCATCCCTTCCCAAGAACTTTGGCTTGTATCTTACTGTTCCCCTAACTTATTTGCTCTGTTTTGGTGAATCACAGCTTTCTGGGGCAGGTAGGAAGTACATCAAACTGGGAAACTTGAAAATCCTCCCAACCCCACTCAAGGTAGAATCTTTGGAGCAGGTCCTCAGCTGGGGCATGTTAATGAGACTGTGTTTGTAGCCAAGGCTGGCAAGAGGCCACACGCCTCCATGGAACACTCCAGGGGCTGATGCAAGATGCGGACATGGAGGAGTGGACGCTTGGGGGGGGGGGGGACAGGAACAGTGCCACTGTGGGATGCGCCCATGCATCATACCTGTGCGCACACCCTGCTGCCTTCCTAGGATTCAGTGATTGGCTCAGCGTCTTAGCTCCAGAAGCTACATTTCTGCCACTCACTCTCCACAGTGTGGCTGGTTGCTCTCGTCTAGCTGCAGTCAAGAAATAAAGCATCTCCCACTGACAGCCACCCATCAATCTGTCAAGTGACTTACCTCTTAACCACTTCATTTTTTCCCATGGAACATCAATTAATCACTTCAACATTTCTGGTAAGGAATTTAGTTTTCATACCCAATTTTGGCAATAAAATTGGAAAATGCAGAATGGGAAATGATAGAATCTGTGCTAAATTTTCTATGATTGATCCAAGGGTTTTGTTGGAAAAACAAAGGCATTCATCTGTGCCTTCCAGTAGCGTTGAAGGTCAGCGTGAGGTTTAAGGCAGATGTGGCGAAGTCAGCATCACCCGAGTGAAAGGCTCCAGAAACTGCACAAACAGCGCCAGCAAAGCCCCAGCTTCCCGCAGTCCCAGAGAGGAGGAAAAGGAAAACCTGGATTTTCCAGGGCAGACAAATTTCCTAGCCCAGCATCAGGCAGTTTTGAGCCTGTGTCTCCCCCCACCCCTTTTAATTTTTAGGTATTTTAATTGCAAAATAACTCAATTTTTCATTATGAACTTCAACCGCTTTTTTTTTTTTTTAATTTGTGGTTGATTTTTAGGAATTGTCACTCTTTGTGCTGACACACATTTAACTGGTGGCCAATGGTCTCACTTGTGTAATATCGACGGAAAGTGATTTATTAGTAAAATAAATACCGCTATGAAGTCTGACAGAAAGGTGCTGACACCTTACTCAGCTTAAATTGACACATTTATTTGACCTTTCCCTCCAATGACCTGAACATTATTCTATGGAGAATAGGCAATAATTTCATAATGATAGTCACTTTACACATTTATTGCTCATTTAAAAGTATTGATATATCACCTGTCACCATAAAAAATCATGTGCTAATGATTTCCAATTAAAAGTCTCTTGGCCGGCACCGAGGCTCACTTGGCTAATCCTCCGCCTGCAACACCGGCACCCCGGGGTTCTAGTCCTGGTTGGGGCGCCGGATTCTGTCCCGGTTACTCCTCTTCCAGTCCAGTTCTCTGCTGTGGCCCGGGAGTGCAATGGAGGATGGCTCAGGTTCTTGGGCCCTGCACCTGCATGAGAGACCAGGAGGAAGCACCTGGCTCCCAGCTTTGGATCCGTGCAGCGCACCAGCCATAGTGGCCATTTAGGGGGTGAACCAATGGAAAAGGAAGACCTTTCTCTCTGTCTCTCTCTCTCTCTCACTAACTCTGCCTTTCAAAAAAAAAGTCTCTTAAACTTCAGAATAAGAAAATGCTTTTGTGAACCAAAAGCCTTGGTGGATTTACAATTGTTCTCTAAAGCTCACAGATCTCCTTGACGATGTAGGCAGAGTAACTGAAAAGACTGTAGTTTACGTGACATCCTATTTCTTATTGAAATAAGGGTGCTTAGAGACTGCTGACCGCGTCCTCACGGCAGCCCTGTGGGTGCTGAGCGTCTGCTGGCCGGGTCCCCCAGGACAGTGCCTCCGCAGTCTGCCACCATGGACAACGCGAGCTCCACGGCAGACTTAGTTCTCCTGGGGCTCTTCAACCACACGCGAGCCCAGCAGCTTCTCTTTGCGCTGGTCCTGATCATTGCCTTCACCTCCGTGGTGGGCAATGCACTCATGCTGCTCCTGATTGCCCGGGACCGCCGGCTCCACACGCCCATGTACTTCCTCCTGAGCCAGCTCTCCCTCATGGACATCATGCTGGTTTCCACCACGGTGCCCAAAATGGCTGCCGACTACTTGACCGGAAGGAAGTCCATCTCCCGCACGGGGTGTGGGTCGCAGATTTTCTTCTTCCTGACCCTGGCCGGCGGGGAGAGCTTCCTCCTGGCGGCCATGTCCTACGACCGCTATGTGGCAATTTGCCACCCACTGCGCTACCTGGTTTTCATGAGCTGGCGCTTATGTCTGCAAGTGACCGCGGGGTCATGGATCCTGGGGGCTGCTGACGGCCTCCTGCAGGCTGCCGTCACCCTGAGCTTCCCGTTTTGCAGGTCACGTGAGATCAACCACTTCTTCTGCGAGGCTCCCGAACTGATGCGCCTGGCCTGTGCCCGCTCGTCTGTCTTTGAGTATGCCATGTACATCTGCTGCGTGTTGATGCTCCTGGTCCCCTTCTCCCTCATCCTGATCTCCTACAGCCTCATCCTGGCTGCTGTTCTCCACATGCACTCCACAAAAGCCTGCAAGAAGGCCTTGGCCACCTGCTCTTCCCACCTGGCTGTGGTGGGACTCTTCTATGGAGCCGCCATGTTTGTCTACATGAGACCCAGGTCCTCCAGGTCAGCCAGCCATGACAAAGCTGTGTCGGCCTTTTATGCCATCTTCACACCCATGCTGAACCCCCTCATCTACAGCCTGAGGAACAGTGAGGTCAGGGGTGCCCTGAGGAAGTGTGTGGCTCAGGGCGTCGCCCTGGCCGGCAGGATTCCATTCCTCTGCCTCTGCTTTTGTGTCTCGGCAAAGTGACTGCATGGGGCTTCCGTGGAATTCTCTGTACCCTCTCTCCATGGGTGTGCCTCGGCTGTCCCCCAGCAGATCCTGGATGCTCAGATGGTGCTGAAGCCTAAACCCGCACACCTTTTCCCTGTGCACATGCACAGGCTGTGCTGTGACGGTGGCAGCTTGTGGTCCTGCGGGGAAACGGACAAAAACTTCTGTTTCCTCCACAGTTTCATAGAAGAGTTTGTTCTATCACAGACCTTCCCAATGTCAGGGTCCATTTTTCTTCTTTCCCTCTTAAGTTGAGAATATTCACCTTTTCTTTGATAAGACTTATTTATTTATTTGAAAGAACAGCAGGGTGGGAGGAAAGAGAGAGAGAGAGAAAGGGAAATCTTCAATCCATTCCCCAAATGGCTGCAACAGCCGCAGCTGGGCCAGGTTGCAGCCAGCATCCTGGAGCTCCATCCTGGTCTCCCCCAGCTCCAGGAGCGCCCATACTTGGAGTATCATCAACTGCCTTCCCAGGTGCATTCATGGGGAGCTGGATCAGCAGCCGAGCACCTGGCGCTGGAATCAGCTCTCCAGGATAGGATGCTGGCATCGCTCAGTGGCTCACTTTCTTGCTGACACTTGCAGGAATCACTTCGTGGATTCTTTGCCGTATGCCAGTGGCCAGCATCTCTTCCCTTGCACCTTAGGGTGCTGACAAAGGCATGTATGGCTGCTTGATGAAAGCACGGCCACATTCCCACAGAGGGTACAAGAACCCAGACAGCCTCTGGGTGACCAACAATGGGAAGCATATACGGCGTGGATACCTGGTGGCAGGAGGGCTTCATGGCCAAGGCAGGGTGGCGTGGGGCCGAGTGAGACTGCACTTTGCTATCAGATCTACACACAGTTTAAACTTCACCATTATTTCTGAAAATTTCCTCTTAATACTTCAGAACCACACCTGAGGACAGGTGACTGACAACTCAAGAGCCAAAGCAACGTTATGTGGGCGGGGTCGAGGGGTGGGCTGCTGGGTGAGCTCGCACATCTGGGTCTGCTCGCTTTCCTTTGCATTGTAGGTGAATTTATGGCCACTCCTTTGCTGAGCTGTCAGACCAAGACAAACTGAATTGGTGTGAATCTAGGAACCACCATTCCTTTGTGAAATGGTCTCTTCCATACCCCAAAATTGATTCTTTGCTCAAGGACTGAGTTAACTCATTGTTCACACTGTTTTGAGGATCTGTGGCTGCCCTTTGTTTCTGAGGGAGGTCTGATTCTCAGGTGGTAGTGTGTCTGAACCTGTGGTGCTGGCAGTACCTGCCCTGGAACCCACTCCTACCCCCAGGAGAAGCAGCGTCCACTGGAACCTACTCCTACCCCTGGGAGAAGCAGCGTCCCCTGCCCCAGACAGATCCCGCTTGCCCTTTTCCAGTGCAGATGCTACCCCAGATGCAAACATTTGTCAGCTTTAGATCCCATCTTTCAGTGTGACCTTCGTGTCATCGGAAACCAACTATAGGTGTTTTTTTTTTTAATCCTGTTTTGTCTCTCAGCTTCACATCTGTTGGAAGATTTCTCCACATTTTTAGTTCATCACTATTTGCTGTTTTAATTCCACTGAGTACATCACTATTGGTTTTCCCATCACGTGTTTAATGTTTGAAAATTGCTATTTATTTGAAAGGAGGGAGAGATAGCAAAGAGCCAGAGAGAGAGAGATAGAGAGAGAGAAAGAGAGAGAGAAACATGTCCACCTGCTGTTTGCTCCCTAAATGCCCAGTGAGGCCAGAGCCGGGAGTCGGGATCACAGTCCAGGCCTGCCATGTGGTCGGCAGGTGCCATTTTTCTGTTTGGATCCATAGCCTAAAGCTGCTTCCTGGAATTGTGTTTTTATTTCCCTTACTAGACAGATGATGAAGATTTTTATAAAACTGTTTCAAGCCAGTTGTTGTTTTGCATTACTTGTAACCCACACAAGGTCCAAAAAGTCCCAGTGCTATAAACCTGTGCATCCTAGCAACTCCAGTGATGCAGTAGTTACTTGTTTGGCTTTTAGCTTGCATTTCTGGGAAGGCTAGTGATATTGAAGTCTAGATTAGATTGTTGCCGCATTGTGTGCCTTCTTTTGTTGACTGGCATTTAGTTTTGAAAAACAAAAGCCAAACAAAACACTGAGATATTTCACAGCCAACCTAGTGCTTCACTCATAGACAGTACGTGAAATTCATAAAGCTTGCTGGTATTTTTCAGAGCAAACTATATGTTGAGCTGTTACCTATGTGTTTCAATTCGAAGTCTGAAGACTAAATATGCTAATTAAATGTGTATTTATGTAACACTTCTTTCCCATTATCTCCATTTTTCCTTAAACTGTAAATTTATTTGTTTCTCTTAGTTGTGATTTGTAACAAAAGGTTAGGGACCTGCTGAAGGAACGGAACTGTTGTAAATATGAAAGGCAGGTGAAGAAGGACAAAACAGTGTCAATAAAGCTAAATTTCAGGTGTTCAGAGTCTATTTCTTATCTTCTGCTGGCAAAAGATTATCCATCCATAATAATTTTCGGGTAAAAATTTTGATATTTTGAAAGAGACTATTCATTTTGCTAAGGATATATATATGTATATATACACTTATACATATATATTTATATGTTCTCTAAAAAGAAGACAATTAAATGCAAAATTAGTTGTAAAAATAGTTTAGAACAACATTGCTAGATAATAATTGTTTGCTTCTCCTTTTGTTAATTTGCTTTAGTTTGAATTCCTCTTTCACAACTTTCCATGGTTCCACTTTGGTCCTTGACTTTCTGAGACGTGAATGGCAAGCAGAGGGGTCCACAGGCGTCAGGGGCGTGGGCTGGTGGCTCCGCAGGGCCCTGCATCTTGAGACTGGAGATCAAAGACCTGAAGACCGTGCCTGGGACAGACGTCATGGCTCTGCATCTTGGATGGGTCACAGCCACTTCACAGCCCCACGCCCGTGTGCTCCCATAGCACCTCTGTATGTTCACCAAAGCTGCTTCACTGGCTGTTTTGGTTCCACGTTTAAGTCCTGGCCGGTGGGCTGCTGTGCCTCTCACCCAGATGCGGTAAAACAGCTTAACTGGGGCCGGCCTTGTGGCACAGTGGCACCCCTTATTGGAGTACCCGTTCAAGTCCCAGCACCCTGCTCCTCATCCAGCTCCCCTCCAATGACCTAGGAAAGCAGTGGAAGTGGCCCACGGACTTGGGTCCCTGCTACCGCATGGGAGACCAGGATGGAGTTCCTGGCTCCTGGCTTCTGCTGTGGGCACTGGGGAGTGAACCAGCAAAATGAATTCTCTCTCTCTTCCTCTCTCTCTCTCTCTCTCTCCCTTTCTTTTGATGCTCTACTTTTCCAATAAATAAAGAAGTAAATCTTTTTGAAAAGCATTTTTATCAAAAAAACAAGATAGCGTAAAATAGTTTTCATTCTTCTCCACCCCCACCCCGTATTTCTACAGCTTGCTGATTGTTTCACCTTCATTTTCCATTTTTATTGATTAAGATTTCATCAGAGGCAGGTTCAGAGGTAAATCTCATTTTTGAAAAGTGGGGAGGTTATTGGGATGAAATCCGCTGTTCCTGTCCACACAGGTTTGAGCGCAGGGTCTGACCTGGGAAAGTTGCCTGTAGCCAGTGCCAGCTGGGGCGGTGGGACTGAACCCCCCACTAGCTCTTGAGGACAAAGGGATTTGTCACATGGGGTGAGTGAGACAGGCTTGTGGGGATCGGAGGGTGAGTGACAGCACTCATCCCGGCGAGTCAGCCGCATGTCTGCTGCCTTTACTGAAGCTGTGGGTTCCTTGGTGGGCGCTGACCGGCTCTCGAATCAGCTGTCAAAAATGAGCAGGAACAGAACACTGGGACGAGGTTGGCCGACTCTGCACAGGACAGCCAGAGTCCATCACGGGGTCTGGGCCAGCGCTCTGGGCCACTCAGGACAGGGGGATCTGACGTCAGGGCTCAGGAAAGCAGAGTTTTTGATACTATTCTTGACTTTAAAAATGTATTTGAAAGCCAGAATTACAGAGGGAGAAAGAGGCAGAGACACAGAGATCTTCCATTCTCTGGATGGAGCTAGAGCTGCCAGAACTCAAACCCATGCTCACATGTTGCCACGTTGCAGTGACAGCTTAACCTGCCGTGCCACCACGCAGGCCCCAACAAACACTGACTTTGAATCTTGCTTTGTGCAACCAATGCAGACCCAGGCTGTGTCTCCCCTCCCCCAGACGCTCTGCACTATCCCAGGGACTGGCCTTTCTGCCTGCCTCACTCTCGGTGGCCGCGTGCGCCCTGCTCTGTCCCCCGGGGCTCGGCTCCCCTTGATGCTGCCTGACATCACCAGCTCCAGTCAGGGAGCAGCGCAAGCATCTTCCAGGTCTCCTTGCTGCTCCCCACATCTGCCCCCGGGCCTGCACCCGCAGCCAGTCTGCAGCAGTCTGTTCTGCTGAGGGACACAGCGTCATGGCCATCTGGCTGTCTGTGTGGAAGAAGTAACGGGCTGACCAACAACCTGCTCACTACACAGCACAGCTGCCCAGGCTCTGGGACCCACAGGAACCTTCACTTTCAAATGCCTCCACTACAGTAAGAAAATGCTTTGTGCACCACTGCTTGGGGTGATGGCGTGTGTAGCCAGGAAGAATCAGGCTCTGCCATGAGTAAGAGATGGGGTAAACAGGACTCAATTATAGAAGCACGTGCGGCTTTTAACTCGCTCGCAAGGGGCCGTAGCCGGGTTTGGTGGCTACAGCAGCTGCTGGGTGTTGGCAGTGGCTCACAGCCCCTCGGGTCTGATTCTTGCAAAAAGATTGCAGGGACCTGCATCACCATGAAATCCAACAGGAAATAGGCAAGACGGGTGTGTGCCTGCAGTCCCCCAGCCAGCTGTCCTAAGTGCCCAGAGTTCAGCTGTTTGACCGCAGTCTACTGGCTCCGAGTGAGGAGAGCAGTGTGCCAGTGTAGGTGCTGCTCAGTGGAAGGACAAGCAGAGACCGGTGTGTGTGTGTGTGTGTGTGTGTGTGTGTGTGTTGGGGGAGCTGGGGTAGATGCCCCCATGTCCCCATGGCACTGGGGCCTCCCTCAGCCCTGCAAAGCCACCTGTAGGGAGTCCCAGGCAGCGAGCGCGTGTGCAGTCTGACATGCATGAGCCAGTGCGCTCTGCGATGCTCCACTGTGCTCTGACACCTCCAGCCCCTCACCTGCCTCAACCTCCCTGGTACCCTGCACTCTCTGCTTCGTACACATTGGCTTAGACCCATATTTAGAGAATATGGAAATAATAACAGTTATAGAAATCCTTGTATTATCAGAACAACAATGTTAACATTGCTTCTGAATATTTACTGTCAGGCTGTGTTCTCTCGCTCCCTCCCTCCTTCTCTTTCTCTCTCCACACCCCCATCTCTCAATGCTCGGTTTTTAAATTTTTCAATGAGAAAGTTAAAAAATTATTATCAGATAATAAAAGATATAGATGTGAAATCAGATGTAGTATTGCTAGGATTTTCATTAACAATTCTTTTCCAAGTAAACATTTTCCAGACAGGCTTGAGTTGGTGCTTTTTTTATATCTTGTGCTTGCCTTTTGCAGTCAAAAATGTAATGTAGGAAATGATGGGATATAATAATGATGACCTTATTAATGTGTAGGTCTAACAAGATTAGTGGATAAATAACCTCCAGTTCGTAAAAGCTTAAAGAGGTATTTTGTATCCTTTATCCGTTTAATGAAAGGTCTGGTAGAAGATGAAAATTCTGTTTGAGTCCAATTCAGCCGAAGTTAGTGAGTCGTGGTGTATTTTAAGACACTCCCTGAATACAAGGTGCACAGTGGATCTGAGGGCAGCACAGTTGGTGAGTAACGTCCCAGGGAGAGCAGGTGCAGCTGTGGGCTCAGCTAGAAATTGGACTTCAGGCAGGGAAGAAGCAGTAGAGCCTCGTACGCTGGCCAGCTAGGAAGAGTCTGATGCCCTCATTGAAACAAACATTAAGTTCCAAGGAGTTTCATCGACACCATCAGTTTGAATGTTTGTACTCAACTGGTTGGGCTGATTGGCTCGAGAACTTAGGGAGCCTAAGTTACTTTTGTGAATGAAGACCTTTTGCAGGTGTGGCGAGACATCCTTGTCACACCCGCAAACACATGTGTTGCATCACCCACGGTTGTTTGGAAGAAGGGTGGCATGTCTGGGAAGGTGACACATTGTGCGGCTGTCACTCTCTGCCCCTTCCTCTGTGCCACAGTCTGTGCTTGCTGAGGGAGAAGGGACTGAAGCTCTGAGTCTTTGAGAACAACAGCCTGAGGGTAAGTCTTGCACCAAGCTGACTCCTGCTTCTTCTGCACTAGAAAACTCACCGTAGAAAGCCAGGGGCAGACTCTCAGAAGATGCAATGGAAATTTCCTAGAACACAGACTCAGAGACTTTTCTGAAAAACTTGAATCCCAAAAACAGATGGAGCATGTATCCCCTGAAGCCCCTGAGCTCCTGGAAGAGACGGAAGAGGGAGGGTGGTCACGTCTCTTCTCCAACATCGGGTCTCAGAAACAGCATCTGGAGACAGAAAGAGGCCAGACTTGACCTCAGTAAGGGGCTGCCCTAGGCGGGGGAGGCTGCAGCAGGTGGGACCTTGACCTCAGGAGGAGCTGGCCTAGGTGGGGGAGGCTGCAGCAGGTGGGACCTTGACTTCAGTAAGGGACTGGCCTAGGCGGGGGAGGCTGCAGCAGGTGGGACCTTGACCTCAGGAGGAGCTGGCCGGGTGGGAGAGGCTGTAGCAGGTGGGACTCTTGTTTTCTCCACCTCGTGGCAGAATTGAGACACTCACTACAGGGCATTCCTCTGTGGATGCAAGTGTTGTTTTCATCCAAAATCCAAATACCCCCAGATGGTGTAGAAGGAACAACCTCATCCACAATTCCAGCATCATGGGAGAAGACTCCAGACTCTGATTAAAGAATTGGCAGGAAGTGGACACAAGCTTGAGAAAGGAAGATGGCAAGGAAAATAAACAAAGCATTGCAGCGATCCCAGCAGCTGAAGAGAGAAAACCGGTACTACCGTCGACAGCATGAACTCTGTAGAAGCATAAGGGCCAGTTGGGAATACAGGGAAGGACTGACTGATGAATACTCAAAAATATTCTCATATCCAAGACCATAAAATCAAGTCAATCATTTCTGTAGAAGCATTTGATGAGACCTATATAGGCCAGAAATCCTGCCAAACTGATGAGTCAGTAGTTAATGAGTTTACTGAAAAAGTAAAATGAGAAGGATAATATAATTCTAGAAACTTGGGAAAGTTCTGTTTAGGCCGGTGCCGCAGCTCAATAGGCTAATCCTCCGCCTGCGGCGCCAGCACACCGGATTCTAGTCCCAGTCGGGGTGCTGGATTCTGTCCTGGTTGCCCCTCTTCCAGGCCAGCTCTCTGCTGTGGCCAGGGAGTGCAGTGGAGGATGGCCCAAGTGCTTGGGCCCTGCACCCCATGGGAGACCAGAGAAGCACCTGGCTCCTGCCATCGGATCAGCGTGGTGCGCCGGCTGTAGTGCGCCAGCCATGGCGACCATTGGAGGGTGAACCAATGGCAAAAGGAAGACCTTTCTCTCTGTCTCTCTCTCTCATTGTCCACTCTGCCTGTCAAAAAATAAAAAAAAAGAAAATAAAAAAAAAGAAACTGGGGAAATGAACAGCTTTGGATACGGATATGCGGAATGTGAATTGCCAGTAGTATTTACTGATTTTGGAAACCCATTTGTGATTGGTTCACAGGGCATTGTCACCCTTCAGTCTTAATCTGTACCCATCACCAAACTGCTGAGCTGTGTGTCAGATCCGTCAAAACGGACAGCGCCATGCAGGTAGATACCTCCCTAGACGCTCCATAAATCTAGCAAATCTTCACTAATCCACAAGACAACTGAAAATGAAGGCTCAACATCTGCAACATCTGTGCAATGAAGGCAGACAAGGGTGAGCCATTTGTAGTGAGAGGGACATGACTTTTACACTAATTTCCATGGCAGTGGCAAATCTATGTTCATTTTGTTCAAACTGAGCACGGCTGTTCAGGTTGTGGTAGGCGTGTTTCTGGCTGCTTGTTTCCAGCGATCACATTAGGAATATAAACAGGGAGGCTGGCCCCACGGCTCACTAGGCTAATCCTCCGCCTAGCGGCGCCGGCACACCGGGTTCTAGTCCCGGTTGGGGTGCTGGATTCTGTCCTGGTTGCCCCTCTTCCAGGCCAGCTCTCTGCTGTGGCCAGGGAGTGCAGTGGAGGTTGGCCCAGGTGCTTGGGCCCTGCACCCCATAGGAGACCAGGAAAAGCACCTAGCTCCTGGCTCCTGCCATCGGATCAGCGCGGTGCGCCGGCCGCAGCGCGCCGGCCGCGGCTGCCATTGGAGGGTGAACCAACGGCAAAGGAAGACCTTTCTCTCTGTCTCTCTGTCTCTCTCTCACTGTCCACTCTGCCTGTCAAAAAAAAAAAAAAAAAAGGAATATGAAGAGGGAGTCTCGGTTGCTGTATTTGTGTTTCATAACCTTTATAGATATGTGTGTGCATGGATGTGTTTTTCATACTCAGAGAAGGAGCATGCACACGAAAGATGCTCAGCCCACCGTGGTATAAATGTTTAAGTAACAGTTATCCAAGCACCAACAGATAATAGTAATGACTGATTTCCCATGCATCAAATCCACAAGTTATAACTCAGTCTCTATATGTCAAAAATGCAGAAGTAAAATATATTCCTAAAGATGTATTGTTTATTTCTATATTTTTTAAGGATGTATTAATTTCAAAGGCAGAGTTACAGGGAGTTAGAGGCAGAGAGAGAGAGAGGTCTTTTATCTGCTGGTTCACTCCCCAAATGGTCCCAATGGTCGGAGCTGGGCCGATCCGAAGCCAGGAGCCAGGAGCTTCTTCCAGGTCTCCCGCACGGGTGCAGAGCCCAGGGTCTTGGGTCATCTTCCACTGCTTCCCCAGGCCATTAGCAGGGAGCTGGATCAGAAGTGGAGCTGCTGGGATTGCAACTGTCACCCATACAGGATGCTGGCACCGCAGGTGGAGGCTAAGCCTACCATGCCGCAGTGTCGGCCTGTATTGTTTATTTTGACTGAATAAAGCCTTCTTTTATTACTTTTCAAATATTGATGACGTTTCAAATTACAAACATACAAATAGTTTCTGATCCTGTATTTTATTCCTTTATTATTTCTGAGGAATTCTACATTTTATTCTTTAGACGTTTTTAAATAGATAAGTCCATTAAAACTCAAGTTGCACAGTTCACTTATTCCATTCACGTGTTCAGCAAATATCCCTGAGAAACTGCTGTGTGCAAACACTGTTGTGGGTGTGGTTTGGTCCCAACCAGCAGAGCAAGGAGCCCTCATGACAAGCCGAATTCCGGTGGCGAGAGTGGAAATAAGAACAGGTACGACCTTTGTCCTCACTATTCAGTATGACGGGAAGGGAAGGACAGTAGGAGGATGAGGGCCTCACTGTGGGTGGGAGCCTCGGGAACTGCAGGTTCGTGGTGGGAGGGACATGGGAGAGCACCCGGCCCCAGAGTGGTCTGAGCAGCCGAGGTCTGGAGGCTCAGGGAGGAGCCCGGGGCCCATGCAGTGCAGGAGCCTCGTCACTATTACACAGGCTCCGAGCACTGTGTGTGCAAGTGGATGCCCCCAACCCCAGCTGACAGCGCGTCAGCAGCCAGCTCTGATTATGCAGACGGGGATGACAGAACTGACAGGGCCCGGCTCCGGCCTTCTGTCTGTCCACTTACCTGTCTTCCCGCAGGTGGAGCAGCAGCCCCCATGCAGGGCGGCGAGAACCACAGTCTGGGGAGCGACTTCACTCTGCTGGGGCTCTTCTCCTCCCGCCAGGCCAGCCTGGTCTTCTTCCCATTCCTAGTCTCCATCTTTGTGCTGACGGTGACAGAAAACGTGCTCATGATCTCGCTCATCCACAGGGACCCGCGGCTCCGCACCCCGATGTACCTCTTGCTCAGCCACTTGTCCCTCATGGACATCTTGCACAGTTCCAACATCGTCCCCAAGATGATCGCTGACTTCCTGTCGGGCAGCAGGACCATTTCATTTGCAGGCTGTGGGCTGCAGGTGTTTCTGTCCCTCATCCTGCTGGGCGGTGAGTGCCTCCTCCTGGCGGCCATGTCCTGTGACCGCTACGTGGCCATCTGCCACCCACTGCGCTACCCCATGCTGATGAATGAGAAGACGGCCGTTTTCCTGGCTGGGGGTGCCTGGCTCGTGGGGCTCCTCAACTCCACGGTTCACACGGCTTCTGTTCTCCTTTTCCCCTTCTGTGGCCCCAGGGCCATTGACCACTTCTTCTGCGAGGTCCCCGCCATGCTGAAGTTGTCCTGTGCAGACACATCGCGCTATGAGCGTGGCATCTTCGTGAGTGGCGTCATCTTCTTGTTCGTTCCTTTCTGCATGATCTCTGCATCGTATGGCCGGATTCTTCACACCGTCCTCCAGATGAGATCCTCAGAGGCACGGAAGAAGGCCTTCTCCACCTGCTCCTTCCACATGGTCGTGGTGGGCATGTACTACGGGCCCTTCATCTTCACCTACATGCGACCCAGGTCCTACCACAGCCCCGGCCAGGACAAGCTCCTGGCCGTCTTCTACACCATCGTCACCCCCACACTCAACCCTGTCATCTACAGCTTCAGGAACAAGGACGTTCTGGCGGCAATGAAAACCATGCTTGGAAGTCACTTCCTGCCTGAGAAGTGAACCCTGTGTTCCCATGATTTCTCTATTAACGCAGCAGGATGTCCACTGCGGGTTTCTCCTGAAAGCAAGCAAAAGCTTTGAACGCCCCACGTGTGGAAAGAAGTGGATGCTTCCAAACCCTGATAGTTATTAAGTTGTGACGTGTCTTGGTTTTTAAACTCAGGTCAGTATAGTTGCGTTTGCTTCTGTGATACTAATCACCCAGGTGCTATAAACTCCACTTGAAGTCTCCATTTTTCATCACTGAGCTTGCTTTGACATCTCTGCCTTTTAAAGTGAGAAACATACATAAATACACACATACATACATGTAAAATGTATGTATACACGATTGCAGTGAAATCAAGTTACTTTCTGCTAGAATCAAAATTATCATGTTTTTAAGAATATCCTGAAGTCATCTTGTTTCATATGTATATATATATATATATACACACACACACACACACACACACACACATTCAGGCACAGTTGATCCACAACCAATATTTTAATGAAGGAAATAAATAAATGTTCCTATTTAGAATTCAATTAAATGACTATACCAAAAGCTAAAAAAAAAATCACAGTTTATTGTGGCAAATGCTTGATTTAATTTTATTATAGCATATTAGCTAAATATGTATTAAACAAACATCACAAAATGTTTAACTACATGTGAAGGGATCGTTTAAAGCTTTAATGGATGAAACATTATTTTGCCTTTAACAATGGGATAACTTAAAACATCAAGGATGTTAACTAAGTTTTGGTGAATTTGACTTTATACTATATTGTAGTTGGGCATGAAATATGGCACCAAAATATTAAAATGAATTGGTCCCAGCCAGCAGAGCAAGAAGCTCTCATGACGAAGCCGAATTCCGATGGTGAGAGTGGAAATAAGAACAGGTACGACCCTTGTCCTCGCTGAGAAAATCAAATGAGACTATTGAATACATCATTAAATTATCTCCTGAAATCATGTTTGCTGGTGTGGAGTATGTGAACATGTAATAAACGACTCTTGCCTAGCAGCAAAGACTTTCCAGTGATTCGGGGTTTTTCTGGCTTGCTTCTGTCCTGCAGCCTCCTCCTGTCCCTGGTGGGCTGCACTAGGAGAAGAAGGGAAAATTCTCTGCCACGATAGCATACGCAGCTATTTCTAGGAGTTGAAAGTTCACTATAGACACTGGTGTTAAAAGCACGTGCATCGTATGCTGTCCATTTTTAAAGCCTCTTTTTGCTTTCCCAAGAGTCCTGACTGGGATCTGATCAAGGTGGTGAAGCTGAGAGCCAAGTCATTGCTGTCATCAGCAGGAGAAAATCCTGCCTCGGCGGAACAGACCTGAGGAAGGTGGACACTGTGAGTCAGAACTCTGAGATCTTCAAGCTCCAGACGAATATGCAGCAGCAGCAGCAGTGGGAACTGCCAGGAGGCTAACAGAACACAGAAAGAGTTCCACTGAGGTTGAGGAGAGCATAAAACTTTCGGGCAGAAAATACATAGCGACTGACACAGAGCGGCAAGAAATTCGAGGCCGAGAGTAGGAATGGTAGCTCAAACACAGGGAGCCTTCCACTATGTAATCAGCAGTGCATTAGAAAATCAATGTCCCTCACACTCTGCAATGTGACGTTCCCTGCCAGCCTCTCCTCCCATACAGAAATACAGAGGCTTGGAAACTAGAGTCAGAAAAAGTCAGGTCACCCTGGGTGCGTTCAGATGGCCGGTCCACGCGAGCAGGGGCCTTGTCCCTTCCAAGACAGACCTTGGTGATTTCTCCCCACAGAACCACTTTCTTTCCCCTACTGCTAGGTTTCTCCATATATCAACAGATGTAAATAAATTCATTAAAATAATACAGTTACTCAAGTAATTATTTTGGCAAAATGCTATATTTCTTTGAATTTAGGTTGTCTAAGCCAGCTTTTCCAGCAAACTGTTCAATCAGTCATGTAACTCACATAAACACTCAGACTGGCTCCAGCGAAGACAGATAGGTAGTTGCCATTTTCTCTCTTTTAAAAAAATATTTAATGGGCCAGCACTGTGGCACAGCGGGTTAAAGCCCTGGCATGAAGCACCGGCATCCCATATGGGTGCCGGTTCGAGTCCCAGCTGCTCCTCTTCCAATCCAGCTCTCTGCTATGGTCTGGGAAAGCAGTGGAAGACGGCCCAAGTCCTTGGGCCCCTGCACCCACATGGGAGACCTGGAAGAAACTCCTGGTTCCTGCCTTTGGATCAGCACAGCTCCAGCCATTGTGGCTATCTGGGAAGTGAACCAGCGGATGGAAGACCTCTCTCTGTGTGTCTACCTCTCTCTGTAACTTTGTCCTTCAAATAAATAAATCTTTAAAAAATATTTATTTATCTGAAAGTAAGAGTTACAGAGAGAGAGGGAGAGACAGGGAGAGATCTTCCATCTTCTGGTTCACTCCCCAGATGGCTGCAATGGCCAGGGCTGGGCCAGGCTGAAGCCAAGAGCAAGGAGCTCCTCCAGGTTTCCCACGTGGATGGTAGGAGCCCATTCTTTGATGCTTTTCCCATTCTGCAAAGAAGAAAACAGTAAACACCAAATTAGCAGAATGATAAAAGTAATAAATATCTGAACAAAAAATTAAACAGAATAAAATACTAGAAAAAGTGTTGATCTGCGCAAGGTTCTTTTGTCAAAAATGAAGAGAAATTGAAAAGCTCTTAGCTGGTCTAAGAAAAAAAGATGACTGAAGTGAAATAAGAAAAAAAAACAGAGACGTTAACATAGATTTCTCCAAAATTAAAATGATTATAAGATGCTACTGTGCACACTTCGATATCAGCAAATTAGATCAGCTGAAGGAAACACTGAAATTCCTAGAAATGTACAGTCTACCCAGACTGAATCAAGCAGAAGTAGACAGTTGGCACACAGAGGAAGGTATTGGAGTAATAACTAAACATCATCTAGCAAGCGTGAAAAAGTCCAGGTACAGAGGGCTTCAGATTTGGATTCTAAAAAACAGTCAAATGAGAATTCGCACCATCCTTCTTAAACTCTTATGAGAAGCAGAAGTAGGAGGAATATTTCCAAACTTATTCTGTTAGGCTAACAGCACCCTGATACCAGCACTACCCAAAGATGTCACAAAAAAACTACAGGTCAATGTGCCAGGTAAACAAAGTTGTAAAAACCCTTAATAAAATACTGGCAAATCAAGTTCAACAACTCATTAAAGTGATCAGACACCAAGGCCAAATGGGACTGTTCTTGGAATGCAAGGTAGCCTCATCATGTACAAATCAACAGTGTGACCCACAGCATTAACAGAATGAATTCAAAGCCACGTGGTACTTTCCATACATGCAGAAAAGGCATTCAACACA
Source organism: Oryctolagus cuniculus (assembly GCF_051225735.1). NCBI lineage: Eukaryota > Metazoa > Chordata > Mammalia > Lagomorpha > Leporidae > Oryctolagus > Oryctolagus cuniculus. The sequence continues at coordinate 2,324,349 of NC_142872.1, read as the reverse complement.
GCGCAGCCTACTTTCATGATAAAAACCCTCACCAAAATGAATAGAAGAAATTTCTTCAACACAGTTGTTTGTGACAACTTAGAGGAAGCTGTGTGGTTGGTGTGCCATGTGTGAGAAGTTAGATGCAGAGAAAGTCACATGTGATCACTTACATGTGGAATCTACAAAATTCCAGTATATTGCAATAGATGTGGAGGATGGGGAGGTGTCGCTCAGAGTATAAAGCTTCAGTTGTGAAAGGTAAACACATCTAGATACTTAATGCACAGAATGATGACAACAGCTAGTCATATTTTAGTGTAATCTGGATATTTGTCAAGATTTGGTACTCTCACAAAAAAGGGATACATATTTGAACACAAGCACTTGTTCATTGTTTACCTCTAGCAGTCATTATGCTATATACACTACATACATGCATATCAAAGTATCTTATTTTATATGTGAATTATACACAATAAACTAAAAAAGTGAAAAATAAATTTAGTGTCTTATAGATAGAAACTATATGTTTGGATCTTGGTTTTCAATCCACTCAGACATTCCGTATCTTTTAAAAATGCATGTATTTATGTATTTGCATATTTTGAGAGAGAAAGCACAAGCGCAAGCACTGCCCTCTGCTTGTGCAGTCCCCAAATGTCCACCCCAACCAGGGCCAGGTCCGGCTGAAGCCCGGAGTGGAAAACTCAACCCCAGGATCCCAGGTGAGTGGCAGGGGCGCAAGTGTTTGAGCTGTCCCTGCATTGACCGGAACCTGGAATCACGAGTGGAGTCAGGCGTAGGGTTCAAGTGCTCCCATGTGGAATGTGGCTGTCTGTGTGAATCCACATTTCATTACCGTCACTAAAACGCGCGAGAGGAGTTTGTTAGGAAAGAAAACTTTATCTCAGCTTCCGATTTGGAGGATGTGGTTCAGAACTGGGCAGCCCACGCCTGGTGTCTGGTGGAGCCCAGTCTCGGTGTGTGTGGAGGGGAAAATAATCGCCTGGTGAGCCAGGAAGGGAGAGAAAGCAGTTAGGCAGAATTTGCACTCAAATAGTCTGCTGCCAGAACTGCGTTCCCAGTGACCTACGGCCTCCTGCTGGCGCCACCTCCTGGCCATCCTCAATCTTTCAATCATTAACATGAAGACGTCAGAGTTGAAGCATCTACTGAAATGTCACTTTAATAAAGAATTCATAGTTTTTGCTCAGGTATAAAACAAGTTGCTTTCCAGTCCTCTTTCTGAACTTCTCGCCTTGTCACTTGATAACACAGCATAATCTGATTATATGTACAACATATGGTCCTCAGCGTAAAGATGACAGGCCTTATGATTTTCAACTTTACATTAGTGCAAAAACAATGCACATTCACAAGGAACCAGACTTAAACTTTTGAGTTTTGCCCTTCTCCAGGGCACATGTGGTCCAAGGCCCTTTCACGATGCCAGGCAACATCCGTGAGCTTCAGCTCGGAGTTTGCCACACGATCATGCGTGTGGACAGTGAACATTATAGAAAGTTAAATGTTTCGATATTACATTTTGTGTTCTGGTATGCCATCATCTACAATGTGCACATCTATGTGTGTACTGAAGATATTCAGCCGCTTATTATGAAACGGACTTTGTGTTAACTGATTTTGCCCAACTGTAGATTAATGTAAGTGTTTTAATCACTTTTAAGGTGGGGTAGCTTAAGCGATGATGTTCAATAGGCTAAGTGCATTTTTAATTTACAATATTTTAAATTTATAATGGGTTTATCATGATGTAACCCCATCATAATTCAAGGAACCTCTCTCTCTCTCTCTCTCTGTGTGTGTGTGTGTGTGTGTGGTGCAGTGCTTTGAAATCCTGCTTTTATATTAGACACATAGTTGGCACTAGTGCTGTGGTGTAGCAGGTAAAGTCTCCAGCTGCAATGTTGGCATCCCATATGGGCCCTGGTTCAAGTCCCAGCAGCTCCACTTTCAATCTAACTCCCTGCTAATGTGCCTGGGAAAGCAGTGGAGGATGGCCCAAGTCTCTGGACCCAGGCACCCATGTGGGAAGAAACCCATGTGGAAGAAACTCCTGGCTCCTGGCTTCATACTGGCCCAGTTTGGCTGTTGTGGCCAATTGGAAGTTTATCTCTCTCTCTCTCTCTCTCTGTGTGTGTGTGTGTGTGTGTGTGTGTCTAACTCTGACTTTTAAATCAGTAAATAAATCCTTTACTTTTTTTAATAATGTATATGAAATTTTCGACAACACCACAGTTTATAGCCAATTTTGTAAGTGATTTCCTTCTTAAAGCTTCCCCTCCACCATGAAGGGTCCTTGCCTTGGGAAGCAGCTTCCTGAACTCAGATTTCTGTATGGCGTTTCATGCCCTCCAGTATGATCAGGCATTTGGAGGTGGGAGAGTCATTCTCACAGTTGTCTTGCTGGTGGCTTCTGCACGTTGCTCTGACAGTTATTGGAGTGCTGATTTGTGCACATAGTGAACTGCATGGATGAATCCTGGGGATGCTGCTTTTGTATCTTTGCAACCAAAGGGACTACACTTGCAGTGAAACTGAAGCTGTATATGAAAAAATCTATATATATATATACACACATAGTGTGTGTGTATGTGTGTAGAAACAGACACACACAAACACACATAGCAGGGATAGTACAGAGAAAAATAATTAATCACATTACTAACCCACAGTATAAAATAATCTACCACATCTGGGATAACAAAAATAAATCTGTAAGTATTGCACAAGTTTGAATTAAACATTTGGTGATTCACAACACATGCAAGTTCAACTGATTCAATAATAATGAGTTGAATGAGTCTGTTGCTGCTGCTGCTCATGTCAATGATAATCAATCATCTTTAATATACATTTGGAACAAACTATTAATTTGCAGCAGGTGTTCAGCCTCCCATTTAAGACATCCACCTCTACCATCAGAGTGCAAGGACTCAATTCTTAGCTCTGGCTCCAGCTGCTGAATCCAGTTTTTCCCCACTGCAGATCCTAGGAGACAACAGGTGATAGTTCAAGCACCCCCATGGGGACCTACACTGAGTTCCCAGCTCCCTGCTTTGGCCCTAGCCCTAGCCACTGTGGGCGACTGGGAAGTGAACCAATGGGCAGGATCATTCTCTCTCTCTCTCTCTAACCTCCAAATAAATGAAGATGAAATATCAATGCTGATATACATGTATATATACACATTTATTTGCTTTTCAAGTGATGACAATAGAGGAAATAGATATTTATACGTGTTTCCCATGAATAATTGGCATATTGGTCTTGATCAATCCTTCAAATATCTATTGTATATTTACATATATATAATATATTATATATATGTAATATATATAACTGGACCTTATAAATTATATTTTAAAGGAACAACAATATATTGAACACTTATTCTATTTTTTAACCATTTTAATTGAAGACATCATTATTTTGAGTGAACCATAGTCGGTACGAATTCCAATTTCAAATTTACTCTTTTGACTTAAAAATGTGTTTAATTTATTCAGCTGACAAAGAGAGAATGAGAGATCTTCCACCTTTTTTTTTTCTCTCTCAAATGCTCACAATAAATGAGGCCAGGCCAGGCAATACTGGGCATCAGGAATTCCATCCAGGCCTCCTCCGTTAGTGGGAGGAGGCAACATATTGGGCCATCACCTGCTGCCTGCCAGGGTTTGCTGGACGTGGGAGCAGAACTGTTACTCAAACTCAAGCAATCTGATTTGGAATGCAGGCAACCCAATGCAGTATCTTAATTACCACACCAGTTTCCAACCCCACCATTACTGGTGTTTTATCATAACATTTTAAATGATCCAACTAAATGGTCTTGATAACTTTTATGTAATGTTTCCATCAATTTAACTTCAGCATAACATTGAGAATTAGGAAACCCCACCCAATTTCTCACAAATGTCTTCTTGAGATCTAAAGATTTTTCAGATAATTGTGTTGATGCCTGTAAACATATCCAAGTTTCTTTTGATTTACTCAAATCTTATTTAATGCAGCATCCAGAAATGTTTCCTCTGCAAGCACCATGAAACGGCAGCCACTGTGTGCACAGAAAATGCTGTCAGCAGAAAGTAGGGTAAACGCTGTGTTTGTAACCCCACTCAGCCCACTGCGGGCTGATGATTTTATGCAAGTTTATGTTTGGGCCCTCACAACATAAGAGAATTCTTTCTCTTGGGAGAGTGAGGGTGGGGAGGTAATTAGCTTCCCATGGCTGCCCCCACTCGTGAGTTCCAATCACTGTGAAGAGGTTCCCCGTGAGATGAGCTGAGATGATGCAATCCCCAGAAGAATCAAGTCCCCACACTCACACACCTTTGGATTTAGATTGCTTTGGTTAGTATTTATTTCCTGGTGACACATGAGACAGTTATACCGGAAAATATTCCTACTGAAAGACCTATTTCTTTAGCTTAAGCATTCCATTTGTGATCCAGTACAAGGTGCTAAGTGTATCTGGCGGGTTTCCTGGTCTTTGTGAGACACCAATTAATCACCTTGAGGGTAAGTAAGTAGCTATAAAATGGATGTTTCTAAACACATAATTTAAAATATGTAACTATGGAAGATTTCATCACTTAAATTTCAGACACACATCCTTGGGTGGGCGTCAGAGGCTTGGGGCTGTTTTTGAGATCTTACGGGTGTGATGGTTCTGTTGTGTGAACAAAGATTCTTCCTCGTGTGGCTGCATCTACAAGGACTCCAGTGAACATCATTTTAATTGCATCACCACAGTGTCAGTGAGGGATCAAAACTTGTTTCTGGTTTTCTATTTAGCGTATTGTCTTTTTATGTCTTCATTAAAACTGGGCAATTTTCTCCAAGTAGTGATAAGGTAGTAGAATCTTATCAGCTTCAAAGTTAAGGTGGCTATGAAAGTCTAATTGTGAATCATAAAACAATCATTTGCAGAAAGTAAACTTTGTTTGAATTTCTCCGACCAAATGTACATTATTCTATTTTAAATAAACACTTTTATGAAAGCAAGCTGTTACAAAATTCTCTTCTCCTAATATATTTTGCATTTGTTGCTTGTTGCCTTTCTAGGTCCTTGTTGAGATCCAGTCCTATTGAAATACTCACTGCCACTCCACAGTTTCTCTGTTGTACTCTTACATTAATTAGATTCTATCTTCCATATTCATCATTCATCATTCAACATATGAAGCACAGTATAGTGCTTAGAAATCCAATGGGCACATGAATCAACCATTTCAAGTTTTCTGAATGGATTTTTTCATACTGTGTGAGGTATCACCTCCATTTTAAGTTAACAAAAATGAATATTTTTACTTAAAAGAAAATTCCCAGGTTATATAAACTTTGAAATTAAATCTAGTACTTTTAAAGACCCAATGAAATGCAAAGCGATAGGGAAGTACAAAGGAAAGAAGGAAGGAAGGGGGGTGGGAGGGATAGAGGGAGGAAGGAAGGAAGAAGAGAGGGAAGAAAAAGAGAGAGAGAGGAAGGGAGAGGAAGGGAGGAAAGAGAAGTGAAGGAGAGAGAGGGAGAGGAGGAAGGAAGCAAATAACCAGCCCTAAGGATTTGGGGTGCATAATGAGGATAAACAGGAAAAATGCAAATGCTGGCAGCCTTAACTGTGCTCCATCTACTACCCTGAAGAAGCTCAGAGGTCAACAGTGTTTTCTGAGGGTGGGCTCATCATCCGATCACCTGATCATCTCATCGTGCTGGGGTGGGGGTGACGTGAGGGCCCACAACATAAACTTGCATAAAATCAGCAGCCCACAGTGGGCTGAGTGGGGTTACAAACACAGCGTTTACCCTACTTTCCGCTGACAGCATCTTCTGTGCACACAGTGGCTGCCGTTTCGTGGTGCTTGCAGAGGAAACATTTCTGGGTGCTGCAGCACAGGCCGTCCATGTTCACACTCTTCTAGTGGCTACAGGAGGAGGATGACAGTGATGGCTCTGATACAGTAAACACCATAACGTGAACAGGCTCTGGCTCCTGGGAGTGAGAAGGGCTGTAAAGGAAAGATACGTCGATTACTCAGTCACCTGTTTGCCAAAAGGCACCATTCACTCTTGAGAATGTGCTTTGTGACGGTACCACAAAGACCATTTAATTTTCTCGGTTAGATCTGGAGCTAGTCAATTTGCCTGTTACCCTAAGAAAAATGCAATTTAATAGTATTGCTTCATTCATTTAAAACTTAACAATTTAAAAGTGCATATTGCCCTTTCACATATTTCATGTAAGGAAAATATGAAATAGATTGTCCATCATCTCAATTTTGTTAGTAACAAAGCAGAGGCTCAGAATGCGTAATTTCATCCAAAGACACAAGCTTAGCTGGTAAGTACAGGGAACGGAAGACAGATGTTTTGTGATTCTACACTCCAGCTCCCTCCACAAACATGTAATTACCTATGTATTTAATCATGTCTGATTTCTGTGAACGAATAAATAAGAATAGGATAAAAATTTGATGTTTGGAGTGCATACTAGTTACAGAGAGAAGACGTTTAGAAATAAGTGAGGCATTACCCACAGGAATGGAAGGGGCAAGGCAGCAGACATATCAAGGGCCATTGTAACCATGGTGACACACCACTATAGAATATGAAGGTTGGTGTTACAGGAACTGGAGTGGTCAGTTGGCGGTGGGTCTAGAAGCTTTGCTTACACCTTGGGAAGATTCTGGCAGATTTTGGGCAAATAATGAGTGGGAAAAGGTGGAAGATCCAGATGGAAAGACATGTGAGAAAAGGCATGTTTATGTCAAGATTTGTCATTCATCCCAAACATGAGATTTGTAGCACGAAATGTTAACATAAAAATAGTATTTGAATTACATGAACTATGGTTTATTTTAATTCTAGTTTATTAAAAATAGCAATATCCAGAAGAAAAACCTGTTGGATGTGAACTAAAAACCACCTCACTAATTTTTTTCTGATGTCCAGGTAATCAGCCATGTTGCATGATGTTGGTAAATCCTATAGCTGTTATTTTATTTTTGTTTTCTGGTTATACTATTTATCCTGATGATAGATAGTCATCAACTTACTCTGCTATTTAGCTTCTTTCTTTCTTTCTTTCTTTCTTTCTTTCTTTCTTTCTTTCTTTCTTTCTTTCTTTCTTTCTTTCTTTCTTTCTTTCTCTTTTTTGGTAGGAGGGTTGTCTGTGTTAATCATCCAGTGTATGGTGTTCCATATTTAAAAGCAAACACAGGTCATGGAATAAATTGTTGATGAAGATTTAACATGAAAATATGTATTTTAATTCTGCATTCCACACAAACTACTCTCCTCCCCACCTTGCAAACCATCAGAACATAATTTATAATGTGATACTTACAATGTATGAAATTCCAGAAAACAGAGGGCAACATTAAGTCAGAAAGTGAGCAAAATTATCTAGGAAACAGCAGTGTGCCTTACTGTGCTAAATGATGGGCTGACAAATGATAACACATCTTTGTCAAACTCTGACTTCCACAAAGTAAAGCTTTGCTTTACCACTAAGAGAAGGATTAAGAGTGTTTCTTAAAGCAATGTGAGATGGAGGAGTTTAGAGCTCGACCTGGGCAGTAGGGCTGCAGTGTGTCTGAGGAGCCTGGCCTGGGCAGCGGCACCAGACATGCTGGAGGAAGGCCTGTCTTGTTTTGCAGTGGGGCTCTAACTGTCCTCAGGTTGCAGCACATGGAGGACTTCCAATGGGAGCACCTCTTGTGGGGCCCATGCCTCCTTTCTTCATCACCAAGGGTAAAATTCCACAGGATTGTTCTTGAGGTGGGGTGAATGGCCCAAAGAATGAGTGACATCTGTGGAGAAACTGAGTGTGAAACACTCGTGATATAGAGAAACCTGTAATTATCTGAAGTCAGAGGAACATCTACAAAACACCAGCTCCACGGAGGAGAATCAGTTCTGCCTACCCACACATGTGTCCATAGCGAGGTCACCATGCCCAGTGCTAACAGAGCTCTGCTTTATTCTAGAGTCCGAGGTGTGAAGCCACGGAAGCCAATCTGATCAGGAGTGTTCCACCAGCAGCCATGGCCAACAGTGCTGGTGGGCATGAGTAAGAGACCCCTTCATTCAACCCCATCTTCAAAATACATTAAACATCAGTCTTTCACATTTTAGAGTATGAATCCAAACAAGACAAGCGACATTTGGTCAAGTCAAATCTGTAGTCACAACTTTTTCCAAATATTGTGGTATCAGCAATGCTGGTTTTAAAGGGTTAGCCTTCAAACAGTCCCATACGATTTGGAAAACAGTTTCCATACTGACGTGCTTTTTCTTTTGGAGCTGCGTGGCGTTCCCAAGGATGCCATGTTTGGAGAATTGCACCGGCACAGAATTCGTGCTCCTGGGCCTGCTGCAGTACAGCCCCGCCCACTTCTGTCTCCTTGCCCTCATCACTGTGATGTTCTTTGTCACACTGACTGGAAACGGCCTCCTGATTCTGCTGATCCTGGTGGACCCGCAGCTCCACACCCCCATGTACCTGTTCTGTTGGCAGCTCTCTCTCATCGACATCCTCTTCACACTCGCCATCATCCCCAAGACGGTGTCTGACTACCTGCTGCACAGGATGCTCATTTCTGCTGCTGGCTGTGGCACGCAAATCTTCCTGGGGTTGGCGTTAGGTGGAACTGAGTGTCTCCTCTTGGGCCTCATGGCCTACGACCGATACGTTGCCATCTGCAAACCTCTTCACTACCCGCTCCTCATGAACTGGGCCCTCTGCAGGCAGGTGACAGCCAGCTCATGGGCGAGTGGAGCTGTCAATGCCTTGATTCACACCGTTTACACCATGAGACTCCCCTTCTGTGGGCCCAGAGAGATCCATCATTTCTACTGCGAACTTCCTGGTGTCCTGCGTCTCTCCTGTGAGGACACCTCTGCCTACGAGATGGGTGTGTTGATCAGCACCACGGTTCTGCTCCTTATCCCTTTCTCAGCCATCCTCGCCTCCTACTCACTCATCCTGATCACCATCATCCAAATGACTTCTGCCGAGGGCCGGAAGAAAGCTTTCTCCACCTGCTCGTCCCACTTGATGGTGGTCAGCCTGTATTACAGTGCCATCATTTTCATGTATATGAGGCCAATCTCTTCCCACACTTCAGGCCAAGACAAGGTAGCATCTGTCTTCTACACCATTCTGACTCCCATGCTCAATCCCATGATCTACAGTCTTCGAAACAGGGATGTGATGGGGGCCCTGGGAAGAATCCTAGGGGAGTGCTTGTCATGTATGAAAGCGCAGATGTGAAGAGCCGGGGTGGGGGATCCCAAGGTTACCGAAGGTGTCCACCAGGTGTTTCTTTGTGACCTTTCTTGACCTAACCACGCACCCATATCTACCTCTCCATCCATGTTGAGTGATATCTTTTCACTTGGAAGCAAAGTGTGCTCTGTCTCAGGACAAAGGCACAAAATTAAAAAAAAAAGAGAGAGAGAGAAGAAAATTTACTTTCATTGCAACCCTTTTAAAACTACATACCAAGGGACTGATGCTGTGGCATAGTAGGTTAAGCCTCCACCTATGACTCTGGCATCCCATATGGGTGACAGTTGTAGTCCTGGCTGCTCCACTTCCAATCCAGCTCCCTGCTAATGGCCTGGGAGAGCAGTGGGAGGATGGTCCAGGTGCTTGGGCCCCCATGCCTACATGGAGGACCCAAAGGAGGCTCCTGGCTTCAGATCGGCCCAGATCCAGCCATTGTAGTCATTTGGGAGTACACCAGCAGATGGAGCGCCTCTCTCTCTCTCCCTCTCCCTGTCTGTAGCTGTCCCTCTCAAATAAATAATTTTTAAAAGAAAATTATAGGGGCCGGCACTGTGGCATAGCAGATAAAGAGCCGCCTGCAATGCTGGCATCCCATATGGGGACCTCCCAGCTCTCTGCTATGCCTGGGAAAGCATCAGAAGATGGCCCAAGTCCTTGGGCCCCTGCACCCATGTGGGAGACCCAGAAGAAGCTCCCAGCTCCTGGCTTCAGATTGGCCCAGCTCCAGCCATTGTGGCCAATTGGGGAGTGAACCAGAGGATGGAAGACCTCTCTCTCTCTCTCTCTGCTTCTCCTTCTCTCTTTCTCTCTGTAACTCTGACTTTCAAATACATAAATAAATCTTTTTAAAAAAGAAAGAAAACTACATACTCGATACCATTTTGTTAATAGTAACTACTTGCACTGACTTGGTGTTATATAAAGCATTTGTATCAAAGGCAAGGCTTCACAGACACTGGATTGCCCATATTTCCATGAGATTTTAGTAACAGCCATGTGATTAGCTCTGGGCAGTGAACGCTGGGACAGAGCAAGAGGCATCATTTCCTGTCTCCTCTGTCTTTTCAAACAGTGGAGCCCCTGGAACTCGTGGGGCAGAGGAGGGGCAGACCCAGTGGCATCAGAGTGTGGCTCTGTATGCCAACACCACCTATTGCCATGGTTAATGCCAGGTGCCCTCACTAGCATGGCCAAGTACACTAGCAGGCTTTTCCTGATGCTCCTTAGGCTCAAGGGGCCACACAGAGCCAAGTTCTGTGGCAAGCACACGCCCTTGTTAACGATTTTGATGATTCCTCTGTACATGTGGAAGCCAACGTTCATGTTTAGAAATATAAAAAACTAGACCAAATCAACACATTTCTAAACTTTCTGGGGCTTCCCAAGACAACAGGAATTTTCCCTGTAGTTAAATACTGGCAGATTATTTGTCTAGACTTCCCTTCATGCCTCGGAGCCGGTGTTTACCGGTGCTGCAAGATTGTCTGTGGTTTCATCTGCCACGGCTGTGTGTTGTGTTGAGGACGTCGCTGGCTTGGTGCCTGTGTTGGGATTTTCCAGGTCTTTGGATTCTGTTCACTTTTATTTCATTCACACTTTGCTTTCTGAAAGGGACCACTATGAATTAGTTTACTGTTTCTCAGTAATTGAATCATCTAATCTCAAAACACTCCACTTTGACTCACAGAATGAAAATGAAGTAGCAAGCTTGCCCCTGCCAGGTGTCTGAAGGCCATCTGGAGGTGTGGTGGGTCGGCACGGGGTGCACACTCGGCCTGTGAGAACTCCTCTGCCCTCCTCTTCTTCCTTCTCCCTGAGACCCAGCAAGGACACGCATGGCTGGAGCGTGCAGATCTCAGGATGGGGACTCTTTGTGGTCTCAGAGCCACCTGGGCAAAGTTATCTAAATAGGAGCATGGGGCCCACTACATGCATAAATTAATGGAAAGGCATCCTAAGTTCATGGATTGGAACACTCACTGTTGTTCAAATGACAACACTACTCAAAATCATTTACAAATTCGATACAATCTGTATAAAAATCCCAATGCTACTTTTTACAGAAATAGAAAATGATATCTTGAAATTAATTTTAAATCTCAATCAAAGCATTAAAGCAAGTTTACAATGATTAAAGTAGGACAGTTTATCCTCCCTGATTTCAAAACTAACTGCAAAGCAACAGTCAAAAATACTCATTGCACTGACTTTAGCAATGATTTCTTGGATTATATCAAAGTCACAGGTCATGAAAGACAAATAGTTAACTTGTAATCCATAAAAATTAAAAATGTTTGTACCTCAAAGAACGCTTTCTTTTTTTTTTTATTTTTTTATTTTTTTTTTTTTATTTTTTGACAGGCAGAGTGGACAGTGAGAGAGAGAGACAGAGAGAAAGGTCTTCCTTTGCCGTTGGTTCACCCTCCAATGGCCGCCGCGGCCGGCGCGCTGCGGCCGGCGCACCGCGCTGATCCGATGGCAGGAGCCAGGAGCCAGGTGCTTTTCCTGGTCTCCCATAGGGTGCAGGGCCCAAGCACCTGGGCCATCCTCCACTGCACTCCTGGGCCACAGCAGAGGGCTGGCCTGGAAGAGGGGCAACCGGGACAGAATCCGGCGCCCCAACCGGGACTAGAACCCGGTGTGCCGGCGCCGCTAGGCGGAGGATTAGCCTAGTGAGCCGCGGCGCCGGCCAAAGAACGCTTTCAACAGATTGAAAAGATGACACATGCAATTGGAGAAAATATTTGTAATTAATATGGACAACATACAAATATCCAAACTATATAAGTAACTCTACCTTAGTACCAACAATGGTCAAAAAGATTTAAATGGGCAGAGGATTTAATTACAGATTTTTCCAAAGAATATACACAGTGGGGCTGGCGCTGTGCTGCAGCAGGTTAATCCTCCGCCTGCATTGCCATCATCCCATATGGGCACTGGTTCTAGTCATGGCTGCTCCTCTTCCGACCAGCTCTCTGCTATGGTCTGGGAAAGCAGTGGAAGATGGCCCAAGTCCTTGGGCCCCTGAACTCTCACGGGAGACCCAGAAGAATCTTCTAACTCCTGGCTTTGGATCAGCACAGCTCCGGCCACCACAGCCTTTGTGGAGTGAACCACAGATGGAAGACCTTTTTATCTGTCTCTCTGTCTCTCACTGTCTGTAACTCTGCCTCTCAAATAAATAAAATCTTTTTAAAAATATACACAGTGGACAAGTTCATGATAAGATGGTCAATTTATGAGCAATTAGGGAAATGCAAATGAAAGCCACAATGAGATAAACCCTCATCCCTTTAGGAAACCTATTATCAAAAAAAAAAAAAAAAAAAAAAAAGAGGAGACAATGAGTGCTGGCACAGGTGACAGGACTTGGAGAAATCGGGGTCCTTGTGCATTGTTGATGGGGATTTTAAATGATAGCCACTGTGAAAAACAGCATGGTGTGTCCTCAAAGTGTTAAAACAGAACTAGTCTATGCCCAGAAATTCTACTTCTGGGTGTAAATGAGACTTGAAAGCCAGTGCTCAAACATACTGTAAACACAGTTCATAGCACTGTGACCCACGGGTAGCCCAAGTGTGGACAGGATCCAAGTGCCAGAGGACAACTGGCGAGCATGTGACGAGTCAGTGCTGTGGAGCATTCTGTGGCCGCGTGCTGCCACACAGGCCAGACTGGAGAGCACGTTCCCAAGTGAATGAGTCCTGTTTTGTGTGGAGGAGCGCTCAGAAGAGGTGGTTCCCACAGCTCGGACTGAGGAACAGGGAGCAGGACTGGGGCGGGGGCAGCAGGAGGCCCTGGTTCAGGGCGAGGGGGATGGTGCTGACCGGCACACAGAGGTATGCATCTAATGTCATGGAATAGAACAGCACACACAATTACTGTGCAAACTTATGTGATGTGTGTTTTACCACAGCAAAAAAGCTAGGGAATAGAAAGGTTAAACTGTACCAATAGGCACTTCTCCAAGAAAAACACACCAGTAATTCAATTACTGGAAACCATGGGAAAAATATAAGACCATTCAGGGCATTATCTGTAATAAAAAATGTATAATGTTTGATAGTTTCTAACTAGTATCTCCCAAAGTGATTAATGCTATCCTTTTATTACCTATTTTGAAACTTAAAAAATACTTTAATCGTTTACTAGTGATTTTTGACATAATGAGAATAGTACCTAATTCTTTAATTATTCCCCAACTCAATATTGTAAGAATTTCTGGGAATATATTTGTATTAAATTTATCACATTCACTTTAATGTACTAAACTGGCTAACCAATAAAATCACAGCTGACAAATAAATTAATATATGTAGACACATTCCTGCATGTAATTACTGAATTAAAATGTTACAATATATGACTCCATACAGTTTTGAGATATATTGGAAGACACAGAATAAATATATCAAATTCTCCATTGAGTTCACAGTTAATATGCCTAGGAAACATTTAAGGAAATTAGAAGAACTCAATCCGTGACCTTGGTCTTGTGTTATTACTGACTTATTCTCAGTGGACATTCCTGAGGGAACACACACACACACACACACACACACACTCATCTCCACCTGAAGAGTGCTGCAGCAGTGGCTGCTGCGAGTCTTCGTGGGGAAACCTAAGATGTCAAGTACAGGGGTGAGAGGTGAGGACACACATGGGGCTGAAAAAAATATCCAGAGAAATTCAGCGAGAAAAATGACTGTTCGTATGACAGCAGGATGACTTCAGCTATCCAATCCTGTGAGTCTGAAAGTGCAGAGGTACAAAGAAGCATAGGCTAAATGCATTTTTATTTATTACGTAAAAGTTGGGATTTTTTGAAAGAGGTTAAGAGAAGTTTTATTAGAATTAATTAAGTATTGTTATTTACAATTTATTAAGTAGTAGATTAAGCAATTAACTTAACAAGAGAACTTGGAAAGAAAATTATATTTGACTGAGATGAACATAAAAGATAAGTGGATAGATAGATACTTTTTCCATCAAAATTGAAAAAGAAAATGGGCTACTCAAATACTTATAAACCCTTTAAAAAACAGGACACTCATTTTAAACCTAAAGCAAAGATTACTACACAAAATTTGGTTCCTTAATGCCCAGGGTGATATAACAACAAAACTGAAAACACAGCAAATGACAGACATTATCTAGACAATTTTTGACTAGTTTTACAGTGAATAAGATCAATGTCTGCACCAAATTATACTACATTCATTTTTTTAAAAAACAGGCAGAGTGGATAGTGAGAGAGAGAGACAGAGAGAAAGGTCTTCTTTTTGCCATTGGTTCACCCTCCAATGGCCGCCACGGCTGGTGCGCTGCGGCCGGCGCACCGCGCTGATCCGATGGCAGGAGCCAGGAGCCAGGTGCTTCTCCTGGTCTCCCATGGGGTGCAGGGCCCTAGCACTTGGGCCATCCTCCACTGCCTTCCCGGGCCACAGCAGAGAGCTGGCCTGGAAGAGGGGCAACTGGGGAAGAATCTGGTGCCCCGACCGGGACTAGAACCCGGTGTGCCGGCGCCACTAGGTGGAGGATTAGCCTATTGAGCCACGGCACCAGCCAAATTATACTACATTCTTAAAACATCGTCCATTTACACATAATAATGAAAATGAGTGAGGATATGTGCTAAAATATTCATGAACTCTAATGGTATTTCAAAATGTGAAAGAATTTATTTGGCCTTAAATGCATGCAAAATACTGAAAGAAAGAATAAAGTTTGGGAGGCAGATGCTGTGCACCATGTCCAGACCTGAGACAGACCCCTGGGCAAGTCACAGTCACCTTCAGATGGGCCGGGGTCATGGATGATGTCCCCAGGAGTGGGCGCCTCCGTGTCAGTGCAGGGCATGGGAAGACAGGTGCCTGTATCTTTGGTGGATTGCCATCTGCACTAAAATCATTCCAAACCACAACGATCTGTGCAAGGAAATGCGTATATAACCTGTGTGGCTGCGGTGATGTTCAGAAGCAGATCCGAGCTGGAGTCTGGGTAGGAATGGCTGAGTTTGTACAACAGGAAGAGGTTCAGGAGCTAACCTGTAAAGACACTCCCTGATTAAATGGAGCTGGGTTCTGAGGCGGGTTGGGTCCTAGCAGATGAGGATTTCTATGGTTCCTGTGAAGAGGTTGGAAGCTAAGGTATGAGAGCCCAAATCCTTGGCAGTGGTTGTGGAGGCTGCGACTCCTGCTTCTTCCCTGGAGTTTTGTAGCTTTTTGCTCTGCAGTGAGGGCACAGAAGAGAACAACTTTACATATCTAGAAATTGGCAATCAGAATTCACCATATATTTTTAAAATTATGAGTGAAATAATGCCCCCTGATTTTAAGAGAGGTTGACCCTGCCCTGTTGTGCCAGGAACACCCAAGAAAGGGATTTTATTTTTCAATGTGAGTGATAGGTGGCTGCAGACTTGAGGTAAGCCTTGGCATAAAAACATGGAAGAAAGCTCACTCTTAGGGGTTATAAAAATATATTCAGATACGAGTCCATAATTTATTCATTTACATCAATTTCTATGCATATGCTTCTAGTATAAGATGTGATATTGATGACATTTCAATCTGCAGGGAAATAAAATACCCATATCATAATAAAGTCATTTGGAAATATATTATTCTCTAAATTCACAGAATACCATAAAGTCTTGTGGTCATGCACGTTTGCTTCCTCAAAGTTTATTTATGAGGTAGAAAATGGGATGCCTTTTTCAAACTATTCTGTTCTTTATAGAAAAGCTGAACTATTTCATGAATGAGGAAGTCAGCTAAAACAGTGAATTATAAATGGATTAGTGCTTCACGTGTAACTGTGGACTCTGCTTCCAGGGAAACCTGAACGAACGCTTCATGGAACACCACAATCACACGTGCGCTGATTTCATCCTCCTGGGCTTGTTCCCCCGCTCAGGGGCTGGGCTGCTCCTCTTCCTCCTGGCTGCTCTCGCTTTCCTCGTGGCCCTGCTGGGCAACCTGTGCATGGCCCTGCTTATCCTGCTGGATGCTCATCTCCACTCCCCCATGTATCTCCTCCTCAGTCAGCTCGCCCTCACCGACCTCAGTTACAGCTCCACCATCGTCCCCAAGATGGCTGCAGACTTCCTGTCTGGGAACACGGCTATCTCCTGCACTGGGTGTGGCCTTCAGAGTTTCTTCTTCTTGACTTTAGGCGGTGCAGAAGCCCTGCTCCTGACATGCATGGCCTACGATCGCTACGTGGCCATCTGCTGCCCTCTCCACTACGCCGTCCGCATGAACAGGAGAGTGTGTGCACTGATGGTGACAGCGTCCTGGATGATGGGCTCCCTCAACTCCTGTGCTCACACTGCCTATGCACTGCACATCCCCTACTGCCGGTCCCGGGCCATCGACCACTTCTTCTGCGACGTCCCAGCCATGCTGACCCTGGCCTGCGTGGACACCTGGGCCTACGAGTACACGGTGTTCGTGAGCACCGCCCTCTTCCTGGTGCTGCCTTTCCTCGGCATCGTGTGCTCCTACGGCCGGGTCCTCCTTGCCGTCTCCCGCATGCACGCAGGGGCAGGGCGGAAGAAGGCCTACTCGACCTGCAGCACCCACCTCACCGTGGTCACGTTCTACTATGCACCTTTTGCTTACACCTATCTACGCCCAAAGTCCTTTCGTTCCCCGGCAGAGGACAAGGCCCTGGCTGTCTTCTACACCATCCTCACCCCCATGCTCAACCCCATCATCTACAGCCTCAGGAACAAGGAAGTGACAGGGGCCTTGAGAAGGGCGACTCAGAGAATCTGCCCTGTGAACGTGTAGACCAGGTTCTCGTCCGAGGTTCCCAGGACTGAGTGCAGAGTCTTTCAGAAGTGTGTGTTTATGGAAGCTGTTATTTCCCACCTAGAGTGGAAGGACTAACAACCACATGGAGAAAAAAAATACCACTCACCTGGACAAAACAGCCCTATACATGCGTGTCTGCCTCCAGACTTAGCCTTCATCTTCATGGAGTTTTTGTCTGTTGATATCAAATGTATTTATTTACCACTGATACTCCTAAGTTGTCAATGAAGGTTATTTCTTGCCCTGCAGAAATGATAATAGAAATTGCCTAACAGAAGGGGTATTCAGCATCATTTCTGCCTTCCATTTCTTTTCTGATAATTTTCCATTTTGATTTTTAGTAAATCTAAAACAGACTGATGGCTGTTTTCTGAATGACTAAATCTAATTGAAATCATTAAATTCATTGTTTCTTTCCTTGTAGTCATTTAGCTTTCCTGGACCAGTTCCTCCTACCTTCAGTGTAGGCAACTTTTCCTTTTCGCAATTCAGTAGAGTTTGCCAAGATTCTGGAGTTCTTATGCTCTCATGGCTGGGAGAGGATGTGGCTTTGCTTTGTGTGGGGTCATGGATCCTAGTGCTTCGAAGTCTGGTCTGCTCTAGTCAACAACCCCTTCAAAAACATTGTGATAAATTCCTGATAAATTATTTCAAAATAAATATTTTAGTACATCTATAGCTGGTAATTCTCAAAAATGAAGCTTTTCTTAAGATATCTAACTTTATATAAATCAATTTCATGCATGCAAACTTGAATTCATTTGAATATAAACTTAATCACTACCATTTCAATGATTTTTTTCACTTTGGGAGTGACTTGGAGAAATCAGACAAAAAAATAGTAGTTGCACGCTTCAAATGCCTTTATGCATTCCATCACTGTATCTTCCATTGCAAGGTAAATTAGTTTACAAAATTTTCTTTGTCATTAACAATTAGTTCACCTGGATCTTAATATGAAAAGCATTATTTTCCATTAAGAAACCTTCAGTTTTAATTGTTTCTTTTGAAAAGGATACGGGCTCTGAGGGAGTTCCCATCTCCTGCCCCCCGCATGCCCACAGCATCCATGATGGGCTGGGCTGAAGCCAAGGGCTGAGAACCCGGTCCTGGCTTCCCATGCAGGTGGCAGGGGCCCAACTCCTTGAGCAACCACCTGCTGCCCCCTAGGCTTTGCATTAGCAGGAAGCTGGAATCCAGAGCACAGCTGGGACCCAAACCCAGGCACTCTGAGTGGAATGCAAGCCTCTTAAATGGGTCTTAACCACTAAGGTAACAATCCACCCTAGTTTTCTTTTGTTAATTTGTAAATATTTTAAAAATTTATTTCTATTTCAGAAGTTGTAGCTATTTCTTTGCAATGCAGTGGATTTTAAAGCCATGGACTTGCAATGAACTCTGAGAGCCTGCCATGCTTTACTACAGTGGTCATGTGCACACTTTCATTTTCTTCTAATTTACAAAATAAATGAAATAGTTATTTTTAATTTTTATTATTTTAATTTTTGATGAAGAAAGTCGAATATCTAAGCTCCCTGGTGTGCCCTGCCTTAGCATTCAGATCAGGGAGTTAATGTTAAAGCAACACTACAGGGATGGGCTCTGGGCAGAAGAGTCATCCTCCCGCCAGGGGTCAGTTTGCTGCCCACACGAGCCCTCTTGCATCCCAGCCAGTGCCTCTCCCACCCACTCTGCTACACCTGCTGCTGCCACCACCACTGATCTCACCACAGCCATTCCCTTGGGACCCATGGTGTCCAGAACTGTTTGTTCCGATGTGGATGTGTGTATGCGCATGTGTGTGCAGTTGGGGAGCCCAGGTGCAGGCACCACAGCTGGACTGCAGCCGTGTGCTGATGCTGCCCTTAAACTGCTCCCGTGCACGCTCAGACATGGAGTGAAGAATTCCAGTCTGGCAACAGCAGAGCCATCAGTCTCATCCGGGTCCCTTCTCACTGCACGTGCACATGTCCCACACTACGGGGACTGCCCCTCATTCTCTAATTGCATCGTGGCCTCAGACAACAAGGTGTGCCGCGTCAGTTTGGATGATTTTGTTGCTGAGTGCAGGTACATGTGTACATTGTGTAAAAAGCCATAACTCAAGGGCGAGGTGCTGAAACAGAGAAAGCAAGTTTATCAGAGTACTGGTAAACCTAGGAGCGGGGGACGAGCATCCTGCTGAGACTGTCTGTCTGTCCTTTATAGCTGGTTTTACATCCCAGTGGCTGGACAGAGAGGGACAAAGCCAAAAGGTGAGAATGGCTGCAGACCCTTAGCAATGGTATCACTGGAACTCTCTGTCCTTCTTGAATTGACTTCAAAGATGGGGTCAGGTGAAATTGCTTCTTCTCGAGGTTCTATGTTGGTGTTTGCTTGGTGTTACGCTAAAGTCACAAATAATTTTAATTAAATGAAACTGATTCATGCCCATGGTACAAATGTCATGTGATTGAAAGATTTTGAAAAAGACAGGAAAAATATTTTAAATCTTAGAACACATAAAACCTTTTAAAACCATGATTAAAAATTCATAATTTAAAACGATGAGGGCAAACACTTAGCACAGCAGTTAAAAAACTGATAACACTTGTGATCCAGCTTAATGCTAACACAAGAGGTAATGTCTCAAATTCTGTGGACCTGCGATCCCCACAAAGACCCGGACACCAGTATGCTTTCTGGAGGGCACCTGGTTTTGCCATGAGAGAAGGCCTGTATATGGTCTGTTCCCTCCAATCAGTTCTATGAGCCACCAGTGGCAGGTCCAGCTCCCTCTAAAGCTAATTCCCAAGCCCATTCTTCCACTCCATGTAGTCACTTGGATTGTCCTGCAGGGGCCCCCCGATTTATCTCTGTGTCCTGCTGGAGGCTTTACTCCCTGTGCAGATCGAGAGCTGTCCTTGGTAGAGCTCCAAACCTGTGACCTCTGTGTTACTGCAGATTGTATTTCTCCTGACATTTTTGACAAATTATCATTCAACAGTAATATAGAGTAGGTACGAATCACTTTAATTTAATTAAAAGTATTGGTTAAATTCAGATGCCAGTTGTACACCACTCTAAAACATGAGGAATGCAAACAGAGTGTCCCGGTACCTGTCCCAGAACACACTGTCTTTCAGGTCTGTTTCATTTCCACTTGGTATATTTCATGCTTCCACTGAAAAGCCAAGGGAGGGAAAATCAACAATTATGTGTGGATTTATGCTAGTGAGCAGTCGCTTCCATGAACTTGCTCCTGCATTAAACACAACGACCGTGGGTCAGATCAGGGAGCCCCTGAACAGCTGTCTCCATTCCAACCGTGGACAGGGTGTGGGATCAGGTGAGCCGCTGACAGGTCCTCCACAAAATCCAAAGACAGTGTTTCAGCTCAGATAAATCCTGAGAGATATCCCCATTCCGTCCAATAACACTGGGTCAGTTCACATGATGCCAATTGTGTAGCATTCAGAACTTGAGGAACACAAGCTGTTTCTAAAGTTGATTATGTCACATTAACACACTAGAAGCTATAAACTGCATACGTGGCTCATGCAATATTTGGGCTGGGAAGCAACAGTCTGGTCTGTTCAAACACCATGGAGAGGGGCACAGGGGATGGGAGTAGGCAGCCAGGACTACTGCTTCTGGGAAGGGAAAATCCCGAACACTGTGGTCATGGCCCCCAGGACCTCCTTGTTCCTGAGGCTATAGATGATGGGGTTGAGCATGGGAGTGAGGATGGTGTAGAAGACAGCCAGGGCCTTGTCCTCTGCTGGGGAGCACAGGTTCCTGGGACGCAGATAGGTGTAGACAAAGGGCGCGTAGTAACAGGTCACCACAGTTAGATGAGTGGAACACGTGGTGAAGGCTTTGGTTCTCCCCTGTTGTGAGCGCATTTGGAAGACAGCCAAGAGAACCCTACCATAGGAAGCAGTGATGCCCAGGAAAGGCAGGAGGAGAAAGAGACTGGTGCTCACAAAGACCATGTACTCGTACACCCAGGTGTCCATGCAGGCCAAAGGCAGCATGGCTGGGACGTCGCAGAAGAAGTGGTCAATGGCCCTGGACCTGCAGTAAGGAATGTGCAGGGCGTAGGCTGTGTGTGCCAAGGAGTTGAGAGAGCCCAGGGCCCAGGATCCTAGGATCATCTTAATGCACAGGCGCCTGCTCATGCGCACTGGGTAGTGCAGGGGGTGGCAGATGGCCACGCACCGGTCGTAGGCCATGGAGGCCAGGAGCAAGCCTTCTGAGCATGCCATGGTAAGGAAGAAGAAACTCTGCACCCCACAGCCCAGGAAGGAGATGGCTTTCTGTCCAGAGATGAAGTTGAAGGCCATCTTGGGCACAGTGCTGGAGATGTGCATCAGGTCCATGAGCGAGAGCTGGCTGAGCAGGATGTACATGGGCGTGTGCAGCCGGGTGTCCCTGTGGATTAGGTGGATCATGGTTGAGTTGCCCGCCATTGCGAGAAGGAACACCAAGATGATGAGTGACAGGAGCAGGGCACCGGTTGGGTTTTGGGGAAACAGCCCCAACAAAGTGAAGTCACTGGAAGTGTGGTTCCATCTCTCCATGAATGCCAACCCCCTGTCTGCCTGAAAGGAAGAAGAGAAACCAGCGGGAAGCACAGAGGGGTGAGGAGCCAGGGAACAGAGCCTTGGCTGTCTTTTCTTGGGGTGAACTTCCCTGTAGCTCTGCAGCCGACTGGGATCTAGTTCATTGTCAGAACCCTTGGCCCAGTCCAACCACCTCTAGCAAGTGCCTCAGCAAGTCAGGGAACCCAGGGGCTTCAAAGGGTTCATGGGAAATGGAGTTGAGAGACAGGTTCATTTTGCTGCAAAAACATGGCCTTCATGCATGGATTTCACAGCATGCATTCTCCATGGATCATTTGGTGACCTCTGCTCTGACCTGCCTCTGGGCTCTGTGTCTGACCCGCAGCACCAAGGCTGTCAAGATAAACAGAGAGAGCGTCCTCCTGAGCCTCCTGGCCACGCACAGCCCTCCCACATGGTCTCAGGCCACGGGCACTGAGTGAACCAGGATTGCCCACACTGCCCAACCTCTCCATGTATTCATTCACAGTAGAAGCTACCATGCGTGACACGGAAACTTGCTGAAGGTCTAGATCCTAGGTCCTCCATTACCCCACCCTCACCTACATCTGAATTCCTGATCTCCCTCTAAGGCCCCAGGGGCTCCTGCCCAATGACCCTATGGCTGGCCTCTGAGACTCATCCCTTCCCAAATCCTTTCTTTATGGTCAAGGCCCCATAGTCCAATAAGACTCGGTGGACTCCAGGCCGGTCTTCCATGTGGGTGGAAGGGACCCAGGCACTTAGACCCTCACCTGCTGCCTCCCAGGGGCATTGTCAGGAAGCTGGACATCGTCATACATTGACCTGGGTGCTGCTCGGGTTCTTTATTTCCCAGTTGCAAAGAATAGCGAAGTAACAGCTTGTGGCGATCATTTACTTTCAGAGCCTGAAGATCAACTGGACCCTCCTGTGGCTTTGCTAACTTTGACGGAAACGCTGAGTGAGGGTTTGCCAGAGCTAATGTGGAATTGATATTACAGATGAGTGACGGACAATGCCGTCAATAAAGAGTGCACAAGAAAGGACTGGACGGGGCAGATACCACCGGGCAAGGGTGCCTGCTTGGGTGACAGAGTCCTTGCTTCCTCTACCATTTAAAACTGAAAATGCATCCTCCCTGGGGACAGAGGTGTGATGAGCAGGTAAAGTCATTGGTTCAGCTCTCCAGGCCATATGGGAGCTACGCATTGAATTGAACCAAGTACTTGCCTCAAAACTACGTTTGTGTGAGAGTTCTCTCTTATAAAGTGAAAGCAGATCAGTTAAGATTATTCTTGCACATAGAAGCCCTGGAAATAAGCAGAGCAGAGCCTCCTCTGGCTGCTTTCTTCATTGCTTTTTAAACTCAGGTTTAGATTCAAGGGAAGAAAGAGTCCAGCAAGGCTCCCAGCAGGTGTGGGCTCCACAGCAAGCCCTGAGCACAAAGGACTGAAAGTTTCCCTGTTCTCAGGCTTCCTGTTCAAAGGGAGACACAGGTTCACATCTTGATGTCTGCTGTGCAGACTGGAGCCGGACGCCTGATGGCTGTCACTACAGCCCCTGTGTTTCCTAGGCTGAAACCACACACGATGCCGGACAATGGAAGCGTGGTTCTTTTCAGGATTCTGTGAATCCTGGACTTGCAGCCTCAAGGCATGGGTTCTGGAGCTGGGCTCAGGGTCTATTTCCATTGATACCTCACCACCCTATTGGGCAGGGGCCATGACGTGCTGCACCAGAGTCACAGGAAACACCACCTCCGCGGTCCTACTTGCACCTGGAGAATACTGTTCCTGTGACTGTGGAGTGGGCCCAAGCTTAGTACCTCCCTTGGACATCTAGAAAGTTTATCGCTGAAATTTATGTACATTTCAAAAGAAAGAGATGAAAAGATCCATGAGCTATTATATGTAAGCATAGAAAATGAAAGTCCTGAACTTATTTTCCAGAAGTGAAGAGTGATCCACTCTTTCAAAAAGACTTCCAGACCATCAGCCCAAGACCAACAAGCCACTCGCCCAAGGCTCTGCTCACTTCCTGCCGACAGCTTGGCAGACAGAACTGAGTGAGCTGTGCACACAGCTTGTCCCCAGCAAGGGTCACTCTCCTTGTCATTCCCTACTTAGCCTGAGAGGCCTCTTGCCTAGAGAATTCAGTTCTGAGCCTGGCTTCACAGGCAAGAGCAGGTGCACCTTAGACTCACTTTTGGCGTCGGCAGTTTTTCATGGAGCTGCCTGTTTCCTGGACAGCACAGCCATTTCCTTGTGCTAAAGAAACTGCATCTCCATCATAACTCCTTGGGTTAAAGCTAACCCAGGTGTCAGGATTCAGCAGTGTTACTGGGACCTGCTTTGTCTCAGGTCCAGAGCGTGTGTACTGGAAGAAGGAGCAGTTTTAGTGTGACACACTTCGTGCTGACAGCCCATTGAAATTTTACAATGTCCCAGTGCCACATGGTGCTCACACAGCATGTCACCAAGGCAAAGATGAACGGACGTGTCACTGATCGATGGGCCCCTCATCAAACCAAAATCTGCTACAGCTGTGAGAATCTCGTAATCTGAAAAAAAAATCCATGGGAGGGAAGTCCTGAGAAACGGTGTCATGCCTCCTTCCCCCACCCCAGCCCTTCTCCTTACATTAAAATCAGAAAACACCTCCGCCGCCCCTTGTGCACTCTTCCTCTTTCGCGTGTGCCATGCTGAGTGAACCCATCTCCCTCTCCTTCCACCTTGCTCCTAGAAAACAGACAGATGTTTCTCACGCAGCTTGCTCAGGTCCTGCGTGGAGCCCGGGGGTGTGAGGTGCTGTGCTTTACGTGCAGGGCCTCACCCCATCACCTCGACACATTCCTCCCTCTCCGCTAATTGATCCCCAATGTCCAAGTCCATGGGGACCCACGCCTCAGCCTTTCCACCTGCCCTGCTGGGCTGCAGATCAGCGCAGTCCTGGACTTGGATGGGTCAGCACCCCAGCTCCTCTGCTGCATTTGGCTGCTGCTCAGAGTGAGATGAAGAGAGGACACGGCTACCGCCTGAGCACGTGACCGCAGTGCTTGCGGGGCTTCGTCTGTCAGGGACTCAGGGTTACAGATGCAGAAAGTGTGTGTCCAAGTGCTCAACTGAGCGAAGTGGAGCTGGAACCATGGATAATTTCCTGTCCCCTCTCTGCCGGGTTTGCAGAGGAATTATTGGGAATGGCGACTAAATAAATGTTGTTATGACAGAAGTGCTTTCTCCCGTTTGTACTAGGGCAAATGGGGACCCATGAAAACAGGGATCAGCTGGTTCCGATATGTGGTGCCATCCAGCACGCTCCCACTCCAGATTGGCGCACCGTGGACAGGGAAGCAATGCAGGCAGGGAGACTGGAGACTTCACGTCTTTACAACGGGGGCTTCAGGGCACTGTAGGAACTAAGGGAGACAGCACAGTGTCTTCTTCCCAGGCAGGGATCAGCAGGCTCCATGAAGTCGAACCATCTCACACAGCCATCGAAAGGATATCCAGTGACACATACAAGTCTGTCTTCTGGATCGTGGCTTGTGCCCTAGGGTCTTGTAACATGTTCTCGGTAATATCAGTGCCTATTAAGACACAATGCCACACAGGACAAAACTGGCCAAAGGAGCTCTGCTGCTTGACACGTGGGATTGGAGGAGCTATGCACAGGCAGAGGTCTCATGGCCACTGTTGTCTTCTACTGGCACCCTCGGCAGTGCTGTCCCTGCATCTACCTGGAAGACTCCAGCTCAGTGAAGGCCACCTCAGCCTGGCAGTAGCCCTGTCCCACACAGGAAGTGAAACCCAGCTCAGGGAACCCCAAACCCCGACACAGGCTCTCTGCCAGGTCACAGTCACTAAAACTAGTAATCCAGGCCTCCCCCACGCCCCCCCAAACACCAGCCCATTTTCACAGTCCTTAGAATCAACCGGGAGAAGAAAATGCAGGGGCTGGTACTGTGGTGTAGTGGGTAAAGCTGCTGTCTGCAGTGCCGGCATCCCATATGGGCATGGGTTCAAGTCCCAGCTGCTCTACTTCTGATCCAGCTCTCCGCAATGTCCGAGGAAAGTTGCGGAACATGGCCCCAGTGCTTGGGCCCCTGCATCCGTGTGGGAGACCTGGAAGAAACTCCAAGCTCCTGGCTTTGGATGGGCTCAGCTCCAACCATTTCTACCATCTGGGAAGTAAACCAGCAGATGGAAGACCTCTCCTCTCTCTCCCTCTTTGCCTCTGCCTCTCTGTAATTCTACCTTTCAGGGGCTTGCACCATGGTGCAGTAGGTTAATCCTCCACCTGTGGCTCCAGCATCCCATATGGGCACTGGCTCTAGTCCCAGCCGCTCTTCTTCCAATCCAGCTCTCAGCAATGGCCTGGGAAACCAGTGAAGGATGTCCTAAGTGCTTGGGCCTCTGCACCTTCGTGGGAAACTCGGGAGAAGCTTCTGGTTCCTGGTTTCAGATCAGCTCAGTTCCGGCCACTGGGACCATTTGGGGAGTGAACCAGAGGATGGAAGGCCTTTCTCTCTACCTTTCCCTCTCTCTGTCTGAAAATCTACCTCTCAAATAAATGAATAAATTCTTTAAAAAAAAAAAAAGAGAGAAAGTGCATGCATCCAGAATTCAAATTCTCTTGGACTGAGCATCTGGCTGCCCTCCCTCCAGGCCTCACCCTTGGCCTTGCTTCCGTGGGTGAGCATGGAGGGACTTGCTCTGCCCACAGCTACCCTCTGTAGGGTCCACTCCTCCTGAGCCTCTCCTCACTCCACTCTGTGCTGCACCATCCTCATCCTCATCCACACAGGGACATGAATTCCCAGGAGAACTGTCTGTGCTGCTGAAACTGGTGTGAAGTCAGAGCCCCTGCCCAGAGGCTGAGACAGCCATAGCAGTGGGAGTTGTGGTCAGGAAGGGGGGCACTGGGGGGCAGGAAATGGGTTTCCAGAGTCTCAACTATGAGGAGCCCAAGGGTGAGTGAGTTGCTCCTGTGGCATCTCCATAAGCCCACTCCGTAAGGAATAACCACAGTTGGGTTAACCATGGTGAAGAGGCTTTCTGAGAAGAAAGGAAGGAAGGAGGGAAGGAAAGAAAGAAAAAAGAAGAGAGAAAGAGAGGGAGAGATGATGAGGGAAGTATCATTATATTCTTGGAATTGCATCTATGGACTGTATGGAATGTATTCTGTCTGTATTAATAGCATATTAACAAGAGAATTGGTGAGAACTGTGTTGTAGTAATTATCCCGCATTTTGTGTGACCCTGAGAATCTAATATATTAATAAATTTTTTTTTTTTGACAGGCAGAGTGGACAGTGAGAGAGAAAGAGAGACAGAGAGAAAGGTCTTCCTTTGCCGTTGGTTCACCCTGCAATTTCCGCCATGGCCGGCGCGCTGTGGCTGGTGCACCGCACTGATCCAATAGCAGGAGCCAGGTACTTATCCTGGTCTCCCATGGGGTGCAGGGCCCAAGCACTTGGGCCATCCTCCACTGCACTCCCTGGCCACAGCAGAGGGCTGGCCTGGAAGAGGGGCATCCGGGATAGAATCCAGCGCCCCGACCGGGACTAGAACCCGGTGTGCTGGCGCCGCAAGGCAGAGGATTAGCCTAGTGAGCCGGGGCGCCAGCCAATAGATTTCTTTTAAAAATAGAAGAAATCCAGGAAAAAAGGGAAATATCGTTCTGAGACTCTACTTTCAACCAAGAAGTACAGTGACTAGCTCAGAAGGTCATTGAATTTTTAACTTTTTGAACTGCACACTATTTTTCACAGTGGCTCTATCATTTTGCATTTCTTTTTTTTTTTATTTGTTTTTATTTTTTGACAGGCAGAGTGGACAGTGAGAGAGAGAGACAGAGAGAAAGGTCTTCCTTTTGCCGTTGGTTCACCCTCCAATGGCCGCCGCGGCCGGCGCGCTGCGGCCGGCGCACCGCGCTGATCCGATGGCAGGAGCCAGGAGCCAGGTGCTTTTCCTGGTCTCCCATGGGGTGCAGGGCCCAAGCACCTGGGCCATCCTCCACTGCACTCCCGGGCCACAGCAGAGAGCTGGCCTGGAAGAGGGGCAACCGGGACAGAATCCGGTGTGCCGGTGCCGCTAGGTGGAGGATTAGCCTAGTGAGCCACGGCGCCGGCCCTGCATTTCTTTCTTTGGGTCTTTTTTTGATAGGTAATGAGAGAGAGAGAGAGAGAGAGAGAGAGAGAGAGAGAAACTTCCATCTGCTGGTTCACTCTCCAAAAGCCTGCAACAGTCAAGTCTGGGTCAGGCCAAAGCCAGGAGCCTGAAGCTCCATTCTGGTCTCCCACATAGGTGTTAGGGGCCAAGCTCCCAGGCCATCTTCCATTGCCTTCCCATGGTGAATGAGCAGGAAGCTGCACTTGAACCAGCACTCTGATATGGGTATGAACACTGCAGTAGCCTGCTACTCCACATGCAGTCCTTCCACCCACTTTTACATTTCTACCTGAGGTCCCAGACCTCACCAGCACTTGCTCTGTCTCTTCTTCGCACAGTGGCATCCCTGACGCTTGTGAGATCTTGTGATGGCTGTGATTTGCATGTCCCCCATGACTCATGGTGCTCAGTGCTGTGGTTGGACGGAGTTTCCCTTCTGAGATTCCTTGAAGCCCTAAAGTTTGACATGAATGGTTAATGAATTAATATTAATTGCTGACAGACTAAGCATGGCGTCTGCAGGCACTGGACGAGACGCCAGCTTCTCTTGCTACTGCCTCCCATTCCACATGGAAGTCGGGAGACTGTGTTCCCTATCTCAGTTCTTCTGGGCTGACCACATGATCCTCTTCTGCTCCTGCCACACCTCAACGGGGGTTCAACACTGTAAATCTCCCTCCCTAGGAAGCTCCTCTCACACACTTAGGGGCGTAAAAAATCTGTCTAATGATCCCTATAGCCCGAGGTTTCTATCAGTTTGTAAATCTGTATATCTGATCTGGATACCAGCAGGCTCTGGTCTCTCAGACTCCTTCCCTTGCCTTGGGGTTTCTTTGTCCTGCTTGGGTGATTGCAAGTCAGCTTCCTGACCCAGCAGCCCACAGTGTCCCCACCACAGGGCTCATGAGGTCAGCTGTCTCCTCCACAGCTAACAACTCCATGTTAGCTCCTGGATTAAGGATTTTTTTTCTTTCCACAGGAATCCCAGGCCCTGAAAACAAAAGACAGCAGCCTACAGGTAGCCCCCAAGGAAACCAAAGCCTATTTGCCATTGCTGAAATTCCCAAACGAACGCAATGTCAATGTCACTGACCAGTCACAGGAGGGCCCCACACACAGCAGAGCAACCAGAGCCCCGCACAGGAGCGGAGCACGCGCCCATCCACGCCACTTTCCACATGCACAACCCCTCGCTCCTCAGGAAACCTAGGAACTCGGAGACAGCTGTCTGGTTTCTGACTCTGAGCTTTAGAAAATAAATACCTCCTTCCTTCCACCAGCTGCTCAGCTGTGATTAGCTCCACAGTGGGACAGGGGGCTCAGGAAGAGACATGAGACTCATTTAGAATGGCTATTCTGGGTCACGGAATGGGTAAGAGATGGAAGCAAGATTAAAAGCAAAGCAAAACGGAAGGAAAACTAATCACACAGATTTGAGACTTGATTATCAAAGCACTGAAAAGCAGCTCAGGATTGACTCAAAATTCACTTTTAGGTAGTTCATTTTTTACAAAAAGATTTTATTTGCTTATTTGAGACGTAGAGCTACTGATAGAGGGGGGGAGAGACATGCCTTCTACAGGCCTTTCATCTGCTAGTTCACTCCCCAAATGGCTGCAATGACCAGAGATGGGCCAATCCAAAGCCAAGAGCCAGGAACTTCTTCTGGGTCTCCCATGCGGGCGCAGGGGCCCAAGTGCTTGGGCCATCTTCTACTGCTTTTCCAGGCCACAGCAGAGAGCTGGATCAGAAGAGGAGCAGCCAGGACTAGAACTGGCACCCATAAGGCAGGCCAGCACCCCAGGCAATCAGCCTACTACACCACAGCACCAGCCCCTAGCTAGTTCATTTAAGGTGATGTTTCTCAGCATGCAAAGAACAAGGCTTCAAAGGGTTCCTGGTGTTCCCCTGAAGTTTGAGAACCAGAAAACTAAAGTGATCTGAGCACTGGATTCTTCTATGGTGCTGGTTCTGAGCACCACGGACCTGCTTGCATTGCTATAAGATGGAGACACTGACACGTACAAGGGCTGTTTCGAAAATCAAGTCAAGCGCATGCAAGTTCTAAAATGCCCGGTGTTCTCACTCGCACCTGGAAATGATTGACAGGTAAAACCTATCCCTGTCATCACGACACTTAAGAAGTTGAGCAGTGTCTATTTCAGGCAATCTGGTGACACCCACGGAGGGTCCAGGTCTGCACTTGCCTGCCCCTTGCTCTGCCATTCTCACCTGGCGGGCCTCTTCTGCTTCCCACACAATCTGGGAGCTAAATCAGCTCACCACATTAGTTTCTGCTAGACAACAATTAAATACCTGATCCCCTGACAATGCTGTTTGCCTTTTAAAGTGGCTTTGCTCCAGGGAAGTCGTTCTGGAGGTGCAGGGAGTTAGGAGCAGCCAGAGAGGATTTTAAATAAGGCCTGAGGCCAAGGGCATGAGCAGTGTGAACCGCAGCCACCCTGTGGGAAGATGCCAGGGGAATCCATGGCTCACCGACCTGGGCTGCTCACAGGTGGGTGTGATCAGAAAGCAGTTAGGGTCAGATGTGCTGCTCCATGAACAACACAAGTGTCTCCCTTTCTCTCTCTGAAGGATGCACATCTAGGTGGACAGCTGTCCATCTCCTATTCCTGGAAGAGGGCAGTTTCTCCCACTTCTGGGAAAACAGCGTGTGTGTGTGTGTGTGTGTGTACATGCCCATACATATACTCTAAACTGTTTCTAAAAAGTGTCTATATGGTTTTAACTTTTCCTCTCATTTGCAGGCATCTTAATGAATATCAGAATACAGCAGCATCCACATTCTCATGAATTTATTACACAGCCTTTTAGTTAAGGAATAAATATTTCTCTAAGAGCATGAGTGCAGCTGTTTATCCATAATGCCCCAAACCCTTCATTTAAAATAGACTTGAATGAATTTTAGCAAGATGATCAAGCTGCATTACATGAAAGAAAAATTAAGTAGTAAATTTAAATTGATTTTTGTATACAATTATTTGATTGCTCCAGCACCCTGAAAAGTCTAATTTATTACATATTACACACAGGGTTTTATCAGTGTAAGAGAACAGAGTCAGTTGTTTGTTATGTTACCTATGTTACCAGTGAATGGCAGGGTTCTTGTCTTCGCGCAAGAAAGAATTCAGGCATGAGACAGAGAGTAGTGGAAAGTAAAATAGCAAGGTTTATTAGGGCAGGGACATCCGTAAGAACGGATGGGCACCTCTCCAGACAGAGCCTGAGAGAGAGTGCCCAGTCGCTCAGATTAGGGGAGAGCGGGGTTACATGGTTGAGTGGAATACACCTGGCCAGGCCAGGCAGGAGGCTCAGCAGAGAGGCACAGTCCAGTTGAGGCCCGGTTTTTTTAAGGAGATGGGTCTTTGTCTTCACAGATCTCCTCCTGAAACAAAAGACTTTATGGATGTAAATACTAAAACTCCTATCTGAGTTTTCCCTTGAAGGTATCAGACAGGAGGAAACCTGGCTGGCACCACCCTGAGTTAGAAGAAGGGTGAGCAAGACCCCCTGGAGAATCAGGATCTGGAGCAGGGTATTTGAAATGCAGATGCTGCACTGCATCTGGAAGATTATCAGGCAGAAGGGGCGGGGACCCCCAGCTGGCAGGTTATTGGGTAGAAGGGGGCAGGGCAGGATGCAGATACTGGACTCCCCCCCCCCAAAAAAAAACATTATCAGGATGACTTTGAGATGCATAGATGTCTTCTCTTTAGGCCTTTATGTCACACACTCATATCTGACTTCCTACCTAACAGTTACATTTCTGCTTTACAGAGTCACAGTTCCAAATGAAAGTGATAGAGTTAGCTGGAGACACACTTGTGTCTCTCTGTATTGTGTCCGATGCTCCCCTCTCTCTCTCCTGTCCCACTTGTACCTCTAGTCTTGGAATATTTAATTCTGAAAAGGTTATAACCATCTGCAATGCAGAATTTATTCTTTTCAAATCTTTAGATCTTACCTTCTCATTGCAACAGCCTTAGAGCAAATCATCAAATTGCCATTGTGTGCTGTGACTTTTAAGCTTGTGGTATGTAAAAAATAAAAGGCAACATAGGATATAGACTTAAAAAAAGTTGAAATTAAAATAAACTGAGAATATGCTAAATGATTTTTTGCAACTATTAAAAAAATCTTCCATGTGCAAGACATTTATCTCTTCGAATAATCTGTTTAGAAGATTTATAATTTGAAACATACAAATCAACAAAGAAGTAAAAAATAACTTAAAGCAACTTGTTCTGCATTCCACAGAGAATGACAGCCATGATTCTTTGCTTTCCCATGATTTAATGTTTGAGTTCTAGCACACAATGTGTATTTCATATGCAGTACTCAGAAAATATCATTCCGTGTTCTTTGCAAGTCCTGTCACAAAGCACAGTTGTGAACCTGCTGTACTTGGAATGCCATGACTCCTAACCAAGCCCTGTCTTCCCAAGTCCCCTGTTCTTTTATAGCAATCAAAGGAGTGGGAAGGTGGCTTCATGTTATGGTGGAGGCAAAGGAAGCTACAGCCAAGGAGTCAGCGGCTGTGGCAATAAGGAGAGAAAGATGCTTTCAATGCTGTTTGTGTGAGCACCAAAAACATAAAACAAGGGGCTGCGCAGGCTAGACAGAAGGCTGAGAAAGTCAAGAAGACTGGACAAAACATTAGGTGAAGTCTTGGCCTGTTTTGCCTGTTTCCCTTCACTTCACTTCAGCAAGCCACCCCAAAGACACTGGTGGTTTTTTGTTAATTAACAGATAAGTTTATTTTGAAACCATGTGTGGCCTTTCTTTTTCATAAAGTGCATTTTCCACACATTTTTTTCCTGATAACTTACTTTTTCCATGTTATGAGTGTTAGATCTGCTTGCATCTGAATGTACTTGTGGCACACACAGCAATTTTTAAAAAGATTTATTTGATTTATTTGAAAGGCAGAGTTACAGAGAGAGAGAGAGAGAGAGAGAGAGAATCTTCCATCTGCTGGTTCCTGCACCAAATGGCCACAATGGTCAGGGCTGAATTATCCTGAAGCTAGGAGCCAGGAGCTTCTTCCGGGTCTTCCACACGGGTGCAGGGGCCCAAACACTTGGGCCATCTGCTGCTGCTTTCCCAGGCACAGTAATAGAGAGCTGGGTTGGAAGTGGAGCAGCAGGGACATGAATGGGTACCCATGTGGGACGCCGGTGCCACAGGCTGTGGCTTAACCTGCAACGCCATATCACCTGCCCCACAGCAACTCACTGAGCCACAGACACTGCCCTTCTGCAGCCCCCGGCTGGGAGGCAGCTGTGCAGAAGCGGGGCTCCAGCTGCCCTGAGCTCCCGAGCTCCCGGCATCAGGGGAGTCACAGCATCAAGCCAGAGACAGCACAGTCCTGGCTTTGTGCAAATGCAGAGCCTCGGGGCATTGTTTGCCTCAGAGAGGAGCTGACTTTTTGCAGCTCTGTGCTCTTCTGTTCCTGCAAGTTTGCAGGTCATGTTCTTACTACGCAGCTCAAAAACCATAAAGAGCTGGTGGGGAGCACTTAGCCTGGCAGCTAAGACGCTGCTTGGGAGACCCGTGTTCCGCAGAGCAGTGCTGGGACTGAGTCCTCCTCCTCTTCAAGTCCAGCTTCTTCTCATGCACACCCTGGGAGGCAGCAGGTGACGGTTCTAGTAGTTGGGTCCCTGCCACATACATGGGAGAACCAGATGGAGTTCTGGGCTCCTGGCTTCAGCCCTGGCCCAGCCCAGCTGTTGCTGGCATTGGGATTGAACCAGCAGATGTCTGTCATCTATCCTCTATCTATCATCTCTCAATCATCTATCTCTGTTTCTCAAAATAAGTAAATTAATAACTTAAGAAAATTATAAACTTCAGAAATGCTTTTCTTATGCTCAATGTATTACAGCCTGCAAGCTGTGAGCCAATGGAACTGTGCTCATCTTTGTGGGCTCAGTAACTTTGCATATCCTTAAACACATGAATAGTTGATGAAATACTGAGATCTTTTTAAAGTATAGGCCTAGTATCAATTTAGGTATTTTTTTTAAATGCACTTGTTTTTCTTTCTGAATCTGCTCTTCCTCTGTGAGTAACAACAGTGCTCCCTGGAGCTGTGTCCTGCACTCCTCACCATCTCCCTCCTGCCACCGGCAGACAGCCCCGTGCTCCCCTGCTCCGCTGCCAGGCTTCCAGGTCTCCGTGGTGCTGCACTTTGGCACGAGACTGCGCAGCGTTTCTCTACAAACCCCTGTAGGCTTGGGAAGAAATCCTGCTTCCTCTGTGAAGTGTGGGCCAGGTGCTGAAGGGTTCAGAGCAGGAAGCATCAGACAAGAATGTCTGCGTCTTAACGATCTGGTTAAAGAGCCGGTTAGTGAGCGATCAGAGAATTTTCATCAATTACTTAGGAAACTATTACAGCTTAAAGGAAGATGCTCTTTTATTTACATGCATATATTTCATTCTGTGAGCATTCTGATTCACATGAAAACAAGTAACTTCTCTTGTTTATTTTTCTGAGGACCCTAATTTAAGTTTCCAAACACTGAAGACAAATCATCTATGACTCAAACAAATATAAGCAGCATTTTTCCAAGTGACTTTTTTTTCTCAGCTGGTTAATTTTGGTTTAAGCATAGTAAAAACTCAATAATAGCAGTACAAGCAATATAAAAATGGCAAACGTGATCCTCGGCCATTATTTAATCCTGGACAGAGTGGAGTACATTCTCGACATCTGTTAAAACATTATAAAACTGAGTTAGAAGGGTATTCACAAAGTTCTGGAAAAACGGAATTTAAAACTAAGCTTATTTTGGTGCAAAAACTTTTGATATCCATGCATTTTTCACCAGAATATGTGTTTCCACGAACTTTTTGAAGGCCTCTTGTACGTGCAAGGCCAGATGGTGGCGAGTGGGTGGGAAGCCCCCGGGCCTTGCAGTCCACGGCCAGTGCACGTCCAGCAGTTATGTAAGCACAGTCAGTGCGTCCAGACAGTGACCCTGCCTCTCTGCTCCTCCCATTTGCAGACATCATGGAGAAGAGAAACGCCACCTCAGACTTCATTCTCCTGGGGTTCTTCAACCACACAAGACTCCACCGCTTTCTCTTCACAGTGGTGCTGGCAGTAGCCACTGCCTCCGTGGTGGGCAATGCACTCATGCTGCTCCTGATTGCCCGGGACCGCCGGCTCCACACGCCCATGTACTTCCTCCTGAGCCAGCTCTCCCTCATGGACGTCATGCTGGTTTCCACCACGGTGCCCAAAATGGCTGCCGACTACTTGACCGGAAGGAAGTCCATCTCCCGCACGGGGTGTGGGTCGCAGATTTTCTTCTTCCTGACCCTGGCCGGCGGGGAGAGCTTCCTCCTGGCGGCCATGTCCTACGACCGCTATGTGGCAATTTGCCACCCACTGCGCTACCTGGTTCTCATGAGCTGGCGCTTATGTCTGCAAGTGACTGTGGGGTCGTGGATCCTGGGGGCTGCTGACGGCCTCCTGCAGGCTGCAGTCACCCTGAGCTTCCCGTTTTGCAGGTCACGTGAGATCAACCACTTCTTCTGCGAGGCTCCCGAACTGATGCGCCTGGCCTGTGCCCGCTCGTCTGTCTTTGAGTATGCCATGTACATCTGCTGCGTGTTGATGCTCCTGGTCCCCCTCTCCCTCATCCTGATCTCCTACAGCCTCATCCTGGCTGCTGTTCTCCACATGCGCTCCACAGAAGCCTGCAAGAAGGCCTTGGCCACCTGCTCTTCCCACCTGGCTGTGGTGGGACTCTTCTATGGAGCCGCCATGTTTGTCTACATGAGACCCAGGTCCTCCAGGTCAGCTAGCCATGACAAGGCTGTGTCAGCCTTCTACACCATCTTCACACCCATGCTGAACCCCCTCATCTACAGCCTGAGGAACAGCGAGGTCAAGGGCGCCCTGGAGAGATGGTTTGCGATATCCGTAACTCCAAAATGCCAGCACACTTAGGCCCATTGTTTAAGATGAGCTTAACTGCCTGAACTGAACATTTTAAATGTGACATTTTCTCTATTTTAATAATGAATTAGGCGAAAGTAAAGCTTATGAATCAGCATGAAAAGTTGCTAAGAACTGAGTCAATTGTATAGAGAAATTTAATGTCTGAGCATTTATTTTTATTTATTTGTTTGAGAGACAGAGTCAGAAAAAAGAGAAAAAATACAGATAGATCAGTGGTAGCCAGGCAGACATGAACCTATGTCTGTATGAAGGGGCCAAAGAAAAAAAATCAAAATTTCTGTGTGGTAGAATGATGAAAAATGTAGAAACATGTCAGAATTCATGGATCAAAAGCCTTGTCTTTGTTCAGTAGCTGGTTGGGTGGATCCCAGCCCTCTCTCTGAGGGCAGCTTAGAGGAATCTCATCTATCCTTCACCAAGGGGGCTATTATGAAGTTCTGGGAGGGATTCCATATCCAGTAAGCCCTGCACCCAGAGGGATTCTACAGAGAGGTACAGGGATTGTTGTGTCCGGTATGAGACCCTCCTCAAAACAACTCACAAATGGCAGACTGATGCAACAGCAAGAGGATTTATTACCAGCTAGCTGGGGCTCTTACCAGCACATACAACGTAGCACAGAGCTGAGGTGAAAAGCCCCATCCCTCTCCCTCCCAGCATTTTTATGCACTCGAGTAAACAAGTACCTACATCACTACACAGGTAGGTGAGTTCCTTATTATCTATGCATTTCATTGGTGCACTTGAGCAACTCAGGGGCTACGTGTCACACAGGAATGCAGAAGAATCTAAATTCCAGGAATAGTTTCACTCCCATACTCTTAGGCCTGTCTTTTTCTGGCTTAAAATAAAGCCTGTCATGGAGGAACGGTGGTTCTCCCAACAGGTCCTAAAAGCTCCTGAGACCAAGATTTAGCTTGACTTTAATATGTTGCCCCATATTTTATATCACTTAATCTTAACATACTGCACACTATTAAGTCTTCACTCCAAATGTACTTAATCTAAGCTAACTTAGGGTTTGAATTAATTACGCATACCTGAACTCCACAGGAGCAGAACTAGAAGACCCTGCCCCAGCCATAGAAACTGCAGTGAATGCAGACTGGGCTCTTGGTTCTTTACCAAGAGGTCTGCCTGGTCTGTCAGGTGTACTCTCTTCATCATACGTGGCTAGCATGCTTACTGCTTTAAAAAAAAGAAATACAGATAGAGCTTCCATCCACTGGTTCATTCTCCAAATGCCCACAATGGTCAAGAGTGGACCAGGGCTGAAAGCAGGAGCCAGGTCCTTCAACCTGTTGGTGTCAGAGGTCCACCCACATAAGCAATTATCTGCTGCCTTCCAGGGTGCTTGTTAGCAGGAAACTGGAATGGGGAGTGGAGTCAGGACTCGAACCCAGACACTTCATAAAGATTTTCAGCATCCTAACTAGTGTCTGAACCATCTGGCCAAACACTCCACTCCACGGCAGACCCCGACTGCATCATCAAACACCCACACTCTGCTCCATGTTAAACAATGTCTGTGTCCTCTGCAGAATGTGGTTTCCTGTGTGTATATTCTTTGAATTTTTGAGAACTGCATTCAGGGACTCTTCCAAGGAAAAATAAGAAAATCTCTCATTAGCTATAATCTAAAATAAAGGCAGGTGATGTTGGCAAGACGGCAGAATAAGGAAGTCAGCCACTGATGTCCACACATGAACAAGAATCCTGCATATACACAGCCAATTCTGTTTGTGGGAACCTCAGAAGTTGGGTAGGGGACAGTGAAACCTCAGTGGAGTCCAAGATGTGGGCAGGCTGCTCTGAGGGTGCAGACCCCAGCAGAGGTGGATAGACTAACTGCTGTCAACTTCCAATGCAGAAACAACCCTGCTCCCCAGGCAGTTTGGCTGCGGCTCTTTTGGCCTTGAGCCTGGGGCCAAAATCTTCCACCAAGGGGTGGAGGAGGAACCACGAACGTCAGAGCAGAAAGGCTCATCTATCTGTCAGTGCTGGCAGCTGGCAGTGGAGCTGAGTTGCTCGCACCCAGGCCCCACCCCCTGGGCCATGATCACTCACTTACCCAGGCTTCACAGCAAGGGAGCATCCAGGGCAGGCTCACTGGGCCCCACTCCACAGCAGACCCCAAACTGCATCATCTGCATTGAGCCATCTGGGTGCCTCCAGTGATGCTTCAAGAAGAAAACAACATTCCCCGAGTCATTTATGTCTCCATACATTAGCAGTGAAAAATAAGCACACATAGTTTGAAAATCTCTGCTTACACTTGGACCCCTAAATACCTAAAACACTCAGGAGTTATGTCTTGTAAGTTGCTTGTGATCCCAATTCTGGAAATTAAAAAAAAAAGCAGCTGGTAGAAACTTAATGAATACGTACATTGAGAAAGAGTTTCAGCAGTATCACTCTCAGTCTCAGGCTGAACACAGCTGATCTTAATTTCTGTACACCACTTTTCCCAAAAGTTAGCATGACCACTGGAAGAATTATTTTATATACACATCAAGAAATTTCAAGAGAATAATTAGTTTTTCAACAAATTTATACTTTTGTTACTGGAGAAATTGCAGGGTTCTTGTCTTCGCACAAGAAAGAATTCATGCGTGAGACAGAGAGTAGTGGGAGGTAAAATAGCAATGTTTATTAGGGAAGGGACATCCATAAGGATGGATGGGGAGAGACTGGGGGGGGGAGGGTGGAGGTTACATGGTTGAGTGGAGAGAATACACCTGGCCAGACCAGGCGGGCAGAGAGGCAGAGAGGCAGAGGGCTGAATGTGCAGTGGGTCTTTGTCTTCACACATCTCCTCCTGAAACAAAGGATTTTATGGCTGTAAATATTAAGAAACTCCTATCTGAGTTTTCCCTTGAAGGTATCAGACAGGAGGAAGCCTAACTGGTGCCATCCTGGGTTCAGAGGAAGGGTGAGCAGGACCCCCTAGAGAATGGGGATCTGGAGCAGAGTGTTTGAAATGCAGATACTGTGCTGCATCTGGGAGACTGTGGAAGATTTGTCAGGAAGAAGGTGCCGGGACCTCCACCTGGCAGCTTATCAGGTAGGAGGGGGCAGGGCAGGATTCGAAGACCGGGCTGCACCTGAAACATTGTCAGGATGACTTTGAGATGCAGCATATGCTGGACATAGATGTCTTCTCTTTAGGCCTTTATGTCACACACACATAAGCTCATAACTGACTTCCTACCTAACACTTTGACTTCTACTTAATAAAATACATGACAATGAATTTTTGAGATGAGTTCTGCCCCTAATCCAAAAGTTATACTCTATCTTTCAGAAAATAAACAGAAAAACAAGCCAAAAAGAACATACAGGATCTTCATGACTTGGGGTAAAGCAATCTATGAAAGAGAGCAGAAAACAAAAACCATGAAAGAAAAGGCTCTAAATTGCACTTTACTAGTATTTGAAACATTGTAATAATCCACAAAGATCATCACAATATAGGTCATGGGCTAGGGAAAAAGGTTTTCAAAGCAGGTATCTGAGAAAGGACCTACTAAAGAATGCAGAAATAAACTCTGAAAACTTAACACCAAAAATACAAACACAAATTTTAATGGTATATATTTTGAAAAGTCTCATAGAAAATGAAATGATATGCATATGGCCCAGAATCACTTTTAAATAATTAGAATGGAAATGCAACTTGAAGCCAAACTGAGATACTACTGGACATCAACAAACAGGCTTGGCATTTGGATGGGTTCAAGTTCTGGCTCTACTTCCAAGACCAGCTTCCTGCTAATGCACACCTTAGGAGGCAGCAGGAGATGACTCCAGGACTGAAGTCTCTTCCACCCACATGCAGGATTGAGTTTCTGACTCCCAGCTTTGGCCTGGCCTGACCTAGACCTGCCTGTTTGTGGGCATTTGGGGGAGTGAACCAGCAGATGGGAGATCTCTCCATCTGACTGGCTCTCTCTGGCTCTCTCCCTATCAAATCAATAAAATAAATGCATAAAGATTTTTTAAAGATTTATTTATTTATTTGAAAGGCAGAGTTACAGAGAGGCAGCGGCAGAGAGAGAGAAAAAGATGTTTTCCATCCACTGGTTCACTCCCCAAATGGCCTCAACAGCCAGAGCTGGGCCAATCTGAAGCCAGGAGTCTGGAGCTTCTTCTGGGTCTCCCACAAGGGTACAGGGGCCCAAGGACTTGGGCCATCTTCCACTGTTTTCCCAGGCCATAGCAGAGAGTTGGATGAGAAGAGGAGCAGCCGGGGCTCGAACCAGCACCCATATGGGATGCCAGCACTGCAGGTGGCAACTTTTCCTGCTATGTCACAGTGCTGACCCCTGTATAAAGATTTTTAAAAGTAACATAAAATATTATAAAAACATGGAGTGGTCAGGGATCTTACTTATTGATGTGAGATAGATGTACAGCCACTTTGGAAAATAGTTGGCTGAAGAAGTAATTTTACTCCAGGATATCCAAGAAAAATAAAATGAAAACATGCTTGCAAATGTACTTGCTAATGAATTTTTATTGCAAGTACTTCATTGGAAAGAGCTCATTAACATGGGACTGAATCAGCCAGTATAGTCACATGGATACAATGGAATCATGCTCTTAAATAAAGCCAGACCCGGGATCTGCACATTCCCCTGTTTCCTGCCCCATCAGTACTGTTTTCAGTCAGTGTTGAGCTCTCTCCATCCCCATGAGTGAACGTGGAGAGAAGCCAAGCATTCCCCTGTTGGTGACAAATGCACTTCTTCCT
Organism: Oryctolagus cuniculus; assembly: GCF_051225735.1. NCBI lineage: Eukaryota > Metazoa > Chordata > Mammalia > Lagomorpha > Leporidae > Oryctolagus > Oryctolagus cuniculus. The sequence continues at coordinate 2,283,753 of NC_142872.1, read as the reverse complement.
TTCACCAGGCAGCCCAGCTGTGGAAGTACCAGTATTTTGTGGCTAGTGCGGAAAATATTTTTTTCTTTTCTTTCTGGAACTGTCTGATAAGAACTCGGAGTACGTTTGGAGACCAGTGGGACTGCCCAGCTGTGGTTTCTCTTTGAGGAGGTGACATTTGAGCATAGATGTTCAGTAAGTGAGGTGAGGAAACACACCATGGAGAGAGTTCCAATAGAGAAGAAACCTGAGGCCTGGAGACAGAGCTTTGCATGTGGAAACTCCTGCTTGGTGTGGCAGAAGGGTGTGCACAGCAGGGAACTGTGGGTACAGGGAGAGCCCTGGGGCACCAGCCAGGCAACTTGCTGGAGCAGGCAGTGGCTGTGGGGTTGGTTTGTATTTCCTGAATGTGACAGAAATGTACTGGACAGTAGAGAGTAAGGAAGCGTGCACTCTGCATTAAATCAAATGCTAACCAACACCCTCAGCCTTCTCCCAGGAGGCCAGAATTTTCACATTGACCTTCAGTAAGCCAGGCTCTTGAATGCTGTCTAGCAGATTCCACTTCTGTGAGGGTGGAAGGCAGTCTTTCTCCTTGTTCCAGAGATTTTTAGCCAGGAAAAAACTTCATCTCGATGTGCGTCTTGCCTTTGATATTTAAGTGCTTGTAATTTTCTTGCATGCATCAAAACTAATTACTGGTATTGCCCAGCATGAAGAGATGTCATGAGGTTGCTGTTTGGGTACTGAAGGGTGTTTACTGTTCCTATGGTGCTTAATATGCCTTCGGGAAAGTACCTGAAATGATTTTAAGGATTACAAGAACAAAGAATAAGAAGTTTAATTGGTGTGTGTCCCATAGTTACTGATTGTAAAAAGCAATCAAAACCAAAGGGAAAATATCCAAATTAATAATGGAGCCCAAGAAGGTAACTGGATCCCCTCACAAAACTTGCTGACTTCACTAATTAATCAGCTAAAAAAAAAAAAAAAAAAAAAACAACAACAACAACAAAAAAAAAAACAAAACAAGATGACATTGTCCAAAGAAAGCATCTTTACAAGCTCAAATTAGATGGAGGGCACATCCAGGGGCCTCATTCCCTGGGGTCAGCCGAAAGGAGGCCGTGCCCTCTCCGAGCTGCCACTGCTGGAGGATCTTCCAGCCCCCACATCAGGAAGTTAGAGGACAGACAGCCTCATCAGCAGCCAAGGCACTTCCCAGACCCCCTCCCCATCTCACCCCAGGGATAGGTCCCAGTCTCCTGCCCTCTCCTGGAGGAAGTGTGTCCCTGCAGCGAATATCCCAGAGTTTACCTCTCCCACCCAAGGAACTGCAACCTAAGACACCTGCCCGAGGGAACCGGCATTAAAGCAACACACAGGTATTTCTAGGGGTCACTCCCCAAGACTGGGATCGAGAAGGGGCTAAAATGCTCACATCCCAGTCTCTCCCTGGAAGGTGCACCTGCATTTTCCCAGCTACTGTTCAGAGCTGGGCTCTGGTCTATGCTGCATACAGGTGCCAACCAGACAAGCATAGCCCTCTGGGGTCCTGACGGGTGTCCCTGCCCCTGCGCATGCCAGCACTGAAACCAGGTCTGCAGATTTTCCCTGGGAGGAGTCTGTACATTTCCAGTGCCACGACTGCCGGGGCCAAGGGTTGGCTTCCTTGGTCTCCTGGCTCTGCAGGCTGCCAGTGGTCTGCACCCCCAGCCCTCCTTGACTGGGAAACTGAGAGGTGGCCTCCAAGGGCCCCTCCAGAGCTTTCCCGGGCAGGACCAGGGGCGAGAGCAGGCAGTAGGCATTTGCTGGAGGTCCTTCCCCAGCTTGGTGCTGGGATAGCAAGGGAGGCACCGGCTGTCGCTCGACCTGAGGACAGAAGGAAGTGGGACACTGAGCCAGCATCCACGCCGTTCCAGCTGGACAGACAGGCCACAGCTCTGCCTCTGGGAACACTGGCAGTGCTCGGCACAGCACCATCTCCTGGGACCCCTCACAGCAGAGACAGAGTTCTAGAAGCACAGCAACACTCCTCCTGCAATGAGTGATGGGATCCTTTCCTGACAGGTTTGGGAGATGCTGTTTATATTTTATCTCACACGCAGAAATCAACACGGGGAGACGAGCAGAGTGAAGAAACAGGGCATGCATGCCAAATACAAGAGAAACTGAATTTGTGGAAGCCGTCCTTAATGAAATGGAGGTGTGGGGTTCCTCTGACAGGGAGCTCCATGGACGGGCGCACCAAGCTCAGGGAGGTCAGAAGTGCAGGGCGAACAAACCGAATGTCAGAGACGGAGTGCATGACAAAAAGTGGGGCAGGCATTTGGCCTGGGGGTTACGTAGCGGCTTAAGATGCAACAGCTCATGCAGAGGGCCTGGGTTTGGGTCCTGGCTCTGCTCCCTTCTTCAGCTACATGCTGATGCGCCCTGCACCCTGGGAGGTGACAGGTGACACGAGTGAGTAGGTTTCTGCATCCGTATGGGAAACCTGGTCCCTGGCTTCAGCTTGGCCCAGTCCCAGGCATTGCATTGACAAGTGAACCAATGGGAGCACCCCCCCGCCCCATAAAACCCCATGTGTATGTGTGTCTCCCAAATAAATAAGTAAAATTTAAAAATAAAATATATGCCAGAAATTATGGAGCTGAAGAATACACTAACTGAAAGACCAGCACAAGCTGAGAAGAGTGAGACTGAAGCTAAGTCATCAGGAGTCATGGCGTGGGGCAGACTGATGGGCCAGGGACTATGGGACACCACCAAGTGGAATCCCACATGCATTCCAGAGCTCCAGAGGCCACATGTGAAGAAGCAGCAGCAGAGCACATCCCGCAAGTGGAGAGACAGAAACACATCCAGGAAGCCAGAAGGACACAGGGTGGGATGGATCCAGAGACTCACACTGGGAAACATCAAAATCAAACTGTCGGAGTGCTGTGGCATAGCAGGTAAAGCCTTTGCCTTCAGTGCTGGCATCGCCTATGGGCACTGGTTCGAGTCCCGGCTGCTCGACTTTTGATCCAGCTCTCTGCTGTAGCCTGGGAAAGCAGTAGAAGACCCCTGCACCTGCATGGGAGACCTAAAAGAAGCTCCTGGCTCCTGGCTTCAGTTTGGCCCATCTCCAGGCACTGTGACCATCTGGGGATTGAACCAGCAGATGGAAGACACCCCCCTCTCGGCCTTTCAAGTAAATAAATACAAATCAAACTGTCAGAACCTACAGGGAAAGGGTTTTGAAACAGCGAGAAAAGAAACTTGCTACGCACAAGGGAACTCCACAGACTGCAGCTGGTGTCTCAGCACGAGCTTTGCAGGCTAGAAAGAACCAGGAAAATACACTCAAAATTCTAGAAACTCAACAACCTGCCTTTCAAAACCATAGTGCAGATAGACTTTTTCAGACAAATAGAATCTGAGGTAGCACAGACACAGCACCTGCCTTATTAGCAGTGATAAATAGTTCTTCACAATGAACGAGAGGGATGCCAATCTAACACAAAACTACAAGAAGCATAAAATGCCCTGGTAAAAGCCAATACATCATCAACTTCTTAATATCTCAGCACTGAAATGGTAACAGGTAAATCAACTGGATTCCTAGGATGAGGGCTGGAAGACACAGCTACAAAAAACAACACAGCCACAATAATTTGTAAAGAGGGGAAACTATAAAACAATAAACTGTAACCTCCAAAGCACAAAACAAGGCAGGGAAGTAGAACCGTAGGATTTGTGTGCAAAGTCCACTTGTTTTCAGCCTGAAATCCTCACATACACACATAAGATGTTTTATGAGAGCCTGGGGGTGTCCACAAATGACCGACCTATGGTATACAAACAAGGATTTAAAAAAGACACAGATCATGTTGCTACAGAAGAGCATCAGGCCCTGAAGGAAGACACGAGAGGAAAGAAAGCAGGTACAACACCACCAGGAAGCCAGTGTAATGAGGTGGCACAAGCGAGTGCTTGTTTCTCGCTGCTGACTGCGTGTAGATGGACTTACTCCCCTGATCAAAGATGCAGTCCCAGGGCAGGCCTTCAGCCCAGCAGCCAAGATGCCCCCTGAGGTGCCTGGTTCCAGTCAGGACTCCTCCACTTCAGGTTCAGCATCCTGGTAATTCATGCCCTGGGATGCAGCACCCAGGGGCTCAAGTACTTGGGTCCCAGACAACCATGGAGGGAGATGTAGACTGAGTTCAGGACTCCTGGCTTCACAGCTGTGGTGGGCATTTGAGGAGTGAGCCTGTGTCTTTCAAGTAAAATGAAAATAAATTTTTAGAAAATTTTAAGATGCAATTATAATGTATCCTGATGTTGTGGGACAATGAGGGCAATCTGCTCCTGTCTCATGCCTAAGAATTTCTACATGGATGAGGCAGTGAGCAAAGTGAGATCTGAAAGGAAGAAACAGTCTGCTCCAATCAGTGAGGAGGGGAGTATAAGGCAGGCACTGCCCAAGGGAGCCTGCAAGTGCTGCTCTTTTATACACAAAGTGGCTCTCTCTGATTGGCCCCCTTTTGAGAAATGAGTACAGATTTAACCAATCAGGAAGAGGCCAGAATAACAGCCAGTCAGCAGGCAGGAATTGGTAACTGTATCTTAGCTTGCTTTCACTCACTCCTCCAGCGATCCCCAGGTGAGCCTCCATAGGTTGTGGAGTTCTGGAGCCATTGATACAGGAGCAGTGGCAGGAGGAGCCTGCAGCTCTAGTGGTTCAGGTCTGTACTTTGTCTCTGCGGCAGATCCTTCTTGCCAGATTCTTCAGGAGCAGCACAGCCCTCAGTACCACAGCTCTCAGAGCTCAGTGTCACAGCCCTTAGTGCCACAGCTGTCAGACCTCCATGTCACAGCTCTGTCACAGGCTTCAGTGTCACTCACAGCTCTCAGTGCCACAGCTCTGAGTGTGATTACCCTCTCCTTCTTGTTGAGTCACTGCTTCTCGCCCCTGCCAGGCATGTAGACCGTTGCCACCTTCTGGGTCACAGTGTCTCTTCTCTGCTGACTCCACAGAGTGATGCTGCTGTCTCTGGGCTGCTACGTATCCTTCAGTGAACAGACAAGGAGTGACAAGGCCCTCTCGCAGCCCATAGGACCTGAAGGACTGGCTGCCCTGAGGTGCTTTGCAAGACTGCCTTATTCAGACTTTTATGCGTTTCTAAAGCTGGAATGTCTCCCTGATTGGTCGATCTGCTAATGAGGCATACTAGGTGAACCAATCAGGGAACTGATATTGGAGTAGCCGGTTTTGCACAGAAGTTTGGGGAATTCTCAATTAGGTCCGTTCAGCAGACTCAACAACTTCTGAAGAGCACATTGCATTTGTTTCTCCAGTCCCTGTCTGCCTTTCCTCAGATCCCAAGAGTTCCATCATGTCTTTTCTTTCCTATGTTTCCTATGTTTCTCTTTCCTTTCCAGGGGCCCCTGGAGTCCTAGCACCATGAGAGTTACTCCACCGCTAAGGACACACACAGATGAAATTCAGGGGCTGAACAAAGATCTGCGAATGAAAGCCAGACAGATCAAACAAAACAGACATTTGGGTAAAAAGACCTAAGAAAGACCACTAAATAATGATGGCTGGGTTGATTTCCCAAGATGATATAACAATTTGGAATGTATATGCTCCCAACAGTGTAACAACTAAATGTATAAAGCAAATATGAATAGATCTGAACAGAGAGATGGGCTGCGAACCATCACAATCATCGTAGACTTCAACATTACACTTCAAGTAACAGGTCATCCAGCAGGAAGATCAATAAGGAAATAAGGGATTTGAATGCACTTTAGACAAAACAAACCCAGCATTCACACACCAAAACTTATGGGATGCAACAAAAGCAGCTCACAGACAGAAGTTCATAGCAAGAAATGCCTAGATCAAATATGAACAAAGAACTTCGAGGAACTAGAAAGAAAAGAAATAAACTAACAGAAGGAAGAAAGCAACAAAAACTAGAGCAGAAATAAATATATTAAAGAATAGAAAAACAACAGAAACAATTAAATAGTCATTTTTAAAAAGGTAAACAGACACAGAAAATGCTTACCTACACTGAGAAAACAAAACAGAAGATTCAAGTAAACAAACCAGAAATGAAAGAAAATAAATCACAAATGATAAAGATCATCAAAGATGTTTACAAACAATGTAAGTCTAAAAATCAGATAAATTTGAGTAAATCAATAAATGATCAGAAAAAATCTACCAAGATTGAATCATGGAGAAATGGAAAGTGTAAAGAAACCAGTTATGACTAAAGAGACTAAAACAATAATAAAAATCTTCCATTGACAAAAGGCCTAGACTTTATGGCTCCATGGCTGAATTATTTTTAAAAATTATTTATTTATTTATTTATTTTAAAGGGAAAGAGACAGAGAGAAAGAAAGAGAGATCTTCAACTGTTGGTTGACTCCCCAAATGGCTACAACAGCCCAAGCTGAACCAGGACAAATCCAAGAGCCAGGAACTTCATTCAGGTTGCCCCTGTGGGCTGCAGGGACTCAAGTACTTCAGCCACCATCTGCTGCTTTCCAGGTTCACTAGCTCAGGGCCTGGACTGGAAGCACAGTAGCCAGGACTCAGACTGTCAAAACAACATGAGTGCAGACGCCCCAGGCAGTGGCTTAACCTGCTGTGCCACAATGCCAACCCCACAGATGGCCGAATTCTACCAAAGAGTTCAATAAGTACCAGCACCAATGTTTCTTTTTTCTTTCTTTTCTTTTCTTTTTTTTTTTTTACAGAGAGAAAGGTCTTCCTTCCGTTGCTTCACCTCACAAATGACTGCTTCAGCCAGCGCTGCGCAGATCCGAAGCCAGGAGCCAGGTGCTTCTTCCTGGTCTCCCACACAGGTGCAGGCGCCCAAGTGCTTGGGCCATCCTCCACTGCACTCCCGGGCCACAGCAGAAAGCTGGACTGGAAGAGGAGCAGCCGGAACTAGAACCTGGCACCCATATGGGATGACAGCGCTGCAGGCAGAGGATTAGCCAATTGAGCCATGGCACTGGCCCCCCAATGTTTCTCAAACAGTCCCAAAAATTGAGCAGGAAGAAATCTTTGCAAATTAATTTTGCTAGGCCAACACAGCCCTGACACCAAAACCAGAAATGGGCAATACAAGAAAATAAAATTATGGACCAATATTCCTAATGAAGATAAATGCAAAAATGTTTGACAAAATACCAGCAAGCTGAATTTAGCAGAGTATCCAAGGGTCATTGCCAAAATCAGGTGGGATTTCTCCCTGTGATGTAGGATGGTACATCACAAGTAAGTCTGTAAATATAATTTACCATTTTAACAAAATGAAAGGGAAAACAACTTCATATCACTCCAGTAGCTGCAGAACAATGCTTTGCCAATATTCAACATTCATCATGATAAATATTATAAACAAATTATTTCTAGAAGGAATATACTTCGACACAACAAAGGTCATATATGACAAGCCCACAGCCAGCTTCATAAATGAAAATAGGAAGCTGAATGTTTCCTTTAAGTCAGGGAAAATGTAAGGCTGTCCACTCTCATCATTTCAGTTCAACACAGGACTGTAAATCTTAGCAAGGCAATCTTGAACAAAAGCAGCTAAGCTAGAGGGCATCATGCTACTGATTTCAAACTATATACCAAAGCTATACTAGTTAAAGTAGCATGGCACTGGCATAAAATTAAACATAATTACAACAGGGTGTCCAAAAATGAACCCACAAGCTTATGGTCAATTGATTTTTGATGAAGAAGGTGCAAGGACACCTAACATACAAAAATTGCCTCATGTAAGACCTGCAATTGTAAAGCTACAGAAGAAAGTGGGGGTCTGACACTGGGGCAGCTGGTCAAGCCACCACTTGAGATGCTGGCATCCCCTAGTAGAGGGCCTCTCCACTCCTGATCCAGCTCCATGCTGATGTGCCTGGGAAGGCCGCAGACGATGGCCCTGCCTCCTACATGGGAGACATGGATGGAGTTCTTAGAGGCTGCAACCAGCCTGGCCCAGTCCAAGTTGTGACCACTGGGCAGTGAACCAGCAGATGAAAGAATGCTCTCTTTCTCACTCTCTCTCTCTCTCTTTGTTTGTGCCTTCCTCTGACACTCTGCCTTACAAAAAATAAATAAATAAACCTTAAAAACAATAGAAAAAATAGAAAAACAACAGGACATTGGAATAGGTATAAAATACTTGAGAATAAAATAACGGCAAGCCAAGCATGGGATAAAGGATTAATATTCAAAACACACAAGGAATTTAAACAAACCATTATCAAAGAAAATCCCCAATGACCCAACATAAAAATGGGAAATAAGGGCCTGGCACATGGCACAGCTATGCCGGCATTCCGTGCGGACACGGGTTCAAGTCCTGGCTGTTATCACCTGTACAGGAGCAGGGAAGCGAGGGAGCTGATGGGGCGCTGCTGTGTTGAGTGAGGAAAAGCGTACTCAGACAGGTGGGGACTGTCCACTATTGTCCCGAGGCTACTGTCACTGCCCCAGCAGTAGACAGAGGAAAGCAAAGCAGGATTAGGACAGGCCCTGGGCCCTGCTGCTGCCTGCGTCTCAGGCATCTAATAAAGAAGTAGCCCGGGGAGACACGTTGTAGACCACGTGCTAGGTGTCCACGTACTCATGATGTCACCCCCACTCCTCTCTGTGTGTTTCAAACATTCTCAAACTAAGGACTTCTTCCTTTTTTTACATAATTCTGTGCAGCTGATGGGATTGCTAAAATGCTCAAAATCCAGGACAATCATGCTGGATTCTCAGTCTCCGATGCCCTGTGCAACGTGAGCTGGGGAACACACCCCTTGGGAATGCGTGGGAAACAGGCTCTCAGTGTGCAGGGGGCCACCACACTTCTTACGGTAGATGCTACATCTATGACATCTGCAAGGGAAATCTGTGCTTTTCTGTAACAGTGATACACTAGCCTAATTTTCTCTGCACTTGTGAGTCTGAATTAACTTCCTGCCACTCCAGTAGCACTGTGGCTGAAAGCATTTTGCTGTTACAAGCTTGTCCTGTGGCTGGTAACTTTCCTATGCAGGCACAGGCTGGCAGCCGCTGACCAGTTTGGCGCAGAATTCAGAGAGCAGGGACTTCACAGCTCCCAGACTCCTTTCCCTGCCAAGTGTCACCACAGCAACCTCTCAACTTTGTCTCCTGTGCATTTTTGCTCCAAGGATCCCCATGGATCCCTGGGAACTTCCCTAAATCTTCCAATATGTTAAGGCTCCAATTAATCCCAAATCCCAAAGGGACAAATAAAGTTGCAACTCTTGCTAATTGGGAGGCTCTAACAGCCCTGTGTGCTCTGCCTTGCCAACCTCATTAAAAGTTTTCCACTGCAGTCCCCAGCGCCTGACTTAATGAAACTCCATCACTGCTCTCCCAATTAAGGCCCTTCCCACCCCAGAGGAGCAGGGACACAGAGCTGGCAGCTTTGCACCTTTCTTTCCTTGTTAGTCAATGTCCCCAGTCCCGCAGGTGTGGGGAAAGTGAAGCCACTTTTGTGATTACGTCGGCTTGACTTTCAACTTCCTTTCACCAGCTGTTGCTCATGATCTGTTGAGTCTCTCAGACACGTTACCCTGCACAGAAACCAAAACAGACATGTATGGAGGACAGCACAGTACATCCCACACACCCAGGAGTGGCTGGGAGGGACGGGGTGGCAGCCTGGCGGTCAGTGGGACCCTGGGACGTCCAGCCTGTCTTCTTCTTGATACTTCAACATGCAGGCATTGAGGACACTGCGCCTGAAGCCTCTCATTTCACCTGTTCTACATCTACAGAGGGCTGAGGCCCTGTCCAAGGGGCAGCAGGCATCACTGGCATTCTCTCAGGGACAGGCAGGCATCCTGGTGTGGGGGGCACTGTGGGTTCCTAAATCCTGAGACCCCAGATCCAAGAATTCAGGTCCCCAGCTTTCCCGCTTTGACTTCCTGTAGCCCCCGGTCAGCCACGCGGTGCTGGGGGCAGGGCAGAGGGCCCTCTCTAAACACTCGCATTTCCCCAGTCCTGACGAAGCCTCTGGGGCATGCTGTGCCATCCCAGGGACCACTCCTGTTCTTGCAGCACCCTGAGAGGCAGGGAATGTGTCTCCTGGCGCCAGAGGTGAGTGGAGGAACGCCTCTCTGTGAAAGGTTTTGTTGGTTTGGAGACTTGGATTTGAGCTATGCCGTTAGGTCTGTTGGTCACCATGCAACTCTATGGCCCTCATAACAGAATGCAAAACAGGTGGGGACATCTCTCCTTGCAGTCTTGCTCTGGGATCTCTTCCACGGCCATTCCTGAGGGAGGGGCATGAGGTAAGATGCGCTTCTTCCGATGGGCCTCGGTTGTGAATATCTGGCTGCCTCGTGCCTGCTCCGGCAGGCATGCCATGGCCTGCCCGGCACTGGCACCCAGGCAGAAGCACAAGATCTCCCCGTCCTTCTGCTCACCTGAAGGTCTGTCTTCCAGATCCAGAGACTGTGCCACTGCCCAGCCCAGGGCAACCTGCTGCTCTCCATCTGGGGAGTCTGGGAGCCAAGTTCTAACGGCCCTCCAGGCCACATATCCTGACTTTTGCTGCATTTCTCATGAGCTGCTGGGCATTTGTCTCCAGGGCTGTAAAGAGCTATGGCCTGAGGCTGTGATAGGAAATCAGAAGAGAATTGGCAGCCCCGTTCTCACTTCTCTATGGTCTGCACATTCTCACCTGCAGCCTGAACCAACAGGATTCGAAGGCGATGGGTGAAAGCAGTGGCTGTTTCCAGACTGCGGTGCTTGTGAGCAATGATCCAGGAAGGGTCTCCTGCAAGCCCGCAGGGTGCACCTCCGTGGGGCCTGTTTTTGGTTACAGCTGGAGGCTGAGCTGTGGGTCTGTTTATTCATGCACTCTGTCTCACTGCCTAGAGCCAAGCTGCTTTCTCAGAGGGCTGCACCCATCAGGCATCCACACTCCCAGACCAGCATTCTCTGAGCTTGTCTCTTCATACCAACACAGTAAGCGGCACGCAGAACTGCTGACTGCGTGTGTGCCGTTCAAAAGCGTGGAAGCAGATGAGCTCCCATGGGCAATTTCTCCTCTTTCCTATCTCCCCTGAGGAGGACAGTGCACGGGTCTTCTGAAATCACACCACTAGTGACCTGGTGGTGGCGGGCTAGGGCCACGTCTCTTCCCTTCCTTCCCTGGCCACACCCTTGGAGGGTCCTCTCTGCTGAAGTGGCGGAGCCTGAGCCAATGTTTCAGGCTTCACCTTCTGCAGTCCTGGGACAGGGATGCTTACAGGAGGCGTGCTCTGGGAGAAGGTCCTCAAGACGGGATGGGTGTGCCACTGCTGATGGGGGTGTGGTGTCGATGCCCATGGAATGCAGGGGTGCTGAGCCTGGGGGAACGACATAAGAAGCACTGGAAACACAAGGATCTGGGATACGGCATCACTGCCCTCTGATCAGAAGGGAAACAGGAGCACTGCTATGCTGACTGTAATCATCTCTGTGTTAATTTCCCATAGGACACAGCAATGGAATCCACAGAAATGCTTCACACTGTCGCTGTCATCCCGTTGGTCCCCTGAGCTGTGCAGTTAGGGCCAGTGGGATAAGGAAGTGGAAGCTTTCATTACCCTCCCCGCGGGCAACAGTGAAATCAGAAGCAACAGTGCATTCCAGGAGGGGCATTTCAGAGACTGTTGTTGTGACATCGGAGCCCTGCTCAATCATAGCAGCATAGCATGGTCCCCACGGGGGAGAGCGGAGTGAGGCAAATGGAGTCGGCAGGGGCTTAATTGCTGATGCCTTGCTGGGTACGGTGCTCTTACTGCAGCAGGAAGAAGTTTGCGTGGGGCTCGGTGCGTGGCCAGCTGCATGTAAACACAAGTGGACGTGAGTTGGCAAGAGAAAGACTCAACTTCTCCCATGCTCTGCCCTCAGGTGCTGATGAGAAACCGGTTTCACCCTTAGCTTCCAGTGACGCCTCTTTTTTCTAAATGGGATTCTTAACCTTAATGTATGGGTGTCTTTAAATAGTAATATGTCACCTTGGATATTGCCTTACAACAAATGTTATTGTCACACAGCATAGGTGGACTTCCATTATCAATTGGAAATGCACTGTCATTTATGTTCTAGCACTTCATTGTATTTAAGTTGTTAAAATTAGCAACAAATGTATATATCTTCATTGTGCCTATTTCAGATCTGGCCCTGCATGTTCTCAGAGTTGTGTCTATGCGGAACACCTGTCCTCCAGCTGCCTGCCTGGTCTGTGGTGTTGATGTGTGGCAGTGTGGTCAGTCTTGGATGAGAACCACGAGCACTAAGTCACGCATGGACTCCTGGGGCAGAGTCGTGGCACCTGTGTTGGTGCACACGCATTGTGTGGGGGAACAGTGTACTCAGCACGAGCACGCACCAGGGGAGAGAGCGTGAGGAATTCTGCACATGGATTCCTCAGGATTCTTTGCCCTGTGGCCCCCTTGTACATCCTCACTGTTTCCTTGTGGTAAACTTTAATGTGAATACAGCCACACACGGAGGTTTGTGTGCCTTCCTTGTGAATGTGTGGGTAGTTTGGGGAACCTGCAAAGCAGGTGACTATGGAAATGGCCCCCAAATAAGAAAGCCAAGAACCTGTCCCATCAGCCAGCACTCAGGGACAGAAGTGGACAGAATCAACATGGTCATTGGCCCAGCAAGTGCAGGACAATGAGACTGGAAATAAAAGGTTTGGATATTGGATCATTGTTACCAGAGAAATTGCAGGGTTCTTGTCTTCACACAAGAAAGAATTCAAGCATGAGACAGAGAGTAGTGGGAGGTAAAATAGCAAGGTTTATTAGGGAAGGGACATCCGTAAGGATGGATGGGGAGAGACTGGGGGGGGGGTGGCTGGAGGTTACATGGTTGAGTGGAGAGAATACACCTGGCCAGACCAGGTGGGCGGCTCAGCAGAAAGGCAGAGGGCTGAGCGCACAGTCTGGTTGAGGCGGGGGGGGGGGGGGGGGTGTTAAGGAGATGGGATGGGTCTTTGTCTTCACACATCTCCTCCTGAAACAAAGGATTTTATGGCTGTAAATACTAAGAAGCTCCTATCTGAGTTTTCCCTTGAAGGTATCAGACAGGAGGAAGCCTAACTGGTGCCATCCTGGGTTCAGAGGAAGGGTGAGCAGGACCCCCTAGAGAATGTGGATCTGGAGCAGAGTGTTTGAAATGCAGATACTGGGCTGCATCTGGGAGATTGTGGAAGATTTCTCAGGCAGAAGGGGCAGGAACCTCCACCTGGCAGGTTATCATGTAGAAGGGGGCTGGGCAGGATGCGAACACTGGGCTGCCCCTGAAGCATTATCGGGATGACATCAAGTCTTCTCCAGAGGCCTTTGTCACACACACATAAGCTCATACCTAACTTCCTGCCTAACAGTCATGAGTACTAAACTGACAATGGAAGGAAGTTAAATCATGAGGGCTGATAAACACAGGTTGGTAGTGAGAAATCCTCATGAAATTAAAGAAAATGTGTAACATGAGGAAGAATCATTTTTAGTTGTCACAAGTAAGTCACAGGCTAGCTCCTCCTTCTCTAGGATGTTTTATTTCCTTTTACATATGCTTGAATCTGTGCAAGAAGTGTATTTCAGAATTTTCCTCATTCGGGCAGTTCCCTACACCTACAAGAGGAGGCTGGATTCAGGTCATATGGAAAAGCATGGACCAAAGGTTAGCTAGAAACAGATTCCACCTTCTTGCTGGTGCGCACCCTGGAAGACAGGGGTGATGATTCAGGTTGCTGGGTCCCTGCCACCCATGTGAGAGACTTGGGTTCAGTTCTCCTAGCCACAGGTTTTGCAGGCACTTGGAGAGTGAACCAGTGGGTATGAGATTTCTCTCTCCCTTTCTAAACTCAGCCAACCCTCAGCCCTTCATATATAAAGTAATTTTTTAAGTCAAAAAATGTTCCTTGTGATTAGGTTAGGTATAAATTGTGCTCTCGGTACCCTCAGGTCCCCTGATCTGTGACCTTAGTTACATCTGCAAAGTAAATTTGTTAAATTGAATCAAGTTTGGCAAAACACTGCCTCCACAGGGAGTGAGCCAAAGCCCTACAATGTATAAGCCAGCTGTAACCCAAGGGTACACTCCTGTACCAGTCAGGTGATGCTCCACCAACCGCAGCTGCCAAAACTCAGCCAGTCAGAGGCTGGAGGCTACCAAACTAGACCAAGCATGGCGAACACCACGCTGCAGCGACTCAGACTCTGCACTGCTTCTCCAGCTGTGAACACAGCCTGCACCCTGGTAGTTTGGAACATTCTCAACCACTTTGCCCCTGAGTGCTGCCTGCTGAATGAAACCTTTTGCTGCTCTCAGTTCAACTCTGTGGAATATAACTTGTATAACTTTTAGCAATATTCAAGTCCAGTTTTTGCATTCATAGATGATGAATTAAAAATGTGTAAGACAAGAATGATACAAATCTCTCTAGAATATGTGGAAGATTATTTTCCAAAGTTTACTTATCAGGACAGTCAACTAAGCATTTGTCAACGAAGCACTACAAGTTAACCCAAGTGAGGGTTCTACAAGGGAACCTGACAGGTGACTTCATCGACACAAATAGTGAAAACATAGATTTAGTATTGAATTACTTGATTACTAAATGAACCATCTCCATAAAGATGATTATAAAAATACAGAAAGGTCATAAAAAAGGATGTGAAAGAATCAGACATAGGTCAGAACTACCAACAAATGTAGCATCATCTGCTAGTCAACAAATAACACTGACACTAACAATGAGCAATCAAAACACAAATTTAGGAAAACAAGCCCATTTATAACAGAATCAGCATAAGTAAAACATGTGACACTCCAATAATAACATTTTGTAATATATATACCACAAAACTACAAAATATTCAAGAAAGAAAGGCTGAAATGAAAAAACACAAAGATATCTGGTATCTGTTAATTAGCAGAGTTATTGTTAAAGTAAAAATAGTCCCCAAATTGATCAGCACATGGAATAGCGTCCCTATCGTTTTTTCAGAAACAGAAAGCTGATCCCAATGTTTATATGAGAATTCAAGAGGCCCAGAATAGCAGAAACAGACAGCCAAGAATAAAAAGTAAGAGGACCCACTATAATACCCAAGGCTGGCTGGCCGTGGCTCACTAGGCTAATCCTCTGCCTTGCAGCACCGGCACACCGGGTTCTAGTCCCGGTCGGGGTGCTGGATTCTGTCCCGGTTACCCCTCTTCCAGGCCAGCTCTCTGCTGTGGCCCGGAGTGCAGTGGAGGATGTCCCAAGTGCTTGGGCCCTGCACCCCATGGGAGACCAGGATAAGTACCTGGCTCCTGCCTTCGGATCAGCGCGGTGCACCGGCCGCAGCGCACCGGCCGTGGTGGCCATTGGAGGGTGAACCAACGGCAAAGGAAGACCTTTCTCTCTGTCTCTCTCTCTCACTGTCCACTCTGCCTGTCAAAAAAAAAAAAAACCCAAGGCCATATAATATTAACATAAGATAGATATACAGATCCGTGAAACAGAATTCAGAGTCCAGAAATATATATATATATATATATATATATATATATATATATATATACGGTCAATTGATCACTGAGAGGAGTATAGAGAATTCAGTAGGGAAAACATGAACTCTGAACTAGCGGTGCAGTGACAACCAGATCCATGCCAGAGTGGAGCTGAACACCTGCCTCATGGCAGGTGCACAAGGAAATCACATCAACACGGACCAGCGACATACACAGGAGATAAAACCGTACCACTCTTAGAAGGAAACATAGGCTTAAATCTTTCTGATTTATTTGGGTCTAGATTCCAGAGAATATAAAGAGCTCTCATAAATCAACACCAAAGAGACAAATAATCCAATTTAAATGGCCTGAGTAGGCATTTTTTCAAGGAAGATACACAAATGATCAACAATAAATGAAAAAAAATGCCAAGCATCATTAGTCAGGAAGTACAAATCAACAAGGACCAGATACAGTGGCTGCAATCCAAAAGTGGGAAGTGACAAACGTTGGTGAGAATATGGAGAAACTGGGTCTTTCTGCACTGCTGGTGCAAATGTCAGAGTTTGCAGTCACCGTGGAAAACAGTTGGGCAGCTTCTCAAAAATCTTAACAGTGACAGCGGCAGGAATTTGGTGGTTAAGGTGCTAGGTGGAGTACCTGCAGCCTGTGTCCGGGGCCTGGGTTCACTCCCTGCCAATGCACACCTGGGAGGCTGTGCTGATGGCTCAAGTAGCTGGCTCCCTGACTGGAGCTGAGTTCTGTTTCCTGGCTTTTGCCGGCTGCAGCCCTGGCAGCTGTGATCATTTGAGGAATAAACCAATGGATTGGACATCTCCCTCATTTCCCTCTGTCTCTCTGCCTTTCAAGTAAATTAAATTTAAAAATTAGAAAGAATTACCGTATGACTGAGCAATTTCACTTCTGTGTAAACCCAAGAGATTTGAACACACTGCACACACAGATTTATATGGGTACGCACAGTACTTATTATTCATAATAGCCAATAAGTGAAAATACCCCAAATGACTATCAATGGTTGAGTGAATAAAGAAAATGTGGCACAGCCTTTCAAAGGAATACTATGATTTGCACCAAACAAATGAACTGATGCACTTCATCAAGAATGAATGATTAACAAGGATTCTTTTAGTGGCCACAAGAGGCAAAATCGCAGACAAAAGCAGTGGCTGCCTGGAAAAGCAGTGGGAGGTAGAGGGGAAGTGCTTACGCTTGCGAGTTTTCTTTATGGAGAACAAAAATGTTTGTAATTAGATAGCTTGATATTCACACTAAAATCCACTGAATTGTGCATATTAATCCACTGACTTTTATGGCATGTGAATTTCATCTGAAGGACGTATTGGGGACATTCTACTTAGTGCCTTCAAGGATGAGGCAGATCATAATATGTGGTCATGTCATTAAAACATAAAATCCAGGTTTATTTCAAACAGTAAAACTAAATCAACTTACTCAGAGCAGTAAAATATTCCACGGCAGAGACTGAATGAGCAGCATGTGACAGAAACCAGTGCTGTCTCCTTGGAGCAGGCAACGATTGTCCTCAATTCTCAGGGATGCAGAGGGCTCGGACCCGCAGTCTGCAATCTGCTAACAATCCCTGTGTAGACAGAGGATTAGACACGCTGTCTGCAATCTGCTAACAATATCTGTGTAGACAGAGGATTAAACACGCTGTCTGCAATCTGCTAACAATCCCTGTGTAGACAGAGGATTAGACACGCTGTCTGCAATCTGCTAACAATATCTGTGTAGACAGGATTAGACATGAGTCTGCAATCTGCTAACGATCCCTGTGTAGACAGAGGATTAGACACGAGTCTGCAATCTGCTAACGATCCCTGTGTAGACAGAGGATTAGACATGAGTCTGCAATCAGCTAACAATCCCTGTGTAGACAGAGGATTAGACACACTGTCTGCAATCTGCTAACAATCCCTGTGTAGACAGAGGATTAGACACACTGTCTACAATCTGCTAACAATCCCTGTGTAGACAGGATTAGACACACTGTCTGCAATCTGCTAACGATCACTGTGTAGACAGAGGATTAAACACGCTGTCTGCAATCTGCTAATGATCCCTGTGTAGACAGAGGATTAGACACACTGTCTGTAATCTGCTAACAATCCCTCTGTAGACAGAGGATTAGACACACTGTCTGCAATCTGCTAACAATCCCTGTGTAGACAGGATTAGACACACTGTCTGCAATCTGCTCCATCAGTGTCCAGATCAGTGGCAGACACAGCAGTGCAGACTGTAACAAATGGGATCAAGATCCTGAAGGAGACAAAAATACTTTAATTGTATGAATGTTTTTTAATAATATGCATTATCCATGAACTTTTTAAATACCCCTCAAATGCATGGATTTAAAAATGTTTGCATCAAATAATTTTATCTTTGACTCATTTATCCCATGAATGTTTTGAAGTACATCATATTTATTGGTTCACTTCCTGATGCACTCAGAGAGATCGTTCATTCAGCTATAAGCTATCAATACACCTGCCAAAGGAAATTGAGGCTATCCAGAGGAATATCTTAAGCCATTTTTTCAGAGAATCATCAGATCTGGAAAAATTATTACTATTAAACATAAATAAGCATATTAATTTTCAGGCTTTATGGAATGTAAAGAATAGAAGAGTATACAATAGGTTGAAAAAGAATGGTATGAGGCTGGCACTGTGGCGTAGCTGGCGAAGCCACCACTTGTAGGGCCGGCATCCCAAATGGGTGCTGGTTTGAGTCCTGGCTGCTCCATTTCCAATCCAGCTCTATGCTATGGCCTGGGAAAGCAGTAGAAGGGGGCCCAAGTCCTTGGGCCCCTGTACCCGCGTGGAAGCTCCAGCCATCTGGGGAGTGAACCAGCAGATGGAAGACCCATCTCTCTCTCTCTCTCCCTCTCTCTCTCTCCCTCTCTCTCTCTCCCTCTCTCATATTGTCATCAAAACTTCTGGAATGTTAGCAGGAGATTACTGCATCCAAATCTTATCCCATTATTTTGTCCTTCCTTTGCTTAATTATGTGTGAATTATTTGTGAAACCAATTAACTGATATCTGACTGGAGGAAGGAAAATAATGCTTTATTTTATGAAAAGTGAGAGTAAGAGAAGTATTCAGGAATGAAATAAAAATTATATTTAAGAGTGAAAATACTTTACATGATTTTCATATTTGTGAAGGAAAAGGTAAAACCATCACATACAGACTTTAAAAATAATTATGTGGAACCACAATGACTAAGAATTCAAGGAGATAGTCCACGACTATTTTATCTAACTGTGCAACTTCAATGTTTCTTTGGTTATTCCTCTTGATAATACTGAGAAATCATCAAGAATGGCTTTAAAATACCCTACATTCTATTTAAAAAAAATGAGACTCTAACTGTCTGAACACAGAATCCTGGCAGGTGCCCTAGTGGGGTGTGCAGGTGTAGGGCCCTGGGAAGAGGTGAACTCTTAAGAATGCTGATTCCAGCCGGTGCCACAGCTCAATAGGCTAATCTTCTGCCTGCAGTGCTGGCACCTCGGGTTCTAGTCCCAGTTGCAGCACCAGATTCTTCCCCGGTTGCTCTTCTTCCAGTCCAGCTCTCTGCTGTGGCCCGAGAAAGCAGTGGAGGATGGCCCAAGTCATTGGGCCCTGTACCCGCATGGGAGACCAGGAGGAAGCACCTGGCTCCTGGCTTCGGATCAGCACAGCGCTGGTCGCAACGCGCCAGCCGTAGCGGCCACTTGGGGGGTGAACCAATGGAAAAAGGAAGACCTTTCTCTTTGTCTCTCCCTTTCTCTCTCTCTCTCTCTCACTGTCTAACTCTGCATGTCAAAAATAAAATAAAATAAAATAAGAGTGCTGATTCCAGGTAACTAATGGCAAAGCACCGTGATGATGTTATTTCATCTAAAAAATGGGAAATCCAGCAGCCTGTTTTTCCTTCATGCCTGTGGAGTAAATAAGACAAAAGTCTGAAAGGATGAGAGATAAAAAAAAAAGGCAAGAGATAAAAAAAAAAGGCAAGGACAGGCATTTGGCCTAGTGATTAAGATACTGGTTTGGGCCGGCGCCGCGGCTCACTAGGCTAATCCTCCGCCTTGCGGCACTGGCACACCGGGTTCTAGTCCCGGTCAGGGCGCCGGATTCTGTCCCGGTTGCCCCTCTTCCAGGCCAGCTCTCTGCTGCGGCCAGGGAGTGCAGTGGAGGATGTCCCAAGTGCTTGGGCCCTGCATCCCATGGGAGACCAGGATAAGTACCTGGTTCCTGCCATCGGATCAGCATGGTGTGCCAGCCGCAGCACGCTGGCCGTGGTGGCCATTGGAGGGTGAACCAACGGCAAAGGAAGACCTTTCTCTCTGTCTCTCTCTCTCACTGTCCACTCTGTCAAAAAAAAAAGATACTGGTTTGGACACCTGTGTCCCATATTGGAGTGCTTGGGTGCAAATCTCCAGCGCTCACTTCCAACTTCCTGCTAATGTGGACCCAGGGAGGCATCAGGGTTTTAGCTCCTGTCACTCATCGGGGAGGCCTGGATTTATTTCCTGGCTCCTGGCTTCAGCCCACCCAGCCCTCTGCTGTGGCCAGCATTTAGAGAATGAGCCAGCAGATGGGAATGTCTCTCTCTCACTCTCTCTCTCTCCTCTCAAATAAATAGAATAACACCCTCTCAAAGGATTTTTTTAAAGCAGAGTGAAAATGGGGTCATTAAATCACAAAAGAGCCAGGAAACACACAGAAATTTTTATTCTAAATAGAGAGTTTGTATTTGTTAACCTAGGAGCAGAATCCTTCATTTGATCTTAAATGTCAGTGAAATTCACATTTTCAGGATAGGTAGCTAACTTAGTCTCAAACCCTAGGAGGCCAACATGGCTGATAGCGTGCAGCGTTTAATTAAAGACAAGGGACAGGATAACCCTGTGGGGTTGCAGATTTAAGCCACACATGACCTGCTCCCTTGGCTTTCTCTAGAAAGGCACAGCTCTTGGGCTGCTCACCAGGAGGGAAGTCAGGGAGACTGCACTCATCACCCAGGTCGACAAGTGGAAACCCACTTTAGTCAGCAGCTGTCATAGGAGATTTTGGTATTTCGGAGTCCAGCACACACGGACATCGTTTTTCGTGGTGCTCTATTCCTTCACATCATCTATAAATTAGAGCGTTTTCTTGCTTTATTTACCACAGATGCTCTGAGCTTCAGCGACGCAGCAGCTCTGCTGTGCTAAGTGGATGCAGGGCGTTACTTAGAGCAGTGGAACAGCAGCTGGGTGAAGCATCGCCAGCACCACGGGACGCTGCACTGGGTCTGTCTCCTTGTTTCTGGTTTCAGTCTCTACGGGAAACTTGTAGACTCCACGTGTATGTCACACTCGCTTGTTTGATCAAGTGCGTATAAGAAATAAGCACACAGCTGACCAGTCAGGAGCCAGCAATCTGATAAGAAAACATTTCCAAGAGTCATTGCGGGTAAGTAACAGCGGCACTCACTGCAATGGTATTTAAAAAGTGTGGCAGGACTGCAGAGTGATAACGCATATCTGAAAATGAATACTGTGAGGTGCGCTTCGATGTGGCATTGATGAAAGTTAATTTGTTCTGTCTACACTGCAGGAAATGACTACATCTCAGAGAGATTTATCATTTTGGTGACCGAGTGCTTGGCGGAGGCTTCAGACATAAACTAGTCTTTGCCGTTTATGTAACAGAGGTAGGATCACACGTGTTCTGTGAGCTTAGCACACACAGAGCTCAGGCCGCACCGAGTGAAGAAGGAGGCACAGAGAGAGACGCACGCGTGTGTGCTGCAACCTGCAGGAGGTGAGGAGGTGACGCACAGGTCAAGAATGGTGGGAGGGAAGACGCTACATGCGGGGAACACCTCCTGCACCTGCGTGTGGCAGAGGCCTGAGAGGAGATGCCTGGGTGTGCACTGGGTAGCAGAGAGCAGATGACCTGAAATCCGTGCAGAGACTAGAACAACTTCCTGCAGCACCTTGCAAGTAAAATCCGCAAGGAGACAAGGCCCCTTCTGCAGAAACCTGAGTCGCTGGAGCGCTGAGCCTCTGCGAGGAGCAGTGCCGGCTCTTTGTCTTTGGAGGTTGGAACGTGATTTGTGCGCTGGCAGAACGCAGCACCTTGAGGGCAGACGTGGGATTCAGCCATCCCACCGACTTTCTCTCGCCTCACTGTTCTCTCGGTTATTCTCTACTGATAACAGTTCCTGTACAACTTCTTTCTGTGATTACGACCTCCTCGCTGTATTCTGTTGATTTTCCCTTTCTCTACTCAGCCACCAAAACTCCTTCTATCTCCTGTCTCCAACCCTACTTTCCTCAGTTTCCCGTTTAGCCCATAAATATAGAAGCACAAGTTAGCCGTTCAGCTACAGTGTATTGCAGGGTGCATTAAAGATATCAAGGCATACAAATACTCTTAATTCATACTACAGGAGGTTTGATGAGAATTTGCAAGCTTGTGGATAATCTTATAGGGGAATGATGGAATATTTATCAAGCCACCTCGTGATGTGCATTACGTTTTGAAGCGCATAGCTCTAACATCTTCCGCAGCGTCTCATGTTACTGCATCTATGTTTAAACTTCTTCTTGGTCTCACACAGGTGACTCCTACTAAGGCTTTGCTTATGTCAGTCGCATGCCTGAGTTGATAGTGTTTAGAAAAAAGTGCTCGGACAACATGAACCATGTTTACGGTGGCCTCTCTTTACTCTGACCAAGTGAGAGTTTGTAGCAGGTAATGATGTAGTTCAGGGGCCACTTGGAAGAAGCCAGGAGTCTGATGTCCTGTGTGCGGGTTGGACACAGCACATGGAGCTGACACCTGAGCTCGCAGAACCACACACAGAGACACATTTTCAGCAGCTCACCTGCTGTGGGTTGAACTGTCCAAGAACCTTGAGCACAATTACGTTTCAAACCAAGGAGAGGGAGAATTTTACATGTGCCTAACAACGTGAGAGAAGACAAAGCAGAAAGCACAGGACCCTTCCAGGGGCTGGTGATGTTCCGAGCCCAGTGAGGTGGTGATTTCCTGCTGCACACTTTCAGTCAGCAAGCTGAAAATATTCCGGGGCTTTTTTCACCCTGAACTCCTGTCTCAGGCGCTGTGCTGGTTGCTGGTTTTGGGAAGATCGGCATTGGCTGACAGTGTTGCTTGAGGATGAATAAGGCAGGCAGCTTAGGAGAGCTCTGACTGCGACTGTGCAGGAACAGTGTGGAAGGTCAAAGTCCCTGCAGAAAGCTCAGGCATCCTCTAGAGCCGTGCTCACGGAGGCGGTCGAGTTTCTGCGCAAGCTTGTCAATGCGTGGACAGTTTCAGGAACTTAGAGCTGACTAGGAATGTGGGGTGGAACATCTGAGTTACAGTGTGGTGTTGTATTCGCAGAGTTGAGTTTGAGCAGACCAGGGTGGGAGACTCAGTGTGAGCTTACAGTGTGTTCAGAGGTGAGTGGAGGATGCCTCTGAGACAACGGATGACACTGACACAAGCAAGCGCAGGAGCAGGGCCAGGCTCTCACTTCCTGTCTGTGGTCCCGGTGCCCGCCAATGCGAAGAGGAGATGACTTCATTGTGACAATAACTAATCAGCAGGTTAGGAATCAGCACATAGGAGGATGCGGGAAAGCAGGGGAAGCAGGTAAATAAATGAAACAACGCCCCAAGGAAGCCCAAAGGCACTCCAAAGGCAATGTGGAAAACAGGGCTGAAAGGGGAGCTCCGTGGAGCGTGCTTCACGATATCCATCTCCCACGAGCTGTGGAAGACCCCTCACGTGAATGAAAGCCAGCCTGCCCACACTGTGGCCGGGGAGCCCCTGAACTCTCCAGGGCAGAGCCGAAGGTGCAAGCTGCCTCGCGGTGAAGGATGAAGTGGCCACTGCTGTGGGCAGAGCTGCACCTCTGCACTCTGCCTCTTTCCTCCCCCGCCTCTGAAGGCACTGAAGGCGCAAAGGAGACGTGCACTAGAAAGGAGGAAATACCAAACCAAACAGGAAATGAGTGTTGCAGGCATCACTTTTGGAGAGAAAGGCAGGAGAGCCTTGTGAAGCAGGACGGGGCTACGAGGGACTTGCTGTAAGGGCTGGAGGATATCCCCCTTGGTCCAGTTCCCAGCGCCACTGCTCCAGATCAAGTGGCTGAGAGAGCAGGAGCTGGGCTCCTGAGGCAGGAAGCAAAGGGGGTGAGGGCAGGGATTGGAGGACCCATTTCTTTGCACAACAGAGAGAGCAAGAGCGAGAGTGAGAGAGAGAGAGAACACTGATGCGTGAAAGTCCCACAGCAGGCAACAGGTCGGCATAGGAGACAGATACTACACTGCAGGTAATTCTGGGGTGATCTGAGGGAGCCCTCACTGTGATGATATGGTGTTCACATCGGTTTAGATCCATATACAATTCCCACCCATGACACTCAACACACATTTCAGTTGTGTTTCAGACCCATAAAAAGTAAATAAACACACACATATATTCCCACTGAAAATATTAGAAGAAAATAGTTTAATAGTACCATATTAAACCGAAGCCATCCCTGACTGAAACTATAATTGGATTTTTAATTGATTATTTTAAAAGATGAGGAGAAATAAAGTATGCAATACTCACTTCATAGACATTTAATCATTGTGATTTACATTAGAACAATTCACATAATTCTCTCACACACAAAACCATGCCTGGATACTATTTTGCAATAATTTGGGGGTATGGAATAAAAACCCTGCTCTCCTACAGGGTATACACATTGGTTGAAATAGTATTGAATGTATTAAGAATCAGTGATGTTTTCTTGAAATATTTTATATGTATTTGCATGATAACATTTTCATTCAAGCTTAATTGATTTTCAATTTAACATTGTGGGTGTATGAAACAGTAATAGGCTAAACATACATTTCTCCCTATAGACATTAGTATAAGATTTGTAAAACAATGCAGAGGTTTTGTTAATCAAATGCACCAAATTTTGATAAATTTGGCCAAAACTTTGATGACTTGCTCAGACTCTACATTTCCTCCCCAACAATTAGTTTCTGAACTCGTGTTTTACATACTTCCGTGACAGCTCAGCACTGTTGGCAAAAAAGATCACTCCTGGGCTTCTGAGTGCTGCTTTCTTGGTTCTTGGCGTCTGGCTCACTGCCCCATGTCCTCCAGTCCTGGCTCCCCTTCCCTTTGGAAGACAGGACTGTTATTGGCGTCACAGAGTGTTGTGCTTATTTGAGTGGAGAAAGAGAACAGAGTATGTCACTGGCGCCCCAGAATTTGTCAGTCCTCTGGCTCTCAGTTTAACTGTGGAAGGAAAACA
The DNA here is from genome assembly GCF_051225735.1 of Oryctolagus cuniculus. Lineage (NCBI taxonomy): Eukaryota > Metazoa > Chordata > Mammalia > Lagomorpha > Leporidae > Oryctolagus > Oryctolagus cuniculus. Next base: position 2,258,880 of record NC_142872.1, on the reverse strand, counting down.
CACTACACACTTGACTTCTTGCTCAAAGGAGGCTGTCCTCCTCTTGAGAAACCTCCTGGGTCTGTAAGCCGTGCAAGTACCTTACATCTGAAAATCATTTCAACCTAAAAAGCAAGATGCCTGACTCCTAGTTCACTGATGAAGAAACTATACCTCACATAAATCACTTTTCCAGGCAGAGGGAGTTCTGTAGATCTCACACTCAAGTTCTTCATATTTCTAGGACACAAACTTGGCCATTCCTTGCGTGTTCTGTCTCCACAGGGAACATGTTCCTCATGTCCTACAATAATCAGACCTTCACCTCTGACTTCATCCTGCTGGGAATCTTCGACCACAGCCCCGCCCACACCTTCCTCTTCACTCTCGTCCTAACCATCTTCTCGGTGACCTGCATGGGGAACTCTGCCATGGTGCTTCTCATCCAGCTGGATCCCCAGCTGCACACGCCCATGTACATCCTCCTCAGCCAGCTCTCCCTCATGGACCTCATGCTCAGCTGCACCATCGTGCCCAAGATGGCTCTCAGCTACCTGTCTGGCAGGAGGACCATCTCGCTGGCTGGTTGTGGAACCCAGATCTTCTTCTATGTCTCCCTACTCGGAGCAGAATGCTTCCTGCTGGCTGCCATGGCCTATGATCGCTATGTGGCCATTTGCCACCCACTGAGATACCAGATTCTCATGAGCCAGAAAATCTGTGGGCTCCTGGCAGCTGCTTCCTGGCTCCTTGGCTCCTCTGATGGTGTAATTGTCCTTGCAGTTGCACTGTCCTTTCAGTACTGTGGTGCCCGGGAAATACCCCACTTTTTCTGTGACACGCCTTCCATCCTCACTGTCTCTTGCACTAGTACCTCGACCTTTGAAAGGATAATGTTCACCTGCTGTGTGGTTATGCTTCTATTGCCTGTAGCAGTCATCATTACTTCCTATGTGCGGGTTATTCGGGCTGTCGTTCACATGGGCTCTGGGGAGGGGCGCCGCAAAGCGTTTGCCACCTGCTCCTCCCATCTCATGGTGGTGGTAATGTACTACGGAGCGGCCATCTTCATATACATGCGGCCCACTTCCCACCGTTCCCCCACACTGGACAAGGTGGTGTCGACCTTCTACACCATCCTCACTCCCATGCTGAATCCCCTCATCTATAGCCTACGCAACAAGGAGGTAGCCAGAGCCCTCAGGAAGGTGCTGGTGAAGTGCAAGTCTGGACATCAGGTTGGTTGATTATCTGTATGCTTTGCTTTTTTCCATATACTTTATGCTTAAAAATGTAAAGATTGGACCAACATATCCCAGCACCCAATATTTACCCATCTATGTAGATTTTCAGCAATCACTAAGGTTAATGAACTGAGAAGTAAATATATAGCCAAACTCAATTATGTCTCTCATATGAAGGATAAAATTGAAAGTTATGAAAATAATAATAGCTAAAATAACTTGTTAATAAAAATGTAAAACATGAGTTCAAAAACAAATTGTTGGGGAGGAAATGTAGAGTTTGAGCAAGTGATAAAATGTTAAGTTGATATCTGCGTTCCATAGCCTAATATTAGTATGTTTTATGTGAGCCTCATGGTAACCAGAGTGAAAACACTTAGTAGATAGAAATATGTAGAATAAACCATCAGATCACAGAGGAATAAAGGTCTCGGGACACTTCACTGAACAGGATGGGGAGCTGATCTCCCACCAGGGAAGGCTGAAGTAAACTGAGTTCTGTGACTTCAGGGATGTTATAGAATAAACAGAAAACCCACAAGGTACAGTGCTACGGGGGCTCTTAAGGGACTGTACTTTTAAAGTGGGGCCTCCAGAGCAAGCGATGTTTCAGCAGAAAGTCGGAGGTGGGGATGTGGCCCCTGCACAGACGTGTGTGGGGAGGGTATCCTGGCAGGGAGGACATTCAGATGGAAGGGAGGGTGTAACATCTGCTCTGCTTGAGGACAGCAAGGCAGGCAGAGAAAAGATGTGGCCTGATCCAGAGAGTAGGAGATCAAAGGCAAGACACCATGAACACAGCAGGTTAGCCATGTCCTGCCTGTGTAGACTGTTGTGAGGGCTGTGAGGAACAAGGGGGTGTCTGTAGCACGGTGAGCAGAGGGTGAGTCCTGCCTGGGTGTGAACAGAGGGGGCACTGACTGCATTTTTGTCAATAGATGGGAGTGGAGCAAGGATCTAGGAGGTGAGAGGCTGCAGAGCCCGCCCCAGGGGATGTTTGTAGGATAATGGGACAAGGATCCCCGTCTTAGTAGACAGGCATGTTATTAGAAACTTCAAATTGGGCTGTTGTGTAACAAAGCTGGACTTCAAAAGTGATACCCAGAAAAAGAGACTTAAATTGAGGGTATGTGGCCTAGTGATGGTAAGAAAGAGCCAGCTTATGAGCTAAGCAAAAGTAAGCCTGGAAAAAAATAACAATAAAATAACTTTAAAAAAAGAAAGAAAGCCATCCCCCAAAAAAGAAAGCCTGGCCGTGAAGGAAGAAAACACTAAGTTCTGGGATGTTAAGAAGCTGGAAGAGGAGGAGGAATTTGCAATAAGAAAAATGAGCCCACATGGAAGAAATCATAAAAATAAATCTTGCAACTTAAGCGGAACATGGAGTAGTCAGATTGAGGAAAGGGTAATAGATTTATTAAGAGTAGAATGGAAAAAAGTAGTCATCCCTGGGCTTAAAAACGTGGTGCTTTATTAAATGCAGGTAGAAAGATCTTCTAATCAAATAAAAAGTTAAATGAAAATTATATCCGGTAGATGTATATTAGAGGCCAGCGGATGAAACTCTGTATTAACTAGCAGATGCCAGAATTACTTTCATATATTGTCAAGGAGAACAAAATAGTTCATGTCAAGTGCACAGATTTACTCACCAATGACTTCCCTGAATGCACTCTGAAGACATAGGGCCTCAGCGTGAATTACACACGCCATAATCTCCTGTAAGAAGTCTGAGCACCCATCCAGAGGAGAGGCTGCATACCCCTCTGACGAAAGCTGTGCAGATGGAAGGAAGAATGAGCACAATCCTAATGTAATTCTCAGGTGCACGACCAATATGACAGGTGACATATTTACTTTTCATAGGAGCTAAAGAAAATATGGGCTAAAAATAATAAGTTTTCAATTAATGAATCTACTCACACTTCGTTTTCAAAACACTTTCTATTATAAAGAAAAGTACATGTGTAAACTCTAACAGTTAAAACGGCAAAATCTGAGACATTATCGCAGCTAAGTAGAAGCTAGAAATCTTACTTTCCTCAGAAACTGAGTTCTTAGAATTGTATCTCCAAATCACACTGAACATGTTAAAAGTAATTAAAAATCAAAATAAAAATTATATAGACATATATATATATGAAAAAAGAAAGAAATTGAGGAACACAGTGGGATCTAGCACCCTCCAGAGGACAGTGGGAAAAATAACAAAGTCAAGAACTCATAAATCTCAATTTTAAGATGCAGTAAAGATCTTCACAATCCATTCAGTGTGTTATTCGTAAATGGATAGACAAGCAAATAAGCAGAATGGAATTGAGACTCCTGAGGAAAAGCACCCTAGAGTTATAGCCAATAGATTTTCAACAAGGGTGCTTAGGGATTTCAACAAGAAAAGAATGCTTGGGGCTGTCACTGTGGTTTAGCAGGTAAAGCCACCACCTGCGATGGCAGTATCCCCTATGGACACTGGTTTGAGTCCTGGCTGCTCCACTTCCTATCCAGCTCTCTGATAATGCACATGGGAAGGCAGTGGAAGATGGCCCAAGTCTTTGGATCCCTGCACCCATGTGGTAGACCCAGGAAAAGCTCTTGACTCCTGGCTTCCACCTGGTCCAGCCTGTCCATTGCAGCCATCTGACGGAAGACCAGCAGATGGAAGATCTTCCTCTCTGTGTCTCCCATCTCTCTCCCTAACTCTGACTTTCAAATAAATACATAGACTTGAAAATAAAAACTGAAATGCTATTGGAAATTTATTCCACCCTAGGGACTTTAGAAAAATTAACAAATTCATTCTCAACTGGAACAACAGAACTCCAAGGCTGGACATAATGGAGGAGAGGGGGTGTACTGTAGGTCATACCTAGCCCATTGCGGGTGTGAACCTTTCTGAGTGCCTTTGTTGCTGTCTGCTCCGGCTCCCCTGCTCTGACAGCTTCAGCAGTGGGCTCTTACTTCTGCTCTCCATCGTGCTGGTTGGTGGCAGCTGAATCCTGTTGTCTACCATCTTCCAAACCAACGGATAAAGCGAACTGTAAGGAAAACAATACTAGGAAAGTTTTATTCAAGAATGTTATAAAGACATGTTATACCACTACCCAGATTTCCCTTGGAGGAATTCAGTTATCCAAAATGCAGTTCCTTGCTGGATTTACAAAATAGTCTTTCTACTGCAATATCATCATATTGAGACTTGGAAAATTAGCCCAAGAAATAGCTTTGTGTCTCCTTTTTTCCTTTATTTTTATCCTCCACAAGATGTGTAAGAAATTTTCAGAACTGCATGATTTAATGAATGGTTGTACACTTCAAGATAATTTCTTAGAATCATTCTAGATTTGATGTTTCTGTCTCAACAAATATTTAGGAAATGTCAATGTAAATGTCTTGGAGGAGACCCTAATGGTCAAATGCAGAAATAATTTCCAGATCACATTATCTGATCATGTCCAATAACATGTGAAATTGGTATTCAAATATTAAGATATAAAATTAAATGGATTAAATTACCTTACAATTAAACAATAATTAAATCTGTAGGAGATTATAAATATAACCCATAATTATTCAAAAACTGCACGGAATAAGAGGAGTTCAGGACCAGGACAAGGAGACCTGGGTTCGAGCAGGGTGTGCTTCGGAAGCCTCAGTCTTTGCTCTTCTCCAAAATCAGAGTCTGTGTCTTCCACAACGCACAGACGACACCAGCAGCGCAAAAGACTCAGTGGTCCTGGTCCTGCTGATTTTTCTCCACTGTCTCACACAGGCACATGGCACATTTCAGAAGGGCTGAGGCTTACCAGTAGACACAGACCCTGCAAATTTCCTTGAACCAGAAAACAGATAACTTCATGGTGGGTCGACTTGAATCACATTCCAAACAAATTTCCTTGAGTTTGCTAGGATATTTGGATGCTTTTGTTTGGGTACATTTAAGTATGTCATACATATGTAATGTACATAATGTTCCACTTTGTTTCTGTATTTCTAATAAAGATATATGCTTCAAAAGTCTAAACTATGTCATATTCTTTAAACTTTTTCGTTGTTTTTTATTGTTAGTCCATTTCAATACCATTGTGCATGGAATTCATTTCAATGTATTTTATAATTTGATTTTGCTTTTTCATTGCTTCATTACTTTTATACCACTCGTCATTTTCTTTTACTCTTTCAAAAAACATATAAGTCATAAAATTCTTGATCATAAGATTAAGAAAATTCTACAATTCTGATTAACTAATTGATTTTCCTATAACACATAAAACTTTTAAAATCACTTTAAATGTTTCTCTAAGAGTATAGCTACTGTACATGTTATGAGTTATTTTTCCGATCTTTTTATTTTACCTACATAATCTTAAGCACAATTTTATTTTATTTTTGTAAGTTTCTTTATTTTTCACTGACACAGAGGTTGGGCATACCCATCTTATTATACAAGGTATTAAAGGTAAGACTGTGCACCAACATGTAACACCAGCTCCTTGGTGGAGTGTCGTGGTTTTGATAGTTTTAATTACTTTCACTTACTCTAAATTTGGAAAGTCACCAGAAAAGTTCATTTCAGACCTGTGAGTCTGATTTTCCTGGAGAGAAATTGAGCACAGTGAAGCTTTCTGATTGACAATATTAATTTTTACTTCTTTGAGGTAGAGTCTTTGCATAAGGATTTTCCATACCTCTCAATTTCTCTAAAAGGCATTGTTGCCTTAGAAATAAAGCAGAAGCTTATTTTCCCAAATGGAAGTGATGTGTTCCTCACGTAATAAGAATCCTCAACCCGGGTACTTTTCAACATGATGATCTCTGATCGTGTGTTCAGAAAGGTTTGATAGCAATTATTTAACAGTTTCCATAAACCGGATCTCTGCAGTTATCAATCAATCTGTGCAGCTGATACATGCCTAAATATAGTTTCTTAGCAGATTCTTTGATATATTTACTAAATTGGTGATTACATTTACTCAATGCCATTTAGTTAATGACTGTTTATTGGAAAGTTGTGCCAAGGGGGGAGGCTGGTGCTGTGGTATAGCAGACAAAGCCTCTGCATGCAGTGCTGACATCGCCTCTGGGTGCCGGTTCGATTACCCGCTGCTCCACTTCCCATCCAGCTCCGTACTGATGCATCTGGGAAGGCAGTAGGAGACGGCCCACATGCCTGGACCCTGCACCCACATGGGAGACCCGGGAGAAGCTCCTGGCTTCAGATCAGCCCAGCTCTGGCTGTTGTGGCCATATGAGGAGTGAACCAGCAGGTGGAAGACCTCTCTCGCTCGCTCGCTTGCTCTCTCTCTGCCTCTGCCTCTCCCTCTCTATAACTCTGACTTACAATTAAATAAATGAATCTTAAAAAACAGAAGGCAAGGAGGCGGATGGGAATTGAGCTCACACTTGTTGCTGCAGTGAGGAATTAAAGACCACACGAAGGACGGCTCTTCCCTTCCTTTGGCTGTGTTCCTGATTTTACTAATTTGCCCCCTTGGGGCAAGAGGGACATAAGGAGTGTGGCCATGGAACATCCATTCAACAGTTGTTCTCAAATCATTAATTAAAACCAGACCTGGGGAGGAGATTGCGCAGCCCGGTTGGAGCCTGTTCGGTGCTTGCCGCGCAGAGGTGGGGAGCAAGGCTGTCACAGCCGCCTGGGGACAGCTTCACTGCCTGCCGGCTCAGGGAGGGGCCTCTTCTGTCACTCACCAGGGCTTTAAACTTGGCTGTGCTCTGCTGTGTGCCCCAGTGTGCAGTGTTGCAGTGTGAATCCCAGGCCTGCATTTCAGTGGTCATCTTGGAACACTTCTAACACTCTCTTTTTTTAAGTTTTGTGCCTTTCCTCGTGAATGTCCTTTTTTTCAGGGAAAAGAAGAGACTAAAATGGAGACATGAAACAGGAAGACGAGGAGGTCGGCTTTTCTCTCCAGTTCCTAAGATCTGCCCTCGGGTGAAAATTTCTGTGAACAACTTCGCCTCTGACCAGCATTCCTCCTCCTGGAGAGACACTGTACACCGTGAGGGGTCCGCTGTCTTCAGCTGCCATCTCCAGTCTCAGGGTAAGGGAAATGCTTGTTCTCTTGTGTACCAGGTTTGGGTGAGAGGAAAACGGGCAAGGAAGGGTAATGCTTTCAGATAACTCACGTTTTGTGCATGTTCAGTTCCCACACGCCTAACGTGAGCTAGACGTGCAGGGTCTGGGAGAGAGGAGAAAATCAGTTGGAAAGCAGGACGGCCATGGAGATGTGAGTAGCGAGGACACTGCCCTGAGAAGACAAGGTTGGAAACGATGAAGCACAAACCAGCTGTGACCGCAGAGTGAGCTAAACTTGGACAGGACTGAAGCATCGGTTACCAGAGTATTCATTTAGCACATTTCAGGATGCGTGTCAGGTGAGAGTGAAATGTTGGCAAGTTAGTGGAGGGGAGCAGCAAGAGTCATGGAAACACTTGGTGAAGTTGGCTGTATTTCTGGCTTTTGTGTACAAAACTTCCACTCATTGACGAGGGTCATCACTTCCTGGCCCTGGTGTCCAGATCAGAGATGACCAAACGATAAATCCTATTTCCAGCCTTGCACAAAGCCACCAATGTTCAGTGAACTGATTTCATCCACTGTTTCCTATGACCTGCTCTGAACACATCAGGAGGCAGCGCGTGGAAGACAGGAACTTGCTCCCGTAGCTGTGGCCATGGCTGGCCAGGCAGGGTCAGCCAGGCTGCGCTGGGTGTGAGGCTGCAGGGCACTGGACAGCCTGCATGTTCCTCTGCACTTCTGGCCCCTGCCTTTCACTTTCCTTCTTTTCAGACTTGAGGCTCCCTCCCACCCCTGTGGTCTTCAGAATTAGCCTGGGGGACAGGGTGACACCTTGAGGATATCAAAGCAATAATCGCACACATTTGCAATGGAAAAAGACTGAGAGTCAAAGTCATTCAGTTTTAGGGGCGCTCTAGGAAGGTGCTGCAAATTCTGTGAAAAATGGAATGAAAACCTAAGTTTATTTTGGTGCAAAGATTTTTAAATCCCACATACATGGGACCCTCAAAATGTTCACATAAAATGTGCATTGTAAGACTCTATGCATGTGTCTCAGCCAGTTTTTGCACCCAGATAAACATGTTTTAATTTCATTTTGTCCTGAACTGAATGAAGTGTCCTTGTACACACTGACTGTTCAGAGGACTGCTCACCCCAACTCTCTGTAACTTGAGAAGACAGAAACACACAGCAGACAAACCCAGGCAGACCAGCCTGGGTGCAAGCTGGAGGTGATGATGGGAGGGGGCCGTGTGGGACTCGCGGTGGTCAGAAGCTAGGGGCATCACGGACACCGGTCTCTGGTAACCACCAGAGTCTAATCCACTTCATGTGAAAAGGCAGGAAATAAACAGTTCTGCGTGTATGCCAGGTGAGGCGAGGTGCACGGGGCACTCCTGATCCTGCAGCCTCCACACAGAGGCCAGCTCCTGGATACCCAGTCTCCCTACATTAGAATCCACGTGTGTACACCTCTTATTTGAATTTATTAGGTGCATGTTTTCATAACTTATTAGGTTGGATCTTTTATTCTATCACATCTTTCTTCTGTAACAGTTACGTTGCAAAGTGCAATAATAAAATGTTTTCTGGGTAGCCTTTGGCTCCCTACATAATATGCCTGCTGTGGCGCAGCTTTGAGCTTCCTTTACTTAAGCAGTGTTTTCATTCTACTCCGAGTACGTGTAAGTCTGCTCTTGTTTTGTATTTCTTACTGGCTCAGTGATACGGACCAATGGAATAGATTAAAGATATAACGCATTTTCTCTTAAAATCTACATTATAAAATGATTTCTTTGCTCCATTTCACTATTTCCTTAAATAGTATTCTGCACACGCTCAAATCACTCTGTTTTTGCATCTTTTAAAAATATTTTCAAAATGTTAATTGCCACTTAGAAATTATGCACATTTATGGGATATATTGTGACATTTCAATGCATATATATAATAGATATGGATCGTAATTTGTGTCTTTTAATTCTATCTTTTTGTTTTTGCACTTTCTTTCTTTAAAGAGTAAATCCATACTTCTAAAAGGGGGTGTTTGTCCTGCAGAATTTTGTAACTCTAATTAACATTCTTATCTAATCTAATTAATAGTTTTAAGAATCTTCTTTGCTGTTACATTATACATTTTTTTCTTCCATGTTTTCTGGTATTTTAGAATACACACATATTATTAATAACAATTCTGCTAGTGCTTTTCAGAATTGTCCTCACCCTTGTAGTTGTCTTTGTTGGAGCCATCTGTAAATGTCTATCTTTTCTGGCTCATCTACATGTTAACCTTGTGACAATTGCACACAAATGCATTCATTGCCAGTCCCTTCCCTGGGTGCTGCACACAGGGGGCCTTGTGACAATGTCTTCAGCTCCTTGTGGGGAGCAACTCGGACTAGACTAAGTTACTGGAATTAAGACTTATTCTATGCATCTGCTCTCCCACAATATGGCGCTGGGAGAGGAGTAAACAACTTTTGCACAGCTGCCTCCGGTTCGACCAATAACCTGCAGGAGCTGATCCTGCTCCTGATTGGAGGAGAGCAGCGTACTCGGCGTGTGGGTAGCAGAGTTGGGATTGGTGGAAGAGGACTATAAAGGAGGAGAGAGACAACATGCACCAGGAACATCTAAGGGGAACATCTGGACAACATCTGAGCAGCCCCCGAGAGAGCCGGCCGGCGGTGTGCCACTCCCCCATGGAAGTGGGGAAAGTGGCAAGGGGAACCGCCCCTCCACGGAGGTGGAGGGTGAGCAGCCAACCCGGGAAGAACCAGCAGCAAACCTGGGAATGGCCGAGCAGACAAAAGAACAGCGCAGGGTCCTGTGTCGTTCCTCCGTGAAGAGGGGGAGCGACACTCCTGGGGCAATGCATGATGGAATTCACTTACTGGTGCTTCCTAATTCCCCAATTCCATGGAAGGTGATCTGTGTTATGCAGAAAATCGGCATTCCGCTTTTAGAGAGATAGGTAGGTAGGTAGATCTGTTCCTGTGAATTGCTTGGAATTCTATGCAATTTTGCAATCACATGATTGGTAAACATGGATATTAAAACTGAATTCAATGTTTACTATTAGTGATATTGCATGGTTTCTTCCATATTCTTAGTTTCAGTTTTGTTTCATCTACACAAACAGTGGAGTGTATTTTAGTGTTTGTCAGACCTAAATGTGTCTCAGAACATCTTCCTGCTTGATTGACACATTACTGGCTCCTCCAGTGGGTCTGAGTATCATCAGTAACTTTTACTGAGCACAGAGCAGTTTTCGACACCAGTCTAAAAAACTTCCGTGGACTAATGAAGTTGCCCTGGAAACCTGTGTCTTTCATATTATTACAGAGAAAATGGGGAAACTGATGCAAAACAAATTGCCTGCGATCACACATTTGGAAATGGAAACCAAACCCAAGAAAATGCTGGTTCTAACTCCCAAATTCTGTTTTGGGGGTTTGCAGATTTCTTCACTCTTGGTGGATGTTATCATCTGAGGCTAGTGTGAACTCCAATCTGCTGAAGGTGGCCCTGTTTTCCTTTCCTTTCATCTGTGTGCGAGCTGCTAGATACTTTTACTTCAAATAACTTGCTGGAATAGGCATGAGTGCATCCTTGTATTCAGTGAGACATCTTTCCACAGTCTTCTTGTCCCTTTAATAAAAGTTTTCCTTTCTTCAGTTTTTACTTATAATTTTCTTAAATTTGTGGAATTATTCTTTTAGAATCATTGAATACTTTATTTTGCTTTTGTATGCTCATTACTCCATGTCTATTATTTTCTTCTTAACATTGAGCATCCATCTCTCTGTGTTCCTGGAGGGCTATTCAAGCTCTGTCCTCACGCAAGGTACAGTTTCACGCCATCAGCCGATTCTTGCTGTCTCTCCTGTCACTCTTCCTCCCAGTGCTGTTTAAGTGCCACAGGCAAAGCAGTGCCCTACCTGAGTGTCCTGAAGGTCCCCTGCTCTGTGGCCCTTTGGCTCCTCCCAGCCTTGTTGGCCCCTTCTAGTCTCCAGGTCACCGTTGTGGACCACAGGTGAGACGGATGGGGACAGACTAACCCACCATCCCCTCGTTCTCCCTCACCACCCTTCCCTAATGGGCAGCTGGGCTTTGTAGTTGTGTCTGCATTTTTGTTGAAAGGATAGGGAAAACTCAGAAAGGTTAGCTTTCTAGCAAGCTTTCATGTTTCCCACCACTCACTATGGGGAAAATGCTCCTCCAGGCACTTACCACCAGGGAGATGCAAACAAAAACCACCATGAGGTTTCACCTCACCCCCGTGTAAATGGCTTTCATATAGAAATCAAAAAACAATAAACGTTGGCAAGAATGTGGGGGAAAAGGTGCCCTAATCCACTGTTGGTGGGAATGTAAAATGGTACAGCCAGTGTGGAAGACAGTATGGAGACACCTCAGAAATCTGAATATAGACCTACCATATGACCCAGCCATTGCACTCCTGGAAATTTACCCAAAGGAAATGAAATCAGCATGTGAAAGAGTTATCTGTTCCCCAATGTTTATTGCAGCTCAATTTACAATAGCTAAGATATGGAATCAATCCAGTTGCCCATCAACCAACTACTCAGCAAAGAAAATGTGATATATATACACTATGGAATACTACTCAGCCATAAAAAGGAATGAAATCCTGTCTTTTGCAATAAAATGGATGCAACTAGAATCCATTATACTTAGTGTAATGTGCCATTTCCAAAAAAAGACAATTACCATAGTTTTCCCTGACCTTTGGTAATTAATAGAGTACCTAAAAATGTAATGTATATGAGCAAAATCGATATTTTGAGAATTGATTATTGTTTACAACCATAGTCTCTACTGTGGAAGACCAGAGTTTTTTTCTTCCTACTATTTGTTGAATTTTTACTTAGTAGAGGGTTAATCTTATGATTATAAAATAAACTGAAAGTATGTCATTGCAAAAATAAAAAGAATAAGAGAAGAAGGATGGAGTGTGGGGTCATGGGTGGGAGGAAGGGTAGGGTGGGAAATATCACTATGCCCATATATCTGTATATATGAAATACATGAAATTTGTTCACCTTATATAAATAAAAAAGTTGATATTCAATATCCAAGTCCCTTTTGAAAACTCAATTGGATATAGGCAATATTCTGATTCCACATTTTCAAAACATAATAATCAACACCTATATCTATGTGAGATATTTTATACATATTTTCTCTTAGGAAAATTGCCTTGCTAGTGTGTACGTAGAAAAATAAATTTGAGAAATATATTAACATTTTTAACCACACGGAGGTGACATTAAGTTTGGATTAGACGTAGAAAGCTGCAGGTCTTCAGTAATAAGAGTGCTTGCACCCTTTGTTAGGTTTCAAGTGCCTCTGAGGCACCTCAAAGGAGAAGTTTCATCTTCTGAAAACTCCAGCTGAGGAAGAGCATACCCAAAATGCAGGTAGGCTCCGCTCTCTGTGTCATGAACACAAACAAATTAAAAAGGAAAGGCTGCAAATGTAGTAAGAACTCAGGGAAATTCCAAGGAAATCCCCCCCTTTCAGGTTTGTCTAAGCTAATCCATGGTATACAGTCCTCCCCATAAATTATTATTATATTTTCTACTTTAAATCCCAAATAACATCATACATATTTTTTATAAATTCCAGAATGTTCTGTTCATCATTATTAAGTTTCATAAAAATAATATATATGCCTCAAAAGTTAATGTTGAAATTAATATTTACCCCAAGACAACTACATTTTGAACACTTATTGTATGACACAAATGGTATTGCATTTGGATATTTACTTAGCAAGGTGATATTTAAAGTATCAAGGATAAAAATGCAAATAATTTAGTCTTTTTGATCAAAACTTCCTTTGGGTAAATATTTAAAGACTAAAAAAAAGAGTAAGTAGCAGTCATGACTTTCAACTTCCTTTCTGGTCCAAATGCTCAATCATCTACTTTTGCTTATGCAGATCCCGTTTCTCAACACCCTTTGAAGAGCACCCATCACTTCTTTGTTCCTCAGGGTATAGATGAGAGGGTTCAGCATGGGTGTGACCACAGTGTAGAAGAAGGTGAAGAACTTGCCATATGTTGAAGTAAAGTTGGTCTTAGGGTTTATGTACACAACTGCCACTGTGCCATACAACATGAAGACCACAAAGAGGTGGGAGGAACAAGTGGCAATGACTTTCTGCCTCCCCTCCTCTGCCTTCATTTTCACTACTGCTTGAGCTATACATCCATAAGAAGTCAGGATCAACCCCACAGGCAGCATGGTGAAGATGACAGCAGAGATGGTCATCTGCCACTCAGTGGCAGAGGTGTCTCCACAGGCCAGGCACAGGAGGGCAGGAACATCACACATAAAGCTGTCCAGGCGGTGATGGGAGCAGAAGGGTAGCTGGAGTGTGATGGGAGATTGGGTCAGAGACTCCATCAGGCCACACAGCCAGGCCATAAGCACCAGCTTCCAACAGAGTGGACGGTGCATGATGGTGGTATAGCGCAGAGGCTGGCAGACAGCCACATAGCGGTCAAAGGCCATGACCATCAGCAGGACGCCTTCTGTGGCCCCAACACAGAGAAACATGCAGAGCTGCATGACACAGCCTGCATAGGTGATGCTCTTGTCTGGCCCCCACAGGTTTGACAGCATCTGGGGCACCGGGATTGTGGTGAAGCAGAGATCCAAGAAGGAAAGATTGCTAAGAAAGAAGTACATGGGGGTGTAGAGACGAGGGTCCATGCACGAGAGCAAGATGATGGTGGAGTTGCCCAGGATCGTCATGAGGTACAGCATGATCACAATCCAGAAGAGAACCGACTCTTCCTGGGGCCATTCAGAGAACCCAAGAAGGATGAAGCCTACTGGGAAACTTTTGTTAGTCATTCCTCTTGCTTTTGCATTGGGGTTGGATGCAAGGTGAGATATTATGAATGGATTTTGTAGAAAGATTTGGCTTAAATTTGTTTAGAGAAAGTAAGCATTGTTAGTTTTCTAGGCCTTTCGGGAATGTGTCCCTTCACCTTAGTTCCATAAGATACAATCTCTGTTTCTAAGACTGCGTTTTTATGTCAAAAGAATATTTTTAAGACAGCTCCCTTGGAATTTGCCTCTGAGATCTGTAATCACAACATCCCCAGTGGACGCGTTCACAGAGCTCCCTCACATGGTTCATGTTCCTCGCAGCACACCTCTGCAGTGATAGTCACAGCAGCTCTCCAAAAGTCTTGCAATAGGAAATGCTAGATCCAAACCTTAGCTTTCACTTATCTACAACATAATCCTTCAACAAGGCATATTTTTATTATTTGGTGATGTTAGTGGGGAAAAATGAAATTCAGGTAATCTCAGGATCAAAGTCCTATTGTTTTCAGTGTAAACCCTGAAGGAGAACCTGAAGTCATTAGCAAACCCTGGAGTCTGAGGAAACACCGTGCACAGGAGACACACTGGTTTTTCAATGGTGAAAAACTAGATTGGGTGACTGGTGTTGTAGCATAGAGGGTAAAGCCCCTGCTTTGGCGCCAGCTTCCCATATGGGTGCTGGTTCGTGTCTTGGCTGCTCCACTTCCAATTCAACTCCCTGCTAATGGCCCGGGAAAATCAGTAGAAGACAGAAGAAGCATCTGGGCCCTGGGCCCCTGCCAGCCATGTGGGAGACCCAGATGAAGCTTCTGGGTTAGAACTGCCCTAGCACTGGATTGAGACTGGGGAGTAAGGCACTGAATGAAAAATATTCTTTCTATCCCTCTCCCTCTCTCTTTCTTTGCCTTTCCCTCTCTCTCTCTCTCTCTCTTTCTCCCTCCTCACCTGCCTCTCCCAATCTCTCTTTCCTCCTCTCTGTAACTCTGACTTTGAAAATAAATATATAGGGGCTGGTGCTGTGGTGTAATGGGCTAAGTCGCCACCTTTAGGGCAGGTATCCCATAAGGGTGCCAATATAGTCCCGACTGCTCCACTTCCTATCCAGCTCTCTGCTATGACCTGGGAAAGCAGTAGAAGATGGCCCAAGTCCATGTGCCCCTGCACCCATGTGAGAGACTGGAAAGAAGCTCCTGGCTCCTGGTTTTGATCACCACAGCTCGAGCCTATGCAGTCACTTAGGGAGTGAACCAGTGTGGTGGAAGACCTCTCTCTCTCTCTCTCTTCCTCTCTCTGCCTCTTTGTCACTCTGCCTTTCAAATAAATAAATCTTTAAAAAGTAAATAAATGAATCCAAAAAAAAAAAAGCAAATCTAGGATGGGCACATGGTTTCTTCACCCTAGATAAAGTAATGTAATTAACTCTTAAGTAAACCACTCTAACATGCTGAGCCACTTTTCTTATCTAAGTAAACAGGGTCAACATGCCAAGTTAAGAAATCTCGTTGAGAGGATTAAGGTCCTCATTAAAGGGATAAAGTATAATTGCTCCTGTTACCTTTCAGCAGAAAACAGTCAGCTTGGACATGGACATCACGGAAAGCAAAACCCCAGCATTGTTATCTAATCCTTGATGTCCTCATCTATCAGCTAGGCATAATACATAAATTTCAACCAAGAAATAAATAAAAATAGAAATGAGTCACGATGACGAATGATGATCTGTGTGATGATTTTAAAGCTTTGTTTTCTGGGCAAGTAGAAAGGATGGAAGGCAGTTGTAGCGTTAAATTGAGTTAAGAAACACGATCCTAGCATATTACCTTTCTGGCTTGCAGATCAACCAAGAATATGAATGGAAGTGAGCACACAGAAAATTAAATGACTGGAAACTGAGTTACAGATTTGAACATCAGATTTTAAAAGTGGGCAATCCAGGCAAGAATTTGAGGAACACTACAAGGGACTGCTACAGGACAGCAACTTCATAGGGGGTTAGCCATGGCCTCCATGCACCTCACATAGGGAAGAGAAGCACAAAGCTTTATAAAGCTCAGAGAGCAAGTGGACGGAGGCCACATGCCACAAGGGATTCACCTTTTTCAGATGAGATTTACTACACATGAGAAAAACATTGTTTTATTATCAAGAACCAGAGTAGGATGATTTCATGCCATAGAAGAGGAAATCTTGAGCCAAAGGACTCTGTTAGCTCCCAGAAGTTCTGCATGGCAGGGAGAAAATGAGAGCCAAGTCATGGACAGGGGCAGCATCTCTGTTCTACCTCTATCTCTGTTCTACCTCTAACTCTGATCTGAGCTCTACAAAGCACCCAGAATTAATGACAGAATGTCCACTCTGTCCCGTCAGACTGTACTGGGTCTTCACCGCATTTTCTTACCTGAATCCACCTTTGCCTGGTGGGGATCACCTCTGCAAGAAACAGTGTTAGGGTCTAAAAAAAAGCCCACTGCCCGAGGAACGACTCCAAGAGACTTTTTCTCTCATGCAACCAGCAAAGGGTTAATTTATTGATCCAACATGTTGGGGCCCTCTGACAAGGACAGAGGAGCAGTGAGGAACTACAGCATAGGGTTTATAAAGGCAAAAACCGCAAAATCGGGAGGAGGGAGAGAATACACGGTTGCTAAGCGGTTGCTAAAATCTTACAATCAGCAATTATGATTTTAAGACATAGACAAATCACATCTTCATTATTAGCCCAGGTAACCCAGGTGCAACCTTTCTACTTTTAAGCTTGAGCAATCATGCTAGGGGGTTTTTGTGCGTTGCCAAGGGTGATGTAGTGCACTGCTATTGTCCGACTATTTGAGATCATAGTTTCAGACCAGAGTCTCACGGGGGGGGGGGGTTGCTTTCCCAGAATGCAGTCTCAAGTGCTCCAAAATGGAGTCCCTACTGTCAAGGTGCTACTTTACTCTGTCTTATTTTCACAGCTGCACCAGGAAGGTTTAAACCTGTAAGCTTAAGCTTAACTTTTGACACCCGTACATATACAATTTTAACTCTTCAACAGTGTCATGTGTACAAAACTTGTCCATCTGGATTTTCTCTTGGAAATGATATCATGGGTTCAGTTGTGTTGAGTTTTATATTTTTATTTATGAGAGACAGAGTGTGTGTGTGTGTCTTCCCATTCATTCGTGCAATCTTCCAAATGCCCACAATGACTGGGAATGGTCAGGTCAGACAGGAGTTGGGAATTCAATCCAGATCTCCCACATGGGTGTGGGGACCAAGCTACTTGATTTGTCTCTTGCTGCCTCCCAGAATCTGCATTGGTAGGAAGCTGAAGTCAGTAGCTGGTGGCAAGCATTGAACCCAGGTGCCACAAAATGGCGTATGGGTGTCTCACCCAAGATCTTAATCGCTGAGCTAAATGCCTGCCCTTGCCTTATATTTATAAATATCTATAATTTTCATTATATTAATATATTTTGTGTTATAGATCATTGAAGACATATATGAAACACAATAATGTAATAATAAAGATAGCGCTAATCCCACCATCATAGATTTATGATAAATTTGTATTTCTTGCTTTCCACATCCCATGGCCATTGGGTTGCTGTGTCATCCTGGAGTTTGGCTACAATTATGGCAGGATCCATACATTTCTATTCTTGTGGCTGTGGCCAAATGATTAATCAATTGCGGGGAGACACATCTCTCTCATTCTCTTGTCTCTGCCTCTCTCCATTTTCTGTGTATCTCTCTCTCTCTCTCTCTCTCTCTCTCTCTCTCTCTGACTTTCTCTCTGTATCTCTCTCTCTCTTGTTGATAATGAAATTTAGCAGTATTTAAGAAATACATTAATACAAAGATTCAAATTCTCATTGGGTCATAGTTTCATTAAGCTGACCACTATTCTGAGAACAAAATATTCAAACTTGTAAAAATAATTAAACTCTACAATATGCTACCTAACTTTAGCAATATACTACCTAACTTTGTATGCCTTCAGTAAGAGGAATTTTGTGTATTTTTGAAACTTAAAGAGAACAATACACAACATTATCATTGTACATCGTGATGTTTTAAAATATCCATATGTTGGGGAAAGGCTAAGCCTAACTAACAAATGCACAGTTGGATGAGAGGAATAAATGTCAGGAGACCTTTTGTACAACATGCTGTATTTTTGAAATTTACTGCTGGGATATAAAAATGAAATTGCATAGATTTCTGCAACAAATTCATCATAATATCGGTTGTAACCTAACGTGTGAGTGTCTAGGTGTACTTCACAGCACAAATTCTGCAGTAAGTGCACATTGCAGGATGCCCGAGTCTGGAGAGGGAGCAATTTCTGCATCTTAGAACACAGCCTGTTAGATGCAGTGCTGGACACTTGGCACAAGTCTCCTTCAAGCCCAGAGACAGGTTGTACATTCTGAGATTCCACTCGTCTGACTGCTCCTTTCTCATTTCCTAACCCCCCCACCATAGCAGTGACAGTGGCTCACCTGGGCTGGAAATCAGTTCAGTGGTACTGCTGGAAATCTCAAGCCCTCTTGGCCAGGAGCACCCTGCAGATCTTCCTTGTGTTGGGATCTAATCTCAGCTCCCTGACTCTGAGATCCCCTTCAGTTAAATATTAGGTGTGGTGTCCACCTCAGCAGATGGGCAGAAATCATGTGACTGTTCTGTTTCCCCAGAGGGAAAGAACAAAGGAGCACAGAGGGCCCTGAGCTCTCTGCAGGTCCCGGAGGCCTCTGTCTTTGTAGGTAATGAACTGCAGTCCCCACACGCGGCGTAGGCCTGAGAGTGAAAAGCGCTTCCCCCGTGCTTCACAAAGTCAACTGAGCTACCAGCTAATTGCTTTAGTTTGCCTGTTTTATGTTGATCCCTAGTAACATAACAAAGCAATTGATTTATTGGTTATAGAAGCTGAAGTTCCAACAGTCATTTATTAATTCACTCCACAAATGCATATTTAGCTGCTGGGTTCACATTCCTGTGCTAGTCATGGAAGATACAATAAAACTAAAGTCAGCAATAATTAAGAAAATATTCTTTATCAGGCTGAAATTAATTGCCTGTGCTCTTATACAACTAAAATCAGCCAGAAAATATTAGTAATTCAAAACGATGTTTATAGAAGATGAAATGAATCATAAAAAAAGAGTTTGTTGCTGAAGTATAAAGCAGAAAATATGAACAATTACATATATCTCAGGCTACAGAGAGAGAAAACAGAAAAATACACAACTAAAACATGCCATGAATTGTCTTGTGTAAACGGTGTAGTATACATAAAAGACCTGAAGATTATAAACGCTTTTCAAAACTAATTTGTGACTGAAATATCTTGAATATGTGGGCAACTCTGAGTCCTCCACCACTAGATGTTAAAAATAGTCACCTGCTCTGCTTTGACCCAGGAAACATGAGAGGAAGTGATGTGTGCAACCCATGGCTCCCCTCCCTGTTGTCCTCTGTGGAAATGGAGACACACTAAGGAGAAAGCAGCCTGGAGCACCACCTTCACAAGTCCAGGATGCTCCCCAGCCAGGGCATCCATACTGACTTTGGACGTCTAAGAAATAAACCTACCTGGGATGTTAAATTACTGCTGACCTGCTGTGGTGACCCAGTCACCTTCCCGTGCGCCCTGATTAATACACCCATCCAAGCTGTACACAGGTCTCTCAGCATCCTCAGCTAATTTAGCCTCTAGCACTGAGCCACTTGCTTTCCAAGAATTTTGCCATCAGTGTCGCTTCTTTAACACTGCCTTAACCAATTCTTGATACTGACATCTGGCAACCACCACTCTGTGACAAATCAAAGGATGGATGTATGAGGGAACTTGAAAAAGTTTATGGGGGGGTGCGGTGCCGTGGCTCACTAGGCTAATCCTCCACCAGCGGTACCAGCACCCCAGGTTCTAGTCCCGGTCGGGGTGCTGGATTCTGTCCTAGTTTGCCTCTCTTCCAGTCCAGCTCTCTGCTGTGGCCCGGGAAGGCAGTAGAGGATGGCCCAGGTCCTTGGGCCCTGCACCTGCATGAGAGACCAGGAGGAAGCACCTGGCTCCTGGCTTCGGATCGGCGCAGTGCACCAGCCGCAATGTGCCAGCCATAGTGGCCACTTGGAGGGTGAACCAATGGAAAAAGGAAGACCTTTCTCTCTGTCTCTCTCTCTCTCTCTCTCTCTCTCTCACTGTCTAACTCTGCCTGTCCAAAAAAAAAAAAAAAAAAAGGTAATGGGAGGAAAAATGAAAACATAAGTTTATTTTGGTGCAAAAATTTTTGAAATCCATGCAGACCTATTTCATAATGCACATTTATCATGAACTTTTTGAAGAAAACTCATTTGCATGTATTTCAAAAGTTTTTGTATCAAAATAAGCATCATTTAATTCCATTTTCCATGATCTTTTTGAAGTCCCTCATAATTTCTTAAAAGTGTATCATACTATTTATTCATTGGTAATAGAACAGGAGCCTACTAGAATTTCATTAAACCTCAATGGACATTTGCAACTAAACTTTTATGCTTAGTTTCTAGAAGCATTCTTTAATAACTGAAATCCATTTATAAAATCTCACTTGGATTTAGGCAGTGTTCTGATTCTACAGTTACATAAACAAGAAAATAATACAGAGAACCCATGAGACATTTAGTTTACTTTTCTGACTTTATATTAAATTTAAAACTTACTTTAGCTTCTGTGTGGAAAAAGTATATTTGAATATCACATTTTTCAACACTTAGAGAGTAATTTAAATGTTAATTACATTAGGAATCTATGGAAGAAATGAGTGTGCACACTCCCTTTGGATTCAAAGGCTTCTTAAGGCACCCTTCTTTGGTGGCTTGATCTTCTGGAAATTGCAGAGAAGTGAAAAATATAACACAACGAGTGCAGATAGAGTCTCTTCTTTGTGCCTAAGTTGGCATTTTTATATCAAACTAAGAAGGCCATAAGGACCTCAAAAAACATCAACAACAAAATCAACCAATCCAGTTAAAAAATGGACAAAGGACCTGAATAGACAGTTCTCACAAGAAGAAATACAAATGGCCAACAAGTATGTGAAAAATGCTCAACATCACAAGCGTCGAGAGAAACGTAAATCAATACCTCAGGGAGATATCTCAAATAGCTAGCATCAAAAAGACAAAAAATGTAGCACATTCTGACAAGGATGTATACAAAGAGGAGCTCCTATTCAGTGTTGGTGGGAATGCAACTTAATACAGCAACTATGAAAAGCAGTATGGAGATCCCTCAAAAAAAACTAAAATGGAAATGCTGTGTGATACAGCATTCCCACCTCTGGGTATATCCAAGATGTGAAATCATTGTGTCAAAGAGACACCCACCCCACCATTTCTACTGCAGCAGTGTTCACAATAGTTAAGATATGGAGTCAACCAAGGTGTTCGCCATCAGAGGAACAGATAAAGACAATGTGGTAAATGCACACAGAGGAATATTTTCAGTCAATCCTGTCACTGCAGCAAAATGGATGGAATTGGAAGTCCTTATGTTGAGTGAAGTAAGCCAGACACAGTAAGACAAACACAACATATACCACGCATTCTCCCTCAAATGTAGAAGCTAAGATATCAAAATCTGAATACAAAATGGTGGCTCCTAGAGGTAGGGGCTGGAGGAGAGAGAGGGAGCTAGCTTATCAGGTACCAAGTCAGTCAGATGGAAGGATTAAGTTCCTAGTGTTGCACAGCACAGTGGGGAGACTGTAGTTAAAATGACCCATTAAGCATTTTATGAGCAAACAGAAGAGCCCCAAGTCTCCTAATACAAAGTAATGGCAAAAAGGGGGACCTGTGGACTATGCTGATTTGATCACACATGTTTACATGTCTGGAATGTCCCATGTATACCATAAATATGTGCAATCATTGTTCATCAATTTAAAAAAAAACTAAATAACTAGCAAAAGAAAAAAATTAAAGATTGTATGTGTAGCATAAACCAGAAGAAACCGAGGGCAATTTCCCTTACTGAGACTTGAATAAAACAATCCAGATCTGTTTTCTGATTTTAGAAAATTCATCTTATGATAGTTATGTTGCTTGAAGAATAACAATATATATTCTTCAAAAGTCAATCCTGAAAATCATGTTCCTCTCCAAATAAAAACAGTGTTCCTCTCATCAAATAAAATTCGAATATTTATCATGAATCAAACAGTGATGCATGCATTTTTAACAGGACGACACCTAAAATCATTGTGGTAACAATATAATATAGCTTACTGTTTTTGAATTAATACAACATTCTTAGTCATATTTTTAGGCTCTCTTATAGAGAGTATGAGAATGTGCTTCCTGGTTCAAATGCTCAATTATCTACTCTTCATTACCCAGATCCCCTTTCCATTGAAGAGCATCCTGCACCTCTCTGTTCCTCAGGGTATAGATGAGAGGGCTCAGCACAGGTGTGACCACAGTGTAGAAGAAGGGGAAGAACTTGCCATGTTTGAAAGCAAAGTTGGTCTTAGGGTCTGTGTACACCATTGCCATTGTCCCATAGAACATGAGGACCACACGGAGGTAGGAGGAACAGGTGGCAATGACTTTCTGTATGCCCTCCTCTGACTTCATTTTCCCCTCTGCTTCAGCCATATGGACATAAGAAACCAAGATCAACCCCACAGGCACCATGGGGAAGACAACAGCAGCGATTGTCATCTGCCACTCATTGTTGAAGGAGTCTCCACAGACCAGGAATATGAGGACAGGAGCCCCACACAGAAATCCATGCAGGAGGTGGTGAGCACAGAAGGGCAGCTGGAAGGTGATAATGATCAGATCAAAGACTCCATCAGGCCAGAAGCCAGGCCATGAATGCCAGCTTCCGATAGAATGGACAGTGCATGATGGTGGTGCACAGATGAAGTGGAGAGCCAAGAAGGAAAGATTGCTAAGAAAGAAGTACATGGGGGTGTAGAGACAAGGTACACAACTCCACACACCAGAGCAAGATGCTGGTGAAGTTGCCGAGGACAGGATGATCACGATCCAGAAGAGAACCAACACTACCTGGGGCCATTCAGATACACCAAGAAGGGGAAGCCCATTGGGAAGCTCAGGTTAGTCCTTCCTGCTGGTTTTGGTGTTGGGGTTTGGAGGTGTTGGAGGAAACGTTTGTGGACAGATCCACTGCCATTTATCTGGATAAGACGAGCATGATTGGTTTTCCTGCAATATTTGGGCAGAACATGTGGATCTTTACTCTGAATTAGGCCAGTGAGTTTGATCTCTTCTATAAGGCCATGCTGCTTAAACCAAAGTGATTGTATAAGGTACTACCCCTTGAAATTCATCATTGAAATCTGTAGTCACAGGGTGGGCATTTGGCAGAGAAATTAAAATGCCCACCTCTTACATCAGAACAGTTGGGTTCAAATACCAGCTCAGATTTCTCACTTCAGTGTCCTAAGGAAGACCCTGAGATACAGCAGGAGCGGCTCCTGTAGTGGGTTCCTGCCACCTCTGTGGGAGACCAAACTGAGTTCCTGGCTTTCAGCTTCAGCCTCACCCGGTGTGTGTGTATGTGTGTGTGTCTGTGTGTGTGTGTGTTAGAGAGAGAGAGAGAGAGAGAGAGAAGTAGCAGCAGGAGTTAAAATGAAATGTTGAAAAAAAATTTTATCTTTCATTTCTCTCCTTGTTTGACTCCCAGAGTGGCAGATACTTCTTTGCACTGTTGTTGATACCAATAACTCATGGAACAGAGATTATCCCAGAACTAAGGCCTGTCCTCTCTCAATGCTCTGTAATCAGTGAGATATTTACTTTTTTTTTTAACTTTTTTTTAGTAAATATAAATTTTCAAAGTACAGTTAATGGATTACATGACTACCCACCCTAACTTCCCTCCCACTCACAACCCTCCCATCTCCCACTCCCTCTCCCATTCCATTCACATCAAGATTCATTTTCAATTATCTTTATATACAGAAGATCAATTTAGTATATATTAAGTAAAGATTTCATCAGTTTGCACCCACACAGAACATAAAGTGTAAAATACTAGTTATAGCATTACTTCACATTGGACAATGCATTAAGGTCAGATCCCACATGAGGAGTAAGTACACAGTGACTCCTGTTGTTGACTTAACAATTTGACATTCTTGTTTATGGCGTCAGTAATCTCCCTAGGCTCTAGTCATGAGTTGCCAAGGCTATGGAAGCCTTTTGAATTCACCTACTTTGATCTTATTCCAAAAGGGTCATAGTCAAAGTGGAAGTTCTCTCCTCCCTTCAGAGAAAGTTACTTCCTTCTTTGATTGCCCCATTCTTTGCACTGGGATCTCACTCACAGAGATCTTTCTTTTAGGTCTTCTTTTTTTGTTTGTTTGTTTGTTTGTTTTTACCAGAGTGTCTTGGCTTTCCATGCCTAAAATACTCTCATGGGCTCTTCAGCCAGATCCGAGTGCCTTAAGGGCTGATTCTGAGGCCAGAGTGCTATTTAGGACATCTGCCATTCTATGAGTCTGCTGTGTATCCCACTTCCCATGATGGATTGTTCTCTCCCTTTTTGATTCTATCAGTTAGTATTAGCAGACACTAGTCTTGTTTGTGTGGTCCCTTTGACTCTTAGACCTATCAGTGTAATCAACTGTGAACTGAAATTGATCACTTGGACTAGTGAGATGGCATTGGTACATGCCACCTTGATGGGATTGTATTGGAATCCCCTGGCATGTTTCTAACTCCACCATTTGGGGCAAGTCCGATTGAGCATGTCCCAAATTGTACATCTCCTCCCTCTCTTATTCCCACTCATATTTAACAGGGATCACTTTTCAGTTAAATTTAAACACCTAAGAATAATTGTGTGTTAATTACAGAGTTCAACCAATAGTATTAAGTAGAATAAAAAATGCTGAAAGAGATAAAGTATTACATTGTACATCAACAGTCAGTACAAGGGCTGATCAAGTCACTGTTTCTCATAGTGTCCATTTCACTTCAACAGGTTTCCCCTTTGCTGCTCAGTTAGTTGTCGCCATTCAGGGAGAATGATATGATATTTGTCCCTTTGGGACTGGCTTAATATACTCAGCATAATGTTTTCCAGATTCCTCCATCTTGTTGCAAATGACAGGATTTTGTTGTTTTTGACTGCTGTATAGTATTCTATAGAGTACATGTCCCATAATTTCTTTATCCAGTCTACTGTTGATGGGCATTTGGGTTGGTTCCAGGTCTTAGCTATTGTGAATTGAACTGCAATAAACATTAATGTGCAGACTGCTTTTTTGTTTGCCAATTTAATTTCCTTTGGGTAAATTCCAAGGAGTGGGATGGCTGGCTTGTATGATAGGGTTATATTCTGGTTTCTGAGGAATCTCCAGACTGACTTCCATAGTGGATTTACCAGCTTACATTCCCACCAACATTGGATTACTAAGCCTTTTATCCCACATCATGGCCAGCATCTGTTGTTCGTTGATTTCTCTATGTAAGCCATTCTAACTGGGGTGAGGTGAAACCTCATTGTGGTTTTGATTTGCATTTCCCTGATGGCTAGTGATCCTGAACATTTTTTCATGTGTCTGTTGGCCATTTGGATTTCATCTTTTGAAAAATGTCTACTGAGGTCCTTGGCCCATCTCTTAAGTGGGTTGTTTGTTTTGTTGTTGTGGAGTTTCTTGATCTCTTTGAAGATACTGGTTATCAACCCTTTATCTGTTGCATAGTTTGCAAATATTTTTTCCCATTCTGTCGATTGCCTCTTCACTTTCCTGACTGTTTCTTTTGCAGTACAGAAACTTCTTGATTTGATGCAATCCCAAATGTTAATTTTGGCTTTGACCACCTGTGCTTCTGGGGTCTTTTCCAAGAAGTCTTTGCCAGTACCTATATCTAGCAGGGTTTGTCCAATTTTCTCTAATAATTTGATGGTGTCAGGTCGTAGATTTAAGTCTTTAATCCATGTTGAGTGGATTTTTGTGTAAGGTGAAAGGTAGGGGTCTTGCTTCATGCTTCTGCACGTGGAAATCCAATTTTCCCAGCACCATTTATTGAATAGACTGTCATTGCTTCAAAAATTAGTTTTGGATCCTTGATCAAATATAAGTTGGCTGTAGATGTTTGGGTTGATTTCTGGTGTTTCTATTCTGTTCCATTGGTCTATCCATCTGTTTCTGTACCAGTACCATGCTGTTTTGTTAACAACTGCCCTGTAGTATGTCCCGAAATCTGGTATTGTGATGTCTCCGGCTTTGTTTTTATTGTACAAGATTGCTTTAGCTATTCGAGGTCTCCTGTATCTCCATATGAATTTCAGCATCATTTTTTCCAGATCTGAGAAGAATGACTTTGGTATTTTCATTGGTATTGAATTGAATGCATAAACTGCTTTTGGGAGAATGGACATTTTGATGATGTTGATTCTTCCAATCCATGAGCATGGAAGATTTTTCCATTTTTTGGTATCCTCTTCTATTTCTTTCTTTAAGGTTTTGTAATTTTTATCATATAGATCTTTAATGTCCTTGGTTAAGTTTATTCCAAGGTATTTGATTGTTTTTGTAGCTATTGTGAATGGGATTGATCTTAGAAGTTCTTTCTCAGCTGTGGCGTTGCCTGCGTATACAAAGGCTATTGATTTTTGTGCATTGATTTTATATCCTGCTACCTTACCAAACTCTTCTATGAGTTCCAATAGTCTCTTAGTAGAGTTCCTTGGACCCCCTAAATAAAGAATCATATCGTCTGCAAAGAAGGATATTTTGAGTTCTTCCTTCCCAATTTGTATCCCTTTAGTTTCTTTTTCTTGCCTAATAGCTCTGGCTAAAACTTCTAGAACTATATTGAAGAGCAGTGGTGAGAGTGGGCATCCATGTCTGGTCCCAGATCTCAGTGGAAATGCTTCCAACTTTTCCCCATTCAATAGGATGTAGGCCATGGGTTTTTCATAAATTGCTTTGATTGCATTGAGGAATGTTCCTTCCATACCCAGTTTGCTTAGAGTTTTCATCATGAAAGGGTATTGTATTTTATCAAATGCTTTCTTGGCGTCTATTGAGATAATCATATGGTTTTTCTTCTGTCTGTTAATGTGGTGTATCACATTGATTCATTTGCAAACATTGAACTATCCCTGCATACCAGGGATAAATCCCACTTGGTCTGGATGGATGATGTTTCTGATGTGTTGTTGTATTCTATTGGCCAGAATTTTATTGAGGATTTTTGCATCTATGTTCATCAGGGATATTGGTCTAATTCTCTTTCAATGCTGCATCTTTTTCTGGCTTAGGAATTAAGGTGATGCTGGCTTCATAGAAAGAATTTGGGAGGATTCCCTCTTTTTCAATTGTTCTAAATAGTTTGAGAAGAATTGGAGTTAGTTCTTCTTTAAATGTCTGGTAGAATTCAGCAGTGAATCCATCTGGTCCTGGCCTTTTCTTTGTTGGAAAGGCCTTTATTACTGTTTTAAATTCTGTCTCAGTTATGGGTCTGTTTAGGTGTTCTATGTCTTCATGGTTCAATTTAGGTAGGTTGCATGTGTCCAGGAATCTATCCATTTCTAATAGGTTTCCCTGTTTGCTCGCATACAAGTCCTTGTAGTAATTTCTGATTATTCTTTTTGTTTCTGTGGTTTCTGTTGTTATGTTTCCTTTTTCATCTCTGATTTTATTGATTTGGGTCTTTTCTTTCTTTAGTTAGTTGGGCCAATGGGGTGTCAATTTTGTTTATTTTTTCAAAAAATCAGCTTCTCGTTTGGCTGATTTTTTGTACTGTTTTTTTTGGATTCAATCCTGTTGATTCCTCCTCTGATTTTAATTATTTCTCTCCTCCTACTAGATTTGTGTCTGGTTTGCTGCATATTTTCTAGATCCTTGAGATGAATTGAAAGCTCATTTATTTGGTACCTTTCCAATTTCTTGATGTAGGCACCTATTGTTATAAATTTTCCTCTTAACACTGCTTTTGCTGTATCCCATAAGTTTTGGTATGTTGTGCTGCTATCCTCATTTACTTGCAGAAAGTTTCTGATTTCTCTTTAGATTTCTTCTATGACTCAGTGTTCATTCAGGAGCATGTTGTTCAATCTCCATGTGTTTGCATATGCTCTAGGGATTCCTGAGTTGCTAATTTCCAACTTCATTCCTCTATGGTCTGAGAAGCTGCATGGTATGATTCTAATTCTTTTGAATTTGCTGAGACTTGCTTTATGGCCTAGTATGTGGTCAATCCTAGAGTAGGTTCCATGTACTGCTGAGAAGAATGTGAATGCTTTATGTGTAGGATGAAAAGTTATGTAGATATCTGTTAGATCCATTTGGGCTATAGTCTCTTTTAAATCTACTGTCTCCTTGTTGATCTGTGCTGTTGTCTATTTCTGAGAGTAGAGTATTGAAGTCCCCAAGTACTATTGTATTGGAGTCTAAGTCTCCCTTTAAGTCCCTTAACAAATCTTTTAAATAGACCGGTGCCCTGTAATTAGGTGCATATACATTTATAATAGTTACATCTTACTGTTGAATTGAACCCTTAATCATTCTATAGTGCCCCTCTTTGTCTCTCTTAACAGTTTTTGTGTTAAAGTTTATATTGTCTGATAATAAGATGGTTACACCTGCTCTTTTTTCATTTCTGTTGGCATGGTATATCTTTTTCCAGCCTTTCACTTTCAGTCTGTATGCATCTTTGTTGGAAAGATGTGTTTCTTGTAAGCAGCAAATAGATGGGTTTTGTTCCTTAACCCAATCAGCCAATCTGTGTCTTTTTACTGGACAGTTCAGGCCATTAATGTTCAATGTGACTATTGATAAGTAGTAACTTTGCCCTGCCATTTTCCCAAAGATATTTTCTAATATATGCTTTGAACTTCCTGTGATCTTTTGCTGTGAGGTTTTCTTCCTTTACCTTCTTTCATATTGATGACCGTGTGTCTGTGTTTCTGTGTGTAACACATCTTTAAGCTTTTTATGCAGGGCTGTACGAGAGGTGACAAATTCTTTCAATTTCTGTTTGCTGTGAAAGGTCTTTTATTTCACCTTCATTCACAAATGAGAGCTTTGCAGGATATAGTATTCTAGGCAGGCAGTTTTTCTCTCTTAGTACCTGGGCTATATCTCACCATTCCCTTCTAGCCTGTAGGGTTTCTGATGAGAAGTCTGCTGTGAGTCTAATTGGAGATCCTTGAGAGTAATCTGACGTTTCTCCCTTGCATTTTCGAATCTTTTCTTTATGTTTCACTGTGGTGAGTTTGATTACAACGTGTCATGGGGAGGATCTCTTTTGGTCATGTTTACTAGGAGTTCTATGAGCTTCCTGTGCTAGGATTTCTCTGTCCTTCTCCAAACCTGGGAAGTTCTCTGCTAGTATCTCACGAAAAAGTCCTTTGAATCCTTTCTCCCTCTCCATGCCTTCAGGAACTCCTAGAACCCGAATGTTGGGTTTTTTAATAGTATGCTGTAGATTCCCAACAATATTTTTTAGATTTCTAATTTCCTCTTCTTGTCTTTGGTTTGACTGTATACTTTCCTGTGCGCTGTCTTCTAAGTCCAATATTCTCTCTTCTGTCTCACTGATTCTGTTTTTAAGGCTCTCTAATGTGTTTGCCTTTTGATCTATTGAGTTCTTCATTTCATTTTGATTTCTCTTCACTATCACACTTTCCTGTTCTACTAGTTTCTGTGTTTCATTTTGATTCCTCCTTAAGATTTCATTTTCTTGAAGGAGATTTTCTATCCTTTCCAGTAAGGATTTCTGTAGCTCAAGCATTTGTTTTTGAAAACTTCTAAATGTTCTTATCATAAATTTTTTGAAATCCGTATCTTGAATTTCTTCCATCTCATCATCTTCATAATCTTGGCTTGGGGTGTCTTATTCATTTGGGGGTGCCATAATGTCTTCCTTGTTCTTATTTCCTTGGTTTCTGTGTTGGTTGCTTGGCATTGTGGAGATATTCTTTGGATTCTTCTTCCCTCACTGTCGTGTTTTTTCTTGTTAAACTATGATTGTATTAAGTGGACTGTCTGCTTTTGATGGAGCCTTAGAGGCTTGAGATGGGTGTGGCCTAAGAGTTCTGTTTGGTTCCTCAGGGTTAAGGGTGTCTGAAAGGTGACACTCCCAGGTTAGGTGTGGTAAATCTCTCTCTCTTTCTTTTTTTTTTTTTTTTTTTTTTTTTTGATTCAGAAGGGAAGTAATTCTGCACAGCTGAGCGGAATTGAAGGTAGTTAGCAGACAAATGATATACCCACAGGAGCCAGAGATCAGAAGCTCTTTCCCAAGGACCACACAGGGAATCTGTTCTGCCCTCAGTGTGGGCTCAAATTCTCCTGCAGTCTCCCACTGGGTTGCCAAGGTTACCAAGTTGTAGCGTCTCTGGAGAGTACTCATGTGAATTCCGTGAGTTCTCTCACGCACCATCTCTTTTTTCACAGTCTCAGTTCATTAGCACCACACATTCACTAGGTCCTAATCTCCTGTTATTTCACACTCCCCCCTCCCCCAGAGTCAGGTTTTTCTGCTTGGCTGAGGGCGGGTGCAGTCCTGAGGTCGCCCCGCTTGTGACGTATGTCCAAAATGGTGCCTGCTCTTTGTCTGGCTCGTCTTTGAAAGGTGAATGGAGACAGAGAAACTTGTGTCCATACCAGTCACTTTTTTTCCCCCTCTATCTTCTTGTTAGGCTGGTGAACTTTTTCCCACGGGGTTTCAAGCCTCGTTCCCTCTAGTCTCCTCTATGCACTTTACCGCCAGTGTCTCATGCTATTGAGGTTCGGCTCACCTCGTGTTCCAGCGCTGGTGCATTGATTCTGCCGCTGGTGTCCTGAGCCATGGGCTCCCACACCCTCCAGGCAGGTCCACCGTGAATCACTAGTTCTGGAAGAGTTTCCTCTGCTGTTTCTTCCCCTACTTATCCTTGAACCTGCAGTATCTCCACTTTTATTAAACTGTCTATTCCCAGACTATCAGTGTGCTCCCTTCCTATTCCTCCATCTTGCTGCTCTCCAATTAATTTACTTCTAAGTAAATACACGTAACAAATCTGATTTGAGAAAGGCTGTAACAACTACCACACAGAGGATTTAAGTGCAGAATAAAAAAGGTCATGCCTTCTATCTTTCAAAACAAAGCACTAAGCATTAATACAACTAGTAGAACAAACATCACTAATATTGTTGTCTAACTCTTACTTCCCAAGTAATGATTACTGAACTACTCCATAATCAATTGGGCATAAAAACAATTTTAAAAAAGTAACATACTTAAAAGTAAAAATGAATCAAAGTGACAAAATTATGTGAATTTGACATAGTTTTTAAGCTTTGCCACATGAGCAGAGGAACAGGTGTGGCAGAGGCACTGCTAAACAATACTAACCCAGACATTGGGTTAGTCACTAGATGACGTCTTGGAATATTGATTTTGTGTTTTCTGGGAGTTGTAGAGTAGTTCAGAGGGAGATTAGCAATATTAAAGGCATGATCTCACTTAAGTGAAAAAAACCTGAGTTGTTCATCTGACACTGAGGTTGTGAATGTGGCCATACAAGGCAGAATCACCTGGGTACTACTTCCTCTCTAGCAGCTGAGTGGGATTTCTATCCTGTGCCTTCCTCGCACCAGCACTTTTCAGTGATGCAAGAATATACTGGGAGCAAGAGAGATAGAATTCCTGCTTTCATCAGCATGTAGACTCCTGCAAGGAGCAGGTAGGAAATAACCATAAGAATCCAACTCTTTCAGGTGATAACTTCTGTAAATTGGAGGCAGGGACTACAGGAGCTGGACACAGTCAGGCACTTGAGCTGAACTCGGCTCCTCTCCTCCAGGCTCCAGTGATCCTGTCTTGGACACACCTCAGTTTGTTCTTGCAGGACACCTGCATTAATTCCCAGCGGGGCATCCTGCTCCATCCCTACATCACTTCCTCAGCTCTCCGGGTCAGAGTGTGCACACACACACTGGCCTGTGTGGCATTGTGGCATCTGGTCAAGAACACTCAGGGTTTGCCTCTGAAACTACGTCATGTTTGAGTTCTTCTTCATGGAGGGTGAGAATACACTCACATCACATAATATTTTACAAGCATAATTATACAATTGTCTAGTGTTAAATATGTTTAACACCAATATGTTTAATATGTTAAATTGTGTTAAATATGCTTAACACTAATATGTTTCTATATGATAAATTATGCTTTAAAATATTATGTTTCACTGTATAAATTAAGTTTACGAGTAGTATAAATAAGTTAAGAGCAATGGACAAAAAAAGTAATAGAGGTATATGTAGTCCCATCATCAAATAACATATTTAATATAAAATCTTATTTTTTTAACAAATATTATATTGCTATATTACACAAAAGATACCAGATATGAACTAGAACTATGTTGTATCTTAACACTAAGTTTCTTTAAATATTATTCTCATATCTTTGAACATTTTATAAGTATCACTCCTTGAATGGAATGTAATTAAATGCTTCATAGTATTTTACCTGAGCACCAAAATTTCAGTTACAATTTTTCTGTTGTTTTACATAGTTTTTACTATAATTTTTCCCTATCTAAAATGATACAGAAATGAATATCTATACCAATAGCTCCTTGAATGTGTCTGGTTGTGTTTTTGTTGATAGAACATTGGTCTGTTTTGAATCCTGTGTCTGTGGATGTAGCTTCCCAGGAAGGCCCTCCTGTCTGATCCCGTGGGAGGTAGTGTCTGCCTTTTGACCTCACTCAACATCACTGGAGGTCATCTATTTTTCTTCTCTGTAATTCAGTCAATAAATCACTGGGGCCCTGGTGTGTTCTCAGCGTGCAATTTATTATTGGTCTGGCTTATTTTTTAACTTACAAGGTCCCTAAGAATTCTTTACTAAAATGTTTCTGATTCCTATTTAAATTTATGAGATTTTTTAATTAGTAGTCAAAATAATAGAATACATTACTTCCTGGACAATAGGTGTTAGCCTTTGATTTATTACCTATTATGAAATAAGCTTTGGCCTTTTTAAATCATTTGATCTTTTTTGTGACCCATACAAAATTCTCTAATTTAAAAAAAAATCTGATGTTGTTTAACTCTATTTCTCTCCTCAGAAATTATTTTTTCTTATTTTGATTCTGTTTATTTTTATGTTATTTTATTTCTTGCCTTCTTCATAGTTTAGCTGTATCTTTACTAATACATTGTGTAGTTCTTTTACTTTTTTCTTACTATGAATTTTAATCAATTGGATTTTTTAAATAAAAAAAACATAAAAAAGTATTCCTAATCTGTGACTAAATGTTCAGAGCACTTTTACTGAAGACCCTTTCTGCATTTGCTGAAATGAGATTGTTACACTAGGACTTGCCTTGTGTTCTGTGGAGGTCATGGCAGAGAGCCACAAGTTACACTCATACCTGTGCAAAAAACTAATCATCCATCGGTTGAACAAGATTCTTTTTTCTCTGTGTGTCTATCACCATTTCACTCTTTCTATCCCTCCCTTCCCTCTCTCCTTATGTCTTCTACCTTGTCCAAACTTGTGGAATAACTAAACTCAGTGTCTCAGTGTCTAGTTTAAAGCAATATTTTGTTGGACAATCTATTATCTAACTTTTTATGCTTTTCAATTTGAGGGAAATTTTTAAATCCACTGCTGTGATATGGGATATGAAATAGTGTGCCATGAAATTTCTGCAACAATCATTACACATGATGAGTGTGTTTATGTTGTCACATGAAAATCTTACAATGAAATCAGTGTCACAGGTTTGAAGAAGTACAGTGACAAATTGTGCATTTTAGCAACACTGCTGCACAAATCCAGAGACAGGCTGTGCCTTCTGAGTTTGTACACATTTGATCTTGCCTGTCTTTCATCTCAGAACTGGGTAGGACACTCACCTGGGTAGGACACTCAACTGGGCAAGAAGGCAGATTGATGGTACAGCTGGGTAAAGCAGAGGCCAAGGCTGTCTGAGCTCCTGCACTCCAGGGCTGTCACACAGATGATAGGGGTTGGAAAGGAAAAGTTGAGCAACATTTTCCCCACTGAGAAAATGAGTGAAAGGTGCAAAGAAGAAAGATCTGCTCTCAGCTCTCAGTGGTGTTGCCTTCTTGCAGTAAGAGCTGCCAGTACCAGAGTGTACAGGAATCCTAGAGAATGGGGAAAGAATGGCTTCCTGGTCTTCAGTAAATCAGCTGCACATCAGTTAACTGTTCTCCACTGAAGGTTTAGATTGACCCTCCATTAACATAATTAATCATGGCACTTATTGAATTTTAATGATAAAAATTAGGACAGCCAATGGCTTCTTTATTCACAGCACATTTGTGATTTAAGTGCCTGTGGCTTGCCCATCTCTGACAGTCACTGAAGACAAAATATAGACAAATGAAAGAAAGAATTAATATTCTCATCAATCTGAGATAAATTACTTGTGCTATTGCTTGACTGAAGTTAGTTGAGACTGAATTTTTGTGCACTTGGGTAGTGAATCAGTGGATGGAAGATTCTCTCTCTCTCTCTCTTGCTCTCTCTCTTTCCCTGTGTGTGTGTGTGTGTGCCTATGTGTCTCTCTTTCTGCCTTTAAAATAAATAGAAAATAAGTAAACGAAATAAATATAAAATTAAAAATTGAAATAAAATATAATTGTTTTCAAAAATCTAACTACCCGAACTACTAATGCTAGCAGTTCTATCATTCAACATGGTAAGGAGCTTTGCACAAATGTAGATAAACAGGCCTTCCTCACTGTACTGTATCTCACTTTACTGTGCTTAGCAGATGTTGACATTTCTATAAACTTGTGGCAGCCCAGTATCCTGCCAGATTACCAGCATCATTTTTCTAATAACTCAGATGATTGCTAGTATTTTTAGGAAGATGATACTTTTAGCAAAGGTACATATTGGTTTAGTTGTAGTGCAGTTGCACACTTAATAGATGACAGTATAGTATAAGCATCAGTCTTACGTGTACTGAAAAAGCAGAACTTGTCTGACTCACTTTACTGTGGTGTTTGCTTTATTGTGGAGGTCTGGAATGAAACCTGCAGTGTCTCTGATTCTTGGACAAAGTGTGGGACTCTAGGAATGAAGTGGGAATGCCTCAAAAATCTCAGCAGAAACATTCAGTGGCTTTTATGCAGGCAAATACGATGACCCCTGAATTTAAGAAATAGTGTAAAACCACAGAAAAGAGAGTATTTACCAACAGTTTAATAGATTATCTTTTAATTAGCAAGACAATTTTCAAGTTTTAAGTAAAATGAACGAACAATCCAGTTAAGAAATGTGAAAAGATCTGAAAAGACAATTCTCAAAAGAAGTAGAAATGACGAACAGGTAGATGAAAAATGTTCAGCATCAACAACAATATGGGAAACTCAAATCAAAACTCAAATGAAGGAGGGATCATCACACTCCAGTTATAAAAGCTCTTATCAGAAAGACCCAAAATAACAAATGTTGCTGTGGTGAACATAGTACTGGTGGAAATGTATATTATGCAGTCATGAAAAGGATGTGCAGCTTCCTCAGAGAATGACCCACATTCCCACTTCTGGGTACGTGTGCAAAATAAGTGAGCTAATGTGGAAGAGATGCCCACACAACCACGATGACTGCAGCCTTCGTCACATCAGCGAAGATGTGGAAGCAGCCCAGGTGCCCACCATGGATGAATGGATAAAGGAAATGTGGTGCCTAAGGACACACACAACAGAAAGCTCTGAATTCTTTAAAAATGGAAATCCTGCCATTTGCACAATGTGAATGGATCCATAAGATATTATGTTAACTGAAATAGAGACACAAGCACAGGGTGCTCTCAACTACAGGCAGAATCTAGCAAACTCAGACTCACAGAATAGGGAGTAGAGTTGTGGGTTCCTGAGACTGGGCCAGGCATTAATGGGGAGATGTTGATCAAAGGAAACAAACTCAGACTGTAGGGGCAAACTTTTCTGATCCATGGCAAAAAGCATTGACTATAATAAGGAATAATTGTGTGTGTGTGTGTGTGTGTGTGTATGAAAATTGCTGCAAGTGTAGATATTAAATGTTTTTATCACAGAAAACAGCAAGTATTTGCTGAGTAGCTTGGTGTAATCACTCCACTATGTAAACACTGATCAAAACATCCTGTTGTCCCTCATAAACTTATATAAACATGAAAAATGCTAGTTAGATCACATTTGTGGTTTCATATGTCAGATCCCATGAGGTGCCCAGGCCACTCCACTCATTTCAGCGTCGTTTGGTTCACTGTCCTCATCCACCTGCCCCCCCCTTGCCCACAGTCTTGCTCTTCTCCAACGGATGCCTACAGAACAGAACCAACCATTCTAAATGGAAGTGATCCCTTCGTTACTGTCTGTGACATCCCAGTCACAGATGGGCAGGAAATGAGGTTATGCAGTAAAGCAGGAAAGGGGACACTGGGCAATCTCTGCAGTTACCTGAGCCCAGGCTCATTTCTCCCCACCCCCGCCTTCTTACCAATCAGGTAAACAAGCCCATTAAGCCCACCTGGGAAGCTACATGACCTTCAAGCTGATTGGATAGACATATTGGTGCCAAAGTCCGTTCTGCCCTATGGTCAGCGTTCCCCAGAATGGGTTTCGCCCCTTTTACCTGCCCTTTATAATGTACATGCTGGTGAATAAGCACGGACATGTTGACAGAAGCCTGTCCCCAGTGTCTGTGGAGGAAAAGGCACTGCTGCCCTGCTCATCCTCCACAGTGTGGCTTGGCAGGGTTAAGCAGCAGGAAACCCCTGGAACATCCACCTTTCTGTCCTAGCATGCCCTGCTCCAGCATCCCCCACACACTTCAAGGTGGTGTCCAGACATCATTCAGTGCTGAGCTGCAGGGATTCTCTCAGCCTCTTTGTCTGAATGCAGATGACACAGGCAGAACTGATTCAGCCTTAGGAGCTGTCCCAGAACATGAGCTCCACAGTACCTGTGTTAAATGCATCCATTTACAAATACAACTACACTTCAGATTCCTTGGGAGAAGTATCCTGTGCTGTTCAAATATTAATCTCAGTTAGTTTTTATTTGTAGTACAACTGTGAGCACAGCAGGTGTGTTTGTTACCAGAGAAGCAAAGGGTCCTTGTCTTCGTGCAATAAAGAATTCAGGCATGAGACAGAGAGTAGTGGAAAGCAAAATAGCAAGGTTTATTAGGGTAGGGACATCCGTAAGAATGGATGGGCAGCTCTCCAGACAGGACCTGAGAGGGAGTGTCTAGTTCACATTTAGGCTGGGGTTTTTAAGGGGATGGGTTTTGGATCCCCCCACCCGCCTCCTTCTTTTCCTCCCAGAACAAAGGACTTGTTGGATGTAAATACGAAAATTTCCTTTCTGAGTTTTTTTCCCTAAAGTTATCAGACAGGGGAAGCCTGGCTGGCATTGCCTCACCTTAGAGGAAGGATGTTTATCAGGTAGAAGGGGCAAGACCCCCTGGAAGGTCATCAGGATCTGGGCAGGATGTTTGAAATGCAGAATCTGGGCTGCACCTGGAAGGTTATCGGGATGACTTTGAGATGTTGATGCTGGACCGCTGTAGATGTCAATTCCTTAGGCCTTGGTCACACACACATAAGCTCATTTCTGACTTCCTACCTAATATTCCACCCTCAAGGGAAATACCCAAAATTTTTTTGGGGATAAATGGATGGAGTTCCATCTTCTATAGCTACTTCAAACTGACATATGGGCATCGAGAAGGATATGGGTATTTCCTCTTGCTATCTGTCTTATGGTGGGCAACAGTGGCCTTGGAAAGACTGTCCTGCTCGGTCCTGCCAAGTCGTCCAATGGAATGGGCTGGAAACCTTGTCTGATGACCATTTGAAGTTTGACAGCTTTTATTCTGTTAGAGACAAAATGAACAAGGGCATTAAAAACACATGGTCCAAAGAGAAGCAGCGAGATTACAGAAGTTATAGGGCCAAGGAGAGGAAATATCCAGAATTCCCATGACCAGATGTCAGGCCAGAAATCCCAGCCCTGCTTGGCCTGGTCCTGGAGCTCTTTGGCTTTTTCCAGGAAAGTAGGAATTTGGGTTTGTACCTGTCCAGTCTGATTGACCCAGAAACAACATTCTTCCTGGAGCATGGCACAGACACCTCCCTGAGCGGCAGTTAGCATGTCCAATGCTCATCTGTTTTGGAGCACGACTGCAGCCAGAGTTGATCTGATTTTGGAGAGTGAAGCGAGAGGCTGCTATTTGTGTGTTAAGACCATCCAGTTCAGAGGAGAGGCTAGTATACATATTGTTTGCTGATACTGCCCCTGTTGTGCCTGTAGCAACTCCTGCCACTCCAGCCACCATGCTGATCCCTACCTGGACAGGGATCAGAGGGGTAATTCTTTTGGAGAGTCGAGAAGTAGTGTGTAAGGGAATTGGTATGGGGGCTGAAGCATTAGCAACAGATAGAGTAGACAGGACATAGGCCAGGGTACAGAGCCCTGTCCAGTTAGAAGATAAGCATTGGTAAGCAAGAGTCCCACAGACAAAGTATATCCCCCCGTGGGAGGGAGGCATCCAGAGAGGTGGTGTACACTAAGTGGGGAATTTCCAGTAGTGGTGTGTTTGAAGAAGTACATGGCAGCAAAGGAAGCTGCAGTTAGTGGAATAAAACATGGGGTGTTGTTGTGGGAAGTACTGCTCATCCAATCTCCCCAGAACATTACCTGTCCAGTGGTGTCGATGAAAGTCTGGGCCAACTTGCCATCCTCATGAATGAGGGAGCCATTATCTATTCCTATGCTGCCCCAATTAGAGTGGGTCATTAGAGCAAATCGTTCACATGACACAGGCCTTCCCTGGCAGAAGTCCCCAGTGTAATGGAGCCAATGTGCCACAGATATGTTTGGCAGAGAGGAGAAGAGCAAGGGGGGCTTGAGTCAGAATGCCTGATCCTTGGTGTGTACTGTTACAGTAAAGTTACAGAAAGAGCTATTTAGGGGATCCTACAGGGCATCCCTGTGGAAATTCAGGAGAGCTGAGGCAAAGGGGGGCTTTTGTCCTTAGTGTGACCTTAGTATAGATAGGTCCTATAACAGAGTGTGAGAGGCCATCTTTTTTAGCTGATGTGTGAACACCCTGATGCCCAGTAGAAGTTGAGTAGTACATAAATCCTTCTGTCTGAGCCCATTCCCTCAGAGAGGTTGGCCATGCTTCCCCACATGAGCCCTGTGACTCCAGGCAAATCCAGCAGGAGCGGCCATAGGAAGTGTTGGCCAGCAAATCAACAGCAGCCTGGAGTGGCCTACTAAAGGGCAAGGCATCAGTTAGGAGTACAGGTGGGAAGCACGCCAGTAGAAAGGAAAAGGAAGGCTTTGCAAGGGCTTCTTTACTTCCCTGGGCTCCTTTTAAAGGGTAGGTGCAAATCTTCCAGAGGCTCCATTGACCAGGTTTCTTTAGGTTCAGGATCCTGCTGGTCTTCAGGGCAGTATGGCTTCACCCTGGTGTGGTGGATCCAGCTGGGGAAGCCAGGCACTTTGATTGCTAGTTCTAGAGCTCTAGTTAAAGTGATCAATTCTGCTGAGCAGAAGTTCCTGGGGGCAGAGCACGAGCTTCAATAACGTGCCGTGCCGTAACTATTGCATACCCTGAGAAGCAGGTCCCATCTCGGACAAAGCTGCTTCCGTCTCTGAACCAAACTTCATCTACGTTAGTCAGGGGGCTGTCTTTTAGGTCCCTTCTGCTGGCATAAATCAAGTCTATAGTCTTGGTACAGGAGTGGAGGGGACCACTGTCCCCGGAACTGGCATTAAGGTAGCTGGATTTAAAGTGGAGCAATGCATTATTTTTACCTGAGGGTTTTCTAGAAGGAGGATCTGATATTTTAGTATTCTGCTATCTGTGAGCCAGTGAGAGCCCTTTTTGCTCTAATTGAGAATTTATTTGATGTGAGGTATAAAGGGCGATATCTTGTTCTAATGTAATTTTAGAAACCTCCTCTGTCAGCAAGGCAGCTGCTGCTATTATCCTTAGGCAGTGAGGCCATCCTTGTGCAACCATGTCTAAGGTTTTAGAAAAGTAGCCCACAGGTCACTTAACAGTCCCAGACCCTGAGTTAACACTCTTAAGGCAACTGCCTGCCTCTCAGCTGGTAGCATTTCTCTGGGTTTGGCAGTCCTAGCGCAGGGGCTTTAGTTTAGGAACTGTGCTACTTCCCTGTATCTAGGAACCTGCTTTCGTCGGCAAGGACGACTGGTTGGATTTGGAAGCCGAATTTGACACTTTCCACCAGGGGACCCAGCGTGCTGTTTGCACTGGGCTAAGTGTGACAGGTAGAGGAGTGCAGGTGTGCAGAGGCCACCCCACCCCACCTGTGGAATGAAGCAGCCTGGTGACTGACAGCCAGCACAGGTGGAGGCCCTGGGCCAGCAGCAGGGGAAGCAGCCCTGCCCTGAGAAGGCAGCCCTGAGACAGCACTGGAGCCTCTCTCCCGCTCACAGGCATCCTGGCCCCGTCCCCGTGTCAGGCCACCTCCCCCCACCTCTCTGTGAACCTGCATCTCAGGACCCCTGGAGGAACTGGATCCCCAAAACATACCTTGCACAACTTCTGCAAGCCCATCGAAGCACCGTTCTCCTGGGTTACACGGCAGGTTTATCTCTACACATGGGGGCATCATTAACTCCT
The DNA here is from genome assembly GCF_051225735.1 of Oryctolagus cuniculus. Taxonomy (NCBI): domain Eukaryota; kingdom Metazoa; phylum Chordata; class Mammalia; order Lagomorpha; family Leporidae; genus Oryctolagus; species Oryctolagus cuniculus. Next base: position 2,218,134 of record NC_142872.1, on the reverse strand, counting down.
ATGCAAGAAGGGCACTGTGTGTCGCTGGTCCCTACAGTCGGATAGTCTGCGAGGGAAGAGGCCTTATCATGACTGTGCTGTCAGACAGGACGGAGCCACTGCATCCTGGCCTCGACACCACGCTGGCCACCACTGATGACCCAGACCCCCCAGGTCTGCCCCGACAGCCCTCCCAGTCTCTGAGCATGTGGGGTATAGGCTGAGAAGAGAAAGGAGAGCCCAGCCTGTCCCGACTGTTGGTGTACTGGTATGTGACTGCTGCTAAATCTGTTTTCAAGCAGGAGAAAAAAATAAGCCTCGTTTTTAAAACACAGGGCTTTGGGGTACTGGCACTGTAGGGTAGCACATAGGGCTGCCACCTGCAGTGCCAGCATCTCATATGAGTCCCGCTGCTCCTCTTCTGATCCAGCTCTCTGCTATGGATGGGAAAGCAGTGGAGGATGACCCAGGTGCTTGGGCCCTGCACCCACCTGGGAGACCTGGAAGAAGCTCCTGGCTCCGGCCTTAAGATCAGAAAAGCTCCATGGCTGGTGCCGCGGCTCAATAGGCTAATCCTCCACCTAGCGGCACCTGCACACGAGGTTCTAGTCCCTGTCAGGGCGCCGGATTCTTTCCCAGTTGCCCCTCTTCCAGGCCAGCTCTCTGCTGTGGCCCGGGAAGGCAGTGGAGGATGGCCCAAGTGCTTGGGCCCTGCACCCCATGGGAGACCAGGAGAAGCACCTGGCTCCTGCCTTCGGATCAGCGCGGTGCGCCGGCCGCAGCACGCCAGCCGTGGTGGCCATTGGAGGGTGAACAACGACAAAAAGGAAGGCCTTTCTCTTTCTCTCTCTCTCTCTCACTATCCATTCTGTAAAAAAAAAAAAAAAAAAAAAAAAAAAAAAAAAAAAAAAAAAAACCTCCAGCCATTGCAGCCATTTGAGGAGTGAACCAGTGGTTGGAAGATCTATCCCTTGCCCACCTCACCCCAACCATGCTCTCTGTAACTTTTTCAAATACATAAATAAAAATCTTTTCAAAAAACAAAACAAAACAGAACAAAAACAGGGCTCTGTTCACGAGCAGCGGTTCTCACACGGGGACTCAGGAATCCCAAGCCCTGGGCTCTTCTGGGGGTGCTGAGTTAACCACTTCTGGCCAGCACCACACTGCTTGTGCCTCATTCTCTCTCCCTCACAAACACAGGGTGGGGTTTTCCACATGGGAATGCACACACATGTGAGCCTCCAGCCATCTCGTTTGTGACAATGCCACACTCCTCACTACTGTGTTTACTCGCCAAGTACGTGCTGATGGGTAAGGTGCTGCTTGCTATTTTGGGTGAACTAATGCAGGTTTATAAACTTCCTTAGCTGGAATTTCCCAGGTAGTAAATATTGACAGGGAGAGTGCACATAAACCAGAATTCTCTGGACTCCTCAGTAATGTGGGAGACCTGAGTCCTAACAGGGCCCTGGGATCCCGAAGTCTGAGAACTGCTGGGGAGCGCCAGGTGCTGCTCCCAGGGGCAGGCGTGGGCATAGCCCTGGAGACCCTTCTGGGGGCGCCTGATCCCCTAATGTAGTGTCTGGACCCCCCTAAGTCCTGGCTGCACCCTGACTCCAGCTTCCTGCTGAGGTACAGCGTGGAGCAGCCAGTGATGACTCAAGGACTAGAATTCCTTCTGCACCACCACGGGGAGACCTAGACGGAGATCTAGACGCTCCCCCGTCCTGCCTGGCCTGGCCCCGCCTCTGCTGTTGGGGGAAGGTGGGGAGTGAACAGGCAAATGGAAGATTTCTCTCTCTCTGTGTCACCTGAGATAAAATGAAAATATGTAAATACTAAATAAATCCCCTCCCACAGCCTCCCTGTCTGTCACTGCTGGCAATGCTGTCTGCCCGGCAGTTCTCACACCCCTCTTGTCAATCAGGTGTGAATGTCATTCAGATGTGACAGGAGGGCTGGCCTGCAGGTGGCCCCCAAGGGCAGGGAGCAACAGGTGCCCAAGGACGGGCCAGGACACGGCCCAGCAAGGGGACCATGGGGCTGGCACCCACCTGGGGTAGGGATGATGCTACTGCAGGGTCCTCCATTCCAGCATTTGCTTTCTAACCAGGCTGTTTGTCCAGCAGCCACCCGGACATAAAAGCCCAGAGGCGTAGGCAACAGTGAGCAGTTGATTGCAGAACAGGCCATGTCATAGAAACACGTGGGAGGTGAGGCTGCACAGAGACAAACACAGACTGTTAGTCCCTGGGGAGGAGAGGCCATGGGGACCTGGGACCCTGAAGAGCAGCGGCTTCTGGCCAGCGCACACACGCTCCCCTCAGCGCAGTGCAGGTTTGGACGCAGCGGCGAGGGTTCCTGGGAAGAGAAAGCTGCTGCTCCATCAGCCACACCTGTGCAGTAGGAGCGCAGCAGAAATGCAGGCAGACCCAGGAGAGGGCGGGCCCTACAAGTGGGCAGTCCAAGTGACCGCCTGGAGACCACCCTCCAGTCCTAAAATGAGAATAATCAGGGCCAGAGCTGTGGGGTAGCGGGTAAAGCCACCGCATGCAATGCCGGCATCCCCTTGGGTGCCAGTTTGAGTCCTGGCTGCTCCACTTCATATCCAGCTCTCTGCTTTATGCATCTGGGAAAGCAAGGAAGATGCCCCAGGTCTGTGGGCCCCTGCACCCATGTGTGGGAGACCCGGAAAAAAACTCCAGGCTCCTGGCTTCGGATCAGTGCAGCAGCCGCCGTTGCAGCCAACTGGGGAGTGAACCAGTGGATGAAAGACTCCTCTCTCTCTTCTCTCTCTCTCCACCTCTCCTTCTCTCTGTGTAACTCTGACTTTCAAATAAATCTTTTTTAAAAAATGAGAATAATCAATTAGATTTGCTGCACCTTGTCTGCAAACCCATGTGCAACAACAGAACAACTGAATGACGTCACAGGAAGCAACCAGTCAGGGCCAGAGCAGGGCGGCTGCAGACGGATGCACCCATTTCTCCCACACATCCTGGGACGGAACCAAGAATGGAACAGGAGTTGTTATAAAAAATCAATCCCAACAGCAAATGGCAATGCGGAGACCTAGCTTGCATATTAATCACAGCATCACAGTGTCTTTCAAACAACCCAGAGAGACTCAAGATGGCCCAAGTATTAGAAGAAATGACAGAGTTACAGTTAATGTCTTAGCTATGATAACAGAACGCTAGTTATATCCTTTTAAAAGCTCTTATCAGAGATGACAGTGAAGTTTCTCTAGGGAAAATGACCACACACACACACACACACACACACAAGAGGGCATGTCACAAAGCTCGTGGAGAAATAGAATTAAAATATTAGTTTACTTCAGTGAAGAAAAATTTTAAATCCATGCAACAATGGGTCTTCTAAAGTTTGTGAAAATTGTGTATTCTGAAAAAATTATGCATGGATTTCAGACACATGTACATGTTCACTTTAACACATTACAGTAAAATAACAGTGTCGGTCATTGCTGACATGGACAAGGGGCAAGCACGGTCCCCACACTCTTCTGCCTGCTGTTGTCCGGTGTGGAAATGTCCAAGGTGAGAAGTGTGGAGGAACTCACCAGGCAGGAGCTGCCCCCCCGGTGAGGCGGTGGAACAGGGCGATGCAGGCCCAGGCAGAGTGGCCGCCTGAGCCACCTTTGCTTCCACAGCCCCAAGAAGGCTCCGGAATGATCCCTGACTGACCCGTCTCCCCTTGGCCAGGAGCTGCTCTATGACCCCCAGCCCTGGCCTAGCCCGGCCACATCTCAGGCCTCCCTCCCAGCCTGGCAGCCCTCCCCAGGCCTGCCGGGGCCAGTCCCAGGGTGGGGGGGCACACAGCCCAGGCTGACCTGCAGGCCAGCTGGCACAGGAAGTGATGCAGCTGGTATAGGTGCCATCAGGACATGGAGAGACAACGCTGCTGTCACAGGGGGCATCAAATGAAGAGCACTGCGGACAGTCCAGGGACCCCTGCAGAGACAAAAGAGCCCATGTGGCTCCATCTGGTGACACAGAGCAGAGCACCGCACCCACTCAGAGTTAAGAGGATGAATCCCAACCTTCTGGGGACCCCCAAATTGACAAGACAATGAGCTGCCCCATCTGTTCAGCACCCCACAGTCGGGGCCGCTCCAAAGGAGAGAGCACGGGGAACCTCGCGAACCCCATGAGCCACTGCCTGAGAGGTGGCCCCTGGCATCCCAGCAAGTGCCTGGTGATGCCCACGACCTCCTCTCATCCACCCGACACCCACCCGCTCCTGTCACCCACCTGACACCCAAACCTCCTGTCATCCACCCAATGCCTACCCCCGCCTATCGTCCCCCAAGTGGGTCCCACACAGCTTCTCTCACCTCCGGGGGCCACAGCGAGTGCTGCGATGAGACTGAGGACCAGGATGCCCTTCATGGTGCTGGAGCTCACCCTCCTGGGTAGGGCCACGAGCCTGGAACCTGGAGGGACAGAGGAGGCAGCCGGGGCTGGAGGGGGCCTGTCACCCTCAGGGGGTACAGAGCCAGGGGCACAGAGCCCGAACCCACGCTACCCTGCTCTCATGTGCACCAGGAGCTCCCAGCCTCCACAGCTGCAGAGGTATCGTGCCCATGTGAGACCCAGCCTGGGCACGTCCCGTGGAGCCACTCAGATGCGAAGTGGGCAGGCGACTGACTCCCTGGCCCTGTCCTCAGTGTCTGTCTTCAGCTGGGATCTCCCCACTGCACTCACTCGGCACTCAGCAGCTCTGTCCCCACCACCACAGGCACCCACCTCCTGAGCACTGACTGCTTCCAACACGAGACACCCACCCCCTCCTGACATCCACCTGTCCACCCCCTCCTGTCACCCACCCACACCCACCCTCTCTTGTCATCCAACTGACTGCCACCACCTCCTGTTATCCACCTGGGAGAGCAGACGGCTGGCCCTGCGGTGCTCTGCCTCATTACTCATTTACCCCATAAACTAGGGTCACAGCAACAGAGATATTAAAGGTCCTGTTTGTCCCCCACAGGAAACCCTGCCTCGTGGGGATCCTGGAGAGGGCACAGCACATGTGGTCAGTCTGTGGCCAGGCCACGCCCTGGCCCTCTGAGCTGGCCCCACTCCAGGCCTCTGCAGCCTCGTCTGGGTGCAGGAGACCTGAGCACGCTGAGTGGGCTCCCAGCCTACAGAGGGCACAGGGCGTGTCCCCCAGGTGCACACCTGCTGATCAGCCTCATCCTCAGAGGCCTGGAGGCCACACCCAGCCCAGGGCGCACAGCCCACACACATAGGGAGAGGTGACCGTGTGGTGGGACCCAGGGCCCTGACAGCCACCACATGGGTGAGCAGTGCGGGGACGCTACAGATCATGTCAGAGCCCTGTGTAGTGAGCAGAGCGCCTTCCCACCACCAACTGCATCACCAATCTCTCCCACAACCCGGCAGGGCCCTACCATGATGCAGGCTGGCGTCTCCCATGCAGGGGAGTGCGGCTCAGGGGCTGTGAGGATGCAGTGAATAGTTAAAATTGTATATGTGCAGGTGTAAAAAGTTAAGCTTAAGCTTACAGGTTTAAACCTTCCTGGTACAGCTGTAAAAATAAGACAGAGAAGCACCTTGACAGTAGGGACTCCATTTTGGAGCACTTGAGACTCCATTCTGAGAAAGCACCCCCGCACCGTGAGACTCTGGTCTGAAACTATGATCTCAAATAGTAGGACAATAGCAGTGCACTACATCACCCTTGGCAGAGCACAAAAACCCCCTAGCATGATTGCTCAAGCTTAAAAGTAGAAAGGTTGCACCTGGGTTACCTGGGCTAATAATAAAGGTGTGATTTGTCTGTGTCTTACATTAATGTCAAGTCCTAATTGCTAATTGTAATATTGTAACTGGTATTGTCAAGATTATGATAAATATTAATTTCACTTAGGTTTTAGGTTATGTTGACCCCAGTAACCATATACTCTCTTTTGATTTTATGTACTCTCTTTTGATTTTAGCAACTGTGTATAACAACCGTGCATAGCAACCATGTATTCCCCCCTTCCCGGTTTTGCAGTTTTTGCCTTTATAAACCCTAACCTTTGGTTATTCGGGGCTGCTCTGCTCATGATGATCAGACAGCCCCAGCATGCTGGATAATCAATAAAACTTCCCCGTGCTGTTTGCATAAGAGACATGTCTCTTGGTGACGTTTTTTGGGCGGTTGACTCTAACAGCAGCACCCACAGGGCCGCCCACACACACACACACACACACACACAGAGCTGGAAAACACACACAGGGGGCACACAGACAGCACACAGAGCACACACAGGTGGCACACAGTGAACAGTTAAATGACAGACAAACAATGTCCCAGCCCACACCCTCCCGCCCCTCCAGCTCCCACTGTCCTGAGCTGGTAACAGCAGAGCACAGGCCAGAGCACAAGCCATGAGAATGACCAGTCTGGGCCCAGCTGGACAGGACCTGAGCCGGCCCTGGGTGCCCATCCTGAGTCTCAGCTTCCCCCAGGCTCAGCCCCAGCCATGTAGCCCCCACCTGCTGATCTGGCCAGAGACACCCCCGGGCCAGGTGGGTCCTGTGGGGGTACAGGTGTGTGGGACCTTATATAGCCAGTGGCCACAGTCAGAAAGGGCGCTGCCTTCTGGGGAGGGGCCTCTCCCATCCAGACTGTACCCTGCCTGACAGCAGGGACATGGGCAGCTTAACCCTTTGCCAGCTGTGTCCTGTGCCCTCGGAGACCTGAGAGCAGAGGAATTCCAGCAACACTCGTCAAAGCCAGCTGCGGCCAACGGGCCAGGGAGCAGGTGTGAGGCTGGCAGCACCCACTGTGCGCTGTGCCCCAGGAAGCGGTCCCACAGCCAGTTCAGGCCTCCCAGAGCAGCCCCAGGTACAGGAGAGAAATGTGGGAGGGTCCTGATGGCACCCACAGGGGCAGGCTGGAACTCAGAACCCAGCTCCAGAACGGGTCAGGTCCCCTGGGGCAGGAGTCCTCGCCTCTCTGTTCCAGGGTTCCCGCCCTCCCCGGGGTCCCACAAACCCACTGTGGAGCTGACAATCCCAGGAGGCGGGACTGAAGGACAGGCTGAGGGGGTCAGCGCTGGGCTCAACACAAACACGCCCCCAGACCAGCAGGGAGTCCGGCTCTGCACCCCTCAGTGCCTGGTCCACCCCGTCCCGTGCTCTCTGGGCCCGAGCTCCTGCTCCCTGAATGCAACACCAGGCACTACAGAGACCTGCTGAGAGTTTCTCTCTCCTGGATTCCCGTCCTGTTCCACCAGGGCTTCCCAAGGCAACCTTTCAATAGAGGCACGTGGAGCTGCTCCCAGGTGGAGCCCCACACTGAGGACTCTGGCAGCCTGGACCCCCCAAGGAGGGCCTGGAAATGGTGCAGATGAGGATGGCGGGCCCTCCACCCAAGCACAGGCCAGGGAGGCCCCGTGGTCACCCTTAGAGCCTCGGGCACCCGGCCCTAGTTCCACTGCCTGCTGTCCTGGCAGCGGCTTGGCCACAGCAAGCGAGCACTCAATGGGTCACAGAGTCAGCCTGGGGGTGAGCCAGGAGCCACTGTGGGGAGTGGGCTTGTCCAGCAGAGTCCAGACGTGGTGGTCAGGGGAGTCTACCCCATTTCAGAGCAACACAGAGAAGGTGCAACATGCAGCCTGCCAAATGCTGCTGAGTTTCCTCTGGAAACTTCCATTCAGTGGCTCATTCCTCCAGCTTAGCAACATAAGATCTGGATACAGTGCAATTACAGTGCCTGAGACTCCCGACCCAGCCACACCAAAGAGTAAATGTGCGAGCCTGACAGACAAGCCTGCAACAGTGCATGGCTGTACAAGATGCCTGCCTGTCCTGGCTCAGTGCAAAGCTGTACAAGGTGCCTGTTTGTACCTGGCTCAGTGCCCGGCTATACAAAGTGAGCCCCTTCCCTGGCTCAGTGCCAAGCTGTAAAGGTGTACACCTGTCGCTTGCTCAGTGTACGCCTGTCCCAGCTCAGTGTTTGGCTATACAAGGTCCGCGCTGTCCCAGCTCAGTGCCCGGCTGTACAAGCTGTGTTCCTGTCCTGCACGCCCCATTCTTCACACAGGATGAGCACCACCACCCACCTCTGAAGCGCGGTTCTGACTGGCAAGGCACATGGCCTGCAGCCATCAGTCACTCGGGGCTCCACGAACACTGCTTACCCCTGCCACAGCCCCTGCTCCTGAGCCCTGGGCTCCTGCACAGCTGCACAGGGCCTGGTAGAGGGAGAGGACCAAGGGGATTAAAGCCAGTGATATGCAATGATGGCTGCACCGGGAACCTGTGGGTCTCTTCCCTCACCTTCCAGAGAGAGAAATGAGGACAGCACCCAGCCCTCCCGCCGGCCCTGGCCTGGCTCTGGGACACGGCCTCATCTTGGGCGGGTGGACGTGTCTGCACTCAGTGTACTGACCCAAGAGCAAGTGACAGCTTCCACAGCCAATCCACTGCACAGATTCAGAGTGCTGGGGCTGCTTGGACACTTGAAGAAGTTGAATCAAAACATCCACTCAAGGTCTTGCAACTGCTCCATTCCTTCAAGCAAGACATTTTAGTACCAAAAAAAAAAAAAAAGATTAGGAATAAAGCATATGATGTTCTTTTCACAGCACCAAGGAAATTCTGCTGTTAGGTTTGTTGGCAAGGTCACGGTCATGGTCCCATCAGTAGGGCTTCTTTGGTGGCAGCCACAGGTGTGGGGACCAAGCAAGTTCATCTCAGAATATGTTTGACACAGCAATTTCCCCAAATTCTCCCGGCGTCAAACACACAGCAGGTTTGGAGAACGGCTGCATCCCACACTGTCTGTGCAACCTGCTGCCTCGGAGCTGCACCCAGGCTGCGGAGGTCAGCAGGGTGGCAGATGTGCCAGCCTCACTCCCAACTCTGCCAGAACAAATGGACAACAGTGCTCAGGAAATGAGGTCATGGTGGAGGCGATGCCATCCACGCTGTGTGACACAGTCACAGCTGGAGGAGGGGACTCCGCACAGCGGGAAGCCCCTGACTGAACTGAGCCATCTCTCTGCTGTTTTTATTAGGGTTAACAATGATGTAGACATTGGGTTTGGTGTGGGAATCATGGACATCCATGTACATGAAATTGTTGTTCCTTGTAAAAAACATTAGTTATAGGAGGTAACTGGAGAAATAAGAGGGAATCTCCTAAAATTTGTCCAGAGCACAATGCCATGAGGACCATGAGTGATGAGGAGTGGCTCCCACAGCAGCCCCGCCTCACCCAGGAGAGTGTGATGAGAACAGTAGGTGCGTAGTTAATATCATAGCAAGTGGATGGGTGGACAAGCACTGCCGTTCTGACAAAGGTTAGGACATCACACCCCTGCTTGGACACGTAGAACGCAGGAACAGGAACTCTTACATCAGGCATGGAATAGGTCCTGTAAACATGGCTGTGGGACTGTGATTTATCTTGAGAAAAAGAGGATATAATCATTGGTACTTTCTCTATACAGTTAAAACCTTGTAAAATAAATCAATTAACCTTTAGACCTTGGACTGTTCCTCTAGCACCTTTAGATAAGTTAAGCAAGTTTCATAGAGCTGACACATCCATTATGAAGAAAGAAAAGATTAATGGAAGGTTACAATGAGGCCATGGAAGGAAAATGAAGCAAAACAAGATAACAGAGAAAGGTTATGCACAGACGGTCCCTTGCAATGCGTTCTTTCTCAGAGAGAATGGAGGCTTAGGAGGAAGAAAGCTTAATGAGAACTATGTGTAAAGAGAGTGTAAAATAAAGCTACGAGATGAACAGCAGAACGAGGCCTCCCCTTGCTCCCTAAACTGCATCTCCTCGTCTCCTTTCTTCACCAACGCCTCCCCTCCTGGGGACCCCCTGGACCTGCCAAGGCTGCACCGTGGCGGTGTCAGGGAAGGCAGGTCAAACCGCAATTCAGGATGGCCATTCTCGGGCTGGTGTGATGGCGCAGCAGGCTAAGCCTCTGCTTGCAACATGGGCACCCACGTTGGAGTGCAGCTGAGCCCCAGCTGTTCAGTTAGGATCCAGCTCCCTGCTGATGGCCTAGGAAAGCAGTGAGGATGACCCAAGTGCTTGATCCCTGCCACCCACGTGGGAGACCCAGATGGTCCTGGCTACTGTGACATTAGTGGAGTGAACCAGTGGATAGAAGATATCTGTGGGTGTATGTATGTGTGCCTTATAATAAATAATCTTTAAAAAGGATGGCTAGAGGCCAGTACTATAGCACAACAGGCAAGACTCTGCCAACCTGTGGCACCAGCATCCCGTATGTGCACCAGTTTGTGTCCCTGGCCACTCCTCTTCCAATCCAGCTCTCTGCTGTGACCTGGGAAAGCAGCAGAAGATGGCCCAAATGCTTGGGCCCCTGCACCCATGTGGGAGATCTGGAAAGAGCTCTTGGCTCCTGGCTTTGGATCAGGTGACCTCTGGCCATTGTGGTCATTGGGGAGTGAACCAGCAGATGGAAGATCTCTGTCTCTCTGTCTCTCCGTATGGCTGTCACACTATCTCTCAAATAAATAAATATATAATTTTTTTAAAAAAAGATGGCTATCATAAAAAAATCTAATTGCTGGGAAGGGTGTGCAGATCAGACTGTACCCTGTGAACAGGGCCCTTGTGAAGAACAAGGTGGAGATTCCACAAAAGGCTAAGAGAGCACCTCCGTGTGAGATAGAGCCCAAGGCCTGCACCAGCTCTCCTGTCCCCTCTTTCCCAGGGGAATCTGAAATGCACTAATTTATCCAAAAAAAGAGTGTCCTTACCTTTCCAGCAGGCACAGGCATGGAGCTGACCAGGACTCCATGCTGTTAAGTAAAAACAACTATAGAAAACAAGAGATGTTAGTTAAAAATAACAAGGAAGCACATGGAAGTGTTCTGGGAGCCGAGGCAGGAAACCTGGGGTTGAGGTGGGGGTGGTGCAGCATGGGTCGGGGAAGCCCTGCCTGACAGTGAGCAGGGACGGGACAGGTGAGAGGCAGGCCGGGCAGCTCCAGGAAGAGAACCAGGCTGTGAGAGCCATCAGCTCCGGAGTGCAGGACAGTGTGTTGTTGTGTGCTTCTATTGGTTCATACTCTAAATGGCCACTACATCCAGCACACTGTGCCGATCCGAAGCCAGGAGTTGGGTGCTTCCTCCTGGTCTCCCATGCGGGTGCAGGGTCCAATCACTTTGAGCCATCCTCCACTGCCTTCCCAGGTGACAGCAGAGAGCTGGACTGGAAGAATAGCAACCGGGACTAGAACCCAGGGTGCTGGCACCCCAGGCAGAGGATTAGCCTAGTGAGCCATGGCACCGGCCAAGGACAGTGTGTTTTTCTCTAGGAAGGGACCACAGTTTTATTGGAGACTTCAAAGTTTATGGAAGAATTCCCAGTTTATTGAAGAATTAGAAGGTCATGTTCATACCCTTCCTCCTGTACTGATTCCAGGTCCTATACTGGTTCTTCCCCCAGCAGCTGCACAGTGGGCAAAGAGCTCAGGGCCTGCTAGCAAACCTGGTGCTGCAATGCACCACTGTGTATGCACGTTTCTCCTGGGTCACGCTGTCCCTGTTTGCGGAATTGGTCCCCCTGCCTAGGGAGAGGGAAAGCTACTGCCTCCCTCTAGAGGATGAAGTGGAGCTGGAAATGGCCCATGACCCTCACTCCTTCCAAGGGTGGTGGCCGAGTCAGGCTCAAGGTCTCAGCCAGTTTCCTCTGGTGGCTCTGCCAGAGTCACCGCCTCCAGGTGGAGTGGGTGCAGGTTAACGGGAGAAGGTGCTTGTGTAACAGGGGACTGCACGGCCTGGCTCCAGGAGACCAGCACTGCAACCTCTGCTCTCCAGTGTCCATGGGGATCTGCCACCCTGCACCTCACCCTTCTTCCCTTCCTCGGGGCAGCCTCTGAGGCAGGGGCACTGGGGGCCCAGCAGGGCGTGAGGGACTGGTCTCCGTGCCCCTTGGGACATAGTGGCATTTCCCTGGGGGTGGGAAGGGGACCACAGAGACAGGACAGCAGGGAGTCAGAGGGAGGAGAACCGGGAAGAGCAAGGGGAGGTGGAGAAGCAGAAGAAAGGTGTGGTCTTGCCTGTCCTCCCGCTCCCCTGTGACACCCAGGCCAGATTCTCCACCTGTGGGCTGCAGAGTCCGGCACTGTTAGTGAATCTGATGCCTTGGCTTGAAATCTGGTACATCTGAGACTCATGGCATCACCGGCACTCATGTTTGTGCTGTAGTGATTCCTCTATAAGACTGTTGAGGAGGGGCCTGACACTGTGGCGAATCAGGTGGAACAGCCGCCTGTGGTGCCCACATCCCATATGGGTGACAGTTCGAGACCCAACTGCTCTACTTCCGATCAGTCTATCTGCTGCAGTCTGGGAAGGCAGTAGAAGATGGCCGGAGTCCTTAGGGTTCCTGCACTCATGTGGGAGATCCAGAGGATGCTCCTGGCTCTTGGCTTCGGGTCGACTCAGTTCTGGCCATTGCTGCCAGTTGGGGAGTGAACCAGTGGATGGAGGACCTCTCTCTCTCTCTCTCTCTCTCTCTCTCTCTGCTTTTCCTTCTCTCTCTGTGTAGCTCTGACTTTCAAACAAATAAATCTAAACAAACTAATAAAGAAAATAAAACTGTTGAGGAGAAAGCATTTTTACTCCACAAAAACAGGTGATAGGGAATACACGAGGAAGCACCATCAAGAGTCAGCAGAATGCGGAGCAAGTCAAGAGCGGCGACACCTTGCTCCTGCAGCACTGCCTGCCCATCTGGTTGAGCTCACTTAGAGGGTGTCTTGAGCCTCATCTGCAGCCTCACGGAGCCAGGCTGGACCAAATGCACAACAGAAGTGGGAAAGTGACATCACCCTGTTTGTGCCCGTTGCAGGAGTGGATGAAGGTTTTCTGTTAATAAGCAACCTCTGGGGCTTTGGAGAGCAGTGCAATTAGAAGAGCCAGCGGTGCTCACAGATCCCTGTCTTTCTTCATTTTCTCAGAGTCTTAACTGATTGTAGCAGTAATCTCTAATCTCACCATCACCAACAAGGTCTGACTGATGAAATCTGCGAGTTCCTTAACACACGGCCTTCACCTGCTGTACTTTACAGAAATACTCCCTGTGTGCATGTGTGTATGTGCATGTGTGTGTATGCATGTGTGCATGTGAGTAGCCTCATTTCATCTTCAAGAAGATTTTACAAGATCCTGTTATTTTCCTTCTTATCTTTACAAGTACCAAATCTGAATATCAGCGTTCAACTGATGTGTCAAAGACACCTCGTCCGTACCATGGTCAAGTTGAAACCTGAGGACCTCTCCTCCATGCCATCATTTTTTTTGCTCTTAACATTGCTGATTGTACTCTGCTTCTCTCTGTCACTTGTTTGCCATCTACGTCACTTTAGTTTTGAATTTAAAGTATTTGTTTTTATTTTAAATACTGACATGACTTAAAAATCTTGAAAGTGCAAACTTATCCAATGAAAATTTTTAAACCATAATGCAGGGGCTGGTGCTGTGGTGTAGCAGGTAAAGCTGCCACCTGCAGTGCAGGCATCCCATATGAGTGCTGGTTCAAGGCCTAGCTGTTCCACTTTCTATCCATCTCTCTGCTATGGCCTGGGAAAGAAGTGGAAGATGGTCCAAGTCCTTGGGGTCCTGCACCCACATGGGAGACCTGGAAGAAGATCCAGGATCCTGGCTTTGGATAAGCTCAGCTCTGGCTGTTGTGGCCATTTGGGAGTAAGCCAGTGGATGGAAGACCTTTTTCTCTCTCTCTGCCTCTCCCTCTCTGTAACTCTTTCAAATAAATAATTTTTTAAAACTTTTATTTAGTAAATATAAATTTCCAAAATACAGTTTATGGATTACAATGGCTTCCCCCCTCATAACTTCCCTCCCACCTGCACCCCTCCCATCTCCCGCTCCCTCTTCCATTCCATTCACATCAAGATTCATTTTCAATTCTCTTTATATACAGAAGATCAATTTAGCATATATTAAGTAAAGATTTCATCAGTTTGCACCCACACAGAACATAAAGTGTAAAATACTGTTTCAGTACTAGTTATAGCATTAATTCACATTGGATAACACATTAAAGACAGAGATCCTACATGAGAATTAAGTACACAGTAACTCCTGTTGTTGACTTAACAATTTGACACTCTCGTTTATGGCATCAGTAATCTCCCCAGGCTCTAGTCGTGAGTTGCCAAGGCTATGGAAGCCTTTTGAGTTCACCTACTTTGATCTTACTTAGACAAGATCATAGTCAAAGTGGAAGTTCTCTCCTCCCTACAGAGAAACGTACATCCTTCTTTGATGGCCCGTTCTTTCTACTGGGATCTCACTCGCAGAGATCTTTCATTTAGGTGTTTGTTTTTTATTGTTCTTGTTGTTGTTTTTGTTGTTCTTGTTGTTGTTTTTGTTGTTGTTGTTGTTTTTTGCCAGAGTGTCTTGGCTTTCCATGCCTCAAATACTCTCATGGGCTCTTCAGCCAGATCCGAGTGCCTTAAGGGCTGATTCTGAGGCCAGAGTGCTGTTTAGGACATCTGCCATTCTATGAGTCTGCTGTGTATCCCGCTTCCCATGTTGGATCGTTCTCTCCCTTTTTTATTCTATCAGTTAGTATTAGCAGACACTAGTTTTGTTTGTGTGATCCCTTTGACTCTGAGACCTATCAATATGATCAATTTTGACCTGAAATTGATCACTTGGACTATTGAGATGGCATTGGTAGATGCCACCTTGATGGGATTGTATTGGAATCCCCTGGCATGTTTCTAACTCCACCATTTGGGGCAAGTCCGATTGAGCATGTCCCAAATTGTACATCTCCTCCCTCTCTTATTCCCACTCATATTTAACAGGGATCATTTTTCAGTTTAATTTAAACACCTAAGAATAATTGTGTGTTAATTACAGAGTTCAACCAATAGTATTAACTAGAACAAAAAAATACTAAAATGGATAAAGTATTAAATTGTACATCAACAGTCAGGACAAGGGCTGATCAAGTCACTGTTTCTCAAAGTGTCCATTTTACTTCAACAGGTTTCCCCTTTGGTGCTCAGTTAGTTGTCACCGATCAGAGAGAACATATGATATTTGTCCCTTTGGGACTGGCTTAATTCACTCAGCATGATGTTTTCCAGATTCCTCCATTTTGTTGAAAATGACCAGATTTCATTTTTTGACTACTGTATAGTATTCTATAGAGTACATGTCCCATAATTTCTTTATCTAATCTACTGTTGATGGGCATTGGGTTGATTCCAGGTCTTAGCTATTGTGAATTGAGCTGCAATAAACATTAAAAAACAGGAGTTAGAAAAAAAGAAAAAACCATAATACAATCACCTAGTTAAAAAAAAGTTCTAGAAACTGTATCGTGCCTTCAACATACGAATATTTATTGACCATACAGAGTGTACCAGGCAATTAGGACCAGACAGAAAGGCAGAAGGAAGCAACTGCTCTCTTGTCCTCACTGCTTTGCCACGTGGTCTCCCACAGGGCTCTGAGGGACACTGGACAGTGGGAAGAAGAAAGGAATTGTGTCTTTTTTTTCACTTGTGGTGATGGCGTCTGGCAGCTGTGGCAGTGGTAGGCAATGCTCAAGACTGCAGCCACCACAGGCTGAAGGCAGCTTCCGCAGCACGTTTGGTTCTAGGTGTCAGGGTCACTGAGTCACCACCCGTGACCAGAGCAGGTGGAGTGGCAGCAGCCAGGAGAGCAGAGGGTTCACCAGCTCAGCAGGAAGGGCCTCACGTAGCTCCAGGTAACCATCCTGCTCCTTGGGTGACAGCACTGCTCCATCCCAGGTCCCAGCCTTGCCTCCAGCCCTTGGCTGCCGTTGTAACCACCCACCCTCATCAACCCTCTCCCGTTGAAGCACATAGTGTTTGCATGGGAGAGGACACTCAGAAGGCTAACACTAAACCATCGATTCTACCACAATTGCAACCCTTCCCTTGGAGAGAACAGTTATGTGTGTTCAAATCTATAATTATGCATTATGAAAAATTATGCATGGATTTCAAAATGTTTTCACCAAAACCTCCATTTTAATTTCTTTTTTCCATGAACTTTTTGGAGTATCCTTATATTTCCTAATAGCAAGTCTAGCCCGTGAGGATAACAATGTAACAGCTAACAAATTTGCAGAATTAAAAAATTGTGATGTTACTTTTACTAATCTGCAATTTCTATTCCAGTTTTGTTAAATTCTCAACATTGCCCTTTATATAAGTTTTATTCCTATTAAGTGATTTCAGCCCAGGATCTTATACTGCATTTAGCTTCATAGTTCAATATCCTTTAATTTAATGGCTGGAAGTGTTTGCTTTTCATGACATTGGTATTTTTGAGGAATAGGGGTCAACAGCTTTCTAGAATCCTCAGTTTTCATGGATTCTCCTCTTGGTTAAATTACGTCTCTGTGGTTGGACTGGAAGGCACCATCAGTGGCATCATAGATGGAGGAAGCTGACTCTTATTTCCCTCCCAGTGGGTGGTAAGTCTGATTCCCTGGCTAAGGTTATACACATTTCCCTACTTTATCATTACTATTTTTCCTCTCCAATTAATAGCAAGTACATGGAGAAACAATATTTTTAAAGTTTTTTGGAAGATTTTATTTATTATTTATTTGAGAGGCAGAGCTACAGTCGGTGAGAGGGAGAGACAGAGTAAGATCTCCCATCTTCTGGTTCACTCCCCAAATGGTCACAACAGCTGGAGCTGGGTGGATCTGAAGCCAGGAGCCAGGAGCTTCTTCTGGGTCTCCCACACAGGTGCAGGAGCCCAAGCACCTGGGCCATCGTCTACTGCTTTTCCCAGGCCACAGCAGAGTGCTGGATCAGAAGTGGAGCAGCCGGGACTAAAACCAGCACCCATATGGGATGCAGGTGCCGCAGGCAGAGGATTAACCTGCTGCGCCACAGTGCCTGCCCTGGAGAAACAGTATTGATTACATTTGCATGATAAGCTACCCTATTCCACCACATGAAAAACATTTGATCTTTTAGGTCTATTCTACATACAGTCATGAGGGAGATTATTAAAAAATCTCCCCTTCTTGCTGTGCCCTTGTTAGGCTTTGTTGTGATGGATGTGTAACCAGGAGCTCAGGGTGTCTCCTCAAAGCTGAACACTGCACTAGTGTGTGGCTTTGCAAGTTTCTTTCCAGAAGTGGCCTATAGTTTCCAGTTGCCTGTAACTAGACCAAGCCTACTAACAGGTGAGAGGAGTGCTCACCTTGAGGGCCATTCTGACTCAAGCCACTCTTCCATGGGAGGAAGCAGGTCCCTGAACTCCATTTCAGGGCAGCATGGTCTCTGATTGTGCATCTCTGGAAAAGGATGTGTCCTGACGTCTTGCCTCTCTTGAGCTCCACCAGCAGATGGCACCTGGCTGCCTAAGTGACCTCATGTTGGTGCAGAGGGACACGGTGTTTCTGCCATAAGCAGGGACCCTGGACCTCAGTGAGACCCTGCAGAGCCAAGTCCATTGTTTGGTGATGAGTCTTCTGGGTGGAGTTCACTGGTGTCCTCTGATGCTCGGGAAATCTGTGAACACTCACCTGCTGCCACAAATCCCAGCCATCTGTCCCAGGGATGCCCACCTGCCACCTGGAAGCAGTCCTAGGCAACACCCTGGTGAACACCGCATGGTCCAGAGTGGACACCAAGCTTCTTGGTCCCTTACTTTAAGCCTGCTATGTCCTGCATCCTTAAATCAACACAGACTCTATTCTAAGCCCCTTAATCTATACCGGCTGTATCCTGATCATTCACTAGACATGTCTATATCCTGGGTCCCTCACTCTATACCTGTTGTATCCTGGTCCCTCACTCTACACCTGCTGTGTCCTAGGCCCCTCACTCTACACCTGCTGTGTCCTGGGTTCCTCACTTTACACCTGCTGTACCCTGGGCCTCTCACTTTATACCTGCTGTATCCTTGTCATTCACTTACATTGTCTATATTCTGGGTCCCTCATCCTAGACCTGTTGTATCCTGGATCCTTCACCCTATACCTGCTGTGTACTGATCACTAACTCTACACCTGCTGTCTCCTGGTCCCTAACTCTACATCTACTATGTCCTGGGCCCCTCAAACTACACCTTCTGTGTCCTGGTTCCCTCATTTTTCACCTGCTGTATCCTGGGCCCCTCACTCTACACCTGCTGTATCCTGGGTCCCTCACACTACACCTGCCATGTCCTGGGCCCCTCACTCTACACCTGCTGTGCCCTGGACCCCTCACTCTACACCTGCTGTGTCCTTGAATCCTCACTCTACACCTGCTGTGCCCTGGACCCCTCTCTCTACACCTGCTGTGTCCTGGGCCCCTCACTCTACACCTGCTGTGTCCTGGGCCCCTCACTCAGTCCATCAAGCTACACCCAAATGTATCATGGCTCCTTCAGTCTATGCACTATTCTGGGTCCTTCACTCTACACATACTGTATCCTCAGTCCCTCATTCTATACCTGCAATATCATGGGCCTTTGATTCTACACCAGTTGCTTCCTGGGTCTCTCCGTGTACACCTGCTGTACTCTGGATCACTCACTCTATACCTACTGTTCTGGAGCCTGCACTCTGCACCTGATGTATCCTGTTTGCTTCACTCTACAACCAGCTGTTTCCTGGGTCTCTTACTCTGCAGAACTGGATGTGTCATGGCTCCTTCAGTCTGTACCTGATATATCCTGGGTCCTGAACTCTATACCTACTCTATCCTGGGTCCTTCATGCTACACCAGTTTTATCCTCTGTCAGTCACTCTACACACAGAGTTATCATGGCTCCTTGAGTCTGCATATGATCTCTCCTGGGTCCTGTACTCTATACCCAGCTGGACCATTTCTGCTTCATACTGTAACTGCTCAGTCTTGGGTCCTGTTCTCTATACGTGCAGTATCCTGGATCCCTTACTTTCCTCCTGCAGTGCCCTTGATCCTTCACTCTATACCTACTGTATCCTGGTTTCCTCACTCTACACTCAACTGTGTCTAGGCGTGGGTTGCTAGCTGCAAAATTCTCTGGGTCTGTTTTCACTTCATGAAGTTTCTACCACACTTTCCTCTAACTGGGTTTCTTTCTGTAGGAAAAAGAGAGACAGGAGACACTGTATCTGTCCTATGTTACCACTTTCTTCATCTCCCGCTCCTTTGGACAGAGAAAAGGGAGGGTTCCACCTGCTCATGAATGGTGGATACTATGGGTTAAATACTGGCCCACTGAAAGTGCCAAAAGTGACCAGGACAGGGCCAGGCTGAACCAGGAGCTGGAAATTCCATCTGGATCTCCTCCCTGGGTGTCAGGAAGCCAATTGTCACCTGCTGCATCCCAAGGCATGCGTTAGTAGGAAGTTACAACTGGGGACAGAACACTTCAGTATGGGATACAAGCACTGCAAATGGTGTCTTTTACTCCAAGGAAAACACACTCACCACAAGTCAGTTCTTGACAATGTGATCCAATACACTGATGTTGGAATAAGAGATAGAGACCATTAATTTCTGCACAGGTGTTACCTGCAATGTCAACACAAATTCCCCAAAAGCTAATAAGTAACCACAGTCACCACTATGACTCTCAGAGCAACAGCACACTGACAAGCAAATGCCATTGTGTGTGAACGCTGATATGCCTCTGCTCCTGCACCATGTTGTGTTTCCATGTGACAAGAACAGCACCTTAGGATTTGAATTGACCACGGATATGCCTAAGACTGAGGATGGGGCATTTCTGAGAGCGACAGTGGGGAGCGAGGACATTTTTCAGTCACAACACCTTCCCATGCACTTCTTTAGGGCTTCCAACACTTCCTTGTTCCTCAGACTGTAGATGAGGGGGTTCAGCATGGGGGTCACAATCGTGCCAAGCACAGCTCCTATCTGGTCTTGCTTAGGTGTGTGGGAAGAATCTGGTGTCAGGTGGACGAACATGGCCTGACCAAAGAAGAGACTCACCACTGTCAGGTGGGAGCAGCAGGTAGTCAGAGCTTTGTGCCTCCCCTTGGGAGAGTTCATCTTGAGAACAGTGAGGAAGATGAGGATGTAGGAGGCCAGAATGAGGCTAAAGAGGATCAGGAGAAACGTGACGGTTGACACAAATTTCACCATCTCGTAGATTGATGTGTCTATACAAGACATTCTCAGTATAGCCAGGATCTCACACAGGTAGTGACTAATCACCCTGGGGCCACAGATAGGAAAACTCAATGGGTACCAAGTGTTGACAAGAGCTCCAAGGGCACCTCCAACCCAGGCTAAGGCAGTCACCTGCAGACAGACCCCAGGCCACATGAGGACTGCATATCTCAGGGGCCTGCAGACAGCCACGTAACGGTCGTAGGCCATGAAGGTCAGGAGCATGCACTCAGTAAGGCCAAGGGAGAGGGAGAAAAACATCTGAGCAGCACACGCAAAGAAGGAAATGCTCTTACTCCCTGTGCAGTAGTTGGCGACTGTCTTGGGGACTGTGCTGGGGATGAAAATCAAATCAATGACAGACATCTGGCTGAGCAGGAAGTACATGGGGGTGTGGAGGCGGGCGTCCAGGCCAATGAGCAGGATGAGGACAGAGTTTCCTGCCAAGGCAAGGATGTAGAAGACGAGGAGTAGGATGATGAGGAGGTCAGGGTACCTGAACTCAGGAAAGAATCCCAGAAGGATAAAATCAGTTGAGGTTTGATTGTCCTGGTCCATGGTTTCTCGGATATTTTCTTATTTGACTGAAAATCTACAAAGAGAATAATATCACAGGGAATGTGGTGCTTCACTGAAGTAGCTTTTGTCTCCTGGCCAGCGTCCTCTTCTCCATCACCCATGGCCCATGGCAAGGCTGTGCAACTCAATATTCCCGTAAAGGAGACATTAAGAACGACTCCATCAAATCAAAGTACCCTTATGAGAAATAACCAAAGGCACATCCTACAGTTGTTATGATCTTGGAGAATTGGTGTTGAGTTCCTTTGACTGACAATAACTTCTAAGTCAACAGTTCTTTCCCTTGCATTCTGGAATTTTCTATGTTCTAGACCCTGGTTCCCTCAAGTCTTGGGTGTTCCTGTTGTGAGGATCCTATTCTGCCTCTACTCCAGAGAGCATCTGCTGAGAGTCCTTTAGGCCCTTTCACAGAATGAATTGAAAAATTTTCATTATCAGCCAAATTATGTCAGCTGCTTATTCCATTTCACGTACTAAGTTCAAGCTAGTTATTTAAAATAATGTAAACAACCTCAAGAAAGTACAGAGGGATTATTCAGAGTTGGAGCAGATTAATTTAACAGAGATTGAAATAATAAAAATATGAAGTAGAAATACCAGGCTGAGAAATACAATAAATAAAATGAAAATTACACGGACAAGCAGCAGCAGCAGAGGTGAAATTTGTAGCTATCTTTGGATTTGCTCTAATCCGTAATCTTGAGGTAACGTCCTAATTGTGTTCTCTTCAGTTTCTCTCATCAACATTTTACAGTTCTCACTGCAGAGATTTTTCATCTTATTGCTCAAGTTTGTTTCCAGGCATTTTACTTTATATTTTTTTTAGTCATTGTCTATGTAATAGTTTTCACCATTGATGTATAGAAATGTTACTGATTTTTATGTGCTGATTTTATGTCCTGTTACAGTTAATTCTTCCTTAAATTTTTGGTAGAATCCTCATGTGAATCCATCTACTCGTGAGTTTTTCCTTACTGAGGAGTTTTTGATTAATGAGTCAATGTACTAACTGGTTTTAATACATTCAGAATTTTTTTTCTCCTGGCTTGGTCTTGCTGGAATGTATGTGTCTAGGAATTTCTCTGTTTTCTTCTAGGTTATTTAACTTATTGGCTTATAATTATCCATGATAACCTCTTATCATTTTTTGATTTTTGTACTATCAGCTCTAATATTTCTGATTTTGTTACTTTTTTCTTAGTCTAAATTTTTTTTCCTTTTTCTTAAAGATTTATTTATTTATTTGAAAGTCAGAATTACACAGCGAGAGGAGAGGCAGAGAGACAGAGGTCTTCCATCTGCTGGTTCACTCCCTCGTTGGCCGCAACGTCCGGAGCTGGGCCTATCTGAAGCCCAGAGCCAGGAGCTTCTTCCAGGTCTCCCATGCCGGTGAAGGGGCCCAAGGGCTTGGGCCATCTTCTACTGATTTCCCAGGCCATAGCGGAGAGTTGGATTGGAAGTGGAGCAGCCAGGTCTCGAACCAGTGCCCATATGGGATGCCAGCACTTCAGGCCAGGGTGTTAACTAGTTGTGCCACAGTGCCTGCCCCTAAATAAAAGTTTTTCCATTTTGTTGGCTTTTGAAATTTTTTTATTTGTTAATTTGAGAGGTAGAGAGGTTGAGAAACAGACAGGTGGAGCTCCTGTCCCCTGGTTCCTCCTCAAATGCTGGGGCTGGAGCCAGGAGCTGGAGCTGCATGCAGGTGTCCATTGAATTCCGAGTTACTGAAGCCATCACCACTGTTTCCCAGCATCTGAATTAGCAGGAAGGTAGAGTCTGAAGCCAGAGCTGGGGATGAAATCCAGGCATTCCACTGTGGGATGCAGGCATCTGGATCATTTAGGTTAAACGCTTGCTCCCTGTTGACACTTTTTACATTAACACTTGGGTCTTTTCAGATATATGTGTATTTTCTATTCTCTGTTTCATTTCTTTCTGCTCTATTCTTTATTATTTCCTTCATTCTATCTGTTTTTAGTTATTTTTCTCTATTCTAGTGCCTTGAGACATAAAATTAGCTTATTGATTTAAAATATTTAATGTAGGCATTTATCACCATAAACATCGTTAGTACTGATCTCGTTCCATTCCAAAAGTTTGGGTGTGTTGTATTTTCATTTTCACTTGTCTCTCTACTTATTTCCTAGTTTACCCCACGAATTATCCCTTTGCAAAATATTCTTGCAACAGTCTGTCGTTCAAGTCCCACATATTTCTGACATTTCCAGCTCTGTTATCACTGATTATTAGGGCCATTCCGTTATGCTCAGAAGATATCCTGGTACGATTTCAGTCTTCCCAACTTGTGAAGGCTTGTTCTGTAGGCTCACATGTGATCTGTTCTGGAGAATGTTCCATGTGTGCTCTGAGAAAAAGCCCATCCTGCTGGTGGCTGGCATGTTCTGTCATAGATCTGTCAGGTGCGATCAGTCTGTGGTGTTGTTCAAATACTGTTTCCTTATTGATCTTCTGTCTGTTCTCTCCGTTACTGACTGTGAGGGACTGAAATCTTCTATTATTATTATGCCAGTGTCTATTTCTCCCTTGAGTTCTGTCAGCGTGTGCTTCATATATGTGGGTTCTCTGATGAGATGTATATATAATTATCATATCTTCCTAATGGGATGATCCTTACTCCTTATTAACGTTCTTTTTTCTCATATGATAACTGTTTACACATTCTATTTTGTGTCCTGGAGACCTTGTGGTGACTTGTAGTCTCTTGTGGTTAGCTTTTGCATTGGGCACATTTTAGCATCTTTCACTTGCAGCTTCAATGTGTTCCCAGGCATAAAGTGAGACACTTGCATACCATGCACACTTGGTACTTGCTTTTTTAATGTCCACTTAGCCACTCTCTGCTATTTTATTCATGAGTTTAATCCACTTGTATTTAAATAGTTTTTAACAGGGAAGTGCTGTCTTCTGTCATTTTATCGATTGCCTCCTATCTGCCTTACAGCATTTTACCTGTCCTTGCCATTCTAGCTGCCATCCTCTGCAGTTTGCCAGTATTTCTGCAGTGACAACACTTTGATTCCTTACTCATTTTCTTTTGTGTATCTTCTACAGGTGTCTTCTGTCTGGTCACGATGGGGTTATGTAAAATATTGCACACCTTTAAAACATATTTTAGGGGCCAGCGCTGTGGTGCAGTAGGTTAAACCCCACCCCACAGCACAGGCATCCTATATGAGTGCCCGTTTGAGTCCCAGCTGCTCCACTTCCGATCCAGCTCTCTGCTATGGCCTGGGAAAGCAGTGGAAGATGGCCCAAGTTCTCGGACCCCTGTACCCACATGGAAGACCCGGAAGAAGATGCTGGCTCCTGGCTTCGGATCAACTCAGCTCCACCTTTGAGGCCATTTAGGGAGTGAACCAGCAGATGAAAGACTCTCTGTCTCTGTCTCTCTCTCTCTCTCTGTAACTCTTTCAAATAAATAAATCTTTAAAAAATATTTTAGACAATAAACTTAATTTCAACAATATTCTAAAATTTTAGTCTTCTACATATCCCCCCACTTTATATGATCAGTGTCACAAATTGCATCTTTTTATAGTTTGTACTAATGAGTATACTTTTATAGTTCTAATCACTTTATGAGTCTATCTTAAAATTCCATGCAAGATTTAAAGGTGATTTATGTATCACTGCAGTATGAGAGGTGCTGTATTGTCTCTACACTTTACTAGACAGCTTTCTATTTTTTTTTCATGTTTTTGTGTTGTGTAATGTCCTTTTGTTTCCATGAGAGGGCACTCTAACAATTCTTGTAAGGCCAATCTACAGACAAACACCCTCAGCTTTTCTGTATATGAGAAAAGTCGTCGTCTCTGCTGCAGGGACACTTTTGCCAAACACACGTTGGTTTTGGAAGTTTATTTCTCTCAGCCATGTAAACATCTCCTTCCATATTCTTCTTGTCTGTAAAGTTGCAGCTGAAAAATCTGAAAATGTTACAGAAGTTCATTCAAATGTGATGAGACACTTTTCTCTGCTTTAAGGTCCTCCCTTTGTATTTTTTTTTTTTTTGACTGTTCAATCACAATGTTTCTCTATGGAATTCTCTTTAAATTTATCCTCAAGTTAGTCCATTGAGCATCTTGAATGCGGATGTCCACATCCAGGAAGTTTCCAGCCGTTGTCTCTTCAGATGAGGTCTTTGCACTGTTCTCCCTTCTGTGTTATAGTCTCCCACACTTCTCTGTTGTTCCAATAGTGCTGCCCCGTAAGTTCCTTCAGCTTCTTCCACTACCCTTTATTCTTTCTCCTTGTCTGACTCAGTAATTTCAATGACCGCTCATTGAGTTGGCTGATTATTTTTCTTCTATTTGTTCGATTCTACTATTGAACCTCTTCTGTGAATTTTTCAACTTACTGTATTTTTCAGATCCACAATTTTGCTTATTGATTTTTCATGGTTTCTTTCTGTGCTCATGCTTCAACATTATTCATTTTTTAATTTTACTTTAGTTTTCTCTTTGTGTTCTCTTATAGCTCTTTAGAGTTAGATTCTAGATTTACTTTCTTTGGTCGATCTATATTTCTTTTTTTCATATGCTTTTTAGTTTTTGTTGGGAGTTAGGCATTTAAATATTCCTTCTTTATAGACTGGACACTGACAGGGCAGCACTGTCAGCCCAAGAAGAAATTAAGGACTCCAGTGTTTTTAGACATTTTCTCTGGGTTTGTACAAGAAATTTCCCAATTACACAGATTTTCCCATCTCTCTTAGGAGCGTCTATAGTTGCTACAGCAATCCAGCTTGTCTTTATTCCTAGTAGCCCTTGGGCATCCAAAATATTCCGTCAGCAACTTGAGTACAGAAGCACAGGAGCCAATTCCTTGGGTAGCCCACAGAAACGCCAGAATGTTGGATGACTGTTCCAGTCACCTATTTTCCCCAGGGGAGAGGCCCCATGCTGGGCATTTTCTCACAATTGCACTGGTTTAGGGGAGAGCCACTGTGGGAAAAAATAAATGACTTGGGGCTGTTGTTGGCTTCACGTTTGTTTGAGCTATGCAGTTTCTTAAATGGTTTCCAAAGCTCTCATACTTTCTGGATGTTCTGTTGTTGTGAGATAGGTGTTTCTGAAGGGAATAGTATTGCTGATAGCAATCATCTTTATGGATTTGTCTCCAATATAAGCAGTTACATACACTGAAGTTCCTAAGTTTGGTCCTTCACTGGGATGACACTGTCTGCTAAATGGCCCGGAATCTCCATTCTCACTGAATGACAATCAAGAAATAGAGGTATGGAAGCATAAAAATGTACCTGGCTTTGATCTAGGGACCCCATTACCTGGATTTTTATATCATGTCTATAATTAACTAAAATGAAAACCATACAGGAGCAAACATCTTTATTTATGTGAGACTTAATAATGCAATATTCTAATGAAATATTTGGCAATTGATAGATGTGTAAATATAACAGAGGTAAATGCACTCAGTAATGTTGCATTGTTGCAACTTGATACGTGAATGAAATATGAGGCTATGTACCTTGTAGTATGAAATGAAAATTGACCATTTCTATGAACTTTTAGAACAATATAGTAAAGCCCCCATTGTGAATTCATAGATATCTAAGATCCTTTCACTTCTCTGAACTTGTGAAACTGTTTTACCAATGTGGTGTGGTCCACAGTTCCTTCCTGAGATGCCTGACTGGTCTGTCAGATGTGCTGTCTTCATTACAGTTGGCTAGCACACCCAGCAGCTGAGCTCCAGTAGCATTGTCATTGCACAAAGCTGAAGCTCTGGATCCATACACAGCTCCCCTTTCCATGCCACTCCAGCCCTTGGCAACCACCATCCTCCTCTGTTTGCCTGATTGTGGCTCCTACAGGTATCACAGAGGTGGCCCACACTATACTTATCCTCTGGTTACTGGCTTGACTCAGCATTGAAGTCCTCAGGATTCCTGCATGCTGTTTCATGGGATAGCATTGCCTTCTTTAAAGGCTGTGTAACATTCCTTCCTATGTGTACCCCCCACGTTTTCTCTATTCACTTGTCTATCTATGGTGTTTGCATTAGCCCCACCTTTTGGCCACTGTGAACAATGCTGCAACAAACCCAGGTATACAAAAAAAATTGCTGTTACCATAATTAGATTGAACATTCAATTCGTTTTCCAATAAAGATGCTGGCTTATTTTGCATATAAAAATAGTTTTCCTTTATCTTACTCAAAGAAATCTAAAAGTGTATAAATGCAGATCCTAGGAGATAATCTGCTTTTCCAAAGTCACACAGTTAACGTTAGCTAAAGGCAGCAATGAGGCACTGTGATCACTGAGAAATCTCATAGATGGCTTCAATATACATCATGGAAAATCCTATTTATCAGAAGCAAACAGATCATAAATGGGACATATAAACAGGAATTTGGTGGTGCTCCAAACTTCGACCCATCTTTAAGAAATATCTTTCCATTTCATGATGTATGTTTTAAAATGGTTTACCTACATGTACACCTGTATACATACTTGCACAATCTTAACATTAAGATCCAGTCATTTTTTGTCTGAAATCTATGGTTTTGAAATTCCACAGACTGGGCCGGCACTGTGGCTCAATAGGCTAATCCTCCATCTTGCGGCACCGGCACACCAGGTTCTAGTCCCGATCAGGGCACCGGATTCTGTCCCGGTTGCCCCTCTTCCAGGCCAGCTCTCTGCTATGGCCTGGGAGTGCAGTGGAAGATGGACCAAGTCTTTGGGCCCTGCACCCACATGGGAGACCAGGGGAAGCACCTGGCTCCTGGCTCCAGATCAGCGCGATGTGCCGGTCACAGCACACTGGCCGTAGCGGCCATTGGAGGGTGAACCAACAGCAAAAAGGAAGACCTGTCTCTGTCTCTCTCTCTCTCACTATCCACTCTGCCTATCAAAAAAAAAAAAAAAAAGCAAAGAAATTCCGCAGACTGAACCCCAGAACATTTTACAGGGACCTTTGCAGTCAGGACCTTTGCATGAATAATGGTTCCATGGTTTCCCGCTGCTCCGTGATGGACATGGGTCCCTTACTCGAGAACTGGAGCTGCAGGCCATCCAAACAGGCAGATGTCCTGTACTTCGGCCAGGCCTGTCGGGACCACTTTGAGGGCTGTCTTCTGCTGTGTTTGATTACATAGGTCCAGGCCACCCAGTTTTGAACCCCTCAACATAAGTAATCTGGCAGCATGATTCTGAATAAACCTAAAGTACCAGACAGCTGAGACAGTTAAACCCCAACAGTGTGGGTCCTCCATGGTGCATGGAACATGATTTCTACTCTATTCTGACGCTAGACCAACCTGCCAAAGAGGGGTCTGTCTGCTCCCTGTCTGGAACACCTCCCCAGCCTTCCTCCATAATCTGTGGCAGCAAAGATGCATCCACATTAAGTGAGTTCCTCCTAAAGACATGATCTGAGAGGGGCGTTGGGGTTGTACTCCACTGTGCCTACTGCAGGAGAAAGTGTCATGAAATGTCCATCTCCCATGTCTGCTAACCACTTCGATCTAAGGATTCACCCAAAACATAGCATCCAATCCTCAGAGATTGGCATGATGCAACTGAAAACTCTAGTTGTGTGGAAAGACACTGGAATTAACAAAACCAAACTTTAAAAGCCCACAATATTAATAGTTGAAATAATTCTGCTTTTCTCTTTCTATATTTTATTCTCAAGAGATATACAACTTAAGAGTATAACATATAATTAATTAACTATAAAAACAATGCAGATTATTTTCAAATACTGGAGCATAAAAAATATAAAAGCAGTAACACTTAGAATATTGTCACCTCAGGATAACACATCCTGTATCCCTGATCTACCTCAATCATGAACATACACATGTGTACACATACACACACACACATGTGCATGTGCACACAAGCCTTAGAAACCAAGAAGGAGCCACACATGTCTGCTCTTATCTAACTATGGAGACCTTTATTCCTTCTCTTCTCTGAAAAAGGCTCAAATCCCCGGTAAAACACAGAAGGTAGATACTTCTCATTAAAAATATCAGCAACAGGTATAATTTATACGCATCACACACATTTATATGTAATCATTTTTAGGTCACTCTTTATTTCACCAAGAAAAATTGACTATTTTTTATTTTAACTTTGATTTAATGAATATAAATTTCCAAAGGAAAAATTGACTATTATGATATCACTTCCTACTAAAACTCAAGGAGGCTATCGTCTGGCAATGGATATCTGGGCTGCGTGCTTGGAAAATTCTCTGGATATTTGGTGACAAAGCACTGAGTGGAAACAGTGCAAAGAAAAGACCACATCTGATCCACAGATGGCTCCACAAGTAACATCCTAAACACAGGAAAGAAAGTGCAAGAGGAGTGAGGCAGTGTTTTTACACCAGGCACCAAATGATCTGCCAGCTCCTCTTAGAAGAACCTCAGGGAACCTCAACCAGCGAGGTGCAGCTCCTGGAGCTGCAACTAGGAGGGGCCCATGTCCGCGGCACATTTGCACGGGTGGAACACCGCTCACAACCTCAGATATGGGGAAGCAATGACGAGGAAACATAAAACTCATGGTGCAACATATTTATATTAACTTTAATAAAATTCTAATAGGGAGTTACTAACAGTGACTATAGTTAAATAGGAAAAGGAGAAAACATAAGTGGGGCAATTAAACTGATACAACGCAGGCCTCAGCTTCACAGCAGGGAGGCCACTGTCCCAGGCACCAGGCTCACAATGAGCTCAGATCTGCTCCTGAGGTTCCAACACCAGGGAATCATGATGGCGTTCATGGCCTTGAGGCCACTGCAGGCCTCTTCGCTGAGGGCTCCAGCTGGCAGGAGAGGGCGTAGCTAACGGAGAGAGCACAGCCATGAGTCCACCAAGAGCCTCAGCTCAGGCCTCCCTCCCAGGGCCTGTCCAGGAGCTGCAGTCCTGGGGCCAGCAGTGCCCATGGGACAGGGCCTGCTGCCCACCAGGGGGCCTGGGCGATGCTCCCTGCAGCTGCACAGCAGGGAGAGCCCTCCCACCCCCACCCTAGGCTTCACCTAATTCCTGCCCATCACTCACCTCTCGTTCTCCGTGAGAAACTCCACAGACCGGAACCACACGACAAACTCCTCATCACGCTTAAAATAATACTTGCTCGCTGCCACCTGTAGCAGTTGGATTTCTTGCAGGACTGTAATTTCCTGGGGATGGAGGGACACACAGGACACTGTCAGGGCCTGGGCTGGGAACGCTGTGGGGACCTGGTAGGGGAGGGGCCGCGGGGTTCTGGGTGTTTACTCTTAAGAGACAACCTCCACTCTACCCCATGCAGGCCCCACCCTGGCCTCCAAAGGGGGTGCAAACGGCCCCTCCCAGGGGCTTCTCCTTGATTCCAGTCCTCTACCTGCACCCACCCTAGGGATGGGTCTCCCCCTCATGTGCACCCAGCCCTCCTAATAGAGCAAAGCTGCAGGGGTGATGCATGGGGGTCCCGACTGGGACCACCTGTGACCCCCATTCCCCTCCTGCCCTGAGTGAGGCCACAGCTGCTCACCTTATTCAGTTTCTGGAAGCTGATGTCAGCCTGCTGGAAGGCAGACAGAGTCCATCAGAACCGCCCCCAGCTGGGCCCAGCCCTGACCCTCCCCTCTCATGAGGTCCTCGAGCCAGGCTCTCCCATCCCCGAGCCTCAGGGACCCTGCCCTCCCCACCTGCCCCAGGATCACTCACATGCACAGAGTCCCCCATCGCAGTGTGCAGCATCACCAGGTCTGTCAGGTAGGTGCCAAGAAAGGGGACGACTCCCTGTGCCACAGGGGGTGGTGATGAGCACCTGCTCTCAGCTGCCACCTGAGCCCTGGTGCCAGAGACCCCTCCACCCCAGCTCCTGAATCATGGCTCATGTCTTCCACTGGGAGCCATCAGGACCTTGGCAGCCTCCCCCATTCTCCATCCTCCCAGCTACTCCCAGGACAGCAGGCACCCCTAGGACTCCTGCTGGGATGTCCAAGGGCACACAGGCCGTGTGGCCCCCAGTGCCACCTCAGCCCCAAGTGCACTGAGAGCCCAGCTGCCCCAGGCCCTGGCTCTGGTCTCTCTGGTGGAGCCCACTGAGGCAGTGTGGGGACTGCAGGGAGGGCTGGAGGTGGAGGCCCTGCTCCTGTGGCTCGGGCCCTGGTGTGACGGAGGAGTCCCCTCGCCCGGGCACACACACCTTCTGTTGTTTCTGCAGCCTCATCTGTGCTCTCTGCGGATTCTTCTCCCGGGAAGCAAGCTTGAAGGCCCCCTTCTGCCAGGATCAAGGTCAGGGTCACAGGGCTTGCCCACACCTGGGCCCTCTGCTGGGGCCCTGCATGTCTGACCCCCTCCCCCAAGTGCACTCTGTGCTCCCACCCTCACTGGGGGCACCTTGAGCAAGGGGCCTCCCTGGGTCTGCTCCTTGGCTGGCGAGGGTGCTGGGCACCCCCCCATAGCTGTCCTGACTCAGCATCCTATGCCTGCCCTCCTCCTCCTCACTGTCCCCTGGGAGGAAGGCCAGGCCCTGCACCACGCATCACCCTTCCTGGTGCCTCACCGACCCCCGTGAGCCCTGCACAACAGGCTCATCAGCCCCATCCTCTACTTGAGAAATCAGAGGCCATGGGCAGTGACCAGCCCAGGGCCACACAGGAGAGCCTGCCCTGCCTCCAGCTGACCGGCATCCCACTGCTTCACCCCAAGTCCAGCTGCACCCCTGGCCAGGAGTCCATCAGGGCTCTCTGTGTCCTGATCCCTGGCCAGGCACAGCCATAGAGGGAGAGGGCCAGGTGGTCTCAGGAGGCCTGGCTGACAGGTGCTGGCCACCCAGCCCCACTGGGTGCTCCCCACACCCCCAGCAGGGTTGACGATGAACCACAGCTTCTGCTGCACATCTCCCCTTCCACTCAGCGAGTGGCCCCCAGGAATCATCTCTAGTGACAGGCAGGGCCTGCACAGGATCTGGGTGGCCACACTTTGCTGCCTCGATCAGGTGGATGGCGTTAAGATGTGGTCAGGACAGAGCCAGCAGGCATGTGTGAGGAGGCCCCAGGAACTTCTCCTCATCCACCTGGAGATGATGTCATTGCCCTGCGCAGGGTGAGAATCCCAGCACCTCAGGTGATGGGCAGTGGGTCAGGGCAGGACGGGCATCACAGCCACAGGTGTCTGTCTCTCATGTGCCCACTGCACCTGATGCTCGGCAGCCGTCTACCATGGGCCCTGGGACACCCATGTTGTTCGGTTCCCCCCTCCCCAGTGCAGGCAGGCAGCCTTCCCCATGCAGGTCCTGGGCAGGCAGATCCCAGGCAAGGCCTGGCTCCCTGAGGAACCGAGGTCACCTGGTGGAAGGAGGGAAGCCCTTCCTGCCACTCTGCCACACAGCCCAGGTGGGGTCAGGGGCACAGAGCCTGTCCTGCCGGCCAACACCACCCCTGCACAAGGCCCTCACCCCACAAATCACCCTACCCCCCAAACACTTGCCCCACATCCCAGCCCCCCTACCTTGGTGAGCCGATCCCTGCTCAAGCCATTGTCCTTCTCACACAGGTGCTCAAATTTTTTGCAGCATTTCCTGTGGAGATGGGAAACCAGGAGGAGCTACTCAGTGTGATGGGAGGGTGGTGAGTGCAGCTCCCTTTACTGGAGAGCAAGGAGGATGCACACGGCCAGGGAGCTCTGGTGCTGCCCAGGAGCAGGTGCAGGTGGGCAAGTTAAGAACCTGGGTTTGGGCCGGTGCTGTGGTGCAGAGGGTTAGGCTAATGGCTGTGATGCCAGCATCCCATGTGATCACAGGGGTGCCCAGATGGAGAAGGCCACTGGCTTGGGCCTGGCCCAGCCACTGTGGCCACTGGGGGAGTGAGCCAGCACTAGAAGGTTTCTCTGTCAATCCCTTTTTCTCCATAACTCTGACTTTTACACAATACATAAATCTTAAAAAGGAACCAGCGCCTGACACTAAGTAAATGTCTGTGAGACAGATATCCTGGCCTTGGACCGAGGGAGGCAGTTGCCCTCCCCAACTGGTCCATGTCTGGTCCCCAAGTCCCTGGCCACTGGCCCTTCTCAGCTTCATGGGGGTTAGTGCTGAGTCCTGGGGTCCCAGGCAACCCTGGAGCTCCTGGACAAGACAGGCACCCACCTGGAGACTTCTCCCCACGTCTCTTTCAGACGGTAAAGAGAGGTGGACCGCAGAGCAGACAGGATGGCATGGACCGAAGAAAAGTTCCTGAGGGTCTGGCACTCCTGGAGAGCAGAGCGGATGAGGGAGAAGTCACCTGATCCCCCTGGGCTGACGTCCCCCTCCTGCATCAGATGCCCACGGAGCCACAGGAAGGCACCAGGGCACTGTGGCCACCCTCACAGGGAGAGGATTGGGTTCAACCCACACGGAGGTTCAGGTGGGAGGTGAGCATGCACCCCTGGGGGAAGTGAGTCAGGTCAGGCCCCTCCCTGCCAGGAAGGGCCCAGGGTCTGTGCAGGGTCTTCAGCCACAGGGTTGATAAAGCAAAGTGGCCATTCGCAGAGTGCAGTGAGCGAGGGCCCTGGCCACACGCAGCTGACCTTGGCCACCTTGATCCAGTGCTCCACCACACGGGCCCTGTCCGTGGCCTTCATTTTGGGGTCCTTCAAACATGTGGTTACTACACAATTTGTCACACAGTTGAACTGCTGGACGGTGGCACGGACAGTGGAGGCCAGGTGTTCCTTGCCTCTCTTGTAACCCCTGAGTACACAAAAGGGCCCCCAACACCCACTTTCCCATCTGCCATCCCTGGAATGGGTACAGATGACACCACAGCTGTCCTCCAATGCCTGAGTCCTGGTGCTGTGCAGGAAGGGCCCCTCCTCTGTTCCCTTCTTGGGAACGGGAGGACAGCCCACGCGGGGTCGCCAGAGACTCCGGCCCTGGACGGGACTTTCCAGGGCTGCTAAACCCTGTTACCTGTGGCTGCCTCCTCCCCCGTGGCCACAGGCGTCCATAGTGAGAGCTCAGCCAGCGTGTTACACGCTGGAAGAGACCTTCATTCTGGGCTTTGGCTCTGCGAGAGCCTCGCCTTGAAGGGCAGCAGCAAGGGAACATAGTTCTCCCTGCAACGTTTCCTATCAAGTGAGCTGGCAATGGCTACCACTGGAATGTGGGTGCCTGGTTACCAGAGTTCCATGTTCTGTTGTGGCCCGTCACCAAGGAAGTGAGGTCACTTCCTCCAGGTCCAGTACATGGACCCTTCCAGCAGGAAGAGTTCCCAAGGCCCTCTGGGCTGCTGACTGTTCCTCTCCTGCCCTGATGCCATCCCCTTGACTGTGCACAATTATGCAAACACAGCCCCATCCCTCAGTGCCTGGGAGATCTGGATGGGGTCAGGATCCCAGGTTGAAGGGCACTCAGTTGGAGTCTAAACCTCCTTTTCCTATCATTTCCCAAAGACAGTAGCCTGCTTCTTAGGAAGGCCCCTAAAATCCAAGCTAAGGTCAGTGAGGAAAGCCAAGGGCAGTGTCTACAACAGACTCGAAGCTCCATCCCTGAGTGGGGGGGGGCCATCGGCCAAGGAGATTTAGAGGATGGCCTGAAGCATGTTTCCTGGTCTGCAGTTTGAGTGTCTCTGGTTTGGACATCGGGCATTTCAGAGAACTCCAGGAGGAGACCTGAGACAGCGCACGTGAAAGACATCCTCCAAAACTTATGGCGAATCAGCCGTCATCTGCATGTGAGGCCTCCGAACCAGGCCACCTCACAGACAGATAATACAAGCTCAGCATCAGCAACCAGGGCCAGAGTGGAGGAACAAGTCTACTGTTGTTTTCCACTGAAACACAAAGGCCCCCCCACAGGTGCCTCCATTTTCACCAGGATGCCAACAGGAAGACATTTCCACTTGAAAGCAGGTCTAGTCTCATTCAGCTTGGCCTGATTATTTACATGAGTGCAGAGAGAATAGAGATTGATCATATACACTCTTTAAAAGTCTCATTTCTTGACCTTTTAGTAAAGAATCACAAAATAAGTGAGTTAAATCTACTCCATGCTAATGAGTCATAGCAAGGACTTGGCTCAGAGTTTGCAATTCCCACAGTTTCAGGTGAAATACTTCCTTCTCCAGGTCCCTAAAACATTTGGAAATTTTGTATTCCTTCCTCATTCACCCTGAAGTCTGGAGAATCATAGAAGTCATGGACCAGGCCAGGGGTTACTTTTGTCCAAGGGGTTTTCTCTGCTTCATAGGCTAAACTCTTTTCCCTAGACCAACTTTATCGTGCTGGGTTCCATGCCCCGTCTCTAATACGATATTCTAGTCAAAGTCTTGGTAATAAAACTAATGTTTTCATTCTCACCCACAGCAGCCCTGCTATTGTACTCAGGACTAGGTACCCTCATTACAGGAGGAAGGCTCCCTCCACTGTGTATCACTGCTGTGCAAGTAACTGCTTGTCTGAGAACCACTGGGGACGTCTCCACCCAGGGCCAGAAGGGAAAACAGCATCGCCATGTTGGGACCGCTGTAACTGCCACCACAGGCACACTTTTGTCTGACAAGTCAGTGCTTCCAAAGTGACAATACCTGAACCACCCATGACACTGAATGAGTCCCACCTCAAGGGACACTGAGAAACTTCTACCCAGGAGGAAGTGAGAAGTTTGGGCATTTGGCTTCGCTTATCACTGGTGTCAAGGAGAAACAGTTGAATTCCACTATGTTGAAACAACTATTTAGAAACTGATTAAAATTTCTTCAGCTTTTCTTGTGGATAAATTAATATGATAGGCTGGAAGAAAGATTGTGGCTGACTAAGGTGCCCCAGCAAACACCTCCACGAGGACTACAGTTTGAACAGCTATCCACAGAGCAAGTTGCCGTCACACAACTATGGAAGCTAGGATAGAGACCACACAGTGCCTGGTTTAGTAGAATAGTTGGGAAAGTTGCATTGAAGAAAGCAGGAAGAGGTTTCACCTCACCCCGGTTAGAATGGCTCACATGCAGAAATCTACCAACAACAGATGCTGGCGAGGATGTGGGGAAAAAGGGACACTAACCCACTGTTGGTGGGAATGCAAGCTGGTCAAGCCACTATGGAAGTCAGTCTGGAGATTCCTCAGAAACCTGAAGATAACCCTACCATTCGACCCAGCCATCCCACTCCTTGGAATTTACCCAAAGGAATTTAAATTGGCAAACAAAAAAGCGGTCTGCAGCCTAATGTTTATTGCAGCTCAATTCACAATAGCTAAGACCTGGAACCAACCTAAATGCCCATCAACGATAGACTGGATAAAGAAATTATGGGATATGTACTCTTTAGAATACTATACAGCAGTCAGAAACAACGAAATCCAGTCATTTGCAACAAAATGGAGGAATCTGGAACACATCATGCTGAGTGAAATAAGCCAGTCCCAAAGGGACAAATACCATATGTTCTCCTTGATCGGTGACGACTGACTGAACACCAAGAGGGAAACCTGTTGGAGTGAGGTGGACACTATGGGAAATGGTGGTTTGATCAGCATAGCCCTGACTGTTAATGAACAACTTAATACATTATCCCTCTTAGTAGTTTTTTTATCTGTTCTACTTAATATGACTGGTTTAGATCTGTAATTGATGCACAGTTATTCTTAAGTGTTGAAAATTAACTGAAATGTGATCCCTGTTGAACATGGTGGTGGGAATGGGAGAGGGAAGAGATGTATAATTTGGGACATGCTCAGGCTGACTTGCCCCAAGTGGTGGAGTTGGAAGCATACCAGGGGATTCCAATTCAATCCCATCGAGGTGGCATGTACCAATGCCATCTCACTGTTCCAGGTGATCAGTTTCAGTTCACAGTTGGTTATGGTGAAGGGACTGGGAGTCAAAGGGAGCACATAGACAAGTCTAGTACCTGCTAAAGCTAACTGATGGAGTAAATAAAGGGGAGAGTGATCCAACATGGGAAGTGAGATACTCAGCAGACTCATAGAATGGCAGATGTCCTAAATAGCACTCTGGCCTCAGAATCAGCCCTAAAGGCATTCGGAGCTGGCTGAAAAGCTCATGAGAGTATTTCAGGCATGGAAAGCCAAGACACTCTGGCAAAAGATCTCTGCGAGTGAGATCCCAGTGGAAAGAACAGGTCATCAAAGAAGGAGGTACCTTTCTCTGAAGGGAGGAGAGAACCTCCACTTTGACTATGACCTTGTCTAAACAAGATAAGAGTCGGAGAACTCAGAGGGCTTCCATAGCCTTGGAAACTCATGACTGGAGCATAGGGAGATTACTGATGCCATAAACAGGAGTGTCAATTGGTAAAGTCAACAACAGGAGTCACTGTGCACTTACTCCTCATGTAGGATCTCTATCCTTAATGTGCTGTACATTGAGATTTAATGCTATAACGAGTACTCAAACAATATATTTCACTTTGTGTTTCTATGGGGGTGCAAACTGTTGAAATCCTTACTTAATGCATACTAAACTGATCCTCTGTAAAAAAAAAAAAAAAAAAAAGAAATTATCAATTCCCAACTTGACTCTCACTGGGATTAAACAGGACAATAGGTCTGATCTGATTTCATCATCATTTAAAAAAAATCATCTATTATTTTTCACTTTATGTTTCTGTGTGGGAGCAAACTGTTGAAATCCTTACTTAATGTATACTAAGCTGATCTTCTGTATATTAAGATAATCAAAAATGAATCTTTATGTGAATGGAAGGGGAGAGGGAGTGGGAAAGGGGAGGGTTGTGGGTGGGAGGGACGGTATGGGGGGGAAGCCATTGTAATCCATAAGTCGTACTTTGGAAAATTATATGCATTAAATAAAAGTTTAAAAAAAAAATATAGTAAGCCTAAAAAAAAAAAAAAAAGAAAGCAGGAAGAAAGAGGTGCCATGTTACCCCTGCCCTGGCCCCAAGTAGTACCCTATGGACAGTCAGCTCTTGGTTGGGGGAGGGAGAGAGGAGACAGAATCCCTGTGTCAGGCCCACCATCACCATCACCAACTTCAGACTCGGGTGGAGTCCAGCAGCCCACATCTGCAGACTGAGTGTTTGGACCTCCACAGCCAGGCCAACTCCACCACCCTTTCCCCAACCGCCAGCTGGAACTGCAGCAAGACCCTGGTTGTTGCAGAGTAGGGCAGGATCACTTCTCAGCCTTTTGGCTAAGATCAGGTGCACAGTAGGGCAGCAGAGGGAGTGCAGGACCCTGCAGTAGAGCTCAGAGCTAGAGCCCACCCCCCTGAGACCAGTACCAGGTATAGGTAAAGGCATCTACACACAGGCCAGTCCTCATTGACTAAGACTCTGATTTGCCAGGCCTTGTGTGGAGGCCTACACTCCAGGGGGAGGGACTCCTTACAGCATGTTGTCATCACCAGTCTTTGGAGGCCTGGCAAGTACCCCAAGGGCCCATCCACTGTGGGACCCATGTGTAGTCCAGCTGGGTGCCAGTCTGGATAGTGAAGCAGAAGCCTTTATCAACCTCTTACAGTCTTTCATAAATAGCACAACTTGCATCAGCTGGCAAAGCCCAACACGGAAGGTTCTAATGGCTCCCATCTCTGCGCAAGTGCTTGTGTATGGAGTCTCGGGACTTGCCCCAGTATGAGGCGGGTAGGGTAAGGTAGGGTAGACCTGTATCAGCATGTGTCACTGTTGGCCTCACCTGGGCCTGCTGGGTATCTTCAAGACTGCACAGAGCCCCACATGTGCCCTCCTACCTCCCCTCCTACAGCCTGGGGCCATCAGCAAGGAACCACAGGACTGTGTTGTTATTCAGGCCAGGAAAACCCAGTGTGAGCAGATCCTAATGGCCCCTGTGCCCAGGCCAGTGCCAGAAGACAGAGTCTCTAGAGCAGTTTCAGTGCCAAGTGGAGCACCGAGGCTCCTGCTGACCACTCTGATACCTCATGCAGCATCACTAGTGGGGTAGGAGCAGCATCAGGCCATGAGTCCACCTCAGCAGCACAAAGACCACAGCAGAGAGGGTGGCTTTAGGTCCTAGCCTGGCTTCCCTAGTTTCAGTGGGCTCTGGGCTCAGGACAGAGATCCTACATGGGGAGTAAGTGCGCAGTGACTCCTGTTTTTGACTTAACAATTGACACTCTTGTGTATGGTGTCAGTGATCACCCTAGGCTCTTGTCATGGGTTACCAAGGCTATGGAAGCCTTTTGAGTTTGCCAACTCTGATCAAAAATTTTTAAATACAAATGTCCATTAAAAACTTTTTAACATTGCTGATGGAATTAAACCATGTGATTTTTCTCACAGGGAATGGAGCAGAGCTCCTCACGCCAGAAAATAGGATTGTGGATGCTCCTGGAGTTTTGCCTATTGGTCCTCCATGTAGTTGTTTATCTTATTGGCACTTATGTCTTCTGTTCAGAGATCAAATGTTTCCCCACAACTCTCTGAAAAGCCCCTACCACATCCTTGTTCCTCAGGCTGTAGATAAGGGGGTTTAGCATGGGTGTGAGGACAGTGCAGAATACAGATACAGCCTGCTCCTGCTCAGGGGTGTGGGATAAACCTGGTGTCATAGACATGAAAACACACGGTCCTAAGTAAAGACTCACCACTAGAAGATTGGAGGAGCACGTAGCCAAGGCCTTGTTCCTACCTTGGGGGGATTTCATACGAAGGACACTGAGGAAGACGAGGGTGTAAGAAGACATAATGAGTCCAAAGGGGATAACTAGAAATGCAATGCCCATCACAAAGACCACCAGTTCATAGGTGGAAGTGTCTGCGCATGAGATCTTCATGATCCCTGGCATCTCACAGTAGAAATGGTGGATCTCTCTGGAGCCACACGTTGGCAGACTCATGGTGTAAGAAGTATGAGCTGTGAAAGCTGGAATTCCCCCTATCCAGGACACCACAGCCATTTGTAAACAGACTGCATGGTTCATAAATACTGCATATCTCAGGGGGTTACAGACAGCTGCATAACGGTCATAGGCCATGAAAGTCAACAAGATGCACTCAGCACCCCCAAGAGCAAAGAAGAAAAATAACTGGGTTCCACAAGAAGACGTGTGATGTTCTTCCTTCCAGAGAAAAAGTTTATTGCCATCTTTGGAACAGTGGTGCTAATGAGGGCCAGGTCTACAACAGAAAGCTGGCTGAGGAGAAAGTACATTGGGGTATGGAGCTTCAGGTCCATCCATATCAGGAGGAGCAGGATGAGGTTCCCAGCGAATGAAGCCAGGTAAACCAAGATGATAATGTGGATGAGGACACTGACATATTTCATTTGGGGGAAGAGTCCCAAGAGAATAAAAATCTGCCATTAATGTCTCATTTCCGTTCTCCATTGCCTTGACTTGTCTGATTGAGCTAACAAAAAGAAGATGAGAGAAAAGTCAAGTGGAATTGTATAAAAATTTTCCAAACATTTCTATCAGTCACCTGTCACTAAATTAATCTGATGTAACAACAACCCCTTGAATCTGAGTGACTTTTGAAAATAGACACTAATTTTATTGCTCCCACATCTGCAGGTCAAATGGAACATTTTATTTTAGGCTGCAAGACAAGTACAGGTGTAATTCAGACATCTTTCACTCTGGGATCAGTAGGTATCTGGGGCTTGTTCTTTACTTTTTTTTAAAGATTTATTTATTTATTTGAAAGAGTTACACAGAGATAGGAGAGGCAGAGATAGAGGTTCTCCATCCGCTGGTTCACTCCCCAACTGGCTGCAATGGCTGGAGCTGTGTAGATCCAAAGCCAGGGTCTCCCACATGGGTGCAGGGGCACAAGGATTTGGGCCATCTTCCACTGCTTTCCCAGGCCATAGCAGAGAGCTGGATTGGAAGAGAAGCAGCCGGGATTAGAACCAGCACCCATGTAGGATGCTGACGCTTCAGGCCAAGGCGTTAACCTGCTGCACCACAGAGCTGGTCCCTGTTCTTTACTTTTAAAGAAATTATTAATATGTATTTGAGAGGGAGGGAGGAAGGGAGAGAGATAGAGACTGAGAGACAGAGACAGAGAGAGAAAGTCATTTGCTGATTCACTTCCCAAATGCCTTCAATGGCCAGGGCTGGTACCAGGCTGGAGTCAGGAGCTATGAACTCAATCCATGTCTCCCACATGCATGGCAGGGACCAACTACATGGGCCATCAGCACTGCCTCCCATGGTCTGCACTCGCCCGAAGGTAGAATCAAAGGAGCTGGAACTAGGAATTGAATCCAGTTACTCAATATGAGACTCGAGAGCTTTAACAAGCATCTTAATCACTAGGCCAAAAGCCCACCTCTGGGACTTGCTATCCTTAGGGAGGCCAGAAGAAACACAAAAAGGAGCAAGTAGAGTCATGTGATTCCTGTGATTATCTGAGCTCAGCGTGACCTGTCACTGTCATCCACATTCCAACACGGTAGGGAAGTAAACTCTATTCACAGTGAAGCATGAGACTGGGCAAATAAGGAGGGATTGAAGACAGCCAACAGGATCCTATTCACCAATCTTCTCAACGCTTATATATTTCATTCTGAATTTTCAGATATTTCATGGTTTAAATCATCAGTCCTCTACTTAATATGGTCTGTTAAGCCCCAACAATGGAGATTCATGGGTTTCTTGTGACTACAAATAAAACTACAGCCAATTGTTTGAGATCACAAGTAGCCGTTGGATATGCCCCTGGCTAGAACTGCACTACGTAAATTCATGAATTCTTTTCACATATGGACTTTTCCCTATGGGCTGATTTAAGTCTACGCATGCAGGAACCATAGATGAATGTGCAATAAAGTACAATAAAATAAATCCATGATCCCTGTCCTATGATGGAAACTCGAGAGCATGACACATCAGCCCATGATTTTACTGAGTAGCCAATGTTGTGCATTTCTTTGGAAATAGTCATAAAAATGATAAATCATATGAGAAAAAATCATGAAAAACCACTGAATCAGTTTCTATGAACTGCAAATGAGAAATTAGACTGTGCCTGTATTCCAGTTGGAGAATATCTATTGCCCCCAGCCTCCAAAATCACAGAAATAGAAATAAAAGTCTCCTGTGTCAAGCAATTTTGAGCAACAGGGACAGAAATAAGCCTGGCTTATCATTCTCATGATGACCACATCACTAATTATTTAGATGAGAGGAGGCCTTAAGAAAACACATAAACCCATAACAAACCTGGAGGGTCATGAAACACACCTGAGGGACAGAGAAGCCTTGCTCATGTCTTCCATCTGGGAGAATGGCACTTGTAAGTTCCATTATCACTTAGACTGTGAGTGGTTTCTCTCTGAGAAACCTGGGGCATTAGAAGCTTCAGCTCATTTGCACCAATGTCATTTCAGGGATATTTTCTTCCAGATAAGGGTGAATAATGCTCCACAGTAATCACTTCAGCTACAGTGCCTTTCCAGATATTGTTAATTTCAGTGAGAAAATGGATAATCTCCAACAGCAGGCACTCAACTAAGCTGCTAAGGGCCAGATACGACAGTGCTCCTATGCTCATACGTTACATCTATCCAGCTCATCTTAATGTGTACCCTGACTCCGTGTGAAGATGCCCTGCATGCTTCCTTTCCCTCACTCTCCCACTGCTCCTCCAGCCTCACAACTTTTGGTTTTCTTTATTCTGCCAATCCATAAAAACACATGAGTTTGGAACTCATGAGCCACATTATAGTGGAACATCCAGAAGAAAAAATAAAACATCTAGTGGATGCATCTGGGTACTATGAACCCTTGGGTCATCAGAACCACATGAATGAGCACCAAGATTTTCCCACAGTCCTGTGTGTGATCATGGGGCTCCCTAGAGCTGATCTGAGGGGAGATGCAGCGTTTCACTGCTGACCCCCTTCTCAACCACAGAGCCATGGAATAGGGGGTGCTGGGGGCTGGTCTCGGTGTCCTCCCTGGTGTCTACTCAGCGCCTGCAGGACGCCTCCCCAGCACAGCCTCAAGCTCTCTGCTCCTTGGCTTCAGGACCCACAGGAGGCCGTCATCGCCCTAGAGAGGGAATGGAGGGGTAACTCCCTCAAGGATTGCATCTGTTTTCAGATGTTGATGTGGGAAGGCCATAGACATCCTTTATGGAGGATGCTTTCAAAATTGCAAAGGAAACTAATTTTGGTCTTAAAAACTCACCGGTTTTAGAATCACAGATTTTTTTGGTGGATGAGCATTTGCAGTGACTAAATGAGGTACTGGACTCAGTATCAACACAGTCTGTGCCTGGACCCTCACACAGCCTCACTGCCCCTGTAATAGGTACCCATGACCATTTATCTCTTTTCCCATCCCTTGCTTGGGAGAAATTTCATTGTCTTATTCTTGTGTTTAATCTCAGCACTAAGACTGAGTGTCCAGCACCCAAGACTATGCAGCACAGAAAGGGAAACA
Organism: Oryctolagus cuniculus; assembly: GCF_051225735.1. NCBI lineage: Eukaryota > Metazoa > Chordata > Mammalia > Lagomorpha > Leporidae > Oryctolagus > Oryctolagus cuniculus. The sequence goes on along the minus strand of NC_142872.1, from coordinate 2,175,044 downwards.
GAAAGGGGTGGGCAAGAGGGAGTGAAGGAGCAACAAGGAGCCCCCCACCCCTGGGACCCAGGTCCTGCAGGGAATCCCAAGGGTGCCATCTCATTTGCTCACTAGGGTACGTGATAAGTGAGGTGCTACATTTGCCTTTGTACTCATCAAACCTAGAGGGTAAACTGTGGGGTAAGAATATCCCTGGTTCTCTCAGAGGATCCCCATTGGGGGCCTCCCAGCTTGGTGGGTGACCTGGTGAGCCTGCCCAGGGTGAACACCTGACCAGGTCTGCTTCATCTTCCCAGGAGACTGATCGCCATCAGACTTGGATAGTATAGCTTCAGTTCTTCCAGTTCTCTTTAACCAGATGATTCCAGCATTACACCATTTTTCACTAAAACCTAAACATCAGAGAATAACTAATTTGTACATTTAAGGTATATTTTGGGGGACTGGTGTAGTAGCACAGAAGGTTAAGACGTCACTTACAATGCCGGCATCCCATATCAAAGAGCTGATTCAAGTCCTGGCTGTTCCACTTCGAATTCGGTTCCCTGCTAATGTGCCTGGGAAGGCAGCTGAAGACGGCCTAAGTACTTGGGCTCCTGCTACCCATGTGGGACACCCAGATAGAGTTCCAGGTTTTTGGCTTCAGTCTGGCAGAGCCTCAACTGTTGTGGCCATTTAGGGAATGAACTAGCAGATGGAAGATCTCTCCACCTCTCTGTCACTCTGCCTTTGAAATAAATAAATCTTTTCTAAAAGATATATTTCTGGACAGCGCTGCGGCTCACTAGGCTGATCCTCCGCCTTGTGGCGCCGGCACACCGGGTTCTAGTCCCAGTCAGGGTGCCGGATTCTGTCCTGGTTGCCCCCTTCCAGGCCAGCTCTCTGCTGTGGCCAGGGAGTGCAGTGGAGGATGGCCCAAGTCCTTGGGCCCTGCACCCCATGGGAGACCAGGATAAGTACCTGGCTCCTGCCATCGGATCAGCGCAATGCGCCGGCCGCAGTGGCCATTGGAGGGTGAACCAACAGCAAAGGAAGACCTTTCTCTCTGTCTCTCTCTCTCACTGTCCACTCTGCCTATCAAAAAAAAAAAAAGATATATTTCTGAACAAAAAATCTGTAAGATAGGTCATACTTGAAACAGCAATGGGTAACACATACATGCTAAGTAGAGGTCACAGTTTTAAGTACCTTGCACTTAGTAATTACCCTCATGGGCAGTTTGCTATGTCATATTTTACAGATAAGGGACCCCAGCAGAGAGGTTTGCTCACTTATCCAAGATGAAATGGGTAAAAAGTACAGAACCTGGATTTGAACCTAGACAGGCTGATTCAGAGTCTGTGTGCCATCTCTTACCTGTGGGTGATGACTGAGCATCTTATCCCCTCCCATCCAGACTTCTCCTCTGCCCTCCAGCTCCCACACCCCTTCACACACACAAACCTACTGACACCCACACTCAGAATCCTGCTCCCATCTCTCACCTTGATGAGAACCAAGTCAGGAACCAAGCATCTCAGATGGTGGGCAGGTGGAGAACAGTGTCACCCGGTGGCCTGTCCTCTGTCAACACCAGTGCCTGTCTCCCAGTCCAAGCCTTACCCAGGTAACTCTTCTCTGCCCTGCTTCCATGCAGAGCCAGCAATCCCTTCTGGCTCTCAGTGTCTGGGATCCCCCACGTGTAGGTTTCAGGTCCTGTGGAAATGAAAGTCTCATAAATTGCTGAAGGATTCTAATTTACACACTTTGAAAGAACTGACCTGGAAGTGAGCTTCCCTTCACTCCTGGCAAGAACCAGATGACTGATCCCAACTAAACCTCAAGTTTATGAAGCTGTTCCAGCCGGTCACTATCAACCTTGGAAACTGACCTTCCCAAAGGGAATCAGGCACATTCTTCACAGAAAATCACCCCAGACGATTCAGTTAATATTTACAAAGAAAACACTGTGGGACTGATGCATCCCTTGCAGGGGGGCTATGGCAATGCAGGAAATGAGAAACAAATGTGAGCTTGTGCATCAGTAAAGGAACTGCCTGATGAAATGAAACACTGCTGTTATGTAATCACTTCTGGGGGCTCCAATCACCTTTGCCCATTAGGAATTCTACCCCCAGGCATTATTTAACTTTTCTCTTGAGAGTTGCTTGAATTTCTTCCAGATTCAGGAGGAACTGCCTAACCAAGTGGGAGGGACTTGGAGGGTACAGATCAGATATGTGGGTGCTGCATCCAAGGCCACAGAGGTCAGGAATGCTCAGGCAGGGCACAGGGTGCTCCCGAGCTGTGAGATCCTGGCACAGCCTCTGATGTCTCCCTTTAAGGAGAGACACAAGGCCCCTACCCACGCACTCCACTGATGTCTTCCCAGAGAAAACATACGGACATAGAGTGTGCAGTAGGGAAGTGAGAGAGCCAGTGTAGGTGACTGCAGCAGGTGAGACTTGCAGTGTTGTGAGGTCTCCTTGCCAGGCCTCTCTCACCACTAGGGTGGTGGACTCCAGGACAGCAGCTGAGTCCTCAGAGGCAGAGGGAACCTCACTCCCAGGAACTGTGTTTGTGTTCTTTGATCTGTCTGGAGACTCCCTGAGGACCCAGTCCTGGAACTCCCTCAGCAAGGGCAGCTTTGGTGGAGGGCATTTGTCAACAACATTCAAAGGCAAATGCACCACCTGCTGTCATCAGAAACAAGGACCTGTCAGCTGGGGCAAACAACAGACAGGGCAGGCTGAGGGAGGGAGAGGCTTTCAGGAATAAGGATGTGAAACTCTCCATGGCACCCTGAGAAATCAGGCAGAAGTGTTCATATTTTTTTAAAATTTATTTATTTATTTGAAAGGCAGAGTTACAGAGAGACAGAGGCAGAGAAAGAGGGAAGGGGTCTCCCATCTGCTGATTCACTCCCCAGATGGCTGCAATGGCCAGAGCTGCCCCAATCCAAAGCCAGGAGCCAGGAGCTTCTTCCAGGTCTCCCACATGGGTGCAGGGGCCCAGGACTTGGGTCATCTTCCACTGCTTTCCCAGGCCACAGCAGAGAGCTGGATTGGAAGTGGAGCAGGTGGGACTTGAACTGGCGCCCATTTGGGATGTCTGCACTGTAGGAGGCAGCTTTACTCATTACTCCGCAGTGCCGCCCCCTGTGTTCATATTATTAAAATGTCTAAACTACCTAAAATGATTTACAAATTCAGTGAAATTTCTTCAAAATAAAACTCCAATACCATTTTTCATAGAAATAGGAAAAACAACCCTAAAAAATCATGTGGAATCACAAAATATCCCACCCAAACAGTCTAGGCAATCATGGGCAAAACTGGAGGCATCACATTAGCTGATTTCAACCCATATTAAAAAGCCATTGTAGGTCGGCGCCACGGCTCATTAGGCTAATCCTCCACCTTGCGGCGCCGGCACACCGGGTTCTAGTCCCGGTCAGGGCGCTGGATTCTGTCCCGGTTGTCCCTCTTCCAGGCCAGCTCTCTGCTGTGGCCAGGGAGTGCAGTGGAGGATGGCCCAAGTCCTTGGGCCCTGCACCCCATGGGAGACCAGGATAAGTACCTGGCTCCTGCCATCGGATCAGCGCGGTGCGCCGGCGGCAGTGCACTGGCCATGTCAGCCATTGGAGGGTGAACCAACAGCAAAGGAAGACCTTTCTCTCTGTCTCTCTCTCTCACTGTCCACTCTGCCTGTCAAAAAAAAAAAATAAAAAATAAAAAAATTAAAAAAAGCCATTGTAATTAAAACAGACTCATCAACCAATGGAAGAGAATAAGGACCCAGAAATAAATCTACACACGTATGAATCATTGTCCACAAAGATGGCAAGAACACATACTGTGGAAATGACAATCTCTTCAGTGAATTGTTTGGAGAAAACTGAATATGCAAATGTAGAAAAATTGCTAACTATATATAACACTTATCATATACATTTATATACATGCATATATATATATATATGAAAATCAGCCCCAGTGGATTAAAGACTTAAATGTAAGACCAAAAACTACAAAACTACCAAAGGAAAACACAGGGAAAATATACTCCATTGTTTGGATGATGATTTTTTTTAGGTTTGACCCCTAAGGGGCAGGTACTAAAAATAAAAAAAGACCAATGAGATCACATCTAACAAGCTTCAACATGATAAAGGAAACATAACAGTGAAGAATGACTTGTGGATTGGGAAAAAACATTTGTAAGCCATAACCTGATAAGGTATTAATATTCAAAATATATAAGCAACTCAAGTCAATAGCAAGAAAATAAACAACCTGATTCAAAAAAAAATGGCTACAAAACATGATAGACATTTTGAAAAGCATACAAATGGCCACAAAAATGCTCATCAGGGAAATGCGAATTAAGACCATAATGAGATATCACTTCACACAAGTTAAAATGACTATTATCCAAAAAATGAAAGCTAACACGTGTTGGTAATGGTGAGGAGCGAAAGGAACCGTTTCACCCTGTTGGGAGAAATGTGAGTTACTAGAGCCATAATGCAAAATGGTACCATTTCCTCAAAAACACTAAAAATAGGAATTACCATATGACCAGAAAATCCTACTACCAAGTATGTATCCAAAAAATCTGAAATCAGTATGTCAGACAAGTCTGCATTTCTGTGTTAACCAAAGCACTGTTCACAATAACCAAGTTATAGAATATATCAATATTATATTATATAATAAGTGAATGGATAAAAATGTATAATATACTGAATAAAATGCTATTCAGCCTTTTTAAAGATTTATTTTGAAAGTCAGATTTATAGAGAGAGAGGAAGATACAGAGAAAGGAATCTTCTATTCACTGGTTCATTCCCCAGATGGCTGCCAGGCCAAAGCCAGGAGCCTGGAGCTTCTTCCAGGTTTCCCATGTGGGTGGCAGGAGCCCAAACACTTGGTTCATCTCCCATTGATTTACCAGGCCACCAGCAGGGCACTGGATCAGAAGCTGAGCAGCCAGGACATGAACCAGCACCCATATAGGACACCAGCACCACAGCTGGCAGTTTTACTGGCTCTGCCACAACACTGGCCCCTATTCAGCTTTTAAAAAGAAAGAAGTTTTATTATTTGAAACTATGTTGTTAGAATCAGAGAACAGTATGCCAAATGAAATAAGCCAGACACAGATAATATGACAAATACTGCAAGTTCTCACTTAAATGTGGAATCTAAATGGTTGCTATCAGAGGCAAGAAGAATAATAGGGTTTTTCCTTTAGATATGTTGATAGTGTGGTGAACAGAGTAAATAATAATGTATTGTACAAAATCACTGGAAATAAATTTCAAACGTTCTCATCACAAAATGTGATCAGTATTTCAGGTGATGTATAAGCTTATTTGCTTGATTTAATTATTCTGGTTTTTGTGGGGTTTTTTGTTTGTTTTTTGACAGGCAGAGTTAGACAGTGAGAGAGAGAGACAGAGAGAAAAGTCTTCCTTCTGTTGGTTCACCCCGCAAATGCTGCTACAGCCGGTGCACTGTGCTGATCCAAAGCCAGGAGCCAGGTGCTTCCTCCTGGTCTTCCAGGTGGGTGCAGGGCCCAAGCACTTGGGCCATCCTCCACTGATTTCCCAGGCCACAGCAGAGAGCTGGACTAGAAGAGAAGCAACCAGAACAGAACCAGCACCCCACTGGGACTAGAACCCGGAGTGCCGGTGCCGCAAGCAGAGGATTAGCCTAGTGAGCCACGGCACCAGCCTGATTTAATTATTCTACATTGTACTCATAAATTACATTATTGGGGCCTGGTACTATGGCATAGCGGGTAAAGCCACTGCCTGCAGTGCTGGCATCCCAAATGGGCGCCAGTTCAAGTCCCCCCTGCTCCACTTCCAATCCAGCTCTCTGCTGTGGCCTGGGAAAGCAGTGGAAGATGACCCAAGTCCTGGGCCCCTGCACCCATGTGGGAGACCTGGAAGAAGCTCCTGGCTCCTGGCTTTGGATTGGGGCAGCTCTGGCCATTGCAGCCATCTGGGGAGTGAATCAGCAGATGGGAGACCCCTTCCCTCTTTCTCTGCCTCTGTCTCTCTGTAACTCTGCCTTTCAAATAAATAAATAAATTTTAAAAAAATATGAACACTTCTGCCTGATTTCTCAGGGTGCCATGGAGAGTTTCACATCCTTATTCCTGAAAGCCTCTCCCTCCCTCAGCCTGCCCTGTCTGTTGTTTGCCCCAGCTGACAGGTCCTTGTTTCTGATGACAGCAGGTGGTGCATTTGCCTTTGAATGTTGTTGACAAATGCCCTCCACCAAAGCTGCCTCTCCTTCTCTCTCTGTGTAACTCTGACTTTCAAATAAATAAATAAATCTTTCATTTAAAAAATAAATTACAGCATCATTATGTACCCTATAAATAGACATGACTGTAATTTGCCAATTTATAATTTCAATTTTTTCTATAAAGTTACAAAACAAGAAATTTATATGTGACCAATGCAAAAAACATTTTTGAAGTGTTGTTAAAAGACTCAATAGAGAGAAAAGTGACACAAAGATGCACATGTTCTCTAGGCAGCCATGAGACACACCCCTTTACTGGAGGAGGAATGAGACTCTCCCAAAGCAAAATGGTGCAACTGTGGGGGTCAAAGTATAGAATAATTGTGTGTTTTTCTTTAAAAAGATTCCCTACATGGAAGTGTGAGCATGTAGTAAGTTCTCTAATTGTACAAATACCCAGGAGAGCCTTGGAATTCTGCACCGTGGTCCCCAGGTCCCTGATGATGGTGGGTCCCAGAGGCCATCCAACAGTGTGGTTATCAGCTGTAGCTGATTACCTGAATTTCACCATTTGAACAGAGACCCTTCCTGTTGCTCAAGCCTCCCACAAGTTGTGGCTCTGGCAAGGTGACCAGGAAAGAAGTGCCAAGGTCAGGCAATACTAAGGTCACCCCGTGACTTCTCCAAAGAGCACAGACTGAGAACAGCTTCACAATCTACAGGACATGGCTGGGCGATTGGTCCATCTCCTTCCTCCATCCATCAGAGACAACACAGAGAGACAGCATCCTGAGCTCTCAGTAGACACCACCTGCACCACCCAGAGGAAGGTGCTTCACCTTCTGGGGTTCAGTGCTCCCCACCATAACTCAAAGTCTGGAGAATGATGTCAGACAGATAAAAGTGATTATCTCTGCTGTATCCAGTGCAGGGGAGTATGGAAACCAGCTTCAAGATCCCAACAATTCCTTAGGGATGAGCTGTAGCATATTTTTAAGAAGTACTACAGTGATAATAGAAATAAGAAGCAAAAGGAATACCATCCCAAAATTCAAATTTTCTTCCATTTCTTTTCTACATGAATAAAAGCATCATTTTCACTGGTTTAATCATTATGTAGCTTTTTTTCTTTTTTAAGATTCATTCATTCATTGAAAAGCAGTTACAGAGAGGCAGAGAGAGAGAAAAGGCCTTGATCTGCCGATTCACTCCCTAAAGGGCCACAACAATTGGAGCTGGGCCGATCCAAAGTCAGGAGCCATGAGCTTCCCTTGGGTCTCCCACATGGGTTCAGGGGCCCAAGCATGTCAGCCATCCTCCTCTGCCCTCCCAGGCACCAGCAGGGAGCTGGATCAGAAGTACAGTGTCTGAGACTCAAACCAGCTCCCATATGGGATACGGGCACCAGTGGCAGCCCTACCAGAAGCTACACCACAGAACCAACCCCAGTCATTATGTAGCTTTATATTCTGCTTTGGCGTTTTATCACTGACAGAAGATATCCTCCATGAAGATACATATTTTACATATGCCTACATAATTCTCAGGGGATTAATAATGCTCCATGGAGTAGACTTAACAAAATGCATTTATATGTTTCTCTGTAACTGGACTTTTTTTCTAATTTCTTACTGATAAAATGTCAGCTACATGAAAATATATGGGAGGATACACCTTACTCTCTTTATTAATAATTACTTTAACTTTTTCCTTTTTTAAATTTTATTTAAGGTAAACAAATTTCATGAATTTCATATATGCAGATTTAGGAACATAGCGATACTCCCACCCTACCCTCCTGCCCGCCCATGCTCCCATCCTTCTTCCTCCTCCCTCTCCTATTCCCGCTCCTAATTTTCACAAAGATCTATTTCATTTCACTTCATATGCATAAGGTTAACCCTACACTAAGTAAAAAGTTCAACAAATATTCTGAAGAAAAAAACACTGTTCCTCAACAGTAGAGACAAGGGCTGTAAACAACCATCAGGTCTCAAAATGTCAATTTCACTCCAATACATTACATCTTAGCTACTCTATTAGTTACCACAGATCAGGGAAAACATATGGTATCTGTCTTTTTTGGGACTGGCTTATTTCACTAAGTATAATGGTTTCCAGGTGCATACATTTTGTTGCAAAAGACAGGATTTCATTTTCTATTTTACAGCTGAGTAGTATTCCATAGTGCATGTGTGTGTGTATGTGTGTGTGTATACACACCATAATTTCTACATCCAGTCATCAGTTGATGGACATCTGGGTTGATTCTGTATCTTACAATTGCTTTCACTTAAATACCCAGAAATAATTAATTTAATTTACACAGTTACAAAGATTGATGTGCACACAAAATTTTGGTATGCACAAACTGTAGTTTGATCTTCTAAAAAAAACACGTTTTGGAGGGTTTCTTCTGTAGGCTAATTTGAAAGACCCTGACTTTTGACCCATTCAGCTCTCCAACAATCTACCCAACTGATAGGCTGATGGGTCTGACCCCTCCAGCACTTACACTAACCAGCCAACATGGGAAGGCAGTAACTGCTGTTGGAAACATCCAACTCTTCCCCAGTGGTTTGAGTAAATGGTTTCACTGATGGAGGCAGTGGTAGACAAGTTGTTTTCTGATTTGTTTTGGGAAATATTTCTCCACAAATATTTAGGACATTCTAGAGTTGCATATTTGAAATCACGTCCTTAAAATCTGAGGCTTTGGGGAATGGCTTTCTTTGGTTTAACTCTTGACTCTGCCCTCATTAATCATGTAGCTCAGAAAATAGATTAAACTTCCTGGCCTCTCTATGGCCCACACAGGTAATAATCTAGATTTCATGAGGCTAGTGTGAGACTGAAAGACTCCTGACTCAATGACTGACACAAGTGAGTGTACAACAAATAGTATCTATCATTAGTATTATTATTTACTGGAGAGACAGGAGGATAGACTTCCCTAAAGGACTGTAATTAGAGAAAATAATACAAAGCACTAACACTGATAACAAACACAGAACATCAAGCACAAAGCAGCAACAAGGTTCTCCCTGACTTTAGCAGGAAACCACCTTACACATACATTCAGGTGCCCTGTTCAGTGGTACTGAATGTGATCCCCACACCAATCTCCTGGGCACAGGGCATATATGAAGCCCAGTCACATGCATCTCCCCAAGAGTCAGTTCTTTGAATCTGTGATTAGGCAGTGATGGTAGAGGTGGCTGACAGCTGCAGACAGAAGAACCAGTGAGGGTGGCAAGGAAGGAATTTGAGGGAATAGAAAAAAAGTGGACCAAGGAGAACACAGATGTCACAGCCTTGCCTTTAAATGTAAAGTGAGGTCCAGGCATTTGGCACAGTGGTTAAGACACCACTTGGGACACAGCATCCCATATCAGAGTACCTGGTCTCAAGTCCCAGTTCTGCTTCCAATTCCAGTTTCCTGCTAATGTGCACCCTAGGAGGCAACAGATGATGTCTCAAATACTTGGAAATTTGCTACCCATGAGAGAAACCCAGATGGAGTTTCCCACTCCTAGCTTTGCCAGGCCCAGCCCCATCTATTGTGGGCATTTGGGGCATGATCAGTGGATGAAGATCAATCGATCTCTTTCTCCCCCCCCCCTTCAAATAAAATGAAAAATAATACAACTAAAAAAAAGAATATAAAGTACTTCAGCCATGAACCTAAATTTGACACCTGGGTAAGATGAGAGCTTTTTAAAAAGAAACTCATATTATTCCTTTTCCCTCTCTAAATCCCTGGTGGCTCCTTGGAAACAGATGTAGCAGATGTTGACTAGGTTTCTGATAGGACAATACATTAGGGTCAGGAGACCACAGAAGGCAGCCCTGGCCAGGTCCACGTTTGGACAGGAAGAAAGACACTTTCTCCCTGGGTTTTGCTTGCACACTTCCTGGGACTATTTAGGCACCTGGAACCCAAGGTTCAATGAGAATCTCTCAACAATGATGTTTAAAGAGAAACATGGTGGTTGTTACTGGATCCCGTATGTTCCAAAGGAGGATAGCCCATACGCAGCTTCAGGCTCTAGGAATCAGACGTTCAACACTGCCATCAGAACACAATGATCAATAAACACAGGTTGAGTGAGTAAAAGTATCAACAAATAAAAATTCTGCAGCAACAGAACAAGCTTAAATGTGGTTTTAAAAAATGAATACACTTGGCAGATGTGGGAAAGAATCGTCACCCAGATCATCTTGGTATACGTGGCTTGGGAGTAGGGAGGGTTTGCCCATATGATGCACGGCTGCTTTGAGAATGACAGAGCAATTGAGAATGAGGCACTGGGTATGGGCCACATTTTATCATCTCTTTTGTACTCTTCAAACACAGGGTACCATTTATTGTTCATAAAATAACCATGCATCTGATTTTGAGAAAGAGGCCAAGGTCATATTTTTTCACTGAATTAATGTGTTGACTTGATCTAAAATGTCAATTTACTAGATCTGTGTATACATGCAACCAAAGTCATGTTGTGGGCATCCATGCATGCTGACATAGCTGGCATTCCCAAGTGTAAGTCTGGCACAGGTGTAACACACACTGGCCACTCAGCAGACCATGAGGCCATGGAGTTTGTGGTGACCCAGATCTGGGCTCATTCTCAGATTCACCATTTGCTGAAATCATGATCTTGACCATTAAGCTCATTAACTGTCCAAATTTTTGTGTCTTCATGTACAAAGCAATGAACAATTACTTCTTGCATAATATTACTTACACATCTAACACAAAATGAAAAATAAATACTAGCTTGCTTCCCATTCTGACTCACTTCCAATTAAGAAATAAAACAACAGGACCAAAACAAAACTAGAACTGAAACCAGTTTTAGTAGATGCCATGAAAGAAGGGGAGAGGGCAGGAGACAGGCCCTTCCTATCTAATTGGCAGGTGGCATGTAGTTTCCCCCAGACACCAAGATGCCATGTGTACTGATGTAGCTGTTAACATGCACCAAGCCCATCCCAAAGAACCTGGCATATATAATGGCTTGGAACAATAGCCTGGGGGCCCTGGCACCCCAAAGGCATGGCACACAGCTGGGGCACTGTTTCGAGGGGAGCCCCAGCTTCTCCAGAAACCATAGACGTTACCTCAGATCTTGACACTGGTTCCTATCTAGAAGTCACTGAAATCTATGCTGTGCCTCCTTTCTGAAGTCATGTAACTACCTGCACAGAAAACCCTAGGAAACACTCAGGAACCTGGGAGAGAGAATGAGTGGCTTTCAGTTTTGAAAAACTCATCCAGAAGAACAGCAGGGCCCCAGGTGTCTGCCCAGGTGAGGACCCCCCACCCACATTTGTAAAGATTCCCAAAGGACAAAGGATGAACAGCCATTGCCTTCCTCCATGTCCTACATTAGAGACAGTCCTCTGTGCCAGAGCCCCTTCTCCCTGTAAGCCCATCCCCCTCATGCTCATTAACCACGGGGCCTCTGCTCCAGAACTAAGCTAGGGGTCTGGAGACAAGGACTGGGCTGTGGTCCACTTCTTCTTGGTGCTGTGTGTGCAGTTCCTTTAGATGTTTCCTTTTAGGTTTTACCTGAGCAGCATCTGGAATTGCGTAGCATGAAGCTAAATGAAGCTGACTGACATTATAAAATAATTATTTGAACTAGACTGCCACTTAGTGGCCAGTCCCTCACCAATTTTGCAGATGTGAGATATCAGAGCAGTTGAAATGGGGTCAAACAAGTACTGGCATGGGGTCAGAAGGAGCTTGAACTCACGCCTCTGTAACCTCTGAATGCTGGCTTTCTGTTCATCTGTAAAAGTCACACCTGGCACAGTCCCAGCACACAGTAGGCTGGCTAGTGGATGTATTAGAGCTGTCTGTGTGTCCAGAGACTGCAGAGCTGAGAAATACCAATGCCAAGTTAGACTATGGAACAAAAAGATGCCTACCTCCCCTCTCCCAGCCCTGTTTCACAGATGACATGACTTACAGGTCAGTCATCCTTGTTGTCAACCTGGCACTGAGTTCTGATTTTGGCCATGGTTGTAGACACTAAGCAAGTCAGCAGAACTGTGGAAATTGCACCCACAAACCAGGTGTTTGCCTGCCAATAGCAAGTGACAACAGGGCAGCTACTGCTATCCTAGAGAGACTGAGATTCCATGCATAGGAGCCCAGTGCCATGTGCGCAACCAAGTAGAAAGGACAGCCAATCTTCTCACAGTCCCAGATATTCTTCAGAGAGCTGGCTACTTGTGCCAAGTTGCTCAGTTGCTTTGGGGAACACCTCACCATGTCTGAATGCATCCTCAAACCCCAAGCTCAGGTTGTTTTGTTGATATGAATGATGTGAGTTTTTGTGCCTTCCAAAGAATCTCCTTTGACACAACTAAAGGAGCTCCAGTCTTTCCTTTTCATCTAGAGTTAGTGAAGGTTTCCCTCAATGAACCCCATGCAGCCTACTCAGCTGCCACAACATGCATTTCTCAACTGACTGTTGCACAGGACACAACAGAAATACCCTTGGCGAACACCAGCTTGGGGGAGACAAAATTCACTCAAGGAAACAAGAGCAGGTCAAGAGCTGGCTTTCTCAGCTATGGTACTGTGCATCTTTGGGCTGATTAATTTTGCCGTGTTCCTATTCCGTGCATTGCAGGGTGTTAACAAATTCCTGGCCTCTTCCCATGCAGTGCCATTATCACCCGCATGACCTCACTGTGACAATCAAAATTGTCTCCTCACTCTGGCAAGTGTTCTCTGGGACAAACCCTTCCTAAGAACCTCTGGGCTACAGTCCTGGTCCCCACAACTGTTCTCAATCATTTCACCTGGAGGGCTTGTGCTCTCCACCTCCTGAGCCCCACCCAGAGTTCCAGAATTGCTGGCCCAAGGTAGAGCCTAAGGAGGCACTTGATCCAGGGACCATCCTTTGCCTAGGAGCCTAGGGGGTGCATCTGCTTGGCACGGCTGTTGTTCCTGTGTTCCCGTGTCATTGAGACCCCTAAGTCAGTCATTCCCAGATTAGCTGTAGGTTAGAATCACCTGGAAATCTTTCAACTCTTCCAAATAGTGAGGAGTAGGCTTTGCTATTATTATTATTTTGAGCTCCCCAGATCATTGGAATGGACAGGTCTGGAGACCTCTGCTCTAGACACCTTACCTTGTCTGTGATGTGAAGATTTGAGACTAAGGGACATGAGCTCCCAGCACATGCATCCTCTAGGGCTCAACAGCAGGGCTAATCGTGAGCACTCCTCAGGACCAGGTACTCCTACTATCCTCACGTAGGGAAAGGGGGCAAACACAATTACAAATAGGAACACTAAACAGGCTGCAGCTCCCCTAAAAGCGGTACCATGAGAAGAGGCAGCCCTAGGAGGAAAGTGGGAAGATTCTGGAGGTGCTCTGTGTAGGAGACAAATGTCACAGTTTCCATGTGAACTTCCCCAGGGACTTCACCAGGCTTCTGAGCCTCAGCCTGGAGAACAAGAAGGACACAGAAGAAAGAAAAACACCAACAAGAGACACAGATTCCTGATAGAGGCTGTGGATCAGGTCAATGTGAGGTGAGTACACAGTGGGAGGTACAAGAGATGGGCAGTCACTCAACCCCTGCCCTGTGCCCTGTGCTTGCAGCCCCAAAACTGACCACCATGGGAAGTCACAGAAAGGCAATTCCATAGCTTCTCTTCTGTCGAACTCCCAGCAGTTAGAGTCTCTGGCCATCTAGAAGGTGACTTTTTTTTTTAGGTTATCACTGCCTTTCCCATAGAGATATATCCTCAGTTGAAAAAATTAAGTTTGTGCTTTACGAAAATCAGCCAAACTGTAGGAACATAAAATATAATTGAATCATAACAGGAAAACCAGAGGGTAAAAAGGAAAGTCTGGTGCTGGATATAACTCCCCACCCAGAATCGATCATTTGTGTCCAGGACTCCTTCCTTTTCCTTCATTCTAGAGCACTTCAGTGCCGACTATTGCCATTTCTGATGTGGGCATGCTGAAAGACACTGGGGTAGAAACACATATTCTCTTTCTCTGAAAGACAGTGAGAAAGAAAGCGAATCCACCTAAATATGATTCAGAGACACCCCATGCACACATATGTACACACAAAATGTACATGTAAACTCATACATACATACCTGCACAGGCACACATCCTACATTCATTGAAATCCTGAGAAACTGCCATGAGAAGAAAACTCAACAGTGCCAAAACAACTGAGGAAACATTTCTGAGAGCAGGCACCACGGCACCACCCTGCAGAGGGGTGTTGGGTGCAGATGGCCAAGGCAGAGGGCAGCGACAGAGGTGGCGATGTTCCTTCTGGTAAGCGTGTTTCTTTTCCTTGCTCACCACACACACTTACAGTCAGTCCTCCAGCATTGGCTGAGGCCACTGTGCACCACATTGTATGCAGAAGGTCACAGAATGCAGGAAACAGTCCCTTGCTACAAGAAATCTGCAGTCTACATGGAGAGATTCCATGTGCAGCAGAGGAACCCACCCAATCACAACAAACACTCCCGTCTCCTGAAAGATCTCTAGGAGGGAGAGTGTTAGAAAACCATTCATGGAGAAAGTAACTGTAGCACCATTTGAAACAAAGTAACTGTAATGCCATTTGAAAGAAAGTAACTGCGCAGTAGCACAGCTTGAAAGAAAAGTAGAAAGGTAACCAGCTAGCTGGTAAGATTTGAAAAGGGACGGCCTAACTAGAGGGCCTAACCACAGTCATTGCCATGACTATGGGACCCTGGGAGGTCAGAATGTGGGCGGGGCTAGCCTCTAGAAACTGTATATAAGAGGACCCTCAGCCTCTCTAAACCAGAGGTCACTCAGCCTCTCTCCCTGGTCCGTAGTGCCTAGTGCCCGCAGGAATAGGCTTGAGCGATCTCTCCTCCTAGTCGCCTAGAATATCAATAAAGTGTGTTTAGCTTGACCTTCCTCAGTCTCCTCGACTCTTCCTCCACGGCAACCTGGCCAGTTCCCGGAGTGGGAGATCCTGACAGAGAGGCTAGGGGATCTTTGCATGGAGGTATACGTGTGGATTGTGTGATATTGTGCAACATACATTTGCTTAAATGAGGAAAGGAAGAGTTCTGATGTTTATTGCACACCTGTTACAGGAAAGGCACAGCATCACCATTCTCACTCAATACTCAGGATAACCCTGAGAAGTGGACACGAGGATCTCTTTTATAGGGCCAAGCAGAAGCTGGGGTTATCATAGTGGTAACAGTACTGATATCACTAGTAGTACACCCCCAAGTGGCACATTGCTCCCCCCAAGCACTCCACATGTATTAACCACTTTGTGCATCCAACACCCCTAACAATTTTCAAGATAAAGAACCTGAGGCTGAGGGGCCTGTCCAACCAAATAGTTTGGAAATGGTGGAGCTGGGGCTTCTACCCCAGCAGCCAGGCTCCAGAGAGTAGGTGCTGAATCTTAGTGCTTTAAGTTGGGTAAAGCCAGCAAAGAACATTCAGTGAAATAAAGGTCAAAATATTACAGACATCAAACAGGTGGCTCAGAGGAGAGGGGGAGAAGGAAATGAAATGATGGGGAAGGTGACAAACAGGATGTAGAGGTTCCCAACCAAGGGTGACTTCGGCCTGATGGGGACATTGGGGGATGTCTGAAAACCATTTTGGTTGTCATAGCCAGAGGGTTTCTATTAGCATCTAAAAAGTAAGGCCATCGGATGCTGCTGAATACCTTGCAAGGTGCAGGACTGTGCATGAAACCACCCACTGCAAAATGCCAATTGTGCCAGAACAGTCAGAGGACTTTGGATCTTGCCTAGAAAGTCAGTGTTTGTTGATCCAAAAATAATTAAATGGAAGAGTTTTCTGCACAAGGCCCACACTCCTCAACAATAAAATTGTGGTGGGGGAAGGTGTTGGACACAAAATCCACTGGTTCTGAGTCATCTGAGACACCAAGCAAGACATGCGCCTACAAGGAGCCCAAACCAGAAGGATGCAAGGACATTCTTTTTGGGAAAATATTTTAAATGAACCTGGGATTTTGCCTTCATTCAGATATGGTGAGGGCAGCAACTCAGAAGACAACGCCACAGAGAGACGGTTTGTCAGTCAGGGCCCCTAAGAGGAAGCAGCATGGCATGCCACACAGGCTGCATGGGAAAGCAGGAGGGGCAGTCAGGAGGCAGAAGAGTGGAGACGTGGCAGGCAAAAGCCTGTTCTGTGGTTTTCACAGTAAGGAAGGGAGGAGTGAGGACAGTGTGACGATGTTGGCAGGTTCTGGGCTATATGGGGTGACTGAGGGCAGGGGTAGTGTCTCAGATGGCAGGAACCTAATAAAACAAAGCCTAGAAATGATAGACATTCGAGGAGAGGAAAATACTAGCTGCCTTTATTCGAACGTTGCACACTGATACATGTATAGAATTATACTATGCTCCTTTAACATGTAAAAATATCACGGTCATTTCAAGAAAGTTTAAGTTAAAACACAGGGGGAAAGGAGGCAGGAAGGTGCGGTTGGTATGGGATCCATCAGATTGCACATGCAAGGCACACTTGCAGAGGGCAAGTTTCTGCACCTGAGCACAGAAGTGCAAGGCTGAGACTCCAGAGAACCAAGGCAACAAGAGGAAAGTGGCACAGCATGGGTCTTCCAGCTGGTAAAATTCACCTGCTGGCCCGACACAATGGTTCCAACTATTTTTCTAAGATGTATTGTATCCATTATAAAGGCAAAGTGACAGAGAGAAGAAAAGACAGAGAACGAGATGTTCTATGTGCTGGTTCACTCCCTAAATGGCCACAATAACTGGGACTGGGTTAAGCAGAAGCTAGGAGCCTAGGATTCTATCCCGTCCTCTGTGTAGGAGTAAGGGACGGGTCACCTTCCATTGCTTTCCCAGGCACATCAGCATAGAACTGAGTGTTGGGGGGCATCGTCCTGAGCCAGGCAGGGAGAGGCCCTAAGGATGGGGGGAGTGTCATCCTGGGCCAGGCACGGAGAGGCCCTGAGGGTGTTGGGGGGGAGGGTGTTGTCCTGGGCCAGGTAGGGAGAGGCACTGAATATGTGTGGGGAGGCATTATCCTGGGCCAGGCAGGGAGAGGCCCTGAGTGTGTGGGGGTGTCATCCTGGGCCAGGCAGGGAGAGGCCCTGGGTGAGAGTGGGTAGGGTATCGTCCTGACCCATGCAGAGAGAGGCTGTGTATGGGGGAGTGTATCATCTTAAGACCCTCCCTGCAGATGAGCTGTCTGCTGGTGCCATCCCCTGGTCTCCTTTGCCGGACAGCCCTGGAGTGGGACGGGGACTGGCTCACTGGGACACCCTCGTCTGGTCTCTTTCAGTTCTGCAGGACATGCCCGTTTTTCAGGAAGAGAGTATGTGGGGTGCCCCCCAGGTGACCGCCCTTAGTTGCCTCCGGTGAGTGATCTCTGCAAGTCTTGAAACCTTGCTTCTTGTACCTCACAAGGTATTCAGCCCAGCCCAGAAGAGGTGAGACAGGTGGGTCTCAAGCCCTCCTCCCACTCTGCAGGCAGTGATGGCTGATCCAGGCGACTTCAGTCCTGTAACGGCCATGAGTGCGTCCTTAGGGCATGGTCTCGGTGTGCCCAATACCATGTCCTGTGGGGCTTGCTTGGGCTCTGCAGAGATGAGGTGGTGCTGGCCAGGCAGGTACACTGGGTCCTTCTTGCCCCGTCACTGTCTCAGCTGTGACGTCCCATCACAGTGTCTCTCCTCCAAGTGCTTGGTTGGCTGGCATGGCATCATCTGCTTCCACGGAGCATGGGCTCCGTGGACGTGGGCACTTGCTTCATTGCACACTCCCTGGCCAGTAGGAAACTGAATGAAGAATAGTGGATGCGCTACAGGCTGAGGATCCCTTGTCTGAGGTGCTTGGAACCAACAGGGTTTCAGGTTTTGTGATATTTGCACCCACAATGGTGCTTCAAAAAGCTCATGAAAATGGAATTAAAATACAAGTTTTGGGTAGACTTTAGCGCAGTGGTTAAGGTGCTGCTTGGGGCACCTGCATCCCATATTTGGGTGCCTGGTTCCTGTCCTTGGGGCACCTGCATCCCATATTTGGGTGCCTGGTTCCTGTCCTGCTGCTCTCCATCCAGTAGACTGTGAATGTGTGCCCTCAGAGGCAGCGTCCATGGCATCCTCATGGGAGGCCCAGATCACATTCCAAGCTCCTGGCTTCAGCCTGGCCCAGCCTTGGCTGTTGAAGCATGAGCCAACAGGTAGATCTCTTTCTTCTCTCTCTCTTACTGTCTCTCTGCCTTTCAAATAAAAATGAAAATAAATAAATAGAAACTTGAAAAGGGAATAAAAGACAAGTTTATTTTGATGCCAAAGCATTTTGAAGTCCATGCATACGCAGAGTCTTCCCAAAGGTCATGGAAGATATGTGCCATGAGAGACCCACGTGGAGTTCAGAATGATTTTGCCCCCAGATGAGCTTCTGTGTCAAGTCTGTCTTCCCAGGGCCATTTCTGGGTGGGCTGCTCCTCCTAGGCATGCCCAGAGCCCTGCACACTCTTCCCACCGAGCTGCTCTGAGTGCCAGGTTCCCGTGTTCCTCCTAGTGACAGTTGCTGTTGTTCCTCACAGAGGAGCAGCACCAAGTGTCTCCAGCAAGCCCTCAGGGGAGCTCTGTGTCTTCCTGGGGCTCCACCTCCTGTGCAACAGCATGGGAAGGTGGGGTTGGCCATGCCCACCCTTAGCAGCAGGCCCCTTGAGCCCCTCCTCAGGCCTCTGGGTCAGAATGGGATAGATGTAGGATTTACTAGGTTTTCTGTTTCTATTTTCAGCTCTTTGGAATTTATTTCAAGCAGGGGGCAGGATCGGGAATGGCAAATCCCTTCAGTTCCCCACCCTCCCCCTTCTTGCCCTCTCTGCCCTGCTTTCCCCCGGCGCACCCCACGCTTCCTGAGTCTACACAGCTGCATGCAGGCTGTCCTTGGTGGCTTGCTCACATGACGACTGGCTTCCCAGACAAGCACTGCAGTCACCACGGGGGATTTCACCCGGAAGCAGAAGCCCCCTGGCATCCTCGCCTGGCACATGTCCTGCTCAGGATTTCTGGAATGTCCTGGGGGCGGTGGTTCTTGAAGTGGTAGGAGGCAGTGGTAATACAGATCTCTGGGGGTCGGCAGTGGGCACGCCAGCCAAGTGGGTCCTGAGCCCCGCGTGGATCGTGTGGCTGGTCACTGGGATGGGGGTCTGAGTTATTTTATACCTGTTCCCTGGGGAAGAGAAAGAAACAGAGATCTTTCATCCCCTGGCTCACTTCCCAGATGCCTGCAACAACTGAGGCTGGGCCAGGCCAAAGCCAGGAGCCTGGAACTCAGTCCAGGTCTCCCACATAAGTGGCAGGGACCCAAGTGCCTGAGCTGCCACCTGCTGCTTCCCAGGGTGTGCAGAGCAAGAAGAGGTATCAGAAGAGCTGGGACTGTAATCCAGGCCCTCCATACGGCATGCGGGCGTCCCGAGAGCATCTTAGCTGCTGCCCTGGTCACCCACCACATAGTATCTGCTTTTCTGTTACATCTTTTAATCTTCATCGACTTAAGGTTGTTTTGTTTTAAAGATTTATTTATTTATTTGAAAGTCAGAGTTACACAGAGGAGAGGCAGAGAGAGAGAGAGAGAGGTCCCCCATCTGATGGTTCACTCCCCAGATGGCTGCAACGGCCGGAGCTGCACGATCTGAGCCAGGAGCCAGGAGCTTCTTCTGGGTCTCCCCTGACAGGCACCCACATTTGATGCTGGCACTTCAGGCCAGGGCGTTCACCCGCTGTGCCACAGCACTGGCCCCCGACTTAAGGTTTTAAGATAAGTCTATTCTCTTTAAAATCTGTTGAGCCATGACTTGCATACATGGTAGGTGCAGTTTGGAGTTGCTCACAAATGGGTGCAGCTGTGTGGCTGCCACAGTCACCAAGTCCCCAAGACACCTGGCAGTGCAGCTGCGCCCCACCCAGCGCCCTGTCTGAGAACTTCATATGAGTGGCATTGGACCTTCGTGGTCATCTGTGTCCCACCCTGCCCCGGCCTGATGCATAGCTGCTGTCCCCCAGTGGGTGCTCTTTTATCACCAGGTGTGTCCATCACATGTCTGAAGTTGTCTGTCCATTTCCCCGTTGGTGAGGAGCTGGTCACTTGCACCCCAGCTGTTGTGTACGTCTGTGGCCCTGGACAAAGTTGCTGGAGGTTGTGTCCAGAGAGCTGCGTGAGGAGCCACCACTGTCCATAGGATTGTCCTGTGGTCTCCCAGTGGAGGGCAGAAGGCCAGCTGGTCATAGCCTCAGCAACTCTTGCTCTTGTCGGAAAATGTAGGTCTTTAAAGGGGATCTTTGGTGTGGCTTTAGTGTGCATTTTCCCACTGACTGAATGATTCATTAGTTACATTTATATGAGGGGTCTTCATAAACTTCATGGAAAATGTAATATGGGAAGACTTTCCTGATACCAAAGCAAACAGCTTTTGTGTGTGTGTGTGTGTGTGTGTGTGTGTGTGTGTGTGTGTGTTTAAAGATTTATTGACTTGAAAGGCCGAGTTAGGGAGAGAGCTCGATCTGCCATCCACTGTTTCACTCCCCAAATGGCTTCAGTGGCCATGTCTGGGCCAGGCTGAAGCCAGCAGCCTGAAGCTCCATCCAGGTCTCCCACATCTGCTGCTGCTTTTCCAGGTGCATTAGCAGGGAGTTGGATTGGAAGTCAAGCAGCCAGGACTTGAACCAGGGACATCAGTGTTGCAGGCGGTTGTTTAACCCACTGCACTACAACACTGGCCCCCGAACTTAACCTTTAATACCATTGTCCACAAACTTTGAAGTACCTGTGTGTGTGTGTGTGTGTGTGTATGAAGGAGCTTGAAAAAGGTCATGGAAAATGAAATTTAAAAGTAATTTTAGGGTCCGACGCTGTGGCATAGTGGACTAAGCCTCTGCCTGTGGTGCCAGCATCCCATATGGGTGCTGGTTCTAGTTCCAGCTGCTCCTCTTCCCATCCAGCTCTCTGATATGGCCTGGGAAAGCAGTAGGAGATGGCCCAAGGGCTTGGGCCCATGTACCCGCATAGGAGACTGGAAGAAGCTTTTGGCTCCTGGCTTCCAGTCAACCGAGCTCATTTGGAGAGTGAACCAGCAGATGGAGGACCTTTCTCTTTGTCTGTTACCTCAAGTCAATAAATCTTTAAAAAAATCTTTTTTGTAAAAAAGTAAGTTTAAGGCAGATGTGGAAGATACAGATGGAGCTCCAAGGTTTGATCTGACCCAGCCCTAGCTATTGTAGACATTTGGGATGTGAGCCAGCAGATGGAAGATCTGTCTCTCTGCCTTTCAAATTTAATTAATTAATTAAAATTAAAGGAGATAAATTCCAGAAAATTTATTTTAAAAATGTTTATTTTGATGCAAAAATTTTTGAAATCCATGCAGTTTTCTGACTTGTGGCAATCTTCGGTATTAGGGTCAGGCACATATATTTTGGAAAAATTTTTATTTTTGATTTTTTTGATGCTTATAAATGATATATTTGGATTTTTTTCATTTATCCTCCAGGTGCTTGTGACAGTATATAAAAAATATGCTGAGTGTTGTGAACTGACCTTCTCAGATGTGTCTGAGGGTTCTGTGGGGTTCTCTGTGACTGGGTGTGGGCATTTCAGCCTCCAGGCTAGGAAGGTGTAATCTGATGATTTTCTGCGTGAGGCCCAGAAGGCTGTTGATGAAATATCATCACCCTTCTTTCTGAATTTTCATCATCAAAGTGGGAGTGATGACATGGTGTGTGCATTCTTTGCTATGTTGACCTCTTTCTCACTTTTTAAATCTATATATAAAGATCTATTATGGGGCCAGCAGGTGGCTTAGTAGGTTAACTTTCCGCCAGTGGCAATGGCACCCCATTTGGGCACTGGTTCAAGTCCCGGCTGGATTGGAAGTGGAGCAGCTGGGATTTCAACCTGCACTCATGGAATGCAGGCCTTGCAGGTGACTGTTTAACCCACTGCACCACAACATCAGCCCCATCACATGTGTTTGTAAATGTTTACTGCCTTGGCCTGTGTTTTTCTTCAGGATGGAGGCTTTTCCAGATGTGCCTTGTGGGCTGTGTGTGTGATCTAGGCCATCTGTCAAGCACATTTGCTTCTAGTTGTCATGGGTCTTAATCTCACTCATTCTGTTTCATTACTGTAGGCATTTGTAATATTTTTGTGAAACATCTGCCAATCATTTCTCTTTATTTTTATTCCTGGAAAGATTTTTTTATTTAGTGTTTTGGCTTTTTATTTTGATTTGATTGTGATTGAGGACTAGAACCTACTTTCTGGGTCTAAATAGTCGACCGCCACATCAGGCACATGGGCTGAGAGTCATCTGACTGCCTTGCCTCATTCTCTTTCCTGCAGGTTAAGTTTTCCTGAGGACCAGTGTTTGCGTCTACACTTTCACATCAGTCCAGTTTTGTTCCTCAATCCAATTTCTTTTCTTTCCTAAGGTATATTTATTTGAAAGTCAGAGGTACAGAGAGAGAGATAGAAAGAGAGAGATCTTCCGTACACTGGTTCCCTCCCCAGATGGCCATCACAGCCAGCACCGGGCCAGGCCAGAGCCAGGAGCCAGGAGCTTCTTCCAGGTCTCCCACAGAGGTGCGGGGCCACAGGCACTTGGGCCAACTTCTGGTGTTTCCCAGGCCATCAGCAGGGAGCAGGATTGGAAGTGGAGCAGCAACCCCCTGTGGGATGCCAGCACTGCGGACAGAGGCTTTGCCCGCTATACCACAGTGCCAGCCCTCTAAATCCCATTTCTGCTTTCAGAGCCTTTTTATCAGAGTTGCTGTGGCACTGACTTAAGAACTTCCTTGCTGCCCGTCCTGCACTGATGGCAGTGACTGCCTTCCACCACCAGGAGAGGGACACACATTGGGGTTGTTATTAGGTTGGGAGTCTTAAAAAATATTTCCTTATTGGATAGGCAGAGAGACAGAGACAGAGAGAGCAAGCTCCCAT
Organism: Oryctolagus cuniculus; assembly: GCF_051225735.1. Classification (NCBI taxonomy): domain Eukaryota; kingdom Metazoa; phylum Chordata; class Mammalia; order Lagomorpha; family Leporidae; genus Oryctolagus; species Oryctolagus cuniculus. Next base: position 2,151,810 of record NC_142872.1, on the reverse strand, counting down.
CTGTTCTTCACTCCTGAAATATCCTGACGCTGGGAGCCAGGGACCCAATTCCAGTCTCCCATGTGTGGGTCCCATTTCTGGGGTCATCACTGCAGCCTGCCGGGGTCTGTGTTAGCAGGAGGCTGGAACCAGGAGCCAGAGTGAGGGATCCAACACACACTCTCTGAGGTGGGCCACAGGTTTCCTGAACAGTGTCTTATCTTCCAAGCCAAACCCCTGCCCCTAAGGTTTTTTTTTTTTATTTTAAAGTTGGAATAGTGTTGGCCTTTCTGTTACAGTACTGAAAACACAGGCGCAATTAAAATGACAAGCCCGGGTGCAAGCTTGGCTCAGCGGTTACAACATCACTTGGATGCCTGCATCCCAGATCATGGTGCTGGGTTCAAGTCCCTGGGATCTCCCATGGGAGACGCCAGCTTCCTGCTGATTGAACCCTGGGAGACAGCAGGTGATGGCTCAAGTACTTGGGCCTGTGCCACTCACCTGGAGACCCACGGAGTTTCTGATTCCAGCCTGACCCAGCGCTGGCTACTGGGGCATCTGGGGAGTGAACCAGTGGATGGGAGATGAAGCTCTCCACCTCACTCCCTGCTCCTCTGGCCTCCCCCTCCTTCCCTCCTTCCTCCTCCTCCCCCTCCAGCTTCCATATAAAATGAATACAACTAAGTAAATAAGCAAACCTCAAGACACTTTAAAAGAAAAAAGGAGCCCCTTGGAAAGTGGTAAAAATAGAAGTGAGCTAACAAGATGGACCCAGATTGGCTGAAGCAGCTGTGAAGATTATTGAACTACTGTTAACTTTCTCTGGTGTTACAGAGCAGTTTCTCAGCCATGGCATTAATATTTTGTCCACATCATTCTCTCTGTCTTGTGGGGTTATGTGTGCATTTTATGGTATGGGGCTGTGTGCATTTACTTTTAATTTTTTATTTAATTATTGTCTAATTTATTTGGAAAGCAGAGTTAGAGGGACGAGAGAGAGAGAGATCCTCATCAGCTGGTTTACTCCCCAAATGGCCACAATAGCCAGGGCTGTGCCAGGCCAAAGCCAAGAGGCTGGAGCTTCTTCTAGGTCTCCTACATGAGTGCAGGGGTCCAAGCAAGCACTTGGGTCATCTCCCGCTGCTTTCCCAGGTGCATTAAAAGGAGCTGGATCGGAAGTGGATCAGCTGGGTCTTGCAGCATGCCCAAGCGGGATGCCGGCATCACTGTGCCACCATGCCTGCCCCTGTCTGCCTTGCTCTGGACCCTCCCCTCCCTCTGGGCACCCTGTACACGGTGACCAGCCAGGCTGCCCTCTGCACCGTGCGCCTCCTGACTTGTTCTCACTGGTGCACATGCATCTGTCCCTGGAGGCTGCCTGTGGGTTACCTCACCCCTTCGCTGGGTGCGTCAGTGCTGCCCTTGATGCATCCCTTCTCAGGGGGGTGCGGGAGCCGATGCCCACCTCATACTGCGCCTTCAGAGTAGACGGGGGTGAGCACCATGGTGGTCTGCAGGTGTCACTGGGAGCACTGGGAGAAGGCCTATTCTCACATCCGGCCCTGAGCTGTGTGCTGCTAGGGCTCCTCCCCACCCATCTCCAGCTCACCCTCTCCCCTGGTGCAAGGGTCTGAATGTGTGCATCCCTCAGAATCAGGGTCTGGAATCCTAGTCTCCAAGCAGATGGTGGTAAGAGCCGGTAAGAGACCGCAAGCTGCCTAGCCCCTCTGCCAAGCGGGGATAGTGACAGGAAGGCTGCTGTGACCAGGGCAGGGCCTCGGCCCAGCTCCACCCTGCAGGGCCCTCTGCACACCTGCCGAGAACACCTGGGGGAGGCCGGCCCAGAGGGCAGCAGGTGCCAGCTGACAGACCATGTGTGGGAGTGGCTTTTGAGCCGGGTGCTGTGGAGAGGCTGGAAGGGTCTGGGCTGTGTCCTAGAAAAAGCTGTGTTGCTGTGAATGCCCAGGCAAGGGCTCGGGGCCAGGGGAGCGCCGTCCTCGGGGGCCAACCTCTGGTCCTGTGCGGTGAGAACAGGTTGTTGGTGGACACGTGCGCGGGCAAGGCCTGGTCACACAGGGGAGGGGTTGAGTGGGGGTGCCCCGATCCGTGCCCTGTGGAAGGCAGACCTTGTGGGTGATGAACGTGAGACAAGGGGAACGATTTGTGATGGAGTTGGTACTCAGAAGGGAAGCAGAGCCTGAAGATCCAGAACATTCTCAGGCTGTCTGGGTTAAGGAGAATGAGAGTGGCAGCTCAGGAGACAGCTGGAAAGGTGTGGCCCTGTGAGCGTGCATTAGAAAGGCAGAGAGAGGCTGACTCCATCAGCTGGCTTACTCCACACATGGCCCCAAGTCCCCGCGCTGTGCCTCCGGGGCGGGACAGCGTCAGTGCAAGAGTCCCTGACTGGTGTCGCTGTCCTGGACCCAGCCTGGGACACTCAGGGACATCCCAGCTGGGACACTGAGGGGCATGGGGGCAGGGCCGCCCAAAGCCACAGAGCCTTGGAGGCCCAGATGCAGGCCCAGAGAGGGCTGCTGTCCCGCCTGCAGGTTGGGACTTGTCTGGACCTGTCCCTCTTGTCCCGCATCTCTCCCTTTTGGAATGTGCCTGATCCCACTCCCGGCAGGAGCAGTCGTCTCCACAGTCACACCTGCAGCACACCTGACCCAGGTGCCACCTGCACCAGACGGGGCTGTTGGGATGCAAGGACCGTGCTAGCCTGCAAGGAGGACGTGGGCCGGGGCTGCCTGGGCTGGAGCGGCAGGGTGGGGACGTCTGTGCCCAGGTTTCATGAATGAAACCCTGACCCCCGTGTGAGGTCCCAGAAGGCGGGACCTGAACCTTCCGCCCCAGGAGGTCCCTGAGCTGAGAAGCCGGCCCTCACCAGACGATGCAGACCAGGGTCAGTACTGATCCTTTCAAAGGCTTTATTTTTGCACAGTTATATTTACTTATTCATTCTTTTGAAAGAGAGAGTTTTGGGGCTGTCCTTGAGGTAAAACAGGTAAAGCCACTGCCTGCAACACGTTCCAGCTGCTCCACTTCTGATGCAGCTCGCTGCTAATGGCCTGGGAAAGCAGTGGAAGATGATGTGGGTGCTTGGGCCCCTGCACCCACATGGGAGACCCTGAAGAAGCTCCTGGCTTCTGCCTGGCACAATCTGAGCCTCTTGGACAATTGGGGAGTGACCAGCAGATGGAAGAGCTCCCTGACTCTCCCCCTTTGTAACTCTGCCTTTCAAATAAAAAATAAAGCTTTTAAAAAAGGAAGAAAGAAAGAAAGGCAGTGGTTGACAGGAAGAGACGAGGATGTTCCATCAGCTGGTTCACTCCCCAAAGGACTGCACCAACCAGGGCTGGACCAGGCTGAAACCAGGAGCCTGGAACTCCACCCAGGTCTGCCACGTGGATGCCAGGGGCCCAAGCACCTGGGCCCTACTCCGCTGCTTTCAGTGGCTATGTTATAGGGAGCTGGATGGGAAGTAGAGCAGCCAGCACTGGAGCCAGTGCTCATAAGGATGCCAGCGCCACGGCCGTGCCTAAACCTTTTGTGCCACAGTGCCGGCCCCTCTTGCTGACTCTAGACCCGTCCTCGTGGTGCTGGCCCTTTCTGCCTTCAAGCTCACTCATTCAGTGACACTGAGTGGCTCCCGGGGCTACCCTCAGCTCACAGCCTGGCCCCTGGCGCACCCCCAGTGCCAGACACACGATTTTCCCTTTCCCCTGCAAAGACCTCCCAGCCCTCCAGCTGTTCGAGGTGGAAGAAAGAAGGAAACGGGATGAGCTGCAGGTGCTGGAGTCCCAGGCCTTCCAGCAAATGGCGCTTCCTCCAAGCACCCACCCAGGTACAGCAGGGCTTGGAGCATGGAGTTGCACCCATGCATGGTGCACGCACACACACACGTGTGTGGCATGACCATACAACCACATGGCTGCTGGGCTGTGACCGGGTGGGATGGGAGAATGATGGGCTGTGATGTGCAAGTGGGCTGTGACTGGGCTGCAATGGGGGCTGTGATGGGGCAAGTGGGCTGTGACTGGGCTGCAATGGGAGGCTGGGCTTTGCTCAGAGTCAGGCACCTTCCTGGACCCCCTGGGACCTCCCACTGGGGAAGGAAGGTGGTGTATACGGTGTGCCCATGGTTACCACCCTACACAGAGAAGTGCAGGCCCTGAGCTTGGAGGGGCCTCCGTGGCCAGAGGGGAGGGAGGAGAGAAGGGCTCAGCATCTGGGCCGTGACGGCTGCTTCGTGGCTCTACCTGTGGTCCCTGCAGGGCCAGCCAGGACCAAGATCACCCAGGAGCACTGCAGGAACAGATGTCTCTGGGCTTTGAGCCAGGCCTTCTGGGTAGGGTTCTCAGGGGCTGGCGGCACCCCTGACCAGCTTGGTTTCCTGTAGCTGGAGGCGGCCCACAGATCCTGGAGAACGGCCTGGAGGAGGAGGAAGAGGAGGTGACCATCGAGATCATGTTGTCCAGCTCTGGGGACGAGGACTCCCAGCACAGCCCCCATGGGCCTCAGCCCTGCCAGGGCAGTGAGGAGATGGCAGGCGAGGTGCCCGCCTCCAGGAAAGCCTACGTGTGTCCCACGTGTGGGAAGGCCTTCCGCTGGAGGGTCAACTTTGTACGGCACCTGCGTAGCCGCCGGGACCGGAAGAAGCCACGCGTGTGCCCTGTGTGTGGGAAGCTGTTCAGTGAAGACGAGGACCTGGACGGCCACCTGGAGGCCCACGAGGCCCAGAAGCCCTACAGGTGTGGCTCCTGTGAGAGGAGCTTCCGCCTCAACTCCCACCTGCTCTCCCACCGGCGGATCCACCGGCAGCCCAGCAGACTGGAGCCGGAGAAGCAGAGCGAGGAGGGACTGGGCTTCCAGCGCCGGGAGCCACTGGCCTGGCACCGTGGCCACACACACCAAAAGGATGCCATGTGGCCCTTCCAGTGCCGCTACTGCGTCAAAAGCTTTGGGCAGAACTCGGACCTCCTCCACCACGAGCGCGTGCACATGAAGAGGCGCTCCAAGCAGGCCCTAAACTCCTACTGAGGGCTACCGCCCAGCCCCACGCTCCTGCTGCCCCCTGTGCCCGGGCCGTGTCCAGCCCCACCTGCTGCCACAGTAGCCCCACCAGTGCTTGTTCCATCTCAGAGGCCCCTGCACACGGTCGCCCCAGCTGGCAGAGGGCTGGTCTCCATCCTGGGACCACTGGGTCACCAACCAGTCCTCAGCACTAACATTCCCATCTTGCCCTGAGCACGGACCCCAGAGTCCAGGCTGGCTGCTGTCCCTGCCCAACAGGTTGGGTGGGGAGTGGATCCGGTGCACAGCACATCCTGTCTCCAAGGCAGCTGAAAGGCTGATGGTGGGGGTGGGGTGGGGAGTCCTATGGTGGGAGCTCCAGGGTGCTCAGGGCTGGGAACCCGCCATGGTCCCTTTGGATGTGTGCGGGGGAGTGGGGCTCCCCAGGAAGGCAAAGCTCTCCTTTTTAACTGTTGTGCACCTGCTCCAGAATGACCCTTTCTCTGCCCAGATGCCCTTGGTAAACATTTGAGTTGGAAGCTGAGCTGTGGTTGTTTGAAAGGACTTAAAGCCCTCCTTGCCCTCCATGTCCAGGAGCTGAGCCCCCAGTGAGGGCATTGACCTGGGGGTGCCTGGCCCCCAGCTGAGGCTTGTCTGAAATCCTGCTCTGCCTGCTTCAGCATCATAACTCAGTGGACTCTGCACCTTGGGTGGGTTGGTCCAGCAGAAATGTCGGTTACAATTCCCAAGGCTGCAGGTCTGGGGGCAACCTGTCAGCCAGGCTGGACCCTCCTGGGAGGGCTGTAGGGGAGATTCTGCCCCAGCTTCCAGGGTCTTCCTGGCAGGTGTGGCTGTTCCTGGCTGTGGTGCTCTGTGAGTCTGTCTCCTGGTTTCCCTTCTCAGAGAGACGTAAGTCACTGTTCCCATATGAACTTGTCTACACCGCAGTCACAGGGCACAGGTGCAGTGCACACATCCGCCCACACCTGCACTGCTGCCCTCCCTCCTGAGTCTGCTGGGGCGGGATACAGACTGCAGGACCTGCCTCCTGGGCTGCTGTCCCCTGCAGGGGGCTGTGGGCCAGGCATGGCCAGCCATGGGCAGTGAGGCTGAGCACCAGGAGCTGGTGCTGCTGCTCCGGGAGGCAGCTGTGTCTGCTCCGCTCCAGTGAGAAGGCCTGGGGGCTGTGCAGCTGAGCCGGGGTGCCTGGATCAGGTGGGTGTTCCTGTGTTGGGCCCACCGCTGGGCAGGCTGGGTGGAGGTGCCCAGTGCTCCATGTCACCCCGTCACTTCACACCAAGAGGCCTCTGCCCCACACCCAATCAGTTACAAGGTTTTGTAGCCACAGGGACTGCTGAGTAGATGGACCCACTGGCCTAGGAATAGGAAGCATGGTCCAACCCTGTGGTCAGACCTCAGAGAACTGGCGAGGCCCTTGGTTTCTAGTCAGCCGGGATGGGGACATCCCCATGCAGAAAATGGGCCCTCTGTGACGTCCTCTCTGTGACATCCCAGCCAGACCCGTGTGTGCCCAGCACGTCCTTGGCCTCAGGAAGGTCATTTCCCCTGGGGCTGCGGACACTTGGCTGGGAGAGGAGCCCTCTGCTCTCCAGTGAGTGTCTTGCCTGCAAGTCGGGCTTTGTGATGGACTGGAGCCCAGAGGAGGCAGTCCCACCCCCCAGGTACTGTCAGGGCGCCCAGCTGTGATTCGGAGCCAGGTACCTGGTGGCAGGAAGACTGTGGCCTGTGTCTAGAGAGCCTGCAGGGCTGGGGCACAGCCAGGGGCTTCTCTGAGAGAAGCTGCAGCCCCACAGCCCACCAGGCCCGAGGGTGCTGGAGCAGAAGTATCTGCCTTCCCTTGGCCACTGGCATTTCTGGCCTCAGCTGAGGTGGGTAAAATATACAAGGTATTTGTGAGGCAGCTGAAGAAGTGCCTGTAGACAGATTATTTAGGGGCGGGGGAGGTCGTTGTGGCGTAACAAGTAAAGTCACAGATGGCAATACCAGCATCCACGTGGGAAACCTGGGTGCAGTTCCATCCTCCTGGCTTTGGCCGGGCCCAGCCCTGGCTGCTGCGGCTATTTGGGGAGTAAACCAATGGATGGAAGATCTCTTTCCCTCTCTCTGTAACTTTTAAGCAAATAAAATAAACCTGAAAATAAAAAGCAGCAATGTGTTTATTTTTTAAAGATTGATTTATTTACTTGAAAGTCAGAGTTACAGAGATAGAGAGAGAGAGGTCTTACATCCGCTGGTTCACTCCCTAGTTGTCCTCAATGGCTGGAGCTGCACCGATCCAAAGCCAGGAGCTTCCTCCAGGTCTCTACATGGGTGCAGGGCCCCAGGACTTGGGCCATCTTCTACTGCTTTCTCAGGCCATAGCAGAGACCTGGACCGGAAGTGGAGCAGCCGGGAATCGAAACCAGGACGCATATGGGATGCCGGCACTGCAGGTGTGGCAGCTTTCCTCACTGAAATGAAGTGCCGGCCCCAGCAACAATGTTTTAAAATAAATTAAAAATAACTATTTGTTTGAAAGGCAAGGTGAGTGGGAGATCTATCTGCTGATGGCCCCATATGCTTGCAGCAACTAGGGCTGGGCCAGGCAGGAGCCAGGAGCCCAGAATACATCCAGATCTCCGGTGTGGGCGGCAGGGACCCAAGCACTTGAGCGAGCATCCGTTACCTCTCAGGTTGCACTAGCAGGGAGCCAGATGGGAAGCAGCGTAGCACACCAATATGGCATGCAGCTGTCCCAAGCAACGGCCTACCCCACAGCACCCCATCACGCACCCCTAAATGTCTCTATAAAAGAGGTTCTTCAGTGACCAACACCTGCAACAATGCTCAAGTTCTTTAGGAATCAGGTACACTCAGATGGAGCCTGAAAGCACAGAGCAGTCAGGTAATCACAATGGGAATGACAGCACCATTTGGCAGGGACGCGGCCATGCAAGGGAGCTCGTGCTGTGGGTGTGCAATGCTGCAAGCGTTCCAGGAACCCGGCAGTGTCCCCCAGGGTGCAGAGATGCAGCTTCTATGCTGTAGCTCCTCCACTATGTACATACCTGACAGATCTGTGCCGTGTCACCAAAACCTGTGCCAGAGTTTAAATACCAGCACTCAGAGCCCCAACCGGAAAACACTGCCATGTGCCTGATGGTGACTACTCACGCAATGATTCAACGCTGACAAAGTTGAGACACAGCAAAGTGCAAGAAGACAAGTTCAAGTCAGCCTTTGGAATCAGAAAGGCCAGGTAGAGTCCCTGCCCTCCGACATCATTTACAGCAAGCGTCAGGTGTCGGTTGGCCCCACTGTGTGTCAGCGCTGGTGCCTGAGGCCCTGGGACTCCCCTCAGGTGTGCCTAGCTTCTGCAAAGCTGGTGGCACCCAGGTGTGTCAGGAACGTTTCCTAAGACAGCTCTGCCTGAGGGGACTTGAAGACAAATGTGCCGTCCACAGGCACAGGTGCTGACCCTGCAGCACTGCTGTCGCCTCGCAGGTTGAAGATGCAAGTTCCAGTGAAAATGTGGGGACATAGAAAAGTTAATAGAGAGAAGATGGAGAATGAGAAAACAAAGCAAGTGTCAGGAAGGGGCACCTGCTGCCATGAAGCCCAGCCCTTAGTGTGTCCATTATTTCCAGAAACAGACGGCTTGGTCCTATGAAAAGCAAGCAACACATTCATTTGGATACTAGCCATTAATGTGTCCCGTAGTGATACAGATATCAAAACAAACTTTTATGATAAAGCATTTTGACATTGTGGTAGTATTTTTACATTCTATCTAAAATACTTTTTATTTTTTTCTTTATTTTTTAAAGATTTGTTTGTTTGTTTGAAAGCTAGAGTTAGAAGCAGAGAGAGAGAGAGAGAGGTCTTCCATTTGTTGGTTCATTCCACAAATGGCCACAATGGCTGGAGCTGGGAAGATCAGATGCCAGGAGCCAGAGTTTCTTCCAGGTCTCCCACATGGGTGCAGGGGCCCAAGGACTGGGGCCATTGTCCACTGCCTTCCCAGGCCAAGCAGAGACTGGGTCAGAAGGAGAGCAGTCGGGACTCGAACACACCCGTGATGCCAGCACTGCAGGTGACAGCTTTACCCACTATGCCACAGCACCAGCCCCTCTTATTTATTTGGAAGGCAAACTGAGAGAGAGAGAGAGAGAGAGAGAGAGAGAGAGAGAGAGACCATCCATCTGCTGGTTCACCTCCCATATACTCACCACAGCCAGGCCAGGCCAGGCTCAACCCAACATCCTAAACCCAGGGCAGAAAGTGCAAGAGGAGTGAGGCAGTGTTTTTACACCAGGCACCAAATGATCTGCCAGCGCCTCTTAGGAGAAATAACTCAGGGAACCTCAACCAGCGAGGCACAGCTCCAGGAGCTGCAACTAGGAGGGGCCCATGTCCGCGGCACATTTGCACAGGTGGAACACCGCTCACAACCTCAGATATGGGGAAGCAATGATGAGGAAGCATGAAACTCATGGTGCAACATATTTATATTAACTTTAATAAAACTCTAATAGGGAGTTACTAACAGTGACTATAGTTAAATAGGAAAAGGAGAAAACATAAGTGGGGCAATTAAACTGATACAACGCAGGCCTCAGCTTCACAGCAGGGAGGCCACTATCCCAGGCACCAGGCTCACAATGAGCTCAGATCTGCTCCTGAGGTCCCAGCACTCGGTCACCAGGGCATCATGATGGTGTTCATGGCCTTGAGGCTGCTGCAGGCCTCTTCGCTGAGGGCTCCAGCTGGCAGGAGAGGGCGTAGCTAACGGAGAGAGCACAGCCATGAGTCCACCAAGAGCCTCAGCTCAGGCCTCCCTCCCAGGGCCTGTCCAGGAGCTGCAGTCCTGGGGCCAGCAGTGCCCATGGGACAGGGCCTGCTGCCCACCAGGGGGCCTGGGCGATGCTCCCTGCAGCTGCACAGCAGGGAGAGCCCTCCCACCCCCACCCTAGGCTTCACCTAATTCCTGCCCATCACTCACCTCTCGTTCTCCGTGAGAAACTCCACAGACCGGAACCACACGACAAACTCCTCATCACGCTTAAAATAATACTTGCTCGCTGCCACCTGCAGTAGTTGGATTTCTTGCAGGACTGTAATTTCCTGGGGACGGAGGGACACACAGGACACTGTCAGGGCCTGGGCTGGGAACGCTGTGGGGACCTGGTAGGGGAGGGCCCGCGGTGTTCTGGGTGTTTACTCTTAAGAGACAACCTCCACTCTACCCCATGCAGGCCCCACCCTGGCCTCCGTTGGGGTTTCAAACGGCCCCTCCCAGGGGCTTCTCCTTGATTCCAGTCCTCTACCTGCACCCACCCTAGGGATGGGTCTCCCCCTCATGTGTACCCAGCCCTCCTAATAGAGCAAAGCTGCAGGGGTGATGCATGGGGGTCCCGACTGGGACCACCTGTGACCCCCATTCCCCTCCTGCCCTGAGTGAGGCCACAGCTGCTCACCTTATTCAGTTTCTGGAAGCTGATGTCAGCCTGCTGGAAGGCAGACAGAGTCCATCAGAACCGCCCCCAGCTGGGCCCAGCCCTGACCCTCCCCTCTCATGAGGTCCTCGAGCCAGGCTCTCCCATCCCCGAGCCTCAGGGACCCGGCCCTCCCCACCTGCCCCAGGATCACTCACATGCACAGAGTCCCCCATCGCAGTGTGCAGCATCACCAGGTCTGTCAGGTAGGTGCCAAGAAAGGGGACGACTCCCTGTGCCACAGGGGGTGGTGATGAGCACCTGCTCTCAGCTGCCCCCCAAGCCCTGGCACCAGAGACCCCTCCACCCCAGCTCCTGGACCCTGGCTCATGTCTCCCCTGGGAGCCATCCAGGACGTTGGCAGCCTCCCCCATTCTCCATCCTCCCAGCTACTCCCAGGACAGCAGGCACCCCTAGGACTCCTGCTGGGATGTCCAAGGGCACACAGGCCATGTGGCCCCCAGTGCCACCTCAGCCCCAAGTGCACTGAGAGCCCAGCTGCCCCAGGCCCTGGCTCTGGTCTCTCTGGTGGAGCCCACTGAGGCAGTGTGGGGACTGCAGGGAGGGCTGGAGGTGGAGGCCCTGCTCCTGTGGCTCGGGCCCTGGTGTGACGGAGGAGTCCCCTCGCCCGGGCACACACACCTTCTGTTGTTTCCGCAGCCTCATCTGTGCTCTCTGCGGATTCTTCTCCCGGGAAGCAAGCTTGAAGGCCCCCTTCTGCCAGGATCAAGGTCAGGGTCATAGGGCCTGCCCACACCTGGGCCCTCTGCTGGGGCCCTGCATGTCTGACCCCCTCCCCCAAGTGCACTCTGTGCTCCCACCCTCACTGGGGGCACCTTGAGTAAGGGGCCTCCCTGGGTCTGCTCCTTGGCTGGCGAGGGTGCTGGGCACCCCCCCATAGCTGTCCTGACTCAGCATCCTATGCCTGCCCTCCTCCTCCTCACTGTCCCCTGGGAGGAAGGCCAGGCCCTGCACCACGCATCACCCTTCCTGGTGCCTCACCGACCCCCGTGAGCCCTGCACAACAGGCTCATCAGCCCCATCCTCTACTTGAGAAATCAGAGGCCATGGGCAGTGACCAGCCCAGGGCCACACAGGAGAGCCTGCCCTGCCCCCAGCTGACCGGCATCCCACTGCTTCACCCCAAGTCCAGCTGCACCCCTGGCCAGGAGTCCATCAGGGCTCTCTGTGTCCTGATCCCTGGCCAGGCACAGCCATAGAGGGAGAGGGCCAGGTGGTCTCAGGAGGCCTGGCTGACAGGTGCTGGCCACCCAGCCCCACTGGGTGCTCCCCACACCCCCAGCAGGGTTGACGATGAACCACAGCTTCTGCTGCACATCTCCCCTTCCACTCAGCGAGTGGCCCCCAGGAATCATCTCTAGTGACAGGCAGGGCCTGCACAGGATCTGGGTGGCCACACTTTGCTGCCTCGATCAGGTGGATGGCGTTAAGATGTGGTCAGGACAGAGCCAGCAGGCATGTGTGAGGAGGCCCCAGGAACTTCTCCTCATCCACCTGGAGATGATGTCATTGCCCTGCGCAGGGTGAGAATCCCAGCACCTCAGGTGATGGGCAGTGGGTCAGGGCAGGACAGGCATCACAGCCACAGGTGTCTGTCTCTCATGTGCCCACTGCACCTGATGCTCGGCAGCCGTCTACCATGGGCCCTGGGACACCCATGTTGTTCGGTTCCCCCCTCCCCAGTGCAGGCAGGCAGCCTTCCCCATGCAGGTCCTGGGCAGGCAGATCCCAGGCAAGGCCTGGCTCCCTGAGGAACCGAGGTCACCTGGTGGAAGGAGGGAAGCCCTTCCTGCCACTCTGCCACACAGCCCAGGTGGGGTCAGGGGCACAGAGCCTGTCCTGCCAGCCAATACCACCCCTGCACAAGGCCCTCACCCCACAAATCACCCTACCCCCCAAACACTTGCCCCACATCCCAGCCCCCCTACCTTGGTGAGCCGATCCCTGCTCAAGCCATTGTCCTTCTCACACAGGTGCTCAAATTTTTTGCAGCATTTCCTGTGGAGATGGGAAACCAGGAGGAGCTACTCAGTGTGATGGGAGGGTGGTGAGTGCAGCTCCCTTTACTGGAGAGCAAGGAGGATGCACACGGCCCAGGTGAGTTTCCCACTGAGTTCCCTAAGCCCTGGTGCCCAGGGGACAGGCAGGGAGCTCAAGTGGTTCTCCTGGGCCCCTCCCCTCCACTGAGCAACACTGTTCTGCCTCAAGTTCACCTGCACAGGGAGCTCTGGTGCTGCCCAGGAGCAGGTGCAGGTGGGCAAGTTAAGAACCTGCGTTTGGGCCGGTGCTGTGGTGCAGAGGGTTAGGCTAATGGCTGTGATGCCAGCATCCCATGTGATCACAGGGGTGCCCAGATGGAGAAGGCCACTGGCTTGGGCCTGGCCCAGCCACTGTGGCCACTGGGGGAGTGAGCCAGCACTAGAAGGTTTCTCTGTCAATCCCTTTTTCTCCATAACTCTGACTTTTACACAATACATAAATCTTAAAAAGGAACCAGCGCCTGACACTAAGTAAATGTCTGTGAGACAGATATCCTGGCCTTGGACCGAGGGAGGCAGTTGCCCTCCCCAACTGGTCCATGTCTGGTCCCCAAGTCCCTGGCCACTGGCCCTTCTCAGCTTCATGGGGGTTAGTGCTGGTCCTGGGGTCCCAGGCAACCCTGGAGCTCCTGGACAAGACAGGCACCCACCTGGAGACTTCTCCCCACGTCTCTTTCAGACGGTAAAGAGAGGTGGACCGCAGAGCAGACAGGATGGCGTGGACCGAGGAAAAGTTCCTGAGGGTCTGGCACTCCTGGAGAGCAGAGCGGATGAGGGAGAAGTCACCTGATCCCCCTGGGCTGACGTCCCCCTCCTGCATCAGATGCCCACGGAGCCACAGGAAGGCACGAGGGCACTGTGGCCACCCTCACAGTGAGAGGATTGGGTTCAACCCACACGGAGGTTCAGGTGGGAGGTGAGCATGCACCCCTGGGGGAAGTGAGTCAGGTCAGGCCCCTCCCTGCCAGGAAGGGCCCAGGGTCTGTGCAGGGTCTTCAGCCACAGGGTGTACTCCTGAGGGCTGATAAAGCAAAGTGGCCATTCCCAGAGTGCAGTGAGCGAGGGCCCTGGCCACCCGCAGCTGACCTTGGCCACCTTGATCCAGTGCTCCACCACACGGGCTCTGTCCGTGGCCTTCATTTTGGGGTCCTTCAAACATGTGGTTACTACACAATTTGTCACGCAGTTGAACTGCTGGACGGTGGCACGGACAGTGGAGGCCAGGTGTTCCTTGCCTCTCTTGTTGCGCTCGGTCCAGACGGAGCCCAGGCAGTGGAAGGGCACGACCTTCTGGAACAGCTCCTGGGGAGGAGAGTGTCCCATGGGCACAGCCACCCCCACTCAGAGTGCAGGGGTGCTGTGCATGGGGCTCACAGCGGTGGGAGCAGCAGCCCCCTGAGGGTGCCCAGAGCCCCACGGCCCAGAGCCCATTCTTGGAGAGAAGACACAGAGGTGTTTTCTCCCAGGCATCCTGGCCAACTCCCCATCCCTCAGCCCATCGCCATAAGCCCCGTGCTCCTTGTCCCCATCCCAGCGCACCTCCCTGTGGCAGCTACAACAAGGGGCTCTGTTTGCGTATCTGCTCTGGGACCCCGTCCAACTCTGAAGCCTAATACTGCTGAGACAGGTAAGGCATTCTGGGCAGACCGGCAGGGATGGGGGGCCAGGCTGCACCTCAGTGAGTGCCCTCCACCACCACCGGGCCACACCGTGCCCAGCTTTCTGTCTGTCACTCTGTGTACCTGGCATGAGTGTGTCCCACATCTGCTGTCCACAGGGGACAGGTGGGTTAGGACATGAGAAACGAGCCTGGGTCACACTGGGGCTGAGACATGAAGCCTGGGCTGACTCTGGCCAGGGCTTGTGTGGGACGGCAGGTGCCACAGGGACGCCGTGGTCCTGGCCCTGCGCAGCAGAGCCGGCTGCTCACCGCATCCAGAAGCGTGAGCTGTTCTGCCATCGTCCTGGGGGAGAAGGCGGTGATGTCAGCCATCTCCTCCCCAGGCAGCCTCTCTGCAGTCCCAGCCCAGCCAGAGGAGGCCTGTGGAGCTGGCCCTGGTGCTGATTGTGCGCTTGGGGGCAGGCCCCGTGGGGAAGCTGGCCCTTGTTCTGGAGCAGGTCCTGGCTGAGCCAGTGGTGCTGCAGCTGGCTCCAGAGTCAGTGTGCGGAAGGGTGCTGGCCCTGCACGCAGAGCAGGAGCTGGAAGAAGAGAAAGGGTCACCAATGTGAATCACCTTCCAGTGACCTCTGCAAACCCCGAAAGGTCGCACTGCCTGGAAGGGGATTCCAGCCCCAAACACCACCCCTGAGAGACCTGCAGACTGTGCTGCCCCTCACCGTCTGCTTTGGCCTCAGGGTGCTGGGTGTGTCCGGGCAGGGCATACAGAAAGTACACCTGGGTCCCCAGATCTCCTCCAGGAAGGCTGACATGCTTGCAGCCCACCTTCATCTTCAGCAGTGGAAGGCTGGTGCGGCCATGGAGCTCTGCCTCGTACAGGTCTCTGCAGCGTCCCAGGAAGGAAGCCATGTTGCTGGGGACGCAAGCGAGGGCAGCAGGGTCAGAGGCTGGCCTTGGCCGTCACACTGCACTGCCTGGGGCCCCTCTGTGACTCTGGGGCCCTGGGCATGCCTCAGCCTATCCAGAGCATGACCCCACCCCCCAAGCCCTCCTGGGCTGCCCTGGCCATGGGAGACCTGGTCAACAGGGCTGGTGCACACCCCGTGGTGACAGCCTCCCAGTGACCTTTCCTGAGGGGAGGGCCCCCGGCGCTCAGCACAGAGGCTCCAGGCAGACTTAGGAGCAGGTTTCTCAGGATCTCTGCAGGTCTGGACCTCCTGGGGTGCGGGCAGGGAGCGTGGGTGGAGCTGGGAAGCACCTGTGCTGGGCATGGACCCCTGGCTGCTCTGTGCCCCAGCCTCCCCTCTCCTTTGCAGGTCTGGGACCCCATTCCCAGCTCTGTTCTCCTTTCCTTTGTGGGGAGTCCCTGGGCCTCGGTACTCTCAGAGGAGTCACAGGAAGTGGGAGATCCACACCCTGTCTGTCCCTCCCCAGCCACAGACCACATTTCGCTCCCAGTTTGCAGGGACAGAAGGCCTCTGACTGGACCCACAGTCCGTGATGTCCTAGTGGGGCCTGGGCTCTGACATCCTGGCAAGACCATGGGGGGATGCATCCTCTCCCCTCTGATCCTGTGCACAGGACCTGGGCAGGCGTTCAGCTGGGAGAGTCTGGGTCCTCCCAGGTTAAGAGGCCCCAGGAATGCTGTCTGCTTTGTTCACTGAGCTGTGACACGTGTCTGCAAAGTGACTGCCCAGTGTTTACCATTCACGTGCTGTGGGATGAACCACACACGGACCCTTGCTAGAGAGCTGAGGGGCCTGGGCCCCACACCCAGTGCCCGGGCCCTGCTCTGTCTGTATCAGGGACTAGGGCTGGGGGCCTCCTTTACAGATGGGAAGGCAGGGCTGCTCTCTGTGGGGTTTTCCAAACCTTGAGGGCCGTGGGCTATTGAGTCCCGAGGGTGCAGAGACCAGAAGAAGAGGGATGAGCGCAACACCAGCAGCCCTGGCCACAGAGCAGGCACCAGGCCCCTGCCGTGTCTGCAGTCACATGGTCCCTGTCAACCCCTGAGGCTCATGCCCACACCACTCGACTTTTCAGAAGAGCACACAGGCACAGAGGGCCACGACTAGGGGGCGCAGAGGCCCCATGTGCCTGGAGGGCACAGACGCTCACCTATGGAATATCTGGTCCAGGAAATACGGAACAGTGCTGAAGTCACCATATGAGCACAGCAGAGTGGACAGGTAAGCAATGGTTCTTCCTGGGGAGGCCAGGACCAGGGACTCCTCCAGCTTTGCCCCGGTGCATGGCTGCAGGCTCCGCAGGGGGCAGACCTCAGCCAGGTGCAGTGTGGACACACCTCCAAACTAGGGGGGACCAGCAGGGACAGGAGTCAGGGACCCCCAACCACTGGAGTCTGGGCTGGGAGAAGACCCCCTCATAGAGGGCATCCAGCTGCACCAGGTGACCCCTCACATCCCTGGGGGGTGGGGAATGAAAGGCCCAGAGTGACTTTGTTGGCCACATAGAGAGCAGTGTGGGAGAGTAGGGAGAGCAGAGTATCCCCACAGGGAGGCCAGCAGCTGGGAACAGCAGTGCAGAGATGGCAGCTGGCGGTGTCCGGGCCACAGCCCTTCTGCACGGTGATCTGACCGTGGCTGCTCCAGGGGGACACCTCAGCCCCTCTCCCCAGCAAGTGCGGTCTGGGCCTCTGTCTCAGCAGGGCATTAGCTCCTGTGAGAGCGACGGTGACGCTCTGACTCTGCGTCCCTGAGTGTGGTTGCAAGTGCACATGCGCTCCTGAGGAGGTGATGGACGTTAGGCCAGGCCATGGTGTGGGCCCCAGCTCTGCCGTGCTGATAAGGAGAGGGGACAAGGACACAGAGAAGCACGGGAGAACACAAGAACATGGGAACGGAGATGGACATGTACATGCAGGAGACACAGGGACATCCAGCCCCCAGCACTGTGTGCAAACTGCTGTGTGAGAGCCGCCCTCGTGTGGGCCCTGGGCTGTGACTGCCCAGCAGACCAGGCTTCCAGGGGCGCTCTCTGAGGCCGTGACCTGCAGCAGGGCAGCCAGGGACGAGCACTGGAATCCCAGCTGAGCCGCAGGACAAATGTCCTTTCTCATGGAACTGGATGGAGTCGGGTGGGGGCTCCAGGGCTGAGACCGAGAGACACACTGCCGACATGTGCATGGAGTAGTCTCTCTCTCTTGAGTGTAAGCCTCACCCCTGTGTGTGGGGTTTGGGTTCTCCATCGTGGGTTGTGGGGAGGTCTGGAAGCACAGCGGAGCTGACCCCTGCCCAGGATTCCCAGGCTGGGTGGGAAAACAGTGCTGTCCCACATGAGGATGCTCTTGACTTCATATCCAGGGAACTAGTAGTAACCTGTCCCCTGAAAATCCCACCAGGACCCGACATGGGGTTGCCATAACCCAGCTGTCAGTGGGCAGCATAGGGGCGAGATCTCTTAGGAACGAGACTGGGGTCAGTCACTCAGGAGTGAAACACCAGAACGGGGCCCAGAGGTGCCTATATCCAGGCTCTGGTCCTCAGCCCAGCCTGCTCATCTGAGTCCCTGCCTGTGTATCTCCCTAGGCCCCTCCCTCAGCCCAGCCCAGCACTGTCCAGGCACTGTTGGCCTGACGCACCTGTCCGTTGCCTGAGAAGATGAGTTCCTCATGGGAATCATTGCTGATCTCCAGCGTGGAGCCCTGCAAACAGAGTGCCCGGAGCCAGGCCAGAAGGCGTCAGTGTCCCACAGGAGACACTCTGTGAGTATTTCCACTCCCCAGGTCACATACATAGGGACATCTGTGTATACCCCCAGCCAGGTGGACTCCAGGGGACACAGGAGAACTCAGGTGTAACCCCTGAGTACACAAAAGGGCCCCCAACACCCACTTTCCCATCCGCCATCCCTGGAATGGGTACGGACGACACCACAGCTGTCCTCCAATGCCTGAATCCTGGTGCTGTGCAGGAAGGGCCCCTCATCTTGTCCCCTTCGTGGGGACAGGAGAACAGCCCACGCGGGGTCACCAGAGACTCCGGCCCTGGATGGGACTTCCCGTGGCTGCTAAACCCTGTTACCTGTGGCTGCCTCCTCCCCCGTGGCCACAGGCGTCCATAGTGAGAGCTCAGCCAGCGTGTTACACGCTGGAAGAGACCTTCATTCTGGGCTTTGGCTCTGCGAGAGCCTCGCCTTGAAGGGCAGCAGCAAGGGAACATAGTTCTCCCTGCAACGTTTCCTATCAAGTGAGCTGGCAATGGCTACCACTAGAATGTGGGTGCCTGGTTACCAGAGTTCCATGGTCTGTTGTGGCCCGTCACCAAGGAAGTGAGGTCACTTCCTCCAGGTCCAGTACATGGACCCTTCCAGCAGGAAGAGCTCCCAAGGCCCTCTGGGCTGCTGACTGTTCCTCTCCTGCCCCGATGCCATCCCCTTGACTGTGCACAATTCTGCAAACACAGCCCCATCCCTCAGTGCCTGGGAGACCTGGATGGGGTCAGGATCCCAGGTTGAAGGGCACTCAGTTGGAGTCTAAACCTCCTTTTCCTATCATTTCCCAAAGACAGTAGCCTGCTTCTTAGGAAGGCCCCTAAAATCCAAGCTAAGGTCAGTGAAGAAAGCCAAGGGCAGTGTCTCAGACGAGCCCTAAGTTCTTAGGCCATCTTCTGCTGCTTTCCCAGGTGCATTAGCAGGGAGCTGAATCAGACGTGGCACAGCTGAGCCACACACCGGCCCCCCATGGGATGCTGGCACAGCAGGTGGTGGCTTCACCTGCTAAAGCACAGCACCAGCTCCTGTGTGAGCTTTTATTTAGAATGCTGAGATTGAATGGTGGAATTCGCGGCAAGGTCATAGCATCAGCTGGAGTTTGAGTGAGCCATGGAAGCCCCAGCCTGGGCCAGGGTCTTCTCCACTCCACAAGGGTGGCCCTCCATCCTGAGTCGGGTCTGGTCCTGGTTGTTCCCATGCTCAGATGCTGCCCCCCAGTCAAAATCTCTGAGCTGGAACCAGTGTTTGCACTCTGCCCTGCTGTAAGGACAGAGCTGCCTTCCCACGTCTCAGACACCCCCAAGCCTTCAAACACGAGTGTCAGCTTCAGCAGGTTCCTGAGCACCACATGGTTTCTCTCCCAGCCCCATGCTGCAAAGTCTAGCCTGCTTGCCACAGAGCCCCGCTGCTCTCCAGACCCTGACCCCACCAACGGCAGTGTGTCAGAGCCATCAGAAACCTGTAGCCATCAGGGGTCTTTCCACAATTCTTTCCACCAATCTTTTTTTTTTAAATATTTATGTATTTATTTGAAGGCAGAGTTACAGAGAGGCAGAGGTAGAGACAGAGAGGTCTTCTATCCGCTGGTTCACTCCAAATGGCCGCAACAGCTGGAGCTGCTCCAATCTGACCAGGAGCCAAGAGCTTCTTCCGGGTCTTCCACATGGGTGCAGGGGCCCAAGGACTTGGGCCATCTTCTATTGCCTTCCCAGGCCATAGCATAGAGCTGGAGGGGAAGTAGAGCAGCCGGGACTTGAACCAGTGTCCAAATGGGATCCTGGCACTGCAGGCATCAGCTTTACCTGCTTAACTACAGTGCCGGCCCCTTTCCTCATATTTTTTGGGTGAATCTTTGGCAGTTCTTGTTTTGAGGCTCTGTTGAACTACACTGGGTATCATGTGTGTTCTCACTAGAAGTTCTGTGGGCTCATGTTTGGGACCCTAGGCTGCTATTATAGACATATAGGTGACAGATAGATGATGTAGATGATGGACTGATGGATGATAAGATATCTAGATGACAGATGATTAGATAGATAGATTAGATAGATGATTAGATAGATGATAATATAGGCACATTCTAGATAGATAAATGGGTAGATAGATGATAGATGATAGAGACAGGCAGATGTAGGTGGAGGTTGATTGATAGATGATAGAAGGGCCGGCGCTGTGGCGTAGTGGGTAGAGCAGCTGCCTGCAGTGCCAGCATCTCATATGGGCGCCAGTTAGAGGTCCAGCTGCTCTACTTCCAGTCCAGCTCTCTACTATGGCCTCGGAAAGCAGTGGAAGATGGTCCAATTCCTTGGGCCCCTGCACCCACCTGGGAGACCTGGAAGAAGCCCCTGGCTGCTGGCTTCGGATTGGTGCAACTCCGGCGGTTGTGGCCAATTGGAGAGAACCAGAGGATGAAAGACTCTCTCTCTCTCTCTCTCTCTCTCTCTCTCCCTCTCTCTCTCTCTGCCTCTCCTTCTCTCTCTGTAACTCTGACTTTCAAATAAATAAATCTTTTAAAAAAGATAGATGACAGAGATAGGTAGATATAAATAGATGACTGAGAGAGACAGGCAGATGCAAGGAGAGACTGATAGATGACAGATGGAGATAGGCAGACACAGACATAGATAGATGATAGAAATAGGCAGATGCAGGGAGAGATTGATTGATAGATGATAGAGATAGGTAGACAGAGAGATGATAGAGAGATGATAGAGCTAGGTGATAAATGATAATATAGCTAGATTGTGCACAGAGAGATGGATAGATGATAGAGATAGGTGGGTAGATAGATGATTGATAGATAGGCTATGCAGGTAGAAATTGATTGATGGATGGACAGATGACAGATGGAGATAGGTGGATACAGGTGTAGACAGGTGGCTGTAGATTGATTCTTGATGTCTGATTCCTGCTTTTGGGTGAGGACTGATTCTGAGCCTTTACCTCTGACTGGGGAAGAATAGGGACTTTGATTTCTCATGGAAGACTTTCATTTACCACCCACAAGCTCAGCTCAGCAGCCAGCATCCACGCGACTCCATGGGGCACAGGAGGAGTGTGTCTGTCACCCTCTCAAGATGTCATCTGCGCCGCGCAGCCTAGGATTTTGCAACTTTCTGCCTCCTCTTGGCCAGGGCCACACCTCTCCTGCTCAGCGGCCTCACAGGAGCGTCCTGGGCCTGCTCTTAGTGGGAGCTTCCTCCTCTTTCCCCTCCATGGGGCAGTGGTAGGGGCGGGGGGGAGGGGGGCTTGAGCTCCTTCACAGTGCTATAGCCAGAACTACTTTTGTCCACTGTTTCTAGTGCATTCCAAGGTAGCCGTACACCTGACATGAAGATTCTCTGAATTACTAATATTGGTTACAGAACTACCCAACCCATTTATTTCATTCATGCACTTGAAGTCCTCCTCTACCCAGAGTGGGGGCCCCAAGCCACTCAGCTGCCCCTCCTCACCCTGCAGGACCGGGGTCCCCTGCCCAGTCCCAACTTCGGTCCCACCCTCTGCGGCACCCCTGCTCACGGGACAGGCCCCTGAGCACAGGGATTCACAGAGCACTGAGGAGCCAGGAGGGGCGCACTCCTGCAAACTGCCATGAGCAGGTCTCACACAACCTCAGGAGGAGCACTTGGGGTCCCAGGGAGTGACCTGCGTACCTCTGAATACAGCCAACGCCACTGTTGACGCTGAAGGCATGGAAACACAGTGCACATGGTGACAGGGGCCGTGCAAAAGGGAGGTGGAAGGAGGGCGAGAAAAGGGGGACAGTGACCCAACCCTCGGTCAGCCCCATGGGCTGCTCGGGTTTGTAGGACAGAGGGGCTATGGGAGAAAGCCTGGTCCAGCTCTCTTCACAGGCTCTTGGAGAGAACAAAGGCATAAAGCACCTGCTCAGGGCGGGGGTGAGCTGGGCCCTGGGCCGGAGCAGGGGCTGGAGAGAGCAGGAGACACAGGCAAAGGCCGTGCTGGCTCAGGGGGAGGCCGGTGCACTGACACACACACTCCTGCAGAGGGTGCCGAGGAGCCAGTGGCCTGTGCAGCTGCTGCTTGGGGGGTTTGCTTGGCTTGGCAACCTCACCCCACCCACAGACGGCAGGTGTCGGCTTCTTTCACTTCCTTCTCTCTTCCCTCCCTTTTCTTTTGCTTTTTTCTTTTCTTTTTGTTCTTCCTTTTCTTTCTTCTTCAACTGAAGTGAAAATCTGTAACATAAAAGCACACCGTTGGTGTAAGGGTACTTCAAAAGATAAGTGTAAAATATGACAAAATAAATTTATTGTTGGTGCAAAAATTTTGTAATAACGCATATGATGGGTCTTCAGAAAGTTCACAAAAGGGGCTAGCGTGGGGTGCAGGGGGTTAAACTGCTGCTTGAGACACAAGCATCCCACACTGGGACACTGGTTCAAGTCCTGGCTGCTCCAGTTTGGATCCAGCT
The DNA here is from genome assembly GCF_051225735.1 of Oryctolagus cuniculus. NCBI lineage: Eukaryota > Metazoa > Chordata > Mammalia > Lagomorpha > Leporidae > Oryctolagus > Oryctolagus cuniculus. Next base: position 2,129,475 of record NC_142872.1, on the reverse strand, counting down.
CTCTGCTAATGGCCTGGGAGAGCAGCAGATGATGACTCAAGTGCTTGGGCTCCTGCCGCCCATGTGGGAGACCAGGATGGAGTTCCAGGCTCCTGGTTCCAGCCATGGCTGTTGCTGCCCTTTAGGGAGTGAACCAGCAGATGGAAGATTCTCTCTCGCCTCTCTCTCTCTCTCATCTTTTATTGAAAGGTTCATGAAAATGTGTATTATGAAAAACCATGCGTAACTTTTTGAAGCACGTTCACAATTCCAAAGTGTTTTTATTTTCCTAAAGTAAAATCCCCAGCCTGTTAAAATCAGGTAGACATTAGCCTATGTGTGTACGAGGGGCCACAGAAAAATGGTGATTTCTGGAAGGAAACAGAAATTTTTGTGTGGTCGAATGAGGGAGAAACGTGACAGCAAGCAAAGCCTTGCTTTTGTGCCCAGACCTCGCAAGGAGGGTCCCAGCCCCAGCTTGGGTGGGCGGGGGGGGCAGCTTACAGGGCTCTGCCCCACCTTGCTCGGGGGGCTCTTGGGCGACCGTGGAGCTGGGGAGGAATTTCAGGAACTCTCAGCCAGAGAGCCCTCCATGGGGAGCACAAATGGAGGGTCCCCCACATCCACGAGAACACCAGCGTGAATGCAGACCGGGCCGGCTTGTGCCGTGCGCCCTTGGCATCACACTGGGCATCGTGCCTCCTGCTGCTGCATCTCAGCCTGCAGACCCTCAGAGCAGCTGAGCAGGCGCAGGTCACAGGCCCTTCTCCCCCACCCCATCTCCTCAGCCCCGTCCGGTCATCTCCTGGCCAGAATCACACGGTGTGGTCCTGTCCTGGGGGTCAGTCTGCAAACACAGGGAGGCGGCCGTGGGCCATGTCCAGGCAGCAGGCCCCGCTCTTCCCTCACCCCCTCCCCGAGTGCATGGGGCTCTTGGTCTCTTGGACAAGCGTCGCCCTCTGCTCCTGTCTGAGGAGCCATGGTGAAGCCCCCATCCTCCTTCCCATCTCACAAGGACGGCGAGGCCTGGGGGATGATGGTTGGGCACAGGCGCCCCCTGCACAGGCTCACAGGGACACCACCTGGGGAGGGCCGGGGGCTGGGCCCGGAGCCCTCAGCACTGACTGCTGACGCGGGCCCTGGCCTCATGCTGGCCAGCAGCCCTTCCCTGTGTGCTGTGTGTCTGTTCCCATAGAGCCTTGCCAGGCATGCCCCAGTATCTCCATCAATGAGGAGAGAAGAGGAAGCTTGACACTTGGCTGTGGGAGATCCGACCCCAGAAGCAGCCCCAGGGAGGCTTCCCTCAAGGACCCCACAGCCACAGGGACAGGGAGGGGACAGGAAGGAGGTGGCCTGAATTTCACCATCCCTGGAGTCTCCGCAGGCAGTGCCAGAATTGGGCAGATTTCAACACCATGGTAAACAACTTTCCCCAAGGAACTGGACAGGTCTGCAGGTCCTAGATAAGTAAGGGACTTTATCTGAGTTCCCCAGCTTCTATCCTTGGCTGGGACCCATGTGGAAAGTCCCCTGTCCTTCTTAGGTTCCCGGTGGAGGCCAAAGCTGGCCCTGGTGGCCATCCTCGTGTCACCTCACCTGGCCAGGGCCTCTGCCCTTATCTCCTGGTGCCAGCATCGTCCACTTCTGCTGACCACACCCCCAGGAAGCACTTGTGTGTGTGTGTGTGTGTGTGTGTGTGTTGCAACTGCCAAAACAGCACAGCTGGTTATTTTTGCAAAACAGAAAAATAAACGTAGCAGGAGGATTCAGTGGAAGCCTGGAGCTTGGCTGCTCCCAGGGACTGCCCCCCCGCCTCTGGCAAATGCAAGACTCTCCTGGAATCACCAGATTTCCTGGAAGCTGGCCGCGGATCACCACTAGGTGAGGATTTCTGTTACCCCGGCTCCGTGGGGCCTCTGCTCTGCTCTCTCTTCAGCCTCGAGGGACAGGGAGCCCCCAGGGGAACCCCCAAAGACTTTCCTGCAGCCGCAGAGTGTGTGGCTCCACCGAGCACCCTGATGACCAGAGGCCTGGAGTACGGCAACTTGCCGGCCAGGGCTCAGGAACCTCCTGCCCCCGTCCCCAGGGAGACAACAGGGAAGGGGGGATCCTGTCCCCCAGGGAGACGACAGGGAAGGGGGACTCCTGTTCCTATCCCCCAGGGAGACCACAGGAAAGGGGGGCTCCTGTCCCTATCCCCCAGGGAGACAACAGGGAATGGGGGTTCCTGTCCCCTAGGGAGGTGACAGGGAAGGGGGGCTCCTGAAGGGGAGCTCCTGTACCTGTCCTCCAGGGAGGAGACAGGGAAGTAGGGTGTGGGGGCTCTGGACGCAGTTCCGATCTCGGTGAGGAGGTGAGAGGGGCCCCCGTGGTGGAAGGATGCAAGGCTGAGCCCTGTCAGGGCCGTGAGCGGTGACTCTTCCTTCCTCCCATCAGCTCCTGACAGTGCTCCTCTCCCACCTGGGCCAGGCGGGCACCTCAGAGCCCTCTGTGCCCAGGGCCATGGCAAAGGCAGGCAGTGGGGGTGTCTTCCTGCACAGCTGCGCCGTCTCCCTCCTCGCCCTGCAGCTCCTGCCAGCTGGGGAAGGTGAGAGTCCGCCCCGCAGAGGGGCCCGGGGAGCCCAGCCGGGTGGCCTGGGAGACAGGCGGGTGGGCACCAACTCCCTGACCCATGCCTCACCTCGCCCTTCGCTCCTGCCTCCCAAGGGAAAGCCGATTTCAAGGTCCTTGGGCCAGACGGCCCCATCCTGGCCACCGTGGGGGAAGACGCATTGCTGCCCTGCAGACTGTCCCTCAACCTCAGCGCGGAGGACATGGAGCTGAGGTGGTACAGGAGCCGGCCCTCGCCCGCTGTGTACCTGCACAGGCGCGGAGCACAGGTGTCCAGAGAGCAGATGGCAGAGTACCGGGGGAGGACGACTTTCCTGGGCGACCACCTGGCCAGGGGCGAAGCTGTGCTGGGGATTCACAACGTCACTGTGTATGACAACGGGACCTACCCCTGCCTCTTCAGGGACGGGGAGCCTCACAGCGAGACCACCCTGGCGCTGCAGGTGGCAGGTGAGGGCTGCCTCAGCCTCCGCCTCCCTGGGAGCGCCTCTCCCAAGTTCCCGGTCCCAGCTCCAGGCTTGGGCTACCATCCACAGTGCGCAGTGTGGGAGCGTCCCCACGTCCTCACATCCCCACCTGCCCACGCTGTGTCCCAGGAGGTGCAGCCTGCCTTCCCACCATTACTGGGAAAGGCAGAAGGCAGGGAGCCAGGGAAGGAGAGGACCAGCTGGGGAGAGGGAGGGGAGACAGAGTGCAGAGGGGAAGGGGAGACAGGAAGGGAGACAGGGACAGGCCAGGGCGGGCAGAGGAGCTGGGGACGTGGAGGGGGCATTCTGCTCTGCAGTCAGCCCTGCCTGGGCTCCTTCCTGTTCCCCACCCTTCCCGACTTGCAACACGGGAAACTCCCGCTGACTCTCCAAGACTCTTTTCTGCTCTGTTGTATGTAGGTGATTGGTGAAACTATGCAAGCACCTCTGGAACCCTCATAACACATCTGGCATTGGCAGCATCCCTGGACTGAGGCTCTGTGTCTCCCCCAGGGCTGGGCTTGGAGCCCAGAATCCATGTGACCGAGGACCTGGACAAGGGCATCCGAGCCGAGTGCACCTCAGCAGGCTAGTACCCAGAGCCTCACGTGGAGTGGAGAGACTTCAGGGGGCATGCAGTGCCGGCTGTGACCCGTTTCTCAGCCTCAGCCACCACTGGCCTCTTGGCTGTGCTGTCCAGGGTGGCCGTCCCAGACAGGAGCATGGGGGGGTCTCACCTGCTCCATCTCCAGCCCCCTGCTCCATGAGAGGAAGGTAGCTGAGAGCCACCTGCCCGGTGAGTGTTCTGTGTGGCTCCAAGCACGGGTGTGTGTGGCCCTGTGTGACGGGACACTGGAGCTTCTGTCTGTGGCCCTGCAGTGGGAGAGGGGAGGGTCCTGGGTGTTGACTGCGAGGGCGGAGTACAGATGGGGGTGCAGACAGCCACTGGGCAGAGAGACCGAGAAAGTTGTGCCCTGACATCGGCTTCCTGTTTGGTTCTTTCCATGTCTCTGGTTTCATAGCAAATTGGAGCAGGATGCATGTAGATGTCCCAGCACACAGTTGCTCCCCACAGCAGGAGAGGTGTGAGTGTCACAGCTGCCAGCACCAGCGTCCCCCAGAGTCCACAGTTCAGCTAAGGGTTGGACCCCATGGGTCTGGACAGATCTGTCTGCCTGAGTCCACCAGCACAGCTGCTGCCCTGAGAGCCCCCCGTGTCCCCCCCAGCCCCTCCCCTCTTATTGCTCGTGGTCTCTACAGTTCCCAGAGCGAGAGCCCAGTGGATGGTGTCCTCCGCAGCCCCCTCCTTGAACTGCACCTGCATTTCCTGCACGTCCGCCCACGGCTCCCTGCTCTTCCTTTTGCCCTAAGTCCACCCCTGGTGTCACTCACACACTGCACCTGCCCATGCATTCTTGGCTGTGTCCAGGTTTAACTTTTCCCAGACCATCCTCTCTGGCTTCTCGGGCACCACGTCCACCGCGTGGTCCTACATTTCTATCACGGCTCGTACACAAGTGTCTGTCCCCGGATGACCTGGTCCCCCTCAGCTCTGCCATAGGGCAGCTTCTGGCCCCTGGAGCTCACTCCTCCCAGCTCTGCTGCTGGGGAAATCCGAGAAGAGAGTGGGGAGGCTGGGGGGCAGAGGACAGGGCAGCTGCTTCCCGCTCATAGGCAGGGTCCTCTCCTGGGTCCCATTTATTATGGGAGCTCCACTTCATGATGTATCACGTCACAAAAGCCCCAGCTCACTGTGGGGTGACGGTCCCAGCTCCTGACACCAGCACTCTGGGGTGAGGGTCCCAGCTCCTGACTCCCACTGTGGGGTGAGGGTCCCAGCTCCTGACACCAGCACTCTGGGGCGAGGGTCCCAGCTCCTGACACCAGCACTCTGGGGTGAGGGTCCCAGCTCCTGACTCTCACTGTGAGGTGAGGGTCCTAGCTCCTGATTCCCACTGTGGGGTGAGGGTCCCAGCTCCTGACTCTCACTGTGGGGTGAAGTCCCAGCTCCTGACACCAGCACTCTGGGGTGAGGGCCCCACCACGTTTGGGAAGACCCTCCCTCAGACCCGGCCCCATCGTGCATGTGAATGAGCATCCATTTCTGAACTGTTTCAGAGCAGGCTGGAGACCTGGTACCCCTGACTCAGATCCTGCAGCAGGGCCTGAGACAGGGACTCTCATCCCGATGTGCTTGGATCCCCAGGGTCCCCGTGGGCCTCCCTCTCAGGACGGCCCCACCCTCCGCGTGGAGGATGCCCCTGTTTCTGATCCTCATTGTGCTGGGGCTCATCATAGCTGGGGGTCTCTGCCTCTGCCCGAAGCTGAACCGGGAAGAGAGCGAGGAGCAGCCGGAGAAAGGGAGGCAGCAGGAAGAACAGGAGCTGGGGCCTGGAGCCAGCTGCGACAGGATTGAGCCATTCCAGGGTGAGTGGGAGTGGGGAGCTGGGCAGGACCCCCGCTGTCACTCACCTGGGCCTTCTGAACCAGCTTTGTTCTGTCCTGGGGTGGGGCAGGGGCTTGTGGAGGGGCCGGCTGCCTGGCAAGAACCTGCAGTCTCAGGCTTCACACTGTTCTTCCCGCCTGGTCCCCCTGGTTGTCCTCCCTGATGGACACAGGGGCATCTGAGCTTGAGGCTATAGTGACTGCCCGGGCTGGGGAATGGGCTCCTTTAGCTGTCCCAGGTGGCTCCCTGGATCGGCCTCTACTGTGTTGTGGGGATGGCACCATGGTGGGAGGAGAGGCAGACAGGAAGGAGAGGGCACAGCAGCCCCTAAAGGAGCCAGCCGGGTGCCACGAGAACACCCCTCCTTCCTGAGGGCAGCACACACAGCGGCTGTGCATTGGCCCCTCACAGGCCCACCACCTCCACACCAGGACCGCGGCCAGCACAGGAGGCCCCGGGGGCACCGTCAGAGCCTGTCCAGCCTGGCAGTGCGGGCTGCAGCCTCGGCGTGAGCTCCTTGGAGTCCAGGGACGGGGCGTGTTCTGTGACAGGTGATGCCAGGGGAACTCAGTGAGCTCTCGTGCGATTTCGCTGCTTCCAGAACACGAGGCTGGGCTGGGTTTCCATCAGCCAGACCCCAAGACACCACAGCCTCCTGCATCACTGCAGAAACAAGTCCCTCCATCGGAAATGGCCGGTGGGGGTGGAGTCCTTGGAGCCAGGTGCCCCAGGGGACAAGGAGAGGACAGGAGCCCCTTCTTCTAGGGCGGTGGGCATGGTTTCCCTCCCACACTCATTTCTGACAGAGTGAGAAGCCCAGAGTTACTCAAGAGGATGCTGGACAGGGGTGGGTGAGAGCACAGGTGTCCTGAGGCTTGTCCTCAGGCGTGAGTGCATGTGTGCAGGCGTGTGGGTGTGTGTGAGCAGTGTCCAGGCCTTGCATGAGCATGTGCACGAGGTCATGTGTGTGCACATGGAGGTGGTATACACGCATACATGTGTGCATTGTAATGTGTGTGCATTGTAAAGTGTGTGCATGGGTGTGTGTTCCCATCTAAAAGAGCACAGGTTTCATGTCAGACGCTGGGAAGTGGGCACAGAGGCCTGGGAAGGAAGACCCTGGCTCCTTTTGCTCTTGCAAAGTCCAAGGAGAGGCAAATACACAGGTGCACACACATGCTGGCATGCGCTCTTGCACACAGACACATGCACACATGCTAGAGTGCTCTCTCACACACACATATACACAAGATGGCGCTGGCATACTCTCACACAGACACACACATTGGTTTACTCTCACAATGCACACACATGCTGGCGTGCTCTCTCACACACAGAAATGTTTGTGTGCTCCCTCACACATAGACACACATGCACACACACTGGCACTGTCACACACACAGGTACACACTGGCATGCTCTCTCACACACACATCACACCCACACACTGGCACTGTCTCACAGACACACACACACACACTCTGTGCACTCAGCCAGGTCTCTGCCACCCCAGAAGCAGATCCCTATCACCTGCTTGGGCTGATGGCTGGCAGGAACACAGGAAGAGTACAGGGGTCCCATTGTGGGGCAGACCCTGACATTCCTGTGCATGAGGGACGGCGGACCCACCCCTGATGCCTGTCCCTGGCCTCTTTCCATAGTGAGTCCCTCGCTGGACCCCACCACAGCCAGCCCCAGGCTCTCCCTGTCTGAGGATCAGAAGAGCATGAGGCGGCTGCTCTTCGACCAGGACCTGCCCCCCTGTGCCAGTAGCTTTGATCAGGACCCCTGTGTGCTGGCCTGGGAGCAGTTCTTTGCCGGGCAGTACTACTGGGAGGTCGAGGTGGGGGATGGGAAGGCCTGGACACTGGGCATGTGTCTGGGCAGTGTGGGCCGGGAGGGCAGGGTCCCCAAGGCCCCCCAGCATGGCCTCTGGGTAGTGGAGTATTACGAGGAGCGACTCCAGGCCCTGTGCTATCCCAGGACGTGGCTCTGGCCTCTCTGGTGCCTCTGTCGGGTGGGCATTTTCCTGGATTGTGATGGGAGATTTTCTTCTAAAAAATATTTCCTTATTAGATAGGCAGAGGGACAGAGACAGAGAGAACAAGCTCCCATCTGATCTTTCACTCCTGAAATATCCTGACTCTGGGAGCCAGGGACCCAATCCCAGTCTCCCATGTGCGAATCCCATTTCTGGGGTCATCACTGTGGACTGCCGGAGTCTGCGTTAGCAGGAAGCTGAACCAGGAGGCAGAGCTAGGGATCCAACACATGCTCTCTGAGGTGGGCCACAGGTTTCCCGAACAGTGTCTTATCTGCCAAGCCAAACCCCTGCCCCTAAGGTTTTATTTATTTATTTTTTTAATTTTAAAGTTGGAATAGTGTTGGCCTTTCTGTTACAGTACTGAAAACATAGGCACAATTAAAACGACAAGCCCGGGGTGCAAGCTTGGCTCAGCGGTTACAACATCGCTTGGATGCCTGCATCCCAGATCATGGTGCTGGGTTCAAGTCCCAGCTCTGTTCCTGGGAGATGCCAGCTTCCTGCTGATTGAACCCTGGGAGACAGCAGGTGATGGCTCAAGTACCTGGGCCCGTGCCACCCACCTAGAGACCCACGGAGTTTCTGATTCCAGCCTGACCCAGCGCTGGCTACTGGGGCATCTGGGGAGTGAACCAGTGGATGGGAGATGAAGCTCTGCACCTCCCTCCCTGCTCCTCCAACCTCCCCCTCCTTCCCTCTTTCCTCCCCCTCCAGCTTCCATATAAAATGAATACAACTAAGTAAATAAGTAAACCTCAAGACACTTTAAAAGAAAAAAAGGAGCCCCTTGGAAAATGGTAGGAAAAAGAAGTAAGTGAGCTAACAAGATGGACCCAGATTGGCCAATGCAGCTGTGAAGGTTATTGAACTACTGTTAACTTTCTCTGGTGTTACAGAGCAGTTTCTCAGCCATGGCATTAATATTTTGTCCATATCATTCTCTGTCATGTGGGGCTATGTGTGCACTTTATGCTATGGGGCTGTGTGCATTTCCTTTTAATTTGTTATTTAATTATTTTTTTTAAATTTTTGACAGGCAGAGTTAGACAGTGAGAGAAAGAGACAGAGAGAAAGATCTTCCTTCAGTACGTTCACCCTCCAAATGCCCTCCGTGGCCAGTGTGCTGTGCCGATCCGAAGCCAGGAGTTAGGTGCTGCCTCCTGGTCTCCCATGTGGGTGCAGGGCCCAAGCATTTGGGCCATCCTCCACTGCCTTCCCGGGCCAGAGCAGAGAGCTGGACTGGAAGAGGAACAACTGGGACAGAACCGGTGCCCCAACCAGGACTGGAACCCAGGGTACCAGCGCCGCAGGCAGAGGATTACTCTAGTGAGCCACAGTGCCAGCCTATTTAATTATTTTTTAATTTATTTGAAAAGCAGAGTTAGAGGGATGAGAGAGATAGAGAAAGAGAGTGAGAGTGAGAGCAAGAGACCGAGAGCGAGAGAGAGACAGATCCTCCATCAGCTGGTTTACTCCCCAAATGGCCACAATGGCCAGGGCTGTGCCAGGCCAAAGCCAGGAGGCTGGAGCTTCTTCCAGGTCTCCTACAAGCACTTGGGTCATCTCCCACTGCTTTCCCGGGTGCATTAAAGGGAGCTGGATTGGAAGTGCAGCAGCTGGGTGTTGCAGCACGCCCAAGCAGGATGCCGGCATCACTGTGCCACCATGCCTGCCCCTGTCTGCCTTGCTCTGGACCCTCCCCTCCCTCTGGGTGCCCTGCACACAGTGACCAGCCAGCCTGCCTTCTGCGCCGTGCTCCTCCTGACTCATTCTCGCTGGTGCACATGCGTCTGTCCCTGGAGGCTGCCTGTGGGTTACCTCACCCCTTCGCTGGGTGCATCAGTGCTGCCCTTGCTGCATCCCTTCTCAGGGGGGTGCAGGGAGCCGATGCCCACCTCACTCTACGCCTTCAGAGTAGACTGGGAGTGAGCACCATGGTGGACTGCGGGTGTCACAGGGAGCACTGGGAGTAGCCGAGCTCACTGCTGGCAGAAGAGGGGGCCCTGCCTTCTGCTTTCCTGATATTTCTGCTTTTCCTACCCTGTAATGGAGTTGCTCTCACCTCTCAGTTTCTCATAGTACGGATGGCTGTGCAGAGTAGGGGTGACTCCTGTGCAGCCAGGGTCAGCAGTCCAGTACCTCCTCTCGTTGGGAGTGGGTGGGAATGCTTGGCTATCCTGGCCTGTGGAGGTGAGACCGTGGGAGGTGTGCAGTGTGTGAAAAGGCACCGAGGAGATCCTCAGGCCATGGGCGCAGGGCAGTGTGGGAGCCAACTGCACTTAGGCAGGATCAACTCGGGTTGCATGTGCTGTGGGTTGTATGTTCTCGAGTGACAAGTCACGAAAGAAGAAGACTTCTTGTCATGTGGTATAAAGGATGTGTCCTGTCATGGCTGTTGGCGTTGACCTTGGTCACATGGCTGAGGCAGTGCTCTGCAGGCTTCCTCACCCCGTGGTCACTGCTGTCCTGTCACACGCCACAAGGTGGGAGGAAGCTGCATCCTGACGCCATCTCATCCCTTCTGTTTTCTTCTGCACCTACTCTCTGATGTTTGCTTGTTTCCCAGGTGTCCCCAGGGCGTCTTCACGCATCCATCAGCACTTCAGTGTATACCTGAGAGTGCTGCACTTACACCTCTCCTGATTGTTAGAGGTAGACATTAGATGCGTTTCTCCCACTCCTGGAGGACACGCTTTCAAAAGCACTGCCCTGTGTGTGTCTCCGCTGTGCCTCATGCAAAATTCTCACATTTAACAAAAACTGCAATAGTCTTACGTTTGTAAGATACTGGCCACAACCCTTGTGACAGGTGACAAAAGTTCACCACTTTTCACCCCTATGGTCTCTTAGGAGGCAGACTTTTTTTTTTTAAGTTTTTTTTTTTTTAATTTGACAGGTAAAATTACAGACAGTGAGAGAGAGAGAAAGAAAGGTCTTCCTTTCATTGGTTCACTCCCCAAATGGCCGCTATGGCCGGAGCTACAAAAATTGGAAGCCAGGAGCCAGGTGCTTCCTTCTGGTTTCCCAGGCGTGTGCAGGGGCCCAAGCACCTGGGCTATCCTCCTCTGCCTTTCTGGGCCACAGCAGAGAGCTGGACTGGAAGAAGAGCAACAGGGACTAGAACCTGGCGCCCATATGGGATGCCGGTGCCACAGGTTGAGGGTTAGCCTAGTGTACCATTGCACCGGCCCCAGGAGGTAGACTTTCAACAGAGGCACATCTTTGCCAGGGGACTCGGTCTCAGTTAAAACATGTTCTCCTATGTCCTTCCAACATGCAGCCTTCCCCGCCCCATTCACTTCCAAAACCAGGAAAGGTTCCTAATGATGGGAACAGGGAGGTCTGAGGGCAGCTGTTCCCAGCCCCCGCCTTCCTCCTGGGGGAAGAACACAGCCCCAGCCCGCTCCTCTGCCTGGCTCTGTTGGCCGCCCCTGACTGCAGCGTCTAACCCCAGTCCTGGAAAGTGGGTGAGGGGAAATGAATCTTCCTGGGTGCATGGCTGAGAAGGCAAGGCCTGCTTCTGGCTCCTTAAGATGGGGTCTTTTGGAGGGAAATTAAAAACAAAATGCTCTAATTATTGTACCCCAAGGTTATTTTTCTCTGAAACTCTAATTCTGTGGTTGAGAAGCAGAATTTGTCACTTTCGTTCTCAAGGGACAGCACCTTGAACACGGATCACCACGGGACTTCTATAGCTTTACTCAAACCCTTTCAGTTCTGGTGAAACAGATGTGGCATCTTGCAAGTTAGCAGCTTCCCCTGCCATCTGCATCTATTACCATACCTCACCCAAGAAAATGTCACGTGGGAATAATGGTACTCTCATTTCCATTATGATTTCATGCATTTTCCTGTCTTAGTTCTTACACCCCAGATTTACAAGGTGATACAAAAATCTTACAAAGAACGAGAACTTAGAGTTTTCGTAATGTATGCTTCACACCGAGTATGTGTCCCTAATGTTATAAAAAAAACTCAAAAGACAACCCACGTCAATGTACTACTATTTTGCTTGGACAAGCTAGTTTGCTTATATCAAAAACTCCTGTTCCCCTCCTGCATGAGAAAGGAGAGCTCCTGCACCCAGTGTTTCCCTTGATAGGTCTGATTTTGTCTTCCAGGTGTTTCCCCTTTGTTTTCTCCCCGCTGGAACCAAAGAAGCATCCCTGTCACTCTGTGGTGCACTTGGAGCCATGATCAGAACACCTGCCATGCTGCAGGAATGGAGAGCCCTGCAGTCTGGGGGCCGGCACACAGCACACCTCCCCATCACACCGTAGGGAGTTTACCTCCTTTCCACTTTCTCAGCAGACTCTCCCTCACCTCCTTGTTCCGGAGCATGTAGATGAAGGGGTTGAGAACGGGGGTCACCACGGTGTTCAGGATGTGGATGGCCTTGCTCAGGTCCAGGGCGTTCTTGATGGAGGTTCGCACATGCAGGAAGATGGTGGACCTGTACCACAGGAGGACCACAGTGAGGTGGGAGGAACACGTGGAGAAGGCCTTGCTCCGGCCACTGGCCGAGGGGATCCTGAGGATGGTGCTGATGATGTAGACGTAGGAGACCAGGGAGATGAGGCATGAACTCAGGATGACCACACAGGCGATCACGAAGGCCACGATCTCCACGGCTTGTGTGCTGGTGCAGGCCAGGGCGATCCAGGGCGCGATGTCACAGAAGTGGTTGATGGCACGGGGACCGCAAAAGGACAGGCTGCTGACGAGGGCAGTGGGTGCCACGATGGGCAGGAAGCCACAGGCCCAGCAGCCCAGGGCCAGCAGCAAGGAGAGCAGGCTGCTCATGATGGCCACGTAGTGCACTGGGATGCCAGCACCACAGGCGGTGGCCCTACCCACCAGCCCCCACACTCTGTGTTTAGACTCTGAAAACTTGATGCCACAGCCAGCCCTTTGCAAGAGATTAGGCTAATTGGAGACACTAAGTTCTGTGAGCCTCGTATTCACCTAACACACAGACCAAACCTCCAGATTTCTGCAAGTGTGCACTTGGCCTAGAATGGAGAATTCTCACACTCATGGGAACATCATTCTTCTTCTTAGATTAATTAATTTATTTTTTAAGGCAGAGTTGGAGAGGGAGAGGGAGAGGGAGGGGGAGGGGGAGGGGGATGGGGAATGGAAGGGGAAGGGGGAAGGGAAGGGGGAAGAGGAGAGGGAATGTCCATCCATTGGTTCACTCCCCAGTTGTCCGAAAAGGCCAGGGCTAAGCCAGGCTGAAGCTAGGAGTCAGGAGTCTCATCTGGGTCACCCATGTGGGAGGCAGGGCCCCAAGCACTTGGGCCATCTTCTGATGACTTTCCTGGGTCATTAGTAGGGAGCTGGATCAGAAGTAGAGCAGCAAGGAGAGGATCCAGCATGTATATGGGATACCGGCATCCCTGGTTGCAGCTTTACTGCTAAGCCACAGCGCCAGCCCGGAGCCCAACCATTTTTAACAGTGCAAAGTGGAGGAGATGGAGCAGTCCTCATGGCTGCATCATAGAGCCAATGAGTTCCCGACCCATGAGTCACAGTGCCTGCCCATTTCTGAGAAGCCTCAATGGCTTCCCACTTAAAAGCTAAGCTGCAAAGCCTTGGAATTGTTTCTCCTTAATCACAGGGATGGCATCAAATAGCTTCAGTTGGATCTACAATCAGGCAGGACCATGACCTTCAAAGGAAGCCACAGCTCCTCTTCCTTTCTCTGTCACACTCGGGAGGCTGCTGAAAAGCTGCAGCTGTGACCAGGAGTAAATTATGGAGCTAGGTCTGTGGGGGCGGGGGGTTCAAAAGTGTTTCTCTGACTTCTCCTTGAATGCCAGTCATGGAGGATTGATTGCAGTCGCCCTACTTAGAGTGACTACCTATTTTATCCATGAAATCCCAAGTTTTCCATCATGCAAATATTTCATTGACATTTATTTCAAAGTTATCCTAGTTTATTGCTCAATTCAGTCTTTATAGTTATTCTAAATTTAGGAGGATGGGACATAATGGGCTGATTCTGCTGTAAATTAAGTATTTCTGTTGCAGATTAAGGTGGAAATACCATCCTGAACCTGTATATCAAAAACATTAACGAATGACCATGCACACAATTGATTTGAAATTGTTTGTATCACCTGCTACAAGCAGCAGAATGTTAAAAGGTTATTGAAAAGTATAGATAACAATGGTTTAAACTGTTCATGTGATCGAATAGTCTATTCTGGGGTCACTGGTACCAACAACACTGCATTACTTTTGGTGAATCTATGCATACTATGAGGGAAAACATTTATTTACATACAGAATGTCAAGTCACTCAAAATCTTCTTTCTACCTAGTTATGTTGCATGAGGGTGCTGAGCTCGGAGTAGGATTGTAGGATTTTAGGAACTCAGCAAACAGAAATGAGCACCTGGTCGTCAGGGCCAGAGTTACATGGACTGCACGGAGAGAAAGACAAGGCTGGGCAGGGTTTGCCAAGAGCCTCGGCACTCTGGCGCCCGCTGTTGGCTTCCAAAGCCCTACAGTGGCAAACTCAAATGTTCCCCCCCCACTGCTGTAAACACAGTCCATGCAGGCATATTGATCACTGTTTTGCACACTCCCTGAAACTGCCCAGGACGCCTGCAGGCCTCAGATAACACAGACTGCAGACTCCTCAGCTCACTGTGCTGCTCAGCTCCCCTGCAATGCCCTTCCCTGGGGTCCTCTTGCCCCCTTCTGTGCCTAGTGACCCTGGCCCCAGGGTCCTTGGGCTGGGGGGTGTCCTGCTAGAGGACACCCATTGGCTCCATTAGAGCCTGTGGAAACATCCTCCAAAGGCAGTGTTGTGCTGCCTCATCAGTGGGCAAATTCCCCAAAGTCACAGCTGGAAGTGACAAGAGGCCCTGTTTACAAACATCAGGATTTCTTTCTCACTGAAATGTAACACAGCTGGTGAATGATCTGTTAAACAATGGGGAATCAATGAGGAGTTTTAATCCAGATATTTCTAGTTGCCTGGAAGTGAGTGGGAAAGGGTTGGTGTTAGGAGGGGCTGAATTCAGAGCAGGTGAGGAGTCCTCTGGTTCCTCTGGTGTTCCTGACCTGCTGGTCCTCCCTCCATGTTCCTCCTTCCTCTGTCTCCCCAGTTCCTGCCGTGCCCCCAGGTGGCCCAGGCACTCCCTGCTGCTCCCTGAGTGCAGGTGGAAGTGCTGTGTAAACACAGGGCTCTCCAGGCAGTGTTGAGCCAAGTTTATGCCCCAGCTTGTGCTTGGCTGTTTGAGCTGGTCGTAGTATGAATGAGCCATTCTTTATGATTCTGTATGCGTCTCTCCTCCCTTCCATACTGGAGGCCACACTGAAGCCGAGTCTGCCCTGGCCCCTTCCATAAGACTGTGTCCTTGGGATGGGTCTGGCATGTAGTAGGGGATTGAAAACATTTTGGGCCGGCGCCTCAGCTCACAAGGCTAATCCTCCACCTGTGGTGCAGGCACACCGGGTTCTAGTCCCAGTCAGGGAACTGGATTCTGTCCCGGTTGCCCCTCTTCGAGGCCAGCTCTCTGCTGTGGCCCGGGAGTGCAGTGGAGGATGGCCCAAGTGCTTGGGCCCTGCACCCGCATGGGAGACCAGGAGAATCTCATGGCTCCTGGCTTCGGATCAGCACAGTGCACCGGCTGCAATGCCCCAGCCAGGGTCTCTCTCTCTCTTTCTCTCTCTCTCTCTCTCACTGTCCACTCTGCCTGTCAAAAAAAAAAAAAAAAAAAAAGAAAGAAAGAAAGAAAGAAAGAAAACATTTGTGGAATTAATGACCAGAGCAATGGGCATGAGAAGTCTTCTCAGCACTGACAGAATCAAAGAAAATACTAAAGGGTCTCGGTTTCCAGTGCACATCTTTTGCCAGCCAGAACTCACAATAGAACACAATAACTTGCAGTTTCCCTCTCACCCCTATAATTGCATTGAAAAAAGATATTAGAAATTCATTCATTAGAAGTTATTACACACAAATACTTGGCACTTCAAAAATACTCATCTATTCTTCCTTGTGCCTAGTAGATATTGTGGATAAATGCCCATTTCACACATATTCTTTTTCATTCCTTCTTTCCATAGCTGTTTAACAAACACCAGTGTCCCATTAGGGTCAGGTCTGCAAGGTCCTAAGGATTTCCCAACAGTTCTTAGAAGTTATAGAGACTTTTGTACCTAAGGCTATTGAAAGAAAAGAGGAATCCCGTACAATCTGAAGCTCACATGTGTGTAGTCACAAGGCCCTGGAATGTTACCATCTTGATTCCCATTAGATGGTAAAAGAAAGCAACCAAGGATAAAATTTCCCCCAGCATGGTTTAACAGAGACCATTCACCTTTGATCGGTTGTTGGCCAGAGACCCCCGCCAGCAGTTGCTCCGCTCTGACCTGTGGGGTCCATCCTGGGCCCACAGGGACATCAGCAGAGCTTCTGTAGCCACCACCCCAGGCCTCACTCAGTCCATCAAGTGTCCTCTGCAGCTTTCCTTATCAAACAACGGAGCTTCCTCTCACTCCAACTCTGTATATACCACACTTCCTCCTCACAACTTTTCTAACAGCCTCTTTGAAGTCTTTGTTCCTCAAGCTGTAGATAACAGGGTTCAGCAGTGGGGTGACCACAGTGTAGAAGACAGAAGCAATCTTGCTGATTTCTGGTGACAGCTGGGCACAGGGGCGCACATACATGGAGATCATAGTGCCGTAGTAGATGGTGACAACAGCCAGGTGGGAGCCGCAGGTGGAGAAGCTCTTCATCCGGCCAGAGGCTGAAGGGATCCTCAGGATGGAGGACACGATGAGCACGTAGGACATGAGGGTCAGGAAGAAGCAGATGCAGAGGACGGCAATGGACAGGACGAAGATGGCCAGCTCGGGAACACGGACACTGGAGCACGACAGCTGCATCAGTGGGTGGAGGTCGCAGAAGAAGTGGTTGATCTGGTTGGGGCCACAGAAGTCCAACGTGGAGATCATCAGGGAAGGCAGAAAGCCCGTGCCAGCGCCCATCAGCCAGGAGGCAGCCATTAGCTTGGTGCAGGTCTCGGGGCTCATGAGGACAGGGTAGTGGAGTGGGCGGCAGATGGCCAGATAGCGGTCGCAGGCCATCATGGCCAGGAGGAAGCACTCGGTAGCCCCAAAGAACACGAAGAAGTAGAGCTGTGCCATGCAGGCGGAGAAGGAGATGGCCCGGCCCCCCGAGAGGAGGCTGGCGAGGAGAAGGGGCACGGTGGTGGACGTGTAGCAGATCTCCAGACAGGAGAGGTGTTTGAGGAAAGAGTACATCGGAGAGTGCAGCAGCTGCTGCTGGCTCACCACAGCGATGACAACAACATTGCCTGCAATGGTGAGAGTGTAGACAGCCAGGAAAATGGCAAAGAGCAGAGTCTGCCACTCAACAATGTTCTGGAACCCTAGGAGCTGAAACTCAGTGACAGCGGACTTGTTCGGGGGCATGGCCATTGCCTACAGGGGACAGAGAAATTGGGGAGAGGCACAGAACACAGAAAAGACGCACAGAACACAAAAGATGCTGATAATATTCATGCTTGGAACTCCAGACAGGATTTCTAATAGTTGATGTCTCTGGGTACAGCTTTCCAGAGGCATGAACCTATAATTCCATGTCTCTTTAACAAGATACAGCTGAACATGACTAAGACCACAGAGGGAGACTGTGTAAGTGCCGTTTTGATTTAATTAAGTAGATAGAATTAGTATCAAGATGGGGTTGGTGCGGATCTTCCCAGAGCTCACACAGGCCCAGGGAGCTGCCACCCTGCTGAACCCCGACTCCCGGCTCACCCTTCCTAACACAGAAGCCCCTGCCTCTTGCCACTTGTGATTTTGCTGGGGTTACCTCCCAGGGCTGACATTACCTCAAATCTCATCGGGATGAGGGAAGCACAGAACTTGGCTCCCAGGAGGCTGGGTCGGCATCAGTGCCACGCAGTGAGATGCAGCTAAGCTCCTGTTTTGCAGCTTTCTTTGAAATTGTATTAAAATAAACAGAATTAAGACAGTTGCTGTTCTTCCATGCAGTCTTACATGGACGAAGCAGCCGCTGACTTCTTGAGAACTCTGTCTTGGTCACTGTTGTTACTAGTGTGGCACACGCTTGCCTCTTGGGGCAGAATTAGTGACAGTTTCCACACCGACAAGCAAAGGTGAGCTGTGCCCCCATAGCTAGGGCTCATTTCCCAGCCTGATGTCCGCAGCCACAACAACCAGACCTGGAGATCTGGGCTGTGGGACGCAGCACCCAGCACGTGCACTACAGGCTGAAGCAAGCTCCTCCTTCTCCCTGGAAACCCCCTTTCCCCCTGCCAGTGCACAGAGCCCTGCGTTGCCCCTGCCCCGGGCTCCGGGTTACTCTCCTCCAACCTAACTTGCACTAGGCTTCCATCATCAGATCTGCAGTTTGCCATCTCCTGCTGGTGCTGGGTTTGGTTGAAGCAGCTGCCTCCCTTCAATAACCATGGGGCGCCTGGGGACCTGCCCTTGAGAGCCCTGCTCCCCAGACACTCTCCTGTGAGCTGCCAATCAGGTGCATGAACAATGAGGTCGGCCTTCCGAGACTTGAATCTGCCCACCAGGGACAGTGGCAGCTCCCATGCTCTGCTGGAAATAGGATTGGAAACACTGAACTTAGGACAGGCCCCGGCAATGCTGAACTGGAAATTGAATCAGACAAGAGTGTTCCTCCAAAATGAAAGAAGTAGGCAGTTAGTGATGGAACAGTTCTGACGACCAAACATGTAGAAGTTACTCTTCACTGAGTAGCTTCTGCCGCCACACTTTACAGGGGTGGCTGTTTGACAACTGTGTACACCTAGGTAAACTAAATAATTCATATCACCGGGAAAACTTAAATTTTGAAGACCCAATCTGTGCTCTTCTGGAATAGGCACAAGAAACCTGAATTTTCTCTCCAAAACCCTTTTAGTCATTTTTAAAATATTTTTTTAAAAACATTTATTTGAAAGGTAAAGTGACAGAGAAAGAGGGGGATAGATAAGATCTTCCCTCTGCTGGCTCACTCCCCAAATGCCCACAGCAGCCAGGGCTCTGCCAGGCTGGATACAGGAGCCAGGAACTCCATCCAGGCCTCCCAGATGGGTGGCGGGGGCTCAAGGATTTGAGCCATCATCTGCTACCTCCCTGGAGCATTAGCAGGGAGCTGGATGGGGAACATGGAGCAGCAGGGACTGAAACGGGGTGTTCTGTGGGCGGGGACAGCCTTCCTGTGAACACCACGGCAGCCGGGGTGATGGAGCCTCGGAACTGTCAATCTTACTGATTTCTCAACTTGACCTTCATAACCTTATTGTTAACTTGTTTTAAGTAACTGCATAGTAATTAATAGTTGCATTGAAGTAAAAATAAACACCCAATGATGCGTAGCACACAAAAACAATATATTCCCTGATATCTTTATTCAAACTTTATCTAAAGTGATATTCCAAAACTCTTCTTTTATATTTCTCGGTAAAGCTGTTTTGAAGGTGCCCTTCACAGGTGCATTATTAACTTGTGCACAGAGAAATCTGAAGTCCTATAACTATCTTTTACCACGGTATTTTTACCCAGTCAGTTACTGGCATTTTATGCTAATAAATGGCTGCCAGAAATCATTAGAACATAAGAGAAATGACCACAGTTCCCTGAGATCACAGCCTAACTTCACTGTAAAATATAGAATACTGCCATTTGTGGAGCATTCGTTGAGTTGGTTTTCAGGGTTGAGTGGCTTGCACACATGACCTCACCCTCACGGTGGTCTGCGTGTCCAGTGTCCACTTAGAAGAAGGAACTCAGAGGCCCAGAAAGAGAGTGATTGGCTCAAGGCCACCAGATCAAAGTACCACAGCACCACCAGTCCCAGCCAGAACAGCTGGCTGTCGGGGCCATACGTGGGGTCTTTGAGGAAGAAGCTAAGCATGGATTTCAAAAATACTTGCACCAGAATGGGCTCATTCTGTTCCCAGGAGCTCTTTAAGGCAACTTCAGTTTGCAAACACAGGTCCTCGTTTCATCTCTAGCCACAGCGAAAGGTGCTTGCTCTCAACGTAATGAAAGGCAAGCCATCTGGTGCTCACCCTGTGAGCACGGGGCCTGCAGACTGCCTGGAGCTCCTGCCTCGGGTTCCGGATCCATGCTCCATGAGGGGTCCAGGTCCATGCTCCATGAGATCCCGGGTCATCAGTGTGCAGTCCATGGACAGCATCGTGGCTTTCAGGGTCGTGCTGGGAGAGCATGATGGAGGCTGGGGGTGCCGCCTCCATTGCAGACAAGACAGCTTGAGAGAGGAGAGAAGTGGTTTTCAGGGAGGAATTACGACTGCAGTTTCATCCTAAAGTTAAAAATGCCATGGACAGGTGGAGGCTTCAGGAAAATGTATTTTGGTCCAGGAAAAGGAAGAATGTTCTGGAACTGAGGCTCCACACCCCTCTGGAGCTGTGGCTGTGCTGTGTTGATCAGGGAAGTGATGTCTTAGAGAGGCAGGTGCCGAAGTGCTTCCTGAAATCTAAGTCTATTCTAATTTCATACACAGAAGCGACTGCACTAACTTGCAGGCGTAGCTGCCTGAGGAGGAGCAAAGTCCATGGGGTGCTGCTGTTTTTGGCCTGCATGCTGCGGGTCCGTGGCCACACGCTGAAGTGGGGGGGCTCTTGCTGGGGTCTACCTAAGGAGCTGCTACACCGGGAGACACAAGTCCAAGACAGCCGTGTTCTGAAGGTCCAGAAGAAGGCAAAACCCCTGCCACCCATGTGGGAGACCACGGTGGGGCTCCTGGTTCTGGGTGTTGGCCTGGCCCAGCCCTGGCTGTTGGGAGCATTTGGAGAGTGAACCAGTAGATGGATGATCTCTCTCTCTCTCCCTCTCTCTCTCCCCCCTCCTGCATCTTTCTCTTTCTGTTGTTTTCTTTTCTTATACATAAACTCAAGAACAGCAACAAGGAACAATAATCAGAGAAGTTGGGGCACAAATGGAGAGGACCCCCAGACAAGAAGGATGGCATGTGTGTGTAGGGAGTTTAGCTAAACTCTTTGGGAGGTTATGTTTGTAAACGTTGGAGTCAGGGAAGGGACGAGGGAGAGAGGGTGTCACACATGGCTGTGACGCCCGACTCATACCCTCTCATTAGGCATCCAGGTCTTGAAGCTGGCTCTGATCACTTCCTCTAAGCCCACGTGTTTTAGGACTGGGCTACATGTGCACAGAGATACCCCAGAGCTGAGAACCCCGTCAAGCAGCCCGGGGTCACAGAGGGACCCCAGAGCTGAGAACCACCTGCCAAGCGGCCTGGGGGCACAGAAGGTGGAAGCCAGGCTGGAGAAACCAAAAAACAGGAGTGACAGTGCCCGGAGCACCCATGCCTCTGCAGGAGCCAGAGCCTTACACATGGACATCCAGGACTAAATTCCTTCCAATCCCACAGGCCTGACCCCAGCCCCTCCCATCCAAGCTTGCCCAGCTGTCTCCCACCTAATCCATGAGCTTTCCCGACCCAGGGAGGCAGCCATGGGTCATGTTCCCAACATCGAGTGAAATCATGTAGAGTGTGTAAACATAGAATGAGATATCATACAGGAACATGTAAACATGGAGATCATTGATGAGTGTAAACATGGAACAAGACATCACATATGAGCATGTAAACATGGACTGAGGTCACGTACAGGTGTGAACATAGAGATCATTTATGAATGTAAACATGGAATGAGGCATCATATGTGAGCATGTAAACATGGAGTGAGGTCATGTACAGGTGTGAACACGGAATGCAGAACATGTGAAATGTGCCAGCTACAGACCTCACGTTGGGCCCCTCAAGCCACCTGTGGGAGACTCCTATGATAAGCTAGCCAGTCCTCTCCATTCTCTTTTGCCCTGGTCCCTCCCACTGGTATTTGCTGAGGGTGCCTGTGTGCCAGGTGCTCTCTGTAGGTATGGAGACACAGCAGTGAACAAAATTAAAAACACCTGGGGTGAGCATTGTGCCACAGTGGTTAGGCTGCTGTACTCCATGTAAGAGTACCTGGGATCCAGTCCCACTTGGGTTCCAACCCAGCTTCCTACTAATACCCTCATGGCAGTGGATGATGGCCGAAGTGCTTGGGTCCCTGCACCAACATGGTAGACCAGGATGGAACTCCCGGCTCCTGGCTTCAGCCTGGCCCTGCCCTGGCCGCTGCGGGCATCAGTGGAATGGAGTAGTGGATGGAAGAGCTCTTGCTCCTTCCCTCCCTCCCTCGCTGCCTTTCAAGCAAAACAGTTAAGTGTTCAAGTAGAACCCTCCCTGTCCTAATGCAGCTAGCCCTCCTCCACTTGTTTTGTCATTTCCTTTCTTTCTTCCTTCTTCACTGAAATGCACATGCCAAGTGCCAGGACCTCTGTTAACTGTACCGCGTCAGCCAGCTCACTCAGTGCTCTGAGCTCCATGTAGAGTGGCAGCCTGGTACCACGGCAGCCAGCTCACTCAGTGCTCTGAGCTCCGTGTAGAGTGGCAGCCTGGTACCGCGTCAGCCAGCTCACTCAGTGCTCTGAGCTCCGTGTAGAGTGGCAGCCTGGTACCATGGCAGCCAGCTCACTCAGTGCTCTGAGCTCCGTGTACAAGTGGCAGCCTGGTACCACGGCAGCCAGCTCACTCAGTGCTCTGAGCTCTGTGTAGAGTGGCAGCCTGGGCATCCTTGCTGTCTGAGGGCTGGCACAGCTGCCTCAAGCCTGCGGCGGGTGGCACGGCCTGCAGTCTGCAGCCAGGGCCTGCTCTCCTTCTTCGAAGCCCTCTGCCCTTTTGCTCTCTTCTCCAAGGCTTCGCTTACCTGTGTTTGTTCTCAGAGTCCATCCATTTTAATGACCCATCTAACCCTTCAGACAGATGGCCTCAAAATCCTTCCGACCCTGCTCCCCGCAGAGCTCCAAGGCAAGACTTTGTTCTTACCATAAACCCTAGACCTTCCAGGAGCTGCCAGGCCTGAGTCATGGACCCGCCTGCCCCCAGCTTTATCTGCAGCCATGCACCAGGCCCTGAGTCCTCCGCTTGCCCTGGAACCGCTGAGTCATGCAGGGGCCTACTGCCCCTCCCCTGCAGCCTCAGAGGGGGTCTCTTCCTCCTTTCCAGCTGATATTCACCCTCACAGGTCAGCTCAGAGGCCCTCAGGGGCTGCCCTGGTCCCTGAGCCGCCTCCCAAGTCTGTTTTTTTCCTGCAGGACTGGCCAGGACTGCGGTGTGTGTCTGCCACATTCTGTGCCAGTCTCTCCCAGCAGCTCACACGGCTCTTTGAGGACAGAGTCCTGCATTCCCTCACTCTGTGCCTTCTGAACCTCTTCACAGCCCCAGAGAAGCACGGCCATGTGCTGAGGAATGGCGGAGGCCTGCAGGCTCCTGCCCCACCCATGGCTTCAAACTCACGCACACCACAGTTGTGCTCAGTCCTGCTGACAATCATACCTGGGGCTTGTCTGCTCCCTGGGCGCCCTCCCTGACTGTGCCTCCCTCTGGGGATGCCACCCTCTCTGTCCAGCCTCCTGCTCCTGGTCCACAGGGGTAGCGTTGGTGGGCTCTTCTGAAGCATTCCTCTAAGAAATAGCTCAGCCCACATCTGTGCCCCCTCCGAGATTTGCTTTGCACACCCTGGTGCATCTCTTACCAGACCCTCACTGAACTGCGCTGGACAATGGTCTCCTGTTTAGACTTGTTGCTGGGCTGCACACCTGCTGTTAGCATGCTCACAGCCAGTCACAGAAGTGAGTGAGGGGTGCAGGTGCAGCACAACACCCAGGTGAGGGTGTGGGGTGCAGGTGCGGCTGGGGCTACGGCTGGAAGCACCAGGTCCCCAGAGGTGAGGCTCCCAGGGATGTCACTTTGTCGCTGTCTTTCTGGGTGGCAGACTGGCCGGCTTTCACCGGGAGTGGCTCAGTTGGAGTCCAGCCCGGGGCAGCAGATAAACCCGTTGGGCGGAGACTGACAGGGGCAGCGAGGAAGGTCGGGGTGGCCCAGCGAGACAGGGCGGCGGAGCCTGGGTGCGCGGCATGGCCTCGGGGGCGCCCGCAGACCGGCTGCGCGACGAGGCCCGCTGCCCCGTGTGCCTAGACTTCCTGCAGGAGCCGGTCAGCGTGGACTGCGGCCACAGCTTCTGCCGCGCCTGCATCTCTGAGCTGTGCGAGAAGGCAGAGAGCTCGCGCGGTGGCGTCTACGCCTGCCCGCAGTGCCGCGGCCCCTTCCGGCCCGCGAGCCTCCGGCCCAACCGGCAGCTGGCCGGCCTGGTGGACAGCGTGCGGCGGCTGGGGCTGGCGGCGGTCCCGGCGGGGGCGCGGCGCTGCGCGCGGCACCGGGAGCCACTGAGCCGCTTCTGCGAGGAGGAGCTCCTGGCGCTGTGCTGGGTGTGCGCGGCCGCAGAGCACCGGGGCCACCGCACCGCGCCGCTGCCCGAGGCGGCTGCGCGCTACCAGGTGAGGCTCCGGGTGGGGCTCTCGGATGCCGCCAGCTGGGGCTCCTGGGAGCTACAGGAGAGGCTCCTGGGCCCCGCGAGGTGAGGCCAGAGAGGCTCCGGTCGGTGTGACCCTCACCGCTCCAGGGTCCTGGGGTCTGCCTGCTTGTGCTGGTTGAGTCCGGGCTCTGGTCATCTGGGGACGCCTCCTTAAGACTGGCCGCTATTCCTAGGCCCTCCCAGCCCTTTGATGTCGCTCACGGCGTGTCTTGCGGGTGCCCAAGGCCCGGAGGAGGCCGAGTGCCCTGCGGGGTCTTGATTCCATGGGGCATCTGCGGCGAGCTCTCGCTGGGAGTCTCAGGTGGGCAGCACCTTGCATGGCTTTGCGTGGTGCTCTGTGGGCGTGACTGATGGAGCCACCATTGTGGGCATCGTTGGGAGTGGCTTGGGCTCGACAGGTCACGGCAGAGCACACGCCTGGGCTGCCCAGCCCAGCAGAGCCGGACTGCCATCTGAGCCTCCTGGTGGGCACATTGCTGCACCAGCTCTGAACCCACTCTCGGGGCCACACCTGAGGCCAGGGGCCGTCTCCTGTCTCCCCGGGTGCTAACCACTGGGCCATCCCACTCCACTGCGCAGTAACTTCCTTAGCTACTTAGTTCCTTAGCCCAGGGCCTGGGCTCCTTCCCCTCACCTTCCCTCTGCAAACCTCTCGTCTGCTTTTCCTTCTTCATTTATGTTACCATCTACAGAGTGAGTCCGGCACCTTCCAGGTAGAAGCCATCCCTCCTTCCTCCCGTTTGGAGTGAGGCTGGAGGTCTTTCTAAAGCTGTTCTCTGCGTTATTTTTTGAATAAAATAGGAGTGCAGCGCTAACCCCGGCAGCAGGTGCTAAGTCATGCTTCTGAGGCCTTTGGTGTACCCAGCCTTGGCCTCCAGCGAAATTTGTGTCCTCACTGTTGTCCACTCTTGCTCTCACCTCCCTGCTTCTGGGGCAGTGTGTGTCAGAGACTGCTTCTCCCCACCTGCAGGCTGCACCTGCGCCTTGGCAAATGCAGCGCCTGCACCTCCCCAGATGCCGCCCCACCGGTGTGCTCTGCAGCATTGCCCTTCGTGTAGGACTTGCACTTTGCAGTCAGAGCTTTTGTTGTAACTGCTTTAGACTCGTGAGATGTAATGGAGTGGGCTTTGGCCAACAATTTAAGTTTTTGGGATGCCTGCTTCCAACCCAGCTTCCTGGGAATGAGCACCTGGGGGGGGGGGCAGCAGTGATGGCTGCAGTACTGGCGTCCTTGCCATCCATGTGGGGGACCTGGATTGAGTCCCCCGCTGTGGACTTTGGCCTGTCTCTGGCTGTTGTGGGTGTTTGGGGAGTGAACCAGCAGGTGGAAGTCCTCTCTGCATGTTTACGTGTCTCCTCCTCTTTGGTTTTCTGCTTTTCAAATAAAAAATGAAAATTAGATAAATATTACAACATGTTTATCTATCATTGTGTTGTATTTCTTATTAAATATCCTTCAATACCTTACCTTTTTTTTAACCTAGAAACCTTTTATTTCAGGTATACCAGCTTCAAGCATATCATATATTCAAATTTAGGAACATAGTGATTCTTCCCACCCTACCCTCCCTCCCACTCTTCTTCCTCCTCCCTCTCCTAGTCCCCTTCTTATTTTTTACAAAGATCTATTCTCAGTTAACTTTATACTCATAAGATGAACCCTGCACTAAGTAAAGAGTTCAACAAATAGTATGAAAAGAAAAATAAAACACCTCCTCAACAGTCGAGACAAGGGCTGTTCAAAGTCATCACTTCTCAAAGGGTCAGTTTCACTGCTAAGGATTACCTTTTAGGTGCTCTGTTAGTTACCATATTACCTTTACTCTGTCTGGCTAATCTAAAATCTTTTTCTCTATCTGACTTTCAATGTTTTAAAAATCAGCTTTACTCCTGTGAAGACTGATGCAATGAACACGGTTGTAGATGACTCTCTGGCTGTGTCTGGTGTTAAACTGCACCATGCTCATTTAGACACTAACCAAGAGTGTTTGTGTGGGCTGTGCTGTAGCTGGGCTCTGTGCTGCCCCAGGCTCTGGGGGGACGTCGGGTACCCAGGGCACCAGTAATGATTCTGGAAAATCTTCCCTAACAGGTGAAGCTCCAGAGGGCTCTGGAGCATGTGCGGAAAGAGCTGGAGGAAGCTTTGGTGCAGGAGGCCAACGTGGGGAAGAAGACGGTCATCTGGAAGGTAGGTGGCTGTGGGCACCGGAACCCCAGCTGACCGTGGGCTTCAGGGGCTCTCACTGAAGGGTGCAGTCAGTCTGCAGGTCACTCGGCCACTGCCCCTCCCTGCTCCAGCCTTTCTCCATATTCCTGCTGCTGGGGACAAACATCTCAGCGCCATCCTGAGCCCTCTAGGGCCCATAAGTCATGGCGTCCCTTGTTCTCACTTCTACCGACACTGCCAGTCCTCACTATAAACAAGGAGTGTTGCCATCTTCACCCTGCTGCACGCCCATGGCTGCACCCTTCTACCGAGGGCTAAGCTTCCTTCTGCCACTCCTGGTTTACGAATGTTTCTGTCAGGGCATTGACATAAAGACAACCTCACGGCTTTGCACACATGGAGTGCAGCCAGTAACATCTGCCTTACGGACAGGGTCGTCCTGAGAACCTGCAACCTTGTTCAGCCAATCCCTCCAGGCGTTCTGTCCATTCAGCACCTCTCCAACCCGATTTCTTTCCACTTAGTTCATTTACACACACATGCACACACACGCACACACATGTGGTAGTTTCCAACCTGGGAAGATTTCACATCCTCCCCAACAGACGTGTTGCAAAATGCAGAGGTATGTATGGCTGTCACACTGGAGGGGATGGCATCTCACTGGTGGGCACAGCCAGGGATGCAGCTAACACCCCATGAGGCACAGGACGGTCCCTGCAGCTCACTCCAGAGTGGTCTGATCAAGGTCAGTAGCGGCAAGACTGAGAAACTGTAGAAACCATGTGCTATGTGACATCTATAAACTATGCAATATGCCATATGTACACAAGCTATGTGTGTATCACAAACTATGCATATATAAACTCCACATGTATGTTATATATGCAATGTATTATATAATATCTATATACTCAATGTGTGAATTTTATGTACAATGTGCCATATGTATATAAACTATGCATGTATTACACACACAGTGTTATATAATATATAACCTCTACCTGGATATTATATATGCAATGTGTTTTATAATATCTATAAACTCAGTGTGTATTATATATGCAATGTGTTATATAATATGGCAGCCAGGGTTTGTGTTATAGAATGTTGCTATTCTTTCTCTTTCTACCAACAACCTTCTCTGACCATTCTCTTTATTTTTATAATTCTTTCCTTGTTGTTTTACTGGAAAATTTAGCCTCACACTCTAGGTAATTCCATAAGGACCATTTTATTGTAAAAATGTTCCACTAGGGTCTTATATGTTCCTACTGCTCTGTAAATTGTAGATAAGAATAGACATTAATCAGCAATTTTTGTTACTTTTACCTAGTGATCCAAGTCAGCTATGTTCAATCCCAGCCTGACCATAGATTTAAGAACTCAGAACCCCTGTACCCAAGACCTGGAGTCCTATATTATTTTAAACCCTCCAGGAATCATTCTAACATAGAGATGATCCTAAGGTCCCTTTCAAAGACAAGTGAACTTGTGTGATCATTGCATCAGTAATGTACCTGGGGAGACAAATGCAACAAAGACAGGACTGATACATGTGAGCTCTAAATTCACAAAAACACCTAATCTTTCTATCCCTGAAGATATAATTGTAGTGCTTAGGATGGTGTGAACAGACCATGAATTGTAGCCAAATTCCTTCTCCCAGCACCATCCCTGTTGCTCTGGCTGATACGCGCTCTCGTCCCATGCTGTTAGGCACCCCATGCGCCAACAGCAGAGCTCCAACATGCAGGAGCATCACTCATATTCACGTGAGTTGTTCAGCACAGAAATCCGATTACAGAATTCAGAGTTGGTTGCTTTTGGAAAGAGACTGGGACTGCATGCATCTAGCGACTTACAAAGTGGTAGAAAGAGGTAGGGATGGAATATTGGAGCAAGGAGTTGAGTCTTGTGAGCTTGGAGCGAACCATCATTGGGGTTATAAAAAAGATACTGGTTTTATCTTTTTATCAAACCGAGAAGTCATAATGTGAAAATTGGGGCAGGGAATCCCTGTTAGCCCTGCTGTGAGAGGGTGAATTGCCTCTCGTACTCTTTCAAAGCTGTTTCCCTGGGCCCAGCGCTGTGGTGCGGTAGACTAAGCCTCAGCCTGTGGCTCTGGCATTCCATATGAATGCCCATTCCTGTCCTAGCTGCTGCTCCTCTCCTGATCCAGCTCTCTGCTGTGGCCTGAGAAAGCAGCAGAAGATGGTCCTAGTGCTTGGGTCCCTGCACCTGCATGGGAGACCTGGAAGAAGCTCCTGGCTCTTGGCTTCAGAATGGCCCAGCTCCAGCCATTCCAGCCATTCCAGCCATTTGGGGAGTAAACTAGCAGATAGAAGACCTCTCTCTCTCTCTCTCCTTTCTGTAACTCTCTCAAAAAAATAAATCTTAAAAAAACCTTATTTCCCACAAAACAACCTCACAAGAATAACATGTAGATATAATAATCCCACAGCAATGTACATTCCTTAGATCCACTCAACACTTTTGGGTGTGGGAGTAGGGTGGACTGGGATTATTTCTGTGCAGGGCCTGACAGAGCTAGTGGTCAGGAACCTGCAGTCTGTCCTGGCTGTGTAGAGAACAATGACCTCAGGTTGGGTTCACGGTGACTGTGTTTGTTAGCCTCTAGCCTTCCCTGTCTACCCTCGCCCATGGGGGTCTCTCTAATCCCTGCGTTTCAGTTGTCTGTGTTGTTCCCATGGCTCATCACAGGGGAAGCAGTATCTTCTACAGTGCAGCCATGGTGTGCTGGCCGCTGTTGTCCCAACTCAGTAAATCCTGAGCTCTTGGGTGGCATCTTATATATGGCGTTGGCACTGGGATGTAAACATGCCTCCCCTTCCAAGCCTGTGGCGACATTGGAACCAAAATCCAACCGTTTTTCCAGACACTCCCCTGTGGATGGCGTAGGGTAGTCAGTGCACGGAGTTACAGAGCTCAGTGGGTGCAGGAGGTGGGAGCCGGGCCACTCTGCCCCAGGTGGTGACGGTGCCATCCCCTGTGCGGCTCCAGGAGAAGGTGGAGATGCAGAGGCAGCGCTTCCGGCTGGAGTTTGAGAAGCATCGGGGCTACCTTGCCGTGGAGGAGCAGCTGCAGCTGCGGCGGCTGGAGGAAGAGGAGCGAGGCACGCTGCAGAGGCTGCGGGACAGCAAAAGCCGGCTGGCCCAGCACAACAAGGCCCTGAGGGAGCTGGCTGAGGAGCTGGAGGAGCGGAGCCGGCGCCCGGACCTTGACCTGCTGGAGGTGAGGCCAGGCCCTGGGGCATGGGCAGGCTCAGGGATGTCACAGGCAGTGCTGGCATTACCCGCCAAGGAGACGTCCTCACCCTAGACACCAGCGTCAGAGTCCGAGGGGCTCTGGAGAACCGGGTTGTGCATGGGGAAGGCAGAGCCTAAATATTTAAACAGCTGAAGTCCATGTAGTGATTTAGGAGAAGGCCAGCTGCAGTGAGAAGCCCTGTGTGAGTGGTGCCTGTGCTGGTTTTCAGCGATGTCCCGTGTCCAGTCCAGAAGTCTCTGGGGACCCAAAGGATGCTGGGTGTG
Organism: Oryctolagus cuniculus; assembly: GCF_051225735.1. Taxonomy (NCBI): domain Eukaryota; kingdom Metazoa; phylum Chordata; class Mammalia; order Lagomorpha; family Leporidae; genus Oryctolagus; species Oryctolagus cuniculus. The sequence continues at coordinate 2,099,715 of NC_142872.1, read as the reverse complement.
TTACACTGTGCAACACACTGTGCAGCAGGAAACCCCACGTTAAACTGTAGGTCTGGTGCTGATGCCTTAGCTGGTGCCCTGTGCCCATCCCAGTACTCCCGTGTGAGTCTCTGTCTGCTTGGGAATGGAGAGCAGGCAGAGGCCTCACAGGGCACAGGGCATGAGCCACAGGGCATAGGGCCCAGGCACAGGGCACAGAGCTGTTCACTTTGAGTTCCCCTTGAGAGCGTGGGGAAAGCCCTGGCTGCTGTTGTGCGTGTTGTCTCTGTGGAATCTGCAGGAGAAATTCAGCCATCAAAGTGAAGATGCCCATACCCCATATCAGCTTGCTTGGGTTCAAGTCCCAATTCTGCTGCCAGTTCTGGCTTCCTGCCATCAAGAAGCAGGTGTTGACTCAAGTACTTGGGTGCCTGCCATCCATGAGGGAGACACAGATGGAGTCCAGGCTCCTGGCCTTGGCCTGGCCTGGTCTGGTCCCGGTGATTGTGAGCATTTGGGGAGTGAACCAGTGCATGAGAAAGTCTGTCTGTCTGTCTCTCTGCCTTTCAAATGAAATAAATAAGTAAATAAAAAGAAGAAAAAAAAACAGAAAGGGAAAGCAACTTTCTGGGCATCCTCTGTGTATCGGCCCAGAATTCTGAACGGATTTCCTGGAGTCCCCCTCCTTAAGGCAGCTCCAGACATCGCGGGCACCATGCACACACATGGTCACGTGAGTGATCTGTGCAATGCTTGCAAGCAGTCAGTGAACCCTGCTTCTGACAGGGAGGGAGCTTCAATAAATTAGCTCTACAACATGTTTATTTACAAAACATTGCTATTTAAATTTCTCTTCTTCAAAGTATCTATGTAAAAGTCAAATGTATTATTAACACATTTCCTTATGAATTAATAAGGAGTCAGGCATAAATTAATTTCTAAATGACAGCAATAAACACAGGAATCCCAATATTCTCAGTGACATTCACTATCTTACCTCACAATACCTCAAATATCTTATTTAAAGTGAAAATTTCTTAGCACCTAATAAGTGTTAAAATGAATAACAGACATCTGAGAGAGAATATATTCTCAAACAGTAGGCACTCATCTATAATAGCAGCCACAGGGAGAATGTGTATGTAAACAGAAGGCACTCATCTATAATAGCAGCCACAGGGAGAATGTGTATGTAAACAGAAGGCACTCATCTATAATAGCAGCCACAGGGAGAAGGTGTATGTAAACAGAAGGCACTCATGTATAAGAGAAGCAGCAGGGAGAGCATGCATGTAAACAGTAGGCACTCAGCAGTGCTCTCAGCAGTAGACAGTTGTTTTGCCGCTCACCTTTCCCTTCCTTCCCTGCTGCCATTTTCCCCACAGCCAAGGCACAGTCCTTCCAGTCCTGGGCTGAGGGCGGGGGGATGAATTTCACACCAGTCAGTTTTTCTGATGGGTGACTTTTTCCAGAGAGGAGTGACTTACTTAACAACTGCCCCAAAGATAAAATGTTGCTAGACGGGAGTGCCTTTCTGCTTTATCTAATTAGGTGACGCCCAAATGAGCAGCTCTGCCATCTGTGTCCAAGCACTGGGAATTTGGGGTTCTCGCAGAGACATCAAGGCTGACATTGTACATCTGTACTTACAATGATTGCTCAAATTCTCCGGGTTTAGATCCATCACACCCTAATTCCACCTGCAATTGATGCAGAATGTGATGCTTTATTAAAATACCCAAGTGAGAGGATATCGATTGAGGGAAACACTAGCACTGGTAGAGTGGATAGGTGCTGTGCGGGCTGATTCTGTCTGCAGACCCACAGGGAGTGAGGCTTGAATGAAGGCAGATGCACTGTCCCCGACAGTTTTACCTTAAACAAGACAAATTCCCCATAGTTCTCAAGCGTTCTCCAAGCGTGCCCAGAGTGGGTGTGAGGGGCAGCTCAGAGGTCTGACCCTTGTGTCTCTTTCACTTTTAGGGAGTAGGAGGAGCCTTGGGCAGGTATGTCGACTTTGCATCTCCAAGAGAGGGGTGGGCAGAGCAGGCAGGCGGGGCCCCGCCCACGCCTGTGACTGTTGGTTCTGTGCCCCATCCAGAAGTGAGGCTGTGACTCGCCCGGAGCTGGAGACCATCCCCCTGGAGCTGAGGACGCTGTGCCGCATCCCGGGCATGCGAGACATGCTGAGGAGGTTCCGGGGTACGTAGCACCTCGTACCTGCAGAGCTGTGCCTAGGGCTTGGGGCTTCCGCGCTTGCTCTGTGTGGGTGGGCTGCAGGGGCCATGGCAGCAAAGCGTTCTCTCGAGATCTTGCAGCTGCTTTGCTGCAGGAGTCTGGGACTTTGGGCCACAGCCTCTGACCCCAAGACCCACGCTGACAGAGTTGTACCCCCTTCTTGTGCTGGTAGCCATGGGAAGGAAGGCTATGAATGAGGGAGAGGAAGGCATGCCTGTGCTCTCACATGGCCGGGCAACACAGCACCTCTGGTCACCAGATGGCCATTCTGCAGTGCCCTCTTGGCATGTATACCCTTGTTCAGCTGGATTCTGGCACCGTTCAGAGACAGTGCCAGCCCCAGGGGCTGAGGGCTAAGTGCGCAAAGCACCCCACTGTTTCCTCCAGCACCCAGCCCCCAAGCTGAGCTGTCCAGCCACTTACCCTGCCCCAGGCATTTCAGCGGGGTCTAAGAGACGCTGTCATTTCTCTGGAGAGTCCAGATGTGGCCGCCAGGTTCATGGTTGGCAGATTTTTAAAATTTGTTGTTTATTTATATAGACAACAGATTTCATGTAGTTCATGGATACAGTTCTGAGATAATTCCCTGCCTCCTTCTCCCATCCTTCCTTCCTCTTTTGCTCTTTCATTCTTCCTAAAGTTTTGCAATAGCATATTTTTAATTTACTTTATAGTCGCAGGCTGAATGTGTCACTAAAAGTTCAACAGGTAAAAGCAGGAAGACTACTGTTCAGCAGGAATGAACACTAACCCAACCCCAAGATGTCAATTTCACTCATTGACATTAATTTTTGTATCTTCTCTATATTAGCTACCACAAATCAGGAAAAATGTGGCGGTTGTCTGTGGTTCTGGCCTATTTCACCAAACATAATGGTCTCCAGGTGCATCCATCTTGTGAAAATCAGGATTTCATTCTTTTTATGGCTGTGCATTATTCTATAGTGTATATATACCACATTTTCTTTATCCAGTCATCAATTGATGAACATCTAGGTTAATTCATTGGCATTTTGATTAAGATTGCACTGAATCTGTAAATCGCATTTAGATGGTATCAGTTCTTCCAATCTACCGACATAGAAGATTTTTTCCATCTGGCAGTTTTGATTGACATCTAGGACTTGCAGTCCTTTGCTCTCTGTGCATGTGGCTTCCCAGCATGCACCTGGAATACCCACTGCACAAAACCACAATGCTGATGATATCATGTTGATTGCGCAATGATTTAAGGTTGCTCCAAAGTCAGACAGGGTCTCACTGTGCACGTGCCATAAGCTAGACTTTTCTGATTTGTCTGAGTTCCCATTTTCTCAGAACTCTTGAGCCACAAGGTAGACTACCAGGTGGGTGGTCTTGGGTGAGACCAGGTGGAGCTCAGGGTCCCTGGTAGCTCACGGCCCCTGGGGGTCTCGGGCCCCTCCGTGGTCGCGCGTGTCTAACTGTGCACACAGCACATCCAGTATATTGTTTCTGGACACGCAACAAGCCTCACCAAATCCCCATGCCACGAACAGGGCCTGGCGAGTCTGGCAGGAGTCAGACTAAGCACGCATGAGGACTTCCTACGGGTTTAGGGGCTTCCAACGCTTCTGCACCGTGCAACAGGGTCCCCGCCTGCCGGCGCATCCAGAGGACAGGACCTTGCGGCCGAGTCTGCGCCGGAGGACACCTGGCTCTAGGGGCCGTGGCCGCCGAAGGTGCCAGAAAGGCACAGGTGCGCGCTCTGCCTGCTGGAGCCAGGCTGGGGCGATGTGGGGGTGCTTCCCGCCCGGCCCCTACCGAGGTCTGATCCGCCCTTTACTCCTCCGCACGACCCCGGCAGCTGACGTGAAGCTGGACCCGGCCACGGCGCACCCCAGCCTGCTGCTGACCGCCGACCTCCGCAGCGTGCAGGATGGCGCGCGCCCCAGGGGCGTCCCCGGCAACCCCGAGCGCTTCGACACGTGGCCGTGCGTGCTGGGCCTGCAGGGCTTCTCGTCCGGGCGCCACTACTGGGAGGTCACCATCGGAGAGCGCGCCGAGTGGGGCCTGGGCGTGTGCCAAGACGCTGCGCCGCGGGCCGGGGAGAGCACGCCGTCCCCGGAGCACGGGGTCTGGGCCGTGTGGCTGCTGCGCGACGACGAATACCTGGTGCTGGCCTCGCCGCCCGCGCCTGCCGTGCGCTCGCGCCGGCCACGCCGCGTGGGCGTGTTCCTGGACTACGAGGCGGGAGAAGTGTCCTTCTACGACGCCGCCGACGGCGCGCACATCTACTCGTTCCGCCAGCTCTTCGCGGGCATACTGCGACCCTATTTCTTCGTGTGCGACCGCACGCCGCTGGTCCTGCAGCCGCTGGGCGACGCCGGGGAGGGAGAGGAGGCGGCCTGAGGCCCGGGGGAGGGCGGGCACTGTCCTTTTCAAGCCCCCGGAGCGCCCCGGAACTGTGCGCGGGAGGAGCGCGCGGGGGGGGAGTGGACTCCGCTCCGCAGCGCTCCGCACGTGTCCCGCGGCTTCCTCCCTGCCAGCGGCTATGTGTAGGCAGACTCTTGCGCCTTCACCTTCACCTCCTTGCTCCCCGGCCCTCTCGTCCCGGGTCTGCGGTCCCTGCGGCTTGGCAGTGGCGCTTCCGCAGCCCCTGGGCGCCACCTTCGGTGCCGGCTCCCTGCGCCGCTCTCCTCCCCGCTGCGCCTCTGCCTGTCCCTCGTTCTCCTCCTTACCGCAGTGGTGTGTTTACCTTGTGGCTTCACACTAACGTTGACCCCCATGCTCTCCCAAGACAAGGTGTGGACCCCATGCTCTCCCAAGACAAGGTGTGGACCACTCCCTGCGCCTTCGTGGCCCTCATACCTGGGCCCAGGTGCCACCCACACTTCGGTCCCCGCGCCCTCGCAGCTTCCATAGCTGTGCTCAGGTGCTGGCCACCGCCGTCGCCACCGCCTCGCTCCTCGCGCCCTGGCTCTCCTGTCGTGATCGCCTCTTCATTTTTCTTACCCGATTCTGAGAAGCTTTCCGCGATTTTCTCTGGAATTTTGATTCGTTACCAGCACAATCTCATGCATCCGTATCTATTTCCTGACATCAGCCTACACAGCTTAAACGCAAAGTGTCTGGAACTGAGCCCTGCATCTCCCCACGCCTGCCTCTAAGGAGAAGAGAGCTTCCTGGACTTCTTCATCTGAGGGAGACCACCCTGCTGGTCACCTGTGGAGGCCGCGCACCTGCTGGTCACCTCTGGAAGCCACACACTGTTGGCGCCCTTCTGGATTCCACCATGCGTAGAACCCACGAGCACCTCTTTCAGGGCCTGCCCAGAGCCCAGATCCCAGAGCCCTGAGCTCCCTAACTGCCCCATTGCTGGCCGCCAGGCTCTCCCCCACCCTTCTCAGTGCAGCAGCGCCAGGGCTGCCATCCAGTGCCCAGGATGGTGGTGCCCTTGCCCTGAGTTCCCATTCAACTGAGAGTGGAGAGCTTCGGGCCCAAGGCAGGTGAACTCTGATCCCTTCTCTGGCTCCGGCTCCCTCTGCGCTCTGCTCCAACTCCCCTGGCCTTATGGCTGGGTTGACACCAAGCAGATGCTTGCATCGTGGGGCTTTCCAAACTCTGGCTGCTGCTTGGAATCCCCCACCCGCTGAGGTCCCCCGACTGCTCCCTCCACGCCAAGCCTGCTGAATCCTGTGGGTGACACAGCCGCCCACCCAGGGCTCAGGGTCCCAGCCCTGGCACTGGACTCATGGAGACTTTCTCCATATATTGCATCAGCTTCTAGTGTATGGTACTCTCGTGCACTTTATTATTTATTTATTTATTTATTTATTCTTTGCCTTGTTGCTAAAGAGTGAGCATCAGCAGTGGAGGGATCTCTGTCTGCTGGTGACATCTCCCAATCACCTCAGACGCTGGTTCTTGCTCAGTTCATGTTTGTTGAATGAATGCATGACTCACTGTCTGGAGAGCAGAATTAAATAATGGATCTGAGAGTGTTCTGTGGAGGTGTTTTGCAGGGTGCTGAGAGAGAGCCCTGAGTGAGGGGACTGGGAGGAGGGGGATCTGCGGCTGGAAGTGCAGCAGCCTCATCCGGCAGCAGAAGTCGGGGACAAATTCCGAGTGGTGCTGGTGATCCCACCTGCTCCGTGTGCCCTGCGAGTCTGCTCATATGTTCCTCAGGGAGGAGGAGGGAGCCCAGGTGCCTGCATGTGTGTAGAACATGCACCTGCCTGTGTACATGTGCACACGCACCTGCAGGCAGAGTCTTCCTTGCTCTGATTCGGTGATGACGTCTGCTCCACAGTGCCTGAGCATTCGCCTTCACCTGACTTCACTTCACGTGAACGTGCACCCCGTGACGTCATCCCCCACCCAGTGCACCAGGCTTGCTCTTTTAGTCTGGGAAAGTCGTGGTGAAAGGAAGGCATACAATCCCAGTTGCCCTGCTTCTGGAGATCTAAGGAGGAAGGGAACGCTCGCGGTGTCCCTCTGGGTAGGGCGGGGCTGATTTCGCCCGGGCTCGGGCTCTTCACCGGCGTGATCCTTCTTGGGAACACTGGCCCCTGGGTGCCTAGGGAACTGCTGTGTTGACAACAACACATCGACTCCCTGGTTTTGCTTACCTGAGGGACTGCATGGCTTTTACGTCAAGCAGCACAATCCCAGGATCCTCATTTTCTGGGTAGACCCTGGGGAGTTGGGGGAGTCTGAGGAGATGCAGGCCTGAGTGCAGTAAGGGCCCCCAGGGGTCAGAAGCCCCCACACTTGAGGGAGGCTGGTGAGCCTGGACCAGCCCCTGGCCCCTGGCATCCCTCCCCCAAGGAGCTGCACCAGCTCAGAGGTGGCACCGCCCTGTGCACAAAGGCAGCGTCGCAGACCTGCAGAGGGTAAGGCCAAACCCAGACAGGCACCTGCGTTTCCTCCTGCAGGTGCAGGTGCAGGTGCACCTGTGTGGGAGTGGAGGGGAAGACACCTCCAGGGCCCTGACTTCTGAGGCTGCCCCACAGTGCAGGAATGAGATGGTGAGTAGCTTCTGCACTGGGGTGCCCAGCTCAGATGTCGGCACTTGGCTGTGGGTTTGAGGAAGTGCCTGACAGCTAAAGAAACAGCATCTGAGTATCGCCCTCCTGGCCAGGGAGTGTGCTGGTGCCGACAGATGCAGAGACACAGACACACACGGGGCAGCCGCACGGTGCCTCCTGTGCTTTGTCTCACAAAGCAGTGCATTTATCCATGCAGATTTATTCTCTGTATCGTTACAAGTTTAGAATATGTGCTGCCGGGGCAAGCACCAGATTTATTCTCAAAAGATTAAATACGAAAGTGTGGGGAGACAACACGAAGAAACACATTTTTTAAACATTAGAGTTAGACCTTGTAGGGGGAAGGACTCTCTAGGATTCGTCAGCAGAATCAAGGAAAGGGATCTATGGTGTGAGTTTTATTTTGCCTGAGAGGACCCCTCAGCCTGCACCCCCTGCCCCGAGGGCACCCGCGTGTCTCTGCTTGCCAGCCACGCTTCTGCTTCCGTTGTTTTCAAGGTCTTTAATATTCCAGGTTTAAAGATTTATCTGTATTTTAAGATTTCAAAGCTACATTTTTATCTAAAAATGTGAGCATTTAAAAATGAACTGAAATCGTCCATCCTGTGAGTGCCCCAGTCTCCAGGAGCTGAGACAAGCATGGGTCCTGGCTATGGCTTGGGTGCAAACACATCTGAGATGGAGCAGGGGCACTGGGGGTGGTGACTGCTCTGCCAGCACCCTGGGCAGAAGGGCATTGCCCTGTGACTCTGGGCACACCCCTGGGCTCCCAGGCTCCCAGCTACACTGTCCCCCGAGTGGGTGGCCACCGTCTGAGCAACCCCCGGTCTGCAGTCCTTGGTCTGTTTGCTGGAGGATTCAGTTATTGCCCGTAGTGTGGCGTCACGGAGAGGCACTGTTTCCTGTGGTGGGGGGTAGGGAGGGCGAGATTTGAAGAGTGCAGTACTAGGTCTTCCAGGGGACCTTGTATGGTGCTTGGTCACCTGGTGGGTGGCCCAGCTTAGCAGAGCACCTGTGCTGTGCCAGGTGTGAGAGATGGCTTGGTCTGGTCGGCACCAGGAGGGGAACCTTGACAGTGGTGACAAATCCATGTGACGTGCAGGGCACTTTGCTATGTACAAGCAAAGGTGCCTAAGTAGGGCCAACAAGATCCAGTCTACGGTGGCTGCAGAGGGACTTGGGGAGGGTGGGAGGCCCAGAGAACTGTGCACCAGGACCCTTATGTTGAACAGGATCCGCCTTTCCCACCCGGTCAGGCTTGAACGTTCCTGAGAGGTGTGCGGCAGCCCCAGGGCACTGCAGGGACAAGTCCTCCCGCCCTGTGCTTGTGCTTTGGGCTTGGGGAGAGAAGCAGCATTCATTCCACCATTTGAAAAACCTCATTTATTTATTCCCATTTATTTATTTATTGCCCATTTGAAAACTCATCTTTGCTGAGTCCACCCAGGTTTGGACGACAGCATGATATGCCCTCTGGGGGACTCTGGCGGGGGGCAGGGCCCAAAGGAGTGGGCATCAGCAGCTTTCTCTGAGAGGAGAGATGGCTGCACGGTGGCTAGGAAGCCTGAGTCCAGCGTCCCCTTTAAATCTGCGCAAGTCCCCAGGGGAGCCTGCCCACCAGCCCGGCCAGGAGACAATCCTGGCATCCAGAGTCAGCCCCGGCCACCACTCCGCTCTCCTGTTACAGCCGGCTTGCGACTGAGACCCTGAGGCTGCACAGAGCTTTGCCAGGTGCGGTGGAATTACTGCAGTGACCTGTGCCTTTCTCCCTGCTGTTCACTGTTTTCATTTTAGGAAATTCTTGTTTAGTAAGGTGGCTGGGACGATGATCCCTGAGAGGGATGATGGAGTGAAGAGGATGCAGCAGCGAGTGCAGAGGACAGGAAACAGTGCATAGGGAATCCTCTGACTCCAACGTTCTACCACACACACACGTGCTCTTCCCAACGCCATGAGCTCGCTGGGTATTAGGTGTTAAAGACGGGGTCATGGGAAATGAAAGTCGCCCTGAGCTGGAAGTGTGTGCTTGGAGATCCTGGTGCTGTTTAAGGGAAAACCCAGCCACACCTACACACACCCCTGTGTTCCACTGTATGCAGGATCTCCATCATACAATTCGTGATGTATCCCCAGAGAGAGAGCAGGTGACAGGGCAATGCAGTGACACTACACACAACCTCTCTCTATGCTCTATTTAACTTCCCACTTGTTTAGAGTATTATTCTTTTGGATAAACTTCCGGCTGATGTCACATACACATACTTCTGAGACGTTGCTGAAATTTGTCTCCAGCTCAAAGCGGTGTCGTCGTCTGTTGACTCATGCCTGGAACGTCACCCATGTGCATTACTTCAAAGTATTTTCTACTTCAGGGCTACAAGAATGAAGAATCTAGGGGTGGCTGTATATCAGTTGGGAGTTAATAAATGCAGGATACATTACTAGACGTGGAATTAGTGAGGCCAAAGTAAAGGCGTGATTTTAAGTTCAATGGGAGACATTTGTTTCTTTTGTTAAAATGACACTTATGGGGGGGGGTGTTCGATATAGCAGATCAGACACTGACTGGGATACCTGTAACCCAATCAGAGTGCCTGGTTGCAGGAACAACTCCATTCCCAACGCCAGCTCCTTGCTCACACACACACTAAGAGCCAGCAGGTCATCCATGTGGGATGGCTGGATTGAGCGCCAGCCCGCAGATTCTGCCTGGTCCCGGCTCTCCTGTGAGGGCATGTGTGAAGCTGCTGAAGGGAGATGCATCCCCACCCCTCTCTCTCCACCTCCCCTCATCACTCCGTCTCACTGCCTTTCAACATATTAGATAAGTGAAGGTATAACACAGTGTCAAGATGTGTGTGTGTATGTTTAAAACAGTAATATTTTAGGGATCGCTGAGAGGTGCCATTCCGCATAAACCCAGGGTCCATGGGAGTGGCATTTCCCACTTCTGACCTCTGGGCAGGGCTGGGTTTCCAAGCACTCACCTGTGTGGAGAGGAATGCTGCATTTGTGTTTTAGCTTTCCTAGCACAGGCCTCTGTGAGGACACTCACAATGTTTAAAGTGACTTAGGTGCTTGTATGGCATTATTTTCTGTGAAATGCTTCTTCAAAGTAATTGGCTGCTTTCATTTTGTTACAGATCCTCCTGGCCTAATGCATTGAAAAAACAAAACATTAAACAAGGTAGACGTTCGATTGTCTTGAACAATCGTCCTACTTCTCCAGACTGTGTCGTTACGGCCGCCCACAGTGCACAGGAGTGCTTTAATACGCACCAACATTAAACTCAAATCTTGCAACACAGCAAACAGTAAGTCTGATGATGCGGGGTGCTCCTGTCAGTGTGGGTAACTGTTCCTGGCAGGAGAGATGGACGGGACCAACGACAGCAGCCTTGGGGACTTCATCCTGGTGGGCTTCTCCCACCACCCCCTTCTGGAGAGGGTCCTGTTTGCGGTCATCCTGATCGCCTATGTGCTGACCCTGGTGGGCAACAGCGCCATCATCCTGGTGTCCCGGCTGGACCCGCACCTGCGCACCCCCATGTACTTCTTCCTCACCCACCTGTCCTTCCTGGACCTGAGCTTCACCAGCAGTTCCATCCCCCAGCTGCTCTACAACCTGAGTGGGCAGGACAAGACCATCAGCTACGCGGGCTGCTCCATGCAGCTCTTCCTGTTCCTGGCGCTGGGGGGCGTGGAGTGCCTGCTCCTGGCCGTCATGGCCTACGACCGCTTCGTGGCCATCTGCAGGTCCCTGCACTACTTGGCGATGATGAGTCCCAGGCTCTGCCTGGGGCTGGTGTCCATGGCCTGGGGCTGTGGGGTGGCCAACTCCCTGGCCATGTCTCCAGTGACCCTGAGCCTGCCACGCTGCGGGCACCGGCATGTGGACCACTACCTGTGTGAGATGCCGGCCCTCATCCGCATGGCCTGTGTGGACACGGCAGCCGTGGAAGGCAGCGTCTTTGTCCTGGCGGTGGGCATCGTGCTGTGCCCCCTGGCGTTCATCCTGGTCTCCTGTGGCTACATCCTGAGGGCAGTGTTAAGGATGCACTCCTCCTCGGGAAGGCACAAAGTCTTCAACACCTGCGGCTCGCACCTGACAGTGGTGTCGCTGTTCTACGGGAACATCGTCTACATGTACATGCAGCCGGGCCGTGGCAGCTCCCAGGAGCAGGGCAAGGTGCTCACCCTCTTCTACAACATCGTCACGCCCCTGCTCAACCCCCTCATCTACACCCTCAGGAACAAGGAGGTGAAGGGGGCGCTGAGCAGGCTGCTGCTGGGGAGCAGAGAGAGGGAGAAGGCGTGAGCGGGGGAGCTGCAGCAGCAGGGCAAGGTCCTCACCCTCTGCTACACCACCGTCACACCCCTGCTCAACCCCCTCCTCTACACCCTCAGGAACAGGAGGTGAAGGGGGTGTTGACAGGTGGCAGCCTGTGGTTACTCTGTCTGTCCAGGCACTGACGCCATCTGGCGGCATTGGGCCAGACCTGCTGTAAGCCACAACCTCAACTCCTCCCTGTGCCCTGACCCCAGGCCTCAGCCAGGAGTCCAGGCTCTTTTGGACAGAACTGCTCCATGCACCTGCCCACAGCTGACATGTAGGGCAGCTCCAAGGTCAGACAGAGCGGGGAAGAGAGAAGCTTCCAGAAAAGCACATGGGGGTGTGCGCTGCACTGTGGTCTGTTGCTCTCTCTGTTGGTGCCTTGCGGATTCCAGGTCTTTTCCCCAGGATGACCCAAATCTCCCACTGCACTCGCCATGGTCCCAGGGCTTCCCTTGTCTCACTGCCATCCAAGGTGGACTTCAGCAAGGGCGCAGTGTCACAGTACAGATTTACAGAGTCACCGTTTCTCTATGCGTCCACCCAACCTGTGGCATTACCCCGAGGTCTGAGCTCCTGGATGGACCCTGATGGGAGCTGGCTGACCAGGCACGCAGTCACCCCCATGGCCTCAGCGCCTCTCAGGGTGGCTTTGGGCAGTGGCAGGACCTGACTGCAGTCCTCTCTGCCATGAGCCAGGAGCACAGGTCTGAGGTCAGTTCTGGTGTCTGGTCCCCGGGTGACTGCCTGCTCAGCGAGCCTGCAGGTGAAGCTGCTGCTCAGACCAGGGATGCTGACTTTGACTCCCAGTCCCCACAGGCTCCTGTTGACAAGGAGCAGGGTGCCTGCCTGTTTGTCGAGCTGCGTCCAGGACTCCCAGGCTAAAGAGCACGGTCCCTGCCCCTTCACACAGCTGCAGAGCAGGCAGCTTCCTGGGGGTCGTGACAGTGCCGATTATGTCCGTGCTGTGCAGGGGCCTGAGGCTCTGCATTTCTGCACCACCCAGGTGATGGCCTCGCTCCTGGGACCCAGACCACCTTTCCATGGCCTGGAACTCGATCCTCTGTGAGCTCTTTGCAGGGGGCGGGGTGCAGGCTCCTCTGAGAATGGGGTATCGGGGGGTTGGGGACAAGGGGAATTGCAGGGGAGGTTGTGAGGGGAGAGGAAGCTGAGGGCTGGGGCTGCTTTCTTTGAGGCAACTCTGCCCTCTGTGCCCTGGCCTCTCAGCCTCCACTCCACTGAGGGCCAAGGGGATGCCTGCTCTCAGCCCACACCTCCTCCCTGCACTGAGTGCAGCCCCTGGGACTGAGGGCTGCACTCCCAGTGCACCCAGGAGAGGGCACTGCCTGCTTCGGGGGCCCTGTCCTAGTGCTCAAAGCTCTGGTCTCAGGGAGGAAGAGGTGCATGGCTGCCGGGGGCTCAGACCAGGCTGCCCCGGGGGTAGGGGGTTCTCTCTGAACAGTGTGCCCCCTTGCTGCCCCAGGTCCTGCCCCAGCCAAGGGATTCCACACAGGATCTGCCTGGCTCTCAGGGCTGCTCCACACCCTTCGCTTGGGAAGAGCTCCCTGGTGCACTGAGTGTCCACGGGACAGCCCCATTGCTGGGAATCCCAGGGTTCTGGGCTCTGCAGATAACATCCAGAGAGAAGGAGGTGGTTCGTGTGGTTCTACCACAGGGAAGCATCTGGGCAGGAGGCAGAACCTGCTCTGGTCATCAATGACAGGGGTCAGCTGTCCAACCCTGGCAGGGCAGCTCCTACCGGAGGCCTGTGCAGTACGTATCAGGTGCAGGTAAGCACCCCCGTACTTGGGACTGGGGTGAACAGCGCAAGCAGACCCTCCCGCACGACCCTGAGAAGGCAGCCTCAGGACTCACAGATCCCGGGGTCACTGGGGCAGCTGCACTGTGCTGTGCTGGACGCCTCCACTACTGGAGTCTTCCTCACAGATGGTGTCCCTGCCACATCGCCTGCATCAGCTCAGCTCCTGTACCTGTGCGGGGCCTGGGTCCAAGCCAGTTTCCTCCTATTTACCAGGCAAAGTATCTGAACCCTAAGGACACCCACAGAAAGGGCTGGATCTGCTGTTCTGGGACAGGCAGGGAGCAAGTGGCCCACACTCATGCTTCTTTTCTGCTCACAGGACTCACACAGCTGAGGTCCTGCTGTGGCCCCGCTGCAGATTTACCCACTTATTCAAGCTGAATACTTGGTGCCCCAGTTTGTCCCACAGTGAGGACAGTGGGGCTCGGAGATGCCCCTGCAGTGAAGGGGAGGGGGAGCTGGGTCCTGAACTGGGCTTTGCTGGCTGCAGGGATGGCTTCTGCTCCTGGCTGCTCAGCTGTGCTGCTTCTGCAGCCCTGAGCGTGTGGAGCCCTGCACCCGCAGACTGCAGAGTGGGAGCCCTGCACCCAGGGGCTGCAGAGTGGGAGCCCTGCACCCACGGGCTATGGAGTGGGAGCCCTGCACCCAGGGGCTATAGAGTGGGAGCCCTGCACCCAGGGGCTATAGAGTGGGAGCCCTGCACCCACAGGCTACAGAGTGGGAGTCCTGCACCCAGGGGCTGCAGAGTGGGAGCCCTGCACCCAGGGGCTATAGAGTGGGAGCCCTGCACCCAGGGGCTGCAGAGTGGGAGTACTGCACCCACAGGCTATAGAGTGGGAGCCCTGCACCCAGGGGCTGCAGAGTGGGAGTCCTGTATCCACAGGCCACAGAGTGGGATCCCTGCACCCACAGGACGCAGGGTGGGAGCCATGCACCCACAGGCTACAGAGTGGGAGCCCTACACCCACAGGCCGCAAAATGGGAGCCCTGCACCCGGGGGCTGCAGAGTGGGAGTCCTGTACCCACAGGCTGCAGGGTGGGAGCCCTGCACCCACAGGCTACAGAGTGGGAGCCCTGCACCCGGGGGCTGCAGAGTGGGAGTCCTGTAGCCACAGGCTACAGAGTGGGAGTCCTGTACCCAGGGGCTGCAGAGTGGGAGTCCTGTACCCACAGGCTACAGAGTGGGAGTCCTGTACCCACGGGCTGCAGAGTGGGAGCCCTGAACCCACAGGCTACAGAGTGGGAGTCCTGTACCCAGGGGCTGCAGAGCGGGAGCCCTAAACCCACAGGATATAGAGTGGGAGCCGTGCACCCACGGGCTGCAGAGTGGGAGCCCTGCACCTGCAGGCTGCAGAGTGGGAGGAAGCTCAGTCTTCCTGTGGGGAATGAGGTCCTCACTAGTTCATTCTGGATTTTGCTTCCCAATGGCTGAGGCTCCAGCCTCAACCAGCAACCCCGGGCTCCTCCGCATGGGCAGTCTTGGAAGTTCATCGTCCTTGTCAGGTGCAAGGCTGAACCCTCCCCGCCCCCACCCTGAGGCCATCCTGGTTTCTCAACCTAATTTTATGAAACCACTCCCACCTCTTAATGGACTTTCCACACTTTCCCTTTCCTGTCCCTCCTGCCCCCATGCGGTGGAGCTCACAGAAATGATGGTTCCTGTTTTCAATTAAGCACTGTCCTAGCTGAGGCTACTTTGCTTCCCAAGTCCCGTTTCTTACCCCTTGTGCTGATGGCACCTCTGACACCACCAGATCTGGTAGGAATAGGCCTCCTGTCGATGAACAGAAGCCTGATCACCTTTCCAGGAGACTTGGAGCTCAGGCCTTGGGAGCTGACTGAGAGGCCAAGGCTCTTGATTGAGAAAATTTCTTGGGGAGAAACCCACACTTGAGGCTCTCCATTGTCTGCCGTCTACACAGTGAGGCCAACCTGGGGATGGAGCCCCTTGTACCCCTGATCTTGTCCAGATTCCTTCCCTGTGTGAGCCGGGGCTTCCTGGCTCCGAGGGGTCCCCCATCACCACCCCTCTGCTGCAGACTATGCTCCTGATGAGCCTCCCATGGAGTATTCCCCTCGGTAGCAGCCGGGGGTGCTCACATTCTAAAACACACAGACAGCACATGTATGCATACATGACATGTGCACACGTGTATGTATTCACATTCGCATAGATTTGCACATGTGTGTGTGTGACTTAGATGAAGCAGTTCAGAGGAAGGGATTACTAGTCACACAGTGCAGGTGTGTGTGCTGCAGGCTGTGGGACGGCACAGGAGAGCAATTCCTGAATATCGTCTTATTTACAGTCAGCGTCGTGGGATTGTTTGCAGAACAAGGGATGCGCTGTGCTTTGCGCACTGTTTTCGCACACAGTGAGGTGCTCAACAACCTTGAAACTGAGTCAGTCTCTGCTGGCCACATTTCTCTGTGATTTGAGTCCCAGGTTTGTCACTGGGTCCTGCCCAGTGGGAAAGTCCCCAGCACGGGACCCTTAATCCAAACCTGGGATTCTTCCTGGTGCTGCTTTCTCACTCCTCCCCCTTCCCGTTTGTTTCCTTCCAGTCCTGCCGAAGTCCTGGCCTTCCCACTGCCCCGGTGACAGTGCAGCTCCACCGCCATAGCTGCCACCTTCCCTGTGTCGTCAGCATGTGTAGCATTGCTCCTTGTTGGATGAGTGACAAGACTTTGTGCCAGGAGAGTCCAGGGGTGGGAGCTTTCTGTTTCTCTTTTAAATAAATTAAGAAAATTAACATGCAGATGTCAAGTTGTGTGTGTGTGAAACCGCAACCTCTTTAGCATCTCTCCAGATGCTGTTCCAACTGAAACTCCAGTCGCTGGTTCCTGAGAACCATTCCTTTCCCACTACAATCTAGGCTCTAGACAGTATCACATTCCTCCCTTCTACCTGTTGTAAAAGGATTAAAAGATTTATTTATTTACTTGAAAGAGTTACACACAGAGAGAATGAGAGGCAGAGAGAGAGAGAGAGAGAGAGGTCTTCCATCCTCTGGTTCACTCCCCAGGTGGCTGCAACAGCCGGAGATGTGCCGATCTAAAGCCAGGAGCCAGGAGTTTCTTCTAGGTCTCCCATGTGGGTGCAGGGGACCAAGGACTTGGGTCATTTTCCACTGCTTTCCCAGGTCATAGCAGAGAGCTGGATTGGAAGTGGAGCAGCCAGGACTCAAACCGGCACCCATGTGGGATGCTGGTACTGCAGGTGGTGGCTTTACCTGCTATGCCACAGCACTGGCCCCCTCACCAATTTTTTAAAATAAAAGTATTAACCATGCTAGGCATTCAACTGCCTTCAGCTTTTCTGCTTTTGTTTCACCTGTAGATCTCTCTGGTAGCCATCTTAGAGAGCGTGGCTTTGTTTAATATGCAGTTGGGTTGACTCCTGTTCTGCCTCATAGCTGGGCTGGCCAAGCCTATGAGATGTAGGATCATCAGAGAAAGACAAGAACAGAACTTTGGTTGCCTTCTTAGGGCAGCTGTGAGAGCTCAGAGTGAGGACATCTGTAATGTGTGATTTGTTTGGCGTGGGGATAGCAGTGGGGCTACACCTTGGCCACTCCTCCCTGCCCAGGCTCTGACTGCTGGGTCTGAATGTGTGTGAGGCACACAGGGGAGTTTCTCCCCCAGGTTTTCTGCCCAGGACCTGCCTGTTCATCCTATGGCACTCATGTTCCTGGCTCTGAATCCAGGACAGGTGGGCTTCGTCTGGCTCCTTTGTTTGTATTTGTCCTAGCTTAAGAACACCTGTCAACATGCACAGTGGGGCGGATAATCCTGATCCTAGATCAGGCAATGACCACAGGGCAAATGTGCTCTCCAGGGCCATGGGCACCGTTGAGGGGTCGAGTTGTGGCCAGGGAGTCTTCCATCTGCTGCCCTCTCTGCCTGCAAGACTTGTGGGGACCTCACCGAAGACTTTTCTTTGAGTGGGATTCATTTCTCCAGCTGGATTCTCAGAGAAGCTTTTACTCATTTTTTTTATTGCATAAGAGTTTGTCCTTGTTTGTTTACTTATTTTGCTCAGCCAAGTTCTCCCAAGTTCATTGGAATGACACATATATACTCTATCTCAAGAGCAGACACAACGGAGGAGGGAGCTGTACGTGAGTGCTGCTTTAGAATATTCATGCTGTCCTGCATTACTTGTCTATCAGGTCCTGATGACGACCTCATGAATCTTGGCCAAATGAGCAGCATGATCCTGGGTTCCCACTGATGAAGAATCTGCAGTAGGCAAAGTTCCTCAAACACCATCGACAGAAAACCCCCGAACAACACTTTGTGGCTTCCTAAGTAGTGGCAGAGGCTCACAGGCTGGGGCTCCAGGGGAGTTGGAGCTGGGGACACAGCAGGATTTGTTACTCTGATAGGAATCAGGGTGGCCACAGCCGTGGCTCAGATCAAGTGTCCAGGGCCCGAGGCCTGGGGTGTCTCTCAGCTCTGGCCCCTGTCTCCTCGGGAACTAGCATAACTCAGGTGCCTTGGCTTGCAGGCCAGCGCGCCAGGGAGAACAGTGGCAAGAGCGCTGACTGCGTATCACTGCTGCTGGGTGAGGTGAGAACACAGAGGTGAAATCCACAGAGGGATGGTGGGCTCCCAAGAGACCCCGCTTGCTGGAGGGTGCTCCTGTTGGTGTGGGTAACTGTCCCTGGCAGGAGAGATGGACAGAACCAATGACAGCAGCCTTGGGGACTTCATCCTGGTGGGCTTCTCCCACCACCCCCTTCTGGAGAGGGTCCTGTTTGCGGTCATCCTGATCGCCTATGTGCTGACCCTGGTGGGCAACAGCGCCATCATCCTGGTGTCCCGGCTGGACCCGCACCTGCGCACCCCCATGTACTTCTTCCTCACCCACCTGTCCTTCCTGGACCTGAGCTTCACCAGCAGTTCCATCCCCCAGCTGCTCTACAACCTGAGTGGGCAGGACAAGACCATCAGCTACGCGGGCTGCTCCGTGCAGCTCTTCCTGTTCCTGGCGCTGGGGGGCGTGGAGTGCCTGCTCCTGGCCGTCATGGCCTACGACCGCTTCGTGGCCATCTGCAGGCCCCTGCACTACTTGGCGATGATGAGTCCCAGGCTCTGCCTGGGGCTGGTGTCCATGGCCTGGGGCTGTGGGGTGGCCAACTCCCTGGCCATGTCTCCAGTGACCCTGAGCCTGCCACGCTGCGGGCACCGGCATGTGGACCACTACCTGTGTGAGATGCCGGCCCTCATCCGCATGGCCTGTGTGGACACGGCAGCCGTGGAAGGCAGCGTCTTTGTCCTGGCGGTGGGCATCGTGCTGTGCCCCCTGGCGTTCATCCTGGTCTCCTATGGCTACATCCTGAGGGCAGTGTTAAGGATGCACTCCTCCTCGGGAAGGCACAAAGTCTTCAACACCTGCGGCTCGCACCTGACAGTGGTGTCGCTGTTCTACGGGAACATCGTCTACATGTACATGCAGCCAGGCCGTGGCAGCTCCCAGGAGCAGGGCAAGGTGCTCACCCTCTTCTACAACATCGTCACGCCCCTGCTCAACCCCCTCATCTACACCCTCAGGAACAAGGAGGTGAAGGGGGCGCTGAGCAGGCTGGTTTTGGCAAAACTAAGCTTCAGGAAGAAGTTGTAATAAGAGGCACAGAGATGAAGTGCTGTGTACAGAACATGGGAGCTTTCATTCTTTTACCGTGATTTCCATCAACAGCATCTGTGCGACTTTGGCAGAGTTCAACAGAGACATGTGGCCACTCTCAGCTTTCTTCTGCATGAATCACTCTGGGCCATGTGAATTCTGACATTCAAAGCCAGCACCCCTGGGTGTGAGCTCTAGGGCCCGTGCTGGTCTAAGGGGGGGGGTTCCCCATAACCCCCAGGGCTGGGTGGGCTCTCATCAGTGTGCAAGGGAGAGAGAGGAATGTGGAAGTGGGGGTTCTCACCTGCACTTCCAGAGATGCTAAACCATCACTTGAGAAGTGAAAATTCCACTTCGATTGCCCAGTGTTTTCAATATTTAATTTGTAATTACTTGAAAGGTAGCGTTAGAGAGAGAGGAGCGAGTGTAGACTGTGCAGTAACAGGTCTCGTTCCAGATCAGAGACCATTTTGATGAGATTCAGCATAAAGGCAGCAGTGTCACTGAAATCTGTGGGGGACTGCCACACTCATGTCCCATTCCAGAGCGCCTGGGTCTGAGATCAGCTTCGTTCGGGACTCCAGCTTCCTGCCCGGGCACAGCCTGGGACACAGCCTGTGTGAGTGAGGGCGCAGCATGCCTGGGACTGAGTCCCACCTCCACGTTCATTCCAGCTTCCTGCTGAGGCAACCAGAAGGCAGCAGCTGATGCTCCCAACAGCCGTGTCGGAGACCCCACACATCCTGGGTGTCCTGGCTTCAGCCTGGCCCAGCCCTAGCTGGATCAGGCATCAGGGAGTGAACCAGTGGCTGGGGGATCTGCGTGTCTGTCTGTTTCTCTCTCTGCCTCTGTTTCTGCCTTTCAAATAAATACATAAAATATATATCAATAAATCTTGTAAGTCTATGATATACTTTCCTTCCCAACAAAGAAAATAGCAATTACATCTCACCTAGTTGAAGGGATTCTAGTATCTCACGGTTTTTACAGGGTAGCTTGCCCATCACCTGAGGTCACAGGAGATGGAGGATGTGGATGGGATTCCAAGGCACTCGGCAACAGAGATTATTAAGAAGGAAGAGCAGTGGCCCCTCAGGAAGTGCAGTACTGGATGGATGGGAGGCATCATGAGTGCAAGCTGTGTAGTGGGTCATTGCTGTCGTCACTGGTTTTATCAGGCAGACATGAGGAAGTCAACCTAAAAGTACAATTATATGCATACGTATAACCTAAGGACTTATGTATTTATTCCAAAGACAGGGTACTCCCACAGCAAGAATGTGGGCAGAGTTCTTCCTTCTTCTGTTTCACTCCCCAGGCCGCCTCAACAGCAAGGTGGCAGCCTAGCCTGCTGTGCCACAATGCTTCCCTCCAAATGCAATTATATTATGTATATGCAAACAAGTTGCTATGTGCAATTCATCATTGATTCTGTCAGATTGAACATGAGACAGAACAACAAAGCTAAAATCCACTGAGGCTTCATATTTTAGTGGCTGTTTCTGTCCAGAGCTGTAGCATGCTGTTGAAGTTCAGAACAATGCCAGGGCCACATTTCTTCACACTGCAATGTGATTTTCAATAACCATCCCTTCCCAAGAACTTTGGCTTGCGTCTTACTGTTCCCCTAACTTATTTGCTCTGTTTTGGTGAATCACAGCTTTCTGGGGCAGGTAGGAAGTACATCAAACTGGGAAACTTGAAAATCCTCCCAACACCACTCAAGGTAGAATCTTTGGAGCAGGTCCTCAGCTGGGGCATGTTAATGAGACTGTGTTTGTAGCCAAGGCTGGCAAGAGGCCACACGCCTCCATGGAACACTCCAGGGGCTGATGCAAGATGCGGACATGGAGGAGTGGACGCTTGGAGGGGGGGGCAGGAAGACAGTGCCGCTGTGGGATGCGCCCATGTGTCATACCTGTGCGCACACCCTGCTGCCTTCCTAGGATTCAGTGATTGGCTCAGCGTCTTAGCTCCAGAAGCTACATTTCTGCCACTCACTCTCCACAGTGTGGCTGGTTGCTCTCGTCTAGCTGCAGTCAAGAAATAAAGCATCTCCCACTGACAGCCACCCATCAATCTGTCAAGTGACTTACCTCTTAACCACTTCATTTTTTCCCATGGAACATCAATTAATCACTTCAACATTTCTGGTAAGGAATTTAGTTTTCATACCCAATTTTGGCAATAAAATTGGAAAATGCAGAATGGGAAATGATAGAATCTGTGCTAAATTTTCTATGATTGATCCAAGGGTTTTGTTGGAAAAACAAAGGCATTCATCTGTGCCTTCCAGTAGCGTTGAAGGTCAGCGTGAGGTTTAAGGCAGATGTGGCGAAGTCAGCATCACCCGAGTGAAAGGCTCCAGAAACTGCACAAACAGCGCCAGCAAAGCCCCAGCTTCCCGCAGTCCCAGAGAGGAGGAAAAGGAAAACCTGGATTTTCCAGGGCAGACAAATTTCCTAGCCCAGCATCAGGCAGTTTTGAGCCTGTGTCTCCCCCCACCCCTTTTAATTTTTAGGTATTTTAATTGCAAAATAACTCAATTTTTCATTATGAACTTCAACCGCTTTTTTTTTTTTAATTTGTGGTTGACTTTTAGGAATTGTCACTCTTTGTGCTGACACACATTTAACTGGTGGCCAATGGTCTCACTTGTATAATATCGATGGAAAGTGATTTATTAGTAAAATAAATACCGCTATGAAGTCTGACAGAAAGGTGCTGACACCCTACTCAGCTTAAATTGACACATTTATTTGACCTTTCCCTCCAATGACCTGAACATTATTCTATGCAGAATAGGCAATAATTTCATAATGATAGTCACTTTACACATTTATTGCTCATTTAAAAGTATAGATATATCACCTGTCACCATAAAAAATCATGTGCTAATGATTTCCAATTAAAAGTCTCTTGGCCGGCACCAAGGCTCACTTGGCTAATCCTCCGCCTGCAACACCGGCACCCCGGGGTTCTAGTCCTGGTTGGGGCACCGGATTCTGTCCCGGTTACTCCTCTTCCAGTCCAGTTCTCTGCTGTGGCCCGGGAGTGCAGTGGAGGATGGCTCAGGTTCTTGGGCCCTGCACCTGCATGGGAGACCAGGAGGAAGAACCTGGCTCCCAGCTTTGGATCCATGCAGCGCACCAGCCATAGTGGCCATTTAGGGGGTGAACCAACAGAAAAGGAAGACCTTTCTCTCTCTCTCTCTCTCTCTCTCTCTCTCTCTCTCACTAACTCTGCCTTTCAAAAAAAAAGTCTCTTAAACTTCAGAATAAGAAAATGCTTTTGTGAACCAAAAGCCTTGGTGGTTTTACAATTGTTCTCTAAAACTCACAGATCTCCTTGACGATGTAGGCAGAGTAACTGAAAAGATTGTAGTTTACGTGACATCCTATTTCTTATTGAAATAAGGGTGCTTAGAGACTGCTGACCGCGTCCTCACGGCAGCCCTGTGGGTGCTGAGCGTCTGCTGGCCGGGTCCCCCAGGACAGTGCCTCCGCAGTCTGCCACCATGGACAACGCGAGCTCCACGGCAGACTTCGTTCTCCTGGGGCTCTTCAACCACACGCGAGCCCAGCAGCTTCTCTTTGCGCTGGTCCTGATCATTGCCTTCACCTCTGTGGTGGGCAATGCACTCATGCTTCTCCTGATTGCCCGGGACCGCCGGCTCCACACGCCCATGTACTTCCTCCTGAGCCAGCTCTCCCTCAATGACGTCATGCTGGTTTTCACCACGGTGCCCAAAATGGCTGCCGATACTTGACCGGAAGGAAGTCCATCTCCCGCACGGGGTGTGGGTCGCAGATTTTCTTCTTCCTGACCCTGGCCGGTGGGGAGAGCTTCCTCCTGGCGGCCATGTCCTACGACCGCTATGTGGCAATTTGCCACCCACTGCGCTACCTGGTTTTCATGAGCTGGCGCTTATGTCTGCAAGTGACTGTGGGGTCGTGGATCCTGGGGGCTGCTGACGGCCTCCTGCAGGCTGCAGTCACCCTGAGCTTCCCGTTTTGCAGGTCACGTGAGATCAACCACTTCTTCTGCGAGGCTCCCGAACTGATGCGCCTGGCCTGTGCCCGCTCATCTGTCTTTGAGTATGCCATGTACATCTGCTGCGTGTTGATGCTCCTGGTCCCCCTCTCCCTCATCCTGATCTCCTACAGCCTCATCCTGGCTGCTGTTCTCCACATGCGCTCCACAAAAGCCTGCAAGAAGGCCTTGGCCACCTGCTCTTCCCACCTGGCTGTGGTGGGACTCTTCTATGGAGCCACCATGTTTGTCTACATGAGGTCCAGGTCCTCCAGGTCAGCCAGCCATGACAAAGCTGTGTCGGCCTTCTATGCCATCTTCACACCCATGCTGAACCCCCTCATCTACAGCCTGAGGAACAGTGAGGTCAGGGGTGCCCTGAGGAAGTGTGTGGCTCAGGGCGTCACCCTGGCCGGCAGGATTCCATTCCTCTGCCTCTGCTTTTGTGTCTCGGCAAAGTGACTGCATGGGGCGTCCGTAGAATTCTCTGTACCCCCTCTCCATGGGTGTGCCTCGGCTGTCCCCCAGCAGATCCTGGATGCTCAGATGGTGCTGAAGCCTAAACCCGCACACCTTTTCCCTGTGCACATGCACAGGCTGTGCTGTGACGGTGGCAGCTTGTGGTCCTGCGGGGAAACGGACAAAAACTTCTGTTTCCTCCACAGTTTCATAGAAGAGTTTGTTCTATCACAGACCTTCCCAATGTCAGGGTCCATTTTTCTTGTTTCCTTCTTAAGTTGAGAATATTCACCTTTTCTTTGATAAGACTTATTTATTTATTTGAAAGAACAGCAGGGTGGGAGGAGAGAGAGAGAGAGAGAGAGAGAGAGAGAGATCTTCCATCCATTCCCCAAATGGCTGCAACAGCCACAGCTGGGCCAGGTTGCAGCTGGCATCCTGGAGCTCCATCCTGGTCTCCCCCAGCTCCAGGAGCGCCCATACTTGGAGTATCATCAACTGCCTTCCCAGGTGCATTCACGGGGAGCTGGATCAGCAGCCGAGCACCTGGCGCTGGAATCAGCTCTCCAGGATAGGATGCTGGCATCGCTCAGTGGCTCACTTTCTCGCTGACACTTGCAGGAATCACTTCGTGGATTCTTTGCCGTATGCCAGTGGCCAGCATCTCTTCCCTTGCACCTTAGGGTGCTGACAAAGGCATGTATGGCTGCTTGACGAAAGCACGGCCACATTCCCACAGAGGGTGCAAGAACCCAGACAGCCTCTGGGTGACCAACAATGGGAAGCATATACGGCGTGGATACCTGGTGGCAGGAGGGCTTCATGGCCAAGGCAGGGTGGCGTGGGGCCGAGTGAGACTGCACTTTGCTATCAGATCTGCACACAGTTTAAACTTCACCATTGTTTCTGAAAATTTCCTCTTAATACTTCAGAACCACACCTGAGGACAGGCGACTGACAACTCAAGAGCCAAAGCAACGTTATGTGGGCAGGGGTCGAGGGGTGGGCTGCTGGGTGAGCTCGCACATCTGTGTCTGCTCGCTTTCCTTTGCATTGTAGGTGAATTTATGGCCACTCCTTTGCTGAGCTGTCAGACCAAGACAAACTGAATTGGTGTGAATCTAGGAACCACCATTCCTTTGTGAAATGGTCTCTTCCATACCCCAAAATTGATTCTTTGCTCAAGGACTGAGTTAACTCATTGTTCACACTGTTTTGAGGATCCGTGGCTGCCCTTTGTTTCTGAGGGAGGTCTGATTCTCAGGTGGTAGTGTGTCTGAACCTGTGGTGCTGGCAGCACCTGCCCTGGAACCCACTCCTACCCCCAGGAGAAGCAGCGTCCCCTGCCCCAGACAGATCCCTCTTGCCCTTTTCCAGTGCAGACGCTACCCCAGATGCAAACATTTGTCAGCTTTAGATCCCATCTTTCAGTGTGACCTTCGTGTCATCGGAAACCAACTATGGTGTTTTTTTTTTAATCCTGTTTTGTCTCTCAGCTTCACATCTGTTGGAAGATTTCTCCACATTTTTAGTTCATCACTATTTGCTGTTTTAATTCCACTGAGTACATCACTATTGGTTTTCCCATCACGTGTTTAATGTTTGAAAATTGCTATTTATTTGAAAGGAGGGAGAGATAGCAAAGAGCCAGAGAGAGAGAGATAGAGAGAGAGAAAGAGAGAAAGAAACATGTCCACCTGCTGTTTGCTCCCTAAATGCCCAGTGAGGCCAGAGCCGGGAGTCGGGATCACAGTCCAGGCCTGCCATGTGGTCGGCAGGTGCCATTTTTCTGTTTGGATCCATAGCCTAAAGCTGCTTCCTGGAATTGTGTTTTTATTTCCCTTACTAGACAGATGATGAAGATTTTTATAAAACTGTTTCAAGCCAGTTGTTGTTTTGCATTACTTGTAACCCACACAAGGTCCAAATAGTCCCAGTGCTATAAATCTGTGCATCCTAGCAACTCCAGTGATGCAGTAGTTACTTATTTGGCTTTTAGCTTGCATTTCTGGGAAGGCTAGTGATATTGAAGTCTAGATTAGATTGTTGCCGCATTGTGTACCTTCTTTTGTTGACTGGCATTTAGTTTTGAAAAACAAAAGCCAAACAAAACACTGAGATATTTCACAGCCAACCTAGTGCTTCACTCATAGACAGTACGTGAAATTCATAAAGCTTGCTGGTATTTTTCAGAGCAAACTATATGTTGAGCTGTTACCTATGTGTTTCAATTCGAAGTCTGAAGACTAAATATGCTAATTAAATGTGTATTTATGTAACACTTCTTTCCCATTATCTCCATTTTTCCTTAAACTGTAAATTTATTTGTTTCTCTTAGTTGTGATTTGTAACAAAAGGTTAGGGACCTGCTGAAGGAATGGAACTGTTGTAAATATGAAAGGCAGGTGAAGAAGGACAAAACAGTGTCAATAAAGCTAAATTTCAGGTGTTCAGAGTCTATTTCTTATCTTCTGCTGGCAAAAGATTATCCATCCATAATAATTTTCGGGTAAAAATTTTGATATTTTGAAAGAGACTATTCATTTTGCTAAGGATATATATATGTATATATATACTTATACATATATATTTATATGTTCTCTAAAAAGAAGACAATTAAATGCAAAATTAGTTGTAAAAATAGTTTAGAACAACATTGCTAGATAATAATTGTTTGCTTCTCCTTTTGTTAATTTGCTTTAGTTTGAATTCCTCTTTCACAACTTTCCATGGTTCCACTTTGGTCCTTGACTCTCTGAGACGTGAATGGCAAACAGAGGGGTCCACAGGTGTCAGGTGCGTGGGCTGGTGGCTCCGCAGGGCCCTGCATCTTGAGACTGGAGATCAAAGACCTGAAGACCGTGCCTGGGACAGACGTCATGGCTCTGCATCTTGGATGGGTCACAGCCACTTCACAGCCCCACGCCCGTGTGCTCCCATAGCACCTCTGTATGTTCACCAAAGCTGCTTCACTGGCTGTTTTGGTTCCACGTTTAAGTCCTGGCCGGTGGGCTGCTGTGCCTCTCACCCAGATGCGGTAAAACAGCTTAACTGGGGCCGGCCTTGTGGCACAGTGGCACCCCTTATTGGAGTACCCGTTCAAGTCCCAGCACCCTGCTCCTCATCCAGCTCCCCTCCAATGGCCTAGGAAAGCAGTGGAAGTGGCCCACAGACTTGGGTCCCTGCTATCGCATGGGAGACCAGGATGGAGTTCCTGGCTCCTGGCTTCTGCTGTGGGCACTGGGGAGTGAACCAGCAAAATGAATTCTCTCTCTCTTCCTCTCTCTCTCTCTCTCTCTCTCTCTCCCTTTCTTTTGATGCTCTACTTTTCCAATAAATAAAGAAGTAAATCTTTTTGAAAAGCATTTTTATCAAAAAAACAAGATAGCGTAAAATAGTTTTCATTCTTCTCCACCCCCCCACCCCGTATTTCTACAGCTTGCTGATTGTTTCACCTTCATTTTCCATTTTTATTGATTAAGATTTCATCAGAGGCAGGTTCAGAGGTAAATCTCATTTTTGAAAAGTGGGGAGGTTATTGGGATGAAATCACTGTTCCTGTCCACACAGGTTTGAGCGCAGGGTCTGACCTGGGAAAGTTGCCTGTAGCCAGTGCCAGCTGGGGCGGTGGGACTGAACCCCCCACTAGCTCTTGAGGACAAAAGGAGTTGTCACGTGGGGTGAGTGAGACAGGCTTGTGGGGATCGGAGGGTGAGTGACAGCACTCATCCCGGCGTCAGCCGCGTGTCTGCTGCCTTTACTGAAGCTGTGGGTTCCCTGGTGGGCGCTGACCGGCTCTCGAATCAGCTGTCAAAAATGAGCAGGAACAGAACACTGGGACGAGGTTGGCCGACTCTGCACAGGACAGCCAGAGTCCATCACAGGGCCTGGGCCAGCGCTCTGGGCCACTCAGGACAGAGGGATCTGACGTCAGGGCTCAGGAAAGCAGAGTTTTTGATACTATTCTTGACTTTAAAAATGTATTTGAAAGCCAGAATTACAGAGGGAGAAAGAGGCAGAGACACAGAGATCTTCCATTCTCTGGATGGAGCTAGAGCCGCCAGAACTCAAACCCATGCTCACATGTTGCCACATTGCAGTGACAGCTTAACCTGCCGCGCCACCACGCAGGCCCCAACAAACACTGACTTTGAATCTTGCTTTGTGCAACCAATGCAGACCCACGCTGTGTCTCCCCTCCCCCAGACACTCTGCACTACCCCAGGGACTGGACTTTCTGCCTGCCTCACTCTCGGTGGCCGCGTGCGCCCTGCTCTGTCCCCCGGGGCTCGGCTCCCCTTGATGCTGCCTGACATCACCAGCTCCAGTCAGGGAGCAGCGCAAGCATCTTCCAGGTCTCCTTGCTGCTCCCCACATCTGCCCCCGGGCCTGCACCCGCAGCCAGTCTGCAGCAGTCTGTTCTGCTGCGGGACACAGCGTCATGGCCATCTGGCTGTCTGTGTGGAAGAAGTAACGGGCTGACCAACAACCTGCTCACTACACAGCACAGCTGCCCAGGCTCTGGGACCCACAGGAATCTTCACTTTCAAATGCCTCCACTACAGTAAGAAAATGCTTTGTGCACCACTGCTTGGGGTGATGGCGTGTGTAGCCAGGAGGAATCAGGCTCTGCCATGAGTAAGAGATGGGGTAAACAGGACTCAATCATAGAAGCACGTGCGGCTTTTAACTCACTCGCAGGGGCCAGAGCCAGGTTTGGTGGCCGCAGGAGCTGCTCGGGTGTTGGCAGTGCTCACAGCCCCTCGGGTCTGATTCTTGCAAAAAGATTGCAGGGACCTGCACCACCATGAAATCCAACAGGAAATAGGCAAGACGGGTGCGTGCCTGCAGTCCCCCGGCCAGCTGTCCTAAGTGCCCAGAGTTCAGCTGTTTGACCGCAGTCTACTGGCTCCGAGTGAGGAGAGCAGTGTGCCAGTGCAGGTGCTGCTCAGTGGAAGGACAAGCGGAGACCGGTGTGTGTGTGTGTGTGTGTGTGTGTGTGTGTTGGGGGAGCTGGGGTAGATGCTCCCATGTCCCCACGGCACTGGGGCCTCCCTCAGCTCTGCAGAGCCACCTGTAGGGAGTCCCAGGCAGCGAGCGCGTGTGCAGTCTGACATGCATGAGCCAGTGCGCTCTGCGATGCTCCACTGTGCTCTGACACCTCCAGCCCCTCACCTGCCTCAACCTCCCTGGTACCCTGCACTCTCTGCCTCGTACACATTGGCTTAGACCCATATTTAGAGAATATGGAAATAATAACAGTTATAGAAATCCTTGTATTATCAGAACAACAATGTTAACATTGCTTCTGAATATTTACTGTCAGGCTGTGTTCTCTCGCTCCCTCCCTCCTTCTCTTTCTCTCTCCACACCCCCATCTCTCAATGCTCGGTTTTTAAATTTTTCAATGAGAAAGTTAAAAAATTATTATCAGATAATAAAAGATATAGATGTGAAATCAGATGTAGTATTGCTAGGATTTTCATTAACAATTCTTTTCCAAGTAAACATTTTCCAGACAGGCTTGAGTTGGTGCTTTTTTTATATCTTGTGCTTGCCTTTTTCAGTCAAAAATGTAATGTAGGAAATGATGGGATATAATAATGATGACCTTATTAATGTGTAGGTCTAACAAGATTAGTGGATAAATAACCTCCAGTTCGTAAAAGCTTAAAGAGGTATTTTGTATCCTTTATCCGTTTAATGAAAGGTCTGGTAGAAGATGAAAATTCTGTTTGAGTCCAATTTAGCCGAAGTTAGTGAGTCGTGGTGTATTTTAAGACACTCCCTGAATACAAGGTGCACAGTGGATCTGAGGGCAGCACAGTTGGTGAGTAACGTCCCAGGGATATCAGGTGCAGCTGTGGGCTCAGCTAGAAATTGGACTTCAGGCCGGGAAGAAGCAGTAGAGCCTCGTACTCTGGCCAGCTAGGAAGAGTATGATGCCCTCATTGAAACAAACATTAAGTTCCAAGGAGTTTCATCGACACCATCAGTTTGAATGTTTGTACTCAACTGGTTGGACTGATTGGCTCGAGAACTTAGGGAGCCTAAGTTACTTTTGTGAATGAAGACCTTTTGCAGGTGTGGCGAGACATCCTTGTCACACCTGCAAACACATGTGTTGCATCACCCACGGTTGTATGGAAGAAGGGTGGCATGTCTGGGAAGGTGACGCATTGTGCGGCTGTCATTCTCTGCCTCTTCCACTGTGCCACAATCTGTGCTTGCTGAGGGAGAAGGGGCTGAAGCTCTGTGTCTTTGAGAACAACAGCCTGAGGGTAAGTCCTGCACCAAGCTGACTCCTGCTTCTTCTGCACTAGAAAACTCACCGTAGAAAGCCAGGGGCAGACTCTCAGAAGATGCAATGGAAATTTCCTAGAACACACTCAGAAACTTTATTGAAAAACTTGAATCCCAAAAACAGATGGAACACGTATCCCCTGAAGCCCCTGAGCTCCTCGAAGAGACTGAGAGGGAGGGTGGTCACGTCTATTCTCCAACATCGGGTCTCAGAAACAGCATCTGGAGACAGAAAGAGGCCAGACTTGATCTCAGGAGGAGCTGGCCTCGGTGGGGGAGGCTGCAGCAGGTGGGACTGTGACCTCAGGAGGAGCTGGCCTAGGCAGGGGAGGCTGCAGCAGGTGGGACTGTGACCTCAGGAGGAGCTGGCCTAGGCGGGGGAGCCTGAAGCAGGTGGGACCTTGACCTCAGAAGGAGCTGGCCAAGGAGGGGGAGGCTGAGGCAGGTGGGACCTTGACCTCAGGAGGAGCTGGCCTGGGTGGGGGAGGCTGCAGCAGGTGGGACCTTGACCTCAGGAGGAGCTGGCTTAGGCATGGGAGGCTGAATCATGTGGGACCTTGACCTCAGGAGGAGCTGGCCTAGGCAGGGGAGGCTGCATCAGGTGGGACCTTGACCTCAGGAGGAGCTAGCTTAGGCATGGGAGGCTACAGCAAGTGGGACCTTGACCTCAGGAGGAGCTGGCCTAAGTGGGGGAGGCTGCAGCAGGTGGGACATTGACCTCTGGAGGAGCTGACCTAGGCGGGGGAGGCTGCAGCAGGTGGGACCTTGACCTCAGGAGGAGCTGGCCTGGGTGGGGGAGGCTGTAGCAAGTGGGACAGTGACCTCAGGAAGAACTGGCCTGGGTGGGTGAGGCTGCAGCAGTTGGGACCTTGACCTCAGGAGGAACTAGCCTAGGCGGGGGAGGCTGCATCAGGAGGAACCTTGACCTCAGGAGTAGCTGGCCTAGGCATGGGAGGCTGCAGCAGTTGGGACCTTGACCTCAGGAGGAGCTGTCCTAAGCGGGGCAGGCTGCAGCAAGTGGGACCTTGACCTCAGGAGGAGATGGCCTAGGTAAGGGAGGCTGCATTAGGTGGGACCCTGACCTAAGGAGGAGCTGGGCTAGGCTGGGGAGGCTGAAGCAGTTGGGACCTTGACCTCAGGAAGAGCTGGCCTGGGTGGGGGAGGCTTAAGTAGGTGGGACCCTTACCTCAAGAGGAGCTGGCCTGGTTGGGGGAGGCTGCAGCAGGTGGGACCCTTACCTCAGGAGGAGGTGGCCTAGGCAGGGGAGGCTGCAGCAGGTGGGACCTTGACCTCAGGAGGAGCTGGCCTGGGTGGGCGTGGCTGCAGCAGGGGGGCCTTGACCTCAGGAGGAGCTCCCTGGGACAGGAGGCTGCAGCAGGTGGGACCTTGACCTCAGCAGGAGCTGGCCTGTGTGGGGGTGACTGCAGCAGTTGGGACGTTGACCTCAGTAGGAGCTGGCCTAGGCGGGGGAGGCTGCAGCAGGTGGGACCGTGACCTCAGGTGGAACTGGCCTGGGTGGGGGAGGTTGCTGCAGGTGGGACCTTGACCTCAGGAGGAGCTGGCCTATGCGGGGGAGGCTGCAGCAGGTGGGACCTTGACCTCAGGAGGAGCTGGCCTATGCAGGGGAGGCTGAAGCAGGTGGGATACTGACCGCAGTAAGGGGCTTTCCCAGGTCTAGCATGCTACAGCAGGTGGGACCTTGACCTCAGGAGTAGCTGGCCTAGGCATGGGAGGCTGCAGCAGGTGGGACCCTGACCTCAGGAGGAACTGGCCTAGGTTGGGGAGGCTGTAGCAAGTGGGACCTTGACCTCAGGAGGAGCTGGCCTAGGCGAGGGAGGCTGCAGCAGGTGGGACCTTGACCTTAGGAGGAGCTGGTCTTGGTGGGGGAGGCTGATGCCGGTGGGACCTTCACTAAGTAAGGGGCTAACCTAAGCATAGGAGGGTGCAGCGGGTGGGACCTTGACCACAGGAGGAGGTAGGATAGGTCGGGGAGGCTGCAGCAGGTGGGACCTTGACCTCAGGAAGAGCCGGCCTATGCATTGGAGGCTGCAGCAGCTGGGACCTTGACCTCAGGAGGAGCTGGCCTAGGTGGGGGAGGCTGTGGCAGATGGGACCTTGACCTCAGCAAGAGCTGGCCTAGGCAGGGGAGGCTGCAGCAGGTGGGACACTGAGCTCAAGAGGAGCTGGCCTAGGTCGGGGAGGCTGCACAGGTGGGACCTTGACCTCAGGAGGAGCTGGCCTAGGTCAGGGAGGCTGCAGCAGGTGGTACCTTGACCTAAGGAGGAGCTGGCCTATACAAGGGAGGCTGCAGCAGGTGGGACATTGACCTCAGAAGGAGCTTTTCTATGCATGGGAGGCTGCAGCAGGTGGGACCCTGACCTCAGTAGGAGCTGGTCTAGGTGGGGGAGGCTGCAGCAGGTGGGACCCTGAACTCAGGAGGAGCTGGCCTAGTTGAGGGAGGCTGCAGCAGGCGGGACCCTGACCACAGGAGGAGCTGGCCTAGGCAAGAGAGGCTGCAGCAGGTGGGACTGTGACCTCAGGAGGAGCTGGCCTAGGCGGGGGAGCCTGAAGCAGGTGGGACCTTGACCTCAGAAGGAGCTGGCCAAGGAGGGGGAGGCTGAGGCAGGTGGGACCTTGACCTCCGGAGGAGCTGGCCTGGGTGGGGGAGGCTGCAGCAGATGAGACCTTGACCTCAGGAGGAGCTGGCTTAGGCAGGGGAGGCTGAATCATGTGGGACCTTGACCTCAGGAGGAGCTGGCCTAGGCAGGGGAGGCTGCAGCAGGTGGGACCTTGACCTCAGGAGGAGCTGGCCTAGGGGTGGGAGCCTGGAGCAGGTGGGACCTTGACCTCAGGAGTAGCTGGCCTTGGTCAGGGAGGCTGCAGCAGGTGGGACCCTGACCTCAGGAGGAGCTGGCCTAGGCAACGGAGGTTACAGCAGGAGTGACCTTGACCTCAGAGGAGCTGGCCTAAGCAGGGGAGGCTGCAGTAGGAGGGACCTTAACCTCAGGAGGAGCTGGCCTGGGTGGGGGTGGCTGCAGCAGGTGGGACCTTGACCTCAGGAGGAGCTGGCCTAGGCAGGGGAGGCTTCAGCAGGTGGGACCCTGACCTCAGAAAGGGGCTGGCCTAGATATGGGAGGCAGCGGTAGGTGGGACCTTGACCGCAGGAGGAGCTGGCTTAGGCGGGGGAGGCTGCAGCAGGTGTGACCTTGAATTCAGGAGCAGCTGGCCTAGGCATGGGAGGCTGCAACAGTTGGGACCGTGACCACAGGAGGAACTGGCCTGAGTGGGGGAGGCTGAAGCAGGTGGGACCTTGACCTCAGGAGGAGCTGGCCTAGGCAGGGGAGGCTGCAGCAGGTGGGACCTTGACCTCAGGAGGAGCTGGCTTAGGGGTGGGAGCCTGCAGCAGGTGGGACTTGACCTCAGGAGTAGCTGGCCTAGGCGTGGGAGGCTACAGCAGGTTGGACCTTGACCTCCGGGGGAGCTGGACTAGGCAGGGGAGGCTGCAGCAGGTGGGACATACACCTCAGGAGAAGCTGGCCTGGGTGGGTGAGGCTGCAGCAGGTGGGACCCTGACCTCAGGTGGAGCAGGTCTAGGCATGGGAGGCTGCAGCAGTGGGACCTTGACCTCAGGAGGAGCTGGCCTAGGTGGGGAAGGATGCAGCGGGTGGGACCTTTTCATCAGGAGGAGTTGGCTTAGGCGAGGGAGGATGCAGCAGGTGGGACCTTGAGCTCAGGGGGAGCTGGCTTAGGCAAGGGAATCTGCAGTAGGTGGGACTTTGACTTCAGGAGGAACTGACTTAGGTTGGGGAGGCTGCAGCACTTGGGACCTTCACTAAGTAAGGGGCTGAACTAAGCATAGGAGGCTGCAGCAGGTGGGACCTTTACCTCAGGAGGAGCTGGCCTAGGCATGGGAGCCTGCAGCAGGTGGGACCCTGACCACAGAAGTAAGTGGCCTAGGTCAGGGAGGGGGCAGCAGGTGGGACCTTGACCTCAGGAGGAGCTAGGCTAGGTCGGGGAGGCAGCAGCAGGTGGGACCTTGACCTCAGGAGGAGCTGGACTAGGCAGGGGAGGCTGCAGCAGGTGGGACCTTGAACTCAGGAGGTGCTGGCCTAGGCGTGGGAGGCTGCAGCAGGTGGGACCCTTACCACAGGAGGAGCTGGCCTAGGCGGGGGAGGCTGCAGCAGGTGGGACCTTGACCTCAAAAGGAGCTGGCCTAGACAGGGAGGCTGCAGCAGTTGGGACCTGGACCTCAGAAAGGGGCTGGCCTAGATATGGGAGGCAGCGGAGGTGGGACCTTGACCTCAGGAGGAGCTGGCCTAGGGCGGGGAGCTTGCAACACGTGGGACCTTGACCTCAGGAGGAGCTGGCCTAGGTAAAGGAGGCTGCAGCAGGTGGGACCTTGACCTCAGGAGGAGCTGGCCTATGATGGGAGGCTGCAGCAGGTGGGACCCTGACATCTGGAGGAGCTGGTGTAGGCGGGGGAGGCTGCAGCAGGTGGGACCGTGACCTCAGGAGTAACTGGCCTATGATGGGAGGCTGCAGCAGGTGGGACCTTGACCTCATGAAGAGCTGGCCTTGGCGTGGGAGGCTGCAGCAGGTGGGACTTTAACCTCAGGAGGAGCTGGCCTAGGCACGGCAGGCTGCAGTATGTGGGATCTTGACCTCAGGAGGAGCTGGCCTAGGCGGGGGAGGCTGCAGCAGGTGGGACCTTGACCTCAGGAAGTGCTGGCCTAGGCAGGGGAGGCTGCAGCAGGTGGGACTTTGACCTCAGGAGGAGCTGGCCTAGGTAAGGGAGGCTACAGCAGGTGGAACCCTGACCTCTGGAGGAGCTGGCCTAGGCGGGGGAGGCTGCAGCAGGTGGGACCGTGACATCAGGAGTAACTGGCCTATGATGGGAGGCTGCAGCAGGTGGGTCCTTGACCTCAGGAGGAGCTGGACTATGCAGGGGAGGCTGCAGCAGGTGGGAACTGGACCACAGAAAGGGGCTGGCCTAGATATGGGTGGGAGCGGTAGGTGGGTCCTTGACCTCAGGAGGAGCTTTCTTGCGTGGGGGACGCTGCAGCAGGTGGGACCTTGACCACAGGAGGAGCTGGCCTGCGTGGGTGAGGCTGCAACAGTTGTGACCGTGACCACAGGAGGAACTGGCCTGAGTGGGGGAGGCTGAAGCATGTGGGACCTTGACCTCAGGAGGAGCTGGTCTAGGCATGGGAGGCTGCAGCAGGTGGGACCTTGAACTTAGGAGGAGCTTGTTTAGGGGTGGGAGCCTGCAGCAGGTGGGAACTTGACCTCAGGTGTAGCTGGCCTAGGCGGGGGAGGCTGCAGCAGGTTGGACCTTGAACTCCGGGGGAGCTGGACTAGGCAGGGGAGGCTGCAGCAGGTGGGACATACACCTCAGGAGAAGCTGGCCTGGGTGGGTGAGGCTGCAGCAGGTGGGACCCTGACATCAGGTGGAGCAGGCCTAGGCATGGGAGGCTGCAGCAGTGGGACCTTGACCTCAGGAGGAGCTGGCCTAGGTGGGGAAGGATTCAGCAGTGGGAACTTGACCTCAGGAGGAGCTGGCCTAGGCAAGGGAATGTGCAGTAGGTCGGACCTTGACCTCAGGAGGAACTGACTTAGGTCGGGGAGGCTACAGCACGTGGGACCTTCACTAAGTAAGGGGCTGACCGAAGCATAGGAGGCTGCAGCAGGTGGGACCTTGACCTCAGGAGGTGCTGGCCTCGGCATGAGAGCCTGCAGCAGGTGGGACCCTGACCACAGGCGTAAGTGGCCTAGGTCAGGGAGGCGGCAGCAGGTGGGACCTTGACCTCAGGAGGAGCTGGCCTAGGCGGCGGAGGCTGCAGCATGTGGGACCTATCCTCAGGAGGAGCTCGCCTAGGCAGGGCAGGCTGCAGTAGGTGGGATCTTGACCTCAGGAGGAGCTGGCCTAGGCGGGGGAGGCTGCAGCAGGTGGGACCCTGACCTCAGGAGTAGCTGGCCTATGCAAGGGAGGTTGCAGCAGGTGGGACCTTGACCTCAGGAGGAGCTGGCCTAGGCGGGGGAGGCTGAAGCAGGTGGGACCTTGACCTCAGGAGGAGCTGGCCTAGGCAGGGGTGGCTGCAGCAGGTGGAACCTTGACCTCAGGAGGAGCTGGCCTAGGTGGGGGAGGCCTAAGCAGCTGGGACATTTACCTTAGGAGGAGCTGGCCTAGGTAAGGGAGGCTGCAGCAGGTGGGACCTTGACCTCAGGAGGAGCTGGCCTAGGTCGGGGAGGCTGCAGCAGGTGGGAACTTGACCTCAAGAGGACCTGGCCTAGGTGGTGGAGGCTGCAGCAGGTGGATCTTGACTGCAGTAAGGGGCTGGCCTAGGCGTGGGAGGCTGCAGCATTTGGGAACTTGACCTCAGGAGGTGCTGGCCTACGTGGGGGAGGCTGAAGTAGGTGGGACCTTGACCTCAGGAGGAGCTAGCTTGGGTGGAGGAGGCTGATGCAGGTGTAACCTAGACCTCAGTAGGAGCTGGCCAGTGTGGGGGAGGCTGCAGCAGGTGGGACCTTCACTCAGTAACGGGCTGACCGAAGCATAGGAGGCTGCAGCAGGTGGGACCTTGACCTCAGGAGGAGCTGACCTAGGTATGCAAGGCTGCAGCAGGCGGGACCCTGACCTCAGGAGTAACTGGCCTAGGTCGGATAGGCTGCAGCAGGTGGGACCTTGACCTAAGGAGGAGCTAGGCTAGGTCGGGTAGGCTGCAGCAGGCGGGACCTTGACCTCAGGAGGAGCTGGCCTAGGCAGGGTAGGCTGCAGCATATGGGACCTTGACCTCAGGAGGAGCTGGCCTAGGCGGGGGAGGCTGCAGCAGGTGGGACCTTGACCACAGGAGGAGCTGGCCTAGGCGGGGGAGGCTGCAGTAGGTGGGACCTTGACCTCAGGAGGAGCTGGCCTAGGCGGGGAGGCTGCAGCAGTTGGGACCTTGACCTCAGGAGGAGCTAGCCTGAGTGGGGGTGGCTGCAGCAGGTGGGACCTTGATCTCAGGAGGAGCTGGCCTAGTCGGGGGCGCCTGCAGCAGGTGGGACCTGGACTTCACGAGGAGCTGGCCTAGGCGGGGTAGGCTGCAGCAGGTGGTACCTTGACCTCAGGAGGATTTGCCTGGGTGTTGGAGGCTGCAGCAGATGGGAACTTGACCTCAGGTGGAGCTGGCCTAGGCAGGGGAGGCTGTAGCTGGTGGGACCTTGAATTCAGGAGGAGCTGGCCTAGGTCGGGGAGCCTGCAGCAGGTGGGATCTTGACCTCAGTAGAAGCTGACCTAGGCCGGGGAGGCTGAAGCAGGGGGGACCTTGACCTCAGGAGGAGCTTGCCTAGGCAGGGGAGGCTGCAGAAGGTGGGACCTTGACCTCAGGAGGAGCTTGCCTAGGCGGGGGAGGCTGCAGAAGGTGGGACCTTGACCTCAGGAGGAGCTTGCCTAGGCGGGGGAGGCTGAACCAGGTGGGACTCTTGTTTTCTCCACCTCGTGGCAGAATTGAGGCACTCACTACAGGGCATTCCTCTGTGGATGCAAGTGTTGTTTTCATCCAAACTCCAAATACCCCCAGATGGTGTAGAAGGAGAAACCTCATCCACAATTCCAGCATCACGGGAGAAGACTCCAGACTTTGATTAAAGAATTGGCAGGAAGTGGACACAAGCTTGAGAAAGGAAGATGGCAAGGAAAATAAACAGAGCATTGCAGCGATTCCAGCAGCTGAAGAGAGAAAACCGGTACTACTGTCGACAGCATGAACTCTGTAGAAGCATAAGGGCCAGTTGGGAATACAGGGAAGGACCGACTGTTGAATACTCAAAAATATTCTCATATCCAATACCATAAAATCAAGTCAATCATTTCTGTAGAAGCATTTGATGAGACCTATATAGGCCAGAAATCTGCCAAACTGATGAGTCAGTAGTTAATGAGTTTACTGAAAAAGTAAAATGAGAAGGATAATATAATTCTAGAAACTGGGGAAAGTTCTATTTAGGCCGGCGCTGTGGCTTAATAGGCTAATCCTCCGCCTGCGGCGCCAGCACACCGGGTTCTAGTCCCAGTCGGGGTGCTGGATTCTGTCCTGGTTGCCCCTCTTCCAGGCCAGCCCTCTGCTGTGGCCAGGGAGTGCAGTGGAGGATGGCCCAAGTGCTTGGGCCCTGCACCCCATGGGAGACCAGGAGAAGCACCTGTCTCCTGCCATCGGATCAGCGCGGTGCACTGGCTGCGGTGGCCATTGGAGGGTGAACCAACGGCAAAAGGAAGACCTTTCTCTCTGTCTCTCTCTCTCTCATTGTCCACTCTGCCTGTCAAAAAATAATAAAAAAAGAAAATAAAAAAAAGAAACTGGGGAAATGAACATCTTTGGATACGGATATGCGGAATGTGAATTGCCAGTAGTATTTAGTGATTCTGGAAACCCATTTGTGATTGGCTCACAGGGCACTGCCACTCTTCAGTCTTAATCTGTACCCATCACCAAACTTTGCTGAGCTGTGTGTCAGATCCGTCAAAACGGACAGCGCCATGCAAGCAGGTACCTCCCTAGACGCTCCATAAATCTAGCAAATCTTCACTAATCCACAAGACAACTGAAAATGAAGGCTCAACATCTGCAACATCTGTGCAATGAAGGCAGACAAGGGTGAGCCATTTGTAGTGGGAGGGACATGACTTTTACACTAATTTCCATGGCAGTGGCAAATCTATGTTCATTTTGTTCAAACTGAGCACGGCTGTTCAGGTCGCGGCAGGCGTGTTTCTGGCTGCTTGTTTCCAGCGATCACATTAGGAATATAAAGAGGGAGTCTTGGTTGCTGTATTTGTGTGCATGGATGTGTTTTTCATACTCAGAGAAGGAGCATGCACACGAAAGATGCTCAGCCCACCGTGGTGTAAATGTTTAAGTAACAATTATCCAAGCACCAACAGATAACAGTAATGACTGATTTCCCATGCATCAAATCCACAAGTTGTAACTCAGTCTCTATATGTCAAAAATGCAGAAGTAAAATATATTCCTAAAGATGTATTGTTTATTTCTATATTTTTAAGGATGTATTAATTTCAAAGGCAGAGTTACAGGGAGGTAGAGGCAGAGAGAGAGGTCTTTTATCTGCTGGTTCACTCCCCAAATGGTCCCAATGGTCAGAGCTGGGCCGATCCGAAGCCAGGAGCCAGGAGCTTCTTCCAGGTCTCCCGCATGGGTGCAGAGCCCAGGGTCTTGGGTCATCTTCCACTGCTTTCCCAGGCTATTAGCAGGGAGCTGGATCAGAAGTGGAGCTGCTGGGATTGCAACTGTCACCCATACAGGATGCTGGCACCGCAGGTGGAGGCTAAGCCTACCATGCCACAGTGTCGGCCTGTATTGTTTATTTTGACTGAATAAAGCCTTCTTTTATTACTTTTCAAATATTGATGACGTTTCAAATTACAAACATACAAATAGTTTCTGA
Organism: Oryctolagus cuniculus; assembly: GCF_051225735.1. Classification (NCBI taxonomy): domain Eukaryota; kingdom Metazoa; phylum Chordata; class Mammalia; order Lagomorpha; family Leporidae; genus Oryctolagus; species Oryctolagus cuniculus. The sequence continues at coordinate 2,060,467 of NC_142872.1, read as the reverse complement.
TCCTGTATTTTATTCCTTTATTATTTCTGAGGAATTCTACATTTTATTCTTCAGACGTTTTTTAATAGATAAGTCCATTAAAACTCAAGTTGCACAGTTCACTTAATCCATTCACGTGTTCAGCAAATATCCCTGAGAAACTGCTGTGTGCAAACATTGTTGTGGGTGTGGTTTGGTCCCAGCCAGCAGAGCAAGGAGCTCTCATGACGAAGCCGAATTCCGGTGTCGAGAGTGGAAATAAGAACAGGTATGACCCTTGTCCTCACTATTCAGTATGACGGGAAGGGAAGGACAGTAGGAGGATGAGGGCCTCACTGTGGGTGGGAGCCTCGGGAACTGCAGGTTCGTGGTGGGAGGGACATGGGAGAGCACCCGGCCCCAGAGTGGTCTGAGCAGCCGAGGTCTGAAGGCTCAGGGAGGAGCCCGGGGCCCATGCAGTGCAGGAGCCTCGTCACTATTACACAGGCTCCGAGCACGGTGTGTGCAAGTGGATGCCCCCAACCCCAGCTGACAGCGCGTCAGCAGCCAGCTCTGATTATGCAGACGGGGATGACAGAACTGACAGGGCCCGGCTCCGGCCTTCTGTCTGTCCACTTACCTGTCTTCCCGCAGGTGGAGCAGCAGCCCCCATGCAGGGCGGCGAGAACCACAGTCTGGGGAGCGACTTCACTCTGCTGGGGCTCTTCTCCTCCCGCCAGGCCAGCCTGGTCTTCTTCCCGTTCCTAGTCTCCATCTTTGTGCTGACGGTGACAGAGAACGTGCTCATGATCTCGCTCATCCACAGGGACCCGCGGCTCCGCACCCCGATGTACCTCTTGCTCAGCCACTTGTCCCTCATGGACATCTTGCACAGTTCCAACATCGTCCCCAAGATGATCGCCGACTTCCTGTCAGGCAGCAGGACCATTTCGTTTGCAGGCTGTGGGCTGCAGGTGTTTCTGTCCCTCATCCGGCTGGGCAGTGAGTGCCTCCTCCTGGCTGCCATGTCCTGTGACCGCTACGTGGCCATCTGCCACCCACTGCGCTACCCCATGCTGATGAATGAGAAGACGGCCGTTTTCCTGGCTGGGGGTGCCTGGCTCGTGGGGCTCCTCAACTCTACGGTTCACACGGCTTCCGTTCTCCTTTTCCCCTTCTGTGGCCCCAGGGCCATTGACCACTTCTTCTGCGAGGTCCCCGCCATGCTGAAGTTGTCCTGTGCAGACACATCGCGCTATGAGCGTGGCATCTTCGTGAGTGGCGTCATCTTCTTGTTCGTTCCTTTCTGCATGATCTCTGCATCGTATGGCCGGATTCTTCACACCGTCCTCCAGATGAGATCCTCAGAGGCACGGAAGAAGACCTTCTCCACCTGCTCCTTCCACATGGTCGTGGTGGGCATGTACTACGGGCCCTTCATCTTCACCTACATGCGACCCAGGTCCTACCACAGCCCCGGCCAGGACAAGCTCCTGGCCGTCTTCTACACCATCGTCACCCCCATACTCAACCCTGTCATCTACAGCTTCAGGAACAAGGACGTTCTGGCGGCAATGAAAACCATGCTTGGAGATCACTTCCTGCCTGAGAAGTGAACCCTGTGTTCCCATGATTTCTCTATTAACGCAGCAGGATGTCCACTGCGGGTTTCTCCTGAAAGCAAGTAAAAGCTTTGAACGCCCCACGTGTGGAAAGAAGTGGATGCTTCCAAACCCTGATAGTTATTAAGTTGTGATGTGTCTTGGCTTTTAAACTCAGGTCAGTATAGTTGCGTTTGCTTCTGTGATACTAATCACCCAGGTGCTATAAACTCCACTTGAAGTCTCCATTTTTCATCACTGAGCTTGCTTTGACATCTCTGCCTTTTAAAGTGAGAAACATACATAAACACACACATACATACATGTAAAATGTATGTATACACGATTGCAGTGAAATCAAGTTACTTTCTGCTAGAATCAAAATTATCGTTTTTAGGACCGGCGCCGTGGCTCACTAGGCTAATCCTCCGCCTAGTGGCGCCGGCACACCGGGTTCTAGTCCCGGTCGGGGCACTGGATTCTGTCCCGGTTGCCCCTCTTCCAGGCCAGCCCTCTGCTGTGGCCAGGGAGTGCAGTGGAGGATGGCCCAGGTGCTTGGACCCTGCACCCCATGGGAGACCAGGAAAAGCACCTGGCTCCTGGCTCCTGCCATCGGATCAGCGCAGTGCGCCGGCCGCAGCGGCCATTGGAGGGTGAACCAACGGCAAAGGAAGACCTTTCTCTCTGTCTCTCTCTCTCACTGTCCACTCTGTCAAAAAAAAAAAAAAATTATCGTTTTTAAGAATATCCTGAAGTCATCTTGTTTCATGTATATATATATATATACACACACACACACACACACACACACACATTCAGGCACAGTTGATCCACAACCAATATTTTAATGAAGAAAATAAATAAATGTTCCTATTTAGAATTCAATTAAATGACTATACCAAAAGCTAAAAAAAAATCAGTTTATTGTGGCAAATGCTTGATTTATTTTTATTATAGCATATTAACTAAATATGTATTAAATAAACATCACAAAATGTTTAACTACATGTGAAGGGATCGTTTAAAGCTTTAATGGATGAAACATTATTTTGCCTTTCACAATGGGATAATTTAAAACATCAAGGATGTTAACGAAGTTTTGGTGAATTTGACATTATACTATATTGTAGTTGGGCATGAAATATGGCACCAAAATATTAAAATGAATTGGTCCCAGCCAGCAGAGCAAGAAGCTCTCATGACGAAGCCGAATTCCGATGGTGAGAGTGGAAATAAGAACAGGTACGACCCTTGTCCTCGCTGAGAAAATCAAATGAGACTATTGAATACATCATTATATTATCTCCTGAAATCATGTTTGCTGATGTGGAGTATGTGGACATGTAATAAACGACTCTTGCCTAGCAGCAAAGACTTTGCAGTGATTCGGGGTTTTTCTGGCTTGCTTCTGTCCTGCAGCCTCCTCCTGTCCCTGGTGGGCTGCACTAGGAGAAGAAGGGAAAATTCTCTGCCATGATAGCATATGCAGCTATTTCTAGGAGTTGAAAGTTCACTACAGACACTGGTGTTAAAAGTACACGCATCGTATGCTGTCCATTTTTAAAGCCTCTTTTTGCTTTCCCAAGAGTCCTGACTGGGATCTGATCAGGGTGGTGAAGCTGAGAGCCAAGTCATTGCTGTCATCAGCAGGAGAAAATCCTGCCTCGGCGGAACAGACCTGAGGAAGGTGGACACCGTGAGTCAGAACTCTGAGATCTTCAAGCTCCAGACGAATATGCAGCAGCAGCAGCAGTGGGAACTGCCAGGAGGCTAACAGAACACAGAAAGAGTTCCACTGAGGTTGAGGAGAGCATAAAACTTTCGGGCAGAAAATACATAGCGACTGACACAGAGCGGCAAGAAATTCGAGGCCGAGAGTAGGAATGGTAGCTCAAACACAGGGAGCCTTCCACTATGTAATCAGCAGTGCATTAGAAAATCAATGTCCCTCACACTCTGCAATGTGATGTTCCCTGCCAGCCTCTCCTCCCATACAGAAATACAGGGGCCTGGAAACTAGAGTCAGAAAAAGTCAGGTCACCCTGGGTGCGTTCAGATGGCCGGTCCACGCGAGCAGGGGCCTTGTCCCTTCCAAGACAGACCTTGGTGATTTCTCCCCACAGAACCACTTTCTTTCCCCTACTGCTAGGTTTCTCCATATATCAACAGATGTAAATAAATTCATTAAAATAATACAGTTACTCAAGTAATTATTTTGGCAAAATGCTATATTTCTTTGAATTTAGGTTGTCTAAGCCAGCTTTTCCAGCAAACTGTTCAATCAGTCATGTAACTCACATAAACACTCAGACTGGCTCCAGCGAAGACAGATAGGTAGTTGCCATTTTCTCTCTTTTAAAAAAATATTTATTGGGCCGGCACTGTGGCACAGCGGGTTAAAGCCCTGGCATGAAGCACCGGCATCCCATATGGGTGCCGGTTGGAGTCCCAGCTGCTCCTCTTCCAATCCAGCTCTCTGCTATGGCCTGGGAAAGCAGTGGAAGACGGCCCAAGTCCTTGGGCCCCTGCACCCACATGGGAGACCTGGAAGAAACTCCTGGTTCCTGCCTTTGGATCAGCACAGCTCCAGCCATTGTGGCTATCTGGGAAGTGAACCAGCGGATGGAAGACCTCTCTCTGTGTCTCTACCTCTCTCTGTAACTTTGTCCTTCAAATAAATAAATCTTTAAAAAATATTTATTTATCTGAAAGTAAGAGTTACAGAGAGAGAGGGAGAGACAGGGAGAGATCTTCCATCTTCTGGTTCACTCCCCAGATGGCTGCAATGGCCAGGGCTGGGCCAGGCTGAAGCCAAGAGCAAGGAGCTCCTCCAGGTTTCCCACGTGGATGGTAGGAGCCCATTCTTTGATGCTTTTCCCATTCTGCAAAGAAGAAAACAGTAAACACCAAATTAGCAGAATGATAAAAGTAATAAATATCTGAACAAAAAATTAAACAGAATAAAATACTAGAAAAAGTGTTGATCTGCGCAAGGTTCTTTTGTCAAAAATGAAGAGAAATTGAAAAGCTCTTAGCTGGTCTAAGAAAAGATGACTGAAGTGAAATAAGAAAAAAAAAACAGGAGAGACGTTAACATAGATTTCTCCAAAATTAAAATGATTATAAGATGCTACTGTGCACACTTCGATATCAGCAAATTAGATCAGCTGAAGGAAACACTGAAATTCCTAGAAATGTATAGTCTACCCAGACTGAATCAAGCAGAAGTAGACAGTTGGCACACAGAGGAAGGTATTGGAGTAATAACTAAACATCATCTAGCAAGCGTGAAAAAGTCCAGGTACAGAGGGCTTCAGATTTGGATTCTAAAAAACAGTCAAATGAGAATTCGCACCATCCTTCTTAAACTCTTATGAGAAGCAGAAGTAGGAGGAATATTTCCAAACTTATTCTGTTAGGCTAACAGCACCCTGATACCAGCACTACCCAAAGATGTCACAAAAAAACTACAGGTCAATGTGCCAGGTAAACAAAGTTGTAAAAACCCTTAATAAAATACTGGCAAATCAAGTTCAACAACTCATTAAAGTGATCAGACACCAAGGCCAAATGCGACTTTTCTTGGAATGCAAGGTAGCCTCATCATGTACAAATCAACAGTGTGACCCACAGCATTAACAGAATGAATTCAAAGCCACGTGGTACTTTCCATACATGCAGAAAAGGCATTCAACACAGCATAGCCTACTTTCATGATAAAAACCCTCACCAAAATGAATAGAAGAAATTTCTTCAACACAGTTGTTTGTGACAACTTAGAGGAAGCTGTGTGGTTGGTGTGCCATGTGTGAGAAGTTAGATGCAGAGAAAGTCACATGTGATCACTTACATGTGGAATCTACAAAATTCCAGTATATTGCAATAGATGAGGAGGATGGGGAGGTGTCGCTCAGAGTATAAAGCTTCAGTTGTGAAAGGTAAACACATCTAGATACTTAATGCACAGAATGATGACAACAGCTAGTCATATTTTAGTGTAATCTGGATATTTGTCAAGATTTGGTACTCTCACAAAAAAGGGATACATATTTGAACACAAGCACTTGTTCATTGTTTACCTCTAGCAGTCATTATGCTATATACACTACATACATGCATATCAAAGTATCTTATTTTATATGTGAATTATACACAATAAACTAAAAAAGTGAAAAATAAATTTAGTGTCTTATAGATAGAAACTATATGCTTGGATCTTGGTTTTCAATCCACTCAGACATTCCGTATCTTTTAAAAATGCATGTATTTATGTATTTGCATATTTTGAGAGAGAAAGCACAAGCGCAAGCACTGCCCTCTGCTTGTGCAGTCCCCAAATGTCCACCCCAACCAGGGCCAGGTCCGGCTGAAGCCCGGAGTGGAAAACTCAACCCCAGGATCCCAGGTGAGTGGCAGGGGCGCAAGTGTTTGAGCTGTCCCTGCATTGACCGGAACCTGGAATCACGAGTGGAGTCAGGCGTAGGGTTCAAGTGCTCCCATGTGGAATTTGGCTGTCCGTGTGAATCCACATTTCATTACCGTCACTAAAACGCGCGAGAGGAGTTTGTTAGGAAAGAAAGCTTTATCTCAGCTTCCCATTTGGAGGATGTGGTTCAGAACTGGGCAGCCCACGCCTGGTGTCTGGTGGAGCCCAGTCTCGGTGTGTGTGGAGGGGAAAATAATCGCCTGGTGAGCCAGGAAGGGAGAGAAAGCAGTTAGGCCGAATTTGCCCGCAAATAGTCTGCTGCCAGAACTGCGTTCCCAGTGACCTACGGCCTCCTGCTGGCGCCACCTCCTGGCCATCCTCAATCTTTCAATCATTAACATGAAGACGTCAGAGTTGAAGCATCTACTGAAATGTCACTTTAATAAAGAATTCATAGTTTTTGCTCAGGTATAAAACAAGTTGCTTTCCAGTCCTCTTTCTGAACTTCTCGCCTTGTCACTTGATAACACAGCATAATCTGATTATATGTACAACATATGGTCCTCAGCGTAAAGATGACAGGCCTTATGATTTTCAACTTTACATTAGTGCAAAAACAATGCACTTTCACAAGGAACCAGACTTAAACTTTTGCGTTTTGCCCTTCTCCAGGGCACATGTGGTCCAAGGCCCTTTCACGATGCCAGGCAACATCCCTGAGCTGCAGCTCGGAGTTTGCCACACGATCATGCGTGTGGACAGTGAACATTATAGAAAACACGGGCGTACTGTGATGTTTCGATATTACATTTTGTGTTCTGGTATGCCATCATCTACAACGTGCACATCTATGTGTGTACTGAAGATATTCAGCCGCTTATTATGAAACGGACTTTGTGTTAACTGATTTTGCCCAACTGTAGGTTAATGTAAGTGTTTTAATCACTTTTAAGGTGGGGTAGCTTAAGCGATGATGTTCAATAGGCTAAGTGCATTAAGTGCATTTTTAATTTACAATATTTTAAATTTATAATGGGTTTATCATGATGTAACCCCATCATAATTCAAGGAACCTCTCTCTCTCTCTCTCTCTCTCTCTCTGTGTGTGTGTGTGTGTGTGTGTGTGTGTGTGGTGCAGTGCTTTGAAATCCTGCTTTTATATTAGACACATAGTTGGCACTAGTGCTGTGGTGTAGCAGGTAAAGTCCCCAGCTGCAATGTTGGCATCCCATATGGGCCCTGGTTCAAGTCCCAGCAGCTCCACTTTCAATCTAGCTCCCTGCTAATGTGCCTGGGAAAGCAGTGGAGGATGGCCCAAGTCTCTGGACCCAGGCACCCATGTGGGAAGAAACCCATGTGGAAGAAACTCCTGGCTCCTGGCTTCATACTGGCCCAGTTTGGCTGTTGTGGCCAATTGGAAGTTTATCTCTCTCTCTCTCTCTCTCTGTGTGTGTGTCTAACTCTGACTTTTAAATCAGTAAATAAATCCTTTACTTTTTTTAATAACGTATATGAAATTTTCGACAACACCACAGTTTATAGCCAATTTTGTAAGTGATTTCCTTCTTAAAGCTTCCCCTCCACCATGAAGGGTCCTTGCCTTGGGAAGCAGCTTCCTGAACTCAGATTTCTGTATGGCGTTTCATGCCCTCCAGTATGATCAGGCATTTGGAGGTGGGAGAGTCATTCTCACAGTTGTCTTGCTGGTGGCTTCTGCACGTTGCTCTGACAGTTATTGGAGTGCTGATTTGTGCACATAGTGAACTGCATGGATGAATCCTGGGGATGCTGCTTTTGTATCTTTGCAACCAAAGGGACTACACTTGCAGTGAAACTGAAGCTGTATATGAAAAAATCTATATATATATATACACACATAGTGTGTGTGTATGTGTGTAGAAACAGACACACACAAACACACATAGCAGGGATAGTACAGAGAAAAATAATTAATCACATTACTAACCCACAGTATAAAATAATCTACCACATCTGGGATAACAAAAATAAATCTGTAAGTATTGCACAAGTTTGAATTAAACATTTGGTGATTCACAACACATGCAAGTTCAACTGATTCAATAATAATGAGTTGAATGAGTCTGTTGCTGCTGCTGCTCATGTCAATGATAATCAATCATCTTTAATATACATTTGGAACAAACTATTAATTTGCAGCAGGTGTTCAGCCTCCCATTTAAGACATCCACCTCTACCATCAGAGTGCAAGGACTCAATTCTTAGCTCTGGCTCCAGCTGCTGAATCCAGTTTTTCCCCACTGCAGATCCTAGGAGACAACAGGTGATAGTTCAAGCACCCCCATGGGGACCTACACTGAGTTCCCAGCTCCCTGCTTTGGCCCTAGCCCTAGCCACTGTGGGCGACTGGGAAGTGAACCAATGGGCAGGATCATTCTCTCTCTCTCTCTCTAACCTCCAAATAAATGAAGATGAAATATCAATGCTGATATACATGTATATATACACATTTATTTGCTTTTCAAGTGATGACAATAGAGGAAATAGATATTTATACGTGTTTCCCATGAATAATTGGCATATTGGTCTTGATCAATCCTTCAAATATCTATTGTATATTTACATATATATAATATATTATATATATGTAATATATATAACTGGACCTTATAAATTATATTTTAAAGGAACAACAATATATTGAACACTTATTCTATTTTTTAACCATTTTAATTGAAGACATCATTATTTTGAGTGAACCATAGTCGGTACGAATTCCAATTTCAAATTTACTCTTTTGACTTAAAAATGTGTTTAATTTATTCAGCTGACAAAGAGAGAATGAGAGATCTTCCACCTTTTTTTTTTCTCTCTCAAATGCTCACAATAAATGAGGCCAGGCCAGGCAATACTGGGCATCAGGAATTCCATCCAGGCCTCCTCCGTTAGTGGGAGGAGGCAACATATTGGGCCATCACCTGCTGCCTGCCAGGGTTTGCTGGACGTGGGAGCAGAACTGTTACTCAAACTCAAGCAATCTGATTTGGAATGCAGGCAACCCAATGCAGTATCTTAATTACCACACCAGTTTCCAACCCCACCATTACTGGTGTTTTATCATAACATTTTAAATGATCCAACTAAATGGTCTTGATAACTTTTATGTAATGTTTCCATCAATTTAACTTCAGCATAACATTGAGAATTAGGAAACCCCACCCAATTTCTCACAAATGTCTTCTTGAGATCTAAAGATTTTTCAGATAATTGTGTTGATGCCTGTAAACATATCCAAGTTTCTTTTGATTTACTCAAATCTTATTTAATGCAGCATCCAGAAATGTTTCCTCTGCAAGCACCATGAAACGGCAGCCACTGTGTGCACAGAAAATGCTGTCAGCAGAAAGTAGGGTAAACGCTGTGTTTGTAACCCCACTCAGCCCACTGCGGGCTGATGATTTTATGCAAGTTTATGTTTGGGCCCTCACAACATAAGAGAATTCTTTCTCTTGGGAGAGTGAGGGTGGGGAGGTAATTAGCTTCCCATGGCTGCCCCCACTCGTGAGTTCCAATCACTGTGAAGAGGTTCCCCGTGAGATGAGCTGAGATGATGCAATCCCCAGAAGAATCAAGTCCCCACACTCACACACCTTTGGATTTAGATTGCTTTGGTTAGTATTTATTTCCTGGTGACACATGAGACAGTTATACCGGAAAATATTCCTACTGAAAGACCTATTTCTTTAGCTTAAGCATTCCATTTGTGATCCAGTACAAGGTGCTAAGTGTATCTGGCGGGTTTCCTGGTCTTTGTGAGACACCAATTAATCACCTTGAGGGTAAGTAAGTAGCTATAAAATGGATGTTTCTAAACACATAATTTAAAATATGTAACTATGGAAGATTTCATCACTTAAATTTCAGACACACATCCTTGGGTGGGCGTCAGAGGCTTGGGGCTGTTTTTGAGATCTTACGGGTGTGATGGTTCTGTTGTGTGAACAAAGATTCTTCCTCGTGTGGCTGCATCTACAAGGACTCCAGTGAACATCATTTTAATTGCATCACCACAGTGTCAGTGAGGGATCAAAACTTGTTTCTGGTTTTCTATTTAGCGTATTGTCTTTTTATGTCTTCATTAAAACTGGGCAATTTTCTCCAAGTAGTGATAAGGTAGTAGAATCTTATCAGCTTCAAAGTTAAGGTGGCTATGAAAGTCTAATTGTGAATCATAAAACAATCATTTGCAGAAAGTAAACTTTGTTTGAATTTCTCCGACCAAATGTACATTATTCTATTTTAAATAAACACTTTTATGAAAGCAAGCTGTTACAAAATTCTCTTCTCCTAATATATTTTGCATTTGTTGCTTGTTGCCTTTCTAGGTCCTTGTTGAGATCCAGTCCTATTGAAATACTCACTGCCACTCCACAGTTTCTCTGTTGTACTCTTACATTAATTAGATTCTATCTTCCATATTCATCATTCATCATTCAACATATGAAGCACAGTATAGTGCTTAGAAATCCAATGGGCACATGAATCAACCATTTCAAGTTTTCTGAATGGATTTTTTCATACTGTGTGAGGTATCACCTCCATTTTAAGTTAACAAAAATGAATATTTTTACTTAAAAGAAAATTCCCAGGTTATATAAACTTTGAAATTAAATCTAGTACTTTTAAAGACCCAATGAAATGCAAAGCGATAGGGAAGTACAAAGGAAAGAAGGAAGGAAGGGGGGTGGGAGGGATAGAGGGAGGAAGGAAGGAAGAAGAGAGGGAAGAAAAAGAGAGAGAGAGGAAGGGAGAGGAAGGGAGGAAAGAGAAGTGAAGGAGAGAGAGGGAGAGGAGGAAGGAAGCAAATAACCAGCCCTAAGGATTTGGGGTGCATAATGAGGATAAACAGGAAAAATGCAAATGCTGGCAGCCTTAACTGTGCTCCATCTACTACCCTGAAGAAGCTCAGAGGTCAACAGTGTTTTCTGAGGGTGGGCTCATCATCCGATCACCTGATCATCTCATCGTGCTGGGGTGGGGGTGACGTGAGGGCCCACAACATAAACTTGCATAAAATCAGCAGCCCACAGTGGGCTGAGTGGGGTTACAAACACAGCGTTTACCCTACTTTCCGCTGACAGCATCTTCTGTGCACACAGTGGCTGCCGTTTCGTGGTGCTTGCAGAGGAAACATTTCTGGGTGCTGCAGCACAGGCCGTCCATGTTCACACTCTTCTAGTGGCTACAGGAGGAGGATGACAGTGATGGCTCTGATACAGTAAACACCATAACGTGAACAGGCTCTGGCTCCTGGGAGTGAGAAGGGCTGTAAAGGAAAGATACGTCGATTACTCAGTCACCTGTTTGCCAAAAGGCACCATTCACTCTTGAGAATGTGCTTTGTGACGGTACCACAAAGACCATTTAATTTTCTCGGTTAGATCTGGAGCTAGTCAATTTGCCTGTTACCCTAAGAAAAATGCAATTTAATAGTATTGCTTCATTCATTTAAAACTTAACAATTTAAAAGTGCATATTGCCCTTTCACATATTTCATGTAAGGAAAATATGAAATAGATTGTCCATCATCTCAATTTTGTTAGTAACAAAGCAGAGGCTCAGAATGCGTAATTTCATCCAAAGACACAAGCTTAGCTGGTAAGTACAGGGAACGGAAGACAGATGTTTTGTGATTCTACACTCCAGCTCCCTCCACAAACATGTAATTACCTATGTATTTAATCATGTCTGATTTCTGTGAACGAATAAATAAGAATAGGATAAAAATTTGATGTTTGGAGTGCATACTAGTTACAGAGAGAAGACGTTTAGAAATAAGTGAGGCATTACCCACAGGAATGGAAGGGGCAAGGCAGCAGACATATCAAGGGCCATTGTAACCATGGTGACACACCACTATAGAATATGAAGGTTGGTGTTACAGGAACTGGAGTGGTCAGTTGGCGGTGGGTCTAGAAGCTTTGCTTACACCTTGGGAAGATTCTGGCAGATTTTGGGCAAATAATGAGTGGGAAAAGGTGGAAGATCCAGATGGAAAGACATGTGAGAAAAGGCATGTTTATGTCAAGATTTGTCATTCATCCCAAACATGAGATTTGTAGCACGAAATGTTAACATAAAAATAGTATTTGAATTACATGAACTATGGTTTATTTTAATTCTAGTTTATTAAAAATAGCAATATCCAGAAGAAAAACCTGTTGGATGTGAACTAAAAACCACCTCACTAATTTTTTTCTGATGTCCAGGTAATCAGCCATGTTGCATGATGTTGGTAAATCCTATAGCTGTTATTTTATTTTTGTTTTCTGGTTATACTATTTATCCTGATGATAGATAGTCATCAACTTACTCTGCTATTTAGCTTCTTTCTTTCTTTCTTTCTTTCTTTCTTTCTTTCTTTCTTTCTTTCTTTCTTTCTTTCTTTCTTTCTTTCTTTCTTTCTCTTTTTTGGTAGGAGGGTTGTCTGTGTTAATCATCCAGTGTATGGTGTTCCATATTTAAAAGCAAACACAGGTCATGGAATAAATTGTTGATGAAGATTTAACATGAAAATATGTATTTTAATTCTGCATTCCACACAAACTACTCTCCTCCCCACCTTGCAAACCATCAGAACATAATTTATAATGTGATACTTACAATGTATGAAATTCCAGAAAACAGAGGGCAACATTAAGTCAGAAAGTGAGCAAAATTATCTAGGAAACAGCAGTGTGCCTTACTGTGCTAAATGATGGGCTGACAAATGATAACACATCTTTGTCAAACTCTGACTTCCACAAAGTAAAGCTTTGCTTTACCACTAAGAGAAGGATTAAGAGTGTTTCTTAAAGCAATGTGAGATGGAGGAGTTTAGAGCTCGACCTGGGCAGTAGGGCTGCAGTGTGTCTGAGGAGCCTGGCCTGGGCAGCGGCACCAGACATGCTGGAGGAAGGCCTGTCTTGTTTTGCAGTGGGGCTCTAACTGTCCTCAGGTTGCAGCACATGGAGGACTTCCAATGGGAGCACCTCTTGTGGGGCCCATGCCTCCTTTCTTCATCACCAAGGGTAAAATTCCACAGGATTGTTCTTGAGGTGGGGTGAATGGCCCAAAGAATGAGTGACATCTGTGGAGAAACTGAGTGTGAAACACTCGTGATATAGAGAAACCTGTAATTATCTGAAGTCAGAGGAACATCTACAAAACACCAGCTCCACGGAGGAGAATCAGTTCTGCCTACCCACACATGTGTCCATAGCGAGGTCACCATGCCCAGTGCTAACAGAGCTCTGCTTTATTCTAGAGTCCGAGGTGTGAAGCCACGGAAGCCAATCTGATCAGGAGTGTTCCACCAGCAGCCATGGCCAACAGTGCTGGTGGGCATGAGTAAGAGACCCCTTCATTCAACCCCATCTTCAAAATACATTAAACATCAGTCTTTCACATTTTAGAGTATGAATCCAAACAAGACAAGCGACATTTGGTCAAGTCAAATCTGTAGTCACAACTTTTTCCAAATATTGTGGTATCAGCAATGCTGGTTTTAAAGGGTTAGCCTTCAAACAGTCCCATACGATTTGGAAAACAGTTTCCATACTGACGTGCTTTTTCTTTTGGAGCTGCGTGGCGTTCCCAAGGATGCCATGTTTGGAGAATTGCACCGGCACAGAATTCGTGCTCCTGGGCCTGCTGCAGTACAGCCCCGCCCACTTCTGTCTCCTTGCCCTCATCACTGTGATGTTCTTTGTCACACTGACTGGAAACGGCCTCCTGATTCTGCTGATCCTGGTGGACCCGCAGCTCCACACCCCCATGTACCTGTTCTGTTGGCAGCTCTCTCTCATCGACATCCTCTTCACACTCGCCATCATCCCCAAGACGGTGTCTGACTACCTGCTGCACAGGATGCTCATTTCTGCTGCTGGCTGTGGCACGCAAATCTTCCTGGGGTTGGCGTTAGGTGGAACTGAGTGTCTCCTCTTGGGCCTCATGGCCTACGACCGATACGTTGCCATCTGCAAACCTCTTCACTACCCGCTCCTCATGAACTGGGCCCTCTGCAGGCAGGTGACAGCCAGCTCATGGGCGAGTGGAGCTGTCAATGCCTTGATTCACACCGTTTACACCATGAGACTCCCCTTCTGTGGGCCCAGAGAGATCCATCATTTCTACTGCGAACTTCCTGGTGTCCTGCGTCTCTCCTGTGAGGACACCTCTGCCTACGAGATGGGTGTGTTGATCAGCACCACGGTTCTGCTCCTTATCCCTTTCTCAGCCATCCTCGCCTCCTACTCACTCATCCTGATCACCATCATCCAAATGACTTCTGCCGAGGGCCGGAAGAAAGCTTTCTCCACCTGCTCGTCCCACTTGATGGTGGTCAGCCTGTATTACAGTGCCATCATTTTCATGTATATGAGGCCAATCTCTTCCCACACTTCAGGCCAAGACAAGGTAGCATCTGTCTTCTACACCATTCTGACTCCCATGCTCAATCCCATGATCTACAGTCTTCGAAACAGGGATGTGATGGGGGCCCTGGGAAGAATCCTAGGGGAGTGCTTGTCATGTATGAAAGCGCAGATGTGAAGAGCCGGGGTGGGGGATCCCAAGGTTACCGAAGGTGTCCACCAGGTGTTTCTTTGTGACCTTTCTTGACCTAACCACGCACCCATATCTACCTCTCCATCCATGTTGAGTGATATCTTTTCACTTGGAAGCAAAGTGTGCTCTGTCTCAGGACAAAGGCACAAAATTAAAAAAAAAAGAGAGAGAGAGAAGAAAATTTACTTTCATTGCAACCCTTTTAAAACTACATACCAAGGGACTGATGCTGTGGCATAGTAGGTTAAGCCTCCACCTATGACTCTGGCATCCCATATGGGTGACAGTTGTAGTCCTGGCTGCTCCACTTCCAATCCAGCTCCCTGCTAATGGCCTGGGAGAGCAGTGGGAGGATGGTCCAGGTGCTTGGGCCCCCATGCCTACATGGAGGACCCAAAGGAGGCTCCTGGCTTCAGATCGGCCCAGATCCAGCCATTGTAGTCATTTGGGAGTACACCAGCAGATGGAGCGCCTCTCTCTCTCTCCCTCTCCCTGTCTGTAGCTGTCCCTCTCAAATAAATAATTTTTAAAAGAAAATTATAGGGGCCGGCACTGTGGCATAGCAGATAAAGAGCCGCCTGCAATGCTGGCATCCCATATGGGGACCTCCCAGCTCTCTGCTATGCCTGGGAAAGCATCAGAAGATGGCCCAAGTCCTTGGGCCCCTGCACCCATGTGGGAGACCCAGAAGAAGCTCCCAGCTCCTGGCTTCAGATTGGCCCAGCTCCAGCCATTGTGGCCAATTGGGGAGTGAACCAGAGGATGGAAGACCTCTCTCTCTCTCTCTCTGCTTCTCCTTCTCTCTTTCTCTCTGTAACTCTGACTTTCAAATACATAAATAAATCTTTTTAAAAAAGAAAGAAAACTACATACTCGATACCATTTTGTTAATAGTAACTACTTGCACTGACTTGGTGTTATATAAAGCATTTGTATCAAAGGCAAGGCTTCACAGACACTGGATTGCCCATATTTCCATGAGATTTTAGTAACAGCCATGTGATTAGCTCTGGGCAGTGAACGCTGGGACAGAGCAAGAGGCATCATTTCCTGTCTCCTCTGTCTTTTCAAACAGTGGAGCCCCTGGAACTCGTGGGGCAGAGGAGGGGCAGACCCAGTGGCATCAGAGTGTGGCTCTGTATGCCAACACCACCTATTGCCATGGTTAATGCCAGGTGCCCTCACTAGCATGGCCAAGTACACTAGCAGGCTTTTCCTGATGCTCCTTAGGCTCAAGGGGCCACACAGAGCCAAGTTCTGTGGCAAGCACACGCCCTTGTTAACGATTTTGATGATTCCTCTGTACATGTGGAAGCCAACGTTCATGTTTAGAAATATAAAAAACTAGACCAAATCAACACATTTCTAAACTTTCTGGGGCTTCCCAAGACAACAGGAATTTTCCCTGTAGTTAAATACTGGCAGATTATTTGTCTAGACTTCCCTTCATGCCTCGGAGCCGGTGTTTACCGGTGCTGCAAGATTGTCTGTGGTTTCATCTGCCACGGCTGTGTGTTGTGTTGAGGACGTCGCTGGCTTGGTGCCTGTGTTGGGATTTTCCAGGTCTTTGGATTCTGTTCACTTTTATTTCATTCACACTTTGCTTTCTGAAAGGGACCACTATGAATTAGTTTACTGTTTCTCAGTAATTGAATCATCTAATCTCAAAACACTCCACTTTGACTCACAGAATGAAAATGAAGTAGCAAGCTTGCCCCTGCCAGGTGTCTGAAGGCCATCTGGAGGTGTGGTGGGTCGGCACGGGGTGCACACTCGGCCTGTGAGAACTCCTCTGCCCTCCTCTTCTTCCTTCTCCCTGAGACCCAGCAAGGACACGCATGGCTGGAGCGTGCAGATCTCAGGATGGGGACTCTTTGTGGTCTCAGAGCCACCTGGGCAAAGTTATCTAAATAGGAGCATGGGGCCCACTACATGCATAAATTAATGGAAAGGCATCCTAAGTTCATGGATTGGAACACTCACTGTTGTTCAAATGACAACACTACTCAAAATCATTTACAAATTCGATACAATCTGTATAAAAATCCCAATGCTACTTTTTACAGAAATAGAAAATGATATCTTGAAATTAATTTTAAATCTCAATCAAAGCATTAAAGCAAGTTTACAATGATTAAAGTAGGACAGTTTATCCTCCCTGATTTCAAAACTAACTGCAAAGCAACAGTCAAAAATACTCATTGCACTGACTTTAGCAATGATTTCTTGGATTATATCAAAGTCACAGGTCATGAAAGACAAATAGTTAACTTGTAATCCATAAAAATTAAAAATGTTTGTACCTCAAAGAACGCTTTCTTTTTTTTTTTATTTTTTTATTTTTTTTTTTTTATTTTTTGACAGGCAGAGTGGACAGTGAGAGAGAGAGACAGAGAGAAAGGTCTTCCTTTGCCGTTGGTTCACCCTCCAATGGCCGCCGCGGCCGGCGCGCTGCGGCCGGCGCACCGCGCTGATCCGATGGCAGGAGCCAGGAGCCAGGTGCTTTTCCTGGTCTCCCATAGGGTGCAGGGCCCAAGCACCTGGGCCATCCTCCACTGCACTCCTGGGCCACAGCAGAGGGCTGGCCTGGAAGAGGGGCAACCGGGACAGAATCCGGCGCCCCAACCGGGACTAGAACCCGGTGTGCCGGCGCCGCTAGGCGGAGGATTAGCCTAGTGAGCCGCGGCGCCGGCCAAAGAACGCTTTCAACAGATTGAAAAGATGACACATGCAATTGGAGAAAATATTTGTAATTAATATGGACAACATACAAATATCCAAACTATATAAGTAACTCTACCTTAGTACCAACAATGGTCAAAAAGATTTAAATGGGCAGAGGATTTAATTACAGATTTTTCCAAAGAATATACACAGTGGGGCTGGCGCTGTGCTGCAGCAGGTTAATCCTCCGCCTGCATTGCCATCATCCCATATGGGCACTGGTTCTAGTCATGGCTGCTCCTCTTCCGACCAGCTCTCTGCTATGGTCTGGGAAAGCAGTGGAAGATGGCCCAAGTCCTTGGGCCCCTGAACTCTCACGGGAGACCCAGAAGAATCTTCTAACTCCTGGCTTTGGATCAGCACAGCTCCGGCCACCACAGCCTTTGTGGAGTGAACCACAGATGGAAGACCTTTTTATCTGTCTCTCTGTCTCTCACTGTCTGTAACTCTGCCTCTCAAATAAATAAAATCTTTTTAAAAATATACACAGTGGACAAGTTCATGATAAGATGGTCAATTTATGAGCAATTAGGGAAATGCAAATGAAAGCCACAATGAGATAAACCCTCATCCCTTTAGGAAACCTATTATCAAAAAAAAAAAAAAAAAAAAAAAAGAGGAGACAATGAGTGCTGGCACAGGTGACAGGACTTGGAGAAATCGGGGTCCTTGTGCATTGTTGATGGGGATTTTAAATGATAGCCACTGTGAAAAACAGCATGGTGTGTCCTCAAAGTGTTAAAACAGAACTAGTCTATGCCCAGAAATTCTACTTCTGGGTGTAAATGAGACTTGAAAGCCAGTGCTCAAACATACTGTAAACACAGTTCATAGCACTGTGACCCACGGGTAGCCCAAGTGTGGACAGGATCCAAGTGCCAGAGGACAACTGGCGAGCATGTGACGAGTCAGTGCTGTGGAGCATTCTGTGGCCGCGTGCTGCCACACAGGCCAGACTGGAGAGCACGTTCCCAAGTGAATGAGTCCTGTTTTGTGTGGAGGAGCGCTCAGAAGAGGTGGTTCCCACAGCTCGGACTGAGGAACAGGGAGCAGGACTGGGGCGGGGGCAGCAGGAGGCCCTGGTTCAGGGCGAGGGGGATGGTGCTGACCGGCACACAGAGGTATGCATCTAATGTCATGGAATAGAACAGCACACACAATTACTGTGCAAACTTATGTGATGTGTGTTTTACCACAGCAAAAAAGCTAGGGAATAGAAAGGTTAAACTGTACCAATAGGCACTTCTCCAAGAAAAACACACCAGTAATTCAATTACTGGAAACCATGGGAAAAATATAAGACCATTCAGGGCATTATCTGTAATAAAAAATGTATAATGTTTGATAGTTTCTAACTAGTATCTCCCAAAGTGATTAATGCTATCCTTTTATTACCTATTTTGAAACTTAAAAAATACTTTAATCGTTTACTAGTGATTTTTGACATAATGAGAATAGTACCTAATTCTTTAATTATTCCCCAACTCAATATTGTAAGAATTTCTGGGAATATATTTGTATTAAATTTATCACATTCACTTTAATGTACTAAACTGGCTAACCAATAAAATCACAGCTGACAAATAAATTAATATATGTAGACACATTCCTGCATGTAATTACTGAATTAAAATGTTACAATATATGACTCCATACAGTTTTGAGATATATTGGAAGACACAGAATAAATATATCAAATTCTCCATTGAGTTCACAGTTAATATGCCTAGGAAACATTTAAGGAAATTAGAAGAACTCAATCCGTGACCTTGGTCTTGTGTTATTACTGACTTATTCTCAGTGGACATTCCTGAGGGAACACACACACACACACACACACACACACTCATCTCCACCTGAAGAGTGCTGC
Organism: Oryctolagus cuniculus; assembly: GCF_051225735.1. Taxonomy (NCBI): domain Eukaryota; kingdom Metazoa; phylum Chordata; class Mammalia; order Lagomorpha; family Leporidae; genus Oryctolagus; species Oryctolagus cuniculus. The sequence goes on along the minus strand of NC_142872.1, from coordinate 2,041,302 downwards.
AGCAGTGGCTGCTGCGAGTCTTCGTGGGGAAACCTAAGATGTCAAGTACAGGGGTGAGAGGTGAGGACACACATGGGGCTGAAAAAAATATCCAGAGAAATTCAGCGAGAAAAATGACTGTTCGTATGACAGCAGGATGACTTCAGCTATCCAATCCTGTGAGTCTGAAAGTGCAGAGGTACAAAGAAGCATAGGCTAAATGCATTTTTATTTATTACGTAAAAGTTGGGATTTTTTGAAAGAGGTTAAGAGAAGTTTTATTAGAATTAATTAAGTATTGTTATTTACAATTTATTAAGTAGTAGATTAAGCAATTAACTTAACAAGAGAACTTGGAAAGAAAATTATATTTGACTGAGATGAACATAAAAGATAAGTGGATAGATAGATACTTTTTCCATCAAAATTGAAAAAGAAAATGGGCTACTCAAATACTTATAAACCCTTTAAAAAACAGGACACTCATTTTAAACCTAAAGCAAAGATTACTACACAAAATTTGGTTCCTTAATGCCCAGGGTGATATAACAACAAAACTGAAAACACAGCAAATGACAGACATTATCTAGACAATTTTTGACTAGTTTTACAGTGAATAAGATCAATGTCTGCACCAAATTATACTACATTCATTTTTTTAAAAAACAGGCAGAGTGGATAGTGAGAGAGAGAGACAGAGAGAAAGGTCTTCTTTTTGCCATTGGTTCACCCTCCAATGGCCGCCACGGCTGGTGCGCTGCGGCCGGCGCACCGCGCTGATCCGATGGCAGGAGCCAGGAGCCAGGTGCTTCTCCTGGTCTCCCATGGGGTGCAGGGCCCTAGCACTTGGGCCATCCTCCACTGCCTTCCCGGGCCACAGCAGAGAGCTGGCCTGGAAGAGGGGCAACTGGGGAAGAATCTGGTGCCCCGACCGGGACTAGAACCCGGTGTGCCGGCGCCACTAGGTGGAGGATTAGCCTATTGAGCCACGGCACCAGCCAAATTATACTACATTCTTAAAACATCGTCCATTTACACATAATAATGAAAATGAGTGAGGATATGTGCTAAAATATTCATGAACTCTAATGGTATTTCAAAATGTGAAAGAATTTATTTGGCCTTAAATGCATGCAAAATACTGAAAGAAAGAATAAAGTTTGGGAGGCAGATGCTGTGCACCATGTCCAGACCTGAGACAGACCCCTGGGCAAGTCACAGTCACCTTCAGATGGGCCGGGGTCATGGATGATGTCCCCAGGAGTGGGCGCCTCCGTGTCAGTGCAGGGCATGGGAAGACAGGTGCCTGTATCTTTGGTGGATTGCCATCTGCACTAAAATCATTCCAAACCACAACGATCTGTGCAAGGAAATGCGTATATAACCTGTGTGGCTGCGGTGATGTTCAGAAGCAGATCCGAGCTGGAGTCTGGGTAGGAATGGCTGAGTTTGTACAACAGGAAGAGGTTCAGGAGCTAACCTGTAAAGACACTCCCTGATTAAATGGAGCTGGGTTCTGAGGCGGGTTGGGTCCTAGCAGATGAGGATTTCTATGGTTCCTGTGAAGAGGTTGGAAGCTAAGGTATGAGAGCCCAAATCCTTGGCAGTGGTTGTGGAGGCTGCGACTCCTGCTTCTTCCCTGGAGTTTTGTAGCTTTTTGCTCTGCAGTGAGGGCACAGAAGAGAACAACTTTACATATCTAGAAATTGGCAATCAGAATTCACCATATATTTTTAAAATTATGAGTGAAATAATGCCCCCTGATTTTAAGAGAGGTTGACCCTGCCCTGTTGTGCCAGGAACACCCAAGAAAGGGATTTTATTTTTCAATGTGAGTGATAGGTGGCTGCAGACTTGAGGTAAGCCTTGGCATAAAAACATGGAAGAAAGCTCACTCTTAGGGGTTATAAAAATATATTCAGATACGAGTCCATAATTTATTCATTTACATCAATTTCTATGCATATGCTTCTAGTATAAGATGTGATATTGATGACATTTCAATCTGCAGGGAAATAAAATACCCATATCATAATAAAGTCATTTGGAAATATATTATTCTCTAAATTCACAGAATACCATAAAGTCTTGTGGTCATGCACGTTTGCTTCCTCAAAGTTTATTTATGAGGTAGAAAATGGGATGCCTTTTTCAAACTATTCTGTTCTTTATAGAAAAGCTGAACTATTTCATGAATGAGGAAGTCAGCTAAAACAGTGAATTATAAATGGATTAGTGCTTCACGTGTAACTGTGGACTCTGCTTCCAGGGAAACCTGAACGAACGCTTCATGGAACACCACAATCACACGTGCGCTGATTTCATCCTCCTGGGCTTGTTCCCCCGCTCAGGGGCTGGGCTGCTCCTCTTCCTCCTGGCTGCTCTCGCTTTCCTCGTGGCCCTGCTGGGCAACCTGTGCATGGCCCTGCTTATCCTGCTGGATGCTCATCTCCACTCCCCCATGTATCTCCTCCTCAGTCAGCTCGCCCTCACCGACCTCAGTTACAGCTCCACCATCGTCCCCAAGATGGCTGCAGACTTCCTGTCTGGGAACACGGCTATCTCCTGCACTGGGTGTGGCCTTCAGAGTTTCTTCTTCTTGACTTTAGGCGGTGCAGAAGCCCTGCTCCTGACATGCATGGCCTACGATCGCTACGTGGCCATCTGCTGCCCTCTCCACTACGCCGTCCGCATGAACAGGAGAGTGTGTGCACTGATGGTGACAGCGTCCTGGATGATGGGCTCCCTCAACTCCTGTGCTCACACTGCCTATGCACTGCACATCCCCTACTGCCGGTCCCGGGCCATCGACCACTTCTTCTGCGACGTCCCAGCCATGCTGACCCTGGCCTGCGTGGACACCTGGGCCTACGAGTACACGGTGTTCGTGAGCACCGCCCTCTTCCTGGTGCTGCCTTTCCTCGGCATCGTGTGCTCCTACGGCCGGGTCCTCCTTGCCGTCTCCCGCATGCACGCAGGGGCAGGGCGGAAGAAGGCCTACTCGACCTGCAGCACCCACCTCACCGTGGTCACGTTCTACTATGCACCTTTTGCTTACACCTATCTACGCCCAAAGTCCTTTCGTTCCCCGGCAGAGGACAAGGCCCTGGCTGTCTTCTACACCATCCTCACCCCCATGCTCAACCCCATCATCTACAGCCTCAGGAACAAGGAAGTGACAGGGGCCTTGAGAAGGGCGACTCAGAGAATCTGCCCTGTGAACGTGTAGACCAGGTTCTCGTCCGAGGTTCCCAGGACTGAGTGCAGAGTCTTTCAGAAGTGTGTGTTTATGGAAGCTGTTATTTCCCACCTAGAGTGGAAGGACTAACAACCACATGGAGAAAAAAAATACCACTCACCTGGACAAAACAGCCCTATACATGCGTGTCTGCCTCCAGACTTAGCCTTCATCTTCATGGAGTTTTTGTCTGTTGATATCAAATGTATTTATTTACCACTGATACTCCTAAGTTGTCAATGAAGGTTATTTCTTGCCCTGCAGAAATGATAATAGAAATTGCCTAACAGAAGGGGTATTCAGCATCATTTCTGCCTTCCATTTCTTTTCTGATAATTTTCCATTTTGATTTTTAGTAAATCTAAAACAGACTGATGGCTGTTTTCTGAATGACTAAATCTAATTGAAATCATTAAATTCATTGTTTCTTTCCTTGTAGTCATTTAGCTTTCCTGGACCAGTTCCTCCTACCTTCAGTGTAGGCAACTTTTCCTTTTCGCAATTCAGTAGAGTTTGCCAAGATTCTGGAGTTCTTATGCTCTCATGGCTGGGAGAGGATGTGGCTTTGCTTTGTGTGGGGTCATGGATCCTAGTGCTTCGAAGTCTGGTCTGCTCTAGTCAACAACCCCTTCAAAAACATTGTGATAAATTCCTGATAAATTATTTCAAAATAAATATTTTAGTACATCTATAGCTGGTAATTCTCAAAAATGAAGCTTTTCTTAAGATATCTAACTTTATATAAATCAATTTCATGCATGCAAACTTGAATTCATTTGAATATAAACTTAATCACTACCATTTCAATGATTTTTTTCACTTTGGGAGTGACTTGGAGAAATCAGACAAAAAAATAGTAGTTGCACGCTTCAAATGCCTTTATGCATTCCATCACTGTATCTTCCATTGCAAGGTAAATTAGTTTACAAAATTTTCTTTGTCATTAACAATTAGTTCACCTGGATCTTAATATGAAAAGCATTATTTTCCATTAAGAAACCTTCAGTTTTAATTGTTTCTTTTGAAAAGGATACGGGCTCTGAGGGAGTTCCCATCTCCTGCCCCCCGCATGCCCACAGCATCCATGATGGGCTGGGCTGAAGCCAAGGGCTGAGAACCCGGTCCTGGCTTCCCATGCAGGTGGCAGGGGCCCAACTCCTTGAGCAACCACCTGCTGCCCCCTAGGCTTTGCATTAGCAGGAAGCTGGAATCCAGAGCACAGCTGGGACCCAAACCCAGGCACTCTGAGTGGAATGCAAGCCTCTTAAATGGGTCTTAACCACTAAGGTAACAATCCACCCTAGTTTTCTTTTGTTAATTTGTAAATATTTTAAAAATTTATTTCTATTTCAGAAGTTGTAGCTATTTCTTTGCAATGCAGTGGATTTTAAAGCCATGGACTTGCAATGAACTCTGAGAGCCTGCCATGCTTTACTACAGTGGTCATGTGCACACTTTCATTTTCTTCTAATTTACAAAATAAATGAAATAGTTATTTTTAATTTTTATTATTTTAATTTTTGATGAAGAAAGTCGAATATCTAAGCTCCCTGGTGTGCCCTGCCTTAGCATTCAGATCAGGGAGTTAATGTTAAAGCAACACTACAGGGATGGGCTCTGGGCAGAAGAGTCATCCTCCCGCCAGGGGTCAGTTTGCTGCCCACACGAGCCCTCTTGCATCCCAGCCAGTGCCTCTCCCACCCACTCTGCTACACCTGCTGCTGCCACCACCACTGATCTCACCACAGCCATTCCCTTGGGACCCATGGTGTCCAGAACTGTTTGTTCCGATGTGGATGTGTGTATGCGCATGTGTGTGCAGTTGGGGAGCCCAGGTGCAGGCACCACAGCTGGACTGCAGCCGTGTGCTGATGCTGCCCTTAAACTGCTCCCGTGCACGCTCAGACATGGAGTGAAGAATTCCAGTCTGGCAACAGCAGAGCCATCAGTCTCATCCGGGTCCCTTCTCACTGCACGTGCACATGTCCCACACTACGGGGACTGCCCCTCATTCTCTAATTGCATCGTGGCCTCAGACAACAAGGTGTGCCGCGTCAGTTTGGATGATTTTGTTGCTGAGTGCAGGTACATGTGTACATTGTGTAAAAAGCCATAACTCAAGGGCGAGGTGCTGAAACAGAGAAAGCAAGTTTATCAGAGTACTGGTAAACCTAGGAGCGGGGGACGAGCATCCTGCTGAGACTGTCTGTCTGTCCTTTATAGCTGGTTTTACATCCCAGTGGCTGGACAGAGAGGGACAAAGCCAAAAGGTGAGAATGGCTGCAGACCCTTAGCAATGGTATCACTGGAACTCTCTGTCCTTCTTGAATTGACTTCAAAGATGGGGTCAGGTGAAATTGCTTCTTCTCGAGGTTCTATGTTGGTGTTTGCTTGGTGTTACGCTAAAGTCACAAATAATTTTAATTAAATGAAACTGATTCATGCCCATGGTACAAATGTCATGTGATTGAAAGATTTTGAAAAAGACAGGAAAAATATTTTAAATCTTAGAACACATAAAACCTTTTAAAACCATGATTAAAAATTCATAATTTAAAACGATGAGGGCAAACACTTAGCACAGCAGTTAAAAAACTGATAACACTTGTGATCCAGCTTAATGCTAACACAAGAGGTAATGTCTCAAATTCTGTGGACCTGCGATCCCCACAAAGACCCGGACACCAGTATGCTTTCTGGAGGGCACCTGGTTTTGCCATGAGAGAAGGCCTGTATATGGTCTGTTCCCTCCAATCAGTTCTATGAGCCACCAGTGGCAGGTCCAGCTCCCTCTAAAGCTAATTCCCAAGCCCATTCTTCCACTCCATGTAGTCACTTGGATTGTCCTGCAGGGGCCCCCCGATTTATCTCTGTGTCCTGCTGGAGGCTTTACTCCCTGTGCAGATCGAGAGCTGTCCTTGGTAGAGCTCCAAACCTGTGACCTCTGTGTTACTGCAGATTGTATTTCTCCTGACATTTTTGACAAATTATCATTCAACAGTAATATAGAGTAGGTACGAATCACTTTAATTTAATTAAAAGTATTGGTTAAATTCAGATGCCAGTTGTACACCACTCTAAAACATGAGGAATGCAAACAGAGTGTCCCGGTACCTGTCCCAGAACACACTGTCTTTCAGGTCTGTTTCATTTCCACTTGGTATATTTCATGCTTCCACTGAAAAGCCAAGGGAGGGAAAATCAACAATTATGTGTGGATTTATGCTAGTGAGCAGTCGCTTCCATGAACTTGCTCCTGCATTAAACACAACGACCGTGGGTCAGATCAGGGAGCCCCTGAACAGCTGTCTCCATTCCAACCGTGGACAGGGTGTGGGATCAGGTGAGCCGCTGACAGGTCCTCCACAAAATCCAAAGACAGTGTTTCAGCTCAGATAAATCCTGAGAGATATCCCCATTCCGTCCAATAACACTGGGTCAGTTCACATGATGCCAATTGTGTAGCATTCAGAACTTGAGGAACACAAGCTGTTTCTAAAGTTGATTATGTCACATTAACACACTAGAAGCTATAAACTGCATACGTGGCTCATGCAATATTTGGGCTGGGAAGCAACAGTCTGGTCTGTTCAAACACCATGGAGAGGGGCACAGGGGATGGGAGTAGGCAGCCAGGACTACTGCTTCTGGGAAGGGAAAATCCCGAACACTGTGGTCATGGCCCCCAGGACCTCCTTGTTCCTGAGGCTATAGATGATGGGGTTGAGCATGGGAGTGAGGATGGTGTAGAAGACAGCCAGGGCCTTGTCCTCTGCTGGGGAGCACAGGTTCCTGGGACGCAGATAGGTGTAGACAAAGGGCGCGTAGTAACAGGTCACCACAGTTAGATGAGTGGAACACGTGGTGAAGGCTTTGGTTCTCCCCTGTTGTGAGCGCATTTGGAAGACAGCCAAGAGAACCCTACCATAGGAAGCAGTGATGCCCAGGAAAGGCAGGAGGAGAAAGAGACTGGTGCTCACAAAGACCATGTACTCGTACACCCAGGTGTCCATGCAGGCCAAAGGCAGCATGGCTGGGACGTCGCAGAAGAAGTGGTCAATGGCCCTGGACCTGCAGTAAGGAATGTGCAGGGCGTAGGCTGTGTGTGCCAAGGAGTTGAGAGAGCCCAGGGCCCAGGATCCTAGGATCATCTTAATGCACAGGCGCCTGCTCATGCGCACTGGGTAGTGCAGGGGGTGGCAGATGGCCACGCACCGGTCGTAGGCCATGGAGGCCAGGAGCAAGCCTTCTGAGCATGCCATGGTAAGGAAGAAGAAACTCTGCACCCCACAGCCCAGGAAGGAGATGGCTTTCTGTCCAGAGATGAAGTTGAAGGCCATCTTGGGCACAGTGCTGGAGATGTGCATCAGGTCCATGAGCGAGAGCTGGCTGAGCAGGATGTACATGGGCGTGTGCAGCCGGGTGTCCCTGTGGATTAGGTGGATCATGGTTGAGTTGCCCGCCATTGCGAGAAGGAACACCAAGATGATGAGTGACAGGAGCAGGGCACCGGTTGGGTTTTGGGGAAACAGCCCCAACAAAGTGAAGTCACTGGAAGTGTGGTTCCATCTCTCCATGAATGCCAACCCCCTGTCTGCCTGAAAGGAAGAAGAGAAACCAGCGGGAAGCACAGAGGGGTGAGGAGCCAGGGAACAGAGCCTTGGCTGTCTTTTCTTGGGGTGAACTTCCCTGTAGCTCTGCAGCCGACTGGGATCTAGTTCATTGTCAGAACCCTTGGCCCAGTCCAACCACCTCTAGCAAGTGCCTCAGCAAGTCAGGGAACCCAGGGGCTTCAAAGGGTTCATGGGAAATGGAGTTGAGAGACAGGTTCATTTTGCTGCAAAAACATGGCCTTCATGCATGGATTTCACAGCATGCATTCTCCATGGATCATTTGGTGACCTCTGCTCTGACCTGCCTCTGGGCTCTGTGTCTGACCCGCAGCACCAAGGCTGTCAAGATAAACAGAGAGAGCGTCCTCCTGAGCCTCCTGGCCACGCACAGCCCTCCCACATGGTCTCAGGCCACGGGCACTGAGTGAACCAGGATTGCCCACACTGCCCAACCTCTCCATGTATTCATTCACAGTAGAAGCTACCATGCGTGACACGGAAACTTGCTGAAGGTCTAGATCCTAGGTCCTCCATTACCCCACCCTCACCTACATCTGAATTCCTGATCTCCCTCTAAGGCCCCAGGGGCTCCTGCCCAATGACCCTATGGCTGGCCTCTGAGACTCATCCCTTCCCAAATCCTTTCTTTATGGTCAAGGCCCCATAGTCCAATAAGACTCGGTGGACTCCAGGCCGGTCTTCCATGTGGGTGGAAGGGACCCAGGCACTTAGACCCTCACCTGCTGCCTCCCAGGGGCATTGTCAGGAAGCTGGACATCGTCATACATTGACCTGGGTGCTGCTCGGGTTCTTTATTTCCCAGTTGCAAAGAATAGCGAAGTAACAGCTTGTGGCGATCATTTACTTTCAGAGCCTGAAGATCAACTGGACCCTCCTGTGGCTTTGCTAACTTTGACGGAAACGCTGAGTGAGGGTTTGCCAGAGCTAATGTGGAATTGATATTACAGATGAGTGACGGACAATGCCGTCAATAAAGAGTGCACAAGAAAGGACTGGACGGGGCAGATACCACCGGGCAAGGGTGCCTGCTTGGGTGACAGAGTCCTTGCTTCCTCTACCATTTAAAACTGAAAATGCATCCTCCCTGGGGACAGAGGTGTGATGAGCAGGTAAAGTCATTGGTTCAGCTCTCCAGGCCATATGGGAGCTACGCATTGAATTGAACCAAGTACTTGCCTCAAAACTACGTTTGTGTGAGAGTTCTCTCTTATAAAGTGAAAGCAGATCAGTTAAGATTATTCTTGCACATAGAAGCCCTGGAAATAAGCAGAGCAGAGCCTCCTCTGGCTGCTTTCTTCATTGCTTTTTAAACTCAGGTTTAGATTCAAGGGAAGAAAGAGTCCAGCAAGGCTCCCAGCAGGTGTGGGCTCCACAGCAAGCCCTGAGCACAAAGGACTGAAAGTTTCCCTGTTCTCAGGCTTCCTGTTCAAAGGGAGACACAGGTTCACATCTTGATGTCTGCTGTGCAGACTGGAGCCGGACGCCTGATGGCTGTCACTACAGCCCCTGTGTTTCCTAGGCTGAAACCACACACGATGCCGGACAATGGAAGCGTGGTTCTTTTCAGGATTCTGTGAATCCTGGACTTGCAGCCTCAAGGCATGGGTTCTGGAGCTGGGCTCAGGGTCTATTTCCATTGATACCTCACCACCCTATTGGGCAGGGGCCATGACGTGCTGCACCAGAGTCACAGGAAACACCACCTCCGCGGTCCTACTTGCACCTGGAGAATACTGTTCCTGTGACTGTGGAGTGGGCCCAAGCTTAGTACCTCCCTTGGACATCTAGAAAGTTTATCGCTGAAATTTATGTACATTTCAAAAGAAAGAGATGAAAAGATCCATGAGCTATTATATGTAAGCATAGAAAATGAAAGTCCTGAACTTATTTTCCAGAAGTGAAGAGTGATCCACTCTTTCAAAAAGACTTCCAGACCATCAGCCCAAGACCAACAAGCCACTCGCCCAAGGCTCTGCTCACTTCCTGCCGACAGCTTGGCAGACAGAACTGAGTGAGCTGTGCACACAGCTTGTCCCCAGCAAGGGTCACTCTCCTTGTCATTCCCTACTTAGCCTGAGAGGCCTCTTGCCTAGAGAATTCAGTTCTGAGCCTGGCTTCACAGGCAAGAGCAGGTGCACCTTAGACTCACTTTTGGCGTCGGCAGTTTTTCATGGAGCTGCCTGTTTCCTGGACAGCACAGCCATTTCCTTGTGCTAAAGAAACTGCATCTCCATCATAACTCCTTGGGTTAAAGCTAACCCAGGTGTCAGGATTCAGCAGTGTTACTGGGACCTGCTTTGTCTCAGGTCCAGAGCGTGTGTACTGGAAGAAGGAGCAGTTTTAGTGTGACACACTTCGTGCTGACAGCCCATTGAAATTTTACAATGTCCCAGTGCCACATGGTGCTCACACAGCATGTCACCAAGGCAAAGATGAACGGACGTGTCACTGATCGATGGGCCCCTCATCAAACCAAAATCTGCTACAGCTGTGAGAATCTCGTAATCTGAAAAAAAAATCCATGGGAGGGAAGTCCTGAGAAACGGTGTCATGCCTCCTTCCCCCACCCCAGCCCTTCTCCTTACATTAAAATCAGAAAACACCTCCGCCGCCCCTTGTGCACTCTTCCTCTTTCGCGTGTGCCATGCTGAGTGAACCCATCTCCCTCTCCTTCCACCTTGCTCCTAGAAAACAGACAGATGTTTCTCACGCAGCTTGCTCAGGTCCTGCGTGGAGCCCGGGGGTGTGAGGTGCTGTGCTTTACGTGCAGGGCCTCACCCCATCACCTCGACACATTCCTCCCTCTCCGCTAATTGATCCCCAATGTCCAAGTCCATGGGGACCCACGCCTCAGCCTTTCCACCTGCCCTGCTGGGCTGCAGATCAGCGCAGTCCTGGACTTGGATGGGTCAGCACCCCAGCTCCTCTGCTGCATTTGGCTGCTGCTCAGAGTGAGATGAAGAGAGGACACGGCTACCGCCTGAGCACGTGACCGCAGTGCTTGCGGGGCTTCGTCTGTCAGGGACTCAGGGTTACAGATGCAGAAAGTGTGTGTCCAAGTGCTCAACTGAGCGAAGTGGAGCTGGAACCATGGATAATTTCCTGTCCCCTCTCTGCCGGGTTTGCAGAGGAATTATTGGGAATGGCGACTAAATAAATGTTGTTATGACAGAAGTGCTTTCTCCCGTTTGTACTAGGGCAAATGGGGACCCATGAAAACAGGGATCAGCTGGTTCCGATATGTGGTGCCATCCAGCACGCTCCCACTCCAGATTGGCGCACCGTGGACAGGGAAGCAATGCAGGCAGGGAGACTGGAGACTTCACGTCTTTACAACGGGGGCTTCAGGGCACTGTAGGAACTAAGGGAGACAGCACAGTGTCTTCTTCCCAGGCAGGGATCAGCAGGCTCCATGAAGTCGAACCATCTCACACAGCCATCGAAAGGATATCCAGTGACACATACAAGTCTGTCTTCTGGATCGTGGCTTGTGCCCTAGGGTCTTGTAACATGTTCTCGGTAATATCAGTGCCTATTAAGACACAATGCCACACAGGACAAAACTGGCCAAAGGAGCTCTGCTGCTTGACACGTGGGATTGGAGGAGCTATGCACAGGCAGAGGTCTCATGGCCACTGTTGTCTTCTACTGGCACCCTCGGCAGTGCTGTCCCTGCATCTACCTGGAAGACTCCAGCTCAGTGAAGGCCACCTCAGCCTGGCAGTAGCCCTGTCCCACACAGGAAGTGAAACCCAGCTCAGGGAACCCCAAACCCCGACACAGGCTCTCTGCCAGGTCACAGTCACTAAAACTAGTAATCCAGGCCTCCCCCACGCCCCCCCAAACACCAGCCCATTTTCACAGTCCTTAGAATCAACCGGGAGAAGAAAATGCAGGGGCTGGTACTGTGGTGTAGTGGGTAAAGCTGCTGTCTGCAGTGCCGGCATCCCATATGGGCATGGGTTCAAGTCCCAGCTGCTCTACTTCTGATCCAGCTCTCCGCAATGTCCGAGGAAAGTTGCGGAACATGGCCCCAGTGCTTGGGCCCCTGCATCCGTGTGGGAGACCTGGAAGAAACTCCAAGCTCCTGGCTTTGGATGGGCTCAGCTCCAACCATTTCTACCATCTGGGAAGTAAACCAGCAGATGGAAGACCTCTCCTCTCTCTCCCTCTTTGCCTCTGCCTCTCTGTAATTCTACCTTTCAGGGGCTTGCACCATGGTGCAGTAGGTTAATCCTCCACCTGTGGCTCCAGCATCCCATATGGGCACTGGCTCTAGTCCCAGCCGCTCTTCTTCCAATCCAGCTCTCAGCAATGGCCTGGGAAACCAGTGAAGGATGTCCTAAGTGCTTGGGCCTCTGCACCTTCGTGGGAAACTCGGGAGAAGCTTCTGGTTCCTGGTTTCAGATCAGCTCAGTTCCGGCCACTGGGACCATTTGGGGAGTGAACCAGAGGATGGAAGGCCTTTCTCTCTACCTTTCCCTCTCTCTGTCTGAAAATCTACCTCTCAAATAAATGAATAAATTCTTTAAAAAAAAAAAAAGAGAGAAAGTGCATGCATCCAGAATTCAAATTCTCTTGGACTGAGCATCTGGCTGCCCTCCCTCCAGGCCTCACCCTTGGCCTTGCTTCCGTGGGTGAGCATGGAGGGACTTGCTCTGCCCACAGCTACCCTCTGTAGGGTCCACTCCTCCTGAGCCTCTCCTCACTCCACTCTGTGCTGCACCATCCTCATCCTCATCCACACAGGGACATGAATTCCCAGGAGAACTGTCTGTGCTGCTGAAACTGGTGTGAAGTCAGAGCCCCTGCCCAGAGGCTGAGACAGCCATAGCAGTGGGAGTTGTGGTCAGGAAGGGGGGCACTGGGGGGCAGGAAATGGGTTTCCAGAGTCTCAACTATGAGGAGCCCAAGGGTGAGTGAGTTGCTCCTGTGGCATCTCCATAAGCCCACTCCGTAAGGAATAACCACAGTTGGGTTAACCATGGTGAAGAGGCTTTCTGAGAAGAAAGGAAGGAAGGAGGGAAGGAAAGAAAGAAAAAAGAAGAGAGAAAGAGAGGGAGAGATGATGAGGGAAGTATCATTATATTCTTGGAATTGCATCTATGGACTGTATGGAATGTATTCTGTCTGTATTAATAGCATATTAACAAGAGAATTGGTGAGAACTGTGTTGTAGTAATTATCCCGCATTTTGTGTGACCCTGAGAATCTAATATATTAATAAATTTTTTTTTTTTGACAGGCAGAGTGGACAGTGAGAGAGAAAGAGAGACAGAGAGAAAGGTCTTCCTTTGCCGTTGGTTCACCCTGCAATTTCCGCCATGGCCGGCGCGCTGTGGCTGGTGCACCGCACTGATCCAATAGCAGGAGCCAGGTACTTATCCTGGTCTCCCATGGGGTGCAGGGCCCAAGCACTTGGGCCATCCTCCACTGCACTCCCTGGCCACAGCAGAGGGCTGGCCTGGAAGAGGGGCATCCGGGATAGAATCCAGCGCCCCGACCGGGACTAGAACCCGGTGTGCTGGCGCCGCAAGGCAGAGGATTAGCCTAGTGAGCCGGGGCGCCAGCCAATAGATTTCTTTTAAAAATAGAAGAAATCCAGGAAAAAAGGGAAATATCGTTCTGAGACTCTACTTTCAACCAAGAAGTACAGTGACTAGCTCAGAAGGTCATTGAATTTTTAACTTTTTGAACTGCACACTATTTTTCACAGTGGCTCTATCATTTTGCATTTCTTTTTTTTTTTATTTGTTTTTATTTTTTGACAGGCAGAGTGGACAGTGAGAGAGAGAGACAGAGAGAAAGGTCTTCCTTTTGCCGTTGGTTCACCCTCCAATGGCCGCCGCGGCCGGCGCGCTGCGGCCGGCGCACCGCGCTGATCCGATGGCAGGAGCCAGGAGCCAGGTGCTTTTCCTGGTCTCCCATGGGGTGCAGGGCCCAAGCACCTGGGCCATCCTCCACTGCACTCCCGGGCCACAGCAGAGAGCTGGCCTGGAAGAGGGGCAACCGGGACAGAATCCGGTGTGCCGGTGCCGCTAGGTGGAGGATTAGCCTAGTGAGCCACGGCGCCGGCCCTGCATTTCTTTCTTTGGGTCTTTTTTTGATAGGTAATGAGAGAGAGAGAGAGAGAGAGAGAGAGAGAGAGAGAAACTTCCATCTGCTGGTTCACTCTCCAAAAGCCTGCAACAGTCAAGTCTGGGTCAGGCCAAAGCCAGGAGCCTGAAGCTCCATTCTGGTCTCCCACATAGGTGTTAGGGGCCAAGCTCCCAGGCCATCTTCCATTGCCTTCCCATGGTGAATGAGCAGGAAGCTGCACTTGAACCAGCACTCTGATATGGGTATGAACACTGCAGTAGCCTGCTACTCCACATGCAGTCCTTCCACCCACTTTTACATTTCTACCTGAGGTCCCAGACCTCACCAGCACTTGCTCTGTCTCTTCTTCGCACAGTGGCATCCCTGACGCTTGTGAGATCTTGTGATGGCTGTGATTTGCATGTCCCCCATGACTCATGGTGCTCAGTGCTGTGGTTGGACGGAGTTTCCCTTCTGAGATTCCTTGAAGCCCTAAAGTTTGACATGAATGGTTAATGAATTAATATTAATTGCTGACAGACTAAGCATGGCGTCTGCAGGCACTGGACGAGACGCCAGCTTCTCTTGCTACTGCCTCCCATTCCACATGGAAGTCGGGAGACTGTGTTCCCTATCTCAGTTCTTCTGGGCTGACCACATGATCCTCTTCTGCTCCTGCCACACCTCAACGGGGGTTCAACACTGTAAATCTCCCTCCCTAGGAAGCTCCTCTCACACACTTAGGGGCGTAAAAAATCTGTCTAATGATCCCTATAGCCCGAGGTTTCTATCAGTTTGTAAATCTGTATATCTGATCTGGATACCAGCAGGCTCTGGTCTCTCAGACTCCTTCCCTTGCCTTGGGGTTTCTTTGTCCTGCTTGGGTGATTGCAAGTCAGCTTCCTGACCCAGCAGCCCACAGTGTCCCCACCACAGGGCTCATGAGGTCAGCTGTCTCCTCCACAGCTAACAACTCCATGTTAGCTCCTGGATTAAGGATTTTTTTTCTTTCCACAGGAATCCCAGGCCCTGAAAACAAAAGACAGCAGCCTACAGGTAGCCCCCAAGGAAACCAAAGCCTATTTGCCATTGCTGAAATTCCCAAACGAACGCAATGTCAATGTCACTGACCAGTCACAGGAGGGCCCCACACACAGCAGAGCAACCAGAGCCCCGCACAGGAGCGGAGCACGCGCCCATCCACGCCACTTTCCACATGCACAACCCCTCGCTCCTCAGGAAACCTAGGAACTCGGAGACAGCTGTCTGGTTTCTGACTCTGAGCTTTAGAAAATAAATACCTCCTTCCTTCCACCAGCTGCTCAGCTGTGATTAGCTCCACAGTGGGACAGGGGGCTCAGGAAGAGACATGAGACTCATTTAGAATGGCTATTCTGGGTCACGGAATGGGTAAGAGATGGAAGCAAGATTAAAAGCAAAGCAAAACGGAAGGAAAACTAATCACACAGATTTGAGACTTGATTATCAAAGCACTGAAAAGCAGCTCAGGATTGACTCAAAATTCACTTTTAGGTAGTTCATTTTTTACAAAAAGATTTTATTTGCTTATTTGAGACGTAGAGCTACTGATAGAGGGGGGGAGAGACATGCCTTCTACAGGCCTTTCATCTGCTAGTTCACTCCCCAAATGGCTGCAATGACCAGAGATGGGCCAATCCAAAGCCAAGAGCCAGGAACTTCTTCTGGGTCTCCCATGCGGGCGCAGGGGCCCAAGTGCTTGGGCCATCTTCTACTGCTTTTCCAGGCCACAGCAGAGAGCTGGATCAGAAGAGGAGCAGCCAGGACTAGAACTGGCACCCATAAGGCAGGCCAGCACCCCAGGCAATCAGCCTACTACACCACAGCACCAGCCCCTAGCTAGTTCATTTAAGGTGATGTTTCTCAGCATGCAAAGAACAAGGCTTCAAAGGGTTCCTGGTGTTCCCCTGAAGTTTGAGAACCAGAAAACTAAAGTGATCTGAGCACTGGATTCTTCTATGGTGCTGGTTCTGAGCACCACGGACCTGCTTGCATTGCTATAAGATGGAGACACTGACACGTACAAGGGCTGTTTCGAAAATCAAGTCAAGCGCATGCAAGTTCTAAAATGCCCGGTGTTCTCACTCGCACCTGGAAATGATTGACAGGTAAAACCTATCCCTGTCATCACGACACTTAAGAAGTTGAGCAGTGTCTATTTCAGGCAATCTGGTGACACCCACGGAGGGTCCAGGTCTGCACTTGCCTGCCCCTTGCTCTGCCATTCTCACCTGGCGGGCCTCTTCTGCTTCCCACACAATCTGGGAGCTAAATCAGCTCACCACATTAGTTTCTGCTAGACAACAATTAAATACCTGATCCCCTGACAATGCTGTTTGCCTTTTAAAGTGGCTTTGCTCCAGGGAAGTCGTTCTGGAGGTGCAGGGAGTTAGGAGCAGCCAGAGAGGATTTTAAATAAGGCCTGAGGCCAAGGGCATGAGCAGTGTGAACCGCAGCCACCCTGTGGGAAGATGCCAGGGGAATCCATGGCTCACCGACCTGGGCTGCTCACAGGTGGGTGTGATCAGAAAGCAGTTAGGGTCAGATGTGCTGCTCCATGAACAACACAAGTGTCTCCCTTTCTCTCTCTGAAGGATGCACATCTAGGTGGACAGCTGTCCATCTCCTATTCCTGGAAGAGGGCAGTTTCTCCCACTTCTGGGAAAACAGCGTGTGTGTGTGTGTGTGTGTGTACATGCCCATACATATACTCTAAACTGTTTCTAAAAAGTGTCTATATGGTTTTAACTTTTCCTCTCATTTGCAGGCATCTTAATGAATATCAGAATACAGCAGCATCCACATTCTCATGAATTTATTACACAGCCTTTTAGTTAAGGAATAAATATTTCTCTAAGAGCATGAGTGCAGCTGTTTATCCATAATGCCCCAAACCCTTCATTTAAAATAGACTTGAATGAATTTTAGCAAGATGATCAAGCTGCATTACATGAAAGAAAAATTAAGTAGTAAATTTAAATTGATTTTTGTATACAATTATTTGATTGCTCCAGCACCCTGAAAAGTCTAATTTATTACATATTACACACAGGGTTTTATCAGTGTAAGAGAACAGAGTCAGTTGTTTGTTATGTTACCTATGTTACCAGTGAATGGCAGGGTTCTTGTCTTCGCGCAAGAAAGAATTCAGGCATGAGACAGAGAGTAGTGGAAAGTAAAATAGCAAGGTTTATTAGGGCAGGGACATCCGTAAGAACGGATGGGCACCTCTCCAGACAGAGCCTGAGAGAGAGTGCCCAGTCGCTCAGATTAGGGGAGAGCGGGGTTACATGGTTGAGTGGAATACACCTGGCCAGGCCAGGCAGGAGGCTCAGCAGAGAGGCACAGTCCAGTTGAGGCCCGGTTTTTTTAAGGAGATGGGTCTTTGTCTTCACAGATCTCCTCCTGAAACAAAAGACTTTATGGATGTAAATACTAAAACTCCTATCTGAGTTTTCCCTTGAAGGTATCAGACAGGAGGAAACCTGGCTGGCACCACCCTGAGTTAGAAGAAGGGTGAGCAAGACCCCCTGGAGAATCAGGATCTGGAGCAGGGTATTTGAAATGCAGATGCTGCACTGCATCTGGAAGATTATCAGGCAGAAGGGGCGGGGACCCCCAGCTGGCAGGTTATTGGGTAGAAGGGGGCAGGGCAGGATGCAGATACTGGACTCCCCCCCCCCAAAAAAAAACATTATCAGGATGACTTTGAGATGCATAGATGTCTTCTCTTTAGGCCTTTATGTCACACACTCATATCTGACTTCCTACCTAACAGTTACATTTCTGCTTTACAGAGTCACAGTTCCAAATGAAAGTGATAGAGTTAGCTGGAGACACACTTGTGTCTCTCTGTATTGTGTCCGATGCTCCCCTCTCTCTCTCCTGTCCCACTTGTACCTCTAGTCTTGGAATATTTAATTCTGAAAAGGTTATAACCATCTGCAATGCAGAATTTATTCTTTTCAAATCTTTAGATCTTACCTTCTCATTGCAACAGCCTTAGAGCAAATCATCAAATTGCCATTGTGTGCTGTGACTTTTAAGCTTGTGGTATGTAAAAAATAAAAGGCAACATAGGATATAGACTTAAAAAAAGTTGAAATTAAAATAAACTGAGAATATGCTAAATGATTTTTTGCAACTATTAAAAAAATCTTCCATGTGCAAGACATTTATCTCTTCGAATAATCTGTTTAGAAGATTTATAATTTGAAACATACAAATCAACAAAGAAGTAAAAAATAACTTAAAGCAACTTGTTCTGCATTCCACAGAGAATGACAGCCATGATTCTTTGCTTTCCCATGATTTAATGTTTGAGTTCTAGCACACAATGTGTATTTCATATGCAGTACTCAGAAAATATCATTCCGTGTTCTTTGCAAGTCCTGTCACAAAGCACAGTTGTGAACCTGCTGTACTTGGAATGCCATGACTCCTAACCAAGCCCTGTCTTCCCAAGTCCCCTGTTCTTTTATAGCAATCAAAGGAGTGGGAAGGTGGCTTCATGTTATGGTGGAGGCAAAGGAAGCTACAGCCAAGGAGTCAGCGGCTGTGGCAATAAGGAGAGAAAGATGCTTTCAATGCTGTTTGTGTGAGCACCAAAAACATAAAACAAGGGGCTGCGCAGGCTAGACAGAAGGCTGAGAAAGTCAAGAAGACTGGACAAAACATTAGGTGAAGTCTTGGCCTGTTTTGCCTGTTTCCCTTCACTTCACTTCAGCAAGCCACCCCAAAGACACTGGTGGTTTTTTGTTAATTAACAGATAAGTTTATTTTGAAACCATGTGTGGCCTTTCTTTTTCATAAAGTGCATTTTCCACACATTTTTTTCCTGATAACTTACTTTTTCCATGTTATGAGTGTTAGATCTGCTTGCATCTGAATGTACTTGTGGCACACACAGCAATTTTTAAAAAGATTTATTTGATTTATTTGAAAGGCAGAGTTACAGAGAGAGAGAGAGAGAGAGAGAGAGAATCTTCCATCTGCTGGTTCCTGCACCAAATGGCCACAATGGTCAGGGCTGAATTATCCTGAAGCTAGGAGCCAGGAGCTTCTTCCGGGTCTTCCACACGGGTGCAGGGGCCCAAACACTTGGGCCATCTGCTGCTGCTTTCCCAGGCACAGTAATAGAGAGCTGGGTTGGAAGTGGAGCAGCAGGGACATGAATGGGTACCCATGTGGGACGCCGGTGCCACAGGCTGTGGCTTAACCTGCAACGCCATATCACCTGCCCCACAGCAACTCACTGAGCCACAGACACTGCCCTTCTGCAGCCCCCGGCTGGGAGGCAGCTGTGCAGAAGCGGGGCTCCAGCTGCCCCAAGCTCCCGAGCTCCCGGCATCAGGGGAGTCACAGCATCAAGCCAGAGACAGCACAGTCCTGGCTTTGTGCAAATGCAGAGCCTCGGGGCATTGTTTGCCTCAGAGAGGAGCTGACTTTTTGCAGCTCTGTGCTCTTCTGTTCCTGCAAGTTTGCAGGTCATGTTCTTACTACGCAGCTCAAAAACCATAAAGAGCTGGTGGGGAGCACTTAGCCTGGCAGCTAAGACGCTGCTTGGGAGACCCGTGTTCCGCAGAGCAGTGCTGGGACTGAGTCCTCCTCCTCTTCAAGTCCAGCTTCTTCTCATGCACACCCTGGGAGGCAGCAGGTGATGGTTCTAGTAGTTGGGTCCCTGCCACATACATGGGAGAACCAGATGGAGTTCTGGGCTCCTGGCTTCAGCCCTGGCCCAGCCCAGCTGTTGCTGGCATTGGGATTGAACCAGCAGATGTCTGTCATCTATCCTCTATCTATCATCTCTCAATCATCTATCTCTGTTTCTCAAAATAAGTAAATTAATAACTTAAGAAAATTATAAACTTCAGAAATGCTTTTCTTATGCTCAATGTATTACAGCCTGCAAGCTGTGAGCCAATGGAACTGTGCTCATCTTTGTGGGCTCAGTAACTTTGCATAACCTTAAACACATGAATAGTTGATGAAATACTGAGATCTTTTTAAAGTATAGGCCTAGTATCAATTTAGGTATTTCTTTTTAAATGCACTTGTCTTTCTTTCTGAATCTGCTCTTCCTCTGTGAGTAACAACAGTGCTCCCTGGAGCTGTGTCCCGCACTCCTCACCATCTCCCTCCTGCCACCGGCAGACAGCCCCGTGCTCCCCTGCTCCGCTGCCAGGCTTCCAGGTCTCCATGGTGCTGCACTTTGGCACGAGACTGCGCAGCGTTTCTCTACAAACCCCTGTAGGCTTGGGAAGAAATCCTGCTTCTTCTGTGAAGTGTGGGCCAGGTGCTGAAGGGTTCAGAGCAGGAAGCATCAGACAAGAATGTCTGCGTCTTAACGATCCGGTTAAAGAGCCGGTTAGTGAGCGATCAGAGAATTTTCATCAATTACTTAGGAAACTATTACAGCTTAAAGGAAGATGCTCTTTTATTTACATGCATATATTTCATTCTGTGAGCATTCTGATTCACATGAAAACAAATAACTTCTCTTGTTTATTTTTCTGAGGACCCTAATTTAAGTTTCCAAACACTGAAGACAAATCATCTGTGACTCAAACAAATATAAGCAGCATTTTTCCAAGTGACTTTTTTTTCTCAGCTGGTTAATTTTGGTTTAAGCATAGTAAAAACTCAATAATAGCAGTACAAGCAATATAAAAATGGCAAACGTGATCCTCGGCCATTATTTAATCCTGGACAGAGTGGAGTACATTCTCGACATCTGTTAAAACATTATAAAACTGAGTTAGAAGGGTATTCAGAAAGTTCTGGAAAAATGGAATTTAAAACTAAGCTTATTTTGGTGCAAAAACTTTTGATATCCATGCATTTTTCACCAGAATATGTGTTTCCACGAACTTTTTGAAGACCTCTTGTACGTGCAAGGCCAGATGGTGGCGAGTGGGTGGGAAGCCCTCGGGCCTTGCAGTCCACGGCCAGTGCACGTCCAGCAGTTATGTAAGCACAGTCAGTGCGTCCAGACAGTGACCCTGCCTCTCTGCTCCTCCCATTTGCAGACATCATGGAGAAGAGAAACGCCACCTCAGACTTCATTCTCCTGGGGTTCTTCAACCACACAAGACTCCACCGCTTTCTCTTCACAGTGGTGCTGGCAGTAGCCACTGCCTCCGTGGTGGGCAATGCACTCATGCTGCTCCTGATTGCCCGGGACCGCCGGCTCCACACGCCCATGTACTTCCTCCTGAGCCAGCTCTCCCTCATGGACGTCATGCTGGTTTCCACCACGGTGCCCAAAATGGCTGCCGACTACTTGACCGGAAGGAAGTCCATCTCCCGCACGGGGTGTGGGTCGCAGATTTTCTTCTTCCTGACCCTGGCCGGCGGGGAGAGCTTCCTCCTGGCAGCCATGTCCTATGACCGCTATGTGGCAATTTGCCACCCACTGCGCTACCTGGTTCTCATGAGCTGGCGCTTATGTCTGCAAGTGACTGCGGGGTCGTGGATCCTGGGGGCTGCTGACGGCCTCCTGCAGGCTGCCGTCACCCTGAGCTTCCCGTTTTGCAGGTCACGTGAGATCAACCACTTCTTCTGCGAGGCTCCCGAACTGATGCGCCTGGCCTGTGCCCGCTCGTCTGTCTTTGAGTATGCCATGTACATCTGCTGCGTATTGATGCTCCTGGTCCCCTTCTCCCTCATCCTGATCTCCTACAGCCTCATCCTGGCTGCTGTTCTCCACATGCGCTCCACAGAAGCCTGCAAGAAGGCCTTGGCCACCTGCTCTTCCCACCTGACTGTGGTGGGCCTCTTCTATGGAGCCGCCATGTTTGTCTACATGAGACCCAGGTCCTCCAGGTCAGCCAGCCATGACAAGGCTGTGTCGGCCTTCTACACCATCTTCACACCCATGCTGAACCCCCTCATCTACAGCCTGAGGAACAGCGAGGTCAAGGGCGCCCTGGAGAGATGGTTTGCGATATCCGTAACTCCAAAATGCCAGCACACTTAGGCCCATTGTTTAAGATGAGCTTAACTGCCTGAACTGAACATTTTAAATGTGACATTTTCTCTATTTTAATAATGAATTAGGCGAAAGTAAAGCTTATGAATCAGCATGAAAAGTTGCTAAGAACTGAGTCAATTGTAGAGAAATTTAATGTCTGAGCATTTATTTTTATTTATTTGTTTGAGAGACAGAGAGAGAGTCAGAAAAAAAGAGAAAAAATACAGATAGATCAGTGGTAGCCAGGTAGACATGAACCTATGTCTGTATGAAGGGGCCAAAGAAAAAAAATCAAAATTTCTGTGTGGTAGAATGATGAAAAATGTAGAAACATGTCAGAATTCATGGATCAAAAGCCTTGTCTTTGTTCAGTAGCTGGTTAGGTGGATCCCAGCCCTCTCTCTGAGGGCAGCTTAGAGGAATCTCATCTATCCTTCACCAAGGGGGCTATTATGAAGTTCTGGGAGGGATTCCATATCCAGTAAGCCCTGCACCCAGAGGGATTCTACAGAGAGGTACAGGGATTGTTGTGTCCGGTATGAGACCCTCCTCAAAACAACTCACAAATGGCAGACTGATGCAACAGCAAGAGGATTTATTACCAGCTTCTTACCAGCACAAACAACGTAGCACAGAGCTGAGGTGAAAAGCTGTCGGGGACCACGCAGCATGTGACCTCTTAGTTGAGAGACAGGGCTGGACAGGCCAGACCTGATAGTACTGATAACGCAACCTTGTGTGACCTTGTGCCTTAAGGCCTTGTAACCTTTCCCCTACTTGCACTAGCATTGCAGCTACAAGATAAGCCCACCCTCCTTCCCCCTCCCGATACCCTGCCTCGATGATATATAAGTGTGTGGTTGAAAAATAAAGTCGCAGCTTGATCGGCACCTGTCTTGCTGCCATCTTTGTGTCTCCTGTCCCTTTCATTTCTCCTTCTAGGTGCTCGGCCCCAGTTGCTGTCCCGCGGGACGGGACAACTGGCGCCCAACGTGGGGCTCGAGTGTGGCCCTTGGGGTTCGAGTGCCTGTAAGATTGGAGGAACGCCGCCTTCCAGGAGGAAAACTTGGATCCAAGTGATTGTGCGACCGGCTCGGAACTGCCCACCCGAGATCATTAGCATCGGTCGACGCTGCGGAGTGAAGACGGCGCAAGGTAAGTGACAGCCATGGGACAGGCATTATCGTCACGGGAAATGTTCATTTCAGGTCTCAGGGAGGCCCTCAAGACACGAGGAGTTCGGGTTAAAAATAAGGATCTAAAGGCATTTTTTGAGTATGTAGAAAGATTGTGTCCCTGGTTCCCCAAGGAAGGAACAATTGACGAGATCAAGTGGGAAAGAGTTGGAAGTTGTTTAAAGGATTTTCATGAGATCTTTGGCCCTGCAAAAGTGCCTATTACGATTTTTTCATATTGGAACCTGATTAATGACATTCTAAAAACCCGTCACCTAGATAAGACTATTGATGCCCTAGTAAGGGATGGTGAGGAGACGTTACAGCAATCCTCCCGACCTGCATCTAAATGCCCATCTGTCATTCTAGATATACCCTCCACTGATGATGACCCCAACAATAAAATTAAAGAGTCCACTTTAGCCCCTACCAACGAAGCGAGCCGACTATATCCTGCCATCCGAGACAAATTAGATTCAGATGAGGAAGCTGCCCCAGAGGAAGAGGTCGTGCACTATCATAATTCCAATTGGCCCCAAAATGTTAAAAATCCCCCGCCATACAATACTCACCCGCACCTTCCCATTTGTGCCCCCGCTCTCTATGACTTTAACCCTCCTGTGCCTGACTTGTTGGCCTTGTGACAGTCACTTCAACAGAGACGAGAGCACATCCAGCTCCTTAAGGAAATAAAATCCCTTGACGAGGAGCTCCGCCACCTTGCCTTAGAGCAGCCCCTTCCAAAACCTAAACAAGGTAAAGTCAGGTCCAAAACCCAACCCCTTCTAGCTTTCCCTGTAACCAGGAGGCAAGCCGGAGGTCATTCTGAGCCTGCCGCTGATGGGGAAAATGAGGCTGAGGAGAATTCGCCCCACCACTCTGAGGAAGATAGTGAGGAACCTGGGTCGGAGGAGGAAGATCAGGTCCCCAATCAAGGACCTGGTAATGGACAGCCGCCACCCTATAAAAAACTTAGTCTCAGATTTATTGAAAAACTTAAAACTGCTTGCACCCAGTATGGTCCTACTGCCCCGTATACTCAGGCCTTATTGGAAAGCCAGAGTGCCCGGTGGCTTACACCTAATGATTGGGACTTCCTCGCCAGAGCTGCTCTCAGCGGAGGTGACTATGTCCTGTGGAGGGCTGATTATGTTCAAATTTGTAAAGAAATAGCCCAACAAAATTTTGCTAAAGCTTCATCTAAAAATTGGACCCTCAAAAAACTTTTGGGAGATGCCCCGTATAATTCCAACAATTCACAAGCCCAGTTCCCTGATGGACTTCTGGCGCAAATTAAAACTGCCGGACTAGGGGCTTGGAGAAAGCTCCCTCAAAGGGGAGCAGTCACTACCTCTTTGGCTAAGATTCAGCAGGGGCCCGACGAGCCTTATAGTGATTTTGTCTCGCGCCTTAATGTTGCAGCTGAGAGACTAGTTGGCCCAGGAGAAAATGGAAGTGCATTTGTTACGCACCTCGCCTTTGAAAATGCCAACCCAGCTTGTAAAGATATTCTTCGGCCTCATAAACATAAGGGTGATCTTTCAGACTATGTGAGGCTCTGCGCTGGTGTGGGATCGGCCCATGCCATGGGCTTGGCAATTGGGGCCGCACTCAAACTGACGCAAAATCCCTCCAAGGGGACCTCCACTTGCTACGCCTGTAAACAGCCTGGACATTTTGCCCGCGAATGTCCAACTGCCTTATCAAACAGGCCCATGGCCCAAGGCGCGGCTCCATCTCCTCCAGGTAGGCCGCTCCCCTCCACCCCATGCCCCCGATGTCATAGGGGTTATCACTGGGCAAATGAATGCAGGTCAAAGACTAATTCTTCAGGCCAACCCCTCCCTCCTAGTGTGCCGGGAAACTCCCAGAGGGGCCAGCCCCTGGCCCCAGTTTCTCAAAGGACAAACCCTGGGGCAGTACGGTTTGTCCCTTCCCAGCCTCAGGCTCAGCAAATACCTCAACAATTGCTTCTCTCCAACGAGCAACCCCCGGTAGCGCAGGACTGGACCTCTGTGCCGCCTCCGATACAATATTAGATTCCACCCAGGGCCCACAAATTATCCCTACAGGGGTGTGGGGCCCCTTGCCTTCGGGTACCTGTGCTTTTATTCTTGGCCGAGCATCAGCCACCCTTAAAGGCATTCAAGTTTTTCCCGGTATTATTGACGGTGACTTTACCGGGGAAATAAAAATCCTAGCAGCCGCTATCAATGGAGTAGCTGCCGTTCCACAGGGCACCCGTCTAGCACAAGTGGTTCTTCTGCCTTTAATTACTGGAAGTACATCCTCAATTTCTTCCAGGCCCCGAGGCATTACCCCTTTGGGCTCCTCGGATGCTTATTGGGTCCAGCCAATTACAAAAAATAGGCCTGTGTTAACCCTTACTATTGAAGGAAAGGATTTCAAGGGCATTTTGGATACAGGGGCAGATGCCACGGTCATATCTCAAGATCATTGGCCCGCCCATTGGCCACTGACCGCATCTCTCACCGATTTGCGAGGTATAGGCCAGTCCAATAACCCCCAAGTCAGCTCAAGGGTATTACGCTGGAAAGATAAGGAAGGCAATCAGGGCACTGTGACTCCTTTTGTATTACCAGGCCTTCCTGTTAACCTGTGGGGACGTGACATTCTCTCCCAAATGGAAGTTATCCTGTGCAGCCCTAATGCTGTGGTCACACAACAAATGCTGCGCATGGATTATGTGCCTGGCACAGGACTTGGAAAAATGAGACAGGGCATAACTCAACCTATTACAGCCCCCTCTAAAACAGATAGACGTGGGCTCGGATATTCGGATTTTTAGTAACGGCCACTGGCCTTCCTGTACCCCATGCAGATAAAATCACATGGAATACTCAAACTCCTGTTTGGGTGGATCAGTGGCCGCTTACTCAAGAAAAGCTAAATGCCGCTACAGCGCTTGTACAGGAGCAGCTCGCGGCTGGACACCTAGAGCCTTCCAATTCTCCCTGGAATACGCCCATTTTTGTCATAAAGAAAAAATCTGGTAAATGGCGCCTTTTACAGGATTTGCGCGCCGTTAATAAGGTCATGGCACCCATGGGTGCCCTCCAACCTGGCATCCCAACCCCCGTGGCCATCCCAAATGGTTATTACAAAATAATTATAGATCTCAAAGACTGTTTTTTCACTATTCCTCTACACCCTGATGATCGTCCTTATTTTGCCTTTAGCCTCCCCCGTGTTAATTTCCAGGGACCGATGCAAAGATTTCATTGGAAAGTCTTGCCCCAGGGAATGGCCAATAGCCCCACCCTTTGTCAAAAGTTTGTAGCACAGGCAGTGGACCCGGTTCGTTTACACTGGCCGCACATTTATATTCTACATTATATGGATGACATTTTACTGGCGGCTCAAAACAAGTCAGACCTACAAGATTGCTTTACAGCACTTTCTAAAGCCTTTCTTACCCTTGGTTTACAAATTGCTCCTGATAAGGTCCAGTTACAAGACCCCTTTACCTATTTAGGTTTAAAATTACAACAGGACTTGGTTTTTGTGCCCCGCATCCAGTTCCGCTTGGATTGCCTCCATACCCTTAATGATTTTCAAAAACTTCTAGGAGATATTCAATGGCTCAGGCCCTATTTAAAAATATCTAATAATGTCCTTTTGCCCCTCAATGACATTCTGCGAGGAGACCCAGATCCCTCTTCCCCCCGCGAGCTCACCCCTGCTGCGGGAGACGCATTAAACCAAGTAGCGCAAGCCATCAGCCAACAGTTTGTTTCACAGATTTCTTATACTCTCCCCCTGCTTTTTGTAGTTTTAGCCACACCACATACGCCCACTGGAGTTTTTTGGCAAAAATCCATCATGCCCAATAAAAAGGGTCAACCTCTTTTCTGGGTTCATCTCCCCATTTCCTCATCTAAGGTAATTGCAGTATATTTGTCTCAGGTTGCTTCAATAATCATCAAGGCTCGTTTCCTTTCCCGCCAATATTTTGGAAAAGACCCCGATGTTGTAGTAGTGCCATATACCCGAGAACAGACCCAGTTCCTTCTTCAAACTTCTGATGACTGGGGAATAGCCATGTCAGGATTTATGGGAGTCATTGACAATCACCTCCCTGATGACCCCGTGTTACAGTTTGCCCAATCCTATTCCTTTATTTTCCCAAAAAATACAAAAAGTAACCCCATTCCAAAGGCTGTTACGGTGTTTACAGATGGGTCCTCCAATGGAATGGCTGCCTTCGTGGCAGATAACCGTTCCCACGTATTTAAAACATCTTATCAGTCGGCTCAGTTGGTTGAGCTGTATGCCATACTTCAAGTCTTTACACAGTTTTCCAGTCAGGCTGTAAATATTTATACCGATAGTGCATATGTAGCTCACTCCATTCCGTTGCTTGAGACTTCTCCTTTTCTTAAAACAACTTCCAACGCTATGCCCTTGTTTATACAAATTCAAAAGCTAATACGAGAAAGACAACAGCCCTTCTATTTGGGACATATTAGGGCACACACAAGCCTACCAGGGTCACTCTCAGAAGGTAATGCCCAGGCAGATGCTGCTACAAGGCTTACCTTCCCCACAACTGTGGGATCAGTGCAGGAAGCTCAGAACTCAGAAGGTAATGCCCAGACAGATGCTGCTACAAGGCTTACCTTCCCCACAACTGTGGGATCAGTGCAGGAAGCTCAGAACTCAGAAGGTAATGCCCAGACAGATGCTGCTACAAGGCTTACCTTCCCCACAACTGTGGGATCAGTGCAGGAAGCTCAGAATTCAGAAGGTAATGCCCAGACAGATGCTGCTACAAGGCTTACCTTCCCCATAATTGTGGGATCAGTACAGGAAGCTCAAAACTTGCATAGGTTACATCACTTAAATGCTCAATCTCTCCGTTTGTTTTGTAAAATTTCACGAGAACAGGCTCGTGAAATAGTCAAAAAATGCCCCTCATGTGTTACAAGCCAACCTGTACCGCATTTGGGAGTCAATCCGCGTGGTCTTCTCCCTAATCAACTGTGGCAAATGGATGTCACACACTTCCCAAAATTTGGCAAACTAAAGTATCTCCATGTCTCTATAGACACCTATAGTGGCTTTGTCTTTGCCTCCTCCCACACAGGAGAAGCTGCTAAGGATGTTATCTCACACCTTATCACAGCTCTTTCTGTACTGGGAAAACCTGTTAAGATTAAGACAGACAATGGTCCTGCTTATGTCAGCACTAAGTTTAAACAATTTTGTGAGGCGCTCCATATTAACCACATTACAGGAATTCCCTACAATCCACAGGGACAGGGAATCATTGAAAGAGCCCATCAAACACTAAAAACTTGGCTCACTCGGCTTGAAGCCACTTCCTTGTCTTTTGCCTCTCCCCGCGACCGATTGAATCATGCGCTCTTTGTGCTAAACTTCCTGACCTTGGATAATAATAATCATTCAGCTGCGGACCGTCATTGGCACCCTTCCCCTGATACGGCTCCGCCTATGGTAATGTGGCGAGACCCCCTCACCAGTAGCTGGCACGGCCCAGATCCAGTACTCATTTGGGGACGTGGCTCAGCCTGCATCCTGGACCAAAAACAATCGGCACCAAGATGGCTACCTGAAAGATTAATTAAACAAGTTAATCCGCCAATTCCTACAAATAATGATGTTGTTCCAGAGCCTGTACTTGGCCCTGAGAACGCCTTTTCTTTATACCCACAGGAATGAAAAGACCCGGCTGGACGCTACTGGGACTCATTACAGGACTCCTTATTATTGCTGGAATTGTTGCCATTGTTGCTATTTGTGTATCTTATCTTCTCTCTATTCTCTCCTCCCCTGCTACATTTCCTGAGGGCTCACTGATTAACCCCTCCAAAGGGCCCTAATACAATGGCCCTCAGCCTTGCTCTCCTGATGATGGCAATCTACACCATCCATTGGGCTCCACCAGTCTTTGCAGGGCTTGACAACCCTCAGGGCATTCAAAAATACCTTCAGCAGCATCACCCTTGTACCTGCTCAGGGGGCATAATAGTATCCTTCCCACGAACCCGTGGCCGTGGCCGTGCTCAAAAGCCGCATTTTACACAAGACTGCGGAGATAAAACTGCTTATCTGACCGTCCCGGGTTCCTGATGGTTCTGTGTTCCCAAACCTAAGCTAGACTCTTACCGCACTGGGGATCAGTGCCCATCAGAGTGCAATAAAACTATCCATTACTCCGTGCACTCCTCCTGTTATACACAGTATCAAACCTGTAATAAGGGAAATCAGCGTTTATTGTTTGCCGTTATATCAGGAGATTATGAGGGAACGTTCGGAGGAGAGTTGTCCTCTTCACGCTTCAGCTCCCCCTCCTGCCCCACTAAGGGACAAGTAGCCTGCTGGTACCCTATAGCCCCTGTGGGAGTGTCTGACGGTGGAGGCCCTCAGGATACCCTTACTAAATTAAAAACACAAAAGGTACTCGAAACTGTATTTGAAAGCCTTTACCCTTCCCTCCAATACCACCCCCTGGCTAAAGTTCATTCCAGAGGAAATAAAGACTTGGATGTCAATACCATCGATATCCTTACCAACACCCATAAACTGCTTAATCTCTCTGCCCCAAACCTTGCAAGAGACTGCTGGCTCTGTTTACGCCAGGGACCCCCCCTTCCTCTTGCCATTTTTCTACCGCTTAATAATACCCTTGAGTTCAATAGTTTCTTGGGCCACCCCCCTATGCAGCCCTTTCCTGTTCTTCCTGTCCCAACGGAAAATATCACTTGCCTTTATAAACCTCCCAACAACAATCCCTTCGATATCAATGTAGGCCTTGCTCCTTTCTGTACAAATAATGTAACAGTAAACTACCCTCTTTATGCCCCTAATTCCACCGTTTTTGTATGTAGGGATAATTTAGCTTATACCATTTTACCAACAAATTGGACCGGTAATTGCATGCATGCTATACTTTTTCCTGATATAGAGATTATCAATGCAGATACCCCTGTTCCTATCCCCTCCCTTGATTATATTGCAGGGAGACAAAAACGAGCTATTCAATTTATTCCTTTATTAGCCACATTGGGAATTTCCTCAGCTATGGTTACAGGATCCACAGGACTAGGAATCGCGGTCCACAAATATAGAGAATTGTCCCAACAACTTATTAATGATGTGCAGACCCTATCCACCACCATTCAGGACCTTCAAGATCAAATTGATTCCCTAGCGGAAGTGGTTCTACAAAATCGTAGAGGCTTAGACTTGCTTACTGCTGAACGGGGAGGTATTTGCTTGGCTTTACAGGAAAAATGCTGTTTTTATGCTAACAAGTCCGGCATTGTTCGTGATAAAATCAAGACACTTCAAGAAGATCTGGAGCGTCGTCGACGTGCCATGGCTGAAAATCCCTTTTGGACTGGATGGAATGGACTGCTTCCCTATTTGCTACCGCTTTTAGGCCCCATTGTTGGGTTGCTTGTTGTGCTATCTATAGGTCCTTGTCTCCTCAATAGGCTGATGACCTTTATCAGACAACAAGTAGATAATTTAGCAGCCAGACCAATTCAAATACATTACCAAAGTCTGGCCATGGAAGATCCCATGGAAAACGTTATCTCTCTCTCCGGCCGGTGAAGTCTGGCCAGTGAGGTCACGGTCCCTCCAACAACTGACTCTCCCCTTCGGTCTGCCGCTGCCCCAGTCGGGAGCCCAGGAAGGGCCCCAGGCCTATCAATAAAACGAGCAGTAAGCCAATGACGGGCACCTTCCTGGAACCTCACCCACCTAAGACAGGAGTCCTTGGGGACTGGCAAGGATATCCAATGACGGGTAAGAGGTGCTGGAGCTCCGGGTCGATTCCTAAGACAGGCACTGCTCGCTCATCACGGTTGGCCTAACCGGTAGCCATTTCTGTTTAATTGATAAGAAAGGGGGATATGTCGGGGACCACGCAGCATGTGACCTCTTAGTTGAGAGACAGG
Source organism: Oryctolagus cuniculus (assembly GCF_051225735.1). Taxonomy (NCBI): domain Eukaryota; kingdom Metazoa; phylum Chordata; class Mammalia; order Lagomorpha; family Leporidae; genus Oryctolagus; species Oryctolagus cuniculus. Next base: position 2,010,238 of record NC_142872.1, on the reverse strand, counting down.
GCTGGACAGGCCAGACCTGATAGTACTGATAACGCAACCTTGTGTGACCTTGTGCCTTAAGGCCTTGTAACCTTTCCCCTACTTGCACTAGCATTGCAGCTACAAGATAAGCCCACCCTCCTTCCCCCTCCCGATACCCTGCCTCGATGATATATAAGTGTGTGGTTGAAAAATAAAGTCGCAGCTTGATCGGCACCTGTCTTGCTGCCATCTTTGTGTCTCCTGTCCCTTTCATTTCTCCTTCTAGGTGCTCGGCCCCAGTTGCTGTCCCGCGGGACGGGACAAAAAGCCCCATCCCTCTCCCTCCCAGCGTTTTTATGCACTCGAGTAAACAAGTACCTACATCACTACACAGGTAGGTGAGTTCCTTATTATCTATGCATTTCATTGGTGCATTTGAGCAACTCAGGGGCTAGGTGTCACACAGGAATGCAGAAGAATCTAAATTCCAGGAATAGTTTCACTCCCATACTCTTAGGCCTGTCTTTTTCTGGCTTAAAATAAAGCCTGTCATGGAGGAACGGTGGTTCACCCAACAGGTCCTAAAAGCTCCTGAGACCAAGATTTAGCTTGACTTTAATATGTTGCCCCGTATTTTATATCACTTAATCTTAACATACTGCACACTATTAAGTCTTCACTCCAAATGTACTTAATCTAAGCTAACTTAGGGTTTGAATTAATTACTCATACCTGAACTCCACAGGAGCAGAACTAGAAGACCCTGCCCCAGCCATGGAAACTGCAGTGAATGCAGACTGGGCTCTTGGTTCTTTACCAAGAGGTCTGCCTGGTCTGTCAGGTGTACTCTCTTCATCATACGTGGCTAGCATGCTTACTGCTTTAAAAAAAAGAAATACAGATAGAGCTTCCATTCTCCAAATGCCCACAATGGTCAAGAGTGGACCAGGGCTGAAAGCAGGAGCCAGGTCCTTCAACCTGTTGGTGTCAGAGGTCCACCCACATAAGCAATTATCTGCTGCCTTCCAGGGTGCTTGTTAGCAGGAAACTGGAATGGGGAGTGGAGTCAGGACTCGAACCCAGACACTTCATAAAGATTTTCAGCATCCCAACTAGTGTCTGAACCATCTGGCCAAACACTCCACTCCACGGCAGACCCCGACTGCATCATCAAGCACCCACACTCTGCTCCATGTTAAACAATGTCTGTGTCTTCTGCAGAATGTGGTTTCCTGTGTGTATATTCTTTGAATTTTTGAGAACTGCATTCGGGGACTCTTCCAAGGAAAAATAAGAAAATCTCTCATTAGCTATAATCTAAAATAAAGGCAGGTGATGTCGGCAAGACGGCAGAATAAGGAAGTCAGCCACTGCTGTCCACACATGAACAAGAATCCTGCACGTACACAGCCAATTCTGTTTGTGGGAACCTCAAAAGTTGGGTAGGGGACAGTGAAACCTCAGTGGAGTCCAAGATGTGGGCAGGCTGTTCTGAGGGTGCAGACCCCAGCAGAGGTGGATAGACTAACTGCTGTCAACTTCCAATGCAGAAACAACCCTGCTCCCCAGGCAGTTTGGCTGCGGCTCTTTTGGCCTTGAGCCTGGGGCCAAAATCTTCCACCAAGGGGTGGAGGAGGAACCACGAACATCAGAGCAGAAAGGCTCATCTATCCGTCAGTGCTGGCAGCTGGCAGTGGAGCTGAGTTGCTCGCACCCAGGCCCCACCCCCTGGGCCATGATCACTCACTTACCCAGGCTTCACAGCAAGGGAGCATCCAGGGCAGGCTCACTGGGCCCCACTCCACAGCAGACCCCGAACTGCATCATCTGCATTGAGCCATCTGGGTGCCTCCAGTGATGCTTCAAGAAGAAAACAACATTCCCCGAGTCATTTATGTCTCCATACATTAGCAGTGAAAAATAAGCACACATAGTTTGAAAATCTCTGCTTACACTTGGACCCCTAAATACCTAAAACACTCAGGAGTTATGTCTTGTAAGTTGCTTGTGATCCCAATTCTGGAAATTAAAAAAAAAAGCAGCTGGTAGAAACTTAATGAATACGTACATTGAGAAAGAGTTTCAGCAGTATCACTCTCAGTCTCAGGCTGAACACAGCTGATCTTAATTTCTGTACACCACTTTTCCCAAAAGTTAGCATGACCACTGGAAGAATTATTTTACATACACATCAAGAAATTTCAAGAGAATAATTAGTTTTTCAACAAATTTATACTTTTGATACTGGAGAAATTGCAGGGTTCTTGTCTTCGCACAAGAAAGAATTCATGCGTGAGACAGAGAGTAGTGGGAGGTAAAATAGCAAGGTTTATTAGGGAAGGGACATCCGTAAGGATGGATGGGGAGAGACTGGGCGGGGGGGGGGAGGGTGGAGGTTACATGGTTGAGTGGAGAGATTACACCTGGCCAGATCAGGCGGGCGGCTCAGCAGAGAGGCAGAGGGCTGAACGCGCAGTCCGGTTGAGGCCGGGGGTTTTTAAGGAGATGGGTCTTTGTCTTCACACATCTCCTCCTGAAACAAAGGATTTTATGGCTGTAAATATTAAGAAACTCCTATCTGAGTTTTCCCTTGAAGGTATGAGACAGAGGAAACCTAGCTGGTGCCATCCTGGGTTCAGAGGAAGGGTGAGCAGGACCCCCTAGAGAATGGGGATCTGGAGCAGGGTGTTTGAAATGCAGATACTGGGCTGCATCTGGGAGATTGTGGAAGATTTGTCAGGCAGAAGGGGCGGGGACCTCCACCTGGCAGCTTATCAGGTAGAAGGGGGCAGGGCAGGATTCGAAGACCGGGCTGCGCCTGAAACATTGTCAGGATGACTTTGAGATGCAGCATATGCTGGACATAGATGTCTTCTCTTTAGGCCTTTATGTCACACACACACATAAGTTCATAACTGACTTCCTACCTAACACTTTGACTTCTACTTAATAAAATACATGACAATGAATTTTTGAGATGAGTTCTGCCCCTAATCCAAAAGTTATACTCTATCTTTCAGAAAATAAACAGAAAAACAAGCCAAAAAGAACATACAGGATCTTCATGACTTGGGGTAAAGCAATCTATGAAAGAGAGCAGAAAACAAAAACCACGAAAGAAAAGGCTCTAAATTGCACTTTACTAGTATTTGAAACATTGTATTGCGGCGCCGGCACACCGGGTTCTAGTCCCGGTTGGGGCGCCGGATTCTGTCCCGGTTGCCCCTCTTCCAGGCCAGCTCTCTGCTATGGCCAGGGAGTGCAGTGGAGGATGGCCCAGGTGCTTGGGCCCTGCACCCCATGGGAGACCAGGAAAAGCACCTGGCTCCTGGCTCCTGCCAGGATCAGCGCGGTGCGCCGGCTGCAGCGGCGGCCATTGGAGGGTGAACCAGCGGCAAAGGAAGACCTTTCTCTCTCTGTCTCTCTCTCTCACTGTCCACTCTGCCTGTCAAAAAAAAAAAAAAAAAAAAAAAAAAAAAAAAAAAAAAAGAAACATTGTAATAATCCACAAAGATCATCACAATATAGGTCATGGGCTAGGGAAAAAGGTTTTCAAAGCAGGTATCTGAGAAAGGACCTACTAAAGAATGCAGAAATAAACTCTGAAAACTTAACACCAAAAATACAAACACAAATTTTAATGGTATATACTTTGAAAAGTCTCATAGAAAATGAAATGATATGCATATGGCCCAGAATCACTTTTAAATAATTAGAATGGAAATGCAACTTGAAGCCAAACTGAGATACTACTGGACATCAACAAACAGGCTTGGCATTTGGATGGGTTCAAGTTCTAGCTCTACTTCCAAGACCAGCTTCCTGCTAATGCACACCTTAGGAGGCAGCAGGAGATGACTCCAGGACTGAAGTCTCTTCCACCCACATGCAGGATTGAGTTTCTGACTCCCAGCTTTGGCCTGGCCTGACCTAGACCTGCCTGTTTGTGGGCATTTAGGGGAGTGAACCAGCAGATGGGAGATCTCTCTGTCTGACTGGCTCTCTCTGGCTCTCTCCCTACCAAATCAATAAAATAAATGCATAAAGATTTTTTTAAAGATTTATTTATTTATTTGAAAGGCAGAGTTACAGAGAGGCAGCGGCAGAGAGAGAGAAAAAGATGTCTTCCATCCACTGGTTCACTCCCCAAATGGCCTCAACAGCCAGAGCTGGGCCAATCTGAAGCCAGGAGTCTGGAGCTTCTTCTGGGTCTCCCACAAGGGTACAGGGGCCCAAGGACTTGGGCCATCTTCCACTGTTTTCCCAGGCCATAGCAGAGAGTTGGATGAGAAGAGGAGCAGCCGGGGCTTGAACCAGCACCCATATGGGATGCCAGCACTGCAGGTGGCAACTTTTCCTGCTTTGTCACAGTGCTGACCCCTGTATAAAGATTTTTAAAACTAACATAAAATATTATAAAAACATGGGGTGGTCAGGGATCTTACTTATTGATGTGAGATAGATGTACAGCCACTTTGGAAAATAGTTGGCTGAAGAAGTAATTTTACTCCAGGATATCCAAGAAAAATAAAATGAAAACATGCTTGCAAATGTACTTGCAAATGAATTTTTATTGCAAGTACTTCATTGGAAAGAGCTCATTAACATGGGACTGAATCAGCCAGTATAGTCACATGGATACAATGGAATCATGCTCTTAAATAAAGCCAGACCCGGGATCTGCACATTCCCCTGTTTCCTGCCCCATCAGTACTGTTTTCAGTCAGTGTTGAGCTCTCTCCATCCCCATGAATGAACGTGGAGAGAAGCCAAGCATTCCCCTGTTGGTGACAAATGCACTTCTTCCTTTCACCAGGCAGCCCAGCTGTGGAAGTACCAGTATTTTGTGGCTAGTGCGGAAAATATTTTTTTCTTTTCTTTCTGGAACTGTCTGATAAGAACTCGGAGTACGTTTGGAGACCAGTGGGACTGCCCAGCTGTGGTTTCTCTTTGAGGAGGTGACATTTGAGCATAGATGTTCAGTAAGTGAGGTGAGGAAACACACCGTGGAGAGAGTTCCAATAGAGAAGAAACCTGAGGCCTGGAGACAGAGCTTTGCATGTGGAAACTCCTGCTTGGTGTGGCAGAAGGGTGTGCACAGCAGGGGACTGTGGGTACAGGGAGAGCCCTGGGGCACCAGCCAGGCAACTTGCTGGAGCAGGCAGTGGCTGTGGGGTTGGTTTGTATTTCCTGAATGTGACAGAAATGTACTGGACAGTAGAGAGTAAGGAAGCGTGCACTCTGCATTAAATCAAATGCTAACCAACACCCTCAGCCTTCTCCCAGGAGGCCAGAATTTTCACAAAGTGACCTTCAGTAAGCCAGGCTCTTGAATGCTGTCTAGCAGATTCCACTTCTGTAAGGGTGGAAGGCAGTCTTTCTCCTTGTTCCAGAGATTTTTAGCCAGGAAAAAACTTCATCTCAATGTGTGTCTTGCCTTTGATATTTAAGTGTGCTTGTAATTTTCTTGCATGCATCAAAACTAATTACTGGTATTGCCCAGCATGAAGAGATGTCAGGAGGTTGCTGTTTGGGTACTGAAGGGTGTTTACTGTTCCTATGGTGCTTAATATGCCTTCGGGAAAGTACCTGAAATGATTTTAAGGATTACAAGAACAAAGAATAAGAAGTTTAATTGGTTGTGTGTCCCATAGTTACTGATTGTAAAAAGCAATCAAAACCAAAGGGAAAATATCCAAATTAATAATGGAGCCCAAGAAGGTAACTGGATCCCCTCACAAAACTTGCTGACTTCACTAATTAATCAGCTAAAAAAAAACAAACAACAACAACAACAACAAAAAAAAAACAAAACAAGATGACATTGTCCAAAGAAAGCATCTTTACAAGCTCAAATTAAATGGAGGGCACATCCAGGGGCCTCATTCCCTGGGGTCAGCCGAAAGGAGGCTGTGCCCTCTCCGAGCTGCCACTGCTGGAGGATCTTCCAGCCCCCACATCAGGAAGTTAGAGGACAGACAGCCTCATCAGCAGCCAAGGCACTTCCCAGACCCCCTCCCCATCTCACCCCAGGGATAGGTCCCAGTCTCCTGCCCTCTCCTGGAGGAAGTGTGTCCAGCGAATATCCCAGAGTTTACCTCTCCCACCCAAGGAACTGCAACCTAAGACACCTGCCCAAGGGAACCGGCATTAAAGCAACACACAGGTATTTCTAGGGGTCACTCCCCAAGACTGGGATCGAGAAGGGGCTAAAATGCTCATATCCCAGTCTCTCCCTGGAAGGTGCGCCTGCATTTTCCCAGCTACTGTTCAGAGCTGGGCTCTGGTCTATGCTGCATACAGGTGCCAACCAGACAAGCATAGCCCTCTGGGGTCCTGACGGGTGTCCCTGCCCCTGCGCATGCCAGCACTGAAACCAGGTCTGCAGATTTTCCCTGGGAGGAGTCTGTACATTTCCAGTGCCACGACTGCCGGGGCCAAGGGTTGGCTTCCTTGGTCTCCTGGCTCTGCAGGCTGCCAGTGGTCTGCACCCCCAGCCCTCCTTGACTGGGAAACTGAGAGGTGGCCTCCAAGGGCCCCTCCAGAGCTTTCCCGGGCAGGACCAGGGGCGAGAGCAGGCAGTAGGCATTTGCTGGAGGTCCTTCCCCAGCTTGGTGCTGGGATAGCAAGGGAGGCACCGGCTGTCGCTCGACCTGAGGACAGAAGGAAGTGGGACACTGAGCCAGCATCCACGCCGTTCCAGCTGGACAGACAGGCCGCAGCTCTGCCTCTGGGAACACTGGCAGTGCTCGGCACAGCACCATCTCCTGGGACCCCTCACAGCAGAGACAGAGTTCTAGAAGCACAGCAACACTCCTCCTGCAATGAGTGATGGGATCCTTTCCTGACAGGTTTGGGAGATGCTGTTTATATTTTATCTCACACGCAGAAATCAACACGGGGAGACGAGCAGAGTGAAGAAACAGGGCATGCATGCCAAATACAAGAGAAACTGAATTTGTGGAAGCTGTCCTTAATGAAATGGAGGTGTGGGGTTCCTCTGACAGGGAGCTCCATGGACGGGCGCACCAAGCTCAGGGAGGTCAGAAGTGCAGGGCGAACAAACCGAATGTCAGAGACGGAGTGCATGACAAAAAGTGGGGCAGGCATTTGGCCTGGGGGTTACGTAGCGGCTTAAGATGCAACAGCTCATGCAGAGGGCCTGGGTTTGGGTCCTGGGTCTGCTCCCTTCTTCAGCTACATGCTGATGCGCCCTGCACCCTGGGAGGTGACAGGTGACACGAGTGAGTAGGTTTCTGCATCCGTATGGGAAACCTGGTCCCTGGCTTCAGCTTGGCCCAGTCCCAGGCATTGCATTGACAAGTGAACCAATGGGAGCACCCCCCCGCCCCATAAAACCCCATGTGTATGTGTGTCTCTCAAATAAATAAAGTAAAATTTAAAATAAAATATATGCCAGAAATTATGGAGCTGAAGAATACACTAACTGAAAGACCAGCACAAGCTGAGAAGAGTGAGACTGAAGCTAAGTCATCAGGAGTCATGGCGTGGGGCAGACTGATGGGCCAGGGACTATGGGACACCACCAAGTGGAATCCCACATGCATTCCAGAGCTCCAGAGGCCACATGTGAAGAAGCAGCAGCAGAGCACATCCCGCAAGTGGAGAGACAGAAACACATCCAGGAAGCCAGAAGGACACAGGGTGGGATGGATCCAGAGACTCACACTGGGAAACATCAAAATCAAACTGTCGGAGTGCTGTGGCATAGCAGGTAAAGCCTTTGCCTTCAGTGCTGGCATCGCCTATGGGCACTGGTTCGAGTCCCGGCTGCTCGACTTTTGATCCAGCTCTCTGCTGTAGCCTGGGAAAGCAGTAGAAGACCCCTGCACCTGCATGGGAGACCTAAAAGAAGCTCCTGGCTCCTGGCTTCAGTTTGGCCCATCTCCAGGCACTGTGACCATCTGGGGATTGAACCAGCAGATGGAAGACACCCCCCTCTCGGCCTTTCAAGTAAATAAATACAAATCAAACTGTCAGAACCTACAGGGAAAGGGTTTTGAAACAGCGAGAAAAGAAACTTGCTACGCACAAGGGAACTCCACAGACTGCAGCTGGTGTCTCAGCACGAGCTTTGCAGGCTAGAAAGAACCAGGAAAATACACTCAAAATTCTAGAAACTCAACAACCTGCCTTTCAAAACCATAGTGCAGATAGACTTTTTCAGACAAATAGAATCTGAGGTAGCACAGACACAGCACCTGCCTTATTAGCAGTGATAAATAGTTCTTCACAATGAACGAGAGGGATGCCAATCTAACACAAAACTACAAGAAGCATAAAATGCCCTGGTAAAAGCCAATACATCATCAACTTCTTAATATCTCAGCACTGAAATGGTAACAGGTAAATCAACTGGATTCCTAGGATGAGGGCTGGAAGACACAGCTACAAAAAACAACACAGCCACAATAATTTGTAAAGAGGGGAAACTATAAAACAATAAACTGTAACCTCCAAAGCACAAAACAAGGCAGGGAAGTAGAACCGTAGGATTTGTGTGCAAAGTCCACTTGTTTTCAGCCTGAAATCCTCACATACACACATAAGATGTTTTATGAGAGCCTGGGGGTGTCCACAAATGACCGACCTATGGTATACAAACAAGGATTTAAAAAAGACACAGATCATGTTGCTACAGAAGAGCATCAGGCCCTGAAGGAAGACACGAGAGGAAAGAAAGCAGGTACAACACCACCAGGAAGCCAGTGTAATGAGGTGGCACAAGCGAGTGCTTGTTTCTCGCTGCTGACTGCGTGTAGATGGACTTACTCCCCTGATCAAAGATGCAGTCCCAGGGCAGGCCTTCAGCCCAGCAGCCAAGATGCCCCCTGAGGTGCCTGGTTCCAGTCAGGACTCCTCCACTTCAGGTTCAGCATCCTGGTAATTCATGCCCTGGGATGCAGCACCCAGGGGCTCAAGTACTTGGGTCCCAGACAACCATGGAGGGAGATGTAGACTGAGTTCAGGACTCCTGGCTTCACAGCTGTGGTGGGCATTTGAGGAGTGAGCCTGTGTCTTTCAAGTAAAATGAAAATAAATTTTTAGAAAATTTTAAGATGCAATTATAATGTATCCTGATGTTGTGGGACAATGAGGGCAATCTGCTCCTGTCTCATGCCTAAGAATTTCTACATGGATGAGGCAGTGAGCAAAGTGAGATCTGAAAGGAAGAAACAGTCTGCTCCAATCAGTGAGGAGGGGAGTATAAGGCAGGCACTGCCCAAGGGAGCCTGCAAGTGCTGCTCTTTTATACACAAAGTGGCTCTCTCTGATTGGCCCCCTTTTGAGAAATGAGTACAGATTTAACCAATCAGGAAGAGGCCAGAATAACAGCCAGTCAGCAGGCAGGAATTGGTAACTGTATCTTAGCTTGCTTTCACTCACTGCTCCAGCGATCCCCAGGTGAGCCTCCATAGGTTGTGGAGTTCTGGAGCCATTGATACAGGAGCAGTGGCAGGAGGAGCCTGCAGCTCTAGTGGTTCAGGTCTGTACTTTGTCTCTGCGGCAGATCCTTCTTGCCAGATTCTTCAGGAGCAGCACAGCCCTCAGTACCACAGCTCTCAGAGCTCAGTGTCACAGCCCTTAGTGCCACAGCTGTCAGACCTCCATGTCACAGCTCTGTCACAGGCTTCAGTGTCACTCACAGCTCTCAGTGCCACAGCTCTGAGTGTGATTACCCTCTCCTTCTTGTTGAGTCACTGCTTCTCGCCCCTGCCAGGCATGTAGACCGTTGCCACCTTCTGGGTCACAGTGTCTCTTCTCTGCTGACTCCACAGAGTGATGCTGCTGTTTCTGGGCTGCTACGTATCCTTCAGTGAACAGACAAGGAGTGACAAGGCCCTCTCGCAGCCCATAGGACCTGAAGGACTGGCTGCCCTGAGGTGCTTTGCAAGACTGCCTTATTCAGACTTTTATGCGTTTCTAAAGCTGGAATGTCTCCCTGATTGGTCGATCTGCTAATGAGGCATACTAGGTGAACCAATCAGGGAACTGATATTGGAGTAGCCGGTTTTGCACAGAAGTTTGGGGAATTCTCAATTAGGTCCGTTCAGCAGACTCAACAACTTCTGAAGAGCACATTGCATTTGTTTCTCCAGCCCCTGTCTGCCTTTCCTCAGATCCCAAGAGTTCCATCATGTCTTTTCTTTCCTATGTTTCCTATGTTTCTCTTTCCTTTCCAGGGGCCCCTGGAGTCCTAGCACCATGAGAGTTACTCCACCGCTAAGGACACACACAGATGAAATTCAGGGGCTGAACAAAGATCTGCGAATGAAAGCCAGACAGATCAAACAAAACAGACATTTGGGTAAAAAGACCTAAGAAAGACCACTAAATAATGATGGCTGGGTTGATTTCCCAAGATGATATAACAATTTGGAATGTATATGCTCCCAACAGTGTAACAACTAAATGTATAAAGCAAATATGAATAGATCTGAACAGAGAGATGGGCTGCGAACCATCACAATCATCGTAGACTTCAACATTACACTTCAAGTAACAGGTCATCCAGCAGGAAGATCAATAAGGAAATAAGGGATTTGAATGCACTTTAGACAAAACAAACCCAGCAGACATTCACACACCAAAACTTATGGGATGCAACAAAAGCAGCTCACAGACAGAAGTTCATAGCAAGAAATGCCTAGATCAAATATGAACAAAGAACTTCGAGGAACTAGAAAGAAAAGAAATAAACTAACAGAAGGAAGAAAGCAACAAAAACTAGAGCAGAAATAAATATATTAAAGAATAGAAAAACAACAGAAACAATTAAATAGTCATTTTTAAAAAGGTAAACAAACACAGAAAATGCTTACCTACACTGAGAAAACAAAACAGAAGATTCAAGTAAACAAACCAGAAATGAAAGAAAATAAATCACAAATGATAAAGATCATCAAAGATGTTTACAAACAATGTAAGTCTAAAAATCAGATAAATTTGAGTAAATCAATAAATGATCAGAAAAAATCTACCAAGATTGAATCATGGAGAAATGGAAAGTGTAAAGAAACCAGTAATGACTAAAGAGACTAAAACAATAATAAAAATCTTCCATTGACAAAAGGCCTAGACTTTATGGCTCCATGGCTGAATTATTTTTAAAAATTATTTATTTATTTATTTATTTTAAAGGGAAAGAGACAGAGAGAAAGAAAGAGAGATCTTCAACTGTTGGTTGACTCCCCAAATGGCTACAACAGCCCAAGCTGAGCCAGGACAAATCCAGGAGCCAGGAACTTCATTCAGGTTGCCCCTGTGGGCTGCAGGGACTCAAGTACTTCAGCCACCATCTGCTGCTTTCCAGGTTCACTAGCTCAGGGCCTGGACTGGAAGCACAGTAGCCAGGACTCAGACTGTCAAAACAACATGAGTGCAGACACCCCAGGCAGTGGCTTAACCTGCTGTGCCACAATGCCAACCCCACAGATGGCCGAATTCTACCAAATAGTTCAATAAGTACCAGCACCAATGTTTCTTTTTTCTTTTTTTTCTTTTCTTTTCTTTTCTTTTTTTTTACAGAGAGAAAGGTCTTCCTTCCGTTGCTTCACCTCACAAATGACTGCTACAGCCAGTGCTGCGCAGATCCGAAGCCAGGAGCCAGGTGCTTCTTCCTGGTCTCCCACACAGGTGCAGGCGCCCAAGTGCTTGGGCCATCCTCCACTGCACTCCCGGGCCACAGCAGAAAGCTGGACTGGAAGAGGAGCAGCCGGAACTAGAACCTGGCACCCATATGGGATGACAGCACTGCAGGCAGAGGATTAGCCAATTGAGCCATGGCACTGGCCCCCCAATGTTTCTCAAACAGTCCCAAAAATTGAGCAGGAAGAAATCTTTGCAAATTAATTTTGCTAGGCCAACACAGCCCTGACACCAAAACCAGAAATGGGCAATACAAGAAAATAAAATTATGGACCAATATTCCTAATGAAGATAAATGCAAAAATGTTTGACAAAATACCAGCAAGCTGAATTTAGCAGAGTATCCAAGGGTCATTGCCAAAATCAGGTGGGATTTCTCCCTGTGATGTAGGATGGTACATCACAAGTAAGTCTGTAAATATAATTTACCATTTTAACAAAATGAAAGGGAAAACAACTTCATATCACTCCAGTAGCTGCAGAACAATGCTTTGCCAATATTCAACATTCATCATGATAAATATTATAAACAAATTATTTCTAGAAGGAATATACTTCGACACAACAAAGGTCATATATGACAAGCCCACAGCCAGCTTCATAAATGAAAATAGGAAGCTGAATGTTTCCTTTAAGTCAGGGAAAATGTAAGGCTGTCCACTCTCATCATTTCAGTTCAACACAGGACTGTAAATCTTAGCAAGGCAATCTTGAACAAAAGCAGCTAAGCTAGAGGGCATCATGCTACTGATTTCAAACTATATACCAAAGCTATACTAGTTAAAGTAGCATGGCACTGGCATAAAATTAAACATAATTACAACAGGGTGTCCAAAAATGAACCCACAAGCTTATGGTCAATTGATTTTTGATGAAGAAGGTGCAAGGACACCTAACATACAAAAATTGCCTCATGTAAGACCTGCAATTGTAAAGCTACAGAAGAAAGTGGGGGTCTGACACTGGGGCAGCTGGTCAAGCCACCACTTGAGATGCTGGCATCCCCTAGTAGAGGGCCTCTCCACTCCTGATCCAGCTCCATGCTGATGTGCCTGGGAAGGCCGCAGACGATGGCCCTGCCTCCTACATGGGAGACATGGATGGAGTTCTTAGAGGCTGCAACCAGCCTGGCCCAGTCCAAGTTGTGACCACTGGGCAGTGAACCAGCAGATGAAAGAATGCTCTCTTTCTCACTCTCTCTCTCTCTCTTTGTTTGTGCCTTCCTCTGACACTCTGCCTTACAAAAAATAAATAAATAAACCTTAAAAACAATAGAAAAAATAGAAAAACAACAGGACATTGGAATAGGTATAAAATACTTGAGAATAAAATAACGGCAAGCCAAGCATGGGATAAAGGATTAATATTCAAAACACACAAGGAATTTAAACAAACCATTATCAAAGAAAATCCCCAATGACCCAACATAAAAATGGGAAATAAGGGCCTGGCACATGGCACAGCTATGCCGGCATTCCGTGCGGACACGGGTTCAAGTCCTGGCTGTTATCACCTGTACAGGAGCAGGGAAGCGAGGGAGCTGATGGGGCGCTGCTGTGTTGAGTGAGGAAAAGCGTACTCAGACAGGTGGGGACTGTCCACTATTGTCCCGAGGCTACTGTCACTGCCCCAGCAGTAGACAGAGGAAAGCAAAGCAGGATTAGGACAGGCCCTGGGCCCTGCTGCTGCCTGCGTCTCAGGCATCTAATAAAGAAGTAGCCCGGGGAGACACGTTGTAGACCACGTGCTAGGTGTCCACGTACTCATGATGTCACCCCCACTCCTCTCTGTGTGTTTCAAACATTCTCAAACTAAGGACTTCTTCCTTTTTTTACATAATTCTGTGCAGCTGATGGGATTGCTAAAATGCTCAAAATCCAGGACAATCATGCTGGATTCTCAGTCTCCGATGCCCTGTGCAACGTGAGCTGGGGAACACACCCCTTGGGAATGCGTGGGAAACAGGCTCTCAGTGTGCAGGGGGCCACCACACTTCTTACGGTAGATGCTACATCTATGACATCTGCAAGGGAAATCTGTGCTTTTCTGTAACAGTGATACACTAGCCTAATTTTCTCTGCACTTGTGAGTCTGAATTAACTTCCTGCCACTCCAGTAGCACTGTGGCTGAAAGCATTTTGCTGTTACAAGCTTGTCCTGTGGCTGGTAACTTTCCTATGCAGGCACAGGCTGGCAGCCGCTGACCAGTTTGGCGCAGAATTCAGAGAGCAGGGACTTCACAGCTCCCAGACTCCTTTCCCTGCCAAGTGTCACCACAGCAACCTCTCAACTTTGTCTCCTGTGCATTTTTGCTCCAAGGATCCCCATGGATCCCTGGGAACTTCCCTAAATCTTCCAATATGTTAAGGCTCCAATTAATCCCAAATCCCAAAGGGACAAATAAAGTTGCAACTCTTGCTAATTGGGAGGCTCTAACAGCCCTGTGTGCTCTGCCTTGCCAACCTCATTAAAAGTTTTCCACTGCAGTCCCCAGCGCCTGACTTAATGAGACTCCATCACTGCTCTCCCAATTAAGGCCCTTCCCACCCCAGAGGAGCAGGGACACAGCACTGGCGGCTTTGCGCCTTTCTTTCCTTGTTAGTCAATGTCCCCAGTCCCGCAGGTGTGGGGAAAGTGAAGCCACTTTTGTGATTACGTCGGCTTGACTTTCAACTTCCTTTCACCAGCTGTTGCTCATGATCTGTTGAGTCTCTCAGACACGTTACCCTGCACAGAAACCAAAACAGACATGTATGGAGGACAGCACAGTACATCCCACACACCCAGGAGTGGCTGGGAGGGACGGGGTGGCAGCCTGCCGGTCAGTGGGACCCTGGGACGTCCAGCCTGTCTTCTTCTTGATACTTCAACATGCAGGCATTGAGGACACTGCGCCTGAAGCCTCTCATTTCACCTGTTCTACATCTACAGAGGGCTGAGGCCCTGTCCAAGGGGCAGCAGGCATCACTGGCATTCTCTCAGGGACAGGCAGGCATCCTGGTGTGGGGGGCACTGTGGGTTCCTAAATCCTGAGACCCCAGATCCAAGAATTCAGGTCCCCAGCTTTCCCGCTTTGACTTCCTGTAGCCCCCGGTCAGCCACGCGGTGCTGGGGGCAGGGCAGAGGGCCCTCTCTAAACACTCGCATTTCCCCAGTCCTGACGAAGCCTCTGGGGCATGCTGTGCCATCCCAGGGACCACTCCTGTTCTTGCAGCACCCTGAGAGGCAGGGAATGTGTCTCCTGTCGCCAGAGGTGAGTGGAGGAACGCCTCTCTGTGAAAGGTTTTGTTGGTTTGGAGACTTGGATTTGAGCTATGCCGTTAGGTCTGTTGGTCACCATGCAACTCTATGGCCCTCATAACAGAATGCAAAACAGGTGGGGACATCTCTCCTTGCAGTCTTGCTCTGGGATCTCTTCCACGGCCATTCCTGAGGGAGGGGCATGAGGTAAGATGCACTTCTTCCCATGGGCCTCGGTTGTGAATATCTGGCTGCCTCGTGCCTGCTCCGGCAGGCATGCCATGGCCTGCCCGGCACTGGCACCCAGGCAGAAGCACAAGATCTCCCCGTCCTTCTGCTCACCTGAAGGTCTGTCTTCCAGATCCAGAGACTGTGCCACTGCCCAGCCCAGGGCAACCTGCTGTTCTCCATCTGGGGAGTCTGGGAGCCAAGTTCTAATGGCCCTCGAGGCCACATATCCTGACTTTTGCTGCATTTCTCATGAGCTGCTGGGCATTTGTCTCCAGGGCTGTAAAGAGCTATGGCCTGAGGCTGTGATAGGAAATCAGAAGAGAATTGGCAGCCCCGTTCTCACTTCTCTATGGTCTGCACATTCTCACCTGCAGCCTGAACCAACAGGATTTGAAGGCGGTGGGTGAAAGCAGTGGCTGTTTCCAGACTGCGGTGCTTGTGAACAATGATCCAGGAAGGGTCTCCTGCAAGCCCGCAGGGTGCACCTCCGTGGGGCCTGTTTCTGGTTACAGCTGGAGGCTGAGCTGTGGGTCTGTTTATTCATGCACTCTGTCTCACTGCCTAGAGCCAAGCTGCTTTCTCAGAGGGCTGCACCCATCAGGCATCCACCCTCCCAGACCAGCATTCTCTGAGCTTGCCTCTTCACACCAACACAGTAAGCGGCACGCAGAACTGCTGACTGCGTGTGTGCCGTTCAAAAGCGTGGAAGCAGATGAGCTCCCATGGGCAATTTCTCCTCTTTCCTATCTCCCCTGAGGAGGACAGTGCACGGGTCTTCTGAAATCACACCACTAGTGACCTGGTGGTGGCGGGCTAGGGCCACATCTCTTCCCTTCCTTCCCTGGCCGCACCCTTGGAGGGTCCTCTCTGCTGATGTGGCGGAGCCTGAGCCAATGTTTCAGGCTTCACCTTCTGCAGTCCTGGGACAGGGATGCTTACAGGAGGCGTGCTCTGGGAGAAGGTCCTCAAGACGGGATGGGTGTGCCACTGCTGATGGGGGTGTGGTGTCGATGCCCATGGAATGCAGGGGTGCTGAGCTTGGGGGAACGACATAAGAAGCACTGGAAACACAAGGATCTGGGATACGGCATCACTGCCCTCTGATCAGAAGGGAAACAGGAGCACTGCTATGCTGACTGTAATCATCTCTGTGTTAATTTCCCATAGGACACAGCAATGGAATCCACAGAAATGCTTCACACTGTCGCTGTCATCCCGTTGGTCCCCTGAGCTGTGCAGTTAGGGCCAGTGGGATAAGGAAGTGGAAGCTTTCATTACCCTCCCCACGGGCAACAGTGAAATCAGAAGCAACAGTGCATTCCAGGAGGGGCATTTCAGAGACTGTTGTTGTGACATCGGAGCCCTGCTCAATCATAGCAGCATAGCATGGTCCCCACGGGGGAGAGCGGAGTGAGGCAAATGGAGTTGGCAGGGGCTTAATTGCTGATGCCTTGCTGGGTACGGTGCTCTTACTGCAGCAGGAAGAAGTTTGCGTGGGGCTCGGTGCGTGGCCAGCTGCATGTAAACACAAGTGGACGTGAGTCGGCAAGAGAAAGACTCAACTTCTCCCATGCTCTGCCCTCAGGTGCTGATGAGAAACCGGTTTCACCCTTAGCTTCCAGTGACGCCTCTTTTTTCTAAATGGGATTCCTAACCTTAATGTATGGGTGTATCTTTAAATAGTAATATGTCACCTTGGATATTGCCTTACAACAAATGTTATTGTCACACAGCATAGGTGGACTTCCATTATCAATTGGAAATGCACTGTCATTTATGTTCTAGCACTTCATTGTATTTAAGTTGTTAAAATTAGCAACAAATGTATATATCTTCATTGTGCCTATTTCAGATCTGGCCCTGCATGTTCTCAGAGTTGTGTCTATGCGGAACACCTGTCCTCCAGCTGCCTGCCTGGTCTGTGGTGTTGATGTGTGGCAGTGTGGTCAGTCTTGGATGAGAACCACGAGCACTAAGTCATGCATGGACTCCTGGGGCAGAGTCGTGGCACCTGTGTTGGTGCACACGCATTGTGTGGGGGAACAGTGTACTCAGCACGAGCACGCACCAGGGGAGAGAGCGTGAGGAATTCTGCACATGGATTCCTCAGGATTCTTTCCCCTGTGGCCCCCTTGTACATCCTCACTGTTTCCTTGTGGTAAACTTTAATGTGAATAAAGCCACACACGGAGGCTTGTGTGCCTTCCTTGTGAATGTGTGGGTAGTTTGGGGAACCTGCAAAGCAGGTGACTATGGAAACGGCCCCCAAATAAGAAAGCCAAGAACCTGTCCCATCAGCCAGCACTCAGGGACAGAAGTGGACAGAATCAACATGGTCATTGGCCCAGCAGGTGCAGGACAATGAGACTGGAAATAAAAGGTTTGGATATTGGATCATTGTTACCAGAGAAATTGCAGGGTTCTTGTCTTCGCACAAGAAATAATTCAAGCATGAGACAGAGAGTAGTGGGAGGTAAAATAGCAAGGTTTATTAGGGAAGGGACATCCGTAAGGATGGATGGGGAGAGACTGGGGGGGGGGTGGCTGGAGGTTACATGGTTGAGTGGAGAGAATACACCTGGCCAGACCAGGTGGGCGGCTCAGCAGAAAGGCAGAGGGCTGAGCGCACAGTCTGGTTGAGGCGGGGTGGGGGGGGGGGTGGGGGGGTGGGGTGGGGTGGGGGGGAGGGTTAAGGAGATGGGATGGGTCTTTGTCTTCACACATCTCCTCCTGAAACAAAGGATTTTATGGCTGTAAATACTAAGAAGCTCCTATCTGAGTTTTCCCTTGAAGGTATCAGACAGGAGGAAGCCTAACTGGTGCCATCCTGGGTTCAGAGGAAGGGTGAGCAGGACCCCCTAGAGAATGGGGATCTGGAGCAGAGTGTTTGAAATGCAGATACTGGGCTGCATCTGGGAGATTGTGGAAGATTTCTCAGGCAGAAGGGGTGGGGACCTCCACCTGGCAGGTTATCATGTAGAAGGGGGCAGGGCAGGATGCGAACACTGGGCTGCCCCTGAAGCATTATCGGGATGACATCAAGTCTTCTCCAGAGGCCTTTGTCACACACACATAAGCTCATACCTAACTTCCTGCCTAACAGTCATGAGTACTAAACTGACAATGGAAGGAAGTTAAATCATGAGGGCTGATAAACACAGGTTGTTAGAGAAATCCTCATGAAATTAAAGAAAATGTGTAACATGAGGAAGAATCATTTTTAGTTGTCACAAGTAAGTCACAGGCTAGCTCCTCCTTCTCTAGGATGTTTTATTTCCTTTTACATATGCTTGAATCTGTGCAAGAAGTGTGAGTATTTCAGAATTTTCCTCATTCGGGCAGTTCCCTACACCTACAAGAGGAGGCTGGATTCAGGTCATATGGAAAAGCATGGACCAAAGGTTAGCTAGAAGCAGATTCCACCTTCTTGCTGGTGCGCACCCTGGAAGACAGGTGTGATGATTCAGGTTGCTGGGTCCCTGCCACCCATGTGAGAGACTTGGGTTCAGTTCTCCTAGCCACAGGTTTTGCAGGCACTTGGAGAGTGAACCAGTGGGTATGAGATTTCTCTCTCCCTTTCTAAACTCAGCCAACCCTCAGCCTTTCATATATAAAGTAATTTTTTAAGTCAAAAAATGTTCCTTGTGATTAGGTTAGGTATAAATTGTGCTCTCGGTACCCTCAGGTCCCCTGATCTGTGACCTTAGTTACATCTGCAAAGTAAATTTGTTAAATTGAATCAAGTGTGGCAAAACACTGCCTCCACAGGGAGTGAGCCAAAGCCCTACAATGTATAAGCCAGCTGTAACCCAAGGGTACACTCCTGTACCAGTCAGGTGATGCTCCACCAACTGCAGCTGCCAAAACTCAGCCAGTCAGAGGCTGGAGGCTACCAAACTAGACCAAGCATGGCGAACACCACGCTGCAGCGACTCAGACTCTGCACTGCTTCTCCAGCTGTGAACACAGCCTGCACCCTGGTAGTTTGGAACATTCTCAACCACTTTGCCCCTGAGTGCTGCCTGCTGAATGAAACCTTTTGCTGCTCTCAGTTCAACTCTGTGGAATATAACTTGTATAACTTTTAGCAATATTCAAGTCCAGTTTTTGCATTCATAGATGATGAATTAAAAATGTGTAAGACAAGAATGATACAAATCTCTCTAGAATATGTGGAAGATTATTTTCCAAAGTTTACTTATCAGGACAGTCAACTAAGCATTTGTCAAAGAAGCACTACAAGTTAACCCAAGTGAGGGTTCTACAAGGGAACCTGACAGGTGACTTCATCGACACAAATAGTGAAAACATAGATTTAGTATTGAATTACTTGATTACTAAATGAACCATCTCCATAAAGATGATTATAAAAATACAGAAAGGTCATAAAAAAGGATGTGAAAGAATCAGACATAGGTCAGAACTACCAACAAATGTAGCATCATCTGCTAGTCAACAAATAACACTGACACTAACAATGAGCAATCAAAACACAAATTTAGGAAAACAAGCCCATTTATAACAGAATCAGCATAAGTAAAACATGTGACACTCCAATAATAACATTTTGTAATATATATACCACAAAACTACAAAATATTCAAGAAAGAAAGGCTGAAATGAAAAAACACAAAGATATCTGGTATCTGTTAATTAGCAGAGTTATTGTTAAAGTAAAAATAGTCCCCAAATTGATCAGCACATGGAATAGCGTCCCTATCATTTTTTCAGAAACAGAAAGCTGATCCCAATGTTTATATGAGAATTCAAGAGGCCCAGAATAGCAGAAACAGACAGCCAAGAATAAAAAGTAAGAGGACCCACTATAATACCCAAGGCTGGCTGGCCGCGGCTCACTAGGCTAATCCTCTGCCTTGCAGCACCGGCACACCGGGTTCTAGTCCCGGTCAGGGTGCTGGATTCTGTCCCGGTTACCCCTCTTCCAGGCCAGCTCTCTGCTGTGGCCCGGAGTGCAGTGGAGGATGTCCCAAGTGCTTGGGCCCTGCACCCCATGGGAGACCAGGATAAGTACCTGGCTCCTGCCTTCGGATCAGCGCGGTGCACCGGCCGCAGTGCACCGGCCGTGGTGGCCATTGGAGGGTGAACCAACGGCAAAGGAAGACCTTTCTCTCTGTCTCTCTCTCTCACTGTCCACTCTGCCTGTCAAAAAAAAAAAAAAAAACCCAAGGCCGTATAATATTAACATAAGATAGATATACAGATCCGTGAAACAGAATTCAGAGTCCAGAAATATATATATATATATATATATATAGTCAATTGATCACTGAGAGGAGCATAGAGAATTCAGTAGGGAAAACATGAACTCTGAACTAGTGGTGCAGTGACAACCAGATCCATGCCAGAGTGGAGCTGAACACCTGCCTCATGGCAGGTGCACAAGGAAATCACATCAACACGGACTAGCGACATACACAGGAGATAAAACCGTAGCACTCTTAGAAGGAAACATAGGCTTAAATCTTTCTGATTTATTTGGGTCTAGATTCCAGAGAATATAAAGAGCTCTCATAAATCAACACCAAAGAGACAAATAATCCAATTTAAATGGCCTGAGTAGGCATTTCTTCAAGGAAGATACACAAATGATCAACAATAAATGAAAAAAAAATGCCAAGCATCATTAGTCAGGAAGTACAAATCAACAAGGACCAGATACAGTGGCTGCAATCCAAAAGTGGGAAGTGACAAACGTTGGTGAGAATATGGAGAAACTGGGTCTTTCTGCACTGCTGGTGCAAATGTCAGAGTTTGCAGTCACCGTGGAAAACAATTGGGCAGCTTCTCAAAAATCTTAACAGTGACAGCGGCAGGAATTTGGTGGTTAAGGTGCTAGGTGGAGTACCTGCAGCCTGTGTCCGGGGCCTGGGTTCACTCCCTGCCAATGCACACCTGGGAGGCTGTGCTGATGGCTCAAGTAGCTGGCTCCCTGACTGGAGCTGAGTTCTGTTTCCTGGCTTTTGCCGGCTGCAGCCCTTGCAGCTGAGATCATTTGAGGAATAAACCAATGGATTGGACATCTCCCTCATTTCCTTCTGTCTCTCTGCCTTTCAAGTAAATTAAATTTAAAAATTAGAAAGAATTACCGTATGACTGAGCAATTTCACTTCTGTGTAAACCCAAGAGATTTGAACACACTGCACACACAGATTTATATGGGTACGCATAGTACTTATTATTCATAATAGCCAATAAGTGAAAATACCCCAAATGACTATCAATGGTTGAGTGAATAAAGAAAATGTGGCACAGCCTTTCAAAGGAATGCTATGATTTGCACCAAGCAAATGAACTGATGCACTTCATCAAGAATGAATGATTAACAAGGATTCTTTTAGTGGCCACAAGAGGCAAAATCGCAGACAAAAGCAGTGGCTGCCTGGAAAAGCAGTGGGAGGGAGAGGGGAAGTGCTTACGCTTGCGAGTTTTCTTTATGGAGAACAAAAATGTTTGTAATTAGATAGCTTGATATTCACACTAAAATCCACTGAATTGTGCATATTAATCCACTGACTTTTATGGCACGTGAATTTCATCTGAAGGACGTATTGGGGACATTCTACTTAGTGCCTTCAAGGATGAGGCAGATCATAATATGTGGTTATGTCATTAAAACATAAAATCCAGGTTTATTTCAAACAGTAAAACTAAATCAACTTACTCAGAGCAGTAAAATATTCCACGGCAGAGACTGAATGAGCAGCATGTGACAGAAACCAGTGCTGTCTCCTTGGAGCAGGCAACGATTGTCCTCAATTCTCAGGGATGCAGAGGGCTCGGACCCGCAGTCTGCAATCTGCTAAGAATCCCTGTGTAGACAGAGGATTAGACACGCTGTCTGCAATCTGCTAACGATCCCTGTGTAGACAGAGGATTACACACACAGTCTGCAATCTGCTAACAATATCTGTGTAGACAGAGGATTAGACACACTGTCTGCAATCTGCTAACAATATCTGTGTAGACAGAGGATTAGACACGCTGTCTGCAATCTGCTAACAATATCTGTGTAGACAGAGGATTAGACACGCTGTCTGCAATCTGCTAACAATATCTGTGTAGACAGAGGATTAGACACGAGTCAGCAATCTGCTAACGATCCCTGTGTAGACAGAGGATTAGACACGCTGTCAGCAATCTGCTAACAATATCTGTGTAGACAGAGGATTAGACACGCTGTCTACAATCTGCTAACGATCCCTGTGTAGACAGAGGATTAGACACGAGTCTGCAATCTGCTAACGATCCCTGTGTAGACAGAGGATTAGACATGAGTCTGCAATCAGCTAACGATCTCTGTGTAGACAGAGGATTAGACACACTGTCTGCAATCTGCTAACAATCCCTGTGTAGACAGAGGATTAGACACACTGTCTGCAATCTGCTAACAATCCCTGTGTAGACAGGATTAGACACACTGTCTGCAATCTGCTAACGATCCCTGTGTAGACAGAGGATTAAACACGCTGTCTGCAATCTGCTAATGATCCCTGTGTAGACAGAGGATTAGACACGCTGTCTGTAATCTGCTAACAATCCCTGTGTAGACAGAGGATTACACACACAGTCTGCAAGCTGCTAACAATATATGTGTAGACAGAGGATTAGACACGCTGTCTGCAATCTGCTAACAATATCTGTGTAGACAGAGGATTAGACATGAGTCTGTAATCTGCTAACAATATCTGTGTAGACAGAGGATTAGACACGCTGTCTGCAATCTGCTAAGGATCCCTGTGTAGACAGAGGATTAGACACACTGCTGCAATCTGCTAACGATCCCTGTGTAGACAGAGGATTAAACACGCTGTCTGCAATCTGCTAACGATCCCTGTGTAGACAGGATTAAACACACTGTCTGCAATCTGCTAACGATCCCTGTGTAGACAGGATTAGACACACTGTCTGCAATCTGCTAACAATATCTGTGTAGACAGAGGTTTAGACACACTGTCTGCAATCTGCTAACGATCCCTGTGTAGACAGAGGATTAAACACGCTGTCTGCAATCTGCTAACAATATATGTGTAGACAGAGGATTAGACACGCTGTCTGCAATCTGCTAACAATATCTGTGTAGACAGAGGATTAGACACGAGTCAGCAATCTGCTAACGATCCCTGTGTAGACAGAGGATTAGACACGCTGTCTGCAATCTGCTAACAATATCTGTGTAGACAGAGGATTACACACACAGTCTGCAATCTGCTAACAATATCTGTGTAGACAGAGGATTAGACACGCTGTCTGCAATCTGCTAACAATATCTGTGTAGACAGAGGATTAGACACGAGTCTGCAATCTGCTAACGATCCCTGTGTAGACAGAGGATTAGACACGAGTCAGCAATCTGCTAACAATATCTGTGTAGACAGAGGATTAGACACACTGTCTGCAATCTGCTAACGATCCCTGTGTAGACAGAGGATTAAACACGCTGTCTGCAATCTGCTAACAATATATGTGTAGACAGAGGATTAGACACACTGTCTGCAATCTGCTAACAATATCTGTGTAGACAGAGGATTAGACACGCTGTCTGCAATCTGCTAACGATCCCTGTGTAGACAGAGGATTAGACACGCTGTCTGTAATCTGCTAACGATCCCTGTGTAGACAGAGGATTAGACACGCTGTCTGCAATCTGCTAACAATCCCTGTGTAGACAGAGGATTAGACACACTGTCTGCAATCTGCTAACAATCCCTGTGTAGACAGGATTAGACACACTGTCTGCAATCTGCTCCATCAGTGTCCAGATCAGTGGCAGACACAGCAGTGCAGACTGTAACAAATGGGATCAAGATCCTGAAGGAGACAAAAATACTTTAATTGTATGAATGTTTTTTAATAACATGCATTATCCATGAACTTTTTAAATACCCCTCAAATGCATGGATTTAAAAATGTTTGCATCAAATAATTTTATCTTTGATTCGTTTATCCCGTGAATGTTTTGAAGTACATCATATTTATTGGTTCACTTCCTGATGCACTCAGAGAGATCGTTCATTCAGCTATAAGCTATCAATACACCTGCCAAAGGAAATTGAGGCTATCCAGAGGGATATCTTAAGCCATTTTTTCAGAGAATCATCAGATCTGGAAAAATTATTACTATTAAACATAAATAAGCATATTAATTTTCAGGCTTTATGGAATGTAAAGAAATAGAAGAGTATACAATAGGTTGAAAAAGAATGGTATGAGGCTGGTGCTGTGACATAGCTGGCAAAGCCACCACTTGTAGGGCCGGCATCCCAAATGGGTGCTGGTTTGAGTCCTGGCTGCTCCATTTCCAATCCAGCTCTATGCTATGGCCTGGGAAAGCAGTAGAAGGGGGCCCAAGTCCTTGGGCCCCTGTACCCGCGTGGAAGCTCCAGCCATCTGGGAAGTGAACCAGCAGATGGAAGACCTCTCTCTCTCTCTCTCTCCCTCTCTCTCTCTCTCTCTCTCTCATATTGTCATCAAAACTTCTGGAATGTTAGCAGGAGATTACTGCATCCAAATCTTATCCCATTATTTTGTCCTTCCTTTGCTTAATTATGTGTGAATTATTTGTGAAACCAATTAACTGATATCTGACTGGAGGAAGGAAAATAATGCTTTATTTTATGAAAAGTGAGAGTAAGAGAAGTATTCAGGAATGAAATAAAAATTATATTTAAGAGTGAAAATACTTTACATGATTTTCATATTTGTGAAGGAAAAGGTAAAACCATCACATACAGACTTTAAAAATAATTATGTGGAACCACAATGACTAAGAATTCAAGGAGATAGTCCACGACTATTTTATCTAACTGTGCAATTTCAATGTTTCTTTGGTTATTCCTCTTGATAATAATGAGAAATCATCAAGAATGGCTTTAAAATACCCTGCATTCTATTAAAAAAAAAATGAGACTCTAACTGTCTGAACACAGAATCCTGGCAGGTGCCCTAGTGGGGTGTGCAGGTGTAGGGCCCTGGGACGAGGTGAACTCTTTTTTTTTTTTTTTTCCACAAAAGCACTTTAAAAAATATGGAACGCTTCACGAATTTGCGTGTCATCCTTGCGCAGGGGCCATGCTAATCTTCTCTGTATCGTTCCAATTTTAGTATATGTGCTGCCGAAGTGAGCACGAGGTGAACTCTTAAGAATGCTGATTCCAGCCAGTGCCACAGCTCAATAGGCTAATCTTCCGCCTGCAGTGCTGGCACCTGGGGTTCTAGTCCCAGTTGCAGCACCAGATTCTGTCCCGGTTGCTCTTCTTCCAGTCCAGCTCTCTGCTGTGGCCCGGGAAAGCAGTGGAGGATGCCCAAGTCATTGGGCCCTGTACCCGCATGGGAGACCAGGAGGAAGCACCTGGCTCCTGGCTTTGGATCAGCACAGCGCTGGTCGCAACGCGCCAGCCGTAGCGGCCACTTGGGGGGTGAACCAATGGAAAAAGGAAGACCTTTCTCTTTGCTCTCCCTTTCTCTCTGTCTCTCTCTCTCTCTCACTGTCTAACTCTGCCTGTCAAAAATAAAATAAAATAAAATAAGAGTGCTGATTCCAGGTAACTAATGGCAAAGCACCGTGATGATGTTATTTCATCTAAAAAATGGGAAATCCAGCAGCCTGTTTTTCCTTCATGCCTGTGGAGTAAATAAGACAAAAGTCTGAAAGGATGAGAGATAAAAAAAAAAAAGGCAAGGACAGGCATTTGGCCTAGTGATTAAGATACTGGTTTGGGCCGGCGCCGCGGCTCACTAGGCTAATCCTCCGCCTTGCGGCACTGGCACACCGGGTTCTAGTCCTGGTCAGGGCGCCGGATTCTGTCCCGGTTGCCCCTCTTCCAGGCCAGCTCTCTGCTGCGGCCAGGGAGTGCAGTGGAGGATGGCCCAAGTGCTTGGGCCCTGCACCCCATGGGAGACCAGGATAAGTACCTGGTTCCTGCCATCGGATCAGCATGGTGTGCCGGCCGCAGCACGCTGGCCGCGGTGGCCATTGGAGGGTGAACCAACAGCAAAGGAAGACCTTTCTCTCTGTCTCTCTCTCTCTCACTGTCCACTCTGTCAAAAAAAAAAAAGATACTGGTTTGGACACCTGTGTCCCATATTGGAGTGCTTGGGTGCAAATCTCCAGTGCTCACTTCCAAATTCCTGCTAATGTGGACCCAGGGAGGCATCAGGGTTTTAGCTCCTGTCACTCATGGGGGAGGCCTGGATTTATTTCCTGGCTCCTGGCTTCAGCCCACCCAGCCCTCTGCTGTGGCCAGCATTTAGAGAATGAGCCAGCAGATGGGAATGTCTCTCTCTCACTCTCTCTCTCTCCTCTCAAATAAATAGAATAACACCCTCTCAAAGGATTTTTTTTAAAGCACAGTGAAAATGGGGTCATTAAATCAGGAATGAGCCAGGAAACACACAGAAATTTTTATTCTAAATAGAGAGTTTGTATTTGTTAATCTAGGAGCAGAATCCTTCATTTGATCTTAAATGTCAGTGAAATTCACATTTTCAGGATAGGTAGCTAACTTAGTCTCAAACCCTAGGAGGCCAACATGTCTGATAGCGTGCAGCGTTTAATTAAAGACAAGGGACAGGATAACCCTGTGGGGTTGCAGATTTAAGCCACACATGACCTGCTCCCTTGGCTTTCTCTAGAAAGGCACAGCTCTTGGGCTGCTCACCAGGAGGGAAGTCAGGGAGACTGCACTCATCACCCAGGTCGACAAGTGGAAACCCACTTTAGTCAGCAGCTGTCATAGGAGATTTTGGTATTTCGGAGTCCAGCACACACGGACATCGTTTTTCGTGGTGCTCTATTCCTTCACATCATCTATAAATTAGAGCGTTTTCTTGCTTTATTTACCACAGATGCTCTGAGCTTCAGCGACGCAGCAGCTCTGCTGTGCTAAGTGGATGCAGGGCGTTACTTAGAGCAGTGGAACAGCAGCTGGGTGAAGCATCGCCAGCACCACGGGACGCTGTACTGGGTCTGTCTCCTTGTTTCTGGTTTCAGTCTCTACGGGAAACTTGTAGACTCCACGTGTATGTCACACTCGCTTGTTTGATCAAGTGCGTATAAGAAACAAGCACACAGCTGACCAGTCAGGAGCCAGCAATCTGATAAGAAAACATTTCCAAGAGTCATTGCGGGTAAGTAACAGCGGCACTCACTGCAGCGGTATTTAAAAAGTGTGGCAGGACTGCAGAGTGATAACGCATATCTGAAAATGAATACTGTGAGGTGCGCTTCGATGTGGCATTGATGAAAGTTAACTTGTTCTGTCTACACTGCAGGAAATGACTACATCTCAGAGAGATTTATCATTTTGGTGACCGAGTGCTTGGCGGAGGCTTCAGACATAAACTAGTCTTTGCCGTTTATGTAACAGAGGTAGGATCACACGTGTTCTGTGAGCTCAGCACACACAGAGCTCAGGCCGCACCGAGTGAAGAAGGAGGCACAGAGAGAGGCGCACGCGTGTGTGCTGCAACCTGCAGGAGGTGAGGAGGTGACGCACAGGTTAAGAATGGTGGGAGGGAAGACGCTACATGTGGGGAACACCTCCTGCACCTGCGTGTGGCAGAGGCCTGAGAGGAGATGCCTGGGTGTGCACTGGGTAGCAGAGAGCAGATGACCTGAAATCCGCACAGAGACTAGAACAACTTCCTGCAGCACCTTGCAAGTAAAATCTGCAAGGAGACAAGGCCCCTTCTGCAGAAACCTGAGTCACTGGAGCGCTGAGCCTCTGCGAGGAGCAGTGCCAGCTCTTTGTCTTTGGAGGTTGGAACGTGATTTGTGCGCTGGCAGAACGCAGCACCTTGAGGGCAGACGTGGGATTCAGCCATCCCACTGACATTCTCTCGCCTCACTGTTCTCTCGGTTATTCTCTACTGATAACAGTTCCTGTACAACTTCTTTCTGTGATTACGACCTCCTCGCTGTATTCTGTTGATTTTCCCTTTCTCTACTCAGCCACCAAAACTCCTTCTATCTCCTGTCTCCAACCCTACTTTCCTCAGTTTCCCGTTTAGCCCATAAATATAGAAGCACAAGTTAGCCGTTCAGCTACAGTGTATTGCAGGGTGCATTAAAGATATCAAGGCATACAAATACTCTTAATTCATACTACAGGAGGTTTGATGAGAATTTGCAAGCTTGTGGATAATCTTATAGGGGAATGATGGAATATTTATCAAGCCACCTCGTGATGTGCATTACGTTTTGAAGCACATAGCTCTAACATCTTCCGCAGCGTCTCATGTTACTGCATCTATGATTAAACTTCTTCTTGGTCTCACACAGGTGACTCCTACTAAGGCTTTGCTTATGTCAGTCGCATGCCTGAGTTGATAGTGTTTAGAAAAAAGTGCTCGGACAACATGAACCATGTTTACGGTGGCCTCTCTTTACTCTGACCAAGTGAGAGTTTGTAGCAGGTAATGATGTAGTTCAGGGGCCACTTGGAAGAAGCCAGGAGTCTGATGTCCTGTGTGCGGGTTGGACACAGCACATGGAGCTGACACCTGAGCTCACAGAACCACACACAGAGACACATTTTCAGCAGCTCACCTGCTGTAGGTTGAACTGTCCAAGAACCTTGAGCACAAATTACGTTTCAAACCAAGGAGAGGGAGAATTTTACATGTGCCTAACAACGTAAGAGAAGACAAAGCAGAAAGCACAGGACACTTCCAGGGGCTGGTGATGTTCCGAGCCCAGTGAGGTGGTGATTTCCTGCTGCACTCTTTCAGTCAGCAAGCTGAAAATATTCCGGGGCTTTTTTCACCCTGAACTCCTGTCTCAGGCGCTGTGCTGGTTGCTGGTTTTGGGAAGATCGGCATTGGCTGACAGTGTTGCTTGAGGATGAATAAGGCAGGCAGCTTAGGAGAGCTCTGACTGCGACTGTGCAGGAACAGTGTGGAAGGTCAAAGTCCCTGCAGAAAGCTCAGGCATCCTCTAGAGCCGTGCTCACGGAGGCGGTCGAGTTTCTGTGCAAGCTTGTCAATGCGTGGACAGTTTCAGGAACTTAGAGCTGACTAGGAATGTGGGGTGGAACATCTGAGTTACAGTGTGGTGTTGTATTCGCAGAGTTGAGTTTGAGCAGACCAGGGTGGGAGACTCAGTGTGAGCTTACAGTGTGTTCAGAGGTGAGTGGAGGATGCCTCTGAGACAACGGATGACACTGACACAAGCAAGCGCAGGAGCAGGGCCAGGCTCTCACTTCCTGTCTGTGGTCCCGGTGCCCGCCAATGCGAAGAGGAGACGACTTCATTGTGACAATAACTAATCAGCAGGTTAGGAATCAGCACATAGGAGGATGCGGGAAAGCAGGGGAAGCAGGTAAATAAATGAAACAACGCCCCAAGGAAGCCCAAAGGCACTCCAAAGGCAATGTGGAAAACAGGGCTGAAAGGGGAGCTCCGTGGAGCGTGCTTCACGATATCCATCTCCCACGAGCTGTGGAAGACCCCTCACGTGAATGAAAGCCAGCCTGCCCACACTGTGGCCGGGGAGCCCCTGAACTCTCCAGGGCAGAGCCGAAGGTGCAAGCTGCCTCGCGGTGAAGGATGAAGTGGCCACTGCTGTGGGCAGAGCTGCACCTCTGCACTCTGCCTCTTCCCTCCCCCGCCTCTGAAGGCACTGAAGGCGCAAAGGAGACGTGCACTAGAAAGGAGGAAATACCAAACCAAACAGGAAATGAGTGTTGCAGGCATCACTTTTGGAGAGAAAGGCAGGAGAGCCTTGTGAAGCAGGACGGGGCTACGAGGGACTTGCTGTAAGGGCTGGAGGATATCCCCCTTGGTCCAGTTCCCAGCGCCACTGCTCCAGATCAAGCGGCTGAGAGAGCAGGAGCTGGGCTCCTGAGGCAGGAAGCAAAGGGGGTGAGGGCAGGGATTGGAGGACCCATTTCTTTGCACAACAGAGAGAGCAAGAGCGAGAGTGAGAGAGAGAGAGAACACTGATGCGTGAAAGTCCCACAGCAGGCAACAGGTCGGCATAGGAGACAGATACTACACTGCAGGTAATTCTGGGGTGATCTGAGGGAGCCCTCACTGTGATGATATGGTGTTCACATCGGTTTAGATCCATATACAATTCCCACCCATGACACTCAACACACATTTCAGTTGTGTTTCAGACCCATAAAAAGTAAATAAACACACACATATATTCCCACTGAAAATATTAGAAGAAAATAGTTTAATAGTACCATATTAAACCGAAGCCATCCCTGACTGAAACTATAATTGGATTTTTAATTGATTATTTTAAAAGATGAGGAGAAATAAAGTATGCAATACTCACTCCATAGACATTTAATCATTGTGATTTACATTAGAACAATTCACATAATTCTCTCACACACAAAACCATGCCTGGATACTATTTTGCAATAATTTGGGGGTATGGAATAAAAACCCTGCTCTCTTACAGGGTATACACATTGGTTGAAATAGTATTGAATGTATTAAGAATCAGTGATGTTTTCTTGAAATGTTTTATATGTATTTGCATGATAACATTTTCATTCAAGCTTAATTGATTTTCAATTTAACATTGTGGGTGTATGAAACAGTAATAGGCTAAACATACATTTCTCCCTATAGACATTAGTATAAGATTTGTAAAACAATGCAGAGGTTTTGTTAATCAAATGCACCAAATTTTGATAAATTTGGCCAAAACTTTCATGACTTGCTCAGACTCTACATTTCCTCCCCAACAATTAGTTTCTGAACTCGTGTTTTACATATTTCCGTGGCAGCTCAGCACTGTTGGCAATAAAGATCACTCCTGGGCTTCTGAGTGCTGCTTTCTTGGTTCCTGGCGTCTGGCTCACTGCCCCATGTCCTCCAGTCCTGGCTCCCCTTCCCTTTGGAAGACAGGACTGTTATTGGCGTCACAGAGTGTTGTGCTTATTTGAGTGGAGAAAGAGAACAGAGTATGTCACTGGCGCCCCAGAATTTGTCAGTCCTCTGGCTCTCAGTTTAACTGTGGAAGGAAAACACACTACACACTTGACTTCTTGCTCAAAGGAGGCTGTCCTCCTCTTGAGAAACCTCCTGGGTCTGTAAGCCGTGCAAGTACCTTACATCTGAAAATCATTTCAACCTAAAAAGCAAGATGCCTGACTCCTAGTTCACTGATGAAGAAACTATACCTCACATAAATCACTTTTCCAGGCAGAGGGAGTTCTGTAGATCTCACACTCAAGTTCTTCATATTTCTAGGACACGAACTTGGCCATTCCTTGCGTGTTCTGTCTCCACAGGGAACATGTTCCTCATGTCCTACAATAATCAGACCTTCACCTCTGACTTCATCCTGCTGGGAATCTTCGACCACAGCCCCGCCCACACCTTCCTCTTCACCCTCGTCCTAACCATCTTCTCGGTGACCTGCATGGGGAACTCTGCCATGGTGCTTCTCATCCAGCTGGATCCCCAGCTGCACACGCCCATGTACATCCTCCTCAGCCAGCTCTCCCTCATGGACCTCATGCTCAGCTGCACCATCGTGCCCAAGATGGCTCTCAGCTACCTGTCTGGCAGGAGGACCATCTCGCTGGCTGGTTGTGGAACCCAGATCTTCTTCTATGTCTCCCTACTCGGAGCAGAATGCTTCCTGCTGGCTGCCATGGCCTATGATCGCTATGTGGCCATTTGCCACCCACTGAGATACCAGATTCTCATGAGCCAGAAAATCTGTGGGCTCCTGGCAGCTGCTTCCTGGCTCCTTGGCTCCTCTGATGGTGTAATTGTCCTTGCAGTTGCACTGTCCTTTCAGTACTGTGGTGCCCGGGAAATACCCCACTTTTTCTGTGACATGCCTTCCGTCCTCACTGTCTCTTGCACTAGTACCTCGACCTTTGAAAGGATAATGTTCACCTGCTGTGTGGTTATGCTTCTATTGCCTGTAGCAGTCATCATTACTTCCTATGTGCGGGTTATTCGGGCTGTCATTCACATGGGCTCTGGGGAGGGGCGCCGCAAAGCGTTTGCCACCTGCTCCTCCCATCTCATGGTGGTGGTAATGTACTATGGAGCGGCCATCTTCATATACATGCGGCCCACTTCCCACCGTTCCCCCACACTGGACAAGGTGGTGTCGACCTTCTACACCATCCTCACTCCCATGCTGAATCCCCTCATCTATAGCCTACGCAACAAGGAGGTAGCCAGAGCCCTCAGGAAGGTGCTGGTGAAGCGCAAGTCTGGACATCAGGTTGGTTGATTATCTGTATGCTTTGCTTTCTTCCTTATACTTTATGCTTAAAAATGTAAAGATTGGACCAACATATCCCAGCACCCAATATTTACCCATTTCAGCCATCACTAAGGTTAATGAACTGAGAAGTAAATATATAGCCAAACTCAATTATGTCTCTCATATGAAGGATAAAATTGAAAGTTATGAAAATAATAGCTAAAATAACTTGTTAATAAAAAATGTAAAACATGAGTTCAAAAACAAATTGTTGGGGAGGAAATGTAGAGTTTGAGCAAGTGATCAAAGTTAAGTTGATATCTGTGTTCCATAGCCTAATGTTTTATGTGAGCCTCATGGTAACCAGAGTGAAAACACTTAGTAGATAGAAATATGTGGAATAAACCATCAGATCACAGAGGAATAAAGAGGAGAAGAAAGGAACAAAAAAGTCTACAATCAGAAAAAAAGTAATAAGATCATAAGGGTAAATCCTTATTTATCAAGCATCACTTGAAATGCAAATGGAGTAAATTCCCCATTCAAAAGACATGGAAGGCCTGACTGTATTTTTTAAAAGATGAAATTATATGATGCCTACAAGATGCTCAGTTCACATTAAAAGAGATATATAGACTGGATGCGAAGGGAAGGAAAAGTTACTCCATGCAAATGAAAACCAAGAGACCAGAGGTAATTATATTTATTTCAGATAAAATTGACTTTAAGGCAAAACTTTCAAAAGAGACTATGGTCATTATAAATGATAAATAGGTCAATTCATAATAAGCATATAATAGTTATAAATATATATGGTTACACCCAACATTAGGGCACCAAACTCATTACAGATGGACTTGATAGCAGAGATAGACTGCAATACAGTCACAGTAGGAGATAGCAACACTCTACTTTTAACAACAGACATATGATCTAGACAGAAAATCCCTAAGGAAGCTTTGTGCTTCACCAATTGGACCCCATAGATACTTGCTTCCATCATAGCAATTGAATAGGAATTTTTCTCAAGTGCATTTGGGACATAATCCATGATAGAGCATATGTTAGGCCACAAAGCAAGTCTTAACAAATTTTAAAATATTGAAATTGTTTTATCATTTCTTTTTTAAGTATTTATTTATTTATTTATTTGAAAGGCGGCAGAGTTACAGAAAGAGAGAGAGAGAGACAGATAGAGAGATGGGGAGAGAAGGAGAGAGAGAGATATCTTCCATCTGCTGGTTCACTCTCCAAATGGCCACAACAGCAGAGACTGAATCATGATGCAACCAGGAGCCAGGAGCTCCATCTAGGTCTCTCACATGGGTGTCAGGGTCCATCATCAGCTGCTTTCCTAAGCACATTAGCAGGGAGCTGGACCAGAAATGGAGCGTCTGGGACTCCAACTGGCACTTGTAGGGGATCCTGGTGTTGCAGGCAGCAGTTTAACTGCTGTATAACAACGCCAGCCCTGAGTCTCTTTTCTGATCACAATAAGATGAAAGTGGAAATCAATGTCAGGAGGAATATTAGAAAACCCAGAAATAGGTGGAAATTAAACACTATTCTCTTGACAAACCAACAGCTCAAAGAAAAAATTAAGAGGAAATTAAAAATATGATGAAACAAATAAAAATGGAAACACTACATACCAACACTAAGTATATTCGGCAAAGACAGTCCTGAGAGGAACGTCTGTTGTAATAAGCTTCTGCCTTAAAAATGAGTAAATGTCACAAATAAGTGAGCTAGACCCATACCTCAACAAAACAGAACGAAAGAGGAGCAGGGTGGCAGAGGAGGTTAAGCCACCACATGGGACACCTGCACGCCTGGCTTTAAGTCCAGCTTCCTGCTAATGCAAGCCCCGGGAAGCAGATGGCAGCTCAAGTACTTGAGCTCCTGCTACGCACATGGGAAACCCAGATGGAGTTTCTGGCTCTTGGCTTCAGGCTGGCCCAGTCCATCTGGGGAGCAAAGCAACTGATGGAAGATCTCTCTCTTTGTCTAGTTCTGTCTCCTTGTCTCTCTCTCTCTGACTCTTTCTGTCTCTGTCTCTCTGTGTGTGTGTGTGTGTGTCTCTGTATGTGTGTAGGTGTTATTCTGCCTTTGAAATAAATATACATAGTGGGCTGGCGCTATGTCAGAGTGGGTTAATGCACTGGCCTGAAGTGCACCATCCCATATGGGTGCCGGTTCAAGACCCGGTTGCTCCACTTCCGATCCAGCTCTCTGCTGTGGCCTGGGAAAGCAGTAGAAGATGGCCCAAGTCCTTGGGCCCCTGCACCCATGTAGGAGACCCGGAAGAAACTCCTGGCTCCTGGTTTCGGATCAGTGCAGCACTGGCCGTTGTGGCCAATTTGGGAGTGAACCAGCAGTTGGAAGACCTCTCTCTCTCTCTCTCTCTGCCTCTCTTCTCTCTGTGTAACTCTGACTTGCCAAATAAATAAATAAATCTTTTTAAAAAAGAAATAAATACACAAAATAAAGAAATAGAAGAAGAACAAAGTAAAACTTATGAGAAAAGAGAAATAATAAAGATCATAGCAGAAATAAAATGGAGACTAGAAAAACTACAGGAAAGACTAACAAAACTAAAAGTTAGTCTTTTGAAAAAGTAAGCAAAATTGACAAACATTTAGCTAGACTGAGAAAGGAAAGGGAAAGAAGAACCAGGTAGACAAACCACAGATGAAAGGGAGAGGAGGGAGGATCGGGCAAAATTGCAGAATAGGTTCTCCAGCAGCCATCCTTCTGCAGAAATGTCAATCTGAACAACTATCTGCCAATGAAATACAATCACAGGAGCTATGGTAACTAAATGAGAGATAAACAACAAGTGAGAGTGTTTGGCACACTGGTTACGATGTCACATGGGATGCCGACATCCCATATCGAAGTGCCTGTAATCAATTCCCAACTCCGCTTTCAACTCCAAGTTCCTGGTAATGTGTGTGGTGGGAGGCAGCAGTGATAGCTAAGTGCTTGGGTCCCCACCACCCACATGTGAAATCTAGAATGAGTTCTTGGCTCCTGGCATTGGCTTAACCCAGCCCCAGCTGCTGTGGACATTAGGGGAGTAAATCATTGGTGGGGGATTTTTCCAGCCTTAAAGCACACAAGGCCCAACCTCCAGAGAGGCCACCTTGCCCAGAAAGGCTCCATGCTGCACACTTCAACTCAGCAATAGCCTTTGATAAGGATTGCATGGTTCACACATTTCCAGTGAGCTCTACCCTACACAAGAGTGCTAATTTTCCAAAGTGTCCTATAGATAGCAATTATTCTTTTAAGACAAATACAGCAAGTAAACCAAACATGACTTAATTAAAAAGTGTCTGTGTTGGTTTCACCACACACACCTGCATCAAGATGGCCTCCCTTTCCTGGCTCAGCGGCGGACTCTCTGGAGTCCTGCACACAGCCACCACCTTCTCCATGCCCGTTGTGGTGTCCAGCGTGGTTCACCAGTTCTTCTATGAGATCCCTCAGCTGCTCAGACTCTCTTGTTCAGATGACTACTGGGCTGAGGTTGGGGCAGTCGCCGTCACGTCCTCACTGGGTTTTGTCTGCTTTCTCTCCATTGCTCTCTTCTACACTCACATCTTCTCTACCGTGTTGAGGATTCCCTCCACCGAGGGTCAGTCCAGGGCCTTCTCCATCTATGTCCCTCACCTTGCCATGGTAACTCTTTTCCTCGGTGGTGCTGCGATGGCCTACCTGAAGCCAGCAGGAGATGCATCCTCGACTTTTGACCTGTTGGTGTCTGTGTTCTATACAGTAGTCCCCCCAACCCTTAATCCCGTCATCTACAGCCTAAGGAGTAAGGACGTGAATGTTGCTGTGAGGAAATACTTAAAGATCCTGTCGTTTGATTCTATCACCTGCTGAAGGGATAGAAGTCTAGGATAGCCAATTGAAATTATTGGTATAGCACCTGTTAATTCCCTTGGGTGATATTCTTAATAGCCTACCTTATCTAGAGTTCTCCCTGCTTGTATTCCAGTTGCCTCAATTTCCTCCAGCTCAGTATTATCTCCAATTTTCATCCAACTCCATCTTTCCAGTTTTACATTTTTGATTTCTCCCTTTTAACAGCAAATAGAAAACATGTGTAAGTAATTTTCAAAGCTAGGAAAATTTGTGTGTGGTCCTCAATGACCTGTTATATGCCACGACATTCACTGGTATGTGCCACAGTTATTCAAGGTCTCGGGACACTTCACTGAACAGGATGGGGAGCTGATCTCCCACCAGGGAAGGCTGAAGTAAACTGAGTTCTGTGACTTCAGGGATGTTACAGAATAAACAGAAAACCCACAAGGTACAGTGCTACGGGGGCTCTTAGAGGGCTGTACTTTTCAAGTGGGGCCTCCAGAGCAAGTGATGTTTCAGCAGAAAGTCGGAGGTGGGGATGTGGCCCCTGCACAGACGTGTGTGGGGAGGGTATCCTGGCAGGGAGGACATTCAGATGGAAGGGAGGGTGTAACATCTGCTCTGCTTAAGGACAGCAAGGCAGGCAGAGAAAAGATGTGGCCTGATCCAGAGAGTAGGAGATCAAAGGCAAGACACCGTGAACACAGCAGGTTAGCCATGTCCTGCCTGTGTAGACTGTTGTGAGGGCTGTGAGGAACAAGGGGGTGTCTGTAGCACGGTGAGCAGAGGGTGAGTCCTGCCTGGGTGTGAACAGAGGGGGCACTGACTGCATTTTTGTCAACAGATGGGAGTGGAGCAAGGATCTAGGAGGTGAGAGGCTGCAGAGCCCGCCCCAGGGGACGTTTGCAGGGTAATGGGACAAGGATCCCCATCTTAGTAGACAGGCATGTTATTAGAAACTTCAAATTGGGCTGTTGTGTAACAAAGCTGGACTTCAAAAGTGATACCCAGAAAAAGAGACTTAAATTGAGGGTATGTGGCCTAGTGATGGTAAGAAAGAGCCAGCTTATGAGCTAAGCAAAAGTAAGCCTGGAAAAAAAATAACAATAAAAAAAATTTAAAAAAAAAAAAAAAGAAAGCCATCCCCAAAAAAGAAAGCCTGGCCGTGAAGGAAGAAAACACCAAATTCTGGGATGTTAAGAAGCTGGAAGAGGAGGAGGAATTTGCAATAAGAAAAATGAGCCCACATGGAAGAAATCATAAAACCAAATCTTGCAACTTAAGCAGAACATGGAGTAGTCAGATTGAGGAAAGGGTAATAGATTTATTAAGAGTAGAATGGAAAAAAGTAGTCATCCCTGGGTTTAAAAACCTGGTGTTTTATTAAATGTGGGTAGAAAGATATTCTAATCAAATAAAAAGTTAAATGAAAATTATATCCAGTAGATGTATATTAGAGGCCAGCGGATGAAACTCTGTATTAAGTAGCAGATGCCAGAATTACTTTCATATATTGTCAAGGAGAACAAAATAGTTCACTGTCAAGTGCACAGATTTACTCACCAATGACTTCCCTGAATGCATTCTGAAGACATAGGGCCTCAGCGTGAATTACACATGCCATAATCTCCTGTAAGAAGTCTGAGCACCCATCCAGAGGAGAGGCTGCATACCCCTCTGATGAAAGCTGTGCAGATGGAAGGAAGAATGAGCACAATCCTAATGTAATTCTCAGGTGCACGACCAATATGACAGGTGACATATTTACTTTTCATAGGAGCTAAAGAAAATATGGGCTAAAAATAATAAGTTTTCAATTAATGAATCTACTCACAATTCATTTTCAAAACACTTTCTATTATAAAGAAAAGTACATGTGTAAACTCTATCAGTTAAAACGGCAAAATCTGAGACATTATCGCAGGTAATTAGAAGCTGGAAATCTTACTTTCCTCAGAAACTGACTTCTTAGAATTGTATCTCCAAATCACACCGAATCTGTTAAAAGTAATTAAAAATCAAAATAAAAATTATATATACATATATACATATATATATATATATATATGAAAAAAGAAAGAAATTGAGGAACACAGTGGGATCTAGCACCCTCCAGAGGACAGTGGGAAAAATAACAAAGTCAAGAACTCATAAATCTCAATTTTAAGATGCAGTAAAGATCTTCACAATCCATTCAATGGGTTATTCGTAAATGGATAGACAAGCAAATAAGCAGAACGGAATTGAGACTCCTGAGGAAAAACATCCTAGAGTTATAGCCAATAGATTTTCAACAAGGGTGCTTAGGCATTTCAACAAGAAAAGAGTGCTTGGGGCTGTCACTGTGGTTTAGCAGGTAAAGCCACCACCTGCGATGGCAGTATCCCCTATGGACACTGGTTTGAGTCCTGGCTGCCCCACTTCCTATCCAGCTCTCTGATAATGCACATGGGAAGGCAGTGGAAGATGGCCCAAGTCTTTGGATCCCTGCACCCATGTGGTAGACCCAGGAAAAGCTCTTGACTCCTGGCTTCCACCTGGTCCAGCCTGTCCATTGCAGCCAACTGATGGAAGACCAGCAGATGGAAGATCTTCCTCTCTCTCTGTCTCTCCCATCTCTCTCTCTAACTCTGACTTTCAAATAAATACATAGACTTTAAAATAAAAGGCTGAAATGCTATTGGAAATTTATTCCACCCTAGGTACTTTAGAAAAATTAACAAATTCATTCTCAACTGGAACAACAGAACTCCAAGGCTGGACATAATGGAGGAGAGGGGGTGTACTGTAGGTCATACCTAGCCCATTGCGGGTGTGAACCTTTCTGAGTGCCTTTGTTGCTGTCTGCTCCGGCTCCCCTGCTCTGACAGCTTCAGCAGTGGGCTCTTACTTCTGCTCTCCATCGTGCTGGTTGGTGGCAGCTGAATCCTGTTGTCTACCATCTTCCAAACCAACGGATAAAGCGAACTGTAAGGAAAACAATACTAGGAAAGTTTTATTCAAGAATGTTATAAAGACATGTTATACCACTACCCAGATTTCCCTTGGAGGAATTCAGTTATCCAAAATGCAGTTCCTTGCTGGATTTACAAAATAGTCTTTCTACTGCAATATCATCATATTGAGACTTGGGAAATTAGCCCAAGAAATAGCTTTGTGTCTCCTTTTTTCCTTTATTTTTATCCTCCACAAGATGTGTAAGAAATTTTCAGAACTGCATGATTTAATGAATGGTTGTACACTTCAAGATAATTTCTTAGAATCATTCTAGATTTGATGTTTCTGTCTCAACAAATATTTAGGAAATGTCAATGTAAATGTCTTGGAGGAGACCCTAATGGTCAAATGCAGAAATAATTTCCAGGTCACATTATCTGATCATGTCCAATAACATGTGAAATTGGTATTCAAATATTAAGATATAAAATTAAATGGATTAAATTACCTTACAATTAAACAATAATTAAATCTGTAGGAGATTATAAATATAACCCATAATTATTCAAAAACTGCACGGAATAAGAGGAGTTCAGGACCAGGACAAGGAGACCTGGGTTCGAGCAGGGTGTGCTTCGGAAGCCTCAGACTTTGCTCTTCTCCAAAATCAGAGTCTGTGTCTTCCACAACACACAGACGACAGCAGCAGCGCAAAAGACTCAGTGGTCCTGGTCCTGCTGATTTTTCTCCACTGTCTCACACAATTACATGGCACATTTCAGAAGGGCTGAGGCTTACCAGTAGACACAGACCCTGCAAATTTCCTTGAACCAGAAAACAGATAACTTCATGGTGGGTCGACTTGAATCACATTCCAAACAAATTTCCTTGAGTTTGGTAGGGTATTTGGATGCTTTTGTTTGGGTACATTTAAGTATGTCATCACATATGTAACATACATAATGTTCTGCTTTGTTTCTGTATTTCTAATAAAGATATATGCTTCAAAAGTCTAAACTATGTCATATTCTTTAAACTTTTTCATTGTTTTTTATTGTTAGTCCATTTCAATGCCATTGGGCATGGAATTCATTTCAATGTATTTTATAATTTGATTTTGCTTTTTCATCACTTCAATACTTTTATACCACTCGTCGTTTTCTTTTACTCTTTCAAAAAACATCTAAGTCATAAAATTCTTGAGCATAAGATTAAGAAAATTCTACAATTCTGATTAACTAAATGATTTTCCTATACCACATTAAATTTTAAAGTCACTTTAAATGTTTCTCTAAGAGTATAGCTACTGTACATGTTATGAGTTATTTTTCTGATCTTTATATTTTACCTACATAATCTTAAGCACAATTTTATTTTATTTTTGTAAGTTTCTTTATTTTTCACTGACACAGAGGTTGTGCATACCCATCTTATTATACAAGGTATTAAAGGTAAGACTGTGCACCAACATGTAACACCAGCTCCTTGGTGGAGTGTCGTGGTTTTGATAGTTTTAATTACTTTCACTTACTCTAAATTTGGAAAGTCACGAGAAAAGTTCATTCCAGACCTGTGAGTCTGATTTTCCTGGAGAGAAATTGAGCACAGTGAAGCTTTCTGATTGACTATATTAATTTTTACTTCTTTGAGGTAGAGTCTTTGCATAAGGATTTTCCATAC
Source organism: Oryctolagus cuniculus (assembly GCF_051225735.1). NCBI lineage: Eukaryota > Metazoa > Chordata > Mammalia > Lagomorpha > Leporidae > Oryctolagus > Oryctolagus cuniculus. The sequence continues at coordinate 1,969,437 of NC_142872.1, read as the reverse complement.
CTCTCAATTTCTCTAAAATGCATTGTTGCCTTAGAAATAAAGCAGAAGCTTATTTTCCCAAATGGAAGTGATGTGTTCCTCACGTAATAAGAATCCTCAACCCGGGTACTTTTCAACATGTTGATCTCTGATCGTGTGTTCAGAAAGGTTTGATAGCAATTATTTAACAGTTTCCATAAACTGGATCTCTGCAGTTATCAATCAATCTGTGCAGCCGATACATGCCTAAATATAGTTTCTTAGCAGATTCTTTGATATATTTACTAAATTGGTGATTACATTTACTCAGTGCCATTTAGTTAATGACTGTTTATTGGAAAGTTGTGCCAAGGGGGGAGGCTGGTGCTGTGGTATAGCAGATAAAGCCTCTGCATGCAGTGCTGACATCGCCTCTGGGTGCCGGTTCGATTACCCGCTGCTCCACTTCCCATCCAGCTCCGTACTGATGCATCTGGGAAGGCAGTAGGAGACGGCCCACATGCCTGGACCCTGCACCCACGTGGGAGACCCGGGAGAAGCTCCTGGCTTCAGATCAGCCCAGCTCTGGCTGTTGTGGCCATTTGAGGAGTGAACCAGCAGGTGGAAGACCTCTCTCGCTCGCTCGCTCGCTTGCTCTCTCTCTGCCTCTGCCTCTCCCTCTCTATAACTCTGACTTACAAATAAATAAATGAATCTTAAAAAACAGAAGGCAAGGAGGCGGATGGGAATTGAGCTCACACTTGTTGCTGCAGTGAGGAATTAAAGACCACACGAAGAACGGCTCTTCCCTTCCTTTGGCTGTGTTCCTGATTTTACTAATTTGCCCCCTTGGGGCAAGAGGGACATAAGGAGTGTGGCCATGGAACATCCATTCAACAGTTGTTCTCAAATCATTAATTAAAACCAGACCTGGGGAGGAGATTGCGCAGCCCTGGTTGGAGCCTGTTCGGTGCTTGCCGCGCAGAGGTGGGGAGCAAGGCTGTCACAGCCGCCTGGGGACAGCTTCACTGCATGCCGGCTCAGGGAGGGGCCTCTTCTGTCACTCACCAGGGCTTTAAACTTGGCTGTGCTCTGCTGTGTGCCCCAGTGTGCAGTGTTGCAGTGTGAATCCCAGGCCTGCATTTCAGTGGTCATCTTGGAACACTTCTAACACTCTCTTTTTTTAACTTTTGTGCCTTTCCTCGTGAATGTCCTTTTTTTCAGGGAAAAGAAGAGACTAAAATGGAGACATGAAACAGGAAGACGAGGAGGTCGGCTTTTCTCTCCAGTTCCTAAGATCTGCCCTCGGGTGAAAATTTCTGTGAACAACTTCGCCTCTGACCAGCATTCCTCCTCCTGGAGAGACACTGTACACCGTGAGGGGTCTGCTGTCTTCAGCTGCCATCTCCAGTGTCAGGGTAAGGGAAATGCTTGTTCTCTTGTGTGCCGGGTTTCGGTGAGAGGAAAACGGGCAAGGAAGGGTAATGCTTTCAGATAACTCACGTTTTGTGCATGTTCAGTTCCCACACGCCTAATGTGAGCTAGACGTGCAGGGTCTGGGGGAGAGGAGAAAATCAGTTGGAAAGCAGGACGGCCATGGAGATGTGAGTAGCGAGGACACTGCCCTGAGAAGACAAGGTTGGAAAATATGAAGCACAAACCAGCTGTGACCGCAGAGTGAGCTAAACTTGGACAGGACTGAAGCATCGGTTACCAGAGTATTCATTTAGCACATTTCAGGATGCGTGTCAGGTGAGAGTGAAATGTTGGCAAGTTAGTGGAGTGGAGCAGCAAGAGTCATGGAAACACTTGGTGAAGTTGGCTGTATTTCTGGCTTTTGTGTACAAAACTTCCACTCATTGATGAGGGTCATCACTTCCTGGCCCTGGTGTCCAGATCAGAGATGACCAAACAATAAATCCTATTTCCAGCCTTGCACAAGGCCACCAATGTTCAGTGAACTGATTTCATCCACTGTTTCCTATGACCTGCTCTGGACACATCAGGAGGCAGCGCGTGGAAGATAGGAACTTGCTCCCGTAGCTGTGGCCGTGGCTGGCCAGGCAGGGTCAGCCAGGCTGCGCTGGGTGTGAGGCTGCAGGGCACTGGACAGCCTGCATGTTCCTCTGCACTTCTGGCCCCTGCCTTTCACTTTCCTTCTTTTCAGACACGAGGCTCCCTCCCACCCCCGTGGTCTTCAGAATTATCCTGGGGGACAGGGTGACACCTTGAGGATATCAAAGCAATAATCGCACACATTTGCAATGGAAAAAGACTGAGAGTCAAAGTCATTCAGTTTTAGGGGCACTTTAGGAAGGTGCTGCAAATTCTGTGAAAAATGGAATGAAAACGTAAGTTTATTTTGGTGCAAAGATTTTAAATCCCACATACATGGGACCCTCAAAACGTTCACATAAAATGTGCATTGTAAGACTCTATGCATGTGTCTCAGCCAGTTTTTTGCACCCAGATAAACATGTTTTAATTTCATTTTGTCCTGAACTGAATGAAGTGTCCTTGTACACACTGACTGTTCAGAGGACTTTCACCCTCAACTCTCTGTAACTTGAGAAGACAGAAACACACAGCAGACAAACCCAGGCAGACCAGCCTGGGTGCAAGCTGGAGGTGATGATGGGAGGGGGCCGTGTGGGACTCGCAGTGGTCAGAAGCTAGGGGCATCACGGACACCGGTCTCTGGTAACCACCAGAGTCTAATCCACCTCATGTGAAAAGGCAGGAAATAAACAGTTCTGCGTGTATGCCAGGTGAGGTGAGGTGCACGGGGCACTCCTGATCCTGCAGCCTCCACACAGAGGCCAGCTCCTGGATACCCAGTCTCCCTACATTAGAATCCACGTGTGTACACCTCTTATTTGAATTTATTAGGTGCATGTTTTCATAACTTATTAGGTTGGATCTTTTATTCTATCACATCTTTCTTCTGTAACAGTTACGTTGCAAAGTGCAATAATAAAACATTTTCTGGGTAGCCTTTGGCTCCCTACATAATATTCCTGCTGTGGCGCAGCTTTGAGCTTCCTTTACTTAAGCAGTGTTTTCATTCTACTCCGAGTACGTGTAAGTCTGCTCTTGTTTTGTATTTCTTACTGGCTCAGTGATACGGACCAATGGAATAGATTAAAGATATAACGCAATTTCTCTTAAAATCTACATTATAAAATGATTTCCTTGCTCCATTTCACTATTTCCTTAAATAATATTCTGCACACACTCAAATCACTCTGTTTTTGCATCTTTTAAAATTTTTTCAAAATGTTTTTTTTTAACTTTTATTTAGTGAATATAAATTTCCAAAGTACGGCTTATGGATTACAATGGCTTCCCCCCCATATCGTCTCTCCCACCCGCATCCCTCCCCTTTCCCACTCCCTCTCCCCTTCCATTCACATGAGGATTCATTTTCGATTCTCTTTATATACAGAAGATCAGTTCAGCATACATTAAGTAAAGATTTCAACAGTTTGCTCCCACACAAACATAAAGTGAAAAATAATAGATGATTTTTTAAATGATGATGAAATCAGATCAGACCTATTGTCATGTTTAATCCCAGTGAGAGTCAAGTTGGGAATTGATAATTTCTTCTTCTTTTTTTTTTATACAGAAGATCAGTTTAGTATACATTAAGTAAAGATTTCAACAGTTTGCACCCCCATAGAAACACAAAGCGAAATATACTGTTTGAGTACTCATTATAGCATTAGGTCTCAATGTACAGCACATTAAGGACAGAGATCCTACATGAGGAGTAAGTGCACAGTGACTCCTGTACATCTCTTCCCTCTCTTATTCCTACTCTTATGTTTAACAGGGATCACATTTCAGTTAAATTTCAACACTTAAGAATAACTGTGTATTAATTACAGTTAATTGCCACTTAGTAATTATGCACATTTATGGGGTATATTGTGACATTTCAATACATGTATATAATAGGTATGGATTGTAATTTGTGTCTTTTAATTCTATCTTTTTGTTTTTGCACTTTCTTTCTTTAAAGAGTAAATCCATGCTTTTAAAAGGGGGTGTTTGTCCTGCAGAATTTTGTAACTCTAATTAACATTCTTATCTAATCTAATTAATAGTTTTAAGAATCTTCTTTGCTGTTACATTATACATTTTTCTTCCATGTTTTCTGGTATTTTAGAATACACACATATTATTAATAACAATTCTGCTAGTGCTTTTCAGAATTGTCCTCACCCTTGTAGTTGTCTTTGTTGGAGCCATCTGTAAATGTCTATCTTTTCTGGCTCATCTACATGTTAGCCTTGTGACAATTGCAAACAAATGCATTCATTGCCAGTCCCTTCACTGGGTGCTGCACACAGGGGGGTATTGTGACAATGTCTTCAGCTCCTGGGGCAACGCACGCACGGGATTCACTTACTGGTGCTTCCTAATTCCCCAATTCCATGGAACGTGATCTGTGTTATGCAGAAAATCGGCATTCCGCTTTTAGAGAGATAGGTAAGTAGATAGATCTGTTCCTGTGAATTGCTTGGAATTCTATGCAATTTTTCAATCACGTGATTGGTAAACATGGATATTAAAACTGAATTAATGTTTACTATTAGTGATATTGCATGGTTTCTTCCATATTCTTAGTCTCAGTTTTGTTTCATCTACATAAACAGTGGAGTGTATTTTAGTGTTTGTCAGACCTAAATATGTCTCAGAACGTCTTCCTGCTTGATTGACACATTACTGGCTCCTCCAGTGGATCTGAGTATCATCAGTAACTTTTACTGAGCACAGAGCAGTTTTCAACACCAGTCTAAAAAACTTCCGTGGACTAATGAAGTTGCCCTGGAAACCTGTGTCCTTCATATTTTTACAGAGAAAATGGGGAAACTGATGCAAAACAAATTGCCTGCGATCACACATTTGGAAATGGAAACCAAACCCAAGAAAATGCTGGTTCTAACTCCCAAATTCTGTTTTGGTTTTGCAGATTTCTTCACTCTTGGTGGATGTTATCATCTGAGGCTAGTGTGAACTCCAATCTGCTGAAGGTGGTCCTGTTTTCCTTTCCTTTCATCTGTGTGCGAGCTGCTAGATGCTTTTACTTCAAATAACTTGCTGGAATATGCATGAGTGCATCCTTGTATTCAGTGAGACATCTTTCCACGGTCTTCTTGTCCCTTTAATAAAATTTTTCCTTTCTTCAGTTTTTACTTATAATTTTCTTAAATTTGTGGAATTATTCTTTTAGAATCATTGAATACTTTATTTTGCTTTTGTATGCTCATTACTCCATGTCTATTATTTTCTTCTTCACATTGAGCATCCATCTCTCTGTGTTCCTGGAGGGCTATTCAAGCTCTGTCCTCACGCAAGGTACAGTTTCACGCCATCAGCCGATTCTTGCTGTCTCTCCAGTCACTGTTCCTCCCAGTACTGTTTAAGTGCCGCAGGCAAAGCAGTGCCCTACCTGAGTATCCTGAAGGTCCCCTGCTCTGCAGCCCTTTGGCTCCTCCCAGCCTTGTTGGCCCCTTCTAGTCTCCAGGTCACCGCTGTGGACCACAGGTGAGACGGATGGGGACAGACTAACCCACCATCCCCTCGTTCTCCCTCACCACCCTTCCCTAATGGGCAGCTGGGCTTTGTAGTTGTGTCTGTCCTAGAAAACTCGGACAGAAAAAGGTTAGCTTTCTAGCAAGCTTGCATGTTTTTCACCACTCACTGTGGGGAAAATGCTCCTCCAGGCACTGTGCTTGCTGGTCTACCTGAAAACCTTCCTCTTCTTCCTCGGAGGGTGAGACGGGGCATAGAAGACCTTGCCCCAGCCCAGAAGCTGCCCAGAGAGGTGCAGCCAACCCTTTCCTGAGTAGTCCACACCCGAACACCTTGCACCTATAAAGGTCAAAGGTGGGGAGGTCATAGGTCTTTCCCAACTGAGGAGTGATTAGTGCCCATCTTTCCCCATTGAGCAAGATTCTCAGTTTCAGTGTTGGTGAGGAGTTAAGATTTTTATGCAGCTTCAAGGTATGAGTGAGATGTGTAAGACATGCCTCCCTGGAAAGTGTGTTGATAACTAAGTTATTTGCAGGTTCTGGGTATCCCTGCAGTGCTAATGATTATTGGTGTCTTACTCTGAGGTTAACATTGAACAAGGATGGTCTTGTTCCTGGAATGCATTTACCCAGAAGATCATCTTTCATGTCTTTTACCTGGTTCTGAGCATTCTCAGTATTGACAAATATTTGTGTGAAGGGGAAGAACATTCTGAGATCCTATCATTTTAATAACTCAGAAGACAACTGGCAAAGCAGTTGTCTCCCTCCCTGGGTCCCCGTCTTGTGTGCTTTACGTCAGGTGTTCCCTTTGGTTGCACCACTAGAAAGGGTGTTGATGCCTTAGCAATCACTCCTCCTATTCATGTGCATCCTGTACTGTCCCCATCCCCCGCCTCCACCACCCCCAGCTTCCAGTCATCACTGTGCACTCTGTTCCTTATGATCAACTGTTTCGGGTTCCACAAACTGGTGAAATCATTCAGTGCTTGTCTTTCTGTGTCTGACTTACTTCACTAAGCATAGTGTCTCCCAGGTTCATCTGCATTGCAGCGAGTGCCAAGTCCTGTTCTTTTTATAGATTAATAGTATGCCATTGTGTATGCCTCCGAAATTTCTGTATCCCTCTTTCCACTGTGGGACACAGAGATTGATTCTGTGTCTCGACTATCATGATAGTGCTACAACAAACATGGGCATTCTGGGGTCTCCCTGGTGCTGGGTTTTCTTTTCCTTTGGGTTTGTATGGTGATGGGATTGCTGCAACATCTGGAGCTTCTGCTTTTAATGTTTTCTTCAGGAATCGCCACACTGCTCTGCATATGGTGGGCTAATTTGCATTCCCATAAACAGTGGACAAGCAGTCTCCTTTCTCCAGGTTGTTGCCAGAGTCTTATCTTTTGTCTTTCTGATAGCAGACATTCTCAGTGGAGTGAGAGAGAGCTCACTGTGGTTTTGATTTGCATCTGCCTGATAACTAGCCATGAGGAACATTTTTCATATATCTGTTGGCTATTTGTATGTCTTCTTTTTAAAGAATTATTTATCTGAAAGGCAGAGCAACCGAGAGAGAAGACAGAGGGAGAGGCAGAGGGAATGAGAGAGAGAGATTTTCATCCACAGGTTCACTCCCCAAATGGCTGCATTGGCCAGAGCTCGTCTAGGCTGAGGCCATGTGCCCAGAATTCCATCTAGGTCTCTCATGCAGATGGCAAGGACTCAAGTACTTGAATCATCATCCATTGCTCTCCCAAGCCCATTAGCAGGGAGCTTTATGGGAAGCACAGCAGCCAGGACTCAAACTAGCACTCCAATCCAGGGTGCTGGCATCACGAGCTGCAGCAGTCTAACTTGCTGTGACACAGGCCAGCCCTTGTATGTTTTAGTTGCTTGGTTATTGGCTTCCTCCTAAATCACATGGAAATATTTTGCTTTGTTCCTTTATTTATTACAGTCTCCCAGGCCTGAAAACATGGCACTGGACTCTCTATGAGTACATGTAAATGAACCAACGAGAAATCGGCAACAGAGTGGAGGAATCCAAGGATGGTTGATGATCAACGGGTGACACAGCTATCACATTCACTTCAGTTCCCTGTAGTTTGCAGCTGTGTCTACAATGGAATGATACTTCCAGTTGGGAATGATGTTCTAAAATTGCCACCAAAATTCCCCATTCAATCAAGCATCTTATTAAATTGTTTGGTGATTTGAATTTATTGCATCAATCATGGTGCTGCCGTATCCACATTTTCAATAAGTGGGGTGGGCAGTTGGCACTGGGTTTAAGGCACTGCTTGAGATGCCCACATCCTATGCCAGAGTGTACGGGTTCAAGTTCTGGCTCCATGTCTGATCCAGCTTGCTGCAAATGCACACCCTCATAGGAAGCAGGTGATAGCCCAAACACTTGGCTCCCTGCCACCTACATGGGAAACATGATTTGAGCTCTGGGCTCCTAGATTTCCCTGGCACAGCCCCAGCTGCTTCAGGCATTTGAGGAGTGAACCAGTGAATGAATTTTCCTCTCTCTCCTCTCTCTCTCTCTCTCTCTCTCACACACACACACACACACACACACACACTTTCTCTCTCCTCTTCGCTCTTTCAAACAAATAAAAATAAACAGTAAAATTTAAAAATAAGAACATAAATAAAATTATTGAAATACATGGAGTCCACTCCAGGTGAAGAATCCCTTCCCAGGCTCAGATGGTCCACAGTCATTAAAGCAGCTTACTTGGAGCATCAGTTGTCAAATATCCTCACCACCACACCAGGGAAACCTGCCAAATTCCTCTTCCAGAAGAAGAAATGGGCAGGAAACCAGATGCACACCCACATCACATAGAGTGCCCAACACCAGCCACCAGAGCACTTCACTGTGACAGCGCCTGCACCTGCACAAACCCCTAAATGCCCCCTGTGCCTTTCGCGGTTCTCCTTAACCCCACGCTTCTCTTCTTCTGCCCCCAGTTCAGCCTCAGTGCCATGGATGAGAGCAACAGGACCCTCTCTGGGGACTTCACCCTGGCAGGCCTCTTCCCTCACAGCAGTGCCGCTGGGCTCCTGTTCAGCATCATCTGTGCCATCTTCTTCTCGGCCATGCTGGCCAATGGGGTCATGGTCTTCCTGATCCACGTGGACCCCCAGCTCCACACCCCCATGTACTTCCTGCTCAGCCACCTGTCTGTCCTTGACATGATGTACATCTGTACCATCGTGCCCAAGATGCTGGTGGACCACCTTCTGGGCCGGGGCACCATCTCCTTCGTGTCCTGTACGGCCCAGTACTTCTTGTACATGGGCTTCGTGGGGGCCGAGTTCTTCCTCCTGGGGCTCATGGCCTATGACCGCTACGTGGCCATCTGCAACCCACTAAGATACCCTGTCCTCATGAGCCGCCGGGTCTGCTGGCTCATCCTGGCCAGCTCATGGTCTGGTGGGGCTCTGGACAGCTTCCTCCTCACGCCCCTCACCATGAGGCTCCCCTTCTGTGCCTCGCACAAGATCAACCACTTCTTCTGTGAGGCGCCCACCATGCTGAGGCTGGCCTGCGGGGACAAAGCCGCCTATGAGATGGTGATGTACGTGTGCTGCGTCGCGATGCTGCTGCTCCCCTTCTCCGTGGTGGTAGCATCCTATGCCCGGATCCTGCTCACTGTGCGCCGGCTCAGCTCCGTGGAGGGCCAGAGGAAGGCCTTGGGCACCTGCACTTCACACCTGGTGGTGGTGACGCTCTTCTATGGGGCCGCCCTGTACACGTATATGCTGCCACCATCTTACCACACCCCAGCACAGGACAAGGTCTTCTCCGCCTTCTACACCATCCTCACCCCCCTGTTAAACCCACTCATCTATAGTCTGCGCAACAGGGACGTGGCAGGGGCCTTCAAGAGGGTTGTGGCAAGACACCGAGGGGCCTGTGGTGTTGCAAAGAAAGAATTCTAGAACTGCACCTGTTCCACAGCTCATTCTAGTACAGTGCCACTGGTGCTGCGGCAGCTACCACACCAGATGTGTCAAAGCAGGCTCAGCCATGCTTCCATTTTGGCTTCCACACTCAAGCAGTGCCAGAGCCCTGCACACACGACTTGGCTTTGTTCCTCCTTTGTTTCCACTGGTTCCAATTCTTCTTTCATCTCAGCTCTGATCGCATTTCGTGGTTACCACTGTCCCTAAATGCCTGGCTACTGTTTCATACTCAGCCCGTCTTCAATGTCCTCTTAAGACCGGTGACTTTGGCTACAGGATTTAAATGGCCAGTTTGTGGAACCGATGGAATATTTGGGGATTCTGACATCTGAAGCACTGTTAAACCTCAACAGGGGAAGGGCATTTGGCTTAGCAGCTAAGACAATGATTAGGATTCCCGTGTTCCATTTTGGATGTCGATGTTCAATACCTGGCTCTGGTTTCTGACTCCAGCTTCCTGCTAATGCAGTCCAGAGGGACAGCAGTGATGGCCCAAGCATTTAGATCCCTACCACCCATGTGGTATAGACCCAGATGGAGTCCTTGGCTCATGACTTCAGTCAGGGATAGGTTGTAGGCGTCCGCGGGGTGAACCAGCAGATCAGTGTTCTCTCTCTCTATGCCTCTTGAATAATAAAACAAAAACAAAAACAAACGAAAGACTTCAAAGGAAATACTTACATAAAGAAACAGATTTAGAAAATCCAAATAACCCTTTCTTTGACTAGCAACTGGAAAAAGAGTATTTTCTAAATCTGCACATGGGAAAAATGACTCATGAGTTTTTGTAGAAATGCAAAACCAGGGTTCTACTATGTTGTATTTTCTGTGGGACAAACAACCACTGTTGAGAAATGGGTGCCTCATAGCTACCATCCAGTTTTGTCTAGTCTGCTAAGGTTTGCCACTCTGGGGGTGGATCTCAACACTTTTCTCCCAAAGAAATAGTGAACAACATGCATTTATAACACCGGTTTGCACTGGAAAACAGTACACAATGGGAAGAAATGCCAGCTTTCCATCTGGAGGTTAGACCTGGGATGCTTTTGGAAATGACTGAGTATCATTTATGTGGGGCCAAGAGACAGTAAACAGACCCGGGGTTGCTAAGGTCAGGGGATAGAGAAGGATGGACAAACAGAACATGGAGGATTCAGGGCAGGGGACCAACCACAGACAACAAGAAGTGGCAGGCCACAGGACGGGAAGCCTTTTCCACGACTCACGGACCCATGGAACAAAAAATATGAACCTTAATGTGAACCACAACCCTAATTAACAGTCACGTGTCAAAGTGACTCACCAGTTATGACAAGCAATATGCTGATAGTGAGAGGAAGAAGGAACTTTGTATGATCTGGTGAGTTAAACCTGAATCTGTACTAAAACATAATGTTGTTCACAACATCTTCCTAGAGACCAGGAAAACTTCTGATGCTGTATTTCAGTCAATAAGCCACAAGAAACCGTCACCAGGCAGAAGTAAGGAGGAGGCAGGCATGCAGTGTAACTGTTGGTTTAATTGGCTTGGTATAGAGCTTTGGTGATGTGTATTTGGGGATGGGAGAGGAGGTGAGGCTGGTGTGCATAATTCTTGCATACCAGTGGTTGTCAGTCTCACACGTGTTGTAGGTCATGGTTCAGGTGGTCATCAGTCTCACACATGTTACAAATCAAGGATCAAGTGGTTGTCAGTCTCACATGTGTTGTAGATCATGGGTCAGGTGGTCATCAGTCTCATGTGTGTTGTAGAAGAAAAGGGTCAGGTGGTCATCAATTTCACACATGTAGATGTGGATCAGAAGGTCGTCAGTCTCACGTGTGTTGTAGATCATGGGTTAGGTGTTTGTCAGTCTTGTGTGTTGTAGAAGATGAGGGTCAGGTGGTCGTCAGCCTCATGCATGTTATAGATGAGGGTCAGGTTGCCATCAGTCTTCTGTGTGTTGTAGATGAAGGTCAGGTGGTGACACATGTTGTAGATCATGGGTCAGGGGGCCGTCAGTCTCACATATGTTGTAGATGAGGGTCAGGTGGCCGTTAATCCCATGTGTTTTGTAGACCATGGATCAGGTGGTTTTAGTCTCACACAGGGGATATTGCAGAACTTCCTTGTCATCACATGTTCCTCTCCCTTCCGTGCACAGGAGATACCTGTCTGCACCACCTGTGTGTTCAGGAGAGACAGTACTCTCTTTCCTGCACTCTGACTTCCCTCTCCCCAAGAGGACACAGCCTTTGGAGATGAGGCTGCACTGCAGGGTGAAGCCTTAGCAGACTGAGAGCAGGGGATGAAGCATGCCATTCAGGGCCAGTGCCACTCTTGACCACGCTATACTCTGGATCCAGCTCCCTGCTAATGCACCCTGTGAGGCAGCGCATGCTGGTCCAAGGACTTGGGCTCCTGATAGCCATATGGGAGGCCAGGTGGAGTTCCTGGCTCCTGGCTTCAGCCTGGCCCATCCCTAGCTGGTGCAGGTATTTGAGGAATGAGTAAGCAAATGGAATCTCTGTCTGTCATTGTGCCTTTCAAATAAATTAATAAACAAGAGTGAGTGGAATACTTTCTTCCATATTTTTTTCTTAGAAGGTTGTTATCTATCATAGCAAGTACCATTCCCCAAGAATGCCCTAAAATGTCATGTAGTTCAGATCATCAAAGCTGTGCAAGGATAGCAGGAAACATCACCCCTCTCACCCAGCACTGAAAGCCTCACTTTAAGCTCCCAGACAGACGTGGCCTTTGACAGAATTTGAAGCTGAGCGGCCTTGGCTGTGTCTGCAGGAAAAGCTGAATATCAGTGCCCAGAGCCCACAGAGCACATCTCGGGACTGTGGCTTCCTCTGGTGGAAACCAGCTGCTGAAAAGTGAGGTCTGTGTCCACAGAAGACCTGGCAAGTCTCAAACCTGGGCTGGATCCCCGTGCAGTGATGAAGCCATTTGTGTGACACTGCTGAAGCCACAAGCAGGGCACGACGTCCCATTCCCATGCATGGTGGCTGGCACAGCTTTGAAAATTTTAGACAACATAATGCATATTATGAAAACTTCAAAATTTTTTAAAAAAATGGAAATATTTATGTTTGTGCATTCAATAACTATGTAAGCAAAGGCAACGTTATTATTCTAAATAGTAATTACTTACTAATTAGAGGTTGTAGATCAGTAAAATTAAAAAGTAAATTAGTATATAAAAATCAGAAGCCTTCAAATTTGCCATAAATAAACACTGATAAATATTTTAAAAATCCAGAAGCAATAATAAATAAACATTTGGGGTAAATTTAATTATAAACAAAAGTAAAGTGAGAGGTACCCAGAGCATGCATGTGCACACCATATACATTTACACCACACACACATATGAATATTTAAACCACAACACATTTCTATATACCACTCACACATGTACACACCTCATGCATACATGAATACATATCTACATGCCACACACATGCGTATCTATCTACTACATACAAATCATAACCTTTATAATAATTTATATATATATACACACACACACATATAAGTGAGGCAGAGAGACAGAGAGAAAGAGAGACAAAAAGAGATCTTCCACCTGGTGATTCACTCCCCAAAATGTTCACAACAGACAAGGCTAGGGCAGACTGAAGCCAGGGGCCAGGAACTCCATGCTGGACTCCCACATGGGCAGCAGGGACCAAAGCTCTAGTCATCATGGGTGCTTCTCAGTATGCGCCTTAGCAGAAAGCTGAGATCAGCAGCAGAGCCAAGCCTGGAACCCAGGAGCTTGGTTATGGAATATGGACCTCCCACATGACATCCTAACTGCTAAGCCAGCACCCACCCCCAGATCACAAATCTCAGGGAGAAAGTTAGCAGTCCCTGACTGGCCCACAGGGCTGGGTACAGGCCTCGATGAGAAGAGCGGCTCTGTGAGGCTGTCAGTCACATCGCAGCGAGTGACATGGCTGGTGCTAATCCAAGAAAAGCCACGAAGGGATTCCAGAAAATGCATGGAGAATGCACAGAATGGACGTAGGTATGTGTGCATTTCAGAAACTTGTTAGGCCAAACTAAGTTTATCTTTTAAGTCCATTTCCTACACACTTTGTGAAGTCTCTTTGGTTGTATGTGTATGTGTGTGTAAGCACACCAGCACGTCACACACCTGCACACACAGTGGAAAGCAGTTTTGCAAAGGTAGATGCCGTATGAGGCTTTTGATGACTTTCCCTGGGTTTATAGGGAGGGAAGCATTTGTAAGCTTTCACATCTTTTTCCAGGGGATAAGCGTTGCCTGAATAGCCAGGCAAAATGATCCGGTTAAACCACCGTCATGGCAGGACAGCGCGGCAGAAAGGAGCTACTTCCTGCTGCCCCTGCATGCCTGTCTTTGTCCCCACATTTCCCCAAGGAAGCTGTGCTGGCCGAGGTCTCTTACGGAGCACCGGGGACAGCAGGGTGCTCCTGTGGTGTCAGGCGCTCTCTTGCACCCATCACCTGCTCATTAGCTGTGGCCCGTCTGCCTCATGGAAGTCTCCCGAGACCCTTGGGGGAGGGGGCTTGCTCTTTTCAGCAGTGTTGCGCAGCTCCCAGTAAACTATTTACATCTGGCTGTTCTGGCTCTGTGCACTCCCTGCTGTGCCAGGGACCCTGCTGCCTGCCTTTTCCTTTTTCACATCTGCTTGTCCCTCTTTGCTGAGTATTTCCCAGCAAGATGGCAGGTGGGTGTCATCACACGTTTCTTTCTAGGAGGGTTGTGTGATGGGTTGTGTAATGCACAGTGGTTCCGGGATAGCTGGGACAGTGTTTGTTAGTTTGTTGTAACGATTCTACCTTCTGCAAGCACATCACAGAACAGCTCCCAGTAACCCGCTGTCTGTCTCTGTGCCGACTCCACCCTCAGTTGATAGCTCAGCTGTGTCAAGCAGCAGGGTCCAAAGGACTGGGTCCTCAGAGGCCACTGTGGACAACACCTGTGCATGCAGAGTGACCACTCCCTGAGGGCTCTCCTGGACGGCCACGGCTGGGGGTTGTGTTGGCATTTCCATCTCTGTATGAAGCGGAGGAGGAGGTAAGTTCACTGAGCATCGCCATTTCCCCTTGCTGCAAAGCTCTTCCACTTCTTAGCTCTGTTGTTTCTCCACGCCTTCTCTGCTTGCACCGAGTTCCTGGGTTTGCAGTAAGCTGTGGTTTTCCTAAACCATGCCTGGTGATCTCTTTGTAATCAAAGCACTGCAGTCCAAAGGGCCACCTGCAGATGTGGGCACTCAGGAAGTGACAGAAGAGCCGTTCTGGGCATTCAGATGTGTTTTGACGTTAGGAATGTGTGCTTCATTCTTGGACACCTGCTAGGGGTCGTGTGGGACTTTGATTCTGGAGCCGCAGGCACTCAGGCTGTGCGGTAGACTCATGACAAGATGGATACGAGGTGATGTAGGAAAAGCGAATAAATTATTTTAAGGTTTTAAACTATTGGGTTAAATAGCTTGATGTTTAGTTTGAATGATGAGAAATTCTTGGTTAAAAGTAAGCAAGTCAGCGACTCCCCTAGCAGCTTCTGCCACCATCAGACCAGCTCCCTTTCTGAGACTCCAAACCCGGAAAGGAGAGCCAGATGGGGTTCCTCAGGTGGCAGTCTGGATGGGGCTGTGCTCCCGGCCTGGTGCCAGGAAGCATCGCCTGGCACATCTGTTTGAGAGCAAATAACTGAGTTTCTTCAACATTTCGTAGCAATATGAGTGAATTCACATCCCCTCTTAGGATACTGCAAACGGTTTGTGGAAAAATAGAATCACAAGGTAAATTTACTTTGGCTCAAAAAAGTGAAGTCCACCCCTAGGTTTTTCATTATATGCACATTCATGAGTTTTTGAAGATCTCTCCTACACATCTGCTTTTAAAAAAATTACACCTAATCAATATATCTTTAGATTCTATCTCCCATGAAGCTTCTGGAAGCCATTCGCAGAAGACACAAGCAAGAATCGCTCAGGCTGAGCCTCAGGGAAATGAAGCAGGGTTGTGTGCAGCTGCTGGGCTGCACGACACAGGTGCACGTCGGCGGCAGGACGACAGGGTCATTGCAGAGCCTGGCACAGGCACAGCGAGCCTCAGCCTGGGAGAGGACCACGAGGGCACCCGGCAAGCAGCCTTCTTTCCTTTATAAGGCCGGCTTCCCTGTCTGCGTAGAATTAGAGCAAACCCTTTGCTTCTGTTTACTGTTATTTTCTGATTGATCTAAGGGCATGTTATTCTTGTGCAGGAGTGGGTGAGGGCATGGAGAGGCTAAGGCACAGCTGGCGCTTGGCTTCTGAAGCACAGCCTGCACCCAGGATCCCCAGGTCTCCACCCGGCACACTGCTTGTATCCCTGCCCTCCTTTCACAGGGAAGGGCGCTGATGACCAAGTGGAGGTGCCTGCTTGGCAGATACAGTGCTGGCCTGAGACCTGGCAGCTGGCTGGACACGAGCCCGGGCCCTGTGCCTTCCACCTGGAGATGCAGTCACTCTGCAAGCCACTGCCCCATCACGATGGAAGGGTGTGTGGACACCGACCCCTTGAGGGGCGCTTTGCCGGTACTCACATGCAGCAGAAACCTGTGTCGGAAACAGCGGGGCCCTCGCCTGAGGCCTGCCTGTGCCTTATGTTCTTGTGACAGGCAGGAGGGTTGTGTGGCTGGCAGTGACACCTGGCCCCAAGTCACCCCCAGACTGAGGAAACTGATAATTTTGTGGTTCTTCCTCCAATCTGAGTCTATTCTTAAGGAGCCCATTGTTGAAATACTGAGCAGAATAAAGACAACCCAGAGAAGACTCAGGAACACGTACTGTGTATCTAGTTTCAGAGTCACACTAGTGTGTTCTGAGCTGGATTGAGATCCCCGTGCAAAAACTCCACTGTGAGTCTCCGCGGGCTCGGAGTCAGCAGCACGCAGACTGTTGTAACAGCAGAGAGGGCCTGGCCCCAGTGTGTTCCATATGGAAGAGCTGGATCTGCAGGAACCTGAGAAATGATGACGCGGCATTTTACAATGGACACTGTGAAGATTCACCCGTGTGAACACTTGGGCTCCAGGATTTCAGCAACAAATTTGCAGGAGAAGCAGACAGGAACGAGGCAGCACAATGTGGCACGGAGAGGAGGAGCAAGTGTACCGTCTCATCCATCCCACGGAGGGTCGGACGTTTAACGGGAAGAAAATTGCTCCTGAGCAGATGGGCAGGGCCAGGAGCAAGGTGCATGAGCAGCTACTAGTGCAGGCAGCACTGGGCCACGCAGAGGCAGGTGACAGCTGCCCTCACACCTGTCACTTCATTTAGGGACAGCGTCAGGGATCATCACCGTCCTGTGCAGGGACAGTGTCCTGACTTCAGACTGTAGTGAGTGGGAGGAAGAAATGGGCGCCATCCTGATCTAACCCAACCTGCTCCTTGGGCAGAACAGGAGAGAAAGTTGTGCAGGTCAGGGTGGTATCCATGTGCTGCTTCCTGTGGACGCGCAGTCTTAGGAAACAATGAGCAATTTAAGTAAGCCTGAAGGACAGCTCTAGGGGCTGACGCTGTGGCATAGTGGGTAAAGCCACTGCCTGCAGTGCTGCCATCCCATACGGGTGCCGGTTCGAGTCCTTGTTGCTCCACTTCCTATCCAGCTCTCTGCTATGGCCTGGGAAAGCAGTGGAAGATGGCTCCTGCACCTGTGTGGGAGACCTGGAAGAAACTCCTGGCTCCTGGCTTCAGTCGGCCCAGCTCCATCAATTGTAGCTATCAGGGCAGTGAACCAGCAGATGGAAGACCTCTCTCTGTCTCTGCCTCTCTGTAACTCTGCCTTTCAAATAAATAAATTGAAAGGAAGGAAGGAAGGAAGGAAGGAAGGCAGGCAGGCTAGCTTTAAAACCCATGGCTATTTTACCCAATAGCCTTTTCTTTTCTATGTCCTCACCATTTGCAGAGCAAGCAAATCTGTGTTCCTCAGAGACATTTGGAGTTTCTACAAGTTTAGTTGCAAGACAGACATTTTTCTGAGAATTTCCACTAAATGCCATTTGCTGCAGGTCAAGGAGGGAAGTGCAGAGCCCAGCTGCTGTAGCTTCATGGGGCTTCACTGGGCTCACAGGCCTGCTGAGCGGGAGACACTTACATCTCAACTCCACACACTTCAGGAGAAGTGTGGCTTCCTTAAGTGAAAGGCTGGGAATTCTCACACATTTACCAATAGTTTTGAGATAATTTACATGTGATTATATAACACCACCATTTTACTTTGTATTATAAATATGTATAATATGAAACAAATATTTCACCTGTACTACACATTTCTTATTTAATCCTTAGCTCAGCTCTGAATGTGTTATTGTCTCAACCTAACAGAAACAGATGCTGAGGCTCAGAGAGTCTGCAGGGAGTCCAGTGCTAAAGAATTGATCACCGTCACAACCAGGAGAACTCGGTTCATCTGATTCTACATTTATTTCACTGTGCGCCTATCATAGCGTTTCAGAAGCAGCTTCTTGAATACAGGCACAGAATTGTTTGGAACATTCCCTGGCTGTTTTCACGTGGACTAAACCAGAGCAAGGTGAGCAATGTGCACCCAGGGGAGACTCAGCACTGCAGGCCCTCTCACCGCACCACTCCACAGCCAGGGAGCCCGCAGTAGGTGTCACTGATCATTTCAAGGCAGGCAAACTGCAAGGCAGAGGAGTCCTCTGGATTAGCGCCAGTGTTGACACTGGCCACAGAAAAGGCAAGCAGAGGAAGACCAGGGCTTGAGCATGGGCCAAGAGCAGAGAAGACTCTGGTGGTGTGAGACAGTCCATGTCTGGACTCTTGAGAGATGATCAAAGTTGAACCTGGAATGCAGGAAGGGGCAAGCAGTAGGATCGCTGCAGCTGGGTGGGTTTCCCCATAGGTCTTACTGCAATCCATGAATGAAAACTCACAAGGGTAAGGAAACAAGGCACATTGTAAATGATGATAGAATTGTTGTCAAGAAAATCCATGAAACCTAGCACAAAACATTCAGAGCTAGGGAAAAAAGAAATCAAGAAGACAGTTTACACTCCAAAATTCCATAGCCCTGATGATTATAGCTTATGGGATCCACTCCCCGTCAGGACTAACGTCCAGTAATCTCACTGAAGACTGCATGGAGCTGAAAGCTGGCCACAATCCCATGGCAGGTGCATTTGTGTGGAAGCCACCATGGAGGCCTGGGCTGTGCAAGGTGCACAGGATGGACTGATCCTGCCTGGTCCAAACCCTGCTCCTGCTCATGGGCCACACAGCACAGACACATCACTGCCAGTTCTGCAGCATGCGAGTACCCACGTCCCAGCTTCCCTGTAAATTCCTTTCCTGCAAGCTTTGTGCAATGTTAAAACCATTATTCTAAATAATGCCCACATTTTTCAAATACATAAGAGGATCATTAGATTTGTTTGATCAGTTTAGCTCCCAACATAATTAAATATTTCCTAGTGAGCACATTTAGTATCTAAACATATAAGACATCATCCTTTACTTTCAGAAAGTTTCCTATGGATATTTTTTTTCTTTACCATGACTTTAAGTTACATGAACCACAGTCACTCCTCTTTTCTTAATCATGAAGCACCAATTTCCAAAACTGACAGGTGGGTTACAGCTCAACATGTGTATACCTCTCGATTTCCTCTGTATTCCAATTGCTAATCATGCTAACTGCAATGCTAATCATAATTCTAATGCTAACTCTCTATATCCTAAAATTGAACTTTCCTTATTAAAAATAAAGTAAATTCTTGGATGGGGTGGGTATTTGGTCTAGTGGTTGAGACGCCAGAAGCTTCACCCTGCATCCTCTATCAGAGCGTCTAAGTTCAAGTTCCACCTCCAGCTTCCTGCTAATGTAGACACTGGGAGGTGGAAGTGATGACTCAGGTAATTAGGTTCTTCCTCATATAAGAGAGACTTGGACTGATTCTTTGTCCCTGGCTTCAGCCTGGCCAGGTCCTAGCCATTTTGGCCATTACAGGAGTGAACTGGCAGATGGGTGTGTCTTCTCTCTCTCATCCATCTTTCTCTCTGCCTTTCAAATGAATAAAAATAAACATCATAAATTCTAGAACTGTGAATGCCTCGTATAGATGAATTTGTAAGAGTAGCCTCCATTGCTCAGCTCATTTCATGCCATCCATTCTGTCTGCAATAGAGATGAACTAACACCAAGCAAAATCTTGTGATAGAGACAGCAACTCAAGGCCCAAGGGGAAGGTTACTCATGCACTGGGCTCATGGCAGAGAGACTGCCCACAGTCAAAATTAAGGGAGCTTTGAAGGTGATGGTGATGCTGACACAAAGAAATGCATGCAGATGCATCCAATGTGGCACATGCATGTGTACGCATGTATGCATTTAAGGTAGCACACACATGCACATACACACTGACAAACCACCGACTCCCGTGTGCACTTGCTCAGGTGTTGTCACAAGCATCATTGTAGCACAGCAGCTGACATCTTGTCCAATGTGTGGAAAGAAGTATCAGCTAATAATGGCCTATTTACTAAAAAAATGTGGCATAGACTAGTTGCTAGGTATCAGGTCCCATGTACCAAGAAAATATTTTTAAATGTTCTCTTTTAACTTTTAGAAGTTTGCTGCCTGACATTAATCTCTGTGTTGTCATTCTGATTCCCTGGAATGCTACTATGTCATTTGGAAAATTCTGGACTCCCTCAGCACCGCTGTGAGTCATGGACGGGTCCAACATGACTTCCACAGACTTCACCTTTGTGGGGCTATTCGGCAGTGAGGAAACCTCAGGCCTGCTCTTCACCATCATCTCCATCATTTTCCTCTCCGCACTGACAGCCAATGGGATCATGATCCTCCTGATCCACACTGACCCCCGCCTCCACACCCCCATGTACTTCCTGCTCAGCCACCTGTCCTTCATTGACATGATGTACATCTCCACTATTGTGCCAAAGATGCTGGTAGACCACCTGCGTGGCCAGAGGGCCATCTCCTTTGTGGGGTGCACAGCCCAGCACTTCCTCTACCTCACCCTTGTCGGGGCCGAGTTCTTCCTCCTGGGGCTCATGGCCTATGACCGCTATGTCGCCATCTGCAACCCGCTGAGATACCCTGTCCTCCTGAGCCGCCGGGTCTGCTGGATGATCATAGCGGGCTCCTGGTTTGGGGGCTCCCTGGATGGCTTCCTCCTCACGCCTATCACCATGAGCTTTCCCTTCTGCAGATCCCGGGAGATCAATCATTTCTTCTGTGAGGCGCCTGCAGTCCTGAAGCTGGTATGCGCAGACACAGCCCTCTATGAAACCGTCATGTACGCCTGCTGCGTTTTGATGCTGCTGATCCCGTTCTCTGTGGTGATTGCTTCCTATGCCCGCATACTGACTACGGTACACCGCATGAGCTCGGTAGAGGGGAGGAAGAAGGCGTTTGCCACCTGTTCGTCCCACATGATGGTGGTCACACTGTTCTACGGGGCCGCCATGTACACCTACATGCTGCCTCGTTCTTACCACACCCCGGCCCAGGACAAGGTGCTGTCTGCCTTCTACACCATCCTCACCCCGCTGCTGAACCCCCTCATCTACAGCCTGCGGAACAAGGACGTGATGGGAGCCCTGCAGCGGGCACTGGGTAGAATCAAAGGCTCTCAAAGAGTGGCAGGAGGCAACTTCTGATGCCCACCCCTGCCCATGCAGACAGCAACTAGGACCACTGTCCCAGCAACCACACTAGCATCAAACGTGGAAACAGGAAGGAAGAGTTCAACAAGGGACGGGGTAAAAGTTAACACTAAAAAAACTGTCCTCGTGACATCTCTCCCTCTCTACTTTGTTTCTTATCCCTTTCCTTTCATTGCCTCATTCATACATCTCCAAAATGAATGCCTGCTGATTTCCAGAAAAAAAAAAAGGATTAGAAAGTTTTGTTCTAGAACTCTACCTCCTGGAGGACAGGAAGTCTCACGGAAGTTTCAGTGGCATGGACGGCATCAAGACGTGCAGGAGGGAGGATAGCTGTGTGGGGACTTGGGTCACTACTCCAGAAGCCTGGCTCCTCCTCTGTGGTCAAGCGAAGACCACTGTTTCCGTCTTTGGCCCAACCTCAATGGGAGAGGGTTGTGTTGCTTCCCATGCTCTGCCAGCGTGGTAGGCGCAGAGTCACTAGGCACAGTTCTCTCAAACAGCCATCGGAGTCAGTAAAACCATTCTGTGCTTGTTGCTTTCAGTCAAAAAGGGCATCTGAGTTTTGTTTGCAATGTGTGAGTGAAAACTATTTGTCAGATAAGTAAAAAATGATGTATGAGAGCAAGGAGCATGGCCAAGAGAAACCAATGTGAGAGTGTGGTATGCCATGGCGGGGGTGAGCAGGTGTTTCTAGCTCTTTGGAGAAACCTGCAAGGCCTTAGGGTGGGAACAGTGAAATGCTTTTCAAACATGTCCAATGCCTTCAAAACGGAGGCTGCACTGGCCAGGGGATGCCGCTGTCAGTCCATGAACTGATAGGGGACAAGAAGGAACAGACCATGTCGGTCTTCTTGATTGATATGTGAGGAGCTCATGCAGGCACCAGACACAACCATGGTCATGACATAAGTAGACTAATCAATCTCTCAAAGCCTTGGTAGTGCCTGTTCATCCTCCCACAGTCTCCACTCATCGTGAGTTCCAGTTCAGGGGTGAGGGCAGTGGGCTTCAGAGATGCGAGGACTTCCAGAGGCCAGCAATGTGAAGTAGTGCCCTGATGACTTCACTAGCAGCACATTTGTGAGTGAGTGCACCAGACTGCATGGTTTCGAGGACACAGTTGATTGGACCCTTTGCCCTTCAGCATCCTCATTCATGCACTCACTGGTGTGTACACCAATTCTTCATACCTGTGAGCAAGACTGACAATGCCCTTGCACTCAAACAATTTGCATTCCAGTGAGGAAAGAAAGCAGATAAAAAACACATAAATCCCCCACACACTGAGTGTTGCAGCAGTGACCACAGCTGGGCATCTCTGTATCCAGAGCCCTGCAAGTCATCCTTGGGCAAGACCATCCATGTATAATGTCAACCAAAATAGGTGTGGTGGCAGGTGAAATGCACAAATGTGCTGATGGTGAAGGGAGTCCCTGAGCTGTGCTGTATGATCTCAGAAAAGCTGGATTTCTGATGCTACTGGCAACAACATGGATTGACCACAACCCACTGCTGCACTGAGAAAACAGTGCAGATCCAACAGAGCTACCCTGTGCCTGGGGGGGCCGGCGGCTGGAGGATGTGTGAGCAGGTTTCAGGAGCTCTCAGTTTTCTCTTTCCTGATGTGAATGCTGATTGCACACCCAGTGCTGAGCTTGAGAAAACTCATGAAATTCAAGGTTTTTGGATATGTAGTACTTTTTTTATGTAGACTTTACTTCAATAAAAAACCTGTAGTTCATAATTTATTGTGAAATATACAACACATACAACAACATAGCAGAACATTGGAAATAGGTTTATGGGGGCCAGCGCTCTAGCGCAGCTGGTAAAGCTGCTGCCTGTGGTCCTGGCATCCCATATGGGCACTGGTTCAAGGACTGGCTGCTCCACTTCCCATCCAGCTCACTGCTGTGGCCTGGGAAAGCAGCAGAAGTTGGCCCAAGTCCTTGTGACCCTGCACACACATGGGAGACCTGGAAGAAGCTCCTGGATCCTGGCTTTGAATTGGCTCAGCTTCGCTGTAACTCTGCCTTTCAAAGAAATACATAAATCTTAAAAAGAAAGAAAGAAAGAAAGAAAGAAAGAAAGAAAGAAAGAAAGAAAGAAAGAAAGAAAGAAGGGAGGGAGGGAGGGAGGGAGGGAGGGAGGGAGGGAGGGAAGGAAGGAAGGAAGGAAGGAAGGAAGGAAGGAAGGAAGAAAGAAAGAAAGAAAGAAAGAAAGAAAGAAAGAAAGAAAGAAAGAAAGAAAGAAAGAAAGAAAGAGTATGGCTACATTTGCTGTGGCATTCTGTCGCTCCCCGTCTTCGTGGAGGAACGACACAGGACCCTGTGTTGTTCTTTCGTCTGCTCGGCCCTCCCCGGGTTTGCTGCTGGTTCTTCCCAGGTTGGCTACCGTCCCTTCCACCTCCGTGGAAGGGCGGTTCCCCCTGCCACTTTCCCCACTTCCGCGGGGGAGCGGCACACCACCGGCCGGCTCTCTTGGGGGCTGCTCAGGTGTTCCCTTTAGATGTTCCTGGTGCATGTTGTCTCTCTCCTCCTTTATAGTCCTCTTCCACCAATCCCAACTCTGCTACCCACACGCCGAGTACGCTGCTCTCCTCCAATCAGGAGCAGGTCCTGCAGCTTGTTGGTTGAACTGGAGGCAGCTGTGTAGAAGCTGTTTCCTCCTCTCCCAGCGCCATATTGTGGGAGAGCAGATGCATAGAATAAGTCTTAATTCCAGTAACTTAGTCTAGTCTGAGTTGCTCCCAGTTGCTCCCCACAGATCCCCCTTTCTTTTTATTTTTGGCATTGATACGCTCCTGTCTTCGGTGTCCCGCGGCACACACTCTGCTCTGCTTGCTAGAGTTGCCCACAGGTGCTTACAAGCCCTTCCAATCAGGCAAACCGAATCCGGGTCCTCTCTTCGCCATGTTGTGAGGAGGTTTTTAGGTGCTGATGCATGCCTGTGTTCAGTGCCCTGCAGCGCATGCTCTGCTCTGCTAGAACTGCCTGCAGGTGCTTACAAGCCCTACCAATCAGGCAAACCGAATCCAAGCCTTCTCATTGCCATATTGTGGGGAGACTTATTGATGTTGATAACGTGCCTGTCTTCGGTGACCTGCAGCCGCCCACAGGTGCTTATCGTCTTACTAATCAGGCAGACCGAATCCAAGCTCTCTCATTGCCATGGTGTGGGGAGGCCTTGTTTTTCTCTATTTCTCTATCTCCAGGCATTCCTATTTCTCCTATTTTACTTCTATCTACCAGCATTCCTATTTCTCTCATTTTACTTCTAAACTTCTATTTCTCTTATCCCCGCGGCTTCCCGGCGCCCGCCCCGAGGCAGCTTCTCGGCACCTTGCCCCGCGGCGGCTTCATTTTTATTTCCCTAACATTTTTCTCTACCCGGTATGTTTCCTAACTTTTCTTCCAACAATATTCCTCCCTCATTTCTCCTGACTTCTCCCCACAGTCTGTATCTGAGTCTAAGTTTCTTCTAGGTTTCACTTTCACTTTCAACCCTAACGTCCAATCCTAACTTCTTTCCCACAGTCCATATCTGAGTCTATGCCTAGGCTTTCAATAGCTTCTTCCGGAACCTTTTCCATCCGGCTTTTCCCTAGGCTCTTTGCTAGTCTCTCTCTCTGGTATTTTCCCACTTCTTCCCGTTTCTTCCCTCCTAGGTTTCCTATCCGAGTCACGGCACCATTATGTCGCTCCCTGTCTTCGTGGAGGAACGACACAGGACCCTGCGTTGTTCTTTCGTCTGCTCGGCCCTCCCCGGGTTTGCTGCTGGTTCTTCCCAGGTTGGCTACCGTCCCTTCCACCTCCGTGGAAGGGCGGTTCCCCCTGCCACTTTCCCCACTTCCGCGGGGGAGCGGCACACCACCGGCCGGCTCTCTTGGGGGCTGCTCAGGTGTTCCCTTTAGATGTTCCTGGTGCATGTTGTCTCTCTCCTCCTTTATAGTCCTCTTCCACCAATCCCAACTCTGCTACCCACACGCCGAGTACGCTGCTCTCCTCCAATCAGGAGCAGGTCCTGCAGCTTGTTGGTTGAACTGGAGGCAGCTGTGTAGAAGCTGTTTCCTCCTCTCCCAGCGCCATATTGTGGGAGAGCAGATGCATAGAATAAGTCTTAATTCCAGTAACTTAGTCTAGTCTGAGTTGCTCCCAGTTGCTCCCCACAGCATTCAACCTCTGGGAGGTTCCATTTGAGCAAAAGTATGATTTAGACATAGAAAAATCCATGTGGGGAGCCTTCCAGATAGGAAGAAGAGCAGACACCACTGGACAGAACAGGAGCAGTGAGTTCAGAAGGCTGGGAGTGTTCGTGATGGGCAGAGAAGGCAAGAATGAAAACTCAGGGGGCCAGGTCAGGATGCTGTGTGCCAATGCTGGACCTTCACCCAAACTGCAGAGAGCAGCTGCTGAAGTTCTAAGCAAAGGAAAGACAGATCATGACCTGCAAGCAGAGAGTGTGTTCTAGCAGAGGGTGGGCTGTAGGGAGAAAAACTGCAGCAGTGTTAGGTAGCAAGTCAGAAATTGAACCTGTGTGTGGAGACAGGCCTGAAGACCAGCAACTACTGAGGAAGCCCCAGAAGCCCAGCATCTTGCACTTCAAAGTCCTGCTCAGAACCTGATAACCTCCCAAGTGGTCCCAGCCCTTCCCCAAGGAAAGCTCCCAGGAGAATTCTCTCCTCAGGACCAAAGGCCTTACCTGACCTGATAACATGGGGCAATAAAACCTTCTCAGATGCCCTAAGGGAAGCCCCCCTACTCTGCCCAGGAGCCAGCAGATCTGGGGAGGAATTTGCTAACTTTCACCCAACAAACTCTTCTGCCAGGACTCCCCATCCTTTGTCCTGAAGGGAGGGGGGTGGGTAAACAGACTCCCTTAAAAACCCGGGGAGTCCAAACAGACAGGGAGCTTAGCTCTTTCCTTTCTGCTGAGCCATCTGCCTGGCCTGCCCAGGTGTATTCTCTCCACTCAACCATGTAACCTCGCACTGCCCACCCCACCCCCCATTCGAGAGAATGGGCACTCTCTGTCCCTTCTGTTCTGATAGATGCTGTGTACCTAATAAAGCCTTATCACTCTGCTCTCTGTCTCATGCCTGAATTCTGTCTTGCATGAAGACAAGAACCCCAGGGCCATTCCTCCAGTAACAGCAGGAAGACCTCCTAGGAGATTCTCATGGATTCCAGCCTGGGTCAGAGTGTTAGAAAGGATCCCTGAACTCCAATCTGGCACCAATGAGGCAAACGTGGATCATGTGGCAGAACCCAGGGTGGGGGGTGATACCCGCAGGAATATTGAGAAATGGAGAGGAGGGTTTGCCATGGCCATTTACCCAGAAATTTGATTTTCCTGCTGCTCCTGGTTGTTTCACTTTATACCTTATGTGCTTTGTGATGCACAGAGTTCTCTTCTAATGCATCAAGGGCTAAAGGAAGAGGATTCCATCCCCACTGCACAGGCCAGTGATGGCACAGGGCCCCTCCTGTAGTGTTTTCCTCAAGACATGCTTCTTAAGAAGCTTGGACTTGTTTTCTTTATTCTTTGAAGACAAGAATGCATAAGAATTGGAAGTGTAAAGGAAGGAAAGATGTTTCCCAAGCAATGCTGAGAACCAAGCAGGAGAAGATTTCAATGGCACTGCAGGTGCCTGCAACCTGATTTACCTGGGGCAGTTTCATTATTCCAACTCTTTGTATGCTGAAGGACTGAGTTACAGATCCAGTCAGAGAAAGGAGTTTGTCATATTTCCAGGAGCTGTGTAATTGCAGGCTAGGGACAAAGATGCCCCAGGGAGGAGTGTTCTGGCATTGAATGCCCTTCCAGGTGGGAATACTGGTCCTCCAACATGATGCAAGCTCTCTATTTGTGGCTGGGTCTCCTTGTGTTTAGCTTCAGTCAGCTTCCTCTGCACCATCTTCACTGAGCAGTTAAGGACCCAGGCTGCTTTGTCTCTAGCTCCTCAAGCTGTCTGCCTTCATCTATTTTAAGGGGTCCCCTATTTGTTAGGGACTGGCCCTCAGCCTCATGCAGACAAGATGTAACTCCACACTCCTGCCTACACCTGCTCCTCTGGTTTCACGGAAAACGTGCCCACTCCTGGCCTCTTTCCCTCTCTCCTCTGGCCCTGCTTCACTCCAGGGCATACAACGTCTTCAGGAAGATTTGGCTTTCATGCCCTGAGATGCCCATGCACCCCAGCTACAAGACAGGCTGAATGACCACATTGACTAGTTTAGTTCTGTAAGGTTTTTCTCTGACTAGGAGCTGGTTGACATTTACATCATCAGATTTGAGGAAGCCACTGTGTAAGGTGAGTAATTTTGAGAAGTGTGTATCACTCAGTTACCAGGTCTTCAAAATAGCAGATACTGGGCTTCCCGAACCTTTCTGCAAATGAGAGAAATACTGGGTAACATGAGGTTCTTGTGTCTCAGCACTCTAAGTGGGGTATTTGAAACTCGGTGCTACTCAAGCAATGTTTATCATTGTCCTCTCAGCTGCTGTGAAGGCTCTGGGAGGGGCTGCATGCACCAGGACACAGCTGACTTCTCCACCCAGGAGAACCTGGTGCAGTTTTGGTTCAATGTGAGGACTCAGCCGAGTGTTCACTGTTAGAATGGAGTATTCACTCGGGAGATTTTGAACTGTTGAAATGGGAAGGAGTTTGTCTCACTTGTTTATGCTGTTCCATCTCCTTGGGTAACTCACAGGTATTGTTATGCGCAGTTCAGTTGTCCCCAATGACCACCAAGGAGCCAATACCATTGTAAAGCACAGAGAGTTTTATTGTAGGTCCAGGCCTGGACTTTCAATCAACACCAACGCAGCGGGTCTGAATCGAGAGCCCCGACCCTTCAGTTAACAGGGTTTTTATAGGGTTTTCAGAGACATTCTATATATCATGGTACCATTTAGCAAATCATCTCATCCCATGGGAAATTCAAAGGACATCTCCTAGAATTGATTAGTTCATCCAGTGGCAGGAACACACCTACTAAAAGTGGTTGGATGGCTTTGGGGTGGATGCCTTTTAAATTGATTGGCCGAAGCATAGGGTCCGAGCTGCTGGGGTATATGTGCCAAACTGCAGGGTCTCAAGAAGCTATTAATGACCTTATCTGCCCTGAGAAGACACCAGAAACTCTAGGTATTTCTCTGTTATCTGCTAATAGGCTGTTGCTAGGAGAGTTTATCGCAAGGGGAGTTCATTTATTTACTTTTAGGAGCTTCTGGCTTAGGGTTCAGGGCCTGGTCGGGCCCAAGTTACAAGATGGAGGCCTAATTTAAAATAGTTACACCTTGATTCAGGCTCACATCTCACAGTATCTCCACTGAATCTTTTGCTATGAAATCCTCCACACCTGCTCCAGGAAGCACACACCACACATTCTCCTCTGATGTTTATAAGTTACTGGAGGCACAGAGGACGTCTGAGTGGATGGTCAGACATCCAGTAATATGACCATAGATGGTAGAGAGTGAGGTAGGGTGTGAGACTCAGGGTCTCACCCCAAACCTTTCATGTCCATGGCACCAAACCAAGGGCCAAGGATGCATAGTTGTCCAGGGCAGCAGCAGGCAGGGAAGGTATCTCTTCAGCCTCTCCTCATATGGAGCTGGGCTGTGATCAGGCCTTGTGCTGCTTTCAGAGTGAATGACAGTCCCTTGGCTTTGATCCTTATAAAAATGTCTCTGCCATTGTAAAGATGCAGCAAATGATTTTATCCTAGAGAATGTATTTTATTCTACAAGTATTAATCACCTGCAGAACTTGACAGGGAAACAGAAATGTCAGAAAAGGTAAAGGAGAGGAAATCTGGCTGCCTGCTGTTGGATTTGCTGTTACTGGGAAGAAAGATAAAGGACTGAGAGTCTGGAAGCAGTGGCTGCTGCTTCTCTTTCCCTTCCCACCACTGAGCGCCCATTCTTCAGTCCCACAGCTTACGCCTGCACCAGGGGTGGACGCCTGATGTCACCCTGGGCAGCGTGTTCCCCTATCAACAGGAAGTGGTAGCACTCAGTGAGGGGTAGCCACTCCTACCCCTCACTCACCCCTGATCTCTTCTGCTTATTTGAAGAACTAGAAATTAGGGCTCGTGCTTAACATTATTGAGAAACTCATGGTTTCCAACAAAGATCAAAATGAATTCTACATGTATTAAAAATGTAGCACCTTCTTGAAGTAATGGAATTAAAAGAGAACTGCACACTAATCACACATCTATATAGAGAACAGTTTTTCAAAATAAACTCAGAATACTATATACATATTTAAAACTATATATATATATATATTTAAAACTTTTGGCCTAAAAATCAAATAAAGTGAGAATTATAAGTGAGAGTGTGAGGAAAATAGTTGCAATCAAAGTTACAGAAAAGAACATCATTATTCTTTAGTAAGCATACTAAGAAATCCCCAGTATAGGAACACAGCATGCACCCATAACTTGTTGAAGCTTCTTGGTGATCAAAAACTGCTCAGTAATGTGCATTTGGATGCTAAGCACTGGGTGAGCACAGCCCAATGTGGTCCACTGCTGATCAGCACTCTGCCTAACAGTGCGGTGACAGGTTTCAAAAGCTCGTTTTCAGTGGACCTTCCTGGAGAATGAACCCCACAATATCACACATTGTAGTGAACCTGGCTGGAGGTAGTGAGAGTGTCAGCCCACTGAGGAGCAATTACATGCAAGCCACACCACTCAGCATAGCACACCCTGGGTAAAGAGAGCAGGTGTACACGGGAGGTACTAGAGAGTACACGTAAGACTGAAAGAAAGCTTACGTTCAAAGGGAAGCATAGATGCATCAGCGAACATGGAGACCCCTCTCCTGTTCTCTCCAAAGACCCCTCAACTCTGCTGTGCTGCCTTGCAATGTCAACGCACAGTTCTGCTGTGTGGGAGGAAGATGCTCTTTAAATCAAAGGACTGCGGAGCCTCTCACACCTCCCTTTCCCTTTGTGAGACATGCTGGGGAGACCTCCAGGGTCTCAGCCATGGGTTTCAGTGGCAGGAGCCTTCGTGATCAGGGATGTGGACACCTGTGCCCTGGGGGTGGGGGGGATCTGGGGGCCATTGTCACTCTTGGGCTTTAAGTCTCCCAGGTGCCATTGTGTACCTTGAGTGAATCATGGCAAAACATGACACAGCCTGGTCTAGGGAAGTTAAGTCTTGGGTTTCCTGAGACAAACTTGATTCCGATGTGTCCATGACCGCATTGCAGCGTTTTATGCAAACCAGATGCATTTCCCAACACTGCCCCTCACCCCAGTGCTCTCCCCTGTGTGTGCTTGCAGAGACATGGAGTGGGGAAATTACTCCATGTACGCCGACTTCGTCCTCCTGGGGCTGTTCAGCAACACGCGCTTCCCCTGGCTTCTCTTTGCCCTCATTCTCCTGGTCTTCGTCATCTCCATAGCCAGCAACACCGTCATGATCCTGCTCATCCACACGGACGCGCGCCTGCACACGCCCATGTACTTCCTGCTCAGCCAGCTGTCCGTCATGGACATCCTGTACATCTCCACCATTGTGCCCAAGATGCTGGTGGACCAGGTGACGAGCCAGAGGGCCATTTCCTTTGCGGGGTGCACTGCTCAGCACTTCCTGTACTTGACCTTGGCAGGGGCCGAGTTCTTCCTCCTGGGACTCATGTCCTATGACCGCTACGTAGCCATCTGCAACCCTCTGCGATACCCTGTCCTGATGAGCCGCAGGGTCTGCTTGCTGATCGTGGCTGCGGCCTGGCTAGGAGGGTCTGTGGATGGTTTCCTGCTCACCCCAGTCACGATGCAGTTCCCCTTCTGCGGCTCCCGGGAAATCGACCACTTTTTCTGCGAGGTGCCTGCCCTTCTGAAACTCTCCTGCTCGGACACCTCAGCCTACGAGACGGCCATGTACGTGTGCTGCATCCTGATGCTGCTCATCCCCTTCTCTGTCATCTCTGCCTCTTACACCAGGATTCTGCTCACTGTGTACAGGATGAGTGAGGCAGAGGGGCGGCGGAAGGCTGTGGCCACCTGCTCCTCGCACATGGTGGTTGTCAGCCTCTTCTACGGGGCCGCCATGTACACCTATGTGCTGCCTCACTCTTACCACACCCCCAAGAAGGACAAGGCCGTGTCTGCCTTCTACACCATCCTCACCCCACTTCTGAACCCACTCATCTACAGCCTCAGGAACAAGGACGTCACCACAGCATTGCAGAAGGCTCTGGGGCGGGGCCTGTGCTCAGGGAGGGTGGCCGCATTCTGAAGGTGGGCGGTACTCCCCCTCACCTTTGAATGGGAAGAGTCCATCCTCCTCAACAGCTCGCCCTGCTGTAGCACACTGGGGTAGAAAGGCTGAGATCTTGAGAATTTGTTCATTTTATGAGCAGTCTGAGGGTTCTGAGCAAAGGAGAATTTTGGGTCTGGTGGGGACAAAGCTTAGGTTTCAGTGGTAGCCTTTCTGCTCATAACAATCCCACTGGAAATGGTGCCACTGCCTGCTCTGGCGACACACAGTGTGCAAAGGAAACACTCACAGCTCACTGCTGTTCTGACTTCTCACCCTCACTCTTTGGGTGCTTTAACAAATCATTTTATGTGCAATTGAGTTGTGAAGTGCTAACTTTATATCTTATTTCAAGTATTATTGCAAGGTCTGATTTTTCTACAGGTTACTTTTTGGTCACTCACAGAACATGTGTAACTCAATTAATGCTTCATTATTGGTTGGAAAACATGCTTTCACCCTATGAAACAATCGTTCAAATGAATTCTGTTATTGTAGAATGGAGACACAAACATATGTGTCAAATTTGGGAGGAAACCAGAACATTGGCACCTGCCTTCATTTGTTTCCACACAATGTTTGGTTAACATAACCCCAGAATAGCTGTGATGTAAAACAGGAAAATGTGGTTGTGTGGTGTTGGCATGCTTACAACAAGTTGTTCTACTTTCCAGACGAGACCACCTTCTTGTTTATTTTCTTCTCCAAAGAAATAAATAATTCACATGTCAAAATTTCTATTTTATTTGTGTCTGCAGGGCCCTGTGTGACCTCCACGACTCCTTGGTCTCCACTCTGGCAGCCTTTCCTGCTTTCTTCTTTCTCTTCCTGTTGTCCCTTTTTCCTGCACCATTTGATATCCTTCCACTCTACCCCTAAGATGAATAATTCTGAGAAACATTTGCCCTCTGTGTCAGATGTCTATAACTAAATATAATTTCCCAAAGAAAACAAGCCAATGATTTGGAAAGAAGTGGTTTTTGTTATGCCACAGCACCTTTGAGAAATGTCAAATCTCACCTTTACATTTAGGGTTAGCCTGGGTCTCCCCATATCCCTGGATCAGGGATCCAGGGGCAATGCTAGGACTAGACAAGGTGTTCTATAATTAAATGTCAGGTAGTGTTGCAGGTTTTCACTTGGGAGAAGAATGCAGCCTGTGACAAGAGGCGCTAGTCTTCCTCCAGTGTACTGAGTGTTGCTAACTGATGCAGGCATCAATTCTGGACTCCCCTGGGGGGTGGAACTCTATTATTAATGAACACCCTTCTCTTGGCCCAGCCTCACCTCTGTGCCTCAGTAAGTCGGTCACTCCACAGCTGACATCCTACGCTGGACTCAGCCCATCTGAGGTGGGATTTGGGTTTTCATGGGAAGCACAGAGAAAGTTACCCCAACACTGCAGTGTTTATTTTTTTGTGTGTGGGGGGGAATTGTTCTGCAACCAATAGCAGCTGGCTGTGCTGTGACCTTATCTGCTGATAACACAGAGAGAGGTGGACGAATGCATGCCCAGACTCAGGCAAGCAGACTAATGGACAAGCATTAGGCCAATGGTGTAGGGGCATGCATGGATCTAGTGAATAGGGAGAGGGTGGCACAGTGATGGTGGAAAGAGAGCTTCCTGTTCATGAGGAGGCATATCAGGCAAGTGTGGGCAGGTGGCAAGGGTGTGTGTGATTGAGGGGATGACAGATTGGGAGGCAAAGGACACCCTCTTTGTATGTTCTTACGTGTGTGTGAAGGTGTTCTGCATATTTGGGAGAAAAATAAAATGCTGAATGTTTTCTTTTTCCTTTTTGAAGACAGCTACCACCCATCTCACTCCATGAAACATAAGATATAGTATTTTTAAATAAAGATAATGCTCTGTAAAGAAATCCCCTCAAAGCCATCCTAGCTGGTGGCTGTATGATTGAGGCAGATGGGGACAGAGATGTGGTGAGCTGGGGGACTGTTAGGTGCAGTGGCAAACTCCCAGTGATCAGACTTGCAGCTCTCTGCCTCTCGGCCACCCACCCACTGAGGGCCATGGGAAGCCCCTCTCTCCTGCCCCCATTTCCTTCTCTGCAGCATTAGTAGGGTGGACTCCATGGCCCAGACACAATGTCCTCACTTCTGTTTCCCAGCAGGCAAACTGACACCCTGTTCAGAAGCCTGTCTCTGTGGGTGATAATAGGAGCCTCCTGGCAGCTGGCAGCTGGCAGCTGGCAGCTCGGCTTGTAGATCATCCACCAGGTACCCCAAGAACCTTGCTGCTCTCTACTTTCTGCTCCATTGCTGGTAGCCTTGGTGACATTTTCTAGGTACGTTACACTCTCCCTGCTGCACTCATTCCTGGCAGTCAATATGCAATAAATATGCCTATGTGGCATCATCATGCTAATTTCTTTTAGGCAAGGGAAGGTTCTTCTTCTTTTTTTTAATGCTAAATTGGCTGTGGTGATGAAGAGGGAAACTAGAGTACTGGTTGATTTTTTTTGCTGATCAAATCCGTTACCATTTAAAGAACAGTGCAGGTAAAGAGGATATCTACAAAAATATATGATCATTAGAATTAGATATCAGGCAAAGGAAAAAGACAAGTTGTTACCTCTGGATATGAAATTGCCAGAAATCGTAAACTCTGATTATTTAACATCTAAAGTATTTCCAAAGTGTTTCCTAATTTCTGATTGCAGAAAAAGGTTATAGTTCAGTGATCACAGCTAATTATAGTTACCAAAAGCTTATTAATAATAATTAATATTAATCATCTTTGTGACAGTTAATATTATTCATATTACTTTCAACATTGTAGAACTGTAGAATTTGTATCTTTCTTAAACACCCATTTCATCCTGTAACTTTCTTACTAAAATGAATCTGGCACTACACCCTATTTTCCTAGATACCTTGAGCCAAAGTCCTCAGCCTCTATTCCCTGGCCCAGGGGAGCTCTCCATGGTGCTGAACCCTGGCTTCCCCACCCCACATGCTGATGGTTCCTCCGGCAAACCTGGGCTGACATTGCTCAGTCTCCCTCTGCCTGTTTGCTGTGCACCTGAGTCTTCCTGTCTCAGAGTGGCACAGGAAACCCCCATGAAACATCCCAGGACCAGGGAGACAGGTGGCAGAGACCACTCTGGTTGGTTCACAGAGAGGGCTCTGTCAGCTGACATCTCAGGGCTCTTGCTGAGCTGGATTCATGCAGACGTGTTGGAATGGACTGGCCAAATTCTCCTCCCTGGTGAAATACTGTCTGGCCTCATGTGGAGGGTTCCTCTCACAAGCTGCTGTGAGGGTCACCAGCAGTGCCTGGATCTGGGCCTGTCTCAGAACAATGCTGGCTTGAAGTCCTAAAATGTACAGCTTCTCCCAAGCAATGCCCTGGAAGGCCCTCCCTGCATACACTCAACAATATATACACTTGCATGCTCCAAACACACACACACACACACACACACATACAGTAGAACTCACTCACTTGTGCACATATCACTTGCACAAGCAAAAACATACTCACGACACATGTGCATGCCACACACATTCAACATATATACATACATGCCCCAGACATACTAAATCACTCCACATACACATACAATACAGAACTCACTCACATGTACACATATCACATACACACTCAAAAACCTGTTCATGCTCACAAGTGCATGCCACACACACACTCAACACACAGTCACTGGCAACTTGGATCCAAGTTGTAGGTTTTACTTCCTGAGTCTCTGATTGATTAAACTTTTTTTTTATCTTTTATTTAATGAATATAAATTTCCAAAGTACGACTCATGGGTTACAATGGCTTCCCCCCACATACCGTCCCTCCCACCCACAACCCTCCCCTTTCCCACTCCCTCTCCCCTTCCATTCACATCAAGATTCATTTTCGATTATCTTAATATACAGAAGCTCAGCTTAGTATACCTTAAGTAAATATTTCAACAGTTTGCTCCCACACAGAAACATAAAGTGAAAAATAATAGATGATTTTTTTTTAAATGATGATGAAATCAGATCAGACCTATTGTCATGTTTAAGCCCAGTGAGAGTCAAGTTGGGAATTGATAATTTCTTTCTTTCTTTTTTTTTTTTTACAGAAGATCAGTTTAGTGTACATTAAGTAAAGATTTCAGTCGTTTGCACCCCCATAGAAACACAAAGTGAAATATACTGTTTGAGTACTCGTTATAGCATTAAGCCTCAGTGTACAGCACGTTAAGGACAGAGATCCTACATGAGGAGTAAGTGCACAGTGACTCCTGTTGTTGACTTTACAAATTGACACTCCTGTTTATGGCATCAGTAATCTCCCTATGCACCAGTTATGAGTTTTCAAGGCTATGGAAGCCCCTTGAGTTCTCCGACTCTTATCTTATTTAGACACGGTCATAGTCAAAGTGGAGGTTCTCTCCTCCCTTCAGAGAAAGGTACCTCCCTCTTTGAAGACCTGTTCTTTCCACTGGGATCTCACTCACAGAGATCTTTTTGCCAGAGTGTCTTGGCTTTCCATGCCTGAAATACTCTCATGGGCTTTTCAGCCAGATCCGAGTGCCTTTAGGGCTGATTCTGAGGCCAGAGTGCTATTTAGGACATCCGCCATTCTATGAGTCTGCTGAGTATCTCACTTCCCATGTTGGATCACTCTCCCCTTTATTTATTCTATCGGTTGGTGTTAGCAGATACTAGACTTGTTTATGTGCTCCCTTTGACTCTTAGTCCTTTCATTATGATCAATTGTGAACTGAAATTGATCACTTGGAGTAGTGAGATGGCATTGGCACATGCCACCTTGATGGGATTGAATTGGAATCCCCTGGTATGTTTCCAACTCTACCAATTGGGGCAAGTCAGCCCGAGCATGCCCCAAATTATACATCTCTTCCCTCTCTTATTCCCACTCTTATGTTTAACAGGGATCACATTTCAGTTAATTTTCAACACTTAAGAATAACTGTGTGATAATTACAGAATTAAACCAGTCATATTAAGTAGAACAGACAGAAAAAAAAATACTATGAGGGATAATGTATTAAGTTGTCCATTAGCAGTCAGGGCTATGCTGATCAAGTCACCATTTCTCATAGT
Source organism: Oryctolagus cuniculus (assembly GCF_051225735.1). Taxonomy (NCBI): domain Eukaryota; kingdom Metazoa; phylum Chordata; class Mammalia; order Lagomorpha; family Leporidae; genus Oryctolagus; species Oryctolagus cuniculus. The sequence goes on along the minus strand of NC_142872.1, from coordinate 1,932,914 downwards.
GTCCATTTCACTTCAGGAGGTTTCCTTTTTGGTGTTCAGTCAGTTGTCACCGATCAGGGAGAACATATGGTATTTGTCCCTTTGGGACTGGCTTACTTCACTCAGCATGATGTGTTCCAGATTCCTCCATTTTGTTGCAAATGACTGGATTTCGTTGTTTCTTACTGCGGTATAGTACTCTAAAGAATACATATCCCATAATTTCTTTATCCAGTCTACCGTTGATGGGCATTTAGGTTGGTTCCAGGTCTTGGCTATTGTGAATTGTGCTGCAATAAACATTAGGGTGCAGACCACTTTTTTGTTTATCAATTTGAACTCCTTTGGGTAAATTCCAAGGAGTGGGATGGCTGGGTCTAATGGTAGGGTTATATTCAGGTTTCTGAGGAATCTCCAGACTGATTTCCATAGTGGCTTGACCAGTTTGCATTGCCACCAACAGTGGGTTAGTGTCCCTTTTTCCCCACATCCTCGCCAGCATCTGTTGTTGGTAGATTTCTGTATGTGAGCCATTCTAACCGGGGTGAGGTGAAACCTCATTGTGGTTTTGATTTGCATTTCCCTGATTGCTAGTGACCTTGAACATTTTTTCATGTGCCTGTTGGCCATTTGGATTTCCTCTTTTGAAAAATGTCTATTGAAGTCCTTGGCCCATCTCTTAAGTGGGTTGTTTGTTTTGTTGTTGTGGAGTTTCTTGATCTCTTTGTAGATTCTGGTTATTAACCCTTTATCTGTTGCATAGTTTGCAAATATTTTTTCCCATTCTGTCGGTTGTCTCTTCACTCTCCTGACTGTTTCTTTTGCAGTACAGAAACTTCTCAATTTGATGCAATCCCAATAGTTGATTTTGGCTTTGACTGCCTGTGCCTCCCGGGTCTTTTCCAGAAATTCTTTGCCTGTGCCAATATCTTGAAGGGTTTCTCCAATGTTCTCTAATAACTTAATGGTGTCAGGACGTAGATTTAGGTCTTTAATCCACGTTGAGTGGATTTTTGTGTAAGGTGTAAGGTAGGGGTCTTGCTTCATGCTTCTGCACGTGGAAATCCAGTTTTCCCAGCACCATTTATTGAATAGACTGTCCTTGCTCCAGGAATTAGTTTTAGATCCTTGATCAAATATAAGTTGGCTGTAGATGTTTGGGTTGATTTCTGGTGTTTCAATTCTGTTCCATTGGTCTATCCATCTGTTTCTGTACCAGTACCATGCTGTTTTGATTACAACTGCCCTGTAGTATGTCCTGAAGTCTGGTATTGTGATGCCTCCGGCTTTGTTTTTGTTGTACAAGATTGCTTTAGCTATTCGAGGTCTCTTGTGCCTCCATATGAATTTCAGCATCATTTTTTCTAGATCTGCGAAGAATGTCTTTGGTATCTTGATTGGGATTGCATTGAATCTATAAATTGCTTTTGGGAGAATGGACATTTTGATGATGTTGACTCTTCCAATCCATGAGCATGGAAGATTTTTCCATTTTTTGGTATCCTCTTCTATTTCTTTCTTTAAGGTTTTGTAATTTTCATCGTAGAGATCTTTAACGTCCTTGGTTAAGTTTATTCCAAGGTATTTGATTGTTTTTGTAGCTATTGTGAATGGGATTGATCTTAGCAGCTCTTTCTCAGTCATGGCATTGCTTGTGTATACAAAGGCTGTTGATTTTTGTGCATTGATTTTATATCCTGCCACTTTGCCAAACTCCTCTATGAGTTCCAATAGTCTCTTAGTAGAGTTCTTTGGATCCTCTAAGTACAGAATCATATCGTCTGCAAAGAGGGATAGTTTGACTTCTTCCTTCTTGATTTGTATTCCTTTGATTTCTTTTTCTTGTCTGATGGCTCTGGCTAAAACTTCCAGAACTATGTTAAATAGCAGTGGTGAGAGTGGGCATCCCTGCCTGGTGCCAGATTTCAGTGGAAATGCTTCCAACTTTTCCCCATTCAATAGGATGCTGGCTGTGGGTTTTTTATAAATTGCTTTGATTATATTGAGGAATGTTCCTTCTATACCCAATTTGCTTAGAGTTTTCATCATGAAAGGGTGTTGAATTTTATCAAATGCTTTCTCTGCATCAATTGAGATAATCATATGGTTTTTCTTCTGCAGTCTGTTAATGTGGTGAATCACATTGATTGATTTGCGAATGTTGAACCATCCCTGCATACCAGGGATGAATCCCACTTGGTCTGGGTGGATGATTTTCCTGATGTGTTGTTGTATTCTATTGGCCAGAATTTTATTGAGGATTTTTGCGTCTATGTTCATCAGGGATATTGGTCTGTAATTTTCTTTCAGTGAGTGCTGCATCTTTCTCTGGCTTAGGGATTAAGGTGATGCTGGCTTCATAGAAAGAATTTGGGAGGATTCCCTCTTTTTCGATTGTTCTGAATAGTTTGAGAAGAAATGGGATTAGTTCTTCTTTAAATGTCTGGTAGAATTCAGCAGTGAATCCATCTGGTCCTGGGCTTTTCTTTGTTGGGAGGGCCTTTATTACTGTTTCAATTTCTGTTTCAGTTATGGGTCTATTTAGGTTTTCGATGTCTTCATGGTTCAATTTTGGTAGATTGCATGTGTCCAGGAATCTATCCATTTCTGATAGGTTTTCCTGTTTGCTGGCATACAGGTCCTTGTAGTAATTTCTGATGATTCTTTTTATTTCTGTGGTGTCTGTTGTTACATTTCCTTTTTCATCTCTGATTTTATTGATTTGGGTCTTTTCTCTTCTTTTTTTAGTTAGTTGGGCCAATGGGGTGTCAATTTTGTTTATTTTTTTCAAAAAACCAGCTTCTCGCTTGGCTGATTTTTTGTAATGTTTTTTTGGATTCAATCCTGTTAATTTCTTCTCTGGTTTTAATTATTTCTCTTCTCCTACTAGATTTGGGTTTGGTTTGCTGCAGTTTTTCTAGGTCCTTGAGGTGCGCTGAAAGCTCATTTATTTGGTACCTTTCCAATTTCTTGGTATAGGCACCTATTGCTATAAATTTGCCTCTCAATACTGCTTTTGCTGTATCCCATAAGTTTTGATATGTTGTGTTGTTGTCTTCATTTACTTCCAGAAAGTTTTTGATTTCTCTTTTGATTTCTTGAATGACCCAGTGTTCGTTCAGGAGCATGTTGTTCAGTCTCCATGTGTTTGCATACTTTCTGGGGTTTCCTGAGTTGCTAATTTCCAGCTTCATCCCGCTGTGGTCTGAGAAGCTGCATGGTATGATTCTAATTCTTTTAAATTTGCTGAGACTTGCTTTATGGCCTAGTATGTGGTCAATCCTAGAGAAGGTTCCATGCGCTGCTGAGAAGAATGTGAAGTCTGTAGATGTAGGGTTGAAAGTTCTGTAGATATCTGTTAGATCCATTTGGGCAATAGTGTCAATTAAATCTGCTGTTTCCTTGTTGATCTTCTGTCCGGATGATCTGTCTATTTCTGAGAGTGGAGTATTGAAGTCCCCCAGTACTATTGTATTGGAATCTAAATCTCCCTTTAAGTCCCTTAACATATCTTTTAAATAGACCGGTGCCCTGTAATTAGGTGCATATACATTTATAATAGTTACATCTTCCTGTTGAATTGAACCCTTAATCATTATATAGTGTCCCTCTTTGTCTCTCTTAACAGTTTTTGTATTAAAGTTTATTTTGTCTGATATTAATATGGCTACACCTGCTTTTTTTTGGTTTCTGTTGGCATGGAATATCTTTTTCCAACCTTTCACTTTCAGTCTGCATGCCTCTTTGTTAGAGAGATGTGTTTCTTGTAGGCAACAAATAGTTGGGTTGTGTTCTGTGAGCCAGTCAGCTAAACGGTGTCTTTTAACTGAAGAATTCAGACCATTAATGTTCAATGTGACTATTGATACGTAGTGACTTTGCCCTGCCATTTTCCCGGAAATATTTTCTAGTATATGCTTTGAGCTTCCCATGCTCTTTTACTGGTAGGTGTTCTTCCTTTCCCTTCTTTCATATTGATGGCCGTGTTTCTGTGTTTCTGAGTGTAGCACATCTTTAAGTATCTTTTGCAGGGCCGGACGAGTGGCCACAAAGTCTTTCAATTTCTGTTTGCTATGAAAGGTCTTTATTTCACCTTCATTCACAAATGAGAGCTTGGCAGGATATAATATTCTGGGCTGGCAATTTTTCTCTCTTAGCACCTGTGCTATGTCTCGCCATTCCCTCCTAGCTTGTAGGGTTTCTGATGAGAAGTCAGCTGTGAGTCTGATTGGAGATCCTCTGAGAGTAATCTGACGTTTCTCTCTTGCACATTTTAGGATCTTTTCTTTATGTTTCACCGTGGTAAGTTTAATTACCACGTGTCGTGGTGAGGATCTCTTTTGGTCATGTTTATTGGGGGTTCTATGAGCTTCCTGTACTAGGATATCTCTGTCCTTCTCCAAACCTGGAAAGTTCTCTGCTAGTATCTCACTAAAAAGGCCTTCCAATCCTTTCTCTCTCTCCATGCCTTCAGGAACTCCTAGAACTCGAATGTTGGTTTTTTTAATAGTATCCTGTAGATTCCCAACAATATTTTTTAGGTTTCTAATTTCCTCTTCTTTTCTTTGGTTTGACTGTATGTTTTCCTGTGCTCTATCTTCTAAGTCCGATATTCTCTCTTCTGCTTCACCCATTCTGTTTTTAAGGCTTTCTAATGTGTTTGTCATTTGATCTATTGAGCTCTTCATTTCATTTTGATTTCTCTTCACTATAACACTTTCCTGTTCTACTAGTTTCTGAGTTTCATTTTGACTCTTCCTTAAAATTTCGTTTTCACGAGAGAGATTTTCAATCTTGTCCATTAAGGATTTCTGTAGTTCAAGGATTTGCTTTTGAAAACTTCTAAATGTTCTTATCATAAATTTTTTGAAATCCGTATCTTGCATTTCTTCTATCTCATCATCTTCATACTCTTGGCTTGGGGTGTTTTGCTTATTTGGAGGCATCATAGTGTCATTGTTGATCTTGCTCCCTCTATTTCTGTGTTTGTTACTCGGCATAGTTAATTCTTCTTGCGTCACTGTGCGTTTTTTTTTTTCTTTTTTTTTTTTTTTTATACTGTGTCCGTGTTAAGTGGACTGCCTGCTGTTGGAGGAGCCTTGGAGGCTTGAGATGGGTGCGGCCTGAGAGCTCTGCCTGGTTCTTCCAGGTTAAGGGTGTGCAAAGGTGACACCCTCAGGTTATGCTTGGTAAATCTCTCTCTTTTTATTTATTTATTTATTTTATTTATTCAGGGGGTAAGTAACACCGCAGGGCAGGGCTGTGCAGAATTGATGGTATTTAGCTTCCAGTCTTTGGCTCCTCTGGACTCCCACTGGGTTGCCTAGGCTACTGAATTGTAGTGACTCAGTTCCTTAGCTCTCCCCCATTGATATGTAAATCCAGAGAGCAGGCCTGCTCTTTGTCTCTTGGGAATTTTTCTAGCCTTGCAGCCTTGTAACCTTTGCAAGGTTAGGGGGAAGAGAAACCCCGAAGCTTTTTTTTTTCCTTCTTTCCGGTAGTGAGTTTGCTGCACTTTCCGGCCCCCCTCTAGATTCTGACCCCCATTTCCCCACCAATGTCTCGGGTTATTGAGCTCACCTCCCCTTCCAGCGCCGATGTGTGGACTCGGAGCCCTGAGCGTCCCAAGTCTCCCCGCTGTTGTCTGTGTGGCATGCACTCCCCTTGGAGCACTGGGGCTTCTGCGGCTCAGTCCCGCAACTTGGCTTCCGCGCGGTGGGCGACCTTGTTCTCCCAGTAGGTCCTCCGATTCACGATTCCCGTGCAATTTTTTCCTGGTTCTTTTTTCTGCGGCTACCGTAACTCCCCTTTTATTAAACTAAATTTTCCCGGACTATCGGTGCGCGCCCTCACTATTCCGCCATCTTGGCTCCTGATTGATTAAACATTGAAACGTGGCATAAGTTGTGTCTTTCCACTGCCAGCTTTCTATTCTGTGTTCTAGGATCTACCCAAAGATGGTCCTAGGAAGATCCTGGGTCTTTTGAAGATTGTGTAAAGTGCAATCTAGAATTTATTTTCACTCCATTTTTGACTCAAAAGTATTCACTCATTTTCTTTGGTAATTCGCAAATTGATTCATTGTGTCAGTCTGGGAATTGCAGTTTCTCCAGGTATAATTTTAAAGGGATGATAAGAAGATGATATAATTTTATAAGTAATTAATATATAAAATCTATAATTGTGTAAATAGAAAAGAAGATTGATGCTCAAAATGGTGCTACTGTCTGCCTACATGGATATTTTGTTTTCCAAGCAGTTTTTGCAGTGGGATTTCCGGTGTGAATGAAATTTCAGGTGTAGGGTGTCTCCAAAGACAGCCTCTAGGCTGTGACTCTGAGCTGTGCCTTCACTCATTAAAACAGGCAAAGGAGGCTAACGTTCACCCAGCTGTTCAGTTACCATCTGATGCTCAGGGATTTGTTTTTCTTCTCCCATACAGATAAGGTGTGACAAATTTAAATTTTAGTACAAACTAATGTAAAATTGCTTTTCATTTTCTCCTGTAAAGTCCTACTTATTCATCTTTGATGACCAAGAAGGAAAAGCATCTATTTCTCTTATAATTTTTACTACAAAGCGGGGGGGGGGTGGCTCATTCTTTCCAGATGCTTCTGAGACTGCACCTGTAACCACTGTGGAACAAAAGATGCATGTGTGTTTACAGTGTTGTCAATCAACACATTTGATAAAAATGTTTCTTCAGGAACCCATCACTGAGATGAGGAGAGGCCTATTGTGATGTGAGGGGTCTTTAAAGGTTTGTGAAACTGCAAAATATGAAAAAAGTGTGTGTATCATAAAAAATCTCTGTATAAAAATAAATCTATATTTTAATTTCATTTCCATGAACTTAGTGAAGTACCCTTGTATAATAATAGTCTTAAAAATTAATTAAGTATAATGTTCGAAGTCAATAAAAATGAAAACTGACAGTTCATTTCTCAATATCCCTCAACACATCACAGAGATGCACAGTCACACAGACACTTCCATCACTGGTTCACTCCCTAGCTGGCCATGACAGCCAGTGTTGGGCTAGGCTGAAACCAGAGTCTCCCATATGGGAGCAGGGGTCCAACCACTTGGACCATCTTCTGCTGTTTCCCAAGCAATTAGCAGGGAGCTGGATCGGAAATGGAGCAGGTAGGAGAAGACCTGGTACCCATATAGCATGCCAGAGTTGAACTCCGCAGCTTTATGTACTACTCCACAGCACTGGCCCCTGCCAATTTCTTAAGTCACAAATGGATGCTTGTTTAAGATCTTAACAACGTAGTAATACTAATCATATAGGACAACTCAATTTCTATGAACCTATGAATTACTGATTACAAGACAATATGGAGAATAGGACAGCTATGAACTTGATGAAGTTTTCCGCATAAAGTGAAGGGATTGTAAAACATATATAGAAGTTGGCTCCATGTAAAAATAAAACATATACTACAGAGGTACTGTGTGGATTATTACTTCTGCACTTCATATGTAGCTTATAGAGGATGGACTTGTGGTGGCCCTAAACAGATGATGACTTTGTGTGAGTTTTGAGGTTAATCAGTGGCATAAAGATAGTTAGTATGAAACCTGGATTTAAAGTGATTCTGAAGTCCATGTCCTTCCTTTACTCCCATTGTTTCTGCCATGCCATGGGTGGTGACCTCTTCCATAATACGATGATTGAGTAACCCACAGACTTCTTAACTCTGCAGCCTCGGGGGCTGCCAGGCCACGTGGACATGGAGATTCTGCACAACTCCACAGACTTCATCCTCCTGGGTCTCATCACCCACCCCACGTGCCCTGGCCTCATCTTTGCAGTCATCTTCTCCATCTTTGTGGTGGCTGTCACAGCCAACGTGGCCATGATCCTGCTCATCCACAGGGACCCACACCTCCACACGCCCATGTACTTCTTGCTCAGCCAGCTCTCCTTTATGGATACTGTCTACATCTGTGTCACTGTCCCGAAGACACTCCAAGACCTGCTGTCCAAGGAAAAGACCATTTCCTTCCTGGGCTGTGCATTTCAGATCTTCTTCTACCTGACCCTTATTGGAGGTGAATTCTTCCTGCTGGGCTTCATGGCCTATGACAGATATGTGGCTGTGTGCAGGCCCTTGCAGTACCCTCTCCTCATGAACCGCAGGGTTTGCTTATTCATGGTGGTGAGCTCCTGGGTAGGCGGATCCTTGGATGGATTCATGCTAAGTCCTGTCACCATGAGCTTCCCCTACTGTGGGCCTCGAGAGATCAACCACTTCTTCTGTGAGATCCCAGCGGTGCTGAAGCTGTCATGCACAGACACGTCTCTCTACGAGACCCTGATGTATGCCTGCTGTGTGCTGATGCTGCTCATCCCTTTGTCTGTCATTTCTGTCTCCTACACACACATCCTCATCACGGTCCACAGGATGAACTCTGCCAAGGGCCGGCACAAAGCCTTCACAACGTGTTCCTCCCATATAATGGTGGTGATCATCTTCTATGGGGCAGCCTTCTACACCAATGTGCTGCCCCATTCCTACCACACGCCAGAGAAAGATAAGGTTGTGTCTGCATTCTACACCATCCTCACCCCCATGCTGAACCCCCTCATCTACAGCCTGAGAAACAAGGATGTGGAAGAGGCTCTTAGGAAAGCCCTGGGGAGGTGTGCTGCCTCCCGGAGAATCAGAGCAGGGGGAGTGCCCAGGAAATACTAAGAGTGGGTTATGAAGCAAGCCTGCTTGCTGCTATGGCCAATGACACAGTCATTCCAGAAAGTACTGTCTTGATTCTGAAAAGCATGCCCTGTCATTTTCACAACTCAAAATCACCCACTGAGAAAAGTCATTGCGCTGTAAGCACCAGTTAAGAAAAGTAGACAAAAGCAGCAAGCACCTCATCATGGTTAACTTGCTCAAATCCATGCTTGGTCCATCAGCACCACCAATCATCCCAGCAGGCAAGCACCCCTTCTGAGTATCATCAGCAGTCATTTTTGATATATTTTTGCGATTTATTTAGAGAGAGGAAGATATTTCATCCATTGATTCATTCCTCAAATGGTCACCATGGCCGGGGTTAGTCTGGGCCAAAGCCAAGGACCAGGAGTTTCACCCAGGTCTCCCATGTGGGTGCAGGTACCCAAGTACATGGGTCACCTTCTGTTGTTTTCCCAGGTGCATTTTATACATCACAAGTGGGTGCTTTCAGTCTGTATTGATGACCAACTTCTGCACAGAAATTACAGCAGAATTTTACATGTCCTTGATAATTTAACAGCAAATATCCAAAACAAGTGAAATGTTTTCTAATGGTAATATAATAACTTAGCACTTTCCTTAGAAAACTTTTGTGTAGTTTATATGATTGTATTTTGGGTTCTGTATTTATAGTCACATTTTAGCAATGTCATTATCTTCTGACCTAAAGACTTATACTGTGGACACTTACTCTGCCTTTATTCACATAGACTAAAATATCCCTGGAAGTTAATAGCATTTATTGATTGCTTCATTGATTGATTTTTTTAAAAAAATTGACTTTACCATTAAGTTTGCAATGTTACTACAAACCTACAAAAATACATCTATACTTGAATAAAGTGCATATACATAGAACAATGAATCAAGATATTTCATGTGCTGACTTAACTCCCTGTGGTCAAGTTTCTCAATTTCCCTATTGACAGTCTCTCCATTGTTATGCAAAGGGACAAAGATTTCCTTTCTTAATTGATTGGAGTTAGGTGTGGTGTTTTGATAGGTGTGCAACTTTGATAGGGCATTGACTAAACAAGGATCACACTGAGTCTTCTACCCATCCATTTATGTAACTGACTTCTTCCTGGGTATAGGTCCTAAAATATGAGAAATACAAAGTGACATTGATTCACCTGGAGTTGCTTTTCTCTAACAGTAAAAGACTTAGAAAACACCTTACAAGTATCTGCCTGGTTACATGGTTGACAATGACACAGCACAGGTCACTCAATCCTATGCTATTCTGTGTCAACAGAGAGACAGGGAAAGCACTTGCTCCTCTAAGTTTCCTTCAGTGTGCTAAGCACCAGGTTGGTTTTGCCTCAGAAAGTTCCTACTGGTTTGATCTTTTCCTGGCGTTAAACAGAGTATCCTGGAGGGATGGATCTCTTCACCTGTAGATGGAGGCCAGGATTACTTGTGAATGAAATCGTGAAACACTCTCACTACAGGATCCATCCTAGATCCCTGCACTGACACCATCTTCTTTCTCCTTCCTCTATCCCCACCTAGCACCATCATGGTCCTCCCTATATAAAACCAGTTCACTTCACTCCTACCCATGTCTTCATTCCCTTCTCCACAGGGGCCGACCTGCTCCCGGGCCTCTCTGGATTATTATCTAGAAAGACTTCTGTTCTTACACATCCGAGACTGATGCTTGCGAGTTTAACAGTGCATGTAACTCATACACTGGCAGCTATTTCAAAACACCGCGTGAGGAAGGTTGTTAAAATTTCCTGGAGATGTGCATTGGTGTCTGGGACACAGGAGGAGGGACTTCTGCAATGCTGCTCAGAGTCCAGTCAATGGGATCGCTTGTGGTTACATGTTTGTGCTCCCTTTGGCAGGGTCAATCATTCCCACCACTAAGAATGTGCATATTCCACCTAAATGTGATCTTTTAAAACTGTGAAATCTCACCATATACATGGTGGGTGCCTACTTTGCTCACATATAGCACTAACCCCATCCTAATAAGGAGTGACAAGGACATTTTCCCCGGGTCATCTCACCAAATTCTTGTCCAAGTTGACTTAAGGTCACCAGCGTTTCATCTTTCTAAAAACTCATACATTCCCTTGGGAAAGAGTGAGATAATTACATTTGCTTACAATTTGTTTTCAGTATTATCACATTCTACATTTGCAACTTGACATTCACATGACATGCATTGTTCTCAAGCATGAGGAAAGGAGGGAGAGAGAATATTCCCCATTTCCAAAACGTATTCAGCTGCCTTATCTGATTCTGATTCTGGTCCTCACAAAGATCTATGAAGTAGAACACACAGGAGATGAGCCCCATGGGGAAAGGAGAAACTAATGTTCAGAGCAAATTATTGCTTCATTTAAGCAAGAAAGAACCCTGCCTTCTGACTTCTGGTCTGGTGATGTGGTGCCAGACTTAGGCGCTAATTGACAGGCAATGTCTAAAGGAGAAGCTCCTGGTATAACGTGTGACTGCCAGCTTGTTAATCCTAATAATGCCCTCAAGGAGCAACGTGGGGATAAAAGCCACACCTGGTCACTGTTGGATGCCAGTGCACTGGTCTACCCAGGGCCTGAAGACCCCAGTGAGGCTGCTCCTGCAGGTGAGGGGCTTAGATGTGAAATTCACGGAACCTTTGCTTTTAAGTGTTTGTTTTATTTGTTTAAGGAAGAAGCATTTATATGTACACAGCATGAAATTAGAATGACAGGAAAGATAAAATCTACCATTAAACATTTTCTTAATTAACCAGGAAGATTTCAGGTAACTGAAAATACTTGGGCGATTATTCAGCCTGGGGAGAGAATGGAGACCTGTGTCGCCCAGAAGATGACAGTGCCTCCCCGCCAAGTGGAGTCCCTCCTCTAAAGGGAGGGACATGAAAGCAAAATGCTTCAGACACACGCAGGAGGAGGGAACACTGGAACAACAGGTAACTACTTGACATCCATGGGTTATTTAGCTAAACAACAGGGTAAGTCACAGTTAAATAAGCTGAAACAGACCCTTTCAGGCAGGTTAGTACTGGGAGCAAATCTGAAGGACAACTAAGGTCAGGTCACACATTCCCCAAACATTTGCAGGGGAGCTTCCTTCAAACTGTCAGAGACTCAGAGGTCAGGTGAAGGTGTACAGGTTCTGTTTCCATCACATCCCTCACATTAGCTGAGAACGTCCAAGTGATGAACAAATGCCTGCAACATCAGCTCTGACTATCCAATGTTGTTTCTTTTCTTCCATCAGCCCTTGAAGCTTATTTGATTTTATCAAATTTTACTCCTCACATAAGCAAAACCAAGGATCTTTCTCTTGCTCGGTGAAAGACCCAGGCACACAGAACAGTCCCTGCTGTGTCAGAGAAGTGTGCTCTCCACCAATACCACTGTAATGAACCAGTGAAGGCCATTTCATCTCAGGGGCTTCACACTCTAAAGCACAAGCCTGATTCTTCTAATCTTGTCCCTGGGCATCTCAGGTGTGAAGAATGGCAGTGGAAACAAGGTCAGTGGAATCAGGAGACTTTTGCAGACCAGGTAGAATTGTATGCTGAGGGTAAAGCTGGGAGCAAAACAACTGTCATCAAATTCTTTCCAAATTCCCCTATTGTTTTTTAAAATTTTATTAATTTATTGAGAGGTAGAGTTACAAACACAGAGAGGGAGAGACAGAGAGGTCTTCCATCTGTTGGTTCACTCCCCAAATGGCCACAATGGCTGCAGTTGGGTGGATCCAAAGCTAGCAGCAGGAGCTTCTTCTGGGTCTCCCACATGGGTGCAGGAACCCAAGCACCTCAGCCATCTTCTACTGCTTTCCCAGGCCATAGCAAAGAGCTGGATAGGAAGTGGAGCAGCCGGGAGTAGAAGTGGCTCCCATATGGTTTGCTGGCACTGCAGGTGGAGGTTTAGCCTATTGTGCCACAGCGCTGGCTCCTGTGAAGAAATCCTGCCTCTACACCATGGTCTGCACTTGGCATTTGGTGTCAGAAATAGTGGCCAGGTTCTGCAGCATCTACCCCTTTGGAACGTCAGTTCCAATCCTCTGCCTGGGACACCCCCTTGCCAGGGTGAGCAGGGTTGGCGTGCTCATATTCTACCTCCTCACGTGGCACATAAGCAAGAGGCAGCAGCACCAAGCGTTCAGCAACACACTTAGTAAGGGGAGCACTCAGTGGTGGGAGCAGTTTTTGTGATGCCACCCAGGAGGTCGAGACTGCCTTTGCTTTTCCAGGGATGCTTAGTTGGGTAACTAACCGGAGAGTCTGACCTGGCCCCAGCAGTGAACAGCCATGCTGAGAATGACTGGCCCTGTGATGGCCTCCCCAAGGGGCTGCCCTGTGACCAGCAATGCTGGTCTGCCTTCGCAGAAGTGCCTGCCTAAAAGCGACACAACTGCCCCAACAGGCCAGCTAAACACAGCATGGGAATTTGAATTCTGATGACAGAGTTGGCATTTGACATGAAGTCTGTTTTACAATACTGTTTAAAAGGAAAATGTCCAGGTAGGCATTTGACACTACTTGGGATGTTCACATCCCATGTGGAGGTGTGGAGGTTTGACTGCTGCACTGCTCCCGACTCTAGCTTCCTGCTAAGTCACACCTGGGAGGCAGTGGTGGTGGTTCAAGTGCTTGGGTCCCTGTCACTCATGTGGGAAACCCAGATGGAGTTACAGACTGCTGGTTTTGCCTGCTGCAGGTATTTAGGGAGTGAACCAGCAGATGAGTTCTCTCCTTCTCTCTGTTGGTCTATCTCCCTCTCTCTACTCTCTGTCTTTTGAATAAAAAATACAATAAGTAACCAAATGTTTTTAAAAATAAAATAGCTCTTTAATCCCCATTTGTGGGATCTGTACCCGGGAAATTCTCAGGGACAAGTATGCAAAATCTCACCATTGTTTACCACGTGGATTTAGCTCTGTAAGCATTCACAGAATTACTGCAGTAATGTCACAATTTACTGCATAAGGATTGAACCTGGGCTCGCACATTTTAAAACGGTTTCCATGTGTGTATCGTAATGGTTGTGTCCTCAGAGTCATTTATTTTGAGGGAGCTCTGCCACCCCCTCCCCCTCCCCCTCACCATGCAGGGTGCTCTGCAGTAGCATGGTACTTTCCCACAGCTGAGGGAATTTGAACGCCCACAAACTCAGTTTATAATATCGCAGTTCTGAAGGTCAGAAGCCTGGCACTGGTCACACCGGGCTGGGGTCAGGTTGCTGGGAGAATGGCACTCCTGCTTGGAGGGTGAGGACAGAATCCATCGCTTGGCCTCTTCTGGTGTCCAGCAACCACCCCAGTTCCTGGGCTCACCACACTTCCTGTCTGCAGAACCAGGGGCTGAACCACTCTGACCTCTGCTTCGATACCAGGTCTCCCTTAACTGTCCTGCAGGGCCTCCAAGTGCAGAACAGCCCAGATCAATCTCCTCATGTCAGAGTCCTTCTGTGGGGCCTGCAGCCAGAGTCCTTTGTACCACAGAAGGCAGAGCCACAGGTGCGGGGGACCAGGCAGGGAGCTCTGGGGGAGCTGCTGGTTTATTTAACACTCAGGCAAGGCTATCACAGCTTCATTGCATTTAGTGAAGTAGAAAGTTAATGGTAAGTCCTATGATATTTTTAGGAAAAATTTCCGGGTAACAAGAAGCAAATGCAGAGAACAATTAATGGGTGATGATTTCCTGTCTGTCTGTTTCACAGAGAGTAGATTCAGACTGTTCTATTAACACCTACCAGGTGGTCTCTGGATGAATCATAACACTTGAAGCTACAGTTAGCTCTTTTGTAATACATGGATGGAGCTGACTGACCGGTGTCACAGCAAGGACAGCTGCAGAAGACAGAGGACTGGTGAGTGAGTGCTGCCCTGGCAGCCAGCTATGCTGACATCCCCTAGCCTCAGCCACGTGAGCTGGTTGTGAGCCATAGGGGAGTGAGTTGTGAGCCATCAGAAGTGCATTCTTGCCCCGGGGGTGGACAGCTCTGTTAAGACTCTGGAGCCTAAAGTATGACTACTCTTTTATCAATGAACTTTTAATGAACTAAAAATGGCTTTAGGCAATGCTTCGCTTCAATTTCTCTGAGCAATGGAATGGGCCTTAAATGAGTGGTCAGGGTATCCAGACCACCTGACCTAGACCTGCTGTTGGCATGCGCTGCTGTTACTAACCCCAGGGAAAGTGCAGAGAGCAGGGGCCATCATCCTGCTAGGATCTCCTCTGCTTTGTACTGGATTCTACTGCCCACATGCCCTGTCAACAAATTCCTTTGGGAAGCAGGTGTGGCTCAGGCCTGCTGAAGAAAAACCAGCTAAATTTGAATTTCAGATAGTGAATCTTCCCAGTGTGAGTCTATCAGAAACAAGAACTACAAGACATCCTTGATGCTTCTCTGGAAGTCACATGGCTGAGCCTGCAGGACTGAGACTGTGGGGCCACAGAGAGCATGTCCTGGCCCTCAGGTCCAAGTACAAGGGTGCTGGGTGCTCACACCACCAAAGCCAACACTTGGGAGGAGAGCACTTTACTGCAGGGGTGACTCTTGTAGAATCAGTCTTTAACCCACCGACAGTAAAGATAAAAATCTGTTCTGAAACTGTGCCCTGTGGTTCTCACACCTCGCATATAGCTTGTAACCAAGTGCAGCTATGGCCTCTGGGTAAACACTGGCAGAGGGCAGCCTAGCTAACATCCTGTTCCTTACAGGACTGTTGGGGACATAGCTTCAAGCAGCCGCCACTTAATTGTGAATCCCCATCCTCTGTTTCCCAAACCCAGAGTAGCAATGGGGAGCCATGCAGGGTGTAACAGAGACTGCTTGTGAAGAATTTAATTCTGAAAGGGGATTGCCAATAAGTGAGAGAGCAAAGGCTATTTGGAGAAAGGCCCTCTAGGGCAACACCAAGCAGTCTGAGCAACAGTGAGGACCCCCAGCGCTGGTTTCCAGTAGCAAGAAAGAGCAGAGACCCTGTAAACACCCGGCCCCCACCCTCTGTTCCTCATTGCTCACTTTAGCCATTCCACCTTTCCAAGAGTCACTTACTGAGACCAACCACACACTGGGTGACTTCCTGGATGCAGGCACTACAGGAAGAGCAGGACAGGTAAGGTGAGAGCCCTCCCCAGGCGTGGCAGACAGCCACGATGTCACCCAGTCCCCATGGCCTATTCAGTAGCTGGAACAGAGACTCAAATAAACAGGGACATTCTCCTAGATGAAGAGCACAATGGCTCCTGCTGCCAATTCCCTGCTCCTGGATTGTGGCCTGGGAAATCTCATCCTAGCCAGACCCCCACCTTACCCCACCCCACCCCAAAGTGTCGTCTCCACTGCCTCTTTCCCATGTGGAGTGTGTTGGGTCTTGTTTCCCTCCAGGTCTTTGGGTCTCCCTGCTCCTGGGAGCTGCCACAGGCAATGCTGGCGAGAAACAGAACCTCGTCCTCTGACTTTGTGCTCCTGGGCCTTCTGGTGAGCAGCGAGGCCACAGGGGTGGTATTTACAGTCATCTTTGCAATCTTCGTGGTGGCTGTCATGGCAAATGTGCTCATGATAGTCCTGATCCAGGCCGACTCCCGCCTCCACACGCCCATGTACTTCCTGCTCAGCCAGCTGTCCGTCATGGACACCCTCTTCATCTGCACCACAGTACCCAAACTCCTGGTGGACATGGTTTCCAAGGAGAAGACCATTTCCTTTGTGGCCTGTGGCATTCAGATCTTCCTCTACTTGACCATGATCGGCTCAGAGTTCTTCCTCTTGGGCCTCATGGCCTACGACCGCTATGTGGCCGTGTGTAACCCCCTCAGGTACTCTGTTCTCATGAACCGCAAGGTGTGTCTTCTGCTGGCTGCTGGAGCCTGGCTGGGCGGCTCCCTGGATGGCTTTCTGCTCACCCCCATTACCATGAATGTCCCATATTGTGGCTCCCACACCATCGACCACTTCTTCTGTGAGATCCCGGCCGTTCTTAGGCTGGCCTGTGCAGACACATCCCTGTACGAAACCCTGATGTACATCTGCTGTGTTCTCATGCTGCTCATCCCCATCTCTATCATCTCCACCTCCTACTCCCTCATCCTGGTCACCGTCCACCGCATGCACTCCGCAGAGGGCCGCAAAAAGGCTTTTACCACCTGCTCTTCCCACTTGACCGTGGTCAGCATTTTCTACGGGGCTGCCTTCTACACCTACGTGCTGCCCCAGTCCTTCCACACCCCCGAACAGGACAAGGTGGTGTCGGCCTTCTACACCATTGTCACACCCATGCTGAACCCCCTCATCTACAGCCTCAGGAACAGGGATGTGATGGGGGCATTTAAAAGGATGCTGACACGTTGTTCATCTGCTCAGAAAGTAGTGACAAGTGACACCTAGGCATTCAGCAACAGCGACAGGAGGACAGGGCTTCTAAGAACCACCTCCATGTGCCCTGTTCCCTCAAAGTGTGCCTCCTGTTGGGGATTAGGATGCTTCAGTCTGTCAGGACTCCTGCTCCTGAGGGAAGTGGGGGATGTAGGGACCTTTTGGCAAAATATTATAAAAGAAATGATTATTAAGTAAGCCCAGGAATTCATTGTGTCTTTGTTTTTTTGTTTGTTTAGGGAAAGAATTCAAATATTCATAGTAACTGTTTTGTGTTGAACTTGGCCTCCTTCACAACCTATTTCCTGGTCAAACCAAACCAAAGCCCTAAAAAGCTACCTAATTTTGTGCAGCAAATTGCATGATGATTTCTAAAGCAACAATGTAAAAGAATGCCAATCTACAAAGCAGTGACAAAGATGATGAACCACACAATTCACTCATGTTTTTTATCATGAGATTGATACCACAACCTTGAGAGCTCGGATCATCCTTGCCTCTGTTGTGCTGATGTCAGAGCTCCCAAATACTTGGCCACTCTGATGAACTGAACAGAACCTGTGTTGAGGCATGAACAGCAGAGTGCCACACAGCTACTAGAGGGAGCAGACTCTGGTGTTTGCCACTGAAGAACACTGCTGTGCTTCATCCTTATGAGGGTAATAACAGCACACTGGGCTCGGTCACCTCCTTAGTCCAAAGCTGCAAATTCCCCAGTTCCGTGCATTCAACAACAATGCTTGGAGGCATCTGGGCCTTGATTCTGAGCTGCAGACACCTGGAGAGTTCTCTGTCATGGTCTGGCACGGTAAGATCTCAGTGTCCACAGTGCGTGAAACAGAGCAGGGAGAAAATGCAGATGTAGGGAGAAAACTCGTGCAGTTTCAAAGAGGAAGAACAACATGGCTGGAGCAGAACGGAGACCCAAGAACTCCTGGATTCTGTGTGTGTTGGAAACCAATGTGGAATGAAGGACAGTTCACTGGTTTGAGCAGAAAGATGGGTGAACAGAATTGTTACTTACTGACTGAGCTTAGGAAGACTTCCACAGTGGCAGTTAGGAGAAATCAAGAATTTTTGAAATGTCTCTTAGATGTCAAAGGCATACAGCAATTCAACTGGAATTCAGATTTGATTCTGAATTCAGGGCTAGTTGAGGTCACTCTACCTAAGAGAATGGATTTGAGATTTAGACCTGAGGCTCAAGTCTAAATGAGAAGTGAATGAGAGAGGCAATAAGGTCTTGTGAAGTAAGAAGAAACAACATCTGAGGCAAGGGTAAAGAAAGCATTTGAAGAAAGAGGCTAGGATCACCTGCAACAAGTGCACACTATAGCTGGAGGAAGACTGTGGGGCAACATGGAACACCCTGGGACATTCCCAGGAGCAGCTTCCTGGGGGACATCCCACCTGGACAGGACTCCAGAGCGTGGATTGGATGAGGGCAGTATAAGTAGTGTTGATATTGGGTTTCTTTTTTGTTTCTGTTTGGAAAGGAGAGGAGAGACATGGAACACATGTAGAAGGGCATGAGATACCAATGTGCTTGTTGTCTGCTGCCACAGCTGTCTATGGTTTCAAAAGAATTAGCCAGTTCAGCGAAATAAAACAGTGATGGATGAGACATGGAGCAAGCTTCAGGGGGATGTTCTCTGAGCACAGATGTCAGCACAGAGCAGAGAGGTTGACATGTGTGAATGCATGCGTGTGCACTTGTGTGCCCTTGTGTGTACGCATGCATGTATGCATGCACATATGTGTGTGCATGTGTGTGTGTGTATTCACGGTCAGGTCACTGCCTACAGCAGTAGGGAAGGCAGAGCACAGGACATGTGAGAGGGCTATCTGACAGCTTTCATCTCCTTCTCAGAGGAACTGGAGTCAAGCCCAGCTTCATGAGCAGAGAGCAGGGGCTCTTGTTCAAAGTTTCGGAGTGACTAAAGTCATCCTGCAGAGGGGGTAGGTGAGCGAGCAGGGCAGAGACAGAAGGACTGAAGGGCATCCTTAGCACCGCCCAGGATTGGGTTTATGAATTTTATGAACATGTCTGTCTGATAATTTGTGACATGTACTCAAATAAATGTATTGTTAATTTTATTTATCCCAAGTGATAAATAAATGTTTACTGTGTGCTGATTTATGTGTGGCTGGCATTTGTACATCTCCCAGTATGCATTTTATATTTCAATTAACACACTATATAAAAGGAATGAGTATTTATTACAAGGTATATGTGCTAGCTTAATAAACACTCTTGTATAGTTGCCATGTGCGAGCACATACAAGCACTTGTGTGCAGCGAGGAGAAGCAGCGAGTATTATCTGAGGTCCATTGGGTGAAATCAAGGCAGTGCATGTGCGTGAGGTGTGAGATGAGCCATAGCAGGATGGGGCCCACCCTCTCTCTCTTCCTTAATGAAAATTCCCTAATATGTACAGATACTATTTAGATCTGAATATAAATAACACTGAAAAATGTGGCTTTGTGAAATGCTTATTTGCCTATTTCTCTTCCAGCTTGCTAGAATGTACACACGATGGCAGGAGCTCAGGCCACCATCTTGCTCAAATGAAAGCGTCCTTATCCTCCCCATGGTGGAGGAGGAGGCTGGGTGATGTCTGTACCACCTCAGGGACAGTCAGAGATCAGAAGTGACCACTTAAGTCTATATACTCTGAAAAGCCATAGAAATCTAAGGGGAAAGACTACAGCGCACAGAGTGGGAAAACAGTATCTTTAATACACATTTACCTGGATATCAAAACTTAGTGTGATATTTGTGTTCTACTGAGAATAGAAAATACCCATGCATCCCCAAAGCAACTTTGTAATGATCAATCAGTTTTTATGTAATAGACATATGGTGAGGGTTTTATGAAAGTTTTCTGAACACTTGATTTCTAAGACTGTGTCAGCTTTGAAAAATTTAAATATATTTTATTATTTTTGTTTGTATATTCTTGTCAATATGGTAGAACTTATTCCTCCTGTCTAGCTTATTTTGAATGATAGTATTGGTGTGTTCAGAATTCAGGATCGAGAGTTTTATTCTCTCACTCTTTTCCTCTGACACTTCCTCTCTGACAAATTGATTATCTGGAAATACGCTGTTTCACCTAACATATTTACAGATTTTTCTAAAATAACTTGAGGTTTCTGTGTTGCTGAATCTCAGTGAGATTCTCTTGTTGCCAGAGAATGCACTCTGCATGATGTTAATCTTTTGTCTACAGTGAGGTTGGTTTTATCTGGATGGATGGCAAAATGTGTCTTCTGTTGCTGGTTGGTAAAATGTTCTGTGTGCATCTGTCTCCATCCTGAATCTGAGGGGGACAATGCCTGACTTTTCTCAGTCTCACCTGATTTTTACTCTGGAGTTTTTTGGTAATCAAAGGCTGGTGTCAATTAGCACAAACCAGCTGCATGCACCCTTCAAACTGGGCCCAGTCTAAAGAAAGCAATAATAATCAAAATTGTATCTGTTCAACCACTCTGGCCCCTATCGGCCCTTTGAGCTTATTGGTGTTGACTCAGTGTGTGGGTGGTTTTTGGTAAGTCTGAAGAGGCCAAGGCAACTTGGCTGTCTTACAAGGTCACAGCAGGAGGTCTGTCTCCTCAGGGCGTGAGTCTGACAAGATGGGTATCTGTGGTGGTTTTAGATTTATTGGTACAAAAAAGCCAGTTTCCTGGTGGTCCCGCTGGTGGCTGGCGATTGCTATATTCTTGGAAATCTGTGATAAATGACCTCTGCTCAAAATGACCTCACTGATGGTTGAGCTGTTTGATGGACTAGATCCTCCTAGACTAATTCAATCCCTTCTGATGCATCAGTTATCTGCAATAAAAGCCTAGACGGAACTCCAAACTGTAAGGTATACGGTATGCAGTTAGACCTGATTCATGGATAAGAAGGGCCTTGGAGAAGGTCTTCAGTCTCCTGCTATAATCCACTTGAGATTATGTCTTCTCATAGACGAATGACTTGTAAATACCTTAGTCTGTGTAGCCTGATGGAAAGAACATAAAGTAATTACCAAATCAGTGAGCGAATCTTAAATGAACTACTAAAACTAAATAGTAGTGAAGGGTTATGGAAAGGACATGTGTAATGAATGGGTTTGTTTGAGCTGGGTGTTAACGGTTACTAATGGAGTTAAACTAAAAGGTAAATGTTCCAATCTTCATAATCAATTGTTGTAAGTAGATGTTCCAATTCTTTGCAAAAAAAAATAGTGTTTTTTGTATTCGATTATTGTATAATTTAGCATCACTTTGAGTCTCTGTTCTATTGTATCTCAAATATAAATTAAATCTTTAAAATCAAAGAAATTGTTACATGGCTATGGAAATCAAGATTAGGGAGGGGTTACACGTAATAGGAGGTCAATGGTTTGAAGTGGATGGGAAACAGACTTTGTTATCATAAGGAAACATCATTAACTCTGTAAGGATCATTTATGAGTGGGCATTTGCAAAATTTATGAGGACAGTAAAGAATGTGTAAAATCAACAGCGGATGTAACTTAGGGTATAAAAATAAAGTCTGTTGCTCTCTCATCGGAGCCATGCCATCAGCCTTGCTGTGAGTGTGTCTCTCATTTCTCCCCACACCGACGCCTCCCACACATTCAGGAACTACTGGACCTGCCAGAGCAGGCCTCTGGCAAAAGTCCACCTGGGCGTTCCAAGTAACACAACTAACAGTTCTGGTAGTGCCTGCCAATTATTACAGAAGGATGAGGAAAGTGGAATAATCTAAAATAAATTTGAGGAACAGCTAACTGGGTATGATAAAACCAGAATGAGACTAATCATAAGGGGGTGAAAAGAAGTAAACAGGAGAAAAAAGCATCCAAGGGATCGCCAAAACTTTCCTGGAAAGAGGCATTATTAACAATTCTGGGTGGGGTTCAGAAACTGTTCTGCACCAAAATAAAATTGTGCTAGCTTTTTAAGTGTAGGAACAGGGCCCTTCTTGAGGCACTGTGAAGGATAGACATAAGTTTGAAAACAGCCCCAAAGAGCAACCTGAACTCTATTCAAATGGAGAGAACACAAATCAAATCCATGGTGGAACTCAGTGGGAGGGATGGTGACATCACTGATGCTTTACAAAAAAGTTTTAGGGACAGCATTCCAACGATATCACAGAAGGCAAATGGCTGACTCATTTTAAGGGGTGGGATGAGATGAAGTGAAGCCCTCAGTAGCACACCATGCATACCCCTTTGTGAGGAAAAAGCTAATCTCATTCTGGGCAGTACAGAGGAACTGCAATGAACAGCCAGTCCAACAGACATCTCCTTCAGTGCAGCTAACATAATCCTGTCTGTACCATGAAAGTGGAGCAAAGCTTCGGCTCAACGGGTACCCACACTTGTCTTGTTGTGTCAGATCACCTGCAAACAAAAGCTGAGCTTCCAGCAGAAATCTCATATACAAGTGGGATCAAGATGTTGAAGCAGGAGACAAAACATGGCCTTAGCAGCAAGAGCCACAAGAAAGCCATGGCTACTAAGGGGAAGTGGTCCAGGCAGAGCAAAAGAAGATAGGTCAAGAGCAAAGGTCACAGCAACAGTCTGTTGGAGACGTTGGTTGAGTTTCTGCAGGGTCAAAGAACGAAATGTCTGTTAATTGTGGGGGTGTTTTGAGACACTGAGTCAAAGATTCCGTGGAAAATCCCCAAGGAAAGCTCTCCCTGAGAGTCGTCCGGCACCGTGACAGTGCCCCTGCTCATTTCCCTCATCAAACCAGGACAAGTCTAATGGCTCTCAGTGGGACATCAGGCATCCACCTTACATTCCTACTTTGGCTCCTTCTGACTTCATTTTGTTCCCTAGTGTCTAAAAGTCTTTGAGGGACACCCACTCCTCTTTAGCTAACATCTCCCAGCACCCTTAGTTTGCCAGAGATGAACTAGGTGGAAGCCTCTTGAGTTCATCATCTCCCATCTTATTTAGACAAGGCCATAGTTGAAGTGGAAGTTCTCTACGCCCTTCAGAGTAAGGTACCTCCTTCTTTGCTGGCCCGTTCTTTCTGCTGGGATCTCACCCACCGAGATATT
This sequence comes from Oryctolagus cuniculus, assembly GCF_051225735.1. Lineage (NCBI taxonomy): Eukaryota > Metazoa > Chordata > Mammalia > Lagomorpha > Leporidae > Oryctolagus > Oryctolagus cuniculus. The sequence goes on along the minus strand of NC_142872.1, from coordinate 1,909,775 downwards.
TCATTTAAATTTTTTTTTTTTTTTTTTTTTTTTTTTTTTTTTTTTTTTTTTTTTTTTTTTTTTTTTGCCACAGGTCTTGGCTTTCCATTCCTGAGAAACTCTCATGGATTTTTAGCCAGATCTGAATGTCTTAAGGGCTGATTCTGAGGCCAGAATGCTGTTTAGGACATCTGCCATTCTATGAGTCTGCTGTATATACACTTCCCATGTTGGATAGTTCTCTCCTTTTTAATTCTATCAGTTAGTATTAGCAGACACTAGCCTTGTATATGTGATCCCTTTGACACTAATTCTATCATTATGATCAATTATGAACTGAAACTGATCATTTTGACTAGAGAGATGGCATTGGTACATGCCACCTTAATGGGATTGAATTGGAATCCCCTGGCACATTTCTAGCTCTACCATTAGCAGTAAGTCTGAGTGAGCATGTGCTGAGCTAAACATCTCCTCCTTCTCTTATTCCCACTCTTATATATATATTATATTATATTAATCACTTTTCAGTTAAATTTAAATGCCTATGGCCGGCGCCGCAGCTCAATAGGCTAATCCTCTGCCTGTGGCGCTGGCACACAGGGTTCTAGTCCCGGTCGGGGCGCCGGATTCTGTCCTGGTTGCCCCTCTTCCAGGCCAGCTCTCTGCTGTGGCCCGGAGTGCAGTGGAGGATGGCCCAGGTCCTTAGGCCCTGCACCCGCATGGGAGACCAGGAGAAGCACCTGGTTCCTGGCTTCGGATCAGCATGGTGTGCTGGCACAGCATGCCAGATGCAGTGGTCATTGGAGCATGAACCAACGGTAAAGGAAGACCTTTCTCTCTGTCTCTCTCCCTCTCACTGTCCACTCTGCCTGTCAAAAAAAATAGGCTGGTGCCATGGCTCAATAGGCTAACCCCCTGTCTGCAGCGCTGGCACACCGGGTTCTAGTCCCTGTCGGGGCACTGGATTCTGTCCTGGTTGCCCCTCTTCCAGGCCAGCTCTCTGCTGTGGCCCAGGAGTGCAGTGGAGGGTGGCCCAGGTCCTTGGGCCCTGCACCCACAGACGAGACCAGGAGAAGCACCTGGCTTCTGGCTTTGGATCAGTGTGGTGTGCAGGCCGCAGTGTGCTGGCTGCAGTGGCCATTGGAGGGTGAACCAATGGTAAAGGAAGACCATTCTCCCTGTCTCTCTCACTGTCCACTCTGACTGTCAAAAAAAAAAAAAAAAGAAAGAAAGAAAGAAAAGAAAAAAGAAAAAAAATTAAATGCCTAAGAATAATTGTGTGTTAATTGAATTGAAGAGTTCAAACAATGGTATTAAGTAGAACAAAAAAAATACTAAAAGGAATAAAATAGTAAGTTGTTCTTCAACAGTCAGGACAAGGACTGATCAAGTCATTGTTTCTCATAGTGTCAATTTCACTTCTACAGGTTTCCTTTTAGGTGCTCAGTTAGTTGCCACAGATCAGGGAGAAAACATATTTGTCCCTTTGGCGCTGGGTTAATTCATTCAGCGTGATGTTTTCCAGATTCCTCCATTTTGTTGCAAATGACCGATTTCATTTTTTTTTAACTGCTGGATAGTATTCTATAGAGTAAATATCCCAAAATTTCTTTATCCAGTCTTCTGTTGATGGGTTGATTCCAGGTCTTAGCTATTGTGAATTGAGCTGCAATAAACATTGAGATACAGACAGCTCTTTTATTTACCAGTTTAATTTCCTTTGGGCAAATTCCAAGGAGTGGGATGACTGGGTTGTATGGTAGGGTTATATTCAGGTTTCTGAGGAATCTCCAGACTGACTTCCATAGTGGCTTAACCAGTGTGCATTCCCACCAACAGTGGGTTAGTGTCCTTTTTCCCACATTCTTACCAGCATCTGTTGTTAGTTTATTTCTATATGTAAGCATTCTAACTGGGGTGAGTTGAAACCTCATTGTGGTTTTGATTGATTTACATTTCCCTGATGGCTAGTTATCCTGAACATTTTTTCATGTGTCTGTTGGACATTTGGAGTTCCTCTTTTGTAAAATGTCTACTTAGGTCCTTGGCCCATCTCTTAAGTGGGTTGTTTGTTTTGTTGTTGTGGAGTTTCTTGATCTCTTTGTAGATTCTGGTTATTAAACCTTTATCAGTTGCATAATTTGCAAATATTTTACCCATTCTGTCGGTTGCCTCTTCACTTTCCTGACTGTTTCTTTTGCAGAACAGAAACTTCTCAAATGGATGTAATCCCAATTTTTTTTCTTTTTTTTTTTAACTTTTATTTAATGAATATAAATTTCCAAAGTACGACTTATGGATTACAATGGCTTCCCCCCATACCGTCCCTCCCACCCACAACCCTCCCCTTTCCCACTCCCTCTCCCCTTCCATTCACATGATTCATTTTCGATTCTCTTAATATACAGAAGATCAGCTTAGTATACATTAAGTAAGGATTTCAATAGTTTGCTTGCACACAGAAACATAAAGTGAAGAATAATAGATGATTTTTTTTAAGTGATGATGAAATCAGATCAGACCTATTGTCATGTTTAATCCCAGTGAGAGTCAAGTTGGGAATTGATAATTTCTTCTTCTTTTTTTTTTTTTTTTTTTTTTTACAGAAGATCAGTTTAGTATACATTAAGTAAAGATTTCAACAGTTTGCACCCCCATAGAAACACAAAGTGAAATATACTGTTTGAGTACTCGTTATAGCATTAAGCCTCAATGTACAGCACATTAAGGACAGAGATCCTACATGAGGAGTAAGTGCACAGTGACTCCTGTTGTTGACTTTACTAATTGACATTCCTGGCTATGGCATCAGTAATCTCCCTATGCACCAGTCATGAGTTTCCAAGGCTATGGAAGCCCTCTGAGTTCTCCGACTCTTATCTTGTTTAGACACGGTCATAGTCAAAGTGGAGGTTCTCTCCTCCCTTCAGAGAAAGGTACCTCCTTCTTTGAAGACCTGTTCTTTCCACTGGGATCTCACTCACAGAGATCTTTTGCCAGAGTGTCTTGGCTTTCCATGCCTGAAATACTCTCACGGGCTTTTCAGCCAGATTGGAATGCCTTTAGGGCTGATTCTGAGGCCAGAGTGCTATTTAGGACATCTGCCATTCTATGAGTCTGCTGAGTATCTCACTTCCCATGTTGGATCACTCTCCCCTTTATTTATTCCATCAGTTAGTGTTAGCAGGTACTAGACTTGTTTATGTGCTTCCTTTGACTCTTAGTCCTTTCATTATGATCAATTGTGAACTGAAATTGATCACTTGGAATAGTGAGATGGCATTGGTACATGCCACCTTGATGGGATTGAATTGGAATCCCCTGGTATGTTTCTAACTCTACCATTTGGGGCAAGTCAGCTTGAGCATGTCCCAAATTATACATCTCTGCCCTCTCTTATTCCCACTCTTATGTTTAACAGGGATCACATTTCAGTTAATTTTTAACACTTAAGAATAACTGTGTATTAATTACAGAATTAAACCAGTCATATTAAGTAGAACAGACAAAAAAAATACTAAGAGGGATAATGTATTAAGTTGTTCATTAACAGGCAGGGCTATGTTGATCAAGTCACCGTTTCCCATAGTGTCCATTTCACTTCAGGGGGTTTTCTTTTTGGTGTTCAGTCAGTTGTCACCGATCAGGGAGAACATATGGTATTTGTCCCTTTGGGACTGGCTTATTTCACTCAGCATGATGTGTTCCAGATTCCTCCATTTTGTTGCAAATGACTGTGTAATCCCAATTTTTAATTCTGGCTTTGATTGCCGGTGCCTCTGGGGTATTTTCCAAGAAGTCTTTGCCTGTGCCTGTATTTTTCAGGGTTTCTCCAATCTTCTCTAGTAACTTGATTGTGTCAGGTCGTAGATTTAGATCTATAATCCATGTTGAGTGGATTTTTGTGTAAGGTATAAGGTAAGGGTCTTGCTTCATGCTTCTGCATGTGTAAATCCAGCTTTCCCAGCACCATTTGTTGAATAGACTGTCCTTGCTCCAGGAATTGGCGTTAGCTCCTTGATCAAATATAAGTTGGCTATAGATGTTTGGATTGATTTCTGGTATTTCTATTCTGTTCCATTGGTCTATCCATCTGCTTCTGTACCAGTACTATGCTGTTTTGATTATAACTGCCGTGTTGTATATGTTTAAATCTGGTATTGTGGTGCCTCTGGGTTTCTTTTTGTTGCATAAGATTATTTAGCTATTCGAGGTCTCCTGTGCCTCCATATGAATTTCAGCATCATTTTTTCCAGATCTGAGAAGAATGTCTGTGGTATTTTAATTGGTATTGCATTGAATCTATAAATTGCTTTTGGAAGAATGGGCATTTTGATGACATTGATTCTTCCAATCCATGAGCATGGAAGATTTTTTCCATTTCTTGGTATCCTCCTCCCTTTCTTTAAGATTTTGTAATTCTCATCATAGAGATCTTTGACATCCTTAGTTAAGTTTTTTTCCAAGGTATTTGATTGTTTTTGTAGCTACTGTGAATGGGATTGATTTTAGACGTTCTTTCTCAGCTGTGGCATTGTCTATATACAAAGGCTGTTGATTTTTTGTGCATTGATATTATATCCTGCTACTTTGCCAAATTCTTCTATGAGTCCAATAGTCTTAGTAGAGTTCTCTGGATCCTCTAACTAAAGAGTGATATCATCTGCAAATAGGGATAGTTTGACTTCTTCCTTCCCAATTTGTGTCCCTCTGATTTCTTTTTCTTGCCTAATGGTTCTGGCTAAAATTTCCAGTACTGTATTGAATAGCAATGGTGAGAGTGGGCATCCATGTCTGGTACTGGATCTCAGTGGAAATGCTTCCAACTTTTCTCCATTCAGTAGGATACTGGCCGTGGGTTTTTCATAAATTGCCTTGATTGTGTTGAGGAATGTTCCTTCTATACTCAATTTGCTTAGAGTTTTCATCATGAAAGGGTATTGTATTTTATCAAATGCTTTCTCTGCATCTATTGAGCTAATCATATGGTTTTTCTTCTGCAGTTTGTTAATATGGTGTGTCACATTGATTGATCTGCGAATGTTGAACCATCCCTGCATACCAAGGATAAATCCCACTAGGTCTAGGTGGATGTGTTTTTGCATTCTGTTGGCTAGAATTTTATTGAGGATTTTTGCGTCTATGTTCCTCAGGGAAATTGGTCTGTAATTCTCTTTCTCTGTTGCATCTTTTTCAGGTTAGAGATTAAGGTGATGCTGGATTCATATGAAGAATTTGGGAGGATTCCCTCTCTTTCAATTGTTCTGAATAGTTTGAGAAGAATTGGAGTTAGTTCTTCTTTAAATGTCTGCTAGAATTCAGCAGTGAATCCATCTGGTCCTGGGCTTTTCTTTGTTAGGTGGGGCTTTATTACTGATTCAAATTCTGTCTCAGTTATGGGTCTGTTTAGGTTTTCTCTATCTTCATGATTCAATTTAGGTAGGTTGTATGTGTCCAGGAATCTATCAATTTCTGCTAGATTTCCCTGTTTGCTGGCATACAACTCTTTTCAGTAATTTCTGATGACTCTTTTTATTTCTGTGGTGTCTGTTGTTACTTTCCCTTTTTCGTTGTCTGATTTTACAGAATTGGGTCTTTTCTCTCCTTTTTTTAGTTAGTTGGGCCAATGTTGTTTAATTTTTTTTTTTCAAAAAAAAACAGCTCTGTAGAAGGCTTTCCTTCTTCTTCTTCAGGTTAACACACACACACACACACACACACACACAATGTAGCTTTCTCTTCCCTTCTCCAGGGAATAGGGTCATCTGAGCCCTTTTCTATATTTTGCCCACATGCCAAGTATCTCATTATTCAGCTATATCCATGAGGTTCAGTAAACCTCAGCAGAAACTTCTAACTCAATTTTTGTTTAAAATTGCTTTAACATCAGCATCCCATTTGCAAAAACTCATTTGAATTCAGGCAGAGCTGTGATTCTATAACTTTGCAACAAAGGAATCAACACAAAAGCACATGAAGCAGGTCGGTTTTGTACACTTATTTCATATTTAATGACTTTTATGCAGATAGAAAAACAGAATTGACCAAGTACTGAACATAGCAATAATCACTTTGAGAATAAATTAAATTTGAATTAAAGTGAGATCTCTTTCCATTGGAGGAAGACACTTCTGCATCCCTCTGAATGGTGGACAGCACAAGAAACCAGATAGAATCCCCATGTGTCACCCTAGTTTTTATACTCATAGACTAGTCAAAAAGAAAGGTTGAATATGAGAAAACCACCTCGGAAACTCTACACACTAATTCCTCCCTTCAAGCTTACGTAGAAGATGTCACAAAGGACAGTTCTCTGCTTTTTTCACTTTAATATTCAAATATTAACTTATGTCCTCTTCTAATTTTTCAATATTCACTTACTGAGGCTGCATTACTTAAGAAATAATAAATCATGTTCATCAAAAGTTAACTTTGCAACTAACATCATTCTATGGCTAGAAATACTTTAAATAGTGATGATTTGCCAAACATGGTATTATATTTTTTGTTTTTTTTTTTTTTCAAGAATGAATGAATGATATAAAATCATAGCAAATAATGCCATAAATTTTCATCTTAACTTAACTCATTCTTTACTTAGAGTTTTTTTTTTTTTTTTTTTTTTTGGAGAGATAGTCGTATGGAGAGTGTGAGAATGTTCTTTCTGGTCCAAAAGCTCAGGGATCTACTCATGATCTACTTATGCAGATCCAGTTTCTCAGCATCCTTTGAAGAGCATCCTTCACCTCTTTGTTCCTCAGGGTATAGATGAGAGGGTTCAGCATGGGTGTGACCACAGTGTAGAAGAAGGTGAAGAACTTGCCATGTTTGGAAGAGAAGTTGGACTTAGGGTCTGTGTACACCATTGCCACTGTCCCATAAAACATGAAGACCACAAGGAGGTGGGAGGAGCAGGTAGCAATGACTTTCTGCCTCCCTGCCTCTGACTTCATTTTCCCCACTGCTTGAGCTATATGGCCATAAGTAGTCAGGATCATCCCCACAGGCACCATGGTGAAGATGACAACAGAGATGGTCATTTGCCACTCGTTGATGGAAGTGTCACCACAGGCCAGGCTTATGAGAGCAGGAACCTGACACAGAAAGTCATCCAGGTGGTGGTGAGTGCAGAAGGGCAGCTGGAAGGTGATAGGAGATTGGACTAAAGACTCTGTCAGGCAAGACAGCCAGGCCATGAAAAGCAGCTTCCAACAGAGTGGACAGTGCATGATGGTGGTGTAACGGCAGACGCTGACACACAGCAATGTAGCAGTCAAAGGCCATGACCACCAGAAGGATGCCTTCTGTGGCACCAACACAGAGGAACACACAGAACTGAATGACACAGCCTGCATAGGTGATGCTCTTGTCTGGCCCCCATAGGTTTGACAGCATCTGGGGAACACAGGCTGTGGCCAAGCAGAGATCCAAGAAGGAAAGATTGCTAAGAAAGAAGTACATGGGGATGTAGAGACGAGGGTCCATGCGTGAGAGCAAGATGATGGTTGAGTTGCTGAGAACGGTCACAGGATACAGGATGATCACAACCCAGAAGAGAATCAACTCTACCTGGGGCCATCCAGAGAATCCAAGAAGGATGAAACCCACCGGGAAGCTCTTGTTTGTCATTCCCGATGTTTTTGCACTGGGTGGTAGGGAGGGGTGATGAGAAATATTTTATAAACAGACTGTAGAATTCCACTACATTTATCCAGAGACTGCCACATATTAATAGAATTCCAGGGTCTTTTCTTCCTAGGCCACAATAAGCTACAAACCTGCATCTGTACAGTGCATTCTTAGGACCAGAAGGGATATTTTAAGGTGCTACTCCTTGTAACTACTCTCCAAATTTTGTAATCACAACACTCTCTGGGGACCTGCACATAAGCACATCCCCCTCGCCAGAGTATCCTTCAGCTGTGTAGGGACTGGCTCAAGGAAACATTTGGAGTGACATACTGAACACAGCAAGCATCTCTCTTTTCTCTCCATGGGTAGCCTAAGTAGCAGAGTAATATTCTGCATTGTCTGGGGATATTACCAGGAACACATGAAATGGCAATGGTCCCAGAAACAAGCCCTTGTATCCTCCAAGCAGACTCAAAGCTGCGAGATCCTGGCCCCAGCATGGTTCTGACACCTTAGCAAGTACCTTGGTAGAGGAGACATACAGTTGGCAAGGACAAATTCCTGGCTCTTCCACTCTCAGTAAACTGACTTATTTACTTTATATAAACAACTTAAAAATGCTAGAATACTGTTTTCATCTGCAAATGATTATACTAATCCCCACCTCAGAAAATTCAGGTTCAAATCTGAAGGATCCTGTTGTAATGATGCCTGCTGCGGTTGGCCCAGAGCACCCAGCATGTCGGCACTGGCGAGGAGACAGCATTGTAATTGCTCTTTAATTCCAGCCACAAAAATGTCTGTATTGTCATCTACAGCAATCACTCAGGCATAATAGATTATTTCCAGCCACAATCATAAGTTAAAAGCATAAATAAATCAAATTAAGAAAGTTATGAAATGTGTGATGATTCTGCAGCCTTGCTTCATAGAGAGGGGAGATCCCTAAAGTATCTGACTGAATCAGATCAAGATTGGGCATCCGCAGCTCTCTGCTATAGCCCGGGAGTGCAGTGGAGGATGGCCCAAGTCCTTGGGCCCTGCACCCACATGGGAGACCAGGAAAAGCACCAGGCTCCTGGCTTCGGATCAGCGCAATGCGCCGGCCGCAGCAGCCATTGGAGGGTGAGCCAACGGCAAAAGGAAGACCTTTCTCTCTGTCTCTCTCTCTCACTGTCCACTCTGTCAAAAATAAAAAATAAAATAAAATAAAAAAAAGATTGGGCATCCGATTCTGGGGAAACTTACCTTGAAGGCCAATTTCCTGTCTTATAGAAGCTGTGCAATGTTTCAGAGGACAACAGGCACCTTAGTTACAGGGACGCGCTCTGCAGTGTTAGGTGATGAAAACCAAGATGCTGAGTGTGAAAAGTGGGTTTTGAAGGTACACCAGCAGTGCAAGAACTCTGAGCTGCCCTGTTAGGGGCTGTGACTTTCTGACTTGAGGGCTGAGGACAGCTACTCTGGAGAAAAGAGGTAAAATCCCTGCCTTCCCAGAGCCCTGAGGCCCATCTGAGACAGAGAGCTGCTCAGGAAACCAACAAGTAAATCATAAGGATTCAGGTCCTTCACCAGCGGGTTCTATAAACATGCAAAGGAACAAACCAAAACACGGGGTATGAACATCAGGAGTCAGAGGAGGATGGAGAACCAGAAGCGGTTCCCTCCTGCAGGGGAAATGCGGAGAACACCAAGTCGTGCCCAGGGAGGTGGGCCCACCCACTTTGCCCCAAGTCCCCCCATAACCCACTTGGTCTCCCCCATGCCAGCCACCCGGATTGACTTCAGGAAGCACACCTGACTCAGAGAGCGAGGTGCCTGACCCTGGCTCCACATCAACTTCTTCCTCTGCTTTCTGTCTTCGAAATGGTATCCGGAGTTCTCTGTTTCCCTTATGTAGGGAAGAAAGAAATTCTGTTCTGTGGCATCATGTGTCATTCGTGACTAAAACAACATTGAATTATGTTCTGTAAAGTGTAACTTTTATTCCTTAAGTATGTTTTGTTAGCACTTTAAACAAAGACATAGATGAAACTAAAATAAGAAATAAAGAGTTCTCTAGCCTCAATGTCAAATACAATATTTATTATAAAATCTTGTTTTTAGTATAATTTTTGAATTGACAAATAACTGTTGCATACATTTACAGAGTACCACAGCAGGTTTCCGTGCTTACTCAGCAGAGTGAACAAACTGGGCCAATTAACATATCCATCCTTTCAAATATCTGTCATTTTTATATGGTAGGAGCATTACATTTTAATTAATAATGCAGGCAGAAGCACAGATATATATACATATAAGAACAGAATCATGCTGTGTATCACTCAATGTCTGTGGAAATACTATAAATATGTCTTTTTTATTCATACTTTTTATTAGTATATCTTAGGAACAGAATTTATGTGACAGTGTTGCTCTCACAGTAAATGAAGATTTCTTCAAAATTTTTGTTAATCTAAAATGACGTAGTGCATTCCTTTATCCTCTCTTGGTTATGTTTCAGAACTGGTATCCCTTTCATTTTTGTCTACACAGTTTTCTACCCAGCACGGATCACACCACACACACCGCGGGGAGAGCACCTGTTCTTCCCTTACTGGCTGTAGGGAAGCCTCACACCTTCCCCTGTTCAACTCAGCAAACGCAAGGGGGGACACTCCAGTGTGTTTACCATGAATACCAAGAATACATTTTTTTCTGTATTTCCAAGCCATGTGCAGAACCTTCTTTAATAAATGTTTGTTGTGTCATTTTAAATTTATCTGCCTACCCTCTTCGGGTGATGTGGTTGTTAAACACTACTGATGTGCAGCCTTCAGTTTGTCAGAAAATGCAGGTAAACTCCCCATATTAAATGTGCTGAGATGGTTCATCTCTTTACTATCCTCAGAGGCCTTTTCCTTTACCAAGTTCTGAGATGATAAAGAATGGATTTTCTTTATTGCCTTTCTGTGTAGCTTAAGCAACTCTTCACCATGCATGTGTGTAGCAGTTATAAAGTTTCATTTTCTACATCTCGCCCTCAGTGAATTTGATATTTCAATGTGAAATTCAGGTCTCAAAGTTATTCCTAATTTTTTTTTGACAGGCAGAGTGGACAGTGAGAGAGAGACAGAGAGAAAGGTCTTCCTTTACCGTTGGTTCACCCTCCAATGGCCGCTGCAGCCAGCACACTGTGACTGGCACACTGCACTGATCTGAAGCCAGGAGTAAGGTGTTTCTCCTGGTCTCCCATGTGGGTGCAGGGCCCAAGGACCTGGGCCATTCTCCACTGCTTTCCTGGGCCACAGCAGAGAGCTGGCCTGGAAGAGGGGCAACCGGGACAGAATCCGGTGCCCCGACAGGGTTAGAACACCGTGTGCCGGCGCCACAGGCAGATGATTAGCCTATTGTGCCACAGCGCCGGCTCCTAATTTAATTATACATTTTCCAAAAAACAGATTTAAGTGAATATAGAGGAGTGGGTGTTGAACCTAGCAGCTAAAACTCCTATGTCCTGCATTAGAGTACCTGGGTTTCATTCCCAGTTCTAGGCAAACACAGATCCTGGGAAGAGGTAGTGATAACCCAAGTAATTCAGATTTCCACTCCCAGCTTTGTCTCCAGCCCAAGCCCCAGCTATTGTGGGCATTTCAGGCATGAACGAGCAACTGGGAGTTCTTACTCTGACTATCTTTAGGTAGGAAGTCAGAAATTGAGCCTATGTGTGTATGAGAAAGGCCTGAAGACCTGCACCCACTGCGGAAGCTCCAGAAGCCCAGCATCTTACACTTCAAAGTCCCCCCAGGATCCTGATGACCTTCCAGGGGTCCTGCCCCTTCACCCTGGCCTGATAAACACCCTTCCTCTAAGAAGGGGCGAGGCCAGCCAGGCTTCCCCTGTCTGATAACTTCAGTGGGAAGAACTCAGAACGGAATTTTTTGTATTTACACCCAACAAGTCCTTGGTTCTGGGAGAAGAAGGAGAGGGGGAGATAAAAGGTGGGAAGGCAAGACCCATCCCCTTAAAAGCCCCAGCCTAAATGTGAACTGAGAACTCTCTCTCAGGTTCTGTCTGGAGAGGTGCCTATCGGTTCTTACAGATGTCTCTACCCTAATAAACCTTGCTATGTTGCTTTCCATTGCTCTCTGTCTCACGCCTGAATTCTGTCTTGTGCAAAGACAAGGACCCTTTGCTTCTCTGGTAATATATCCATCAATCTATATCTATCTATCCATCTATCTATATTTCTGGGTTTCAAATAAATATACTTTTAATAAAATACATTTCCACAGTATATTATTGGAAACCATGATCAGTTTGCTTTTATTTTCTACTAAAAGCCTTGAGGGACGACACATTCCAATCTTGTCTTTATGGCTCCAAATGAGGAATATGTTAAAGGGAAACTCACTCTCTCTTTCTCTCTCTGCCAATTATCCTCCTCAGATTGTGATAATAAAAATGATCCATAATTTAATTAAGTGGTACTTTGTAAGGGAGGTGCAGATTTTAGTTATTAATAGGCCTTAGTTTCATTAAAGATGATCCTGTTGCTCGTCAGCATTCGTAAAATACCAAATGTTTGGAATAATTAACCACTATTGTTCACTTAAAAATAACAGTGAAGCAATCCACTGACTCTTCTCTCCTTTCAATATGAGGTATTTGAAAAGTCTGTGTGTATGTGAGAAACGCAACTGCACATGGTACAGCAATGCAGTATATAAAAGGCTGCAGGTTTGTATGTGCCTCTGTGTGCATCTGAGTATGCACACTCCCCAGTAATTTCACAGCCCAGAATCTGTGAGGCCAAATGGTGGACAACAATCATTTGAGATGTGCACCAGTCCCCTGGAATCCACAAATCTGGTGTCCAGAGCATCTACATGTCCTGAAGTTACACCCATCTAATCCTCCCCTTACTCACCCCTTCAATCTCGGAATGAGAGCAGCTCACCTGGGCTGGACAGGAGGTTGTGGGTGAGTCAGAGAGAGCGTCACACTGCCCAGCAGTCCCAGCAGATGTTCTCCCATCTCGGACTTCGAGATGGCTCCCCAGTTAAACACAAGGCACTGAGCGCCAGACATTAGGAGTGGGGAGAGAAGCTGAACCTCTTTTTATTTCCATTGTGGCAAAGAGCACAGGAGCCTAGAGGAAACCCTGGCTTCCCAGGGGTCCCCTGGGGCTTCTGTCCTTGCAGGAAATTCACTCTCAGTCCCAGAATATTGTAAATACACTGAGGATGAAAATATCCTTCCCTTATCTTTAATAAGTTAAAAAAGCTACCTTTATATCTGCTCTAAGTGGATTCCCCATTAATTTAATAAACAATTGACTTATTATGTTTTGACAGTTGCTGGCTTGTTCATTTCCTCCATAAACACTCAGTGATGTCTGTGATGTGCCCATGTTTGAGCTACACTGGAGATTCCTTAAGGACGGGAAAAGTCAGAGAAAAACAATGATGCTGGTTTTCATCCACCTCACATAAACTGCATGTGCTATGATACAGCTAAAAATAACCAAAGGACATAAAATAAGCTATTTAATGAAAACATCACCTCATATGCCATTTTTGAGTTGAAAACATTTGAACTCTTTTAAGAACTCTGGAATGTAAGATGCATGATTGTTAACGGTCACCAATCTCACAATAACCTCTAACGCTCGGTCTGATTAATTTGTCCCCTTATACCATCCACTCCCTTAACCCAGAATCCTATATACTATTCTATTTCTTTATGTTTCTGGATACCACACATAATTGAAATCATTCAGTGTTTGTCCTTCTGTGCCAGGCTTATTTCACTGAGTAAAAGATCCTCCAGGTTATGTTGGAAATGACAGATTTTTTTTTTATTGTAAAGGATGAATAACATTCCATTGTCTATATGAGGATACTTCACAAAGTTAGTGGAAAAGTGAGCTAAAAATTGCTTATTATTTTTTTTGACAGGCAGAGTGGACAGTGAGAAAGAGACAGAGAGAAAGGTCTTCCTTTTCCGTTGGATCACCACCCAATGGCTACTGTGGCCGGCGCGCTGCAGCCGGCACACTGCACTGATCCAAAGCTAGGAACCAGGTGCTTCTCCTGGTCTCCCATGCAGGTGCAGGGCCCAAGCACTTGGGCCATCCTCCACTGCACTCCTGGGCCATAGCAGAGAGCTGGCCTGGAAGAGGGGCAACCAGGACAGAATCCAGCACCCCGACTGGGACTAGAACCCGGTGTGCCAGCGCTGCAGGCGGAGGATTAGCCTATTGAGCCACGGTGCCAGCCAAAAGATGCTTTTTTGGTACCAAAAAAAACCTAAACCTAAGTATATGAAAAATTTTCAGATGTTCAAGGAAAATGCAAATTATGAAAAAATGATACACAGATTACAAAGCTTTTTTTCCACCAACATATACATCTTTCAATTTCATTTTCCATGAACTTTGAACGACCCTCATCTATGTTGCCTTTCTTTGTCCGTTCATCTGATGGAAATCAGAAATGAGCTTATGTGTGTGTGACAAAGGCCTAAGGAACTGACATCTACAGTGGTCCAGTATCCTCATCTCAAAGTCACCCCGATAACCTTCCAGGTGCAGCCTAGTATCTGCACTTCAAAAGTCCTGCCCAGATCCTGATGACCTTCCAGGGGTCCTGCCCCTTCACCCTGGCCTGATAAACATCCTTCCTCTAAGAAGGGGCGAGGCCAGCCAGGCTTCCCCTGTCTGATAACTTCAGTGGGAAGAACTCAGAAAGGAATTTTTCATATTTACACCCAACAAGTCCTTGGGTCCGGGAGTAAAAGAAGGAGATGGGGAAGGAAGGCAAGACCCACCCCCTTAAAAACCCCAGCCTAAATGTGAACTGAGCACTCTCTCTCAGGGTCTGTCTGGAGAGGTGCCCATCCAGGCACCTCTTACAGATATCTTACCTCCAGGACAACTTACAGATGTCCCTACCCTAATAAACCTTGCTATTTTGCTTTCCACTACTCTCTGTCTCACAGCTGAATTCTTTTTTGTGCGAAGACAAGGACCCTTTGCTTCTCCGGCAACAAAATTAGACAATTCCCAAATACTACAAGCTTCAAAATTCCATGTGATTCAACAAAGAAATCTGATGAGATCATACATTATATCTATATCTATATCTGTCTATTTATAGACATGAAAATGAAGACAAAACTCATCAGAGTTGTAGTGTGGCACAGGTGAAACTAAGAGGAAAGTTTACAACATTGAACACACATACTAGAAAATTACTAAGATCTAAAATCAATAGTGTACATTTCAACATTAGGAAATGAGAGAAAGGAGAGTCAATTGAATTCCAAGTAAGCAGAAGAAAAGACATAATAAAAACCCATTGAACTTGAAAATTGAAAAACAGAACGAAAAATCAATGTAACAAAAATCTGTCTTTGAAAAGATAATAAAATTGATTAAGCCTCTATTCAGTCAAATGAAGAGAAATCTTTCTTTGATGAAAATTTCTGCCTCTCTCTCTCTCTCTGTGCTGCCCCATACTTTCAGCTCAATTATCACATCCAATTACCACTTGACAAGGTGAAGGTCTGCCTCCCTCTGAGGCCAATGCCCCAGGCTTCTCTCTGGGGTGATCCACTCCAGACTCTGGGGACCCACTCCCTGGGAAGCTCACAGAGAAGATTCTCTCCTTGACGTAGTGTGCAACAGGTAGCTTCCACCTCTGAGCTTGCTTATTAAACGCAGTCGTTTCGTCTCATGGTGAACGGAGGAAGATACCAGAATCACCCCTTTGACCCCACCACTGCAGAAAGTACTCATACGTCAAGAGCCGCATGTTCTTTCAGAAAGGTATTTCTGTTCTTCTGTTTCTCAGAGTTTCATGCAGTAGGGGAACTGCATGTAACTGCACAAGGCTTGTGCAAGTGATCATTTCAAACTTCTAGCAATGAAAACATCATGCCTGATGTTTGATTAGAGCAATTTGATTGTTCTCTTAGTCATGTTCCACACTTGTTCAATGAAGCAAGCAACAGAATAGTGTGGTACATTCAGTTCACTTTGATTTTTATCATTGTAATCAGTGTTGGGGGCTCTATGGCCAGCTTGGGACTGTTCAGCACACAGCTTGTGGGGCAGGCCCATGCCCACAGCCCTTGAAACTGGCAGTGATGGGTGATTCTTGAGGATCAGAACAACAGTGACACGAGTGTGCAAGGAGGCTCAAGTGCAGTTGACATAAATGCCCTCAGTGCTGGCATGGCAGCAGAGGTCATCCGGTCAGTGCCTTTTACTTTTGGGGGCCACTGAAAGTGAAATTTATTTGTAGCATCCCCATTTAAATCAGCTCCCTGTAAGCTAACACAGCTAGAATGCAGGTCTCCATCAGTCCCAGCATTCGTCAGATGCTGGTGTGCTCCACCAGCTGCGTGGTCTTGATTTACAGCTCTTGGAGTGAAAGAGCCCATAGGGCAGGTGAACGTGGAGTCTGGATATTCTTAGGTAGTCAAATTGTAGACAGTGGAGCCAGGGGAGGGAAATGACCCCAGGTGAGTCGAAGAGTCCAGGGCTGCTGTTGAGGCTGCTTTTCAGCCCGAGTCTGTGCTGGGGTCCCTTTCAGAGAGGAAGTAAGGACTTGGGAGCAGGTTAGAACAGGGGGCTCCCTGTCAGTGCATCTGTGTTACCTGCATGTTGAAGCAGGTGTAGAGCTGAGCCGGGTGCCCTCCCCATCCCCCAGCCCACACCATGCATGTCTTCACGTGTGCATTCCCGGCTTCCTCTACCCTGACACTGTTTGCAGCAGAGTGACTGAGGTACATTTATCCCAACTAAGTGGACGTGATTATATATGCTACCACTCATTTTTGCTCCTGACATGAAAAGAATTCCACAGTCACTTATTTGTTCCTCAAAGAGACTGGGATGCAGGAAATGTTGATAAATGTGTAATTCCATGCACTTTGCAGTTAGAAGTAATACAAAGTTTACATTAAATCTGACAGTGATGTATGTATGTATGTGTGCTGAAAGGTACTATGCCTTTTTAATATATGGTTGACTATCAAGTATTTGTTAATGAATATTATCAATGATTTTTCCCAGTATTTTCCATAGATGTGTTGTATGAATGTATACTATATATAAAATATTTCTACTTGTTTCTCTAAAAACCAATCCTGCATATTCTCAATTCTAAACAGCATACACTTCCAAGAAGTTATTGATTGCATGATAATTTCAATAAATAACAGTAACTATATAGAAACTACATAAAATTATGGGGTAGTTTTCCCTTCTGGAAGCAGGAGGTGATGGAGTTGAAGCAGTGGCATGATTTCCATTCTCTAGGTGACTAAGCATGAGAACTGCCCCAAGCTAACCAGGGTGTGGGGCCCTGTTGCTGACTGAGTCTGGAAGCTGTGTGACCACCTACCCTGATGTTGGTGAGGGAGGGGGGGCTAGGGCTACAAGTCTGGATTGTTTGGTTAGGACTCTGAGGACAAACCAAAACCAAATTAGTAACAACGTGCATAGTACTACTTGTTTCACTAAATTCTATTAATAAGTAAATGGCAGGACAAAAATGCTGTTTTTACTATTACACATTGTCAAACAATACACTGGGTAGAAAAACATGAAGAAAGTAGTAAGAATGATGAAGCAAATCTTGCATCAACAACCTCTGTCATGCTTAATCATGTTTTCTGAATTTATCATTTTAATTGGTGAGGTGTTACATAGATTCATGAAGCCAAAAAAAGTCTTATTTATTTTCACTAAATTTTATAAGTGAGTTAAAATGACATCCGGTTTATGACACACAACAGTATTCCAACTGCTTCTTGATACTAATATGCATAATATTAAAATGTGAAATGCCACAAATGTGGGATGAGTAAAAATTATTGTTAATTAATTAACCATTTATTCATCTTTTTGTGCTTGATTTAATATTGTAAATGTTGAGATATTACAGAATAGTTAATGTTCAGTTTTCCACCTGTTTCTCATGGTTTCCCTCCTCTGTCCCGCGTTCACTAATTGGGACCATGCATTCCCTATACCATCTCTTATCTGTGTGCATCCATAACTAATATCTCGTGTTCTGAATGTTGAAACTCACATGACGGAGAACATGCTGTATGGAATTTTCTGTACTGGTGTATGTGGTGCTGCCACACTCAGCATGGCTGCTGTACAGGGACCTGTTCTTATATAAAACAGGGCTTTGGATCCCTTCTCCTCATGAGGGCAGCACACAGCCCTCAATTTGGTAACCTTTACACTTGAGTATATATTTATTAAAGGAGCCACAAAACGTGTATAATGAAAAATTTTCTTACATCAAAACAAATTCTCCCTTAAAAAATTATTTCTTTCTGGGGCTGGGGCTGTGGCACAGTAGTTTAATCCTCTGCCTATGGTGCCGGCATCCCATGTGGGTGCTGGTTCTAGTCCTGGCTGCTCTTCTTCCCATCCATCTCTCTGCTATGGCCTGGAAAGGCAGTGGAAGTCCTTGGGCCCCTGCACCCATGTGGAAGACCAGGAATAAGTACCTGGCTCCTGGCTTCAGATTGGTGCAGCTCCAACCATTGTGGCCATTTAGGGAGTGAACCAACAAAAGGAAGACCTTTCTCTGCCTCGCCCTCTCACTGTCTGTAACTCTACTTCGCAAAAAATAAAATCTTAAAAAAGTTATTTCTTTCTTTCATATCAGAAGATTGCAGGTTTGTGTCCTGCCGCGGTTGCCACCAAAAAAAATTATTTCTTTTTTTGAATCATTAAAATGAGAGAGAGAGAGAGAGCAAGTGCTTCTCTCTGCTGACTCACTAAACAAATGACCACCAGGGCCTGAACTGGTCCAGGTGCAATGCTAGAGCTGGGAACTCAATCTGGGTTTCCCAAGGGGTATCAGGAACCCAATAGCCTGAGCTAACACTGCCACCTTCCAAGGCCTGCATTTCCAGGAAGGTGGAGCCAGGAGTGGGAACCAGGAATTGAACCCAGGTTCTCTGATGTGGAACACAGGTGTCTTTACACTAAGGTAAAGTCATACTTTTTAAATTAGGTTTTCCATAAACTTTTTTATTATATAAAACAGTGAGTACAAAACAGCATGCTTTAAAGTTTTGATTTTGATTTCCCTACCTACTAAGGTTGGACATACATTTTAATTGGTTATTGATCTGCTATCTGCTGGTTCACTCCCCAAATACCTGACACGGCCCAAAATGAAGCAAGTTGAAGCCAGGAGCCCAGGTCTCAATCAGGGGACCCATGTACTTGAGCCATCACATGTTACCCCCCAGGGTGCACACTGCAGGAAGGTGGAATTGGCAGATGAGCTGAGACTCAAACCCAGACACTCTAATATGGGATGGAGGTGCCCCAAGTAGTTCCTTGACTGCTGCAACTGACCTTTGCCCCAAGTTCATTGTTTCTGCTATGCCTCTGTTTCTCCTGCTGAATGAGAATAATAATCTCAATTCCTTGTGCCATTGTGAATATTACTTGAGTTTAATGTATGCACAGTACAGATAGTAGCATCTGGCATGGAGAAGGTTCTACACAAGAGTTATGGCATCATAACTATTACTATTGTTGTGTCTAGTGCATGGACACAAAATCCATTTGACTCTCTCCAAAACAGAACTATTAGCAATATGGCTTAAGGTCACATTTGGTATTCTTTCCTTGCCTTGAATCATAAATCTCATTGCAAAGCGACATGCTGCTGAGGTTATTCAACAAACACCTAGAGCTCACCGACTGCCCAGGATGTGTAGTTACAGCTACAACTACACCTTTTGCACTAAAACATCACTCAGAAACTTGTACAAAAGGCAGATTATTGAGTATCTCCCACAAATTCTTATTTGGTTTATTGGCAATGGAACCCGAGAACCTACTTTTTTTTATACAAACATCCTAGTTGATTGGATGGAGGAATTTCTTAGCTTGTGTTTGAAAAGCACTGCATAGCAGATCACTGACACTAAATGACAGCTTTTAAAGATTAGTTACTCGATTCTTAGTCTTTAGCTCTCTAAACCTTACAAAGCTTATAAAACAATCTGCCAACATCCCACTTGCTTTAGGAGTATGGAAGATGCCCAACAGATTTGATTTGTTGACTTGGTTTTTCTTTGTCTCATTTAAAATGGTCATGCTTTCTTCTCAACAATCAGAACACGGGTCCCCCTGCCAGATGGACAATCTCACGGATGTGGCAGAATTCCTGCTCATGGGCTTTTCTGAAGTCTGGGCCCTACAGATTCTGCACGCGGGGCTGTTTCTGCTGCTTTATCTGGCAGCACTGGTGGGGAACCTACTCATTGTGACAGTCATCACGCTGGATCACTATCTGCACACGCCCATGTACTTCTTCCTGAAGAACCTCTCCTTTCTGGATTTGTGCTACATCTCAGTCACCGTGCCCAAGTCTGTCCACAGCTCCCTGACGCATAGCAGCTCCATCTCTTATCTTGGCTGCATGGCTCAAGTCTATTTTTTCTTTGCCTTTGCCTCTGCTGAGCTGGCCTTTCTCACTGTCATGTCCTATGACCGCTACCTTGCCATTTGCCGCCCCCTCCAGTATGGAGCTGTGATGACGGCAGGGAAATGCTGCCAGATGGCAGCGACTGCCTGGCTCAGCTGCTTTTCCTATGCAGCAGTGCACACTGGAAACATGTTTCAGAAGCCTATTTCCAGATCCAACAGCATCCACCAGTTCTTCTGTGACATCCCCCACGTGCTGGCCCTGGTGTCCTGTGAGGTTTTCTTTGCAGAGTTTGTTGCACTAGCTCTCAGCTCGTGCTTGGTGATGGGCTGCTTTGGTCTCATGATCACCTCTTACTTCCACATCTTCTCCACGGTGCTCAGAATCCCTTCAGGAGAGGGTCGAGCAAAAGCCTTCTCCACTTGCTCCCCACAGCTGGCTGTCACCGTGCTCTTCCTCAGCACCGGGCTCTTTGCTGCCTTAGGGCCAGTTGCCAAATCTTCATCCTTTCAAGACCTGGGAATTGCTCTGGCATACACAGTTCTGCCTCCTGTTCTGAATCCCATCATATACAGTTTCAGAAATAAGGAGATAAAAACAGCACTGTGGCGGCAATTTTGGAAGATACACCCTCTGCCATAGTAGGACTTCTGGTCTTTGCTGTAGAAGGTTTATGATAAAAGACGTAACGAGCCTAAATACATGATGACAAATGATGAAAAAGCTGCTGATTCCAATTTGGAAAATTGCTAAATTAACAGAAAATCATCCATTTTATTCTGAATTTCCAATGTAAAAGAATCCAAGGTTATGTGCACAATTTCATTTCTAATAATTTATAATTATGCTTTCCATAATTCATTGATCAATATTTTCTAAATATTGTCTTTTAATATCTCACTTCGTTTTCAAATAGGCAAAAATGTAAAACTACAATGTATTTGTTTTAAATTTATTTACTTACACTCAAAACTTCAGTGTAGTTAACAAATATGAGCTGTATATATTTACACTGTACAATTTGATGCTTTGACACATCGACCCACTACAGATTATTACATCAGGATACTTAAAATATCCATTAACTCACGTACTTGTTATGGGGGGACAGAACTTGAAGATCTCTATTATCAGCTTTCAAGTATTTGGTACACTGATAACTGCTGTTACCATGTTGCACATACAGTCCCAGAACACATTCATCTGTCTAATTGGAATGACTGTGGTTCTGATATGCATTTTCTTGATGACTAATGATGTTGACAGATTTTGTTTCCATGCATCTATTAATTATTGACATGTCTTTTTTGGGAAGTGTATACTCAGATCATTGGTCCATTTGAATGAATTAAATACTTACTGTTGAATTGCTTGAGTTCTTACAGTTTTTAGCTTATAGATTCATCCATCACCTTGGTTAAAGTTATTTCCAATATTATAATTTTGAAGCTATTATAAGATAATGTTTGATTTCTTTTTTGGATAATATAGTGCTAATGTGTAGAAAAACTAGTGATATTTGTATGCTGATTTTGTGTCCTGCAATATTACTGAATTCATTTATAAAATTAACATTTTGGCAGAATCTTCAGGAATTTCTATATATAAAATTATATTGTGGGGCCAGCACTGTAGCGCAGCAGTTTAATGCCCTGGCCTGAAGCACCTGCATCCCATATGGGTGCTGGTTTGAGTCCCAGATGCTCTGCTTCCTATCCAGCTCTCTGCTATGGCCTGGGAAAGAAGTAGAAGATGGCACAAGTCCTTCGGCCCCTGTAGCCATGTAGGAGACCGAGGGGAGGCTCCTGGCTCCTGGCTTCGGATCAGTGCATCTCTGGCCACTGCGGCCAACTGGGGAGTGAACCATCCGATGGAAGACCTCTCTCTCTGTCTCTCTCTGTCTCTCTCTGCCTCTTCTCTCTCTGTGCAACTCTTTCAAATAAATAAAAAATAAATCTTTACAAAAAATTATATTGTTTCCCAACAGAGATTATTTAATGTCTCTTATTTATTTCTCTTATCTAATTGCTCTACCTGGGTCTGTTGCTGCCATGTTGAATAGCAGTGGCAAAAGGGGCATCCTCAACTTGTTCCTGATATGAGAGGAAAAGCTTCGACTTTTCACATTTGAGTAAGATGGTAACCATGGACTTGGGATTCACGAGAGGGCTTCAAAATGTTCATGAAAACAGGGAACTGAAAGATAAAGTTTATTTTGGGCTGAAAAATTTTGAAAATCATGTATGATTTTTCACAACAGATTACAGTATTACTTTAAATTATATTTTAGGTTTCAATTCTTTTGGATTTAAACACTTAAATTACTTTGACTGAGTATCATGTTATTTTTAAAGTTACACTATATTGAATAAACCAGATTTTATGCCTGAGAAGTCATTCCTTTATTAAGTTTTCTTTTGAGAAATTATAAAAATTACTAAATATTTGATGAATCATAGGTGTACCTATTCCAAAATTACTTGGAATCAATATATTGTTTCATATCCATCCATTAACATGTGCAAATGCTACAAAATGCTATAATTCCTGGAAGAGCAATGGAAAGGTTAAGCAATACACTCATAATTACAAGAATGATCACTCTGGTTTCAGTGGAATAACTGGGTGTGGGCAATACAGCACACAGAAACCAGACCAGGAGTGTTTATTTATTTGAAAGGCAGAGACACAGAAACGGACAGACAATTATCAGAAACTGGAATTGAAGCAGAGCTAGGACTTGAACCTAGACACTCCAACGTGGGATGTGGGCATCCCAAATGGCAGCTTAACTGATCCACCAAACTCCCATAGAGAGAAATAGATATAGATACATATAAGTTTGAATCTCAGTGACTTCCCAGTATAAATCTAAAGTAGATCCCTATAATTTTCTAAAATAAAACTTCTGTAGTATTCTTTTCCTTATAGCTCCCTTTATCTGTTGGTTTCTAAGACTGTAGATGACAGGATTCAAGAATGGAGGAACAACAGTGTAGAATACAGAAAGAATTGTGCCCTGAACCATTTCAGAGGTCACAGAGGGCCTCAGATATACACAGGCGCCAGAGCTCAGGAAGACAAACACCACAAGGATGTGTGGGACACAGGTGGAAAAGGCCTTTCCTTGCTCTCGGGCTGGAAACTTGAGCACGGTGGAGAATATACGAACATATGACATGGTGATGAAGATGAAGCAGCCACCAACAACCAGCACGACAGAGAGCAGGAGTAAGAGCTCACTGCTGAAGGTGTCAGAGCAGGAGAGGCTGAGCAGAGAGGGGATGTCACAGAAGAACTGACGGACCACGTGGGACTCACAGAAGGGCAGCTGGAACGTGTAGCCAGTGTGCACGCCTGCATAGATGAGGCCACTGAGTAGGGAAGCCAGGGTCATCTGTACACAGAGTCGGTCATTCATGGTAGTGGAGTAGTGAAGAGGCTGGCAGATGGCCACATAGCGGTCCCAGGCCATGGTGGTGAGAAACAGCACCTCCACATATGCACAGTAGATGACCAAGAATATCTGAGTTGCACACCCAGCCACTGAAATGGCCCTGTTGTCAGTGAGGGAGTTGACACAGGCATTGGGGACAGTGACAGAAATGTAACACATGTCCAAGATGGAGAGGTTCCTGAGGAAGAAGTACATGGGGGTGTGAAGGCTCCAGTCCACAGTGGTGACGGTGACAATGAGCAGGTTCCCCAGCAGGGTGCCCAAGTATGTTAGTAGGAATAACATGGTGAGCAGGATCTGAATCTCTCGTGTGTCAGCAAAGCCCTCAAGGAGAAACACAGTCACCACAGTGGAATTGGCCATTTTCTGGAAAGCCTGGTTGATCTGGAAAAAAAAAAAAAAAAAAAAAAAAGGTCACAAAAGATGGGAACCATAGCTAAATAATAATTATCAGCTAATCAACAAAGTGACCTAAACACTTTCCTTGATAATGTTTACTTCTATTTAATGTACCTAACCTATGTAATACAACTAACAAGTCCATTTTTTCACCTTTTAAATCTGCCTACATTCTTACCACTCTGAAGTAATCATTTAAAGGTGCTAAAAAGGATGGGGTACTCCAATCCGATTATATAGGAGTGAGGCCCAGCCCTGCTACTCAGTTTCCACACTAACAACCAACCCATAATTTTCACTGTTTTAATAAAGGGTGAACTGGTTACTACTGGCATGTTCCTCTGAGGAAAACATGTGCGTAAGTCAGGACTCTCCAGGGAACGCTGTGTTTATGGCTGTGTCCTGCCTTGAGTGTGGGTGTACTTATCATCACATATAGGTATTTACTTATAAGTGTGAATACATATGCATCTATGTACTATAAATATGCTCATGGTGTTTGTAATATACAAGTCAATATATCCATATATGTGGAGAACAGTAGTTTAAGGAATTTGCCTGCAGCTGGTAAGTCTGGAATCTGCAGAGGAAAAGTGAACTTGAGAATGGAAAAACAATAGCAAAAAGCAGGCTATTAAACATACATGTAAACAAATCCACAAACCCTCCTAAAGAAAAACTAAGAAGACAAGAGAAAATGTGCATAAATAAAATCTGAAAAGAAGAGGAGGTTTTACAATGGATGCCACAAAGATTAAAGGATCGTAAGAGGCTATATGAACAATTATGTGCCAACAAATTGGATAATCAGAAGAAGTGAAACATTTCTAGAAATGTACCATCTACCTACACTGAATCAAGAAAAAATAGGAAACCAGAACAGACCAAGAACAAATAATGAGATTGAATTTGAAAATATAAACATCCCCACAAAGAAAATCCTAAGATCAGATGGTCTCGTGGATAAATTCCAATAAACATTGAAGGAAGAATTAATGCCAGTCTTTTAAAGACTCTTCCAAAGAACATAAAAGAGGGAATACTTTGAAACTCACTTTAATGACACCAGCATCATGCAGTGTCAAAGCCAGACAAAGGCAGCACAACAAAACAAAACACAGATGAATATCCTTGAGAGACATTCATACAAAAGCCCCTGGCTTGAAAGGAAGTTTCAACATAAGCAAGCCAATCGGTGTGATTCACAACATTATCAGATTGAAGGATAAAAGTCACACAATAACCTGAATAAATGCTGAAACACATTTCATAAAATTTAACTTTTCATAATAAAATTTTGTTAACAAATTATGTATAGAAGAATCTTTGTCCCCCACAATAAAGATCATTTAAGAAAAGCTCACAACTAACATCATACTCAATAATGAAAAAATGAAAACTTCTCTCTAAAATTTGGCAAGGATACATATTCTCACCACTTTTATTCAAAGTAATACTAGAAGTCCATTCCAGAGCAATTAGACATGAGAAACAAATGAAAGGTGTCAAAGTGGAAAGGAAAAAATAAAGTTATATGAGCAAATGTGGAAAACTCTGAAGACTTAACAGACACAAAAAAACTGCTTTGAGAAAAACGAACTCAGAAAAACTGTGAGATACAAAATTTATATATATATATATATACACATATATATTGCATTTCTGTATATGAACAACAAAATGTTCAAAAAGGAAGTCAGGAAAACAATCACTTTTCCAAAAGCATCAAACATAATAAATCACTAAAAATAAACTTAACCAGCTGAAGTAGTTCTGCACTGATAAGTGTAAATACCAATAAGTGAATAAAAACACACAAATATAGGGAAAGGCATCCCTTGTTTATAGAAGCAAGTAATAATTTGTTACAATGACCAGTTTAAAAAGCTACACACAAGGCAGTCCCTAAAAATATTAACCCAACATTTTTTATACAAATAGAAATAAAACCTAGAGTTAATATGGAACCCAAAAAATCTTGACAGAAATTTTCAGCAAGAAGAATTAAACTGGAAGCACTATATTTCCCTAATAAAATTTTTTGAGTGATGAAGCCACAGTCATAAAAATATGATACTGTCTTAAAAAACAAGCATCTGGACCAACAGAATAAATAGTGTGTCCAGAAATAAATCCACATCTATGTGGCTAACTGATCTTCCACAAAGGTGCTGAGAGCACACACTGGTGGAAGGACATATCATCAATTAATGATGTTGGGAAAACTCAGTATGCACACATAGAAGAATGAGATTGAACCCTTACACGCACACACACTCAACGTGAAATAGATTAAACATCTAAACATAGGACAGAAAGCTGTAAATTCTAATGTGTGTCCAGCCTAGACAATATGATCTATTTATGTTTATAATAAGATCCATAGTTTATTTTAAATGTAATTAGAACATTTGGGTTCTTGTGTACTTGAGCTGATTTTAAGAATTAGAGTACACATCTGCTCTTAATACCCCATTAGGTGAAATTCGATGAAGGGCAGGATAGGAGAGGGAGTGGGAGAGGGGAGGGCCACAGGAGGGAGGGAGGTTGGGGGGGAGCCACAACAATACAAAAGTTGCAGTTTGTAAATTCACATTTATTAAATAAAAAAAAAACTATATAACAAACAAAAAAAAGAAAAAGAAAAAAAAAGAACTTAATACTTTACCATTTTAGTATTTTTTATGTTCTACTTAAAACTATTGGTTGAACTCTGTAATTAATACACAGTTACTCTTAGGTGTTTAATTAATGCTATAGTACTCAAATAGTATTTTACACTTTGTGTTTCTGTGTGGGTGCAAACTGTTGAAATATTTACTTAATATTTGCTAAATTGATCTTCTGTATATACAGATAATTGAAAATTAATCTTGATGTGATTGGAAGGGGAGAGGGAGTGGGAGAGGGGAGTGTTGTGGGTGGGAGGGAAGTTATGGGGGGGGGAAGCTATTGTAATCCATAAGCTGTACTTTGGAAATTTATGTTCATTAAATAAAATTAAATATAAATAAAAAAACAATACCCCATTAGGGATGAAACTATCAGGATCTCTTAAGTTGAAATAAGCAAACAAAGGCACTATGAATCCCTTTATTTTGATTTTGCAACAAAACCAACTTAAAGGCTTTTAGCATTAGTTTTCTGGTGATGGTCAAATATAGTGACAGAATTCAAAGGAACAAGTTTTAAAAATATAAAATTTGTATTCTCATTTTTAGCTAAGTGATCATTTAGCCTTCATCACATATCTCTTTTTTGGAATGAGCACTGTATGCATTCAATGATTTTCAAACATGTATTTTGACTATAACAAAAAAATATCAAAAAGATATGAAAACAAGCCTTGAAGATTCAGCTAGGAATAAAGTCCATATATAACTACTGGCAAAAACGAATGCAATCCCATAAAATCGTGTCCAAAGTAATATCTTTAAAAAACTTTATATATGTGTACACACACATACATGCATTTATACATATATATATATATACACACATATATCAACTACTTGCATGTTGTTGTTTTACTATTGATATCTTCAGTCTTTTCTGGAACTCCTGTACACATAGTCTCTGAACGTCTTGTAAGCAAATGGTAAACAAAGGTTCAAAAATTTTGAATCAGTGAAGATGGCATAAAGATAAAATGATAAGCTATAGGTAGGTTCCATATGTCGGACATGAATCTGTCACATTCTCTAATATCATTGTGGACATCTGAAATGACAGCAACTACTATAAAATAAGTAGCAAGATTTCTGTTCCTTTAAGGAAATTACTAATTGTTTCACATGAAACCATAAGTTGGGTTTCTGCACTGACCCTCTCCAACTGTACTTTTAACTGGAATTCCATTTCTATTTCTAAAGAGAAAACAATATTGCAAAGTGAAACAAAAAAAAAATCTCCAGGAAATCAAAGTGTGAATGAGAGGGAACTATCAAAGAAGGACACTGTCAACAGGAATCACAGTGTTCTCACCCTTAGGTATTGTCTGTGATTGTCTTAGAGATGCGAATTAAGGTTTCTCTTGTTAACTTCTAGTCAAGGACTCAAAGCCAGCTCCCCAGATTGTCCATGCTTACAGCATTTGAGAATGCTTTCAGAAGAATCAAGGACACTCACCTTTTATAAGTGGGGCAGCTGTGATTTCCTGTGCACCTCCAGCAAAGCCCTTGGGAAAACAGTCCTTCCCATGCAGTAACAGCAGGCTGCCCAACGGAGATTTCAGACAGGAAACTATCTCCAGAGCACAGGTGAAATGGAGCCAATTAAAATTTGATAATGGACACAAGGACTGAACAGCTAGAGGTGGTGTTACCAGTGAATATGTGTAAATGGTTATTAAGCTAATGAACTAGAAAAACTAGAGAACGTAAATACATATTTGTCATTTGAAATATTGGGGGCATCTGTGCAGACCTCAGAGACATTGTCCTCTATTTTAAGCAACCCCATTCTCTTTGTTGATGACACACACATACACACTGCTGTGTTCAGCTCTGAGAGAAAGTCAGAGGAATGGATGGAAATCATTCCTATGAAAACTTTAAGATACATAAATATATTCATCAGAAAGGCAGGGTATGAACAACTGCCATATATCATGGGCCACTACAACACTGAGATTAACAGTATGATGTCTAGTAGCCATTTCTACATTCAAACCCCAGCTGTCCCTCCGCAGTTTTGAGGATTTGGAAAATTGTTTTCTATTTTACTCTCTAAGCCTCCATTTTTAAGATGTTCATTAGGGACATTATAAGAATCACATATGTTAAAAACATAAATTGAGTAACTACCACACATTTTTTAAAGTCTCTGTATTAATAATTGTTGTAGTTTAACACCTTTTTTTAAGATTTATTTTTATTTATTTGAAAGACAGAGTTACAGATAGAGGTAGAGCCAGAGAGAGGGAAAGAAGCCTTCCATCTACTGGTTCACTCCCCAAATGACTGCAGTGGCCAGAACTGAGCTGATGTGAAGCCAGGGGCCAGGAGCTCCTTCCATGTCTCCCATGTGGGTGCAGGGGCCCAAGGACTTGGGCCATCTTCTACTGCTTTCCCAGCACATAAAAGAGAGCTGGATTGAAAGTGGAGCAGCCTGGACTCGAACTAGCATCCATATGGGATGCTGGTGCTGCGGGCTGGGGCTTCAACCAACTGTGCCACAGTGCCGGCTCCAACACCTATATTTTTTATTTATTTATTTATTTTAATTTGAAAGCCTGAGAAATAGAGACAGAGACCCACAGACATGGATCTCCCATCCTTTGCTTTCTTCTTAACAGCTACGGATGGGCCAGGCTGCATCCCATATGGAGTGTCTGGGTTAAGTCCCAGCTCCATTCCCGATTCTAGGTTCCTGCAGCCCTGAAAGGCAGGAGATGATGACTCAAACAGTTGGGTTCTTGCTACCCACATAGGAAATTCAGATGGAGTTCTGGGCTCCTGGCTTTGACCTGGCCCTGACCCAGCTGTTGTGGGCAACTGGGGTGTGGATGGAAGATCCCAGACTGTGTGTCTGTATGTCTTTCTATCCTCTCTCTGCCCTTCAAATAAATAAAATAATATATGAAAAAATCAATCCCCGAATGATATTGTAATGCACTTTCATACATTTGATTTATTTATAAGGAAAACTGTTTTTGTAAATAGCAACATTTCCCAAAATATGAATATCATGATTGTTGTACATATCAAGTGATTCTACCATTCAAACTATTCACTCCCTTCCATCACTACAGGACCTGTTGGTTTGCAAAGCTGCTTCACATATGAGATCTTATTTGAACCCATGAGAAGGTAGATTCAGTTGAATAAGAGGTGGAGCAAAGAAGAGAACTTCATTTTTCTCATTCCAAGTCCAGTGGGGATATGAACCACCAGAAAAGACTTTAGGGGGAACTGTTCATTTAGCATAGGCTAGGATTAACCTGCAGAAAAGGCGATCCCAACTTCTCCATGACTTAGAAACCACAAGGATTTATCTCCTGCTCACTCAAATTCTCACAGCAGCTTTTCTGAGGGAACTGGCCTCCATATAGTGACACAGTGCCCCATCTCTGCCCTTTAACAGCTGCCTGAGAGTCCCTTCTCACATGAAAGAGTTTGAATGCTCACTCATGCCCTGGTCAAGCAGGGCCATGAGAGTAGTTCTGGCCCAGTCTGTGAGGGTAATGGACACATGCCGTTTCTCAGTCATTTGATCTTAACCAAAAAATCTCTGCCACATACGACACAGTGAAGAAAGGTGGGGTTTGCAGAAATAAGAGTAAAGTACTCAAGAACATATATAGTGACCGGTGCCGTGGTATAGTGGGTTAAACTGACACCATGGCAGTTTCTAGTCTTGGCTACTCCACTTCCTATCCAGTTCACTGCTAATGCGCAAGGAAACAGTGGAGGGTAACCCAAGTGCTAGGGACCCTGACCCTCATGGGAGACCCAGAAGAAGCTGCTGGCTTCATCCTGGCCCATCCCCTGCCAATGCAGTCATTTGGGGAGTGAACCAGCAGATGGAAGACCTCTCTCTCTGGCTCTCCCTCTATTTCTCTCTTGTTCTCTGTTACTCTCCCTTTCAAATAAATAGAATAAGTTAACACAATTTTTAAAGAACATGTATAAAAATGACATACAAGATTATACCTGAGTCTTCCAAGCTCATAACTCTACTTTCTCAGAGTCTGAGTAGCTGATTCTGACAATAATGCTGTAAGGTAGTTATCATAGCCTTTTGAAAATACTGGGAGTTTACATTTACACTAGCAGTGAAGATACCACAACCTGCATTAGAGTGTCTGGGTTCAATTGCCAGCTCTGGCTGCGGACTTAGTTTCCACTAGAGAAGACTGGAGGCAGCAGAAATGGCTCAAGTAGTGGAGTTCCTGCCAACCATCTACAAGGCCTGTATTGAGTTCTTGGTTCCTGACTTTGAGCTGGCCTAGTCCTGGACTTTAAGAGCATTTCAGGAACTAACAAGCACTATGCCACAGCGCCAGCACCAACAGCTCATTTCTTTAGCACTGAATAACCTTTCACTGTCCAGATGCACCACAATTTATTTATCCATTCACCAACTGAACAACCACCTGATTGTGTCCAAGTTTTGACAATTAAAATAAGACTGCAGGGCAGGCTCTGTGGCATTACCAGGTAAAGCCACTGCCTGCAGTGCCGGCATCCCAGATGGACACCAGTTCAAGACCTGGCTGCTCCACTACCAATCCATCTCTCTGCTATGGCCTGGGAAAGCAGTAGAGGATGACCCATGTCCTTGGGCACCTGTACATCCATGGGAGACCCAAAAGAAGCTCCTGACTCCTGGCTTTGGATCGGCACAGCTCTGGCCATTGCAGCCATCTGGAGAGTAAGCCAGTGGATGGAAGATTCTCTCTCTCTCTCTCTCTCTCTCTCTGCCTCTCCTCTTCTGTAACCCTGTCTTTCAAATAAAATAAATAAATCTTTAAAAAAAATAGGACTCCCAGAAATATTCATATCAGGTATCTGAGTGGATGTAGCATTTCAAATCCTTTAGATAAATACTAAGGGGCATAATTATTGGAGCATATGGTAAGATTATGTCATTGAAACTATCGAACTGCCTTGCAAAATGGTTGCAGTATTTTGCATTCACAGCAGCAACAAATGAGAGTTCCTGTTGCTTTGGATTCTCACCAGCATTTGATGTTGTCAATGTTACAAAGTTTGGCTATTCTAAAATATGTATAATAGTAGCTCATTGTTTTAATCTTTACTCCCTGGTTACTTATTATGCTGAGTATCTTTTCATGTGTTAATTTGCATTCTGTATAATATTTATGGTAAAATGTATGTCGAGGCTTTTCATCCATTTTGTAAAATTCAGTTGTTTTCTTATTGTTGAGTTTAGGAGTACTTCTGTATTTTGTAAAATATTCCTGTGTAAACTAAATCTCTTGCAAATATTTTCTTCTAGTCTAGTGAAGTCTTTCAGAGTAAAAAATGATTTTAATGAAATCCAATTTATCAATTTTTTCTTTCATGGAATGTATTTACTGTTGGATTTTAAAAGTCATTGCCAAATCTAGGGGTCATCTAGACCTTTTCCTGTTTACTTCTAGGAGTCTAACAGTTTCAAGTTTTACATTTATTTCTGTGATCCATTTTAAGTTATTTTAACATAATTTTTGTATTCACACTCATTTTTAATCTTTGACTTGCAAATAATAGTTGTACATATTTGTGGGGTACAATGGGATGTATGATTGAGGTATATTGTATAATGATCAAATCTAATAATTGGCATATCCACCACCATAAGCATTTATTTATTTATTTGAGATGAGAGCATTCAAAATCTTCTTTCTAGCTGCACTGAAATTTACAATGCATTATTGCTGACTAAAGTTATTCTACCTATGTTTTACTTTACAGAGTTTCTCCCATATGACTGTAATATTCTAACTACTGAACAACCTCTCTCTATACTCTTCCTCAAATCCTCCCCTGATAACCAGTGTTCTGGTCACAATTTCTATGAGATCAATGTTTTTCAAAATTCCACATGACTGAAAACATGTCTTTCTATGCCTGGGTAATTTTACTGCACATTGCATCTTCTGGATTCATCCATTTTATTGCAGATTTAGAGTATTCCATCCTCTTTCGCAGCAGAATAATCATGCCATCGTGTGTATGCCACAGTCTCGTATTCATTCATTGATGGATATTTCAGTGGATGGCATCTGCACCTGTTGGCTGAAACGAGCAGCGCTGTGATGAACATGCAAGCGGAAGAGAGGGAAGGACCGACCTCCAGGACAGTGACCAAGGGAGAACTCTGAACTCCACCACAGAGCCACAGCTACCGTAGATAGCATAGGAACTGGAGATGGCCACACACGGAGGAGAAAGAAGGGCACAAGTTCAGTTGTGATCCTGGATCCAGCCAGCCAGGAGGACTCTGCTATACCAGGGAAAGGCAAACAGGAAAGCCCCAGCCACGGCCACCATCACTTCAGACTGGCACGCTTGAGTACAAGAGAATCTCCGCATCCTCAAAGACTTTAAATCCAGTATTGGGCACTCATGACTCATTTGCTTCAGAGAAGGAGCTCACAAGGATTCCCCCCATTCCCCAGAACATAGGTTACTAAAGCATAGGGCCAACACCAGGACAAGGCCACTGCAAAGTCTAGACTGACCTAGGGGCCAGGAGGCAGCCCAGGCATAACAGTTGCCACCTGAAAAAGCCCAGCACCACTTGCCTGAGGACAGGTTCCACTCCAACCTGCAGCTTCAGGACAGTGGCTGCCACTGCAATGAGACCAGGAGCTACAGTTGGCATTGTAGCACAGTGAGTTAAGCCACTGCTTGCAATGCTGGCATCCCATATCCATGTGCAGGTTCGAGTCCCAGCTGCGTTGTTCCTGATCCAGCTTGCTGCTAATGTGGCTGAGAAGGCAGTAGATGATAGGCAGAGTGTTTGGGCCTCTGCCACTCATGTGGTAAACCAGAATGGAGTCCCTCTTCCATGGAATTAACCTGGCCAAGTCCTGGTTGTTTTAACCATTTGAGGAATGAACCAGCAGATGGAAGATCTCTCCCTCCATCATACACCCTGTGTGTGTGTTTGTGTGTGTGTGTCCCTGTCTCTGTGTTGTTTTGCCTTTCAAGTAAATAAATAATCTTTAAAAAAAAAAAAAAAGACCCACGCAGTGTACACGCTCAACTCTGCAGGACCTGAAAACATGGGCATCTGCAAACCCACTTCAGAGTCACACCACCACCTTCACAGACATGTGCAGCCCAGACTATGGAGACCTGATAGACACCACTAATGCTGACAACAGCTGAAGAAATCGCAGAGCGGCTACCTGACTTTTACAAAGACAATGCACCTCCCCAACAGGCTCCTGACACCTCATCTAAAAGAAAATGTTTCTTCCTATCAAGCTTTCTCCATGCAATTGGAAGAAGTATTATACCAGATGCACAGACATCAACCTGGGGTTACAAGAAGCATGAAAAAGCAACAACTATTTACTTCCAAAGAGAAGCAATAGTTCTCCAGAAACAGAACATGAAGGAACTCTATAAAATGCCTGAAAGGGGAATGCAAAACAAGGTTCCCAAGGAAACTCTGAGATGTGCAAGAGAACATGGGTGGACAATTCAATGAAATGAGAAAAACAGTTCAGGTGTATGGAAGAGTGTGCTGAAGAAGGGCTTTTTTTTTTTTTAAGCAATGTAGCACATCATCTGTAATGTTATTTTACTTTTATCGATTTTCAGCTTGAAGATGAGAATCTGAACAAAAACAAGGACGGGAAGGCTGAAACCTCAAAAGATTCTTCCTTCTGGGGCTCTCCCCTGGCTTCAGGCATTTATGCCACCCAGCCCAGATTGTAGACTGTCCACGTGAATTTGAGGACAGCTGTCTCTCTTCAACTCAGGGGAACTGCTTTCTATCATTTTGTAGTATTTACATCTCCTTGTTTGCTCCTCCTTGAAGTATGACCCAGTGCCTCAACTATGCAGTGCTGCACTGGAGCAAGCTTGCACTGCTGTTGGGGGCAGGGCAGAGGGAACAAGCAAGGGAAGGGCTGTGTGCAACCCATCCCAGCTCCGGGGTTGATGACATCACTTTGGGAGCTTGAATTTAGTCATGGATGTAGTATTACACTACAGAAATCGCCAGACTCTACAAACCACCCAAACTGTTCTGTTTGCTCCTTGGGGGGGGGGGGGCGGGGGGAATATGGTCAGCCGGCACACCATTGCCACTACACCTTTGAGTGTTTTTCCTGTGTTAATAAACACACACACAGAGTGAGGGATATTCAAAACGTCCAGGAGACATTTTCCATCAACATTTTAAAGCACATGCACTTTCATCTTCTTTTCCCCAAAGTCCAAAACATTTCTTTTTTTTTTTTTTATGATTCAGTGATGATTTATTCATTTGCATCGACGTGAAAGGCAGAGAAACACACACAGAGAAAATGAATGAATGAATGGGTGCGCAATCACATTATTCCAGCTCAATGAATTATCTCAGAGAAAGGAAATAGGTTAGGAGAGAACATGGCATATTGGGATTGACTGAGGTGTCTGCTGTGTGTAAAATATCAGTAGGAAGAGACGAGTTGAAAGCAAGGGATTAGAATTTGGGGGAGAAAGAGAGATTTTTTTTTCCAACCCACAACCCTCCCCTTATCCACTCCCTCTCCCCTTCCATTCACATCAAGATTCATTTTCTATTCTCTTTATATACAGAACATCAGTTTAGCATACATTAAGTAAAGATTTCAACAGTTTGCTCCCACACAGAAACATAATCTTTCTCCTTTTACAAAACATTTCTGAACTCAGTCTCTGTGAGATGATACATTTTCTAGTTCAATTTTGGTAATCAATTTAGAACGTATACACACACCAACACATTATACTCCATAACCCACACACCTACAAATATATTTGCTAATCATACTTCACTAAAGGTGATTAAGTTGTCTATTTTTTTTTTTTTATCTTTCCTGTTATTTTTAAAACTCTTAGGGGCTGTTGCTGTGGCATCGCTGGTTAAGCCACCACCTGCAGTGCCCGCATCCCATATGGAGCCACTTTGAGACCCAACTGCTCCACTGACGATCCAACTCTCTGCTATGGCCTGGAAAGCAGTGGAACATGGCTCCAGTGCTCGGGTTCCTGCACCCACATTGGAGACCAGGAAAGAGCTTCGGATTGGCCCAGCTCCCACCTCTGCGACTATTTGGGGAGTGAACCTGTGGATATAAGATTCATTCATTCTCTCTCTGCCTCTCTGTAACTGTGCCTTTCAAATACATAAATAAATCTTAAAAAATTAGAAGTTCTTACCATGACTTTGTTTAGAAGTCTTGTGCATCATTTATTCTTTCGTTTCTTTTCCCTCCTTTCCTTCTTGTTTTTTATTCTTTAACGTCATTGTACCGCCACGTGTGGACCCGACTCTGAGAGGCAGGCGGCATGGCTGTGGGTCACCGGCACAGCCCTAAGGCCATGCTTTTTCTGACTCCTCTTTGGATTCAGTGTCCTCGCCTTCCCCTGCGTAGACACAACTGCTGACTGGAAACTACTGCCTCCTCATGGGCACCAAGGACGGGGGTCATGCTGCTCCGCTCCTCGCCCAACGACTGACCACGGCCGCCTCCTCACACAGGGAACCGAAGTCGCCGTCCTTGTTGACCCCGCCTCTGAGTGACCACGGCCCCCTCCTCACACAGCGGACAGTATTCGCCGTCCTCCGCCCCGCCTCTGACTGACCACGGCCTCCTCCTCACACAGCGGACGGAAGTTGCCGTCCTCGGCCCCTCCACCTCTGACTGACCACGGCCTCTGACCACGGCCTCCT
Source organism: Oryctolagus cuniculus (assembly GCF_051225735.1). NCBI lineage: Eukaryota > Metazoa > Chordata > Mammalia > Lagomorpha > Leporidae > Oryctolagus > Oryctolagus cuniculus. Next base: position 1,873,463 of record NC_142872.1, on the reverse strand, counting down.
TCTCACAGTGTGGGTGGAAGTCGCCGTCCTGGTTGGTTCCGCCTCTGACTGACCACGGCCCCCTCCTCACACAGCGGACGGAAGTCGCCGTCCTCCGCCCCGCCTCTGACTGACCACGGCCTCCTCCTCACACAGCGGACGGAAGTCGCCGTCCTCGGCCCCGCCTCTGACTGACCACGGCCTCCTCCTCACACAGCGGACGGAAGTCGCCGTCCTCGGCCCCGCCTCTGACTGACCACGGCCTCCTCCTCACACAGCGGACGGAAATCGCCCTCCTCTGCCCCTCTGCTGCCTACTGACCATGGCCTCCTCCTCAGCCCCTCCACTGGTGACCGAGCCTGGTTGGTCCTGACAGGTACGGGGTAGGGGTCATCCTCCTCTGCTCCTCTGAGCACCATGAGCGAGCCCAGGTACGTGTGAGGCCAGTGTCTATCCGGGGCAAGGCCGGCAGTGCTTCCATCTCCGTTCCTCGCCGTCTGGGCTAGGGGTGGGCTGTGGCTTCCTCGGTTTGTCTCTGAGATCTGATGCTTTCTGTTTTCCATGAATGTTCAGAATTTTGTGCGTAGCAGGCATCATTTTCTGTTTGTTTCCCCCAACTTCAAAAAAATGCACCTTTTAAGATTTCATAGTGTTTGGAGGGTTGCCAGAACCATGCATATACATTTCACTATTTTCACTGTGTAGTTTTAAAACAATTGTAATACAGGACTATCCCTTTCTTGGAGTCATAATTGCGCAGGTCTTCTCCAAACAACACTGTAATAGATGTAAATTGGATTACATGTCCCTGCTTTAGGCTTAATGACTGTATTTAGAAAATATCTGATGCATACATAATCTGAACATAGACCACAGGAGTCAAAAGTTGCTCAAAGTGATTATTTATCAAAAAGGAAACAAATGGAAGCACTTGGGCCATCTTGCACTGCTTCTCCTAGGCCATTAGCAGGGAGCTGGATTGGAAGTGGAGCATTGGAGTTATGTGATGCTGGCATCAGAGGTGGTCACTTTTTACTCTCTGTGTCACAACACTGGCCCCGCCCATCCTCTATTACTTTCATTTTTTTTTCCAGAAGAAACATCTATTATCTCTTTAATGCTAACATTTTCAACTTTATCTTATTTATTCTATCTAAACTTCTATTCTGAATTATTTTTGCAACTTTTTGTGTTTGGTAGTTGATTTTTTTCAGTGGCATTTCATTTCCTATTACCTTATTTTGCCTGTGAAATTATCTTTGTTTTTTCTTTGTTATTTCTGTATATATTTTATATATTCTCTATATAGTTATTTCTATATATTGTGTTGATACCATTACTTCATATCTGGTCATCTTTTCACTTTGAGCTTTATTTTTCTAAAAATGTCTCATTTTGTGTTGTAGATGCAATATACCATTTAAATTGATTTCAACTCTGAATTAGGCACATTCTTTCCTATGGTGTGTTTTTCTGATTATAAGGAATTGATGTATTTATAAATGTGAAGTTTCCTTATGTAAATGTAGAAGTTATTTCCCCTTGGAAATGAAAGCATGCTTTCCTTAGCACGTTCCAAAGCTGATGGGAGAATGCACATAATAATATTCTACAAGACAAGCTCAACCAGGTTCATACCCCTCTCATTTCTGTTAGAGTGGATAACAGACTATCCATTGTTTTATTTGTTTCAAATGTTTAAAGGGGTAAATTGGACACCATAAGGTTGGAGGAGAATCCCTGAATCATTCAGTAAACTCTCTGAGGCTTTTTTGTGTTTCTTATGTGCACCGTTTTACCTATGATTATCATTGGCAGTGGGTACAAACTTGAATTTTATCATTTGTAAACAAGCTATAACATCTTGATGCAAACATGAATTTTAGATGAACCTCACTTTCCTTTCTGCCATCAAAATTCTAACTTGTTTAAAGCCACCTCACCAGATTCCACTCTGTCTGTATTTTTGCTTTCCTTGCACTCATACTTTCATGCTCTTTCTTCCCTGCTGTGTATATAATGACAATGTAGAGTAAAATTAATATGATAGAAAAATTTTTTTCTGTAATTGTAGAACTCACTTAAAATACTTGGGCTTACCATATTCATGAAGTTCAAATCTGTTTTTGGAATAAAGGAGATGAAGATGGTTGGGGGGGGCATCAGGTATTGTGGAATTAAGAGGGTAGCCATATATAAGAATACAGTTCTTATTAATTTGTATCTGAATATCCCATTTTTTAAATTTTAGGAGCCAAATATTTGACTGTAAGCACAAATGTGAACTTGTGTGGGATCTCATATTTCATATTTTAAAGCATGAAACTGTATAAGTAATACTGTCTTCTTAAGAAACACTTTCTCCTTTCTTAGGACCAGAAGAAATTACTTTTTGGTAGACTTTTTATCTACAAAGTGCTAAAAAACTTCAGAAAAAAATTAGAATAAATCTAAAAAGTCCATGAATTGTTTAATGTAAACTTGCCTATTTGATTCCTTTAATAAAATAATAATCATTATATGCATCCCACAATTCTGTGGAATCAAGGTGCCAATATGATTCTAAGTACATTTGTTTTTCCTGCTGTAAATGAGCCAGTGCAGTGGGGCATGTGTCAGTTTCAAATGTCATCTGAGGGGTCTTGAAAAGTTCATGAAAAGTGTGTATTATGAAAAAGTGCATGGATTTCTAAATATTTTTTGCACCAAATAAGCTTGGCTTCTAATTGCCTTTTTCCATGAGTTTTTTATAGTACCCCTTATTAATGGGAAAATGGTTATATATTACTTCCTATCTATTATATGTACATATTGCTTAGTCTATTTGTATATATAGGCAAATATATACATATTAACATGTGTGAACATATGGAAACTGCAGTATGTATCACATGCTATACAAAATATATTAGGAAACAGTTTTTCCCAGAGAGTGAGAAGAATGGTGTTTCACAAAAGTGGGAAACTGTAGATAACATTTCAGCTGAGCCTTTATGAATAAACAGAAATTTACCGATGGATCGCCAAACTAGGTAGAAAAAATGGGTATATGAAATTTGATGGCATAGCTGAGAAAGAGCTGAGTGTTTTCAGTAGAGAGCATAGAATTTTTGTCCCTTGAGTACCTCAGCTTCTTGCAGAACTGCAGATTTTGTACTAACCTGTGGCTCTGAACAGAGGAGTACTTAGTACAAACCATCTAGTGCCAGATATCCAGCTCATAACCTTTCTGACCCCAAAGCATGTCCTATTACCATTGCCCTCAAGGCTCCTTTCACATCTTTGTTTCTCAGAGTATAGATAATAGGATTCAGAAGTGGAGTGACTATGGTGTAGAAAAGAGAAACAAACTTTCCCTGGTTTTTGGAGCTGCTTTTGGCTGGTTGCAGGTACATGAAAATGATGGTCCCATAGAAAATGATGACAACAATCAGGTGAGAGGAGCAGGTCCCGAAGGCCTTTTTGCGCCCTGCAGCTGATTTGATCCTCAGAACAGCCTGGGTTATGAAGCCATAGGAGACTAAGATGAGTGACACAGGGACAATCAGAAACACTACACTGGCCACAAAGAGTTCTCCCTCATTGAAAGTTGTGTCCACACAGGCCAGTTTGATGAGCACTGGCACCTCACAGAAAATGTGGTCCAGTTTCCGATGACCACAGAGGGGCAGCTGCACAGTGAGGGAGCACTGAATGAGAGAGGTGACCAGTCCACTGAGCCATGCTGTGCTGGCCAAGGCAACACAGAGCTTGGGGTGCATGATGGTGGCGTAGTGCAGTGGCCGGCAGACTGCAACATAGCGGTCGTAAGCCATGACCGCCAGGAGAATGCACTCAGAGGAACCCAACCCCATAGCCACATAGAGCTGAGCCACACATCCTCCATAGCTCATGCTCTTGTCTTTCTTACTCATAGTAACCAGCAGCTGTGGGGCAACACTTGTGGTGAAACAGATGTCCACACAGGAGAGGTTGCTGAGGAAGAAGTACATTGGTGTGTGGAGTTTGGCATCCACACAAGACACCAATATGATGGCTGTGTTCCCCAGAATATTAAAGATGTAAAAGTGCAAAATGATGATGAAAAGGCACCTTTCCAGCTGGGGCTGATCTGAAAACCCCAGAAGTAGAAAGCCATTTCCAGAGCTGTTGTTGGCTTCCTCCATCTTCCACAGCTTGAGCTTACAAAAGGATGAATATCCTAGGGACATAAGGGCATGAGCTCAACATTGGCAATCCCCAACTGTTTGCAGTGCCACATTATAGCACCTGAAGAATTTCCTCAATACGTATCTGCAGGCAAGAGATGCCACCTCCTTCTATTAACTCTGAAATTAAAGTATGGAACCAAGAACCAACGGCCTTCTCCAAGGAGCAGATCCACCAAGGGGACCCAGGAGTCCTGTCCTGTGTGGGCTCCTCCAACAAGGCATCGTGATGGTTCTACCTTCCAATATAAGTACCAGCCACCCTGTTCCTCCCTCTGTGCCCAGGTCCAAGCCACCAGGCTCCCTCCCCAGCTCATGGCCTAGACCTTGCACTTTCTGACAGAGCCCCAGCTGGAGTCCGAAGTAACCCAGGTGTGAGGGGGTCCTGCAGGCAGCCTGGGGGTGAACAGAAAGTGCTCCACACTCTGCTTCGTTTGCGTTTTTTAATAAAATAATCTCATGTGGCAAAAAAAAAAGTGCAGGTGCAGTATCCTTCCAAGGATAATATAGAAAAATGAAAACCACTAAGTAGCCACCTTCTTAGCACATAAATGAATGATTCCAAATACAGTTGCCAGAGAGCAAAGCTGAATCAGCCTATGGTATTCAGACTGATTTAGCAATGAGGACATCCAGAGTCAGAAATACACACAACTTTGAATTGGTAACAGTTCAGGAAGAGGCAGTAGTCAGCATACAGCTCTAGAATGGAGGTTAACCAGGGCCAGGAGAGAATCTGATGAGAAAAAAAAAAAATCAACTGAATTGTTACTTTCTTGTTTGCATGTGGCAGTGAAATAGAACTTAAAGTTAACAAATCAGCCAGTGAAACATGAACCATCTTTAAACATACAGGAATAAACACTGGCATAGAAATAGTTCTCAAATTAGATTATAAAAGAAGAGATGAGAGAAAATTACTTTAGAAGCTATTTTATTTTGACATATGCCGAGTAACTGACAGATATTGTGTATTTGAGGTATATATGCTGTCTTTCAAAACAAAGAATGTAAATAAATAAAAATAAAATAAATAAATACAAATAAAACTTTCAATATTAAAATATATGCAAGGTCTGCTTGAAAAGAGTAATAATGTATTCACCCATGATTGTTCAGAAATTTAAACTTTAGATAAATTAATTTTCAGGCAATTGAAACATTTCTCTAATTTATTAAACATTCAGGTAGCAATTTTAAAGATACGTATTATTTAATCATCTATTATTTTTTAAAGTGACTAAAAATAACTCCTTTATTTTGCTAAGGAATTCTGGCTGCGTGTTCACTGTAAACTGCTATCAGTCATTCTGCCCATCCTTCTCATCCCCTCCTGTCATTGTAAGAGAATCAGAATCGTCCTATCACACACCCTCCAAAGTATCTCTCTTCTTGTCTCTCTCCCACTTTTTCTCTCCCTCTCTTGCGTGTGCGCACACACACACACACACACACGATCTTTCCTTAGCCTGAAAAAAAGAGACTGGAAGGTGAAGATTTATTATTTTCCCGAAGTAGTTACAAAACTCAAAAAAAAAAGAGCTAAGATGTGGTTTATACAAGATTGTATGTGACTTTCTGAATACATGGGAGGGATCCAAGTACTTGGACCATTTTTTGCTGCTTCCCAGGTGCATTAGCAGGGATCCTGAATTGGAATCAGAGCAGCCAGGACTCAAACCAGTGCTCTGGGATGACAGCATGGCAAGCAGCATTTTAACCTGCTGTGCTACAATGTTGGTCCCTGATTTTATGTTTTGTGTATCAGGCCCATGCCATTTTCTCAGGACAAGGTCTTAATAACTGTACTTATCAATCATCTTTCTACTTCCTCAAGTTCCTGGCACTGCATCTTCCTTCCCCCTGCTCAAAGGCTGTTAGACCCTTGAGCCTGACTTCTCAATCTGGAGAGAAAGCAAAGCTCATCTGAGTGGTGATCGTGATCCATGAGTGGATCAATGGCCCTTTCTGCAGCATGAGTCATAAAGTATGTTTGTGTGTTTATGGGATTCTTTGTTTGCTGCAGCCTGTTAGCTCCCTAGATTAGCACTGTGGGCTAGGGGAGGTAAACATAAAGACTGAACTCAGAAGAGAAACAGGTTTTCTGAGGCCAAAATTCATTTTCTCTGCCTGACTTCTAGATCTTGTGCCATTATCACATACTTGTTCACTTGATCTGCTGTCTAACAAGTATAATATGTCCTTGTGCAAGATGAGTAAGTCCAAGAGACCTGTTGTAAAGCCTTGTACACTTAACAGTTATGGCTCAGCACTTGAAATTTAGGTAAGATATTAAATTCATGTTAAATATTGTCACCATAATAAGTAATTGTTGAAAAATCCATGAGCCAGGCAATGAATTCAGTTTTGGAGATACTATAATGAAAATTAGACAAAAAGAACCAGTGAAACTGAAAGAGAAAATATTTCCCTACAGCAATCATCTGAAAAAGAAGTTCAAAGCCTTCTTCATGGTATAATGTGGCAGGTACAAGCAGAAATGTTTTAAAATTATGTTTCCTTCCCTCACAAAGGACACTAGTAGCCAGTAAAATTTATCAGTGGGAAAGAATCCCGTCAGTTTCTGCTATCAGTGTTTGCCAGGTGCTGCTCTTTAAAGTGAGGAGTCATTTTGTCCATTCTGTTTGATGATCTGACCTCATCTGAGCAGCTGGCTGAGACTTGGAACAGGCAATTTCACCTGACTCCTTCACAAACCTACATAATCCCAAACACGGAACAACCTGGACAGGAAAAGGTCAAGTATAAGGATATGTTTAATTTATGCTATGATTTTTGGCTGTAATCAATCAACAAATTCACATCCACTACGTTGCTGTTACTCACAAAAGAGAATAAAAATGGGGGTGGACATTTGGTGCAGTGGTTAAGACTCTGCCTGGGATGCAGGCATCCCATATCAGAGTGCTTGGGTGGAGTCCCAGCTCAGCTACAAATTCCAACTTCCTGCTAATATGCATGCTGGGAGTCAGCAGGTTCAAATATTTTGTTCCCTACCACCTATATGAGGAGACTCAGATTGAATTCCAGGCTTCTGGCTTCAGTTTGGCCCATCCCAAGCTGTTGAGGCATTTGGGGAATGAACCAGTGAGTGGGAGATCTCTCTGTCTGCTTCTGCATTTCATTTAAAAATAAATAAAAATTTAAAAGTTAGCAAAACTATGGGCATTTCTACATGAGACTTTGTGATTCATGTTTGCAACCCACAAGCCACAGCTTTTAGAATCTTTTAGAATACCTGATGTTGTGGGAGAGGCCAGCTTCTTCTTGGATTGTCTTTTTCTGGTTCAATATTTTTCTGTGCTTCCAATGATAAATCTCAGGTATAATAGCAAAAATATAAAATAATATAAAAATATAAAAATCTAATTGGGGCAAAAAGAAACAGATAGCCCCTTACCAATATGTAGGAAGTAGGGTGCATGGCCTGCTTCTTCTGTATTGTTGCATATCTGGGGTCGGAGAAGTGACACCCACAGAGTGACCACACACCAAGCCTAAAATAATGAGTAGTTCCAAGAGGGAATGGAGAAGAACAAAGGCTCCCAATAGGGATAGAGGGCCTAGATTTAGGGAATGGCTTGTTTATCCTGTCAACTCCACAAGGACTACAATCCCAGTTCACCAATTACATTTTGAGAGAATCAGAGATTTGTGATCCTGGGATCACTACTTCTGGGGAAAAAGCCTTACCCTTCAGTGGACTAAATGCTTACAACAGAAATCTAATGAGCAGAAATATGCAATGACTCTTTCAAGCCTGAACTTGTAGTTTCAGTGTGTAATAAAATATATCTATTATATGAGATGGGAAATTAAAAACTGAAATTAATATGTTAAGCACATGAAAATAATAAATTACAACAGAATAACATGAAAACAAAAAAGTATAAAGTTGAAAAAATTCAGGTAAGTCAAAAATCGTGTTGACTCATTTTTTTAAAGATTTATTTATTTATTTGAAAGTCAGAGTTACACACAGAGAGAAGGAGAGGCTGAGAGAGAGAGAGAGAGAGAGAGATGCCTTCCATCTGCTGGTTCACTCCCTAAATGGCCGCAATGGCTGGAGCTGCGCCGATCTGAAACTAGGAGCCAGGAGCTTCCTCCAGGTCTCCCACGTAGGTGCAGAGGCCCAAGGACTTGGGCTATCCTCTACTGCCTTCCCAGGCCATAGCAGAGAGCTAGATCGCAAGAGGAGCAGCCGGGACTTGAACTGGCGTCCATATGGGACACTGGCACTGCGGGCGGCAGCTTTACCGTCTATGCCACAGCGCCAACCCCCGGCTCATATTTTAAAAGAGATTATTTCAGGTATTCTCTGTGCACAGTCCCAGTGCACAATATGCTGGCAAGTAGATTGCTTTAGTCATGATATAATTTAGTTGTTTAAGTAAGTGATTTTAAAAGTTTTTAAAATACAAAATCAATACATATTTATGGAATTTCTTTGTGCTTATCACTTTTATTGTTTTGTGAAGATTATACATAGATAAATAATCAAAGACATGGAGACTTCCTGGAAAGCTGGATGATGGATCATGGAGTCTTGGGTTGGGGATTCATACATTCAAACCATCTGGAATAAGTTCTTCACTTTACATAGGAGAAATTAGAGCATTCAAAGCTTCGTGAGTTACAGTGGATCACACAGAGCAGCTTCAGAGTCTGCACTGTAGTTCTGGGATCCAATTTTCATATCTATGTCTGAGGCTCAAATGGATACAAAGCTAAATAGCAGCCGGCGCCGCGGCTCACTAGGCTAATCCTCCGCCTAGCGGCGCCGGCACACCGGGTTCTAGTCCCGGTCGGGGCGCCGGATTCTGTCCCGGTTGCCCCTCTTCCAGGCCAGCCCTCTGCTGTGGCCAGGGAGTGCAGTGGAGGATGGCCCAGGTGCTTGGGCCCTGCACCCCATGGGAGACCAGGAAAAGCACCTGGCTCCTGGCTCCTGCCATCGGATCAGCGCGGTGCGCCGGCCGCAGCGCGCCGGCCGCGGCGGCCATTGGAGGGTGAACCAACGGCAAAGGAAGACCTTTCTCTCTGTCTCTCTCTCTCACTGTCCACTCTGCCTGTCAAAAAAATAAAAAAAAAAAAAAAAAAGCTAAATAGCAACCAGACAGAAAGGATAATGCATGCATGAGTAATGTAGCTGGGACAGAGTACCTGAACAAAGCAACACTTGAGTTCAAGTGCCAAGTGCCTTCATGACACGAATTTAAGACTGAAGACATAATTTTCCTATTCAAGAATTTTATCCAAAATACATCGTCTATTTATCTCCAAATTCTTGTTTAAAAATATGAACATTTTAACTCCATAATCTGAGTTGAGTGATAATACCTAAATGTGTTTGGCCAAGGTTTAAAATTGATAATAAAGATTCTTCAAAAAGTTAATGGGAATTGCATGCTATAAAAATTATTCATGGATTTCTAAAAAAAATTTTCCATAAAAATAGAATCTTTTAATTCTATTTTCCACAAATTTGTTGCCATGCCCTCACGTTCATTAACCACAGGGCCTGTGCTCCAGAACAAACTGGGGGTCGGGAGACAAGGACTGTGCTGTGGTCCACTTCTTCTTGGTGCTGTGTGTGCAGTTCCTTTAGATGTTTCCTTTTAGGTTTTACCTGAGCAGCATCTGGAATTATGTAGCATGGAGCTAAAGGAGGCTGACTAACTGTAATCTTTAAAATAAGTATTTGAACTAGACTGCCACTTAGTGGCCAGTCCCTCACCAATTTTGGAGATGTGAGATATCAGAGCAGTTGGAATGAAGTCAAAACAAGTACTGGCATGGGGTCAGAAGGAGCTAGAACCCATGCCTCTGCCAACTCTGAATGCTGGCTCTCTGTTCATCTGTAAAAGTCACTCCGGGCACAGTCCCAGCACACAGTAGGCTGGCTAGTGGATATATTAGAGCCGTCTGTGTGTCCAGAGACTGCAGAGCTGAGAAATCCCAATGCCAGATTACACTGTGGAACAGGAAGCTTTGTAACACCTCCCCTCCCTCATCATAATATGCATTTTCAGAGAACTTTTTGAAGATTCATGATGTTAAAGTAACAATGGAAAATGGAATTTAAACTGGAACAAGAGAGAAGTGGAAAGGTGAAAAATGAGTGAAATTGATGCTATTAGTGAGGCTAAAGAAGTTTTGGTGTTGGTGTACAGGCACCATTGTTAGCCAATGGATGTGCCTGACACCTTCCTGTGGGAGCTTGTGACTCTCCCCTTGTGGGTTTGATCTGGCTGCAGGCGTGTGCTCCTCACAGGCACGGGGCACTGTGGCCATGTCTCACAACCAGGAGAAGCCCACAAGTGAGTGTGGGCTGGGATTGGTAGACAAAGTCTTCAGCTTCTTTCACTGGTGATGCAACTTTGAGATGTTCCATGCAGTCTTCACAAGCACCTGTAAGGTAGTGAAGCCTTGGCACTCGTGGATTCCTGCTGGCAGACATATGAAGGTCAGTGAGGAATGGAATCCTGGTCCAGACCATTTCACTGTGCTTTCAAGTCTACCAACTAACCAGTGATAATTCCTTTGGTCACTGGATGCAGACTTGTGATTGATATGATTGGGAACTGCCTGAACATCTACATTTGTTTCCTAATCTATGGACCAAGACTAATTTAGTAGAAAACAAGTGAAATCCCCCTGAAGTTGTCCTCCTGGACAAGTTGGTAATTCAGAAGAAAATGTGATATATAAGATCATTTATTTTGGAGTCAACAGTTTTTGAAATTCATGTGTAATTTGTCACAGTAGATTAAAATATTATTATTCAATTTGTATTTTAGATAATTTCCTTTGGCTTTACTAGGCATCTTCAGAAAGCATTATTGGAAAACTATGTATAAATATTTGAACTACCTGTGTGCGTGTGTGTTTCTGTGCTCATTATTTATGGCTTATAATAAAGGAGTTATATACACTATATATAATATGTGTACATAGATATATACAAACACACACGCAAAGAGAGAGATTTTCTTCATCCATCTTCCATGAGAGGACTCTGGATTGTAGTCACCTTGATTGTTCCCATGTCCTAGCTTTTGTGAATATTGAGTCAAGGAAGATAGGAGAACAGCTATCTCTTTGAGACACTGTTGTGTTTCCCCTTTAGAGCTATACCCAAACTAGGAATTTTTGGTAGTTCTCATTTTTTAAGAAAATCCTATACTGCTTCTTGTAATGCCTGCACCAATTTGCATTCCAACCAACAATGTGCAAGGATTCCTTTCATTCATACAGCAGCATTTTATGATGCTATTATCTTGCCTTTTTTTATATTCTCCTCCTAATATGTGTTATGTGATATCTCACTGCAATTTTAATTTGCATTTCCCAGATGATTATTGATGTTAATACCTTTTCATAAGCAGATAGATATCTGTATGTCTTCTTTATTTTTAAACTTTTTTTATTTATTTGAAAAAGTTACACAGAGAGAGACGGAGAGGAAGAGAGAGAGAAAGAGGTCTTCCATCAGCTGGTTCACTCCCCAAATGGCCGCAACTACAGGAGTTGCACCAGTCCAAAGCCAGGGAGCTAGGAGCTTCTTCCAGGGATCACATGTGGGTGCAGGGGCCCAAGGACTTGGGCCATCTTCTACTACTTTCCCAGGCATAGCAGAGAGCTGGATGGAAAGTGGAGCAGCTGGGACTCGAACCGGCAGCCATATGGGATGCTGGCACTGCAGGTGGTGGCTTTACCAGCTATGCCATGGCACCAGCCCCCATATGTCTTCTTTGGGAAAAAAAAATCTGTTCAAGTTTTTTGCCTATATTTTTAAAAATTTGCTGTTGAGTTGTATGAGTCACTCATATAGTTTTAAATGTTAATCATTTATCACATAGATGGTTTGTAAATATTTTCTCTCAATCTGTAGGTTGTCTTTTCATTTCATTATGGTTGCTTCTTTTGCCTTCTAAATGCTTTGTAGATTAATGTAATGCCATTTTTTTGCTTTTGTTTTTTTATGCTTTTATGTCATTTCTGAAAAAAAAGTTATTGCCTGTATCAACATCAAAGTGTTGTTTTTCTCTTATGCTTTCTTCTAGGAATTTTACAATAGCTCTTACACTTAAGTCTAATACACGAGGTTCAATTTTATTCTTTTGCATATCAGTATCCATTTTTCACAATGCCATTTTTTGAAAGAACTATTCTTTCCCCAATGTGTATTCTTGGCACACATCCTAGTGAAGTGTTAGTGCCATATGTGTGTGGGTTTTGTTCTGGGCTCTTGATTCTTTTCCATTAGCTTCTATATCTTTTCATGCCAGTACCATACTGTTTTCATTATTATAGCTTTGTGATATAATTTGAAATCACAGACTGTAATGCCTCCAGCTTTGTCCCCCCCACCAACTTTACTGGCTATTTGGTGTAATTTTCTGTTTCATGCAAACTTCAAATGGTTTCTGTCTAGAATGGTTTTTGTCTAAATGGTTTTTTACCTAGAATGGTTATGGTCTATGTCTGTAAAAAGATGCCACCAATTTTTGTAATGATCGTTTGGAATAAGTAGATTGCTTTTGATACTATAGAAGTTTTTAACATATTAACTATTCTTATCCATAAATGTAGGATAACTGTCCATTAATTTGTGTCGTACTCAATTTCTTTCATCTGTGTTTTATAGTTTCAGTGTAGAGGTCACTCACTTCCTTGTGAAAATTTATTCCAAAATATTTTGGTTTTGAAGTTACATAGGGTTTTTTTCTTTATTTCTTTTTCAGATTGTTTGTTGCTTGTAAAGAATAACAATTTTTAATGTTAACTTTCTGAAACTTTACCAATTTGGTTTATTAGTTCTAAGAGATTTTTTGGTAGTGTTTAGGGTCTTCTACATATGTCATCTGCCACCAGAAACAATTTTACTTCTGCCTATCCAGTTTGGTTGTATTTTATTTCTTGCCTAACTGCTCTGATTAGGACTACTAATACTATTTGAAATACAAGTTAGAACCCTTGTTTTGTCCCAGGTCCCAGAAGAAAAGCTTTTAGCTTTTCATTGTTAAACTTATCAGCTATGAATTTGTCAAATAGCATCTTTGTTATGATTAGGTATGTTCCTACTAAATGCATACATGATTTACATACCACCATTACAATATTAGAATGTTCTACCTGTGAGTCTGTCCTTTCCTTTGCCAGCTAGTTTTATGCTTTCAGGTGTTTTTATGTCACCTACTAGCATCCTTTTCTTGTAGGTCAAAGATCTTCTTTTAGCATTTCTTTGAAGACAGGTCTGGTAATGATGAATTCACTCGGATTTTCATTTATCTGCAAGTTGTTATCCTTCACTTTTTAAGGACAGCTGAGGGCACATAGTTCTTGGTTGGTAGTTTTTTCCTTCCACCTTTTGAATATATCAGCATACTCACTTGCTGCCTATTTGGTTTCTGCTGAGAAGTCTACCATTAGGTGTGCTGCAGTTCCCTTATATGTCATTTGCTTCTTTTCCAATGGCACTTTCAGGATCTCTTCTTTGTCTTTGCTTTGTGACAGTTACATTGTAAAATGTTGCGGAGTAGCCATAATTGGATTTAACATGTTTGTAGACATTTTAATATCTTTATATTTATATCTGTTTTCCATGTTTGGAGAGTTTCTTGCTATCATTTCTTTAAATAAGCTTTCTGACCCTTTGTCATTATTCTCTTCTTTAATTCTCATGATTTAAATATTTGTTCTTTGGATGCTCTTCCATAATTCCCATAAGCTTTCTTTTTTTCCTTCTTTTTCTCTTTTCTCCTCTGAATATATATTTTGAAATAATCGTTCTTTGAGTTCCCCAAATTCTCACTTGATAAATTCTGCTGTTGGTCCTCTCTAGTGCATTTTCTGGTTCATTATATTTCTCAGCTCCAGGATTTGTTTTTATTTAAATTATGTCAGTCTCTCTGTTCAGTTGCTCCTTCTGGTAACATTTTTTGGTCAGTTCTCTGGGTTATTTCTCTGTGTTTTCCTAGAGCTTGCTTGAAATAGTTATTTTGAATTATTTATCAGGAAGTTTGTAAAACTTTATCTCAGTCACTGGCATTGTATTCTGTCTACTTGGTGATGGCACATTTTCTGATCATTCTTGATTTCTGTGGTTTTGCATTGATAGCTACCCAACTGAAGAAGTAGGCACTTAGTCCAGTCTTGGTAGACTGAATTTCCCTGTAAACACCCTTTCATTGTAAGCTTAGCCAAAGATTCTGAGCAAGCCACGTGGCATGTTCCGTGAACCTGAGACCTCTGCGAATATGGAAGTGTTAGGGGGTGCTGTAAGTCCAGAATTGCCATGGCTGGTCCAATGCTAGGCAGGAATCCCAACTAGTAGGGCTGGTTTACTACTGGGACATGGCAAAAGCCTGGGGCTGCTAGGCTCGCCTGTCCCTGAGGGCTGTTGAGAGTCCATTGCTACTGTGATCAGTTGTCAATGACAAGGACTGGAGACCAAATCCACATCACAGGAGTTATATATTCCTAGCTGTTGTGAGGGTAGGCCTGGAGGCTCAGTTCACAGATAGTTGTCTGTAGCCAGCAGCCATGGTAGCTGTCCTGTGATCAGTTTTATTGTGAATTCTCAGTATTAGAGAAAAAAACAAAGTGCTATGCTTAAGTTCCTCTTTCCCAAATAGCAGATAGAATCATTCTTCTGTGCTCTTCCTGAAGTTGGGAGAGTGATGACACAAGTAATGCAAATCTTATCATCTTCACTATGTTCTTATCTTCATCTGCTTATCATCTTCACTATGTTTTTTTCTTTCTTTATCTTTGAGATGTAAGAGCAAGATTTGTTAGAGTCAAAGACCTCCAGCCAGAGTGGCATGGATGGGGGCTCCAAGAGAGGAAAATACCCAAAAGGGCTGGTGGTACTGAAACCATTTTGCTTATTAATATTTCTGAAATTAATAAGCTGTGTGGGTCCTTGCCTTGAATTCAGAGAAGAATTGTGAATACTGGCTCAAATAGTCCAGACAGCATGGTAAATTTTAAGGATTTTGCTCAGTGTGGGAAATATATAGGAGAGTGAGAGTTCTATCTAAGGGAGAAAGAAGAGTCTAGAAATTATAAGTTAGAGTTCATATCAAGCAGAGAGCAGGTCAGGAGCCATGTGCAGCAAGCAAGTAGGCAGGAAAGCAGGGAGTTGGTGGCCCAAAGGCCATGTGCCCCAAAGGCACAGGCAGCAAGGGCAGCAAAGGGCAATAAGGGTGAAAAAGGGAGAAAGGGGAAGGGCCCACTGTGTTCCAGGCCTTTTACCTACTTCTAAAGGGGAGTGGTTACTTTTTGTAGCCTGATTGGCAGGTGGACATACAGGTGGGGTCAGGTAAGGGGCATGAGATTACATAGTGGGCATGGTGAAGTCATGGTCTTCCAGCTCACAGATCTAATCAATTTTATCTTATCTGCATGCCTGCATCAGTACTAGGGTTTTTAAGCACAATTTTGGGGAAGAAAAAAATTTGACATTCAGTTACAAGGTGGGAACAAAACCCATCAAAAGACTGATTTGCAAATTTTTATCCTGTTTGGCTTGCTCATGGTAAAACATAGAGCCATCAGAAGGGTGGGTTAGGTAACTTGTTTACAATGAACTTGAGCTCAGAAGGTTGGAATCTCCACTCCTTTGTTATTCTTATGGTAAAATTGGAAGCTTTCAAGAAGTGGGAAGGCAAGTGCTTTTGACCTTTCTAGAAGATAACTTTTAGGGGAAAGCAAGCACTCTGTACCTCAGTTTCCACTGGGACCACCCTGACTGCCTTTTAACCCATCTGACTCCTCACATTTACACCCCAGAAGAATGGACCCTAACTTCTGTTAGGGGAACTGAGTTATGACCACTCTGGCTGCTTCATGCTGAAAAGGGTCAGCATTGGATACCACAGTCAAGACAGGGCTTCACTATGTTCTGAATATTATGTTATAACTAGGTACTACAATCTCTGGCCTGATTTCCTTAATTTATGTGACAGTATTTTTGTGCATAAAAACTTGTTTAAATTTGTATCTCTGTGGGAACATGATTGTTAGAGAACTTTATTTCACCATCTTGCACCACCTTTTTTCTAAAGACTAAATTGAAAGCATGAATTATTTTCCTCAAAGAAGAGATTAACACTTGTAAAATTTTAATCACTATTGTTGAGTTGGTAAAGTTTTGGATTAAGATTTTAAAATTTTTCATTATGAGAAGACATACAAGGTATGTTTTTTTCTGTTTTTCTACATTATGCTCTTGATTAATTCTTTCATTAATTAAGTAGATTAAAAATGAAATTATATGTTCAAATGAAGTCTCAAACAGAGTTCCCATATATGTTTCAAATTCCTGTAGTAATCCTTGTGGTAAATATAGTTTTCCATCAGATTCTTAAAATATCTATACTGTGCAAAACAAACTAAAGCTTCAATGCAGTATCTAGAAAAAATCCAATGTCAATGTCATTCTTCACATAAAAAGAATTCTAAAAGTCACAAATAATCCACAAAAAATTGCAAAAGTAATCATGAGCAAAAAGAACAAAGCTAAAGATACTGTATTACCTGATTTCAGACTATACTGCTGCCATTTTTAAAAAAGTACCAATTAACAAAGCTCACAGGACTGATAGAAACTGGCCAATTCTTGCAGAAGGAAACATTCTAAAGATGGAAATAAATGCAATAAATGAGAAAAATGGCTTTAAAAATAATTAAGTGTACTTTGGGAGAATAAATCAATAGTGAAAATGGTAAGGGAATGAGAAGAGAAATAGACAAATAAACACTTAGCTGCCAGTTCAATGGGTCAGCAGAAAGTGCAACAAGTAGTATTTTTTTCCCATTGTTCTCTATTTGAAATTATCTTAAGCTCCTAAAATATACATTTTTATAGAAATACTACACAACAAGGAATTCCTTTTTTCCTCAGCTTCATAAAGAAAACCTACCTCTCCCATCGCACCTTCTCTGAGTCTTCTCACATCCCTTGATATGGTATTTGCCAATGACAGGCTGTGTTCCAGTTACAGACAGATGTCAGAATATCTCAAAACTCTTTCCAGAAGAATTTAGGTATAGCCAATTGACTTTTTTGAGCTAGAAAACATGAGAGGAGATGGCATGTGTAACTTAATGGACGGAAATATAGCTGAGACCAACAGTCTTGTGTTCTCGAATTGGAGACGCCCCTAAGGACAAATGAACTTGGGTCTCCAAAGCTGCAAATATAGAACCACTAACAGAATTCATGTACACCCACACTAGACTTTATGTATGCAAGAAATAAACCAGTGTTACCTGATAAGGCTTTGTAAATTTGCTGTTGTTACTCTGGTACCCTCTTAAAATATACTGAAACTGAAACTTTATAGGTGTCTTTTTTCCTTTCCTTTTCTCTCTCTCTCTCTCTCTCTCTTTTTTTTTTTTTTTTTTTTGACAGGCAGAGTGGACAGTGAGAGAGAGAGAGACAGAGAGAAAGGTCTTCCTTTTGCCATTGGTTCAACCTCCAATGGCCATCGCGGCTGGCGCACTGAAGCCTGTGCATCACGCTGATCCGAATCCAGGAGCCAGGTGCATCTCCTGGTCTCCCATGTGGGTGCAGGGCCCAATGACTTGGGCCATCCTCCACTGCACTCCCGGGCCATAGCAGAGAGCTGGCCTGGAAGAGGGGCAACCTGGACAGAATCCGGCGCCCTGACCAGGACTAGAACCCGGTGTGCTGGCGCTGCAAGGCAGAGGATTAGCCTATTGAGCCGCGGCACCGGTCTATAGGAGTCTTTTTAATCAGTATCAAATTTAGCTCCCAGCACTGACCTGTTGTCTTTCAAATATTTTGCCAACAGTGTTACTCCCAGAACTCTGATTTATCCAACTATTCATAGTTACATCTGCCAACTACCCCAATGACTTTGTGATAAATCGGAGAGTGAATATGGTTACAATTTATGTACATATGAGCTATTTTTTGATATTTGAAAAAAAAAAGAATCAAGGGCCTTGAAAAGACTTAGGAAATCTGAATGGGACTTTCCAGTTCATAGTTGTGTTAAATCACTGGAAGCACCATTTAAAACTGAATCCATTGCCGGCCGGCGCCATGGATCACTAGGCTAATCCTCCGCCTAGCGGCGCCGGCACACTGGGTTCTAGTCCCGGTCAGGTCGCCAGATTCTGTCCCAGTTGCCCCTCTTCCAGGCCAGCTCTCTGCTATGGCCCGGGAGTGCAGTGGAGGATGGCCCAAGTACTTGGGCCCTGCACACCATGGGAGACCAGGATAAGTACCTGGCTCCTGCCATCGGATCAGCACGGTGCGCTGGCCGCGGCGGCCATTGGAGGGTGAACGAATGGCAGAAGGAAGACCTTTCTCTCTGTCTCTCTCTCTCACTGTCCACTCTGCCTGTCAAAAAATTTAAAAAAATAAAATAAATAAAAAAAAAACTGAATCCATTGCAAAAAAAATGGTTTAGATTTATGCAGTTGTGGTTCCAAAATGTCACTACAAAGAACAGAAGCCATGAAAGAGTCTCTCTCTCTGCTTCTTCTCTCTCTCTGTTTGTCTCTCTCTCTCTCTGTGTGTGTGTGTGTGTGTGTGTGTGTAAACATGGAAGTTAAATTTAAATTTGCATTACATTTAGAGCTCTGTTTCAAGGAATGTGTGTCTTTACCTCTTCTGGGTCCTAACACCTCAGGGACACCTCATTGTGGTGGATTCATCTTTAGAAACTTCACAGAGACTACGGCACAAAAGCATGCAGGTAAAATGACCAAACTAAAAAGAATGGAGCAAGTTTGTACTAAGTACCCGGGGAAGCTACAGGAAAATTGCATAAGAAAATCCATGATATAAAATTGTACCAATTCTTTATTTTAAAATTGAAAAAAGATAATTTATAATGTATTTTCTAATTTGAGAATATTCAGCTTGTATAAGTTATGTGGCTTCAGAAATAATTTATGTTCCTCAAAAATTAACTGTAGAACTAATATTATTCATCATCCAAATATATATATATATGTTATATATTAAGATTTATTTATTTATTTGAAAGTCAGAGAGAGAGTGAGAGGGACACAGAAAGATCTTCCATCCACTGGTTTATTCCGTAGATAGCTGCAACATCCAGGCCAGGCTGAAGCCAGGAGCTTCACCTGGGTCTCCCACATGGGTAGCATGGGCCCAAGAACTTGAACCATTTTCTGCTGCTTTTTCCAGGCCATGAGGAGGGAGCAGGATCAGAAATGGAGCAGCAGGAACTTGAACCACTGTCCATACGGGATGCTGGTGTCACAGTTGGTGGCTTTATGCCTCAGTACCAGCCCCCAAATACAATTTTAAGTTATCTTCTGGCAACAATTAATACTAGATTGGGATTTTTTTAGATTTATTATTTACTTGAAAGTAAGAGGGACAGAGAGAGAAGGAGACCAAAAATTTTCCATCTGCTGGTTTACTCCCAATGGTCACAATAGCTGAAGCTGGGCCAGGCCTAAGCCAGGAGCCCAGAACTCCTTCTGGGTCTCCACAGAGGTGGCAGGGGCTCAAATATTTGGGCCATCTTCTGCTGCTTTCCCAGGTACATTAGCAGAGAACTGAATTGGAAGTGGAATAGCCAGGATGCAAACTAGTACTCTCATATAAGATATGAGCATTGAAAGAGGTGGTTTAACCCATAATGGCAGTCCCAAGATTTGTTTTATTGTTTAGCAAGGATATGTAAAATCATAGAAATAATGGATAAGTCATTTTTATATTAAACTCACAACTTTTTAAAAGATTTTTATTTGCTTATTTGAAATTCAGAGTTACAGAGAGATACTGAAAGACAGAGAAAGAGAGAGAGAGAGAGAGAGAGAGACAGAGAGAGAAATCTTCCATCTGCTGGTCCATTTCACAGATGACGGCCAGAGCTAGGAGCCAATAACATTACCCTGGTCTCCCATGTGGGTACTGGGGAACAACCACTTGGTCCATCTTCTTTTACTTTCCCTAGGGCATTAGCAGGGAGCTGGATCACAAGTGGAGCAGCTAGGATATGAACTGGCACCCATATGGGATGCCAGCATCACAAGTGGTAGCTTAACCGACTATGACACAACACTGGCTCAAAATTCACAACTTTTGCTGTTGATTCAAAGACTTAAAAGGAGAGTGGGTTCATGTCATGACTTACAGCATCCTTCCTGGTTCAACGATTTAATATCAGTATTTCTTTAAGCGGATCCCCTTTCTCAGCATCCTTTGAAGAGCATCCTTCACCTCTTTGTTCCTCAGGGTATAGATGAGAGGGTTCAGCATGGGTGTGACCACAGTGTAGAAGAAGGTGAAGAACTTGCCATATTTGGAAGAGAAGTTGGTCTTAGGGTCTGTGTACACCATTGCCACTGTCCCATAAAACATGAAGACCACAAGGAGGTGGGAGGAGCAGGTGGCAATGACTTTCTGCCTCCCCTCCTCTGACTTCATTTTCCCCACTGCTTGAGCTATACGGCCATAAGAAGTCAGGATCAACCCCACAGGCACCATGGTGAAGATGACAGCAGAGATGGTCAACTGCCACTCATTGATGGAGGTGTCACCACAGGCCAGGCGTATGAGCACAGGAATCTCACACAGAAAGTCATCCAGACGGTGATGGGGGCAGAAGGGCAGCTGGAGTGTAACAGGAGATAAGATAAGTGACTCTGTCAGACCTGACATCCAGGCCATGAGCGCCAACTTCCAACAGAGTGGACGGTGCACAATGGTAGTATAGCGCAGAGGCTGACACACAGCAACATAGCGGTCAAAGGCCATGGCCACCAGCAAGATGCACTCTGTAGCACCAACACAGAGGAACACACAGAGCTGCATGACACAGCCTGCATAGGTGATGCTCTTGTCTGGCCCCCACAGGTTTGACAGCATCTGGGGAACACAGGCTGTGGCCAAGCAGAGATCCAAGAAGGAAAGATTGCTAAGAAAGAAGTACATGGGGGTGTAGAGACGAGGGTCCATGCATGAGAGCAAGATGATGGCTGAGTTGCCCAGGATAGTCACGAGGTACAACATGATCACAATCCAGAAGAGAACCACCTCTACCTGGGGCCATTCAGAGAATCCAAGAAGGATGAAGCCCACCGGGAAGCTCTCATTGGTCATTTCTGTTGCATTTTCATTTGGTTTTGGATGGAATGTTAAGTAAAGTTTTATAGATGAATTTTGTAGACAGACTCTACTGCTGTTTATTTAGAAAAAAACAACAATATTACATTTCTAGGAGCCTTTAAATAGGATATATTGGTGCTTTCCTTTATATTAAATCAATAGAATACAGTCTCTTCCTCTCCACAAGGCTGCATTGTTTGCAACAAGTGGATGTTTTCAAGATATGACCACTTGCAATTCATCTCCAAGGTCTGAAATCCAGCATCCCCAATAGACACCACCACACATTCACTAAAAGCTACTTAAATCTTCCTCCACCACTTCCTTTCAGCTATGTATATAGAAGCTTTCTATACAATTTAGAATAGAATGTTGAACACAGTTATATTTTAAATATGTATTCTTCTAAATTAGTGGGTTATTATTTGCATTGTTTGAGAATATTAAAAGGAACACATGAGATAGTGATTGTCTCAGAAACAAGGCCTTTCTTATCTCACCAACTGGTGATGTATAATTTAGACCATGAGAGCTTAATTATGTTATTACTCTCTGAGTGTCTAAGTAAGCACCTTGACCTAGGAGACGCAATCTAGTTTGCATACCTGGTTAATTTGCTATAAATACATGAATTCAAGCTAATTTAAGTAAATGTCTTAAAAATTCCAAGTACAATTTTTATCTGAGGAATGATTACAGCTCTCACCTCAGAAGAATGAACCACAAATTAAACTTAATGAAAGTTTAATAGTTCCTGTTGTCTTTTAATACAAAACTCAGAACACTATTAAACCAACAACCCATTTAAGAGATGGGCCAAGGACTTCAATAGACATTTTTCAAAAGAGGAAATCCAAATGGCCAACAGGCACATGAAAAAATGTTCAAGGTCATTAGCAATCAGGGAAATGCAAATCAAAACCACAATGAGGTTTCACCTCACCCCGGTTAGAATGGCTCACATACAGAAATCTACCAACAACAGATGCTGGCGAGGTTGTGGGGAAAAAGGGACACTAACCCACTGTTGGTGGGAATGCAAACTGGTCAAGCCACTATGGAAGTCAGTCTGGAGATTCCTCAGAAACCTGAATATAACCCTACCGTTGGACCCAGCCATTCCACTCCTTGGAATTTACCCAAAGGAGTTTAAATTGACAAACAAAAAAGCGGTCTGCACCCTAATGTTTATTGCAGCACAATTCACAATAGCCAAGACCTGGAACCAACCTAAATGCCCATCAACGGTAGACTGGATAAAGAAATTATGGGATATGTATTCTTTAGAATACTATACTGCAGTAAGAAACAACGAAATCCAATCATTTGCAACAAAATGGAGGAATCTGGAACACATCATGCTGAGTGAAATAAGCCAGTCCCAAAGGGACAAATACCATATGTTCTCCCTGATCGGTGACAACTGACTGAACACCAAAAAGGAAACCTCCTGAAGTGAAATGGACACTATGAGAAATGGTGACTTGATCAGCATAGCCCTGACTGTTAATGAACAACTTAATACATTATCCCTCTTAGTATTTTTTTTGTCTGTTCTACTTAATATGACTGGTTTAATTCTGTAATTATCACACAGTTATTCTTAAGTGTTGAAAATTAACTGAAATGTGATCCCTGTTAAACATAAGAGTGGGAATAAGAGAGGGAAGAGATGTATAATTTGGGACATGCTCAAGCTGACTTGCCCCAATTGGTAGAGTTAGAAACATACCAGGGGATTCCAATTCAATCCCATCAAGGTGGCATGTACCAATGCCAGCTCACTATTCCAAGTGATCAATTTCAGTTCACAATTGATCATAATGAAAGGACTAAGAGTCAAAGGGAGCACATAAACAAGTCTAGTACCTGCTAACACTAACCGATAGAATAAATAAAGGGGAGAGTGATCCAACATGGGAAGTGAGATACTCAGCAGACTCATAGAATGGCGGATGTCCTAAATAGCACTCTGGCCTCAGAATCAGCCCTAAAGGCACTCGGATCTGGCTGAAAAGCCCATGAGAGTATTTCAGGCATGGAAAGCCAAGACACTCTGGCAAAAGATCTCTGTGAGTGAGATCCCAGTGGAAAGAACAGGTCTTCAAAGAAGGAGGTACCTTTCTCTGAAGGGAGGAGAGAACCTCCACTTTGACTATGACATTGTCTAAACAAGATAAGAGTTGGAGAACTCAAGGGGCTTCCATAGCCTTGGAAACTCATGACTGGTGCATAGGGAGATTACTGATGCCATAAACAGGAGTGTCAATTTGTAAAGTCAACAACAGGAGTCACTGTGCACTTACTCCTCATGTAGGATCTCTGTCCTTAATGTGCTGTACATTGAGACTTAATGCTATAACGAGTACTCAAACAGTATATTTCGCTTTGTGTTTCTATGGGGGTGCCAACTGTTGAAATCTTTACTTAATGTATACTAAACTGATCTTCTGTAAAAAAAAAAAAAAAAGAAAAGAAATTATCAATTCCCAACTTGACTCTCACTGGGATTAAACATGACAATAGGTCTGATCTGATTTCATCATCATTTAAAAAAAAATCATCTATTATTTTTCACTTTATGTTTCTGTGTGGGAGCAAACTGTTGAAATCCTTACTTAATGCATACTAAGCTGATCTTCTGTATATTAAGATAATCGAAAATAAATCTTGATGTGAATGGAAGGGGAGAGGGAGTGGGAAAGGGGAGGGTTGTGGGTGGGAGGGACGGTATGGGGGGAAGCCATTGTAATCCATAAGTCGTACTTTGGAAATTTATATTCATTAAATAAAAGATAAAAAATAAATAAATAAAAAATCTAAAAAAAAGCTAGTAAAAGAAAAAACACTATAATCAAGCCTAATTCTTGCCCCACAAAATATCCACTATTGATATCAGTAATCAGCTTGATTACTGATAAATGATTTTCTTTTTTATTTAATTATAGCCTACGTAGATCCTTTTTCACAATTTACAGCTACTTATTATTTTAAAGATTTGACAGAAACTGACAAATGGACAGAGACATTTCTTCTATTTGCTGTTCGCTCCACAAGTGCCTGCAGCAGCCAGGGCTGGGCCAGGTGGAAGCTGGGCACTCAGAGATCAATCCAGGCCTCCCACATGCTGACAGGGACACAACTACTTGAGCCATCATCCTTGCCTCCAAGGATGCATGGAATTGGAACGGAGCTAGGATGGAAACTAAGGTTTTCCAATGTGGAATGCAGGCATCCCAAGGAGCATCTTGACCACTGCATCAAATGCCTGTCTCTGTAAATGAATTTCAGCCAAGAACCATAATGACAAGTAGAATGAATTAGGGTGACACAATTATGAAATCTGTGTTTGTTTTAAAGCTTTACTTCATGAATAGGGAGAAAAGGTGCCCAACAGTCATTCGCTAGAAAATACTAACCTGGAACATTGGATTTGGTGTGCATTTTCCTGGAATACTAATTTTCCTTCTTCTTGGGATTGTAGCATAAGTCAAAGGAGATCAAAAGTATGAAAGCAAAGAACCAAAAAACAATAACATTAGGTAAAAGAAGATCACATTAAATATTGTGATTATTAGATTTTGAAAATGGAAAAACTGAAAAACTGGAGAAGAACATGAGAGACTGGTCCTAGTCAACAGCGTCTTCCCAGGTGTTTATTCCATGTCTGCTGTCTGCGGGGCACTCTGCTAGGATGTGAGAACACACAGTGAGCAGAGAGGAATTGACTGCCTTGTAGAGCTCATGGGCCTGTGGGTGACAAGAGAGCCAGTCAACAAGGAGCAAATAAATGCATCCTAAGGACTCAAGTTTCAGGTGCTGGGTTCTGTAAGTGAAAACCCATCAGGGCACAGTAATTGAGTAGCATAATGGAGGAATCAAGAGCTAGGAAGATCATTTGATGCAGGGAAAACAAAGGGCACAAGGTCTTATGCTGAAGAAGTGAATGTGCTCCACTAAGTCCAGTGTGGCAGAGGAAAAGGAAGAATGACTGGTGCTGGTGGTCAGGGACCTCTGCTGCCTTCTCATGAGCCCTGAGGGAGCTCACCACCCTCAGCCACAGAACCTGCACTGGGTGCTGTGAGACGGTGCCTCTTCCTCAGTTGCCTGCATCCCCACAGCACTCAGTTCACCTGTTCACCTGTGCTGGCTCACTCTGCAACACTCCAGGATTGGCATGTGGACAGGAATGTGCCATTGCACCTCTGACTTTTGGTTCTGAGATGATACCACAGATTCAAGCTGTCCTTACATAAGGGAAAAGTAAATTCAGATCAATGGCATATGTGATATTTTTGTTTAGAATTATATTTAGTGATTTTGGTAAAATATTATCTTTTTCCCTCTCTAAATGTGTTTTATGAACACTGTAGGTAATTAAGACAACAATGAAAATACAAGAAATTAAACTCTTATAATCCCACTCTCAAATATTATTTACTATAAAATTTTTGTTTTTTATTTTCAACATATGTTAATGAATTACATATAAATATATGAAAGATATGGAAAAATCATGCTGTTTACAGCTCCATATTTCACTAAATATTTGAATTGTGTACATGTTAAATACTTTTAGAAATATCAATCTTGAATTTAAAGCTTCGGAGTATTCTGCCTTAGAAACAGACGTTATGTTACATCTTGTCTTTTACTATAAATGTAGATGTCTTCCAAATATTTATTAATCTAGAACAACACTAGGGTGAATATCTGTGTAAAGAATCCCTTGGTTCTGGGCTTACATTCCTTACTAAAATAAGTGTCCCTCTCTGAACCACACTGAGGCTGCCCGCATTGAGGATGCCCATAGTGACCCGCATCACCTCTGGAGCCCTTCGCTTTGTCCACAACACTTCTCGAGTCATCCTGTTCCCTCTCTCTAATTCTGCAAGTCCAAAGGGCCCCCTATATTGAATTAAATGAGCATATTAATTTTTGTGTTTACAAGTCACTTGTGTTTACAAGACATTTGCAAATTCTTTCTCACCAAGTTGTTTGTGCCATCTGATGAACAGTTAAGAGATTGTTACACATTATTGGCCTTTAAACTGACTCATCATGTAATCCACATAAGTTCCCAAATCAAAAATATTTAAGTGTGATTTATCTCCTTCATCTCCAGAATGTTGTTCTTTTTTCAAATCTCAA
Source organism: Oryctolagus cuniculus (assembly GCF_051225735.1). Taxonomy (NCBI): domain Eukaryota; kingdom Metazoa; phylum Chordata; class Mammalia; order Lagomorpha; family Leporidae; genus Oryctolagus; species Oryctolagus cuniculus. The sequence goes on along the minus strand of NC_142872.1, from coordinate 1,846,979 downwards.
TTCATTTTTCATGTTGCTGTCTTCATTGCTGTTGGTCAGGGTTTACAAAGTGTCCACTGATACATTTGAGTAGTTTCTTAATGTTTTCATTTCCTACATCTAAGCCATTCATCAGCATTAATTCTGAGGTGAAATGAGATCTAAACTTCATGACTTACTTGCCATTAAATTCCCAGTGTTTGTGACCAGAGGAGCCTGTCTCAGCTCCTGGCATCACAGATCATCTTTGCTGTGCTCATAGCTGGAGTCACACACCTCATCTTCGTAGTTGTGGGATAACTACCAATCTGTTTTATCAGGTTCTGGAACCAGATACTTTTCTGATGTCTTTATGTTTTAATTAATAAGTACATAATATAAATGTTATTTCTAAGTAGGCCATGATTTCATTAAGATTGACTCTGATTCTAATTATATATTCTAATTACACACACACACACACACGAAGTATCCACAAATGTGGAATAAATTAAACTATGGTGCACTTTACAACAGCAGTTGGTTAAACAATTCACTACCCAATACATCAGGAGAGGTTTCTGAAATTCACTGCTGTGAGATGAGAGATGAAATCACATGCAGTAATATTCCTACAGCAAAAGTCATAAAAACAGCTATTAATGTCTATGTGTGTTGTAATATGCAAATTCCACAATAAATCTACAACACGGGATCCTTGAGACTGAATAGAGCATGATGATAATTTTCATCTTAAAACACATCCTGTTTCACAAGGTATGACAGAATTTCACACAAGCCCCCTTCAAGTCCAGGGACATGTTATGCCTTCTGCCCATGTTCATGCTTGTCTGCCCCTCCCTCATTCATTTTCTACCCTCTCCATCTCAGAATGTGAGCAGCTCACCTGGGGTGGACAGACAGCAGATCGTTGGCAGCCTACCCAGCTGGGAGTTCCCTGCTGATGGTCCTCTTCTTGGGATCTTACCACAGACTTGCCAATCTGGGGATGCTCCCCAGTGAAAGAGATTGCAGTGTAGACATTAGGAAGGGGGATAGAAGGTGACTCTCCTTTTATTTCCACTAAGGGGAGGGCACAAGGAGCATAAGGCAACCAGCCATCCCCAGGAGGTCCCAGGGACTGCTGACTTCACAGTAATCAGCTGCCAGTCCCAAAATACTGCAGAGACCCAACACATGAAACATGCTTCCCTTACTTTCAGGAAACGAAATGAGCCATCACTTTAACTCTTTTCAGCTGACTGTTGATTCCACATTTATCATTTTGAGGGAGTGGGAACATTCAAAATCCTTCCTTGTAACTATTTTGAAATACACAATGCCTGACTATTAACTATATTCACCAACTGTGCTCTAGAACACCAGGCTTCTTCATCCTTTCTAACAGTAACATTGCACTCATGGACAACCTCCCCCCATTTGATCCTCCCTCTCCAGCCTCTGGTGACAACTATTCTGTTTTCGACCTCTATGAGAGCAAATGATTTCAATTCCTGATATACGTGAGATCATGGAGTACTTGTTTTCCTGTGCCTGACTTACTTTATTAATGCCTCCAGGTTCAACCACATTGTCATAAAGTACAGTATTGCTTTTTTATTATTATTGAATAGTGTATTGTTGTATATATATGCCACATTTTCGTTATCACACAAGTAATTCTGTTTCTTGACTATGGTGAATAGTGTTATTTTGATTATCATCATACTGATTTCATTTTCTGTAGATACATACCCAGGATTGGGATTGCTGAGTCATACTGTAGGTTTGATTTTAGTTTCAGGGGAACTACTCCACTATACTGTTTTACATAATGGTATCCTAATTTACATTCCCAATGAAAGTGTGTAAGTGTCCTGTTTTCTCTGTCCTCTTGCCATCATTTATTATTTTATGTCTTTTTGATAATAGCTATTCCAGCAATAGTGATGTGAGAATCCCTAATGGTTTTGATTTGCGTTTCCCTAATGATTACTGATGATCATTTTTTTGTGTACCTGATGGTCATTTGTATGACTTACTTTTTTTAATTTTATTTATTTGAGAAGTAGAGTTACAGACAGTGAGAGGGAAAGAAGAGAGAAAGGTCTTCCTTCCACTGGTTCACTCCCCAATTGGCCACAACAGCCAGAGCTGTGCCAATCTGGAGCCAGGAGCTTCTTCTGGGTCTCCCACGTGGGTGCAGGGGTCCAAACACTTGGGCCATCTTCCACTGCTTTGCCAGGCCATAGAAAACAGCTGGATTGGAAGAGAAGCAGCTGGAACTAGAACCAGCACCCACATGGGATGCTAGCACTGCAGGTGGAGGATTAACCTACCGCTTCACAGCGCCGGCCACATAACTTCTTTTGAAAGATTTCTTTTTGGGTCTTCTGTCCATTTTTAATCAAATAATTTGGATATTGATGTTGTTGTTATTGAGTTGTTTGAGTTCCTTACAAAAATAGATATTAACCATAGTAACATGACTAAGAAATTTGTTTATTAAATAAAATTTCTACAGCCATTGGCTTATTTATTCACTCCACAAATGTTCATTGAATGCCTGTTTTGTCTCCACACGTAAGTAGTCATTGGAGATACAATAGGGACTAAAACAATGTTTGAAAAATATAACCAATTAATAAGGATGAAAATACACACTCAGATGTACATTTAATGTGGTATATAATGTTTATGTATGTGGTGGAATGAGAAGGCCATGCCAAGATGCCACTGGCAAGTGAGTGTCAGTTACTCAGGAATGGCTTTGAAACTCACCTGGCAACAGAGCCTGCCTGGAAACAGGCTGTGATTGTATGGCTTTGGATACTGCCTGTCAACAGGCTGTGATTGGTTAGGGCATAGACTGCCCCTTGACCAGATTGGCTGCCTTGGCTATTTATACCCTGCTAGCTCTGATCAGCCAGTTGAATGGCCCACAGCCTGTGTGCGGTCATGCCATTCTGGATTACCATTGTTCCTCATTCCTACCCCTATCTGAGCAAACACTCCTGTGGTCTCCTGTTTTGAGCGCTGGTTAGTCAACGATGGGTAAGATCCCCTGGGGGACAAGCTAAGACAGGCACAGCTGCATACAGAGACCACATTGAAATGAGAATGGGGTCAACAGTGGTATAGCCAAGAATCATGCCTCCTGTTGCTCAAAAATAAATGAAAAGAGGGAAATGTGGTGGAATAAGAAGGCCATGCCAAGATGGTTGCTGGCAAGCGCTCATCAGTTACTCAGGAATGGCTTTGAAACCCACCTGGCAACGGAGCCTGCCTGGTAACAGGCTGTGATTGGATGGCTTTGGAAACCACATGGCAACGGAGCCTGCCTGTCAACCGGCTGTGATTGGATGGCTTCAGATACAGCCTGGCAACAGGCTGTGATTAGTTACAGCATAGACCACCCCTTGACTGGATTGGCTGCCTTGGCTATTTAAGCTGTTGTACCAACTGAAATAAATGAGTCTGCGGGCTGCTGGCCTCTGGCCCACTTTCACCCGATTCCCGGGGTCTGTGTGGTGACTCCGCGCCTCTTGCCCCCACCACGCTCCTCCTCTCAGAAGGATTCCACAGCAACATATATAAGTGTGTGTGTGTGTGTGGAAGGAGCCTTCAACTACCAACAATTTGAAACATCCTAGAAAACCTGGACACAAACATCTGTCACCAGTACACAGGGAGATCACAAGCTGATCTCTGAAGTTTCTTTGTTGATGTAAACTGATAGAGAAATAGAGAAATGTTAGCAATGTTTGAGTCAATCACCTTTTAATAGTTAACCCACTGATCAAGTGTGAAGCAGAAGACCAGGAACTTCAAGTGCGTAGTGCTTTAGGGAGCAGAGCATTCATTGGATCACAAACACTGGATGAGGCAAACTTTAGCTTACCAAGCAGTGATAAGAGAAACTGTGGACACAGTTTGTTATGAAACTTAGAATTATTTACTAATAACATTTGAGCAAATGTGACTACATATGACTAAATGAATCATGGTTTTATTGTGGAAATCGAGGGAAGAAATGTGCAGATCAGGTGTGGGTTCTTCTGAACCTCAGGTGTTAACTTGAATGAAGCTCACACAGACAATAGCATCAAAGGTTTATTAAAGGAAAAGAAAGTACACTTTTTAGCAGAGTGAAAGTGGGCCAAGAATCAAGGCACAGACTGAGGCTGATAATTGAGGCCCCAGATACAGATAAAAGCTCTATTTTATGGGTTGGCTCTCGGGTGAGGGCAGCCTCCAGTGTCATCCTGAGACTATGGCACAGAGGCTCTCTGGCCATGATCATGTCTACATACAGCTTCTTAGTGAAGGAGTTTTTTTAACTTGCAGTTTCCCCCCTCAGCTTCAAGTAGCTATTCTCTGCCTTCTACCTCAAGGTGGAGGATAAGAACAGAGAGACATAGACAGAGAAATGGAGAAACAAATTGAGACTATGAGAGAGTTTTGGAATTTGCTTTTCTCAGCTTCCCCAGTTAACACTTAACCATCTCCTGCCTCAGTGTGACTAAATATTCTATAGAAATGCAGGGGGAAGATATTTAACCTAGCAGTTAAGACATCAGTTTAGATGCCCTCATCCCATGTCAGAGTACCTGAGTTCAATACCCTGCTGAGGCTCCTAGTAATGTAGACCCTGGGAGGCAACAGTGGCGGCTCAAGTCATTGGGTTCCAGACATCCTTGTGGAAGATCTGGATTGCTTTTCCAGCTTTTGACTTTGGCCTGGCCCAGTTACAATTGTTGGAGGCATTTGGGGAGTGGGCCAGTTGTCTCTCTTCCTCTCAAAGAAATATTCTTTAAGTTCATAGGAAAATAGAATGAAAATATATTTTAAAATATACTGAAAATGCCACAAACCTCAGCAATATGTAAACAATGATATAAAAAAGAAGTTGCAGAGGTTGGTGAGATAGATGTGGGAAAATGAATAATGACAACTCCTCCCATCAAAACTTCTAGAAAATCAGCAAGGAAATAGCAGAGTTCATTAACACTATAAACCAAGTGGACCTAACAGATATCTACAGAACTTTTCATCCTACACTTGTGGAATACACATTGTTCTTAGAAGTGCATGGAATTTTCTCTAGGACTGACCACATGGTAGGCCATAAAGCAAGTCTCACAAAGTTCACAAACAGCACTTTAAATTTCTGTTTGTTATGGAAGATATTTATTGTACCTTTATTCATGAATGAGATCTTTGCAGGATACGGTATTCAGAGTTGACAGTTTGTTTTTTTTTTTTTCAATTAAGACTTGGAATATATCTCGCCATTTTCTCCTAGCCTATAGGGTTTCTGATGAGAAGTCTGCTGTGAGTCTAATGGAGACCCTCTGAAAGTAATCTGGTGTTTCTTGCATGGACATTTTAGAATCTTTTCTTTATGTTTTACTGTGGAGAGTTTGACTACAATGTGTTGTGGTGAAGATCTTTTCTGATCATGTCTATTATGAGTTCTATGTGCTTCCTGTACTTGGATGTTCCTTTCTTTCCCCAAATTAAGGAAGTTCTGTTATCATTTCATGAAAAAGGCCTGCCAAGCCTTTCTATCTTTCCATGCCTACAGGAACTCCTAGAACCGCTATGTTGTTTTGTTTGATAGTATCCTGTAGATTACCAACAGTGTTTTTGAGTTTTTTAATTTCTTCTTGTTGTTTTTGGTCTGAGTGTATACTTTACTGTGATTTGTCTTCTAAGTCAGATAGTCTTTCTTTTGCTTCACCAATTATGTTGTTAAGGCTTTCCATTGCATTTTTTATTTGTTCTATTTAATTCTTCATTTCCAATATTTCATTTTGGTTTCTCTTTAATACTTCAATTTCAATGGAGAAATTTTCTTTCATGTCATGTAGGGATTTCATTAGTTTGTGCATTTGCTTCTGAGTATTTCTGAGTAGTTCTATGATCAATTTTTGGAATTCTATTTCTGGCATTTCTTCAATCTCTTTATCCTAACAATCCAGGATTGAAGTGTTGAGTCCTTTTGCTGGCATCATGTTGTCTTCCTTACTCTTGTTTCTTGAATTGGTACATTTATTATTCAGCATTTGTGGAAACACTTGTTGGTTTCTTTGTGTTTTTTTTTTTTTTTTTTTTTTTTTTTTTTTTTTTTTTTTTTTTTTTTTTGCTGTGGCGGCTTTTATCTTTGGACTTGTGGAATGTCTACTTCTTTCAGCGAATACCTAGAGGCATGGCAGATGTGGCCAGGGAGCTCTGTTCAGTGCTCCAGGGTGAAGGGAGTGTCCAAGGTGACACCTAGGTTGGGTGTTGTAAATCTCCTTTTTTTCATCAGAAGGGAGGTTTGTTCTGCTCTGTTGGAGTAGACTCTGCTCACCTCCTGTCCTCAAAGGTGACCAGTGCCTGGGCACTAGCCCCAGTGGGTATAATATTCATCTTTGCTGCCATAAGAAACACACACAAGATCTATGTAGTCCTCAATATAAGCACAGATTCCACAGCAATGTCCCTCACCAGGAACCAGGGATCTCTGTGCATATGGAGACTCTCACAGTGACTGCCCAAAGTCCCAGCCACACCCTGAGCCCTCCCATGCAGCCTCAGTGTTTTCACTCCCACAGTCACAAACACCCAGGCCCCTGTCAGTTCTCCCTGCCAGACTCAGGAGTCTCTGTTCTGCTGGTTGCTGGACGTGGATACGAGCTGGTGCAGCTGTTACATATGTCCAAAATGGTGCCCACTCTCTATTAGCTTGTTACAGGACACCATTGCAGGGTGATTGGGAAGAGAGAAACTTGTGCCTTTTTTCTCCTCCAGTTTGGCAGCCACACCATCCCCCACAGGGCTCCAAGCAGGATTCCTTCCAAGCTCTTCCTGCAGCTCTATCGTCAGTGGCTTGGGCTGCTGCTGACTGGTCTCACCTCACTCTACAAAGCTTGTGTGGAGGCTCTCAGCTGCTGGGGTCCTAGTTATGCATGTCTACACTCTCCATGTAGGTCTACAATGTCCCTCTAATTAGCATGGCTTTCCTCTGCCCTTTTCTCCCTAACACTTGCCTGAGACTGCACTCTCTCCACTTTTTTTAAACTATCTCCTCCTAGACTAGAGTAGTAAGCTCCCTTCCTACTTTGCCATCTTAGTCCAATCCCTCAAGGAATTATTTAATTCAGATTTTTTTTTCAATGACTCATTGTTCATTCAGGAGCCGGTTGTTTGAGCTCCATGTATTTGTACAACTTTATTTTATTTGTATAAGTTTCTTGTTGTTAATTTCCATTGTTCCATTGTGATCAGAAAAGATGCATGCTATGACTTTAATTTTTTTAACTTGTTAAGACTTGATTTTTGAGCTAGTATACAATCTATCCTAGAGAATGTTCTATGCACTATAAGAAAGAATGTGCATTCTGCCTCTGTGCCTGGAATGTTCAGTAAATATCTATTATGTCCATTTGGTCTGTAGTGTACACCAAATCATTGGTAGTGTACTTTAACTGTGCTTTTTCTTTGTTGATTTTTTTGCCTGGATAATTTTGCCATTCATAAAAGTGGGCTGCCAAAGTCCCCAGTATTAATGTATTGGAGCTTTTCTCTCCCCTTAGATATAATAACATCAGTGTTCTAAAATTGGTAGCACTGGCATTAGATGCTTAAATATTTACAATGACCCTATTTTCTTTTAAATTGATCCCTTAATCATTATATAGTGAGTTTATTATGGGCAGCATATTGGTTTATTGTTGTTGTTTATTTGTTTTTATTGGAATTTATATAGAGGCACAGGAGACTTAGAATACCTAAAGCAATCTTGTGCAAAAAAAAAAAAAAAGCTGGAGGCAACACAATATCAGATTTCTGGACATACTAAAGGGCAGTTATAATCAAAACAGCATGGTACCAGTACAGAAACAGATGGATAGACCAGTGGAACAGAATAGAAACACCAGAAATCAATCCAAACATCCACAGCCAACTTATATTTGATCAAGGAGCTAAAAACAATTCCGGGAGCAAAGGCAGTCTATTCAACAAATGGCGCTGGGAAAACTGGATTTCCACATGCAGAAGCATGAAACAAGACCTCTACCTTACACAAAAATCCACTCAACATGGATTAAAGCTCTAAATCTATGACCTGACACCATCAAATCATTAGAGAACATTGGAGAAACCCTGCAAGATATAGGGACAGGCAAAGACTTCTTGGAAAATACCCGGAGGCACAGGCAGTCAAAGCCAAAATTAACAATTGGGATTACATCAAATTGAGAAGTTTCTGTACTGCAAAAGAAACAGGAAAATGAAGAGGCAACCGACAGAATGGGTAAAATATTTGCAAACTATGCAACAGATAAAGGGTTAATAACCAGAATTTAAAAAGAGATCAAGAAATTCTCAAACAACTAAACAACCCACTTAAGAGATGGGCCAAGGACCTCAATAGACATTTTTCAAAGCAGGAAATCCAAATGGCCAACAGACACACGAAAAAATGCTCAGGATCCCTAGCCATCAGGGAATTGCAAATCAACACATCAATGAGGTTTCACCTAACCCCGGTTAGAATGGCTCACATACAGAAATCTACCAACAACAGATGCTGGCGAGGATGTAGGGACAAAGGGACATTAATCCACTGTTGGTGGGAATGGAAACTGGTCAAGCCACTATGGAAGTCAGTCTGGGGATTCCTCAGAAACCTGAATATAGCCCTACCACATGACCCAGCCATCTCACTCTTTGAAATTTACCCAAAGGAAATTAAATTGGCAAATAAAAGAGCTGTCTGCACCTCAATGTTTATTGCAGCTCAATTCACAATAGCTAAGACATGGAATCAACCCAAATGCCCATCAACAGAAGACTGGATAAAGAAATTATGGGATGTGTACTCTATCTAATACTATACAGCAGTAAAAAAAATGAAATCTGGTCATTTGCAACAAAATGGAGGAATTGGGGGTGAGGCAAGGTGGCGGAATATGGAGGGAGCACACTGATAGTTCGGAAAAATACAGTTTAATAAAAGTGGAGATACTGCAGGTTCAGGGAAAAGTTAGGGAAGAAACAGCAGAGGAAACTTCCAAAACTAGTGGGACATGGTGGACCTACGTAAAGGGCATGGACGCCCAAGGCTCTGGACACCAGCCACGGAATCTACGCACCAGCCCTGGAAAGGGAGGTGAGGTGAAACCTCAATAGCCTGAGACACTGGCGGGGAAGCAGCAAGAAGAGCCTAGAGCAAACGAGGCTTGAAGACCTGTGTGGGAAAGTTCACCAGACTAACTAGAGAAGAGAGGAAAAAAAATAAAGAAAATAAAATAAAAGGGACCAGTATGGACACGAGTCTCTCTCTCCACTCACCTTACAAAGGCGAGCAAGACAAAGAGCAGGCGCCATTTTGGACATATGTAAAAGTTGTGTCTACCATCAGCCAAGCAGAGAAACCTGACTATGAGGGCAGGGGGTGAAATAACAGGAGGTTAGGACCTAGTGAAGGTGTGGAGCTAATGAACTGAGACTGTGAAAAAAATAGAAAAAAAAATGATGTGTGAGAGAACTCATGGAGTTCACGTTAGTACACTCCGGAGACGCTACAAACTCAGTAACCTTGGCAACCTGGTGGGGACTGCAGGGGAATTTGAGCTCACACTGAGGACAGAACAGATTCCCTGTGTGGTCCTTGGGACAGAGCAGATGAATATTATACCCACAGGAGCCAGAGATCAGACACTGACTGCCTTCAGTTCCGCTCAGCTGTGCAGAATTACTTCACTTCTGAATTTAAAAAAGAGAGAGAGAGAGAGAGAGAGATTTACCATGCCTAACCTGGGTGTGTCACTTTGGCACACCCTTAACCCTGAAGAACCAAGCAGAGCTCTCTGGCCACACCCACCACAAGCCTCTAAGGATCCATCAAAAGCAGACAGTCCACTTAATACAGTTATAGTATAATGAGAAAAAACACCACAGCAAGGGAAGAAGAAACCAAAGAATATCTCCACAATGCCAAGCAACAAATGCAGGAACCAAGGAAACAAGAACAAGGAAGACATTATGATGTCCCCAAATGAACAAGATACCCCAATCCAAGGTTATGAATATGAGGAGATAGAAGAAATGCAAGACACGGATTTCACAAAATTTATGATAAGAACATTTAAAAGTTTTCAAAAACAAATGCTTGAGCTATGGAAATCCTTACTAGACAGGATAGAAAATCTCCTTCAAGAAAATAAAATCTTAAGGAGGAATCAAAATGAAATGCAGAAAGTAGTAGAACATGAAATTGTGATAGTGAAATCAAAATGAAATGAAGAATTCAATAGGTCAAATGACAAACACATTAGAGAGACTTAAAAACAGAGTCAGTGAAGCAGAAGAGAGAATATCAGACATAGAAGACAGAGCACAGGAAAGTATACAGTCAAACCAAAGAAAAGAAGAGGAAATTAGAAATCTAAAAAATATTGTTGGGATGGGAACTGGATACACAGCAGACTCATAGAATGGCAAATGTCCTAAACAGCACTCTGGCCTCAGAATCAGCCCTTAAGGCACTCGGATCTGGCTGAAGAGCCCATGAGAGTATTTTAGGCATGGAAAGCCAAGACACTCTGGCAAAAAAAAAAAAAAAAAAAAAGAGGACCTAAATGAAAGATCTCTGTGAGTGAGGTCCTAGTAGAAAGAACGGGGCCGTCAAAGAAGGGGGTACCTTTCTCTGAAGGGAGGAGAGAACTTCCATTTTGACTATGACCTTGTCTAAACAAAATGGAAGATGATGAACTCAAGAGGCTTCCATATTCTTGGCAACTCATGGCTAGAGCCTAGGGAGAATACTGACGCCATAAACAAGATTGTCAATTTGTTAAGGCAACAACAGGAGTCAGTGTGCACTTATTCCTCATGTAGGATCTCTGTCCTTAATGTGTTGTTCAATGTGAATTAATGCTATAACTAGTACTCAAACAGTACTTTACACTTTCTGTTTCTGTGTGGGTGCAAAATGTTGAAATCTTTACTTAATTTATACTAAATTGATCTTCTGTATATAAAGATAATTGAAAATGAATCTTGATGTGAATGGAATGGGAGAGGGAGCAGGAGATGGGAGGATTGCAGGTGGGAGGGAAGTTATGGGTGGGAAAAGCCATTTTAATCCATAAGCTATACTTTGAAAATTTATATTTATTAAATAAAAGTTTTTAAAAATGGAGGAATTGAAAAACATCATGCTGAGGGAAACAAGCCAGTCCCAAAGGGACAAATATCATATGTTCTCCCTGATCGGTGACAACTTACTGAACACCTAAAAGGAAACCTGCAGAAGTTAAATGGACACTATGAGAAACAATGACTTGATCAGCCCTTGTCCTGACTGTTGAGGAACAACTTACTATTTTATTCCTTTTAGTATTTTTTTGTTCTACTTAATAGCATTGGTTGAACTCTTTACTTAACACACAATTATTCTCAGTCATTTAAATTTAACTGAAAAGTGATCGCTGTTAAATAAAAGAGTGGGAATAAGAGAGGATATAGATGTACAGTTCAGCACATGCTCACTCTGACTTACTTCTAATGAGAGCTAGAAACGTGCCAGGGGATTCCAATTCAATCCTATCAAGGTGGCATGTACCAATGCCATTTTACTTGTTAAAGTGATCAGTTTAAGTTCATAATTGATCAGAAAGGTAGGGATTACATAAGTAAGACCAATGTCTGCAAATAATAATTGATAGAATTAAAAAGGAGAGAATGATCCTACATGGGAAGCAGGATGCACAGCAGATTCATAGAATGGCAATGGCAGATGTCCCAAACAGCACTCTGGCCTCAGAATCAACCCTTAAGGCATTCGGATCTGGCTAAAAAGCCCATGACAGTTGCACAGGCATGGAAAGCCAAGACACTGTGGCAAAAAAAAAAGAAAGAGGACCTAAATGAAAGATCTCTGTGAGTGAGATAACAGCAGAAAGAACGGGCCATAAATGAAGGAGGTACCATTCTCTGAACGGAGGAGAGAACTTCCCCTATGAATATGGCCTTGTTTAAGTAAAATCAGAGTTGGTGAACTCAAGAGGGTCTCATACCCTTAGCAGCTCATGACAAGAGCCTCAGGTGATTACTGACATCATAAACAAGAGTGTCAGTTGTTAAATCAGCAACAGGAGTCACTGTGCACCTGCTCCCCATGTAGGACTTCTGTCCTTAATGTGTTGTACTATGTGAATTAATGGTAAAACTACTACTCAAACAGTACTCTATACTTTGTGTGTCTTTGTGGATGCAGTCTGTTGAAATCGTCACATAATATATACTGAGTTGATCCTCTGTATATAAAGATAATTAAAAATGAATCTTAATGAAGAATGAGATGGGAGAGGGAGAGGGAGTAGGAGATGGGATGATTGTGATTGGGAGGAGGTTATGGGGGGAAAAGCCACTATAATCCAGAAGTTTTACTTTGGAAATTTATATTTATTAAATAAAAGTTGAAAAAAATAAATATCCATTATTCTTTCTAGTAAGTTATATTTTCACTCATGTTAATGATGGAAGTTATCTTCCTTTGTTTCTAAAGATTTATTGTTTCTTATTCCTTTTTTAAAAGATTTCTTTATTTATTTGAAAGGCAGAGTTACATGTAGAGAGAAAAGAGACAGAGATTTTCCGTTCACTGGTTCACTCCCCAGGTGGCTGTAATGGCCAGAGCTCAGATGGTCTGAAGCCAGGAGCCAGAAGCTTCTTCGGGACTCACATGGGTGCAGGGGCCAAGCACTTGGGTCAGCCTCCGTTGCTTTCCCAATTCCATTAGCAGGGAGCAGGTTGGAAAGCAGAGCAACTGGGAATTGAATTAGCACCCATATGTGATGCTGGCACTGAAGATGGTAGCTTAACCCACTGCACCACAGTGCCAGCCCCAAGATTTATTGCTTCTAAAGATTTACTTATATTTATTTATTTGAAAGGTAGAGTGACACAGAGAGAAGGAAAGAGGGAGGGAGGGAAGGAGAGAGAGACAGAGACAGAGAGAGAGATTGAGATTTTTATCTATTGGTTCACTTCCCAAATGCCCACAACAACCTGAGGCTGGGCCAGGCTTAAGGTAGGAATGAGGAATTCCATCTGGATCTCCCAGTGGGCGGCAGATACCCAGTGCTTTGGACATGAATTGCTGCCTCCCAAGCTCATTAGCAGGAAGCTGGGTTTTCCCAGTCACTCTGACATCGGATGCAGGCATTCCAAGTTTAAGTTGAACCCAACCCACTTTAAGTATCATCTGTAAGGCTGGTCAAATGGTGATGAACTCCACAAGTTTTTGCTTGTTTGGGAAGTCTTTATTTCCCCTCCCTTGATAGCTTTGTTTAGAAACTTCATCTACGGGTTTGTCAAGTATTCTGGGTTAACAGTTTTTTGCTATTGTTGTTCAAAACTTGGAATGTATTTTTTCATTCCTTCCTGAACTTTGAGGTTTCTGTTGAAAAAGTCTGCTGTCATACAATGGGAGTTCCCTTACAAGTAGCCTGGTGTTTTCTTCTTGGAAACTTAAGATTTTTTTGTGTGTTATAAATTGGAAAGTTTCACCAGAATGTGTTGTATGAAGTGTTCTTTTCTGTCTTTGAGGGGATTCTATGGGTTTCCTAATTTTAGATTTCCATATATTCCTGAAGATTAAGGAAATACTCAGCTATTATTTAACTGAATAAATTTTCTAAGCCACTTCTCTTTTCTGTTTCATCAGGGACTCCCAAACTTTCATACTGGCTCATTTAATGGTGTCCCAGAGATTGAATGCTATTTTCATTCTTTCTCATTTGTTTTATCCTATTTCTCTTGTCTGACTGACATTTTCACAGACCCATCTTCAAATTCAGATATTTTTCTTTTGCTTTACTTACCCTGCTATTTTTTATTTGACTGATGGAGTTCTTCATATCTAATATTTCTGTTAGGTTCTTTTTCAATATCTCAATCTCATTCCTATCATGCCTCAGTTTCCTAATTTCATTTAGTAGTCTGTATGCATTCTCTTGTATCTCTTTGAGTGACATCAGAATTATTCTTTTGATTTTTTTATCAAGCATTCAGTCTCCATTTCTTCAGAATCTGATACTAAGGCATTATTTTGTTTATTTAGGCCATTGTATGGCTCTGCCTTTCCTTTGTGACTCTGTTGAATTTTGTGCAACCAGGGGATCAGTTTTTTCTATATCTTTTTTAAAAAAATTATTTATGTATTGAAAGTCAGAGTTACACACAGAAAGAATGAGAGAGAGAGAGAGAGAGAGAGAGAGAGAGAGGTCTTACATCCATTGGTACACTCCCCAATTGGCCACTATGGCTAGAGCTGTGCCAATCTGAAGCAAGGAGCCAGGAACTTCTTCTGGGTCTCCAACGCAGGTGCAGGGGCCCAAGGACTTGGACCATCTTCTTCTGCTTTCCCAGGCCATAGAAGAGAGCTGGATTGGAAGTGGAGCAGCTGGGTCTCAACCTGGCACCCATATGGGATGCGGGCACTGCAGGTGGTGGCTTAATCCGCTATACCACAGCACCAGCTCTTCTATATCTTTTAAAGGATAATTTTTATAGATTGAGAGATTCCTTTCCTGAAGATATTTCTTTGACTTTTGACACAACTGACAGAATGGGAGAAAATGTTTACAAACTATGCAACTGATAAAGAGTTAATATCCAGAACATATCAAGAACTCAGGAAACTCAACGACAACCAAAATAAACAATCCAGTCAAGAAATAGGCCAAGAAAATCGACAGGCATTTTTCAAAAGATGAAATTCAAATGGTCAACAGATACATGAAAAGATGCTCAGGATCACTTGCCATCACCACCATGAGGTTTCACCTCACCCCCATGTAAATGGCTTTCATATAGAAATCAAAAAACAGTAAACATTGGCAAGAATGTGGGGGAAAAGGTGCCCTAATCCACTGTTGGTGGGAATGTAAACTGGTACAGCCAGTGTGGAAGACAGTATGGAGACACCTCAGAAATCTGAATATAGACCTACCATATGACCCAGCCATTGCACTCCTGGAAATTTACCCAAAGGAAATGAAATCAGCATGTGAAAGAGTTATCTGTTCCCCAATGTTTATTGCAGCTCAATTTACAATAGCTAAGATATGGAATCAATCCAGTTGCCCATCAACCAACTACTCAACAAAGAAAATGTGATATATATATATATACACTATGGAATACTACTCAGCCATAAAAAGGAATGAAATCCTGTCTTTTGCAATGAAATGGATGCAACTAGAAACCATTATACTTAGTGTAATGTGCCATTCCCAAAAAAGACAATTACCATAGTTTTCCCTGACCTTTGGTAATTAATAGAGTACATAAAAATGTAATGTATATGAGCAAAATCGATATTTTGAGAATTGATTATTGTTTACAACCATAGTCTCTACTGTGGAAGACCAGAGTTTTTTTCTTCCTACTATTTGTTGAATTTTTACTTAGTAGAGGGTTAATCTTATGATTATAAAATAAACTGAAAGTATGTCATTGCAAAAATAGAAAGAATAAGAGAGGAAGGATGGAGTGTGGGGTCATGGGTGGGAGGAAGGGTAGGGTGGGAAATATCACTATGCCCATATATCTGTATATATGAAATACATGAAATTTGTTCACCTTATATAAATAAAAAAAAGTTGATATTCAATATCCAAGTCCCTTTTGAAAACTCAATTGGATATAGGCAATATTCTGATTCCACATTTTCAAAACATAATAATCAACACCTATATCTATGTGAGATATTTTATACATATTTTCTCTTAGGAAAATTGCCTTGCTGGTGTGTACATAGAAAGATAAATTTGAGAAATATTTTAACATTTTTAACCACACGGAGGTGACATTAAGTTTGGATTAAACATAGAAAGCTGCGGGTCTTCAGTAATAAGAGTGCTTACACCCTTTGTTAGGTTTCAAGTGCCTCTGAGGCACCTCAAAGGAAGTTTCATATTCTGAAAACTCCAGCTGAGGAAGAGCATACCCAAAATGCAGGTAGGCTCCGCTCTCTGTGTCATGAACACAAATTAAAAAGAAAAGGCTGCAAATGTAGTAAGATATGTCACCCCCCAAGTGGCCACTGCAGCTGCGCATTGTGGCCAGTGGGCTGTGCCAATCCGAAGCCAGGAACCAGGTGCTTACATTGGTCTCCCATGCGGGTGCAGGGCCCAAGGACCTGGGCCATTCTCCACTGCACTCCCAGGCCACAGCAGAGAGCTGGACTGGAAGAGGGGCAACCGGGACAGAATCCGGCGCCCTGACCGGGACTAGAACCCTGGGTGATGGCGCAGCAGGCAGAGGATTAGCCTAGTGAGCCGTGGCACCAGCCTTTTTTTAAAACTGTTATTTAATAAATATAAATTTCCAAAGTACAGTTTTTGGATTACAGTAGCTTCCCCCCCCCATAACTTCCCTCCCACCCATAACCCTCCCATCTCCCGCTTCCTCTTCCATTCCATTCACATCAAGATTCAATTTGCAATTATCTTGATATATACAGAAGATCAATTTAGTATATACTAAGTAAAAATTTCAACAGTTTGCACCCACACAAAAACACAAAGTATAAAGTACTGTTTGAGTACTAGTTATAGCATTAATTCACATTGTACAACACATTAAGGACAGAGATCTTACATGAGAAGTATGTGCACAGTGACTCCTGTTGTTGACTTAACAATTGACACCCTTGTTTATGGCGTCAGTAATCACCCTAGGCTCTTGTCATGAGTTTCCAAGGCTATGGAAGCATTTTGAGTTTGCCAACTCTGATCTTATTTAGACAAGGTAATAGTTAAAGTGGAAGTTCCCTCCACCCTTCAGAGAAAGGTACCTCCTTTGATGGCTCGTTCTTTCCACTGGGATCGCACTCACATAGATCTTTCTTTTTTTTTTTTCCAGAATGTCTTGCTTTCGGGGTGCACATTTCTTGACATCTCTCTTCTAAAGAGGTCATTATTTGTTTCCTAACAATATGAATATCTTCCCAATGGATTGGAAATACTACACTGGTACAATGCAGTCATACGAAAATTTTGAATGCACAAGGAGTATAAATAAAAAGCTGCCCAGAACAGTGAAACAATTCTTCAAAAATGGGTGATAATTACATGAAAATTGATACTATAAGATCTAGAGGAATAACATCAGAAGTAGGATGCTACACATCCACTTGTGGAGAGAAGGAAAAGAAGCCATTAGTGTGCCGATTCCCTACTGAACTACTTCCTGCATGACAGCACTCACTCAGCGTTTTCCTCAGAGCCCTGGTAACATCTTTGTTCCTAAAACTGTAGATTAAAGGGTTCAACACAGGAGTGATTATGGTGTAAAATACAGACACTGCCATGTCCTTCTCGGGGGTGTGGTAGGAGCTGGGGAGCATGTAGTTATAGATGGCAGTCCCGTACAAGAGAACGACCACGGTCATATGGGAGGAGCAGGTGGCAAAGGCCTTCTTCCTGCCCTCTGTTGAGTTCATCCTGTGGACGGTGAAGAGGATGAAGGAATAAGAGCTTGAAATAATTGTCACAGGGATGAGGAGCATGAGGACACAGCACAGGTACATGAGGCTCTCGTACAGGGAAGTGTCTGAGCAGGAGAGCTTGATGACGGCAGGGACCTCACAGAAGTAGTGATGGATCTCATGCGACCTGCAGAAGGGGAAGGTCATGGTGATGGGAGTGAGCATGAAGCCATCCACCGACCCCAGGAACCAGCAGCCAGAAGCCAGGAGGAGACACACCCTGTGGTTCATGAGGACAGGGTACCGGAGAGGATGGCAGATGGCCACAAAGCGGTCGTAGGCCATGGCAGCCAGAAGGAACCATTCTGAACCACCTACAGTCAAGTAGAGGAACATCTGTACCCCACATTCAGGGGCTGAGATCTTGTTCATTCCCATGACCTGGCCCGTGAGCAACCTGGGCACAGTGACGCAGATGTACACCGTGTCCATGAGGGACAACTGGCTGATGAAAAAGTACATGGCCGTGTGAAGGTGGGCATTGGAGTGTATCAGCAGGATGAGCACAGTGTTTCCAGACAAGGCCATCAGGAAAACCACAAAAATGACCATGCAGAGAAGAGCAGGGTGTTGGGATTGATGGAAGAGTCCCACAAAGATGAAATACAGCTGCCCTGGGTGGGCGGCCATCCAGGTGGTGTTATCCATGAGGTCTCACCCCAGGGAAAGCTTCAGGGTTGATGAGATGCAGTCCCCTGCAGTGAATGCATAGGGTATGGCTGGGTGTGAAGGCACCAACCTAAGTGTACTTAACCAGATGACTTCCTCCACACCTGTAGAGCTGCAGAACATAAACTGCCTGTAATTCAACGGTTTCTTTTTAGAAAAGTAACAACTCACAATGATGAGCCAGAAGCATCCTGAATTATGCTGAGGTTGCCTCAGTGTTAGGTCACAGGCATGCTAACAGAAGACAGTGTCGGTGACCAGCAGGTCCTGAAAGTGGGCTGAGCCACTGCCTGTGCTGTCACAAACACAGAATAAACAGAACCAAACTCCCTTTCCTAGGGTTTTTGCCATTGAACTAAGATTCAACCTATCTGGTTTAAAGATCGAACTGGGATCTAAAAATCTCCCAGGTATATATTCCAGATAAGAAGGACTGACAGAGTCACTGAGACAATCTCGGGCAAACCCTGATCCCACATCCCACATCGGAGCCTCCTCAGTCCAAAGGACTGGGCAGCCCCGGGAGTTTCTGCAACTGTGGCTAGTGAGGCTCATGGAACCAGGAGCTGGGCCAGTCCTCACATTGGAATCACTCTGAGGACCCAAGGGACAAGGGGCAGCCTTGGACAGGGTAGCCCTCAGCCCACCAACCCCCTGCCTGGGTGTAGACATAATGCCTGACCTCAGTATACTGAGGATTAAGTGAGGTTAAGTGGTGGGAGTCCTTAGCATCATGCTGGTTATGGGTAATTAACACACACCCCATCTGTTTACATGGCAGCCTGTCTACACCACAGAACCTACCTGAGAGGACAGTTAGTGTGTTGTCTTGTGAGACACGTCACTGCAGCCTCCAGTTTTAGTATCTGCTTGGACACATAAGATTTTGTTTTCAGAAATAAGATGGGAAAATATCTGCAAATAAATAAATACAGCATACAACACATTTGAAAAAAGAATTTGGGTTTGTTAATATGTGTCTATGTATATATGTGAATTTACTTACTCCATGTAAATGTAAATTTTAAATGCATATTTCCAGAACACATACAAGTGTTTATAAATACGTTATCACTAGCTTAACTCTGGCTAAGCCCAATTGTATGGAGAATTGCATCTCTTCTTTCCAATATGAGGGGTCCTCTACAAGTTCTTGGAACATGCGTGTTGTGAAAGACTAAGCACGCATTGGAAAACTGCTTTGCACCGAAATAAAGCCATCTTTAAATTCCATTTTCCAGTGAATTTTCCAAGTGCTTGTTCTTCACAGGAGCTGTGACCGTTTGCACTGAGTCTTGGGGGAAGAGCCAGCACTTAGAGGGTCCCTGCTACTCACCACTCTGTGCCTGCAGATGCCACCTGCCGCATCCCTGCCACAGCCCATCACTCCTGGAAGCAGAGATGCAGAGAGGAAACCCAAACCACCCTGGGACGTCTCCAGCCCCAGCTTGCTGCTCCTCCTCCCCGTGCCTGCCTCTATGTTAGATGCTAAAGACAGATCTGGGACAAACTGAAACTCATATCTTTGAAGGAGGCCACCATCATTCTATTCAGGAAAAATTATATAAACTCATTAAAGGTAGAATTTTTAAATAGATACAAAATGAATTTAAAAATAGCAATGGACACATAATGCATTGGGCTGTTCTGAAGAGAATCAATCATAACTTCTTCCACAGTGTCTCTTAAGGAGAGAAAACCTTCTCAAGTTTTTCATTTCTGACAGAGTATATGTTAAATTTGAGTAGTTCCTCTTTCTGGGAAGATCTCAGCCATATTATGATTCAGCTTATTTCAGAAACAACTCTTGTAATAACCAATTCCAGGGGCTAATTATTCCGTTCAGCACAATAGCAGCCCCAGGTTCTGCAGTGCTGGTGACACAGACAGCACTGTTAGTGAATCTGATGCCTTGGCGTGGACTCTGGCACATCTGAGACTCACGGCATCACCGGCACTCATGTATGTGCTGCAGTGATTCCTCTATAAGACTGTTGAGGAGGGCCCAGTGCTGTAGCAAACAAGTGGATCCGCCACCTGCGGTGCCCACATCCCATATGGGTGACGGTTGGAGATCCAGCTGCTCCACTTCCAATCAGGCTATCTGCTGTGGCCTGGGAGGGCAGTAGGAGATGGCCCAAATCCTTGGGCCCCTGCACAGGTGTGGGAGACCCAGAGGATGCTCCTGGCTCTTGGCTTCAGGTCGACTCAGTTCTGGCCATTGCTGCCTGTTGGGGAGTGAACCAGCAGATGGAGGACCATTCTCTCTGTGTCTCTGCTTCTCCTTCTCTCTCCTTGTAGCTCTGACTTTCAAAAAAATAAATAAACCCTAAAAAAACAAACAAACAAAAAATAAACTGTTGATGAGAAAGGGCTTTTACTCCACAAAAACAGGTGATAGGGAATACACGAGGAAGCACCATCAAGAGCCAGCAGAATGCGGAGCAAGTCAAGAGTGGCAACACCTTGCTCCTGCAGCACTGCCTGCCCATCTGGTTGAGCTCACTTAGAGGGTGTCTTGAGCCTCATCTGCAGCCTCATGGAGCCAGGCTGGACTAAATGCACAACAGAAGTGGGAAAGTGACATCACCTTGTTTGTGCCCGTTGCAGGAGTGGATGAAGGTTTTCTGTTAATAAGCAACCTCTGGGGCTTTGGAGAGCAGTGCAATTAGAAGAGCCAGTGGTGCTCACAGATCCCTGTCTTTCTTCACTTTCTCAGAGTCTTAACTGATTGTAGCAGTAATCTCTAATCTCACCATCACCAACAAGGTCTGACTGATGAAATCTGCAAGTTCCTTAACACATGGCCTTCACCTGCTGTACTTTACAGAAATACTCCCCGTGTGCATGTGTGTATGTGCATGTGTGTGTATGCATGTGTGCATGTGAATAGCCTCATTTCATCTTCAAGAAGATTTTACAAGATCCTGTTATTTTACTTCTTATCTTTACAAGTACCAAATCTGAATCTCAGCATTCAACTGATGTGTCAAAGACACCTCGTCCGTATCGTGGTCAAGTTGAAACCTGAGGACCTCTCCTCCATGCCATCATTTTTTTGCTCTTAAGGTTGCCGATTATACTCTGCTTCTCTCTGTCACTTGTTTGCCATCTATGTCACTTTAATTTTAAATTTAAAGTATTTGTTTTTATTTTAAATACTGACATGAAATGACTTTTAAAAATCTTGAAAGTACAAACTTATCCAGTGAAAATTTTTAAACCATAATGCAGGGGCTGGTGCTGTGGTGTAGCAGGTAAAGCTGCCACCTGCAATGCAGGCATCCCATATGAATGCTGGCTCAAGGCCTAACTGTTCCACTTTCTATCCATCTCTCTGCCTTGGCTTGGGAAAGCAGTGGAAGATGGTCCAAGTCCTTGGGGTCCTGCACCCACATGGGAGACCTGGAAGAATCTCCAGGATCCTGGCTTTGGATCAGCTCAGTTCTGGCTGTTATGGCCAACTGGGAAGTAAGCCAGTGGATGGAAGACCTTTCTCTCTCTCTGCCTCTCCCTCTCTGCAACTCTGCCTTTCAAATAAATAAATAAAATTTAAAAAAAAAAACAGAAGTTAGAAAAAAAGAAAAAACCATAATGCAATCACCTAGTTAAAAAAAAGTTCTAGAAACCATATTGTGCCTTCAACATACGAATATTTATTGACCATACAGAGTGTACCAGGCAATTAGGACCAGACAGGAAGGCAGACGGAAGCAACCGCTCTCTTGTCCTCACTGCTTTGCCACGTGGTCTCCCACAGGGCTCTGAGGGACACTGGACAGTGGGAAGAAGAAAGGAATTGTCTTTTTTTTCACTTGTGGTGATGGTGTCTGGCAGCTGTGGCAGTGGTAGGCAATGCTCAAGACTGCAGCCACCACAGCCTGAAGGCAGCTTCCGCAGCACGTTTGGTTCTAGGTGTCGGGGTCACTGGGTCACCACCTGTGACCAGAGCAGGTGGAGCGGCAGCAGCCAGGAGAGCAGAGTGTTCACCAGCTCAGCAGGAAGGGCCTCACGTTGCTCCAGGTAACCATCCTGCTCCTTGGGTGACAGCACTGCTCCATCCCAGGTCCCAGCCTTGCCTCCAGCCCTTGGCTGCCTTTGTAACCACCCACCCTCATCAACCCTCTCCCGTTGAAGCACATAGTGTTTGCATGGGAGTGGACACTCAGAAGGCTAACACTAAACCATCGATTCCACCACAATTGCAACCCTTCCCTTGGAGAGAACAGTTATGTGTGTTCAAATCTACAATTATGCATTATGAAAAATTATGCATGGATTTCAAAATGTTTTCACCAAAACCTCCATTTTAATTTCTTTTTTCCGTGAACTTTTTGGAGTATCCTTATATTTCCTAATAGCAAGGCTAGCCCGTGAGGATAACAATGTAACAGCTAACACATTTTCAGAATTAAAAAATTGTGATGTTACTTTTACTAATCTGCAATTTCTATTCCAGTTTTGTTAAATTCTCAACATTGCCCTTTATATAAGTTTTATTCCCGTTAAGTGATTTCAGCCCAGGATCTTATACCGCATTTAGCTTCATAGATCAGTATCCTTTCATTAAATGGCTGGAAGTGTTTGCTTTTCATGACATTGGTATTTTTGAGGAATAGGGGTCAACAGCTTTCTGGAATCCTCAGTTTTCATGGATTCTCCTCTTGGTTAAATTACCTCTCTGTGGTTGGACCGGAAGGCACCATCAGTGGCATCATAGATGGAGGAAGCTGAATCTTATTTCCCTCCCTGTGGGTGGTAAGTCTGATTCCCTGGCTAAGGTTATACACATTTCCCTACTTTATCATTACTATTTTTCCTCTCCAATTAATAGCAAGTACATGGAGAAACATGGCCACAACGGCTGGAGCTGGGCGGATCTGAAGCCAGGAGCCAGGAGCTTCTTCCGGGTCTCCCACACAGGTACAGGAGCCCAAGCACCTGGGCCATCTTCTGCTTTTCCCAGGCCACAGCAGAGTGCTGGATCAGAAGTGGAGCAGCCGGGACTAAAACCAGCACCCATATGGGATGCAGGTGCCGCAGGCAGAGGATTAACCTGCTGCACCACAGCACTGACCCCGGAGAAACAGTATTGATTACATTTGCATGATAAGCCACCCTATTCCACCACATGAAAAACATTTGATCTTTTAGGTCTATTCTATGTACAGTCATGAGGGAGATTATTAAAAAATCTCCCCTTCCTGCTGTGCCCTTGTTAGGCTTTGTTGTGCTGGATGTGATACCAGGAGCTCAGTGTGTCTCCTCAAAGCTGAACACTGCACTAGTGTGTGGCTTTGCAAGTTTCTTGCCAGAAGTGGCCTATGGTTTCCAGTTGCCTGGAAACTGGTGAGAGGTGTGCTCACCTTGAGGGCCATTCTGACTCAAGCCACTCTTCCATGGGAGGAAGAAGGTCCCTGAGCTCCATTTCAGGACAGCATGGTCTCTGATTGTGCATCTCTGGAAAAGGATGTGTCCTTCTGAAGTCTTGCCTCTCTTGAGCTCCACCAGCAGATGGCACCTGGCTGCCTAGGGGACACTAAGTGACCTCATGTTGGTGCAGAGGGACATGGTGTTTCTGACGTAAGCAGGGACCCTGGATTTCAGAGAGACCCTGCACAGCCAAGTCCACTGCTTGGTGATGAGTCTTCTGGGTGGAGTTCACTGGTGTCCTCTGATGCTCGGGAAATCTGTGAGCACTCACCTGCTGCCACAGATCCCAGCCATCTGTCCCAGGGATGCCCACCTCCCGCCTGGAAGCAGTCCTAGGCAACACCCTGGTGAACACAGCATGTTCCAGAGTGGACACCAAGCTCCTTGATCCCTTACTTCAAGCCTGCTATGTCCTGCATCCTTAAATCAACACAGATTCTATTATGAGCCCCTTAATCTACACCTGACATATCTGGATCATTCACTAGACATGTCTATATCCTGGGTCTCTCACTTTACACTTGCTGTGTCCTGGGCCTCTCACTCTACACCTGCTGTATCCTGGGTCCCTCACACTGCACCTGCTGTATCCTGGGTCCCTCCCTCTACACCTGCTGTGTCCTGAGCCCCTCACTTTACACCAGCTGTGTCCTGGGTCCCTCACTCTACACCTGCTGTATCCTGGGCCCCTCATTCTACACCTGCTGTGTCCTGGGCACCTCATTTTACACTTGCTGTAGCCTGGGCCCCTCACTCTACACCTGCTGTACCCTGGTCATTCACTCTACACCTACTGTATCCTGGGTCCCTCACTCTATACCTGCTGTATCCTGAGCCCCTCACTCTACACCTGCTGTATCCTGGGCCCCTCTCATGACACCTACTGTATCCTGGTCATTCTCTCTACATTGTCTATATTCTGGGTCCCTCATCCTAGACCTGTTGTATCCTGGATCTTTCACCCTATACCTGCTGTGTCCTTGAACCCTCATTCTGAACCTGCTGTATCATGGTCCCTCACTCTACACCTGCTAAGTTTTGGGCCCCTCACCCTACACCTGAATGTATCTTGTCACTAACTCTACACTTGTTTTGTTCAGGGCCCCTCACTCCACACCTTATGTATCCTGGTCATTCACTCTACACCTGCTGTATCCTGGTCATTCACTCTATACCTGCTATATCCTGGGTCCCTCACTCTACTCCTGCTGTATCCTGTGCTCCTTATTCTACATCTGCTGTGTCCTAGGCCTCTCACTCTACAGCTGCTGTGTCCTGGGCCCCTCACTCTACACTTGCTGTGTCCAGGGCCCCTCACTCTACTCCTGCTGTATCCTGTGCTCCTTATTCTATATCTGCTGTGTCCTGGGCCCCTCACTCTACAGCTGCTGTGTCCTGGGCCCCTCACTCTATGCCTGCTGTAACCTGGGCCCCTCACTCTACACCTGAATGTATCCTGGTCACTAACTCTACACATGATGTATCCTGTTCCCTCACTTTACACCTACTATATCCTGATCATTCACTCTACACCTGCTGTATCCTGGGCCCCTCACTCTACACCTGCTGTATCCAGAGCCCCTCACTCTACACCTGCTGAATCCTGGGCCCCTCACTCTACACCTGCTGTGTCCTTGAATCCTCACTCTACACCTGCTGTATCCTGGGCCCCTCACACTATACCTACTGTATCCTGTTCACTCACTTTACACCTGATATGTCCTGGGTCCCTTACCCTACACCTGAATGCATCCTGCTTACTAACTCTACACCTGCTGTATCCTGGCTCCTTCAGTCTATGCACTATTCTGTACATACTGTATCCTCAGTCCCTCATTCTATACCTGCAGTATCATGGGTCTTTGATTCTACACCAGTTGCTTCCTGGGTCTCTCCGTGTACACCTGCTGTACTCTGGATCACTCACTCTTTACCTGCTGTTCTGCAGCCTGCACTCTACACTTGATGTATCCTGTTTGCTTCACTCTACAACCAGCTGTTTCCTGGGTCTCTTACTCTGCAGAACTGGATGTGTCGTGGCTCCTTCAGTATGGACCTGATATATCCTGGGTCCTGCACTCTACACCTACTCTATCCTGGGTCCTTCATTCTACACCAGTTTTATCCTCTGTCAGTTATCATGGCTCCTTGAGTCTGCATATGATCTCTCCTGGGTCCTGTACTCTATACCCAGCTGGACCATTTCTGCTTCATACTGTACCTGCTCAGTCTTGGGTCCTGTTCTCTATACCTGCAGTATCCTGGATCCCTTACTTTCCTCCTGCAGTGCCCTTGATCCTTCACTCTATACCTACTGAATCCTGGTTTCCTCACTCTACACTCAACTGTGTCTAGGTGTGGGTTGCTAGCTGCAAAATTCTCTGGGTCTGTTTTCACTTCATGAAGTTTCTACCACTCTTTCCTCTAACTGGGTTTCTTTCTGTAGGAAAAAGAGAGACAGGAGACACTGTATCTGACCTATGACACCACTTTCTTCATCTCCCCACTCCTTTGGACAGAAAAAAGGGAGGTTTCCACCTGCTCATGAATGGTGGATACTATGGGTTAAATACTGGCCCACTGAAAGTGCCAAAAGGACCAGGACAGGGCCAGGCTGAACCAGGAGCTGGAAATTCCATCTGAATCTCCCTGGGTGACAGGAAGCCAATTGATTGAGCCATCACCTGCTGCATCCAGAGCTGTGTGTTAGTAGGAAGCTACAACTAGGAACAGAACACTTCAGTATGGGATATAAGCACTGCAAATGGTGTCTTTTACTCCAAGGAAAACACACTCACCACAAGTCAGTTCTTGACAATGTGATCCAATACACTGATGTTGGAATAAGAGATAGAGACCATTAATTTCTGCACAGGTGTTACCTGCAACGTCAACACACATTCCCCAAAAGCTAATAAGTAACCACAGTCACCACTACGACTCTCAGAGCAACAGCGCACCGACAAGCAAATGCCAGTGTGTGTGAACGCTGATATGCCCCTGCTCCTGCACCATGTTGTGTTTTCATGTGACAAGAACAGCACCTTAGGATTTGAATTGACCACGGATATGCCTAAGACTGAGGATGGGGCATTTCTGAGAGCGACGGTGGGGAGCGAGGACATTTTTCAGTCACAACACCTTCCCATGCACTTCTTTAGGGCTTCCAACACTTCCTTGTTCCTCAGACTGTAGATGAGGGGGTTCAGCATGGGGGTCACAATGGTGCCAAGCACAGCTCCTATCTGGTCTTGCTTAGGTGTGTGGGAAGAATCTGGTGTCAGGTGGACGAACATGGCCTGACCAAAGAAGAGACTCACCACTGTCAGGTGGGAGCAGCAGGTAGTCAGAGCTTTGTGCCTCCCAAGAGGATTGTCACTCTTGCAGCTGAGAGTCACGATGGGCTTTGGGCAATGTGTTGTCCCAGGAGAATTTACTTCCTCAAGCAATTCAGAGCCCCTGGGTGCCTCTGATCCTGGGCTGCCTTCCCTGGGGGTCTCTCCCTTATGGTGCACCTCTGGCCTGATGCCCTTTAGCTATTAAATGCATAGAGACACTAAAAGGTAGCTGTAATTACTCAGCAAGCAAACATAACCCTAGGCAGTGACTGTTTTTCAGAGGAGGTCTCTAAACTCCCTGTGCTATGTCTGGGTCTACACTAATTGAAGCCTGGGGAAGGATTCCCATGAGACACCCCTGCAGTATTCCCAAGGTCTGTGCACGTGGTGGCTATGGAAGGATCTGTTCTGATCAGAACTGGGCACGGAGCCCTCCCATGTTCAAATCAGACCTGAACTGGGAGTAGAGCAGAAAGGAGTTCATCCTTGGCATCGGCTGTGAGATGTCGAAAATCAGTTTTCTCAAGACAAAAATTGCCTAATGAAAGCTAGAACACCATGTGACATGAGCAGACAGTTTCAACAACCTGTTGCTCACCAGGTAGCAGAAAAACAGGGCCTTCAGGGAGAAGAGGGAGCAGGGGGCCTGACGGCTTCATACAACAATTCCTAGCCAGGCTTTAAGTTCCTTGTCCATTCTTCCAGTTCTCTAACTGCTGGCTTGTGGCAGAACTCATTGAACAGAAGGAGCAGGTAAGTGTGGACCAATGAAAGGGCAGCGAACTCCCCAAAGATGGCCATGGTGGCAGGGGGCCTTGCTTTGAGAAGTGGAACAGGTAGGCAGTGTAAGGAAATGTGCAGTGGTGCAGAGAAATACACACGAGACCAGGAGGGAGAGTGGGGTCCTGGGAGAGGCTGGCTCTGAAGACCATGCCCAGGATTTGTATTTGTTCAGCACTGTCAGGGAGCATGGGGAGGGCACATCATTGTGACCCTCTCTGTTCAGGGTCCTCAAGATTTCACAGAGGCCAAGGCCAGGATCCATGGATGAAGCCTGCAGAGCACTCTGCCTCTTGGTCTGTTCTCTCAGTGTCATTAGTGCTGCTGGAGCCATCACTCTCATTAACATGCTCTCCACCATCTGGCACTGCAGAGACAGCAATGCTGTCCTAGGCTGTACCTGTTTAGGAGAAGAACAGCCCTGACCCCTACGCAAAGGAGCCTTCTCTTCTTATACACTGTCTTCCAGAAGACGTGTTGAAGGCTAAATGGCGAGGGTAGACTTGTGGGTGGGGGCCCTCACTATAGGGTGATAGCGCACACTCACTATAGGGTGGGCCTCCTGTCAATCACATGGAAATGCTTCTGCCAGGACTGGAAACCCTTCATCGCAGAGCCCATGCAGTGGAGAAAGTGGAGTGTGCTGAGTTATTGACAGGAAATGTGACTTTCCCCAGAGAGAAATAAAAGGATCTTACCACCGTTAGCTGAGCCCTCCCACAGAGTTAAACTACCTCTTCTTCTATTTCTAGAAAAAACTGAGGTTCTTGTGTAGATTTTTTGAGGAAAAAGACTTACATTTTGGCAGTGACTGTTGTGTAAGAATTGTGTTACTATACTGTCTGTGCACTATTTAGTCAAAACTGAGTCCTTATCTGAATGACTGCATAGTTTGCTACTGGACCACAATTTTGTAAATTATGTGTACAGGGTGTTTATCAGTAAATATTGATCCATCACACTTGCAAGAATGTACAGCGATCTTACAGATCAAATAAGAAACTCGAGTCTGATCATTGATCTACAAGCTCACAAATGTTGACAAAACTGTGCTGTTTCTAACATTAGCATCTGACTCACGGTTTACCACCTATTCCCATAAAATTTTATAATATTTTGAACATAAAGTATTACGTTTGGGTGCCTAATTTCCTATGGCATGATCATTTAACCATTGCAAAGAGCTTGTATGTGGGCACAGAAAGTCAACAGCTAATCACCGAGTGCATGCCACACGTGGTACTCAATGCTGTGCCCTCACAGAGGACTCAGTTACCCTGTGTTTGTCTCTATTTCCCACTGTCTGTCCACAATTCACCACCTCTGCAGTGGTTACTAAGCCTCCCAGATGGTAAGCTGTGAACATCAAGGTCTGGTTTACACAGAAGAGTTGAGACCATGGACCATTATTTAAAAAGCTATTTCACCCATCATTTCATTCCCCGGAGCAGGAAAAGTTTCTACTAAGGGTTGCATTTAAATGCCCAGGCCAGAGGTGCACCATGAGGGAGAGGCCACCAAGGAAGGCAGCCCAGGATCAGAGGCACCCAGGGACTCTGAATTGCTTGAGGAAGTAAATTCTCCTGGGACAACACATTGCCCAAAGCCCATTGTGACTCTCAGCTGCAAGAGTGACACTGAGAGCTCTGCTTTCCCACTGACTGTCAGACACAAGGCAATGTCTCAGCTCCATTATCTCAAATCAAGGAAGGCTCATGGGTATAATAAGGGGTCTCTAGTACCTTAGGTCAACAACAGCAGTGCCTGATGGCTGTGACTTAAGACAATGAAGGGCATTGTCAAGATACCCATGGGAAATCAACGCAGGGATTTTAGGGCTTTCCTGGGGTATGGAAGAATACGGTGCTAATATTGGCCTTGGATAGAACTGCTGCCAACCCAGAGTCTTAAAGTCATTTAGATGCCTGAAAATATTTTAACAAAATTGTATTGTACTGTATTTGCAATAAAAAAATAACTGAAAGATTTACAAAGGGACAAGACCACTGCTTTGTGTTATTAAGGAGCTTTTTCAAGTGCAAAGACAAAGTTTAAGACTACATGGAGAAACTGAATACGAAAAATTATGGACTTAGTATGTGAAATGGAATAAGCAGCTACCATAATTTGGCTGATAATGAAAATTTTTCAATTCATTCTGTGAAAGGGCCTCAAGGGACTCTCAGCAGAGGCTCTCTGGAGTAGAGGCAGAATAGGATCCTCACAACAGGAACACCCAAGACTTGAGGGAACCAGGGTCTAGCACATGGAAAATTCCAGAATTCAAGGGAAAGAACTGTTGACTTAGAAGTTATTGTCAGTCAAAGGAACTCAACACCAATTCGCCAAGATCATACCAACTGTAGGATGTGCCTTTGGTTATTTCTCATAAGGGTACTTTGATTTGATGGAGTCGTTCTTTTTTTTTTTATTATTGAGAAATAAGGCCTAATGTCAGAAGGATATGCACATGCTGGCAACAGTGAAGTGTATTCAGTGCTCCAATTTAATGACATGAATTTCTTCTTTTTAAAACTTTTATTTAATGAATATAAATTTCCAAAGTACAGCTTATGGATTACAATGGCTTCCACCCCATAACATCCCTCCCACCCGCAACCCTCCCCTTTCCCACTCCCCCTCCCCTTCCATTCACATCAAGATTCATTTTCTATTCTCTTTATATACAGAACATCAGTTTAGCATACATTAAGTAAAGATTTCAACAGTTTGCTCCCACACAGAAACATAAAGTGAAAAATACTGTTTGAGTACTAGTTATGAAGTTGTTATTAATGTCTCCTTTACTGGAATATTCAGTTGCACAGCCTTGCCATGGGCCATGGGTGATGGAGAAGAGGACGCTGGACAGGAGACAAAAGCTACTTCAGTGAAGCACCACATTCCCTGTGATATTATTCTCTTTGTAGATTTTCAGTCAAATAAGAAAATTTCCGAGAAACCATGGACCAGGACAATCAAACCTCAGCTGATTTTATCCTTCTGGGATTCTTTCCTGAGTTCAGGTACCCTGACCTCCTCATCATCCTACTCCTCGTCTTCTACATCCTTGCCTTGGCAGGAAACTCTGTCCTCATCCTGCTCTTTGGCCTGGACGCCCGCCTCCACACCCCCATGTACTTCCTGCTCAGCCAGATGTCTGTCATTGATTTGATTTTCATCTCCAGCACAGTCCCCAAGACAGTCGCCAACTACTGCACAGGGAGTAAGAGCATTTCCTTCTTTGCGTGTGCTGCTCAGATGTTTTTCTTCCTCTCCCTTGGCCTTACTGAGTGCATGCTCCTGACCTTCATGGCCTACGACCGTTACGTGGCTGTCTGCAGCCCCCTGAGATATGCAGTCCTCATGCGGCCCAGGGTCTGTCTGCAGGTGACTGCCTTAGCCTGGGTTGGAGGTGCCCTTGGAGCCCTTGTCAACACTTGGTACCCAATGAGTTTTCCTATCTGTGGCCCCAGGGTGATTAATCACTACCTGTGTGAGATCCTGGCTATATTGAGAATGTCTTGTATAGACACATCAGTCTACGAGATGGTGAAATTTGTGTCAACGGTCACGTTTCTCCTGATCCCCTTTAGCCTCATTCTGGCCTCCTACATCCTCATCTTCCTCACTGTTCTCAAGATGAACTCTCCCAAGGGGAGGCACAAAGCTCTGACTACCTGCTGCTCCCACCTGACAGTGGTGAGTCTCTTCTTTGGTCAGGCCATGTTCGTCCACCTGACACCAGATTCTTCCCACACACCTAAGCAAGACCAGATAGGAGCTGTGCTTGGCACCATTGTGACCCCCATGCTGAACCCCCTCATCTACAGTCTGAGGAACAAGGAAGTGTTGGAAGCCCTAAAGAAGTGCATGGGAAGGTGTTGTGACTGAAAAATGTCCTCGCTCCCCACCGTCGCTCTCAGAAATGCCCCATCCTCAGTCTTAGGCATATCCGTGGTCAATTCAAATCCTAAGGTGCTGTTCTTGTCACATGAAAACACAACATGGTGCAGGAGCAGGGGCATATCAGCGTTCACACACACTGGCATTTGCTTGTCGGTGCGCTGTTGCTCTGAGAGTCGTAGTGGTGACTGTGGTTACTTATTAGCTTTTGGGGAATGTGTGTTGACGTTGCAGGTAACACCTGTGCAGAAATTAATGGTCTCTATCTCTTATTCCAACATCAGTGTATTGGATCACATTGTCAAGAACTGACTTGTGGTGAGTGTGTTTTCCTTGGAGTAAAAGACACCATTTGCAGTGCTTATATCCCATACTGAAGTGTTCTGTCCCCAGTTGTAACTTCCTACTAACGCACAGCTCTGGATGCAGCAGGTGATGGCTCAATCAATTGGCTTCCTGTCACCCAGGGAGATTCAGATGGAATTTCCAGCTCCTGTTTCTGCGGTCCAGTCTTGGTCTTTGAAGACACTTAGGGAATGCACCAGTGAGTGGGCTCTTTCTCTCTCTCTTTCTCTCCATCTCATTTTTTTCAATAAAAAATTGTTTTGCATTCTAGAAAAAATGACTAAGTGATTTTTCTCACTTCAGAATCCCTCTCCTCCTTACTCTTCTTATTCCACCCACTCACAAAACATCAAAGACCACTTATTCCATGAACTCTTCCTCTCTCTAAAGTCCTGTTTTCATATGTGCATTTCTCTAATGTAATACATAGAGTTTGTAATTCAAATCTTTTTCTTCTTTTATTTCTGATGTTTTATTACTTTTATTACTATGTTATTCTCAGGTTACAACCAGAGACAAACTGTATATGATCCAGTCAACTTAAATATTACTGAATGTTATGTCCCTGTGTCTTAAAAAGTTCAGTGCCTTATCAGTGCTTTCACAACTCCTGCTCTGTGCAGGAGTACTAATAGTCAACATGAAACAGACTCTGTTTTCAGACCAACAATGTACTCTTGGATCAGAGTACACATAGGACATTGCTTCCTAATCCCTCAATTTACAGAGAAAGATGTTTTCAGAGATAGGTATTGTGAAACTGGTGGGAAGCTAAACCAAATTCCTAAGGCAAATGGCTGTGGAATATAGAATGAAGCATCTAGTTTTTCATCTTCCAAAAGCAGCTTCACAAGTAACTTGGACAATCAGCACAGAGATAAACAGGAAACACATTCTCTCCCATTCTTGAAGCCAGTCATTGCAAAGAAATGACTAGATGGCACCTGTTGTTGAAGGTGGCAGTGAGGTCTGAACCCGATTCTCAAGACTTGGTTTTGGATCAGTTTTCTGGCTTAGACTGGTCAGGTGCCACTTCCTTCAGAATCTTTCTTAGTGAATATAAGTGACTGTTCATTAGCATTCTCTTCTTTTTCCTCTCTGCAGCCTTTTCTGGTAAGGGAACATAGTGAGTATCTATCTCAGATGAATTTCATATGGCTTGTGTTTTCAAGAGATAGCTGAATTTGAGAGAACTGTCCATGTCAACTAGGAAGGGCTCTTTCAAATCGAAGTTATTTGTGACTCTGGGGAAGACCCCAACCCGAGGCACTGCGATAGGTCCCAAGCAAGGTGCACCCAGTCTGTGAGCACCACGTAGCCCTGCACACATTGGAACACAGTGCACCCCTTGGGATGCAGCAACCATGGCCGGTGGCTGCTGTTCTGCTCCCTGTCCCATGGGGCCAAGCTGCGATGACCCCTCTACCACCTGCATGTCACACTCCAAAGAGGCTGCAAAAGAAGGTTTGCTGGTTGCCTCCTTGGCGCTATCACAGAAGTCACTGAGGAAGTCAACAATGTAAGCACCCTCATGTAAACAGAAAGCACAGGGAGTGAATTCTGGAGATGTTTAAGGGAGTGGCTAGGAATTACTTTTTCTCTTTCTTTTTTGTAATACATTTCACCATTTAAAAATTTTTCATTCATATGTTAGCATTGTTATTTGTAAAGCTAAGAAGAGAGCCTAACTTCATGATTCTATGAACATATTCTGTGTGTTATCTGAGGCTGCAGCTTGAAACAGTTATAGTTGGCCAGATTTTCACAGGGGTGTGAGATCTTCATGAAGCAGGAGGAGCAATAATAAAAATATAACATCACAAAATCATAACTCAACTTTAAGGATGCCCTTTCAAGTTCCCTATTAGTACCCCGTCATTATTATCATCAGATCATGACTTCCAGAAATATTTATTAGAAGTTTACAAATCATGTGATATTTTATCCATAAATATAAAAATATTGAAAGTCAATTTATCAGGGCCAGCTTTGTGGCATAGTAGGTTAGGCCTCCACCTGCAGTGCTGGCATCCCATACGGGCTCCTTTTCAAGTCCCAGATGCTCCACTTCTGATCCAGCTCCCTACTGATGGCCTGAGAAAGCAGTGAAAGATGGCCCAAGTGCTTGGGCCCCTGCACCCAGGTGGGAGACCCAGAGGAGGCTCCTGGCTCCTGGCTTCAGATTGGCCCAACTCTAGTTGTGAACATCTGGGAGTGAACCAATGGATAGAAGGCCTCTTTATCTCTCTGTCTCTTTCTGTAATTCTGCCTCTCAAATGAATAAACAAATCTTTAAAAAAGAAATAGCTAAAGCCTCAATTTCAAATAGTATAGTTTTCCATTGTAACACCCATTTGTTCTCCATAGAATTCCATTCTCTGGTGAAATTATCTCTCTTCCTATCCATTTTTCCATTTTCTTGAACATATTCTTTTTAAATTTTATCTAGTTTTATTTGGATATGACTGAAAAATTAAAAGTTTTATTTAGGATATGCAATGTCTTTTTTGGTATAAATATGATGTGTATAATGATTTGCACAATCAACATAATTATCACCCAACAACTAACACAATTAGACTTTGGGGTTAAGAATACATGAGATTGGGAACGGCGCTGTGGCGTAGTGGGTAAAGCCGCCGCCTACAGTGCCAGCATCCCAGTTTGAGTCCCAGCTGCTCCACTTCTGATCCAGCTCTCTGCTATGGCATGAGAAAGTAGTAGAAGATGGCCCAAGTCATTGGGCCCCTACACCCAAATGGGAGACCTGGAGGAAGTTCCTGGCTCCTGTCTTCAAATCGGTGCAGCTCTGGCCATTGCAGCCAATTGGAGAGTGAACCATCGGATGGAAGACCTCTCTCTCTCTCTCTCTGCCTCTCATATCTTTGTGTAAATCTGGCTTTCAAATAAATAAATAAATCTTTGAAAGAAAAAAGAATACATGAGGCCAGCGCCGCAGCTCAATAGGCTAATCCTCCGCCCAGCGGCACCGGCACACAGGGTTCTAGTCCCGGTCAGGGCACCAGATTCTGTCCCGGTTGCCCCTCTTCCAGGCCAGCTCTCTGCTGTGGCCCAGGAGTGCAGTGGAGGATGGCCCAAGTGCTTGGGCCCTGCACACCATGGGAAACCAGGAGAAGCACCTGGCTCCTGCCTTCAGATCAGCGCGATGGCCACAGCGGCCATTGGAGGGTGAACCAATGGCAAAAGGAAGACCTTTCTCTCTGTTTCTCTCTCTCACTGTCCACTCTGCCTGTCAAAAAAAATATATACATGATATCTACTATCTCAGCATACTTTAAACATACTTTAAATATACAATTATTATTTTCCTACTCTAATATCTGCATCAATTTTTAATTTTGATTTTTAACAGATTCAATGTGCTTTGTAGGTATAATTCTAATAAAATAATGATATTCCCTTGCTTCCTCCCTTTTTCTCTCTCTCTCTGCCACCCTCTTTCCTTCTCCATTTCTTTTTTTTTTAGTTTTTGAGAGAGCATACTTTAAATTTACAGAACAGTAAAACAGTTTAACAGTTTACTGAATAAGAGGTTTAACAAGTAAAATGCAAAAAGACCTTAGTTTAGTGGTGATATTGACAGTGGCTATAGAAAATAATTGAAAGTAAAGATGAACATTTCACCCATGTACAGTGAATTTTAAAGTAATCGCAGATCACTTAAACTATAGTAGATTAATATTTTTTAAGATTTATTTATTTATTTGAGTGGCAGAGTTACAGAAAGAGAGAGAGAAAGAGAGAACTTCTAACCACTGGTTCACTCCCCAAATGTCTGCTACTGGTACTGGGCCAATCCAAATCCATGAACCTGGAGCTTCCTCCAGGTCCCCTACATGGGTGCAGGGGCCCAAGGACTTGGGCCATTTTCTGTTGCCCTCCCAGGCATACCAGCGAGGAGCCAGATCAGAAGTGGAGCAAGATGGTGGAATAGGAAGGGAGCACACTGATACTCCGGGAAGAGACAGTTTAATAAAAGTGGAGATACTGTAGGTTCAAGGAAGAGTAGGGGAAGAAACAGCAGAGGAAACTCTTCCTAAACTAGTGAGTATTTCAGTAATCAATACTTAGGAAGTAAGAGTTAGACAACAATATTTGTGATGTTTGTTCTACTAGTTGTATTCATGCTTAGTGCTTTGTTTTGAAAGGTAGAAGGCATGACCTTTTTTATTCTGCACTTAAATCCTCTGTGTGGTAGTTGTTACAGCCTTTCTCAAATCAGATTTGTTACATGTATTTACTTAGAAGTAAATTAAGTGGAGAGAAGCAAGATGGAGGAATAGGAAGGGAGCACACTGATAGTCTGGGAATAGACAGCTTAATAAAAGTGGAGATACTGCAGGTTCAAGGAAGTGTAGGGGAAGAAACAGCAGAGGAAACTCTTCCGGAACTAGTGATTCACGGTGGACCTGCCTGGAGGGTGTGGGAGCCCATGGCTCGGAACACCAACGGCAGAATCAACGCACCAGCGCTGGAACACGAGGTGAGCCAAACCTCAATAGCACGAGACACTGGCGGGAAAGTGGATAGAGGAGACTAGAGGGAACGAGCCATGAAACCCCATGGGAAAAAGTTCACCAGCCTAACAAGAAGATAGAGGGAAAAAAAAAGTGACCAGTATGGACATGAGTTTCTCTCCGATCACCTCTCAAAGGTGAGCAAGACAAAGAGCAGGCGCCATTTTGGACATACATCAAAAGTGCCATAAGCAACTCCAGGAGAATTTGAGACCACACTGAGGGCAGAACAGATTCCCTGTGTGGTCCTTGGGAAAGAGCTTCAGCTCTCTGGCTCCTGTGGGTATATCATTCACCTGCTAACTACCTTTAATTCCGCTCAGCTGTGCAGAATTACTTCCCTTCTGAATCAAAAAAAAAAAAAAAGAAAGAAAGAGAGAGAGAGAGAGAGAGAGAGAGAGTGAGAGAAAGAGAGAGATTGACCATGCCTAACCTGGGAGTATCACCTTTGGCACACCCTTAACCCTGAGGAACCAAACAGAGCTCTGAGGCCACACCTATCTCAAGCCTCCAAGGCTCAATCAAAAGCAGACAGTCCATTTAATACAGTCATAGTTTAACAAGAAAAAAACACCACAGTGAGGGAAGAAGAATCCAAAGAATATCTCCACAATGCCAAGCAACAAATGCAGAAACCAAGGAAACAAGAACAAGGAAGACATTATGACACCCCCAAATGAACAAGACACACCAAGCCAAGATTATGAAGATGATGAGATAGTAGAAATACAAGATATGTATTTCAGAAAATTTAGGATAAGAACATAAAGAAGTTTTCAAAAACAAATGTTCGAGCTATGGCAATCCTTACTAGACAGGATAGAAAATCTCCTTCAAGAAAATGAAATCTTAAGGAGGAATCAGTAGAACAGGAAAGTGTGATAGTGAAGAGACATCAAAATGAAATGAAGAACTCAATAGATCAAATGACAAACACATTAGAGAGCCTTAAAAACAGAGTCAGTGAGACAGAAGAGAGAATATTGGACTTAGAAGACAGAGCACAGGAAAGTATACACTCAAACCAAAGAAAAGAAGAGGAAGTTAGAAATCTAAAAAATAGTGTTGGGAATCTACAGCATACTATAAAAAAAAACAAACAACATTCGGGTTCTAGGAGTTCCTGAAGGCATGGAGAGAGAGAAAGGATTCGAAGGCCTTTTTAGTGAGATACTAGCACAGAACTTCCCAGGTTTGGAGAAGGACAGAGATATCCTAGTACAGGAAGCTCATAGAACCCCTAGTAAACATGACCAAAAGAGATCCTCTCCACGACACGTTGTAATCAAAGTCACCACAGTGAAACATAAAGAAAAGATTCTAAAATCTGCAAGAGAGAAACGTCAGGTTACTCTCAAGGATCTCCAATTAGACTCACAGCAGACTTCTCATCAGAAATCCTACAGGCTAGAAGGGAATGGTGAGATATAGCCCAGGTACTAAGAGAGAAAAACTGCCAGCCCAGAATATTATATCCTGCAAAGCTCTCATTTGTGAATGAAGGTGAAATAAAGACTTTTCATAGCAAACAGAAATTGAAAGAATTTGTTGCCACTCGTCCAGCCCTGTAAAAGATGCTTAAAGATGTGTTACACACAGAAACACAGAAACACGGTCATCAATATGAAAGAAGGTAAAGGAAGAAAACCTCACAGCAAAAGATCACAGGAAGTTCAAAGCATATATTAGAAAATATCTTTGGCTGATCAAGTCACCGTTTCCCATAGTGTCCATTTCACTTCAACAGGTTTCCTTTTTGGTGTTCAGTCAGTTGTCAGCGATCAGGGAGAACATATGGTATTTGTCCCTTTGGGACTGGCTTATTTCACTCAGCATGATGTGTTCCAGATTCCTCCATTTTGTTGCAAATGACTGGATTTTGTTGTTTCTTACTGCAGTATAGTATTCTAAAGAGTACATATCCCATAATTTCTTTATCCAGTCTTAGCTATTGTGAATTGAGCTGCAATAAACATTAGGGTGCAGACCGCTTTTTTGTTTGCCAATTTAAATTCCTTTGGGTAAATCCCAAGGAGTGGGATGGCTGGGTCTAATGGTAGGGTTATATTCAGGTTTCTGAGGAATCTCCAGACTGACTTCCATAGTGGCTTGACCAGTTTGCATTCCCACCAACAGTGGGTTAGTGTCCCTTTTTCCCCACATCCTCGCCAGCATCTGTTGTTGGTAGATTTCTGAATGTGAGCCATTCTAACTGGGGTGAGGTGAAACCTCATTGTGGTTTTGATTTGCATTTCCCTGATTGCTAATGACCTTGAACATTTTTTCATGTATCTGTTGGCCATTTGGATTCCTCTTTTGAAAAATGTCTATTGAGGTCCTTGGCCCATCTCTTAAGTGGGTTGTTGGTTTTGTTTTTGTGGAGTTTCTTGATCTCTTTGTAGATTCTGGTTATCAACCCTTTATCAGTTGCATAGTTTGCAAATATTTTTTCCCATTCTGTCGGTTGTCTCTTCACTCTCCTGACTGGTTCTTTTGCAGTACAGAAACTTCTCAATTTGATGCAATCCCAATAGTTGATTTTGGCTTTGACTGCCTGTGCCTCCCGGGTCTTTTCCAGAAATTCTTTGCCTTTGCCAATATCTTGAAGGGTTTCTCCAATGTTCTCTAGTAACTTGATGGTGTCAGGTCATAGATTTAAATCTTTAATCCATGTTGAGTGGATTTTTGTGTAAGGTGTAAGGTAGGGGTCTTGCTTCATGATTCTGCACGTGGAAATCCAATTTTCCCAGCACCATTTATTGAATAGACTGTCCTTGCTCCAGGAATTAGTTTTAGATCCTTGATCAAAGATAAGTTGGCTGTATACGTTTGGGTTCATTTTTGGTGTTTCAATTCTGTTCCATTGGTCTATCCATCTGTTTCGGTACCAGTACCATGCTGTTTTGATTACAACCGCCCTGTAGTATGTCCTGAAATCTGGTATTGTGATGCCTCCAGCTTTGTTTTTGTTGTACAAGATTGCTTTAGCTATTCGAGGTCTCTTGTGCCTCCATATAAATTTCAGCACCATTTTTTCCAGATCTGAGAAGAAGGTCTTCGGTATCTTGATTGGCATTGCATTGAATCTATAAATTGCTTTTGGGAGAATGGATATTTTGATGATGTTGATTCTTCCAATCCATGAGCATGGAAGATTTTTCCATTTCTTGGTATCCTCTTCTATTTCTTTCTTTAAGGTTTTGTAATTTTCATCGTAGAGATCTTTAACATCCTTGGTTAAGTTTATTCCAAGGTATTTGATTGTTTTTGTAGCTATTGTGAATGGGATTGATCTTAGAAGTTCTTCCTCAGCCATGGCATTGTCTGTGTATACAAAGGCTGTTGATTTTTGTGCATTGATTTTATACCCTGCTACTTTGCCAATATCTTCTATGAGTTCCAATAGTCTCTTAGTAGAGTTCTTTGGGTCCCCTAAATAAAGAATCATGTCATCTGCAAAGAGGGATAGTTTGAGTTCTTCCTTCTCAATTAGTATCCCTTTAATTTCTTTTTCTTGCCTAATAGCTCTGGCTAGGACCTCCAGAACTATATTGAATAGCAGTGGTGAGAGTGGACATCCTGTCTGGTACCAGATCTCAGTGGAAATGCTTCCAACATTTCCCCATTCAATAGGATGTTGGCCGTGGGTTTTTCATAGATTGCTTTGATTGTATTGAGGAATGTTCCTTCCAAACCCAGTTTGCTTAGAGTTTTCATCATGAACGGGTGTTGTATTTTATCAAATGCTTTCTCGGCATCTATTGAGATAATCATATGGTTTTTCTTCTGCAGTCTGTTAATGTGGTGTATCACATTGATTGTCTTGCGCACATTAAACCATCCCTGCATACCAGGGATAAATCCCACTTGGTCTGGGTGGATGATCTTTCTGATGTGTTGCTGCATTCTATTGGTGAGAATTTTATTGAGGATTTTTGCATCTATGTTCATCAGGGATATTGGTCTGTAATTCTCTTTCAGTGCTGCATCTTTTTCCGGCTTAGGAATTAAGGTGATGCTGGCTTCATAGAAAGAATTTGGGAGGATTCCCTCTTCTTCGATTGTTCTGAATAGTTTGAGAAGAATTGGAGTTAGTTCTTCTTTAAATGTCTGGTAGAATTCAGCAGTGAATCCATCTGGTCCTGGGCTTTTCTTTGTTGGGAGGGCCTTTATTACTGTTTCACTTTCTGTCTCAGTTATGGGTCTGTTTAGGTTTTCGATGTCTTCCTGGTTCAATTTAGGTAGGTTGCATGTGTCCAGGAATCTATGCATTTCTGATAGGTTTCCCTGTTTGCTGGCATACAAGTCCTTGTAGTAATTTCTGATGATTCTTTTTGTTTTTGTGGTGTCTGTTGTTACATTTCCTTTTTCATCTCTGATTTTATTGATTTGGGTCTTTTCTCTCCTTTTTTCAGTTTGTTGGGCCAATGGGGTGTCAATTTTGTTTTTTGTTTTTTTTTTTTTTCAAAAAACCAGCTCCTCGTTTGGCTGATTTTTTGTAATGTTTTTCTGGATTCAATCCTGTTGATTTCTTCTCTGATTTTAATTATTTCTCTTCTCCTACTAGATTTGGGTCTGGTTTGCTGTAGGTTTTCTAGATCCTTGAGGTGAACTGAAAGCTCTTTTATTTGGTGCCTTTCCAATTTCTTGATGTAGGCACCTATTGATATAAACTTTCCTCTTAACACTGCTTTTGCTGTGTCCCATAAGTTTTGGTATGTTGTACTGTTATCCTCATTTACTTCCAGACAATTTTTGATTTCTCTTTAGATTTCTTCTATAACACATTGTTCATTCAGGAGCATGTTGTTCAATCTCCTTGTGTTTGCGTATGCTCTAGGGATTCCTGAGTTGCTAATTTCCAACTTCATTCCTTTATGGTCTGAGAAGCTGCATGGTATGATTCTAATTCTTTTGAATTTGCTGAGACTTGCTTTATGGCCTAGTATGTGGTAAATCCTAGAGAAGGTTCCATGTACTGCTGAGAAGAATGTAAAATCTTTAGCTATAGGATTGAAAGTTCTGTATATATCTGTTAGATCCATTTGGGCTATAGTGTCATTTAAATCTACTGTCTCCTTGTTGATGTTCTGTCCTGTTGATCTGTCTATTTCTGAGAGTGGAGTATTGAAGTCCCCCAGTACTATTGTATTGGGGTCTAAGTCTCCCTTTAAGTCCGTTAACAAATCTTTTAAATAGACCGGTGCCCTGTAGTTAGGTGCATATACATTGATAATTGTTATATCTTCTCGTTGTATTGATCCCTTAATCATGATATAGTGCCCCTCTTTGTCTCTCTTAACAGTTTTTGTGGTAAAGTTTATTTTGTCTGATATTAAGATGGCTACGCCCGCTCTTTTTTCATTTCTGTTGGCATGGTATATCTTATTCCAGCCTTTCACTTTCAGTCTGTATGCATCTTTGTTGGAAAGATGAGTTTCTTGTAAGCAGCAAATAGATGGGTTTTGTTCCTTAACCCAATCAGCCAATCAGTGTCTTTTAACTGGACAGTTCAGGCCATTCACGTTCAATGTGACTAATGATAAGTGGTAACTTTGTCCTGCCATTTGCCAAAGATAAGTTCTAATATATGCCTTGAATTCCCTGTGATCTTTTGCTGTGAGGTTTCCTTCCTTGGTTTCCTTCCTTTACCTTCTTTCATATTGATGACCGTGTTTCTGTGTTTCTGTGTGTAACACATCTTTAAGCATCTTTTGCAGGGCTGGACGAGTGGCAACAAATTCTTTCAATTTCTGTTTGTTATGAAAAGTCTTTATTTCACCTTCATTCACAAATGAGAGCTTTGCAGGATATAATATTCTGGGCTGGCAGTTTTTCTCTCTTAGTACCTGGGCTATATCTCGCCATTCCCTCCTAGCTTGTAGAGTTTCTGATGAGAAGTCAGCTGTGAGTCTGATTGGAGATCCTCTGAGAGTAATCTGACGTTTCTCTCTTGCACATTTTAGGATCTTTTCTTTATGGTTCACTGTGGAGAGTTTAATTACAATGTGTCGTGGTGAGGATCTCTTTTGGTCGTGTTTCTTAGGGGTTCTGTGAGCTTCCTATACTAGGATTTCTCTGTCCTTCTCCAAACCTGGGAAATTTTCTGTAAATATCTCACTAAAAAGGCCTTCTAATCCTTTCTCCCTCTCCATGCCTTCAGGAACTCCTAGAACCCGAATGTTGGGTTTTTTAATAGTATCCTGAAGATTCCCAACAATATGTTTTAGATTTCTAATTTCCTCTTCTTTTCTTTGGTCTGACTGTATCCTTTCCTGTTCTCTGTCTTCTAAGTCCGATATTCTCTCTTCTGCTTCACCCATTCTGTTTGTAAGGCTCTCTATTGTGTTTTTCATTTGATCTATTGAATTCTTCACTTCAGTCACTATCACAGTTTCCTGTTGTACTAGTTGTTTCGTTTCATTTTGATTCCTCCTTAATATTTCATTTTCACGAGAGAGATTTTCTATCTTGTCCATTAAGGATTTCTGTAGTTCAAGAATTTGTTTTTGAGAACTTCTTAATGTTCTTATCAATTTTTTGAGATCTGCTTCTTGCATTTCTTCTATGTCATCATCTTCATAATCTTGAATTGGGGTGTCTTTTTCATTTGAGGGTGTCATGGTGACTTCCTTGTTTTTATTACCTTGGTTTTTGCGTTTGTTATTTGGCATATTGGAGATATTTGGTTTCTTCACTGTGGTGCTTTTTCTTGTTATAGTATGACTCTAGATTAAGTGGACTATCTGTTTTTGATGGAGCCTTAGGGCTTGAGATGGGTGTGGCCTGAGAGCTCTGTTTGGTGTGCCAAAGGTGACACTCCCAGGTTAGGTGTGGTAAACCTCTCTCTCTCTCTCTCTTTCTTTTTTTTTTTTTTGATTCAAAAGGGAAGTAATTCTGCACAGCTGAACGAAGTTGGAGGTAGTTAGCAGGCAAATGATATACCCACAGGAGCCAGAGATCAGAAGCTCTTTCCCAAGGACCACACAGGGAATCTGTTCTGACCTCAGAGTGGGCTCAAATTCTCCTTCAGTCTCCCACTGGGTTGCCAAAGTTACGGAATTGTAGCGTCTCTAGAGAGTGCTCTTGTGAATTCCATGAGTTCTCTCCCCCACCGTCTCTTTTTTCACAGTCTCAGTTCAGTAGCACCACAAATTTACTAGGTCCTAATCTCCTGTTAATTCGCCCCACCCAGAGTCAGGTTTTTCTGCTAGGCTCAGGGCCAGTGCAGACCTGAGGTTGCTTCGCTTATGACGTATGTCCAAGATGGCGCCTGCTCTTTGTCTTGCTCGCCCTTGAGGGTGAATATGGAGAGAGAGAAACCCGTGTCCATACCAGTCACTTTTTTTTTTCTCTCTCTCTCTCTCTTCCAGTTAGCCTGGTGAACTTCACCCTGCCCGGGGGTCGTTCCCTCTAGTCTCCTCTCTCCGCTTGCCTGCCAGTGTCTCGGGCTATTGAGGTTCGGCTCACCTTGCGTTCCAGCGCTGGTGTGTTGAGTCTGCCGCTGGTGTCCCGAACTGTGGGTTCCCACAGTTAACTGAAATGATCCCTGTTAAACATAAGAGTGGGAATAAGAGAGGGAAGAGATGTATAATTTGGGACATGCT
This sequence comes from Oryctolagus cuniculus, assembly GCF_051225735.1. Taxonomy (NCBI): domain Eukaryota; kingdom Metazoa; phylum Chordata; class Mammalia; order Lagomorpha; family Leporidae; genus Oryctolagus; species Oryctolagus cuniculus. Next base: position 1,802,854 of record NC_142872.1, on the reverse strand, counting down.
CAAGCTGACTTGCCCCTAATGGTAGAGTTAGAAACATACCAGGGGATTCCAATTCAATCCCATCAAGGTGGCATGTACCAATGCCATCTCACTATCCAAGTGATCAATTTCAGTTCACAATTGATCATAATGAAAGGACTAAGAGTCAAAGGGAGCACATAAACAAGTCTAGTACCTGCTAACACTGACCGATAGAATAAAGGGGAGAGTGATCCAACATGGGAAGTGAGATACTCAGCAGACTCATAGAATGGCAGATGTCCTAAATAGCACTCTGGCCTCAGAATCAGCCCTAAAGGCATTCCGATCTGGCTGAAAAGCCCATGAGAGTATTTCAGGCATGGAAAGCCAAGACACTCTGGCAAAAGATCTCTGTGAGTGAGATCCCAGTGGAAAGAACAGGTCATCAAAGAAGGAGGTACCTTTCTCTGAAGGGAGGAGAGAACCTCCACTTTGACTATGACCCTGTCTAAACAAGATAACAGTTGGAGAACTCAGAGGGCTTCCATAGCCTTGGAAACTCATGACTGGAGCATAGGGAGATTACTGATGCCATAGACAGGAGTGTCAATTGGTAAAGTCAACAACAGGAGTCACTGTGCACTTACTCCTCATGTAGGATCTCTGTCCTTAATGTGCTGTGCATTGAGATTTAATGCTATAACGAGTACTCAAACAATATATTTCACTTTGTGTTTCTATGGGGGTGCAAACTGTTGAAATCTTTACTTAATGCATACTAAACTGATCTTCTGTAAAAAAAAAAAAATAAAGAAATTATCAACTCCCAACTTGACTCTCACTGGGATTAAACATGACAATAGGTCTGATCTGATTTCATCATCATTTAAAAAAAATCATCTATTATTTTTCACTTTATGTTTCTGTGTGGGAGCAAACTGTTGAAATCCTTACTTAATGTATACTAAGCTGATCTTCTGTATATTAAGATAATGGAAAATGAATCTTGATGTGAATGGAAGGGAGAGGGAGTGGGAAAGCGGAGGGTTGTGGGTGGGAAGGACAGTATGGGGGGGAAGCCATTGTAATCCATAAGTCGTACTTTGGAAATTTATATTCATTAAATAAAATTAAAAAAAATATCTTTGGCAAATGGCAGGGCAAATGTACTACATATCAATAGTCACATTGAACTATTCAGGTTAATGACCTGAACTGTCCAGTTAAAAAGACACCGATTGGCTGATTGGGTTAAGGAACAAAACCCATCTATTTGCTGCTTACAAGAAACTCATCTTTCCAACAAAGATGCATACAGACTGAAAGTGAAAGGCTGGAAAAAGATATACCATGCCAACAGAAATGAAAAAAGAGCGGGTGTAACCATCTTATTATCAGACAAAATAAACTTTACCACAAAAACTGTTAAGAGAGACAAAGAGGGGCACTATAGAATGATTAAGGGTTCAATTCAACAGGAAGATGTAACTATTATAAATATATATGCACCTAATTACAGGGCACCGGTCTATTTAAAAGATTTGTTAACGGACTTAAAGGGAGACTTAGACTCCAATACAATAGTACTGGGGGACTTCAATACTCCACTCTCAGAAATAGACAGATCAATAGGACAGAACATCAACAAGGAGACAGTAGATTTAAATGAGACTATAGCCCAAATGGATCTAACAGATATCTACAGAACTTTTCATCCTACACAGAAAGCATTTACATTCTTCTCAGCAGTACATGGAACCTACTCTAGGATTGACCACATACTAGGCCATAAAGCAAGTCTCAGCAAATTCAAAAGAATTAGAATCATACAATGCAGCTTCTCAAACCATAGAGGAATGAAGTTGGAAATTAGCAACTCAGGAATCCCTAGAGCATATGCAAACACATGGAGATTGAACAACATGCTCCTGAACGAACAATGGGTCATAGAAGAAATCTAAAGAGAAATCAAAACCTTTCTGGAAGTAAATGAGGATAACAGCACAACATTCGAAAACTTATGGGACGCAGCAAAAGCAGTGTTAAGAGGAAAGTTTATATCAATAGGTGCCTACATCAAGAAAATGTAAAGGCACCAAATAAATGAGCTTTCAGTTCACCTCAAGGATCTAGAAAACCTACAGCACACCAGACCCAAATCTAGTAGGAGAAGAGAAATAATTAAAATCAGAGAAGAAATCAACAGGATTGAATCCAGAAAAACATTACAAAAAATCAGCCAAACGAGAAGCTGGTTTTTTGAAAAAAAAAAAAAAAAAAAAACAAAATTGACACCCCATTGGCCCAACAAACTGAAAAAAGGAGAGAAAAGACCCAAATCAATAAAATCAGAGATGAAAAAGGAAATGTAACAACAGACACCACAAAAAACAAAAAGAATCATCAGAAATTACTACAAGGACTTGTATGCCAGCAAACAGGGAAACCTATCAGAAATGCATAGATTCCTGGACACATGCAACCTACCTAAATTGAACCAGGAAGACATCGAAAACCTAAACAGACCCATAACTGAGACAGAAAGTGAAACAGTAATAAAGGCCCTCCCAACAAAGAAAAGCCCAGGACCAGATGGATTCACTGCTGAATTCTTCCAGACATTTAAAGAAGAAATAACTCCAATTCTTCTCAAACTATTCAGAACAATCAAAAAAGAGGGAGTCCTCCCAAATTCTTTCTATGAAGCCAGCATCACCTTAATTCCTAAGCCAGAAAAAGATGCAGCATTGAAAGAGAATTACAGACCAATATCCCTGATGAACATAGATGCAAAAATCCTCAATAAAATTCTCGCCAATAGAATGCAACAACACATCAGAAACATCATCTACCCAGACCAAGTGGGATTTATCCCTGGTATGCAGGGATAGCGCAATGTTCGCAAAACAATCAATAAGATACACCACATTAACAGACTGCAGAAGAAAAGCCATATGATTATCTCAATAGATGCCGAGAAAGCATTTGATAAAATACAACACCCGTTCATGATGAAAACTCTAAGCAAAATGGGTTTGGAAGGAACATTCCTCAATACAATCAAAGCAATCTATGAAAAACCTACGGCCAACATCCTATTGAATGGGGAAAAGTTGGAAGCATTTCCACTAGGTCTGGTACCAGACAGGGGTGCCCATTCTCATCACTGCTATTCAATAGTTCTGGAAGTTTTAGCCAGAGCTTTTAGGCAAGAAAAGAAATTAAAGGGATACAAATTGGGAAGGAAGAACTCAAACTATCCCTCTTTGCAGATGACATGATTCTTTATTTAGGGGACCCAAAGAACTCTACTAAGAGACTATTGGAACTCATAGAAGATATTGGCAAAGTAGCAGGGTATAAAATCAATACATAAAAATCAACAGCCTTTGTATACACAGGCAATGCCATGGCTGAGGAAGAACTTCTAAGATCAATCCCGTTCACAATAGCTACAAAAACAATCAAATACCTTGGAATAAACTTAACCAAGGACATTAATGATCTCTACGATGAGAATTACAAAACTTTAAAGAAAGAAATAGAAGAAAGAAATAGAAGAGGATACCAAGAAATGGAAAAATCTTCCATGCTCTTGGATTGGAAGAATCAATATCATCAAAATGTCCATTCTCCCAAAAGCAATTTATAGATTCAATGCAATGCCAATCAAGATACCGAAGACCTTCTTCTCAGATCTGGAAAAAATGATGCTGAAATTCATATGGAGACACAGGAGACCTCGAATAGCTAAAGCAATCTTGTACAACAAAAACAAAGCCAGAGGCCTCACAATACCAGATTTCAGGACATACTACAGGGCGGTTGTTATCAAAACAGCATGATACTGGTACCGAAACTGATGGATAGACCAATGGAACAGAATTGAAACACCAGAAATCAATCCAAACATCTACAGCCAACTTATATTTGATCAAGGGTCCAAAACCAATACCTGGAGTAAGGACAGTCTATTCAATAAATGGTGCTGGGAAAATTGGATTTCCACGCGCAAAATCATGAAGCAAGACCCCTACCTTTCACCTTACACAAAAATCCACTCAACATGGATTAAAGACTTAAATCTATGACCTGACACCATCAAATTATTAGAGAGCATTGCAAAAATCCTGCAAGATATAGGTACCGGCAATGACTTCTTGGAAAAGACCCCAGAAGCACAGGCAGTCAAAGCCAAAATCAACTATTGGGATTGCATCAAATTGAGAAGTTTCTGTACTGCAAAAGAACCAGTCAGGAGAGTGAAGAGACAACCGACAGAATGGGAAAAAATATTTGCAAACTATGCAACTGATAAAGGATTGATAACCAGAATCTACAAAGAAATCAAGAAACTCCACAGGATCAAAACAAGCAACCCACTTAAGAGATGGGCCAACGACCTCAATAGATATTTTTCAAAAGAGGAAATCCAAATGGCCAACAGGCACATGAAAAAATGTTCAAGATCACTAGCAATCAGGGAAATGCAAATCAAAACCACAATGAGGTTTCACCTCACCCCAGTTAGAATGGCTCACATTCAGAAACCTACCAACAATAGATGCTGGCGAGGATGTGGGGAAAAAGGGACACTAACCCACTGTTGGTGGGAATGCAAACTCGTTAAGACACGGTGGAAGTCAGTCTGAGATTCCTCAGAAACCTGAATATAACCCTATCATTCAACCCAGCCATCCCACTTCTTGGAATTTACCCAAAGGAAATTAAATTGGCAAACAAAAAAGCAGTCTGCACATTAATGTTTATTGCAGCTCAATTCACAATAGCTAAGACCTGGAACCAACCCAAATGCTCATCAACAGTAGACTGGATAAAGAAATTATGGGACATGTACTCTATAGAATATTATACAGCAGTCAAAAACAACGAAACCCTGTCATTTGCAGCAAGATGGAGGAATTTGGAAAACATCATGCTGAGTGAATTAAGCCAGTCCCAAAGGGACAAATATCATATGTTCTCCCTGATTGGCGACAACTAACTGAGCACCAAAAAGGAAACCTGTTGAAGTGAAATGGACACTGTGAGAAACAATGACTTGATCAGCTCTTGTCCTGATGGTTGATGTACAATGTAATACTTTATCCATTTTAGTATTTTTTTTTGTTCTAGTACCATTGGTTGAACTCTGTAATTAACACGCATTTATTCTTAGGTGTTTAAATTTTAACTGAAAAGTGATCCCTGTTAGGAATTTGGAAAACATTGTGTTGAGTGAAATAAGCCAATCCCAAAGGGACAAATACCACTTGTTCTCCTTGATAGGTGACAACTAACTGAGCACCAAAAAGGAAACCTGTTAAAGTGAGATGAACACTATGAGAAACTTTGACTTGATCAGCCTTCAACCTGACTGTTGATGAGCAGCTTAATATGTTATCCCTCTTAGTATTTTGTTTGTTTGTTCTACTTAATACTTTTGGTTGAATACTGTAATCAATACACAATTCTTCTTAAGTGCTGAAACTTAACTGAAAAGTGATCGCTGTTAAATATAAGAGTGGGAATAAGAGAGGGAAGAGATGTGCAATTCGGGACATGCTCAAGCTGACTTACCTCAAACAGTAGAGTTAGAAACATACCAGGGGATTCGAATTCAATCCCATCGAGGTGGCATGTACCAATGCCATCTCACTAGTCCCAGTGATCAATTTCTGTTCACAATTGATCGTAATGATAGGACTAAGAACCAAAGGGATCACATAAACAAGACTAGTGTCTGCAAATACTAGCTGATAGAATGAAAAAGGGAGAGAATGGTCCAACATGGGAAGTGAGATACCCAGCAGACCCATAGAATGGCAAATGTCCTAACAGCACTCTGGCCTCATAATCAGCCCTTAAGGCATGCGGATCCAGCTGAAATGCCCATGAGAGTATTTCAGGCATGGAAAACCAAGACACTCTGGGGGAAAAAAAACCCTAAATGAAAGATCTCCACGAGTGAGATCCCAGTGGAAAGAATGGGTCATCAAAGAAGGAGGTACCTTTCTCTGAAGGGAGGAGAGAACTTCCACTTTGACCATGGCCTTGTATAAAAGTGATCTGAGTCAGTGAACTCAGGGGGCTTCCATAGCCTTGGCAGCTCATGACAAGTGCCTAGGGTGATTACTGATGCCATAAACAAGAGTGTCAATTTGTTAAGTCAACAACAGGAGTCACTGTGCACTTACTCCTCATGTAGGATCTTTGTCCTTAGTGTGCTGTACATTGAGATTTAATGCTATAACTAGTACTCAAACAGTATTTTTCACTTTATGTTTCTGTGTGGGAGCAAACTGTTGAAATCTTAACTTAATATATGCTAAACTGATCTTCTGTATATAAACAGAATCAAAAATGAATCTTGATATGAATGGAAGGGGAGAGGGAGTGGATAAGGGGAGGGTTGCGGGTTGGAGGGACATTATGGGGGGGAGCCATTGTAATCCATAAGCTGTACTTTGGAAATTTATATTCATTAAATAAAAGTTAAAAAAAAATGAAATCCGGTCATTTGCAACAAGATGGAGGAATCTGGAAAACATTATACTGAGTGAATTAAGCCAGTCCCAAAGGGACAAATATCATATGTTCTCCCTGATTGGCGACAACTAACTAAGCACCAAAGGGGAAACCTGTTGAAGTGAAATGGACACTATGAGAAACAGTGACTTGATCAGCCCTTGTCCTGACTGTTGATATACAATGTAATACCTTATCCCTTTTAGTATTTTTTTTGTTTTAGTAATATTGGTTGAACTCTGTAATTAACACACAATTATTCTTAGGTGTTTGAATTTAACTGAAAAGTGATCCCTGTTAAATATAAGAGTGGGAATAAGAGAGGGAGGAGATGTACAATTTGGGACAGGCTCAATCAGACTTGCTCCAAAGGGTGGAGTTAGAAACATGCCAGGGGATTCCAATACAATCCCATCAAGGTGGCATGTACCAATGCCATTTCACTAGTCCAAGTGATCAATTTCAGGTCACGATTGATCATACTGATAGGTCTAAGAGTCAAAGGGATCACACAAACAAGTCTAGTGTCTGCTAATACTAGCTGATAGAATCAAAAAGGGAGAGAACGATCCATCATGGGAAGAGGGATACACAGCAGACTCATAGAATGGCAGATGTCCTAAATAGCACTCTGGCCTCAGAATCAGCCCTTAAGGCAGTTGCATCTGGCTGAAGAGCCCGTGAGAGTATTTTAGGCATGGAAAGCCAAGACACTCTGGAAAAAAAAAAGAAGACCTAAAAACAAGATCTCTGCAAGTGAGATCCCAGTGGAAAGAACGGGGCCATCAAAGAAGGAGGTACCTTTCTCTGAAGGGAGGAGAGAACTTCCAATTTGACTATGACCCTTTCAGAATAAGATCGAAGTCGGCAAACTCAAAAGGCTTCCATAGCCTTGGCAACTCATGACTGGAGCCTAGGGAGATTACTGACACCATAACAAGAGTGTCAAATTGTTAAGTCAACAACAGGAGTCACTCTGTACTTACTCCTCGTAGGATCTGTCCTTAATGTGTTGTCCAATGTGAAGTAATGCTATAACTAGTACTGAAACAGTATTTTACACTTTGTGTTTCTGTGTGGGTGCAAACTGATGAAATCTTTGCTTAATATATACTAAATCGATCTTCTGTATATAAAGATAATTGAAAATGAAACTTGATGTGATGGAATGGGAGAGGGAGCGGGAGTTGGGAGGGGTGTGAGTGGGAGGGAAGTTAGTGGGGGGAAAGCCATTGTAATCCATAAACTGTACTTTGGACATTTATATTTACTAAATAGAAGTTAAAAAAATGAAGTGCAGCAGCTGGTAGTTGATCCAGTGTCCATATGGGATGCTAGCAATGATGGGCAGCAGCTTTACCCACTAAACCACGGTACCAGGCCCAAGTGAGATTCTTAACCATTAATCTCATAAAACTGTAAAACAAAATTTTATAAAACTATTTGCAGCAATGTTGATACACATAGACATCTCTTTCTTGTTTCTTTGTTCTTTTTTGTTCTGTTTTGTTTTTCAATTTTTAGCTCTCACATATAAGGGAGAACATGTGGTATTTGTCTTTCTGGGTCTGGCTTATTTTGCTCAACATGATGTGCTCCACTTGTGTCCATTTTGCCACAAATGGTAGAATTTCATTCTTTTTTATACCTGAATAATTTCTATTGTGTATGTATACCATATTTCCTTTATCCACTTATCTGATGATGGACACATTGATTGATTCCAAATTTTGGCTATTGTGAACAGTGCTGCTGTGAACATGGTGGTACACATATCTCTTTGGTACATTATGTTTCAGTCTTTTGGGTTTTTACTCAATAGTGGGATTGCTGGATCATATGGCAAATCTATTTCTAGTTTTTTAAAGAAATCCTAGTTTTCAAAAGTGGCTGCATTAATTCATTCCCACTGAATGTGTGTAAGTGTTCCCCTTAGTCCACATCCTCACCAGCATTTGTTACTATCTGTGTTTTAGCTGTTAGCCATTCTGACAGAGGTAAGGTGATACCTTATTTTGGTTTTGATTTGCCTTTTCCTAATGGCTGCTGATGCTGAACATTTTATCATAAATTTGTTGGCCATTTGTATTTCTTCTTTTAAAAAGTGTCTGTTGAAGTCCTGCAGCCATTTCTCAACTAGATTGTTTGTTTTTTGTTGTTGTTGTTGAGTTTTCAAAGTTGCTAGCATATTTGAGAATATTAATCCTTTATCAGATAGGAGGTTTGCAAATATTTTTCCCATTCTGCTGAATGTCTGTTCACTCTATTGAACATTTACCTTCTTGTGCAAAAGCTTGCTATAGTCTCATTTATTTAGTTTTTATATAAAATTTTTATTTAATAAATATAAATTTTGAAAGCACAACTTTTGGATTATGCCAGTTTTTCCCACATAACCACCCTCCCACCCTCAAACCATCCCATCTCCTATGCCCGCTCCTATCCCATTCTTCATTAAGATTCATTTTTAATTATCTTTATATACAAAGAACAACCTAATGTATACTAAGTAAAGATTTCAGCAGTTTGCACCCACAGGCACAGAAAGAATAAAGTACTGTTTGAAGACTAATTTTACTGTTAATTCTCATAGTACAACACACTAAGGACAGAGATCCTACATGGGGAGCAAGTGCACAGTGACTCCTGTTGTTGATTTAACAATTGACACTTTTATTTATGACATCGGTAATCACCCAAGGCTCTTGTCATGAGCTGCCAAGGCTATGGAAGCCTCTTGAGTTCGCAAGCTCTGACTTTATTTAGACAGGGCCATAAGCAAAGTGCAAGTTCTCTCCACCCTTCAGAGAAAGGCACCTCCTTTGATGGCCCCTTCTTTCCACCAGGATCTCACTCACAGAGATCTTTCATTTAGGTCATTTTTTGCTACAGTGTCTTGGCTGGCTTTCCATGCCTGAAATACTCTCATGGGCTTGTTAGCCAGATTCAAATGCCTTAAGGGCTGATTCTGAGGCCAGAGTGCTGTTTAGCGGATTTGTCATTCTATGAGTCTGCTGTCTGTCCTGCTTCCTGTGTTGGACCATTCTCTCCTTTTTAATTCTATCAATTATTATTAGCGGACACTGGTCTTATTTATGTGATTCCTTTGGAACTATATGAAGTTATAAACTTAAACTGATCACTTTAACTAGTGAGATGGCATTGGTACCTGCCAACTTAATGGGATTTGGAGTCCCGTGGCAAGTTTTTAGCTTGACTCTTATGGTAAGTCAGAGGGAGCGTGTGCCAAACTGCACAACTCCTTCCTCTCTTATTCACACTCTTATTTTTAATAGGGATCAATTTTTGATTGTATTTAAACACCTAAGAATAAAGTGTGTTAAGTAAAGTGTTCAACCAATGGTATTAAGTAGAAAAAGAAGGGGCTGGGGCCATGGCACAGTAGGTTAATCCTCTGCCTGTGGTACTGGCTACCCATATGGGTGTCGGTTCTAGTCCCGGCTGCTCCTCTTCCAATCTTGCTCTCTGCTATGGCCTGGGAAAGCAGTGGAGGATGGCCCAAGTCCTTGGGACCCTGCACCCATGTGGGAGACCAGGAAAAAGCACCTGGCTCCTGGATTCGGATCAGCACAGGTCTGGCCATTGCAGCCATTTGGGGAGTAAACCAACAGAAGAAAGACCATTCTCTCTGTCTCTCCCTCTCACTGTCTGTAACACTACGTCTCAAATAAATAAAAAATATTTTTTTTAAAAAAGTAGAAAAAGAAAATACTAAAAAGAACAGTGAGGACAAGGACTGATCAAGACAGCGCTTCACATAGTTTCAGTTTTACTTCTACAGGTTTCCTTTTAGGTGCTCAGTTAGTTGTCACCAATGAAGGAGAACATATGATATTTGTCCCTTTGGCACTGGCTTATTTCATTCAGCATGATGTTTTCCAGATTCCTCCATTTTGTTGCAAATGACTGATTTCATTTTTAACTGCTATATAGTATTCTATAGAGTACATATCCCATAATTTCTTTATCCAGTCTTCTGTTGATGGGTTGCTTACAGGTCTTAGCTATTGTACATTGAGCTACAATAAACATTGAGGTGCAGACAGCTCTTTTATTTGCCAATTTAATTTCTTTTGAGTAAATTCCAAGGAGTGGAATGGCTGGGTCATGTGATAGGGCTATATTCAAGTTTCTGAGGAATCTCCAGACTGACTTCCATAGTGGCTCTACCAGTTTGCATTCCCACTAATAGTGGATCAGTGCCCCCTTTTCCCCACATCCTTGCCAGCATCTGTTTTTTGTTGATTACTATATGCAAGCCATTCTAACCAAGGTAGGTGAAGCCTCATTGATGTTTTGATTTGCATTTCCCTGATGGCTAGTGATCCTGAATATTTTTCATCTGTCTCTTGGCCATTTGGATTTCATATTTTGAAAAATATCTATTGGGGTCCTTGGCCCATCTCTTAATTGGGTTGGTTGTTTTGTTGTTGTGGAGTTTCTCCATTTTTTTTTTGTAGATTCTGCTTATCAACCCTTTATCTGTTGCATACTTTGCAAATATTTTTTCCCATTCTGTCAGTTGCCTCTTCACTTTCCTGACTGTTTCTTTTGCAGTACAGAAACTTCTCAAATGGATGTAATCCCAATTTTTAATTTTGGCTTTGACTGCCAGTGCCTCCGGGGTATTTTCCAAGAAGTCTTTGCCTGTGCCTGTATCTTGCAGGGTTTCTCCAATGTTCTCTAATAATTCGATGGTGTCAGGTCATAGATTTAGTCCTTAATCCATGTTGAGTAGATTTTTTGTTAGGTGTAAGGTGTGGGTCTTCCTTCACGCTTCTGCATGTGGAAATCCAATTTTCCCAGCACCATTTATTGAATAGACTGTCCTGGCTCCAGGAATTGGTTTTAGATCCTTGATCAAATATAAGTTGGCTGTAGATGTTTGGATTGATTTCTGGTGTTTCTATTCTGTTCCATTGGTCTATCCATCTGTTTCTGTACCGGTACCATGCTGTTTTGATTACAACTGTCCTGTAGTATGTCTTGAAATCTGGTATTGCGATGCCTCTGGCTCTGTTTTTGTTGTATAAGATTGCTTTAGCTATTTGAGGTCTCATGTGCCTCCATATTTATTTCAGCATCATTTTTCCCAGATCTGAGAAGAAGGTCTTTGGAAATTTGATGTAATAATGTTTTTTTTTTATTTGTAAGGTAGAGTGATAGACAGTGAGAGAGAGAGAGAGAGAGAGAGACAGAGAGAAAGGTCTTCCTTCCGTTGGTTCACACCCAAAATGGCCACTATGGCTGGTGCTGTGCCGATCTGAAGCCAAGAGCCAGGTACTTCTTCCTGGTCTCATGCTGGTGCAGAGTTCCAAACACTTGGGCAATCCTCCACTGCACTCCTTGGCCACAGCAGAGAGCCGGATTGGAAGAGGGCAGCCGAGACTTGAGCCCAACACCCATATGGCATGCCTATGCCACAGGCAGAGGATTAACCAAGTAAGCTTTGGTGCCATCCCCTTATCTCTTGTTATCTTATTGAATCTGTAAGTTGCTTTTAGGAGAATGGACATTTTCATGATATTGATTCTTCCAATCCAAGAGCATGGAAGATTTTTCCATTTTTTGGTATCCTCTTCTATTTGTTTAAAGTTTTGTAATTGTCATTGTAGAGGTCTTTGAAATCCTTGGTTCAGGTTATTCCAAGGTATTTGATTTTTTTATAGCATTTGTGAATGGGATTGATCTTAGAAGTTCTTTCTCAGCTGTGGAATTGACTGTGTATTCAAAGGCTGCTGATTTTTGTGTACTGATTTTATATCCTGCTACTTTACCAAACTCTTCTATGAGTTCCAGTAGTTTCTTAGTAGAGTTCTTTGGATCCCCTAAAATAAAGAATCATCTTGTCTGCAAAGAGGGATAGTTAGACTTCTTCCCTCCCAATTTGTATCCCTTTGATTTTTTTTTTCCTAATGCCTCTGGCTAAAACTTCCAGTGCTATATTGAATAGCAACAGTGAGAGTGGGCATCTCTGTTTGCTACCATATCACAGTGGAAATGCTTCCAACTTTTCCCCATTCAATAGCATGCTGACCATGGGTGTGTAATAAATTGTCTTGATTGTGTTGAGGAATGTTCCTTCTATACCCAGTTTGCTTAGAGTTTTCATCATGAAAGGGTATTGTATTTTATTGAATGCTTTCTCTGCATCTGTTGAGATAATCGTATGGTTTTTCTTCTGCAGTTTGTCAATGTGGTGAGTAACATTGATTGATTTGCAAACATTTAACCATCCCTGCATACAAGGGATAAATTCCACTTGGTCTGGGTGGATGATCTTTCTGATGTGTTGTTGGATTCTGTTGGCTAGAATTTTATTGAGGATTTTTGCATCTATGTTCATCAGGGAATTGGTCTGTAATTTTATTTCTCTGCTGCATCTTTTTCAGGTTTAGGAATTAAGGTGATGCTGGCTTCATAGAAAGAATTTGGGAAGATTCCCTTTCTTTCAATTATTTTGAATAACTTGAGAAGAATTAGAGTTAGGTCTTCTTTAAATGTCTGGAAGAATTCAGCAGTGAATCCATCTGGTCCTGGGCTTTTCTTTGTTGGGAGGGCCTTTATTACTGATTCAATCTGAGTTGGTTACAGGTCGTTTAGTTGTTCTATGTCTTCCTGGTTCAATTTAGGTACGTTGCATGTGTCTAGGAATCTATCCATTTCTGCTCGATTTCCCAGTTTGTTGGCATACAAGTCTTTGTAGTAATTTCTGATGACTCTTTTTATTTCTGTGGTGTCTATTTGCTACATTTCCTTTTTCACCTCTAACTTTATTGATTTGGCTCTTCTCTCTCCTTTTTTGATTAGTTGGGCTAATGGTGTGTCAATTTTTTATTTTTTTTAAAAAAAACAGCTTTTAGTTTTGCTGATCTTATGCGATTTTTATTTATTCCATTTTGTTATTTTCTTGTCATTTGAATTATTTCTTTTCTCATACTAGTTTTGGGTTGGTTTGCTGTACTTTTTCTAGGTTCTTGAGTTGCATTGATAGCTAATTTATTTGGTGCTTTTCCAAATTCTTGGAACTGAAGGAAGATCTCTCTCTTTGTCTAGTTCTGTCTCCCTCTCTCTTTCTATCTCTGTCTCTTTGTGTGTCTCTGTATGTATGTGGGTGTTATTCTGCCTTTGAAATAAATACAAATAGGGGGCTGGCACTGTGGCACAGTGGGTTAATGCCCTGGCCTGAAGCACCAGCATCCGATATGGGTAACGGTTCAAGATCTGGCTGCTCCACTTCTGATCCAGCTCTCTGCTATGGCCTGGGAAAGCAGTACATGATGGCCTAAGTTCTTGGGCCCCTGCACCCATGTGGGAGACCTGGAAGAAGCTCCTGGCTCCTGGCTTTTGATTGGGGCAGTGCTGACCATTGTGGCCAGCTGGGGAGTGAACCAGATGATAGAAGATTTCTCTCTCTCTCTCTGTGTCCATCTCTCTGCCTCTCTTTTCTCTTTGTAACTCTGACTTTCCAAATAAATAAATAAATCTTTTTTAAAAAGAAATAAATACACAAAATAAAGAAATAGAAGAAGAACAAAGTAAAACTTATGAGAAAAGAGAAATAATAAAGATCATAGCAGAAATAAGATGGAGACTAGAAAAACTACAGGAAAGACTAACAAAACTAAAAGTTAGTCTTTTGAAAAAGTAAGCAAAATTGACCAACACTTAGCTAGACTGAGAAAGGAAAGGGAAAGAAGAACCAGGTAAACAAACCACAGATGAAAGGGAGAGGAGGGAGGATCGGGCAAAATTGCAGAATAGGTTCTCCAGCAGCCATCCTTCTGCAGAAATGTCAATCTGAACAACTATCTGTCAATGAAATACAATCACAAGAGCTATGGTAACTAAATGAGAGATAAACAACAAGTGAGAGTGTTTGGCACACTGGTTACGATGTCACATGGGATGCCGACATCCCATATCAAAGTGCCTGTAATCAATTTCCAATTCCGCTTTCAACTCCAAGTTCCTGGTAATGTCTGTGGTGGGAGGCAGCAGTGATAGCTAAGTGCTTGGGTCCCCACCACCCACATGTGAAGTCTAGAATGAGTTCTTGGCTCCTGGCTTTGGCTTAACCCAGCCCCAGCTGCTGTGGGCATTAGGGGAGTAAAACATTGGTGGGGGATTTCTCCAGCCTTAAAGCACACAAGGCCCAACCTCCAGAGAGGCCACCTTGCCCAGAAAGGATCCATGCTGCACACTTCAACTTAGCAATAGCCTTTGATAAGGATTGCATGGTTCACACATTTGCAGTGAGCTCTGCCCTAGACAACAGTGCTATTTTCCCAGAAGTGTCCTATAAATAGCAATCATGTTTTTAAGACAAATACAGCAAGTAAACCAGAGATGACTTAATCACAAAGTGTCTGTGTGGTTTCCCAGAAAAAAATAAGCATGACTGTCAGGGCATTCTGGCATGCCAAGGATTAGAGCTTGGTATTAATAGATTCGTTGGGAGCACCTGGTGGATAAATATATGCATGCATGTGCACACATACGCGAACATAGTTGACAGGCACATAGATGACAGGTAGGTAGGTGGATGGCTGATTTTTCTAGGTAAATGTAAATCATAAGTTGTTCTTGAGCTAAAATGTATGTGTTTTAGACCTTCTGTGACATTCTTTGTTTCATGATTTTAGGTTATTGCTTTGTTTTATTATAAACACTATATCTAATGAGACCCAGCACAATTATCCCCATTTGATATCTCTACAACCTTCCTTCCACACATTTCTTTCTGTTTGAAAATTACATTGATGTACACTCTTTTTAGTTTGCTATTGCTGTTTGATGTCAGTTTTTAATTGGATAGCTTCTAGTGAAATAGGTAAAATCTACCTGTTTTGAATTTTTCAGGAATGTGGGATCAACCCTTAAGTGGCCACTTTTTTTTGGTGGCTGTATAGGCTTAGGCATATCCCTTGCTTTTTTTCTCCCTTTCTCTAGATGGACACAGATTTACAACATTTTTTTTTTGGAAGAGCATGGAGAGGATGGTGTGCAGCCAAGGGAAAACATGGAAAATACAAAAATAGAGTAGCTGCAGGAGATTTTATGAATAGAGTTCGAAAAGCAGCTAAAAGAAATTCATTCTATAGCTTGGTGATTATCTTTATATTGTCATGATTTTACTTTAATGTACCTTAGAAACGAGTGAAGATGTCAGAAATGTAAGTATCCTCCTCTGCAATATTAAGGGCAGATAAAGAAAAGGCTGCACTATAAATGCTTTAACTCCCCAAGGATCTCTTTCTGTAACAACACTTTCCTTTCCATCCTAGAGAACGTTTGTCCAGTCACATATCCGTGGCAGCATTCCAGCTCATGAGACTGTCTGTGGTCTGATGGCAGCAAATTACTTGTGGTATGACATTTTTACTAACTCTTCTGGTGGCTCTTGTTGGCAACCTCCTTATTATTACAGTGTCCTCTTTGGACCAGCACCTCCACCAGCCCATGTACTTCTTCCTCAAGCACTTGTCCTCTTGGACCTCTGCTATATCCTGGTCACCCTTCCCAAGGCCATCAGAGACAGCCTGACAAGCAGCACCTCTATCTCCTTCTGGGGATGCATGCTTCAGGTCTTCCTCATGGAAGACCTCATGGCCAGTGCAAAGATGGCCTTGCTCACCGTGATGTCCTGTGACCGCTATGTGGCCATCTGCCTTCCTCTGCACTATGAGGTCATCATGAAGAGGAGCACCTGCATCAAGATGCCTCTATTTCCTGGCTCAGCGGTGGACTCTCTGGAGTCCTGCACATGGCCACCACCTTCTCCATGCCCCTTGTGGTGTCCAGCATGGTTCCCCAGTTCTTCTGTGAGATCCCTCAGCTGCTCAGCCTCTCTTGTTCAGAAGACTACTGGGCTGAGGTTGGGGCAGTCGCCATCACATCCTCACTGGGTTTTGTCTGCTTTCTCTCCATTGCTCTCTTCTACACTCACATCTTCTCTACCGTGTTGAGGATCCCCTCCACCGAGGGTCAGTCCAGGGCTTTCTCCACCTGTGTCCCTCACCTTGCCATGGTAACTCTTTTCCTCAGTGGTGCTGCGATGGCCTACCTGAAGCCAGCAGGAGATGCATCTTTGACTTTTGACGTGTTGGTGTCTGTGTTCTATACAGTAGTCCCCCCAACCCTTAATCCCATCATCTACAGCCTAAGGAATCAAGACAGGAAGGTTGCTGTGAAATACTTAAAGATCCTGTCGTTTGATTCTATCACCTGCTGAAGGGTGTCAAGTATAGGGTAGCCAATTGAAATTATTGGTGTAGCACCTGTTAATTCCATTGGGTGATATTAATAGCCTACCTTCTTCTTTTTTTAATTCTTTTTTAAATTTTTTTATTTATTTTTTATTTAGTAAATATAAATTTTCAAAGTACAGTTAATGAATTGCAATGGCTTCCCCCCAATAACTTCCCTCCCACTCACACCCCTCCCATCTCCCGTTCCCTCTCCCATTCCATTCACATCAAGAT
The DNA here is from genome assembly GCF_051225735.1 of Oryctolagus cuniculus. Lineage (NCBI taxonomy): Eukaryota > Metazoa > Chordata > Mammalia > Lagomorpha > Leporidae > Oryctolagus > Oryctolagus cuniculus. The sequence goes on along the minus strand of NC_142872.1, from coordinate 1,785,860 downwards.
TCATTTTCAATTATCTTTATATACAGAAGATCCAATTCAGTATATATTAAGCAAAGATTTCATTAGTTTGCACCCACACAGAAACACAAAGTGTAAAATACTGTTTCAGTACAAGTTATAGCATTACTTCACATTGGACAACACATTAAGGACAGATCCTACATGAGGAGTAAGTACACAGTGACTCCTGTGTTCGCTTAACAATTTGACACTCTTGTTTATGGCGTCAGTAATCTCCCTAGGCTCTAGTCATGAGTTGCCAAGGCTATGGAAGCCTTTTGAGTTCACCAACTTCGATCTTATTCTGAAAGGGTCATAGTCAAATTGGAAGTTCTATCCTCCGTTCAGAGAAAGGTACCCTTCTGGAGCACACTGATAGTCCGGGGAGAGATAGTTTAATAAAAGTGGAGATACTGCAGGTTCAAGGAAGAGTAGGGGAGGAAACAGCAGAAGAAACTCTTCCGGAATACGTGATTCACAGCAGACCTGCGTGGAGAGAGTGGGAGCCCACAGATCGGGACACCAGCGGCATACTCAACACACCAGCGCTGGAACGCGAGGTGAGCCGAACCTCAATAGCCCAAGACACCGGCAGGCAAGCGGAGAGAGGAGACTAGAGGGAACGACCCCCGGGCAGGGGGAAGTTCACCAGGCTAACTGGAAGAGAGAGAGAGAGAGAAAAAAAAAGGTGACTGGTATGGACACGGGTGTCTCTCTCTCTGCTCACCTCTCAAGGGTGAGCAAGACAAAGAGCAGGCGTCATAAGCAGAGCGACCTCAGGTCTGCACCGGCCCTGAGCCTAGCAGAAAAACCTGACTCTGGGTGGGGCGAATTAACAGGAGATTAGGACCTAGTAAATTTGTGGTGCTACTGAACTGAGACTGTGAAAAAAGAGACGGTGGGGGAGAGAACTCATGGAATTCACAAGAGCACTCTCTAGAGACGCTACAATTCCGTAACTTTGGCAACCCAGTGGGAGACTGAAGGAGAATTTGAGCCCACTCTGAGGTCAGAACAGATTCCCTGTGTGGTCCTTGGGAAAGAGCTTCTGATCTCTGGCTCCTGTGGGTATATCATTTGCCTGCTAACTACCTCCAACTTCGTTCAGCTGTGCAGAATTACTTCCCTTTTGAATCAAAAAAAAAAAAAAAGAAAGAGAGAGAGAGAGAGAGAGAGGTTTACCACACCTAACCTGGGAGTGTCACCTTTGGCACACCAAACAGAGCTCTCAGGCCACACCCATCTCAAGCCCTAAGGCTCCATCAAAAACAGATAGTCCACTTAATCTAGAGTCATACTATAACAAGAAAAAGCACCACAGTGAAGAAACCAAATATCTCCAATATGCCAAATAACAAACGCAAAAACCAAGGTAATAAAAACAAGGAAGTCACCATGACACCCTCAAATGAAAAAGACACCCCAATTCAAGATTATGAAGATGATGACATAGAATAAATGCAAGAAGCAGATCTCAAAAAATTGATAAGAACATTAAGAAGTTCTCAAAAACAAATTCTTGAACTACAGAAATCCTTAATGGACAAGATAGAAAATCTCTCTCGTGAAAATGAAATATTAAGGAGGAATCAAAATGAAACGAAACAACTAGTACAACAGGAAACTGTGATAGTGACTGAAGTGAAGAATTCAATAGATCAAATGAAAAACACAATAGAGAGCCTTACAAACAGAATGGGTGAAGCAGAAGAGAGAATATCGGACTTAGAAGACAGAGAACAGGAAAGGATACAGTCAGACCAAAGAAAAGAAGAGGAAATTAGAAATCTAAAACATTCGGGTTCTAGGAGTTCCTGAAGGCATGGAGAGGGAGAAAGGATTAGAAGGCCTTTTTAGTGAGATACTAGCTGAAAATTTCCCAGGTTTGGAGAAGGACAGAGAAATCCTAGTACAGGAAGCTCACAGAACCCCTAAGAAACACGACCAAAAGAGATCCTCACCATGACACATTGTAATTAAACTCTCCACAGTGAACCATAAAGAAAAGATCCTAAAATGTGCAAGAGAGAAACGTCAGATTACTCTCAGAGGATCTCCAATCAGACTCACAGCTGACTTCTCATCAGAAACTCTACAAGCTAGGAGGGAATGGCGAGATATAGCCCAGGTACTAAGAGAGAAAAACTGCCAGCCCAGAATATTATATCCTGCAAAGCTCTCATTTGTGAATGAAGGTGAAATAAAGACTTTTCATAGCAAACAGGAATTGAAAGAATTTGTTGCCACTCGTCCAGCCCTGTAAAAGATGCTTAAAGATGTGTTACACACAGAAACACAGAAACACGGTCATCAATATGAAAGAAGGTAAAGGAAGGAAACCAAGGAAGGAAACCTCACAGCAAAAGATCACAGGGAATTCAAGGCATATATTAGAACTTATCTTTGGCAAATGGCAGGGCAAAGTTACCACTTATCATTAGTTACATTGAACGTGAATGGCCTGAACTGTCGAGTTAAAAGACACCGATTGGCTGATTGGGTTAAGGAACAAAACCCATCTATTTGCTGCTTACAAGAAACTCATCTTTCCAACAAAGATGCATACAGACTGAAAGTGAAAGGCTGGAATAAGATATACCATGCCAACAGAAATGAAAAAAGAGCAGGCGTAGCCATCTTAATATCGGACAACATAAACTTTACCACAAAAACTGTTAAGAGAGACAAAGAGGGGCACTATATCATGATTAAGGGATCAATTCAACAGGAAGATATAACAATTATCAATGTATATGCAGCTAACTACAGGGCACCGGTTTATCTAAAAGATTTGTTAATGGACTTAAAGGGAGACTTAGACCCCAGTACAATAGTACTGGGGGACTTCAATACTCCACTCTCAGAAATAGACAGATCAATAGGACAGAAGATCAACAAGGAGACAGTAGATTTAAATGACACTATAGCCCAAATGGATCTAACAGATATATACAGAACTTTCAATCCTACAGCTAAAGATTTTACATTCTTCTCAACAGTACATGGAACCTTCTCTAGGATTGACCACATACTAGGCCATAAAGCAAGTCTCAGAAAATTCAAAAGAATTAGAATCATACCATGCAGCTTCTCAGACCATAAAGGAATGAAGTTGGAAATTAGCAACTCAGGAATCCCTAGAGCATATGCAAATACATGGAGATTGAACAACATGCTCCTGAATGAACAATGGGTCATAGAAGAAATCAAAAGAGAAATCAAAAATTGTCTGGAAGTAAATGAGGATAACAGCACAACATACCAAAACTTATGGGACACAGCAAAAGCAGTGTTAAGAGGAAAGTTTATATCAATAGGTGCCTACATCAAGAAATTGGAAAGGCACCAAATAAATGAGCTTTAAGTTCACCTCAAGGATCTAGAAAACCTACAGCACACCAGACCCAAATCTAGTAGGAGAAGAGAAATAATTAAAATCAGAGAAGAAATCAACAGGATTGAATCCAGAAAAACATTACAAAAAATCAGCCAAACGAGGAGCTGCTTTTTTGAAAAAAAAAAAAAAAACAAAATTGACACCCCATTGGCCCAACAAACTGAAAAAAGGAGAGAAAAGACCCAAATCAATAAAATCAGAGATGAAAAAGGAAATGTAACAACAGACACCACAGAAATAAAAAGAATCATCAGAAATTACTACAAGGACTTGTATGCCAGCAAACAGGGAAACCTATCAGAAATGCATAGATTCCTGGACACATGCAACCTACCTAAATTGAACCAGGAAGACATCGAAAACCTAAACAGACCCATAACTGAGACAGAAAGTGAAACAGTAATAAAGGCCCTCCCAACAAAGAAAAGCCCAGGACCAGATGGATTCACTGCTGAATTCTTCCAGACATTTAAAGAAGAAATAACTCCAATTCTTCTCAAACTATTCAGAACAATCAAAAAAGAGGGAGTCCTCCCAAATTCTTTCTATGAAGCCAGCATCACCTTAATCCCTAAGCCAGAGAAAGATGCAGCACTGAAAGAAAATTACAGACCAATATCCCTGATGAGCATAGATGCAAAAATCCTCAATAAAATTCTCGCCAATAGAATGCAGCAACACATCAGAAAGATCATCCACCCAGACCAAGTGGGATTTATCCCTGGTATGCAGGGATGGTTTAATGTGCGCAAAACAATCAATAAGATACACCACATTAACAGACTGCAGAAGAAAAACCATATGATTATCTCAATAGATGCCGAGAAAGCATTTGATAAAATACAACACCCTTTCATGATGAAAACTCTAAGCAAACTGGGTTTGGAAGGAACATTCCTCAATACAATCAAAGCAATCTATGAAAAACCCACAGCCAACATCCTATTGAAATGGGAAAAGTTGGAAGCATTTCCATTGAGATCTGGTACCAGACAGGGATGCCCACTCTCACCACTGCTAATCAATATAGTTCTGGAAGTTCTAGCCAGAGCTATTAGGCAAGAAAAGAAATTAAAGGGATACAAATTGGGAAGGAAGAACTCAAACTATCCCTCTTTGCAGATGACATGATTCTTTATTTAGGGGACCCAAAGAACTCTACTAAGAGACTATTGGAACTCATAGAAGATATTGGCAAAGTAGCAGGGTATAAAATCAATGCACAAAAATCAACAGCCTTTGTATACACAGACAATGCCATAGCTGAGGAAGAACTTCTAAGATCAATCCCATTCACAATAGCTACAAAAACAATCAAATACCTTGGAATAAACTTAACCAAGGACGTTAAAGATCTCTACGATGAAAATTACAAAACCTTAAAGAAAGAAATAGAAGAGGATACCAAAAAATGGAAAAATCTTCCATGCTCATGGATTGGAAGAATCAATATCATCAAAATGTCCATTCTCCCAAAAGCAATTTATAAATTCAAACAATACCAATAAATATACCAAAGACCTTCTTCTCAGATCTGGAAAAAATGGTGCTGAAATTTATATGGAGGCACAAGAGACCTCGAATAGCTAAAGCAATCTTGTACAACAAAAACAAAGCTGGAGGCATCACAATACCAGATTTCAGGACATACTACAGGGCAGTTGTAATCAAAACAGCATGGTACTGGTACAGAAACAGATGGATAGACCAATGGAACAGAATAGAAACACCAGAAATCAACCCAAACATCTACAGCCAACTTATATTTGATCAAGGATCTAAAACTAATTCCTGGAGCAAGGGCAGTCTATTCAATAAATGGTGCTGGGAAAATTGGATTTCCACGTGCAGAATCATGAAGCAAGACCCCTACCTTACACCTTACACAAAAATCCACTCAACATGGATTAAAGACCTAAATCTATGACCTGACACCATCAAGTTACTAGAGAACATTGGAGAAACCCTTCAAGATATTGGCACAGGCAAAGAATTTCTGGAAAAGACCCGGGAGGCACAGGCAGTCAAAGCCAAAATCAACTATTGGGATTGCATCAAATTGAGAAGTTTCTGTACTGCAAAAGAACCAGTCAGGAGAGTGAAGAGACAACTGACAGAATGGGAAAAAATATTTGCAAACTATGCAACAGATAAAGGGTTAATAACCAGAATCTACAAAGAGATCAAGAAACTCCACAAAAACAAAACCAACAACCCACTTAAGAGATGGGCCAAGGACCTCAATAGACATTTTTCAAAAGAGGAACTCCAAATGGCCAACAGGCACATGAAAAAATGTTCAAGGTCGCTAGCAATCAGGGAAATGCAAATCAAAACCACAATGAGGTTTCACCTCACCCCGGTTAGAATGGCTCACATGCAGAAATCTACCAACAACAGATGCTGGCGAGGATGTGGGGAAAAAGGGACACTAACCCACTGTTGGTGGGAATGCAAACTGGTCAAGCCACTATGGAAGTCAGTCTGGAGATTCCTCAGAAACCTGAAGATAACCCTACCGTTCTACCCAGCCATCCCACTCCTTGGAATTTACCCAAAGGAGTTTAAATTGGCAAACAAAAAAGCGGTCTGCACCCTAATGTTTATTGCAGCTCAATTCACAATAGCTAAGACCTGGAACCAACCTAAATGCCCATCAACGGTAGACTGGATAAAGAAATTATGGGATATGTATTCTTTAGAATACTATACCGCAGTAAGAAACAACGAAATCCAGTCATTTGCAACAAAATGGAGGAATCTGGAACACATCATGCTGAGTGAAATAAGCCAGTCCCAAAGGGACAAATACCATATGTTCTCCCTGATCGGTGACAACTGACTGAACACCAAAAAGGAAACCTGTTGAAGTGAAATGGACACTATGGGAAACGGAGACTTGATCAACATAGCCCTGCCTGTTAATGAACAACTTAATACATTATCCCTCTTAGTAGTTTTTTTGTCTGTTCTACTTAATATGACTGGTTAAATTCTGTAATTAATACACAGTTATTCTTAAGTGTTGAAGATTAACTGAAATGTGATCCCTGTTAAACATAAGAGTGGGAAAAAGAGAGGGAAGAAATGTATAATTTGGGACATGCTCAAGCTGACTTGCCCCAAATGGTAGAGTTAGAAACATACCAGGGGATTCCAATTCAATCCCATCAAGGTGGCATGTACCAATGCCATCTCACTATTCCAAGTGATCAATTTCAGTTCACAATTGATCATAATGAAAGGACTAAGAGTCAAAGGGAGCACATAAACATGTCTAGTACCTGCTAACACTAACCGATAGAATAAATAAAAGGGAGAGTGATCCAACATGGGAAGTGAGATACTCAGCAGACTCATAGAATGGCAGATGTCCTAAATAGCACTCTGGCCTCAGAATCAGCCCTAAAGGCATTCCGATCTGGCTGAAAAGCCCATGAGAGTATTTCAGGCATGGAAAGCCAAGACACTCTGGCAAAAGATCTCTGTGAGTGAGATCCCAGTGGAAAGAACAGGTCATCAAAGAAGGAGGTACCTTTCTCTGAAGGGAGGAGAGAACCTCCACTTTGACTATGACCCTGTCTAAACAAGATAAGATTCGGAGAACTCAGAGGGCTTCCATAGCCTTGGAAACTCATGACTGGAGCATAGGGAGATTACTGATGCCATAGACAGGAGTGTCAATTGGTAAAGTCAACAACAGGAGTCACTGTGCACTTACTCCTCATGTAGGATCTCTGTCCTTAATGTGATGTGCATTGAGATTTAATGCTATAATGAGTACTCAAACAATATATTTCACTTTGTGTTTCTATGGGGGTGCAAACTGTTGAAATCTTTACTTAATGCATACTAAACTGATCTTCTGTAAAAAAAAAAAAAAAAAAAAGAAAGAAATTATCAACTCCCAACTTGACTCTCACTGGGATTAAACATGACAATAGGTCTGATCTGATTTCATCATCATTTAAAAAAATCATCTATTATTTTTCACTTTATGTTTCTGTGTGGGAGCAAACTGTTGAAATCCTTACTTAAGGTATACTAAGCTGATCTTCTGTATATTAAGATAATCGAAAATGAATCTTGATGTAAATGGAAGGGGAGAGGGAGTGGGAAAGGGGAGGGTTGTGGGTGGGAGGGATGGTATGGGGGGGAAGCCATTTTAATCCATAAATCATACTTTGGAAATTGATATTCATTAAATAAAAGTTAAAAAAAAGAAAGGTACCCTTCTTTGATGGCCCCGTTCTATCCAATGGGATCTCACTCAAAGAGATCTTCCATTTAGGTCTTGCTTTTTTTTTTTCCAGAGTGTCTTGGCTTTCCATGCCTCAAATACTCTCATGAGCTCTTCAGCCAGATCTGAATGCCTTAAGGGCTAATTCTGAGGCCAGAGTGCTATTTAGGACATCTGCCATTCTATGAGTCTACTGTGCATCCCGCTTCCCATGATGGATCGTTCTCTCCCTTTTTGATTCTATCAGCTAGTATTAGCAGACACTAGACTTGTTTGTGTGATCCCTTTGACTCTTAGACCTATCAGTGTGATCAATTGTGACCTGAAAATCATCACTTGGACTAGTGAGATGGCATTGGTACATGCCACCTTGATGGGATTGAATTGGAGTCCCCTGGCATGTTTCTAACTCCACCCTTTGGAGCAAGTCTGATTGAGCCTGTCCCAAATTGTACATCTCCTCCCTCTCTTATTCCCACTCTTGAATTTAACAGGGATCACTTTTCAGTTAAATTCAAACACCTAAGAATAATTGTGTGTTAATCACAGAGTTCAACCAATAATACTAAAACAAAACAAAGAGAAAACACTAAAATGGATAAAGTATTACATTGTACATCAACAGTCAGTACAAGAGCTGATCAAGTCACTGTTTCTCATAGTGTCCATTTCACTTCAACAGGTTTCCCCTTTGGTGCTCAGTTAGTTGTTGCCAATCAGGGAGAACATATGATATTTGTCCCTTTGGGATTGGCTTAATTCACTCAGCATAATGTTTTCCAGATTCCTCCATCTTGTTGCAAATGACTGGATTTCATTGTTTTTGACTGCTGTATAGTATTCTATAGAGTACATGTCCCATAATTTCTTTATCCAGTCTACTGTTGATGGGCATTTGGGTTGATTCCAGGTCTTAGCTATTGTGAATTGAGCTGTAATAAACATTAATGTGCAGACAGCTTGTTTGTTTACCAATTTAATTTCCTTTGGGTAAATTCAAAGTAGTGGGATGGCTGGGTTGAATGGTAGGGTTATCTTCAGGTTTCTGAGGAATCTCCAGACTGACTTCCATAGTGGCTTAACCAATTTGCATTCTCACCAACAGTGGGTTAGTGTCCTTTTTTCCCCACATCCTTGCCAGCATCTGTTGTTGGTAGGTTTCTGAATGTGAGCCATTCTAACTGGGGTGAGGTGAAACCTCATTGTGGTTTTGATTTGCATTTCCCTGATTGCTAGTGATCTTGAACATTTTTTCATGTGTCTGTAAATAGCCTACCTTTTTCTAGAATTCTCTCTGCTTGTAATCCAGTTGCCTCAATTTCCTCCAGCTCCGTATTATCTCTGATTTTCATCCAACTCCATCTTTCTCTCCAGTTTTACATTTTTGATTTCTCCCTTTTAAGAGCAAATAGAAAACATGTGTAAGAAGCTTTCAAAGTTAGGAAAATTTGTGTGTGGTCCTAAATGACCTGTTTTATGCCACGACATTCACTGGTATGTGCCTTGGTTATTCAAGGTCTTGGGACACTTCACTGAACAGGATGGGGAGCTGATCTCCCACCAGGGAAGGCTGAAGTAAACTGAGTTCTGTGACTTCAGGGATGTTACAGAATAAACAGAAAACCCACAAGGTACAGTGCTACGGGGGCTCTTAGGGGGCTGTACTTTTAAAGTGGGGCCTCCAGAGCAAGTGATGTTTCAGCAGAAAGTTGGAGGTGGGGATGTGGCCCCTGCACAGACGTGTGTGGGGAGGGTATCCTGGCAGGGAGGACATTCAGATGGAAGGGAGGGTGTAACATCTGCTCTGCTTGAGGACAGCAAGGCAGGCAGAGAAAAGATGTGGCCTGATCCAGAGAGTAGGAGATCAAAGGCAAGACACCACGAACACAGCAGGTTAGCCATGTCCTGCCTGTGTAGACTGTTGTGAGGGCTGTGAGGAACAAGGGGGTGTCTGGAGCACAGTGAGCAGAGGGTGAGTCCTGCCTGGGTGTGAACAGAGGGGGCACTGACTGCATTTTTTCAATAGATGGGAGTGGAGCAAGGATCTAGGAGGTGAGAGGCTGCAGTGACCGCCCCAGGGGATGTTTGTAGGATAATGGGACAAGGATCCCCGTCTTAGTAGACAGGCATGTTATTAGAAACTTCAAATTGGGCTGTTGTGTAACAAAGCTGGACTTCAAAAGTGATACCCAGAAAAAGAGACTTAAATTGAGGGTATGTGGCCTAGTGATGGTAAGAAAGAGCCAGCTTATGAGCTAAGCAAAAGTAAGCCTGGAAAAAAATAACAATAAAATAATTTTTTTTTTTTTTTTTTTTTTTTTTTTTTTTTTGACAGGCAGAGTGGACAGTGAGAGAGAGAGACAGAGAGAGAAAGGTCTTCCTTTGCCGTTGGTTCACCCTCCAATGGCCGCCGCTGCAGCCGGCGCACCGCGCTGATCCGATGGCAGGAGCCAGGAGCCAGGTGCTTTTCCTGGTCTCCCATGGGGTGCAGGGCCCAAGCACCTGGGCCATCCTCCACTGCACTCCCTGGCCATAGCAGAGAGCTGGCCTGGAAGAGGGGCAACCGGGACAGAATCCGGCGCCCCAACCGGGACTAGAACCCGGTGTGCCGGCGCCGCAAGGTGGAGGATTAGCCTATTGAGCCACGGCGCCGGCTAATAAAATAATTTTTAAAAAAAAGAAAGAAAGCCATCCCCCCAAAAAGAAAGCCTGGCCGTGAAGGAAGAAAATACCAAGTTCTGGGATGTTAAGAAGCTGGAAGAGGAGGAGGAATTTGCAATAGGAAAAATGAGCCCACATGGAAGAAATCATAAAAAAACAAACCTCGAAAGTTAAGTGGAACGTGGAGTAGTCAGATTGAAAAAAGGGTAATAGATTTATTAAGAGTAGAATGGAAAAAAGTAGTCATCCCTGGGCTTAAAAACCTGGTGTTTTATTAAATGTGGGTAGAAAGATATTCTTTTTTTTTATCTTTTATTTAATGAATGAGGGATAATGTACTCAAACAATATATTTCTTTTTTTTTTATCTTTTATTTAATGAATATAAATTTCCAAAGTATGACTCATGGGTTACAATGGCTTCCCCTCCCATACCGTCCCTCCCACCAACAACCCTCCCCTTTCCCACTCCCTCTCCCCTTCCATTCACATCAAGATTCATTTTCGATTATCTTAATATACAGAAGATCAGCTTAGTATACCTTAAGTAAGTATTTCAACAGTTTGCTCCCACACAGAAACATAAAGTGAAAAATAATAGATGATTTTTTTTAAATGATGATGAAATCAGATCAGACCTAGTGTCATGTTTAATCCCAGTGAGAGTCAAGTTGGGAATTGAAAATTTCTTTCTTTTTTTTTTTTTTTTTTTTTTTTTTTACAGAAGATCAGTTTAGTGTACATTAAGTAAAGATTTCAGTCGTTTGCACCCCCATAGAAACACAAAGTGAAATATACTGTTTGAGTACTCGTTATAGCATTAAGCCTCAGTGTACAGCATGTTAAGGACCGAGATCCTACATGAGGAGTAAGTGCACAGTGACTCCTGTTGTTGACTTTACCAATTGACACTCCTGTTTATGGCATCAGTAATCTCCCTATGCACCAGTCATGAGTTTCCAAGGCTATGGAAGCCCCTTGAGTTCTCCGACTCTTATCTTGTTTAGACACGGTCATAGTCAAAGTGGAGGTTCTCTCCTCCCTTCAGAGAAAGGCACCTCCCTCTTTGAAGACCTGTTCTTTCCACTGGGATCTCACTCACAGAGATCTTTTTGCCAGAGTGTCTTGGCTTTCCATGCCTGAAATACTCTCATGGGCTTTTCAGCCAGATCCGAGTGCCTTTAGGGCTGATTCTGAGGCCAGAGTGCTATTTAGGACATCTGCCATTCTATGAGTCTGCTGAGTATCTCACTTCCCATGTTGGATCACTCTCCCCTTTATTTATTCTATCGGTTAGTGTTAGCAGGTACTAGACTTGTTTATGTGCTCCCTTTGACTCTTAGTCCTTTTATTATGATCAATTGTGAACTGAAATTGATCACTTGGACTAGTGAGATGGCATTGGCACATGCCACCTTGATGGGATTGAATTGGAATCCCCTGGTATGTTTCCAACTCTACCAAATGGGGCAAGTCAGCCCGAGCATGTCCCAAATTATACATCTCTTCCCTCTCTTATTCCCACTCTTATGTTTAACAGGGATCACATTTCAGTTAATTTTCAACACTTAAGAATAACTGTGTGATAATTACAGAATTAAACCAGTCATATTAAGTAGAACAGACAAAAAAAATACTATGAGGGATAATGTATTAAGTTGTCCATTAGCAGTCAGAGCTATGCTGATCAAGTCACGATTTCTCATAGTGTCCATTTCACTTCAGGAGGTTTCCTTTTTGGTGTTGAGTCAGTTGTCACCGATCAGGGAGAACATATGGTATTTGTCCCTTTGGGACTGGCTTACTTCACTCAGCATGATGTGTTCCAGATTCCTCCATTTTGTTGCAAATGACTGGATTTCGTTGTTTCTTACTGCGGTATAGTACTCTAAAGAATACATATCCCATAATTTCTTTATCCAGTCTACCGTTGATGGGCATTTAGGTTGGTTCCAGGTCTTGGCTATTGTGAATTGTGCTGCAATAAACATTAGGGTGCAGACCGCTTTTTTGTTTATCAATTTAAACTCCTTTGGGTAAATTCCAAGGAGTGGGATGGCTGGGTCTAATGGTAGGGTTATATTCAGGTTTCTGAGGAATCTCCAGACTGATTTCCATAGTGGCTTGACCAGTTTGCATTCCCACCAACAGTGGGTTAGTGTCCCTTTTTCCCCACATCCTCGCCAGCATCTGTTGTTGGTAGATTTCTGTATGTGAGCCATTCTAACAGGGGTGAGGTGAAACCTCATTGTGGTTTTGATTTGCATTTCCCTGATTGCTAGTGATCTTGAACATTTTTTCATGTGCCTGTTGGCCATTTGGATTTCCTCTTTTGAAAAATGTCTATTGAAGTCCTTGGCCCATCTCTTAAGTGGGTTGTTGGTTTTGTTTTTGTGGAGTTTCTTGATCTCTTTGTAGATTCTGGTTATTAACCCTTTATCTGTTGCATAGTTTGCAAATATTTTTTCCCATTCTGTCGGTTGTCTCTTCACTCTCCTGACTGTTTCTTTTGCAGTACAGAAACTTCTCAATTTGATGCAATCCCAATAGTTGATTTTGGCTTTGACTGTCTGTGCCTCCCGGGTCTTTTCCAGAAATTCTTTGCCTGTGCCAATATCTTGAAGGGTTTCTCCAATGTTCTCTAATAACTTAATGGTGTCAGGACGAAGATTTAGGTCTTTAATCCACGTTCAGTGGATTTCTGTGTAAGGTGTAAGGTAGGGGTCTTGCTTCATGATTCTGCACGTGGAAATCCAGTTTTCCCAGCACCATTTATTGAATAGACTGTCCTTACTCCAGGGATTGGTTTTAGATCCTTGATCAAAGATAAGTTGGCTGTATACGTTTGGGTTGATTTCTGGTGTTTCAATTCTGTTCCATTGATCTATCCATCTGTTTCTGTACCAGTACCATGCTGTTTTGATTACAACTGCCCTGTAGTATGTCCTGAAGTCTGGTATTGTGATGCCTCCGGCTTTGTTTTTGTTGTACAAGATTGCTTTAGCTATTTGAGGTCTCTTGTGCCTCCATATGAATTTCAGCATCATTTTTTCTAGATCTGCGAAGAATGTCTGGTATCTTGATTGGGATTGTATTGAATCTATAAATTGCTTTTGGGAGAATGGACATTTTGATGATGTTGATTCTTCCAATCCATGAGCATGGAAGATTTTTCCATTTTTTGGTATCCTCTTCTATTTCTTTCTTTAAGGTTTTGTAATTTTCATCGTAGAGATCTTTAACATCCTTGGTTAAGTTTATTCCAAGGTATTTGATTGTTTTTGTAGCTATTGTGAATGGGATTGACCTTAGCAGCTCTTTCTCAGTCATGGCATTGCTTGTGTATACAAAGGCTGTTGATTTTTGTGCATTGATTTTATATCCTGCCACTTTGCCAAACTCCTCTATGAGTTCCAATAGTCTCTTAGTAGAGTTCTTTGGATCCTCTAAGTACAGAATCATATCGTCTGCAAAGAGGGATAGTTTGACTTCTTCCTTCTTGATTTGTATTCCTTTGATTTCTTTTTCTTGTCTGATGGCTCTGGCTAAAACTTCCAGAACTATGTTAAATAGCAGTGGTGAGAGTGGGCATCCCTGCCTGGTGCCAGATTTCAGTGGAAATGCTTCCAACTTTTCCCCATTCAATAGGATGCTGGCTGTGGGTTTTTTATAAATTGCTTTGATTATATTGAGGAATGTTCCTTCCAAACCCAGTTTGCTTAGAGTTTTCATCATGAAAGGGTGTTGAATTTTATCAAATGCTTTCTCTGCATCAATTGAGATAATCATATGGTTTTTCTTCTGCAGTCTGTTAATGTGGTGAATCACATTGATTGATTTGCGAATGTTGAACCATCCCTGCATACCAGGGATGAATCCCACTTGGTCTGGGTGGATGATTTTCCTGATGTGTTGTTGTATTCTATTGGCCAGAATTTTATTGAGGATTTTTGCGTCTATGTTCATCAGGGATATTGGTCTGTAATTTTCTTTCAGTGCTGCATCTTTCTCTGGCTTAGGGATTAAGGTGATGCTGGCTTCATAGAAAGAATTTGGGAGGATTCCCTCTTTTTCGATTGTTCTGAATAGTTTGAGAAGAAATGGGATTAGTTCTTCTTTAAATGTCTGGTAGAATTCAGCGGTGAATCCATCTGGTCCTGGGCTTTTCTTTGTTGGGAGGGCCTTTATTACTGTTTCAATTTCTGTTTCAGTTATGGGTCTATTTAGGTTTTCGATGTCTTCATGGTTCAATTTAGGTAGGTTGCATGTGTCCAGGAATCTATCCATTTCTGATAGGTTTTCCTGTTTGCTGGCGTACAGGTCCTTGTAGTAATTTCTGATGATTCTTTTTATTTCTGTGGTGTCTGTTGTTACGTTTCCTTTTTCATCTCTGATTTTATTGATTTGGGTCTTTTCTCTTCTTTTTTTAGTTAGTTGGGCCAATGGGGTGTCAATTTTGTTTATTTTTTCAAAAAACCAGCTCTTCGTTTGGCTGATTTTTTGTAATGTTTTTTTGGATTCAATCCTATTAATTTCTTCTCTGGTTTTAATTATTTCTCTTCTCCTACTAGATTTGGGTTTGGTTTGCTGCAGTTTTTCTAGGTCCTTGAGGTGCGCTGAAAGCTCATTTATTTGGTACCTTTCCAATTTCTTGGTATAGGCACCTATTGCTATAAATTTGCCTCTCAATACTGCTTTTGCTGTATCCCATAAGTTTTGATATGTTGTGTTGTTGTCTTCATTTACTTCCAGAAAGTTTTTGATTTCTCTTTTGATTTCTTGAATGACCCAGTGTTCATTCAGGAGCATGTTGTTCAGTCTCCATGTGTTTGCATACTTTCTGGGGTTTCCTGAGTTGCTAATTTCCAGCTTCATCCCGCTGTGGTCTGAGAAGCTGCATGGTATGATTCTAATTCTTTTAAATTTGCTGAGACTTGCTTTATGGCCTAGTATGTGATCAATCCTAGAGAAGGTTCCATGCGCTGCTGAGAAGAATGTGAAGTCTGTAGATGTAGGGTTGAAAGTTCTGTAGATATCTGTTAGATCCATTTGGGCAATAGTGTCAATTAAATCTGCTGTTTCCTTGTTGATCTTCTGTCCGGATGATCTGTCTATTTCTGAGAGTGGAGTATTGAAGTCGCCCAGTACTATTGTATTGGAATCTAAATCTCCCTTTAAGTCCCTTAACATATCTTTTTTTTTTTTTAACTTTTATTTAATGAATATACGTTTCCAAAGTACGAATAATGGATTACTATGGCTTCCCCCCCATACCGTCCCACCCACAACCCTCCCCTTTCCCACTCCCTCTCCCTTAACATATCTTTTAAATAGACCGGTGCCCTGTAATTAGGTGCATATACATTTATAATAGTTACATCTTCCTGTTGAATTGAACCCTTAATCATTATATAGTGTCCCTCTTTGTCTCTCTTAACAGTTTTTGTATTAAAGTTTATTTTGTCTGATATTAATATGGCTACACCTGCTTTTTTTTGGTTTCTGTTGGAATGGAATATCTTATTCCAGCCTTTCACTTTCAGTCTGCATGCCTCTTTGTTAGAGAGATGTGTTTCTTGTAGGCAACAAATAGTTGGGTTGTGTTCTGTGAGCCAGTCAGCCAAACGGTGTCTTTTAACTGAAGAATTCAGACCATTAATGTTCAATGTGACTATTGATACGTAGTGACTTTGCCCTGCCATTTTCCCGGAAATATTTTCTAGTATATGCTTTGAGCTTCCCATGCTCTTTTACTGGTAGGTGTTCTTCCTTTCCCTTCTTTCATATTGATGGCCGTGTTTCTGTGTTTCTGAGTGTAGCACATCTTTAAGTATCTTTTGCAGGGCCGGACGAGTGGCCACAAAGTCCTTCAATTTCTGTTTGCTATGAAAGGTCTTTATTTCACCTTCATTCACAAATGAGAGCTTGGCAGGATATAATATTCTGGGCTGGCAATTTTTCTCTCTTAGCACCTGTGCTATGTCTCGCCATTCCCTCCTGGCTTGTAGGGTTTCTGATGAGAAGTCAGCTGTGAGTCTGATTGGAGATCCTCTGAGAGTAATCTGACGTTTCTCTCTTGCACATTTTAGGATCTTTTCTTTCTGTTTCACTGTGGTAAGTTTAATTACCACGTGTCGTGGTGAGGATCTCTTTTGGTCATGTTTATTGGGGGTTCTATGAGCTTCCTGTACTAGGATATCTCTGTCTTTCTCCAAACCTGGAGAGTTCTCTGCTAGTATCTCACTAAAAAGGCCTTCCAATCCTTTCTCTCTCTCCATGCCTTCAGGAACTCCTAGAACTCGAATGTTGGTTTTTTTAATAGTATCCTGTAGATTCCCAACAATATTTTTTAGGTTTCTAATTTCCTCTTCTTTTCTTTGGTTTGACTGTATGTTTTCCTGTGCTCTATCTTCTAAGTCCGATATTCTCTCTTCTGCTTCACCCATTCTGTTTTTAAGGCTTTCTAATGTGTTTGTCATTTGATCTATTGAGCTCTTCATTTCATTTTGATTTCTCTTGACTATTACACTTTCCTGTTCTACTAGTTTCTGAGTTTCATTTTGACTCTTCCTTAAAATTTCATTTTCACGAGAGAGATTTTCAATCTTGTCCATTAAGGATTTCTGTAGTTCAAGGATTTGCTTTTGAAAACTTCTAAATGTTCTTATCATAAATTTTTTGAAATCCGTATCTTGCATTTCTTCTATCTCATCATCTTCATACTCTTGGCTTGGGGTGTTTTGCTTATTTGGAGGCATCATAGTGTCATCGTTGATCTTGCTCCCTCTATTTCTGTGTTTGTTACTCGGCATAGTTAATTCTTCTTGCGTCACTGTGCGTTTTTTTTTTTCTTTTTTTTTTTATTTATACTGTGTCCGTGTTAAGTGGACTGCCTGCTGTTGGAGGAGCCTTGGAGGCTTGAGATGGGTGCGGCCTGAGAGCTCTGCCTGGTTCTTCCTGGTTAAGGGTGTGCAAAGGTGACACCCTCAGGTTATGCGTGGTAAATCTCTCTCTTTTTATTTATTTATTTATTTTATTTATTCAAGGGGTAAGTAACACCGCAGGGCAGGGCTGTGCAGCATTGATGGTATTTAGCTTCCAGTCTTTGGCTCCTCTGGACTCCCACTGGGTTGCCTAGGCTACTGAATTGTAGTGACTCAGTTCCTTAACTCTCCCCCATTGATATGTAAATCCAAAGAGGAGGCCTGCTCTTTGTCTCTTGGGAATTCTTCAAGTGTTGCAGCCTTGTAACCTTTGCAAGGTTAGGGGGAAGAGAAACCCCGAAGCTTTTTCTTTTCCTTCTTTCCTGTAGTGAGTTTGCTGCACTTTCCGGCCCCCCTCTAGATTCTGACCCCCGTTTCCCCACCAATGTCTCGGGTTATTGAGCTCACCTCCCCTTCCAGCGCCGATGTGTGGACTCGGAGCCCTGAGCGTCCCAAGTCTCCCCGCTGTTGTCTGTGTGGCATGCACTCCCCTTGGAGCACTGTCGCGTAGACCCTGGGGCTTCTGTGGCTGGGTCCCGCAATTTGGCTTCCGCGCGGTGGGCGACCTTGTTCTCCCAGTAGGTCCTCCAATTCACGCCTGCTCCATCCAGAAGGGTTTCCCCTGCAATTTTTTGGTTCTATTTTCTGCGGCTACCGTAACTCCCCTTTTATTAAACTAAATTTTCCTGGACTATCGGTGCGCGCCCTCACTATTCCGCCATCTTGGCTCCGCCCCTCCTAGAAAGATATTCTAATCAAATAAAAAGTTAAATGAAAATTATATCCGGTAGATGTATATTAGAGGCCAGCGGAAGAAACTCTGTATTAAGTAGCAGATGCCAGAATTACTTTCATATATTGTCAAGGAGAACAAAATAGTTCATGTCAAGTGCACAAATTTACTCACCAATCACTTCCCTGAATGCACTCTGAAGACATAGGGCCTCAGCGTGAATTACACACGCCATAATCTCCTAAAGAAGTCTGAGCACCCATCCAGAGGAGAGGCTGCGTACCACTCTGATGAAAGCTGTGCAGATGGAAGGAAGAATGAGCACAATCCTAATTTAATTCTCAAGTGCACGACCAATATGACAGGTGACATATTTACTTTTCATAGGAGCTAAAGAAAATATGAGCTAAAAATAATAAGTTTGCAATTAATGAATCTACTCACACTTCGTTTTCAAAACACTTTCTATTATAAAGAAAAGTACATGTGTAAACTCTAACAGTTAAAATGGCAAAAATCTGAGACATTATTGCAGCTAATTAGAAGCTGGAAATCTTACTTTCCTCAGAAACTGAGTTCTTAGAATTATATCTCCAAATCACACTGAACATGTTAAAAGTAATTAAAAATCAAAATAAAAATTATATAGACATATATATGAAAAAAGAAAGAAATTGAGGAACACAGTGGGATCTAGCACCCTCCAGAGGACAGTGGGAAAAATAACAAAGTCAAGAACTCATAAATCTCAATTTTAAGATGCAGTAAAGATCTTCACAATCCATTCAATGGGTTATTCGTAAATGGATAGACAAGCAAATAAGCAGAACGGAATTGAGACTCCTGAGGAAAAACATCCTAGAGTTTTAGCCAATAGATTTTCAACAAGGGTACTTAGGCATTTCAACAAGAAAAGAATGCTTGGGGCTGTCACTGTGGTTTAGCAGGTAAAGCCACCACCTGCGATGGCAGTATCCCCTATGGACACTGGTTTGAGTCCTGGCTGCCCCACTTCCTATCCAGCTCTCTGATAATGCACATGGGAAGGCAGTGGAAGATGGCCCAAGTCTTTGGATCCCTGCACCCATGTGGTAGACCCAGGAAAAGCTCTTGACTCCTGGCTTCCACCTGGTCCAGCCTGTCCATTGCAGCCAACTGATGGAAGACCAGCAGATGGAAGATCTTCCTCTCTCTCTGTCTTCCCATCTCTCTCTCTAACTCTGACTTTCAAATAAATACATAGACTTTAAAATAAAAGGCTGAAATGCTATTGGAAATTTATTCCACCCTAGGTACTTTAGAAAAATTAACAAATTCATTCTCAACTGGAACAACAGAACTCCAAGGCTGGACATAATGGAGGAGAGGGGGTGTACTGTAGGTCATACCTAGCCCATTGCGGGTGTGAATCTTTCTGAGTGCCTTTGTTGCTGTCTGCTCCGGCTCCCCTGCTCTGACAGCTTCAGCAGTGGGCTCTTACTTCTGCTCTCCATCGTGCTGGTTGGTGGCAGCTGAATCCTGTTGTCTACCATCTTCCAAACCAATAGATAAAGCAAATTGTAAGGAAAACAAAACTAGGAAAGTTTTATTCAGGAATGTTTTAAAGACACGTTATACCACTACCCAAATTTTCTTTGGAGAAATTCAGTTATCCAAAATGCAGTTCCTTGCTGGATTTACAAAATGGTCTTTCTACTGCAATATCATCATATTGAGACTTGGGAAATTAGCCCGAGAAATAGCTTTGTGTCTCATTTTATCCTTTATTCTTATCCTCCACAAGATGTGTAAGAAATTTTCAGACCTGCATGATTTAATGAATGGTTGAACACTTCAAGATAATTTCTTAGACTCATTCCAGATTGGATGTTTCTGGCTCATCAAATATTTAGAAAATATCAATGTAAATAATGTCTTGGAGGAGACCCTAATGGTCAAATGCAGAAATAATTTTTAGGTCACATTATCTGGTCATGTCCAATAACATGTGAAATTGGTATTCAAATATTAAAATATAAAATTAAGTGGATTAAATTACCTTACAATTAAACAATAATTAAATCTGTAAGAGCTTATAAATATAACCCATAATTATTCAAAAACTGCACGGAATAAGAGGAGTTCAGGACCAGGACAAGGAGACCTGGGTTCGAGCAGGGTGTGCTTCGGAAGCCTCAGACTTTGCTCTTCTCCAAAATCAGAGTCTGTGTCTTCCACAACGTACAGACGACACCAGCAGTGCAAAAGACTCAGTGGTCCTGGTCCTACTGATTTTTCTCCACTGTCTCACACAATTACATGGCACATTTCAGAAGGGCTGAGGCTTACCAGTAGACCAGTAGACACAGACCCTGCAAATTTCCTTGAACCAGAAAACAGATAACTTCATGGTGGATTGACTTGAATCACATTCAAAACAAATTTCCTTGAGTTTGGTAGGATATTTGAATGCTTTTGTTTGTGTACATTTAACTATGTCATCACATATGTACTATACGTAATGTTCTGCTTTGTCTCTGTATTTCTAATAAAGATATATGCTTCAAAAGTCTAAACTATCTCATTATATTCTTTAAACTTTTTCATTGTTTTTTATTGTTAGTCCATTTCAATACCATTGGGCATGGAATTCATTTCAATGTATTTTATAATTTGATTTTGCTTTTTCATTGCTTCATTACTTTTATACCACTCGTCATTTTGTTTTACTCTTTCAAAAAACATCTAAGTCATAAAATTCTTGAGCATAAGATTAAGAAAATTCTACAATTCTGATTAACTAAATGATTTTCCTATACCACATTAAATTTTAAAGTCACTTTAAATGTTTCTCTAAGAGTATAGCTACTGTACATGTTATGAGTTATTTTTCTGATCTTTATATTTTACCTACATAATCTTAAGCACAATTTTATTTTATTTTTGTAAGTTTCTTTATTTTTCACTGACACAGAGTTTGGGCATACCCATCATCTTATAATACAAGGTATTGAAAGTAAGACTGTTCACCAACATGTAACACCAGCTCCTTGGTGGAGTGTCGTGGTTTTGATAGTTTTAATTACTTTCACTTACTCTAAATTTAGAAAGTCACGAGAAAAGTTCATTTCAGACCTGTGAGTCTGATTTTCCTGGAGAGAAATTGAGCACAGTGAAGCTTTCTGATTGACAATATTAATTTTTACTTCTTTGAGGTAGAGTCTTTGCATAAGGATTTTCCATACCTCTCAATTTCTCTAAAATGCATTGTTGCCTTAGAAATAAAGCAGAAGCTTATTTTCCCAAATGGAAGTGATGTGTTCCTCACGTAATAAGAATCCTCAACCCGGGTACTTTTCAACGTGTTGATCTCTGATCATGTGTTCAGAAGGGTTTGATAGCAATTATTTAACAGTTTCCATAAACTGGATCTCTGCAGTTATCAATCAATCTGTGCAGCCGATACATGCCTAAATATAGTTTCTTAGCAGATTCTTTGATATATTTACTAAATTGGTGATTACATTTACTCAGTGCCATTTAGTTAATGACTGTTTATTGGAAAGTTGTGCCAAGGGGGGAGGCTGGTGCTGTGGTATAGCAGATAAAGCCTCTGCATGCAGTGCTGACATCGCCTCTGGGTGCCAGTTCGATTACCCGCTGCTCCACTTCCCATCCAGCTCCGTACTGATGCATCTGGGAAGGCAGTAGGAGACGGCCCACATGCCTGGACCCTGCACCCACGTGGGAGACCCGGAAGAAGCTCCTGGCTTCAGATCAGCCCAGCTCTGGCTGTTGTGGCCATTTGAGGAGTGAACCAGCAGGTGGAAGACCTCTCTCGCTCGCTCGCTCGCTTGCTCTCTCTCTGCCTCTGCCTCTCCCTCTCTATAACTCTGACTTACAAATAAATAAATGAATCTTAAAAAACAGAAGGCAAGGAGGCGGATGGGAATTGAGCTCACACTTGTTGCTGCAGTGAGGAATTAAAGACCACACGAAGAACGGCTCTTCCCTTCCTTTGGCTGTGTTCCTGATTTTACTAATTTGCCCCCTTGGGGCAAGAGGGACATAAGGAGTGTGGCCATGGAACATCCATTCAACAGTTGTTCTCAAATCATTAATTAAAACCAGACCTGGGGAGGAGATTGCGCAGCCCTGGTTGGAGCCTGTTCGGTGCTTGCCGCGCAGAGGTGGGGAGCAAGGCTGTCACAGCCGCCTGGGGACAGCTTCACTGCATGCCGGCTCAGGGAGGGGCCTCTTCTGTCACTCACCAGGGCTTTAAACTTGGCTGTGTTCTGCTGTGTGCCCCAGTGTGCAGTGTTGCAGTGTGAATCCCAGGCCTGCATTTCAGTGGTCATCTTGGAACACTTCTAACACTCTCTTTTTTTAAGTTTTGTGCCTTTCCTCGTGAATGTCCTTTTTTTCAGGGAAAAAAAGAGACTAAAATGGAGACATGAAACAGGAAGACGAGGAGGTCGGCTTTTCTCTCCAGTTCCTAAGATCTGCCCTCGGGTGAAAATTTCTGTGAACAACTTCGCCTCTGACCAGCATTCCTCCTCCTGGAGAGACACTGTACACCGTGAGGGGTCCACTGTCATCAGCTGCCATCTCCAGTCTCAGGGTAAGGGAAATGCTTGTTCTCTTGTGTACCAGGTTTCGGTGAGAGGAAAACGGGCAAGGAGGGGTAATGCTTTCAGATAACTCACGTTTTGTGCATGTTCAGTTCCCACACGCCTAACGTGAGCTAGACGTGCAGGGACTTGGGGGAGAGGAGAAAATCAGTTGGAAAGCTGGTTGGCCATGGAGCACATTTCAGGATGCGTGTCAGGTGAGAGTGAAATGTTGGCAAGTTAGTGGAGTGGAGCAGCAAGAGTCATGGAAACACTTGGTGAAGTTGGCTGTATTTCTGGCTTTTGTGTACAAAACTTCCACTCATTGACGAGGGTCATCACTTCCTGGGCCTGGTGTCCAGATCAGAGATGACCAAACAATAAATCCTATTTCCAGCCTTGCGCAAGGCCACCAATGTTCAGTGAACTGATTTCATCCACTGTTTCCTATGACATGCTCTGAACACATCAGGAGGCAGCGCGTGGAAGACAGGAACTTGCTCCCGTAGCTGTGGCCGTGGGCTGGCCAGGCAGGGTCAGCCAGGCTGCGCTGGGTGTGAGGCTGCAGGGCACTGGACAGCCTGCATGTTCCTCTGCACTTCTGGCCCCTGCCTATCACTTTCCTTCTTTTCAGACAGGAGGCTCCCTCCCACCCCCGTGGTCTTCAGAATTAGCCTGGGGGACAGGGTGACACCTTGAGGTGTCGCACACATTTGCAATGGAAAAAGACTGAGAGTCAAAGTCATTCAGTTTTAGGGGCGCTCTAGGAAGGTGCTGCAAATTCTGTGAAAAATGGAATGAAAACGTAAGTTTATTTTGATGCAAAGTTTTTTATATCCCACATACATGGGACCCTCAAAACGTTCACATAAAATGTGCATTGTAAGACTCTATGCATGTGTCTCAGCCAGTTTTTGCACCCAGATAAACATGTTTTAATTTCATTTTGTCCTGAACTGAATGAAGTGTCCTTGTACACACTGACTGTTCAGAGGACTGCTCACCCCAACTCTCTGTAACTTGAGAAGACAGAAACACACAGCAGACAAACCCAGGCAGACCAGCCTGGGTGCAAGCTGGAGGTGATGATGGGAGGGGGCCATGTGGGACTCGCGGTGGTCAGAAGCTAGGGGCATCACTGACACTGGTCTCTGGTAACCACCAGAGTCTAATCCACCTCATGTGAAAAGGCAGGAAATAAACAGTTCTGCGTGTATGCCAGGTGAGGCGAGGTGCACAGGGCACTCCTGCTCCTGCAGCCTCCACACAGAGGCCAGCTCCTGGATACCCAGTCTCCCTACATTAGAATCCACGTGTGTACACCTCTTATTTGAATTTATTAGGTGCATGTTTTCATAACTTATTAGGTTGGATCTTTTATTCTATCACATCTTTCTTCTGTAACAGTTACGTTGCAAAGTGCAATAATAAAATGTTTTCTGGGTAGCCTTTGGCTCCCTACATAATATTCCTGCTGTGGCGCAGCTTTGAGCTTCCTTTACTTAAGCAGTGTTTTCATTCTACTCCGAGTACGTGTAAGTCTGCTCTTGTTTTGTATTTCTTACTGGCTCAGTGATACGGACCAATGGAATAGATTAAAGATATAACGCATTTTCTCTTAAAATCTACATTATAAAATGATTTCTTTGCTCCATTTCACTATTTCCTTAAATAGTATTCTGAACACGCTCAAATCACTCTTTTTTGGCATCTGTTAAAAATATTTTCAAAATGTTAATTGCCACTTAGTAATTATGCACATTTATGGGGTATATTGTGACATTTCAATACATGTATATAATAGGTATGGATCGTAATTTGTGTCTTTTAATTCTATCTTTTTGTTTTTGCACTTTCTTTCTTTAAAGAGTAAATCCATGCTTTTGAAAGGGGGTGTTTGTCCTGCAGAATTTTGTAACTCTAATTAACATTCTTATCTAATCTAATTAATAGTTTTAAGAATCTTCTTTGCTGCTACATTATACATTTTTTCTTCCATGTTTCCCGGTATTTTAGAATACACACATATTGGCCAGAGCCGCGGCTCACTAGGCTAATCCTCCGCCTAGCGGCGCCAGCACACCGGGTTCTAGTCCAGGTCGGGGCGCCGGATTCTGTCCCGGTTGCCCCTCTTCCAGGCCAGCTCTCTGCTGTGGCCAGGGAGTGCAGTGGAGGATGGCCCAAGTGCTTGGGCCCTGCACCCCATGGGAGACCAGGAAAAGCACCTGGCTCCTGGCTCCTGCCATCGGATCAGCGCGGCGCGCTGGCTGCAGTGCGCCGGCCGCGCCGGCCATTGGAGAGTGAACCAACGGCAAAGGAAGACCTTTCTCTCTGTCTCTCTCTCTCACTGTCCACTCTGCCTGTCAAAAAAAAAAAAAAAAAAAAAGAATACACACATATTATTAATAACAATTCTGCTAGTGCTTTTCAGAATTGTCCTCATCCTTGTAGTTGTCTTTGTTGGAGCCATCTGTAAATGTCTATCTTTTCTGGCTCATCTACATGTTAGCCTTGTGACAATTGCACACAAATGCATTCACTGCCAGTCCCTTCCCTGGGTGCTGCACACAGGAGGGCATTGTGACAATGTCTTCAGCTCCTGGGGCAACGCACGCACGGGATTCACTTACTGGTGCTTCCTAATTCCCCAATTCCATGGAACGTGATCTGTGTTATGCAGAAAATCGGCATTCCGCTTTTAGAGAGATAGGTAGGTAGATAGATCTGTTCCTGTGAATTGCTTGGAATTCTATGCAATTTTGCAATCATGTGATTGGTAAACATGGATATTAAAACTGAATTAATGTTTACTATTAGTGATATTGCATGGTTTCTTCCATATTCTTAGTTTCAGTTTTGTTTCATCTACACAAACAGTGGAGTGAATTTTAGTGTTTGTCAGACCTAAATGTGTCTCAGAACATCTTCCTGCTTGATTGACACATTACTGGCTCCTCCAGTGGGTCTGAGTATCATCAGTAACTTTTACTGAGCACAGAGCAGTTTTCAACACCAGTCTAAAAAACTTCCGTGGACTAATGAGGTTGCCCTGGAAACCTGTTTCCTTAATATTATTACAGAGAAAATGGGGAAACTGATGCAAAACAAATTGCCTGTGATCACACATTTGGAAATGGAAACCAAACCCAAGAAAATGCTTCTAATTTGGGTTCTAACTCCCAAATTCTGTTTTGGGGGTTTGCAGATTTCTTCACTCTTGGTGGATGTTATCATCTGAAGCTAGTGTGAACTCCAATCTGCTGAAGGTGGCCCTGTTTTCCTTTCCTTTCATCTGTGTGCGAGCTGCTAGATGCTTTTACTTCAAATAACTTGCTGGAATATGCATGAGTGCATCCTTGTATTCAGTGAGACATCTTTCCACGGTCTTCTTGTCCCTTTAATAAAATTTTTCCTTTCTTCAGTTTTTACTTATAATTTTCTTAAATTTGTGGAATTATTCTTTTAGAATCATTGAGTATTTTATTTTGCTTTTGTATGCTCATTACTCCATGTCTATTATTTTCTTCTTAACATTGAACATCCATCTCTCTGTGTTCCTGGAGGGCTATTCAAGCTCTGTCCTCACGCAAGGTACAGTTTCACGCCATCAGCCGATTCTTGCTGTCTCTCCAGTCACTGTTCCTCCCAGTACTGTTTAAGTGCCGCAGGCAAAGCAGTGCCCTACCTGAGTGTCCTGAAGGTCCCCTGCTCTGCAGCCCTTTGGCTCCTCCCAGCCTTGTTGGCCCCTTCTAGTCTCCAGGTCACCACTGTGGACCACAGGTGAGACGGATGGGGACAGACTAACCCACCATCCCCTCGTTCTCCCTCACCACCCTTCCCTAATGGGCAGCTGGGCTTTGTAGTTGTGTCTGTCCTAGAAAACTCGGACAGAAAAAGGTTAGCTTTCTAGCAAGCTTGCATGTTTTTCACCACTCACTGTGGGGAAAATGCTCCTCCAGGCACTGTGCTTGCTGGTCTACCTGAAAACCTTCCTCTTCTTCCTCGGAGGGTGAGACGGGGCATAGAAGACCTTGCCCCAGCCCAGAAGCTGCCCAGAGAGGTGCAGCCAACCCTTTCCTGAGTAGTCCACACCCGAACACCTTGCACCTATAAAGGTCAAAGGTGGGGAGGTCATAGGTCTTTCCCAACTGAGGAGTGATTAGTGCCCATCTTTCCCCATTGAGCAAGATTCTCAGTTTCAGTGTTGGTGAGGAGTTAAGATTTTTATGCAGCTTCAAGGTATGAGTGAGATGTGTAAGACATGCCTCCCTGGAAAGTGTGTTGATAACTAAGTTATTTGCAGGTTCTGGGTATCCCTGCAGTGCTAATGATTATTGGTGTCTTACTCTGAGGTTAACATTGAACAAGGATGGTCTTGTTCCTGGAATGCATTTACCCAGAAGATCATCTTTCATGTCTTTTACCTGGTTCTGAGCATTCTCAGTATTGACAAATATTTGTGTGAAGGGGAAGAACATTCTGAGATCCTATCATTTTAATAACTCAGAAGACAACTGGCAAAGCAGTTGTCTCCCTCCCTGGGTCCCCGTCTTGTGTGCTTTACGTCAGGTGTTCCCTTTGGTTGCACCACTAGAAAGGGTGTTGATGCCTTAGCAATCACTCCTCCTATTCATGTGCATCCTGTACTGTCCCCATCCCCCGCCTCCACCACCCCCAGCTTCCAGTCATCACTGTGCACTCTGTTCCTTATGATCAACTGTTTCGGGTTCCACAAACTGGTGAAATCATTCAGTGCTTGTCTTTCTGTGTCTGACTTACTTCACTAAGCATAGTGTCTCCCAGGTTCATCTGCATTGCAGCGAGTGCCAAGTCCTGTTCTTTTTATAGATTAATAGTATGCCATTGTGTATGCCTCCGAAATTTCTGTATCCCTCTTTCCACTGTGGGACACAGAGATTGATTCTGTGTCTCGACTATCATGATAGTGCTACAACAAACATGGGCATTCTGGGGTCTCCCTGGTGCTGGGTTTTCTTTTCCTTTGGGTTTGTATGGTGATGGGATTGCTGCAACATCTGGAGCTTCTGCTTTTAATGTTTTCTTCAGGAATCGCCACACTGCTCTGCATATGGTGGGCTAATTTGCATTCCCATAAACAGTGGACAAGCAGTCTCCTTTCTCCAGGTTGTTGCCAGAGTCTTATCTTTTGTCTTTCTGATAGCAGACATTCTCAGTGGAGTGAGAGAGAGCTCACTGTGGTTTTGATTTGCATCTGCCTGATAACTAGCCATGAGGAACATTTTTCATATATCTGTTGGCTATTTGTATGTCTTCTTTTTAAAGAATTATTTATCTGAAAGGCAGAGCAACCGAGAGAGAAGACAGAGGGAGAGGCAGAGGGAATGAGAGAGAGAGATTTTCATCCACAGGTTCACTCCCCAAATGGCTGCATTGGCCAGAGCTCGTCTAGGCTGAGGCCATGTGCCCAGAATTCCATCTAGGTCTCTCATGCAGATGGCAAGGACTCAAGTACTTGAATCATCATCCATTGCTCTCCCAAGCCCATTAGCAGGGAGCTTTATGGGAAGCACAGCAGCCAGGACTCAAACTAGCACTCCAATCCAGGGTGCTGGCATCACGAGCTGCAGCAGTCTAACTTGCTGTGACACAGGCCAGCCCTTGTATGTTTTAGTTGCTTGGTTATTGGGTTCCTCCTAAATCACATGGAAATATTTTGCTTTGTTCCTTTACTTATTGCAGTCTCCCAGGCCTGAGAAGATGGCACTGGACTCTCTGTGAGTAAATGTATATGAACCAACGAGAAATCGGCAACAGAGTGGAGGAATCCAAGGATGGTTGATGATCAACGGGTGACACAGCTATCACATTCACTTCAGTTCCCTGTAGTTTGCAGCTGTGTCTACAATGGAATGATACTTCCAGTTGGGAATGATGTTCTAAAATTGTCACCAAAATTCCCCATTCAATCAAGCATCTTATTAAATTGTTTGGTGATTTGAATTTATTGCATCAATCATGGTGCTGCTGTATCCACATTTTCAATAAGTGGGGTGGGCAGTTGGCACGGGGTTTAAGGCACTGCTTGAGATGCCCACATCCTATGCCAGAGTGTACGGGTTCAAGTTCCGGCTCCACGTCTGATCCAGCTTGCTGCTAATGCACACTCTCATAGGAAGCAGGTGATAGCCCAAACACTTGGCTCCCTGCCACCTACATGGGAAACATGATTTGAGCTCTGGGCTCCTAGATTTCCCTGGCACAGCCCCAGCTTCTTCAGGCATTTGAGGAGTGAACCAGTGAATGAACTCCCCCCCCCCTTTCGATCTCTCACTCACACACACACACATACACACACACACAAACACTTTCTCTCTCCTCTTATCTCTTTCAAATAAATAAAAAAACAGTAAAATTTGAAAATAAGAACATAAATAAAATTATTGAAATACATGGAGTCCACTCCAGGTGAAGAATCCCTTCCCAGGCTCAGATGGTCCACAGTCATTAAAGCAGCTTACTTGAAGCATCAGTTGTCAAATATCCTCACCACCACACCAGGGAAACCTGCCAAACTCCTCTTCCAGAAGAAGAAATGGGCAGGAAACCAGATGCACACCCACATCACGTAGAGTGCCCAACACCAGCCACTGGAGCACTTCACTGTGACAGCGCCTGCACCTGCACAAACCCCTAAATGCCCCCTGTGCCTTTCACGGTTCTCCTTAACCCCACGCTTCTCTTCTTCTGCCCCCAGTTCAGCCTCAGTGCCATGGATGAGAGCAACAGGACCCTCTCTGGGGACTTCACCCTGGCAGGCCTCTTCCCTCACAGCAGTGCCGCTGGGCTCCTGTTCAGCATCATCTGTGCCATCTTCTTCTCGGCCATGCTGGCCAATGGGGTCATGGTCTTCCTGATCCACGTGGACCCCCAGCTCCACACCCCCATGTACTTCCTGCTCAGCCACCTGTCTGTCCTTGACATGATGTACATCTGTACCATCGTGCCCAAGATGCTGGTGGACCACCTGCTGGGCCGGGGCACCATCTCCTTCGTGTCCTGTACGGCCCAGTACTTTTTGTACATGGGCTTCGTGGGGGCCGAGTTCTTCCTCCTGGGGCTCATGGCCTATGACCACTACGTGGCCATCTGCAACCCGCTAAGATACCCTGTCCTCATGAGCCGCTGGGTCTGCTGGCTCATCCTGGCCAGCTCATGGTCTGGTGGGGCTCTGGACAGCTTCCTCCTCATGCCCCTCACCATGAGGCTCCCATTCTGTGCCTCGCACAAGATCAACCACTTCTGTGAGGCGCCCACCATGCTGAGGCTGGCCTGCGGGGACAAAGCCGCCTATGAGATGGTGATGTACGTGTGCTGCGTCGCGATGCTGCTGCTCCCCTTCTCCGTGGTGGTAGCATCCTATGCCCGGATCCTGCTCACTGTGTGCCAGCTCAGCTCCATGGAGGGCCAGAGGAAGGCCTTGGGCACCTGCAGGGCACCTGCACTTCACACCTGGTGGTGGTGACGCTCTTCTATGGGGCCGCCCTGTACACGTATATGCTGCCACCATCTTACCACACCCCAGCACAGGACAAGGTCTTCTCCGCCTTCTACACCATCCTCACCCCCCTGTTAAACCCACTCTTCTATAGTCTGCGCAACAGGGACGTGGCAGGGGCCTTCAAGAGGGTTGTGGCAAGACACCAAGGGGCCTGTGGTGTTGCAAAGAAAGAATTCTAGAACTGCACCTGTTCCACAGCTCATTCTAGTACAGCGCCACTGATGCTGTGGCGGCTACCACACCAGATGTGTCAAAGCAGGCTCAGCCGTGCTTCCATTTTGGCTTCCACACTCAAGCAGTGCCAGAGCCCTGCACACACGACTTGGCTTTGTTCCTCCTTTGTTTCCACTGGTTCCAATTCTTCTTTCATCCCAGCTCTGATCGCATTTCGTGGTTACCACTGTCCCTAAATGCCTGGCTACTGTTTCATACTCAGCCCGTCTTCAATGTCCTCTTAAGACCGGTGACTTTGGCTACAGGATTTAAATGGCCAGTTTGTGGAACCGATGGAATATTTGGGGATTCTGACATCTGAAGCACTGTTAAACCTCAACAGGGGAAGGGCATTTGGCTTAGCAGCTAAGACAACGATTAGGATGCCCGTGTTCCATTTTGGATGTCAGTGTTCAATACCTGGCTCTGGTTTCTGACTCCAGCTTCCTGCTAATGCAGTCCAGAGGGACAGCAGTGATGGCCCAAGCATTTAGATCCCTACCACCCATGTGGTATAGACCCAGATGGAGTCCTTGGCTCATGACTTCAGTCAGGGATAGGTTGTAGGCGTCCGCGGGGTGAACCAGCAGATCAGTGTTCTCTCTCTCTCTATGCCTCTTGAATAATAAAACAAAAACAAACGAAAGACTTCAAAGGAAATACTTACATAAAGAAACAGATTTAGAAAATCCAAATAGCCCTTTCTTTGACTAGCAACTGGAAAAAAAGTATTTTCTAAATCTGCACATGGGAAAAATGACTCATGAGTTTTTGTAGAAATGCAAAACCAGGGTTCTACTATGTTGTATTTTCTGTGGGACAAACAACCACTGTTGAGAAATGGGTGCCTCATAGCTACCATCCAGTTTTGTGTCTAGTCTGCTAAGGTTTGCCACTCTGGGGGTGGATCTCAACACTTTTCTCCCAAGGAAATAGTGAACAACATGCATTTATAACACCGGTTTGCACTGGAAAACAGTACACAATCGGAAGAAATGCCAGCTTTCCATCTGGAGGTTAGACCTGGGATGCTTTTGGAAATGACTGAGTATCATTTATGTGGGGCCAAGAGACAGTAAACAGACCCGGGGTTGCTAAGGTCAGGGGATAGAGAAGGATGGACAAACAGAACATGGAGGATTCAGGGCAGGGGACCAACCACAGACAACAAGAAGTGGCAGGCCACAGGATGGGAAGCCTTTTCCACGACTCATGGACCCATGGAACAAAAAATATGAACCTTAATGTGAACCACAACCCTAATTAACAGTCACGTGTCAAAGTGACTCACCAGTTATGACAAGCAATATGCTGATAGTGAGAGGAAGAAGGAACTCTGTATGATCTGGTGAGTTAAACCTGAATCTGTACTAAAACATAATGTTGTTCACAACATCTTCCTAGAGACCAGGAAAACTTCTGATGCTGTATTTCAGTCAATAAGCCACAAGAAACTGTCACCAGGCAGAAGTAAGGAGGGGGCAGGCATGCAGTGTAACTGTTGGTTTAATTGGCTTGGTATAGAGCTTTGGTGATGTGTATTTGGGGATGGGAGAGGAGGTGAGGCTGGTGTGCATAATTCTTGCATACCAGTGGTTGTCAGTCTCACACGTGTTGTAGGTCATGGTTCAGGTGGTCATCAGTCTCACACATGTTACAAATCAAGGATCAAGTGGTTGTCAGTCTCACATGTGTTGTAGATCATGGGTCAGGTGGTCATCAGTCTCATGTGTGTTGTAGAAGATAAGGGTCAGGTGGTCATCAATTTCACACATGTAGATGTGGATCAGAAGGTCGTCAGTCTCACGTGTGTTGTAGATCATGGGTTAGGTGTTTGTCAGTCTTGTGTGTTGTAGAAGATGAGGGTCAGGTGGTCGTCAGCCTCATGCATGTTATAGATGAGGGTCAGGTTGCCATCAGTCTTCTGTGTATTGTAGATGAAGGTCAGGTGGTGACACATGTTGTAGATCATGGGTCAGGTGGCCGTCAGTCTCACATATGTTGTAGATGGGGGTCAGGTGGCCGTTAATCCCATGTGTTTTGTAGACCATGGATCAGGTGGTTTTAGTCTCACACAGGGGATATTGCAGAACTTCCTTGTCATCACATGTTCCTCTCCCTTCCGTGCACAGGAGATACCTGTCTGCACCACCTGTGTGTTCAGGAGAGACAGTACTCTCTTTCCTGCACTCTGACTTCCCTCTCCCCAAGAGGACACAGCCTTTGGAGATGAGGCTGCACTGCAGGGTGAAGCCTTAGCAGACTGAGAGCAGGGGATGAAGCAGGCCATTCAGGGCCAGCGCCACTCTTGACCACGTTATACTCTGGATCCAGCTCCCTGCTAATGCACCCTGTGAGGCAGCGCATGCTGGTCCAAGGACTTGGGCTCCTGATAGCCATGTGGGAGGCCAGGTGGAGTTCCTGGCTCCTGGCTTCAGCCTGGCCCATCCCTAGCTGGTGCAGGTATTTGAGGAATGAGTAAGCAAATGGAATCTCTGTCTGTCATTGTGCCTTTCAAATAAATTAATAAACAAGAGTGAGTGGAATACTTTCTTCCATATTTTTTTCTTAGAAGGTTGTTATCTATCATAGCAAGTACCATTCCCCAAGAATGCCCTAAAATGTCATGTAGTTCAGATCATCAAAGCTGCGCAAGGATAGCAGGAAACATCACCCCTCTCACCCAGCACTGAAAGCCTCACTTTAAGCTCCCAGGCAGACGTGGCCTTTGACAGAATCTGAAGCTGAGCAGCCTTGGCTGTCTGCAGGAAAAGTCGAATATCAGTGCCCAGAGCCCACAGAGCACATCTCGGGACTGTGGCTTCCTCTGGTGGAAACCAGCTGCTGAAAAGTGAGGTCTGTGTCCACAGAAGACCTGGCAAGTCTCAAACCTGGGCTGGATCCCCGTGCAGTGATGAAGCCATTTGTGTGACACTGCTGAAGCCACAAGCAGGGCACGACGTCCCATTCCCATGCATGGTGGCTGGCACAGCTTTAAAAATTTTAGACAACATAATGCATATTATGAAAACTTCAAAATTTTTAAAAAAAAATGGAAATATTTATGTTTGTGCATTCAATAACTATGTAAGCAAAGGCAACGTTATTATTCTAAATAGTAATTACTTACTAATTAGAGGTTGTAGATCAGTAAAATTAAAAAGTAAATTAATATATAAAAATCAGAAGACTTCAAATTTGCCATAAATAAACACTGATAAATATTTTAAAAATCCAGAAGCAATAATAAATAAACATTTGGGGTAAATTTAATTATAAACAAAAGTAAAGTGAGAGGTACCCAGAGCATGCATGTGCACACCATATATATTTACACCACACACACATATGAATATTTAAACCACAACACATTTCTATATACCACTCACACATGTACACACCTCATGCATACATGAATACATATCTACATGCCACACACATGCATATCTATCTACTACATACAAATCATAACCTTTATAATAATTTATATATATATATACACACACACACACATATAAGTGAGGCAGAGAGACAGAAAGAAAGAGAGACAAAAAGAGATCTTCCACCTGCTGATTCACTCCCCAAAATGTTCACAACAGACAAGGCTAGGGCAGACTGAAGCCAGGGGCCAGGAACTCCATGCTGGACTCCCACATGGGCAGCAGGGACCAAAGCTCTAGTCATCATGGGTGCTTCTCAGTATGCGCCTTAGCAGAAAGCTGAGATCAGCAGCAGAGCCAAGCCTGGAACCCAGGAGCTTGGTTATGGAATATGGACCTCCCACATGACATCCTAACTGCTAAGCCAGCACCCACCCCCAGATCACAAATCTCAGGGAGAAAGTTAGCAGTCCCTGACTGGCCCACAGGGCTGGGTACAGGCCTCGATGAGAAGAGCGGCTCTGTGAGGCTGTCAGTCACATCACAGCGAGTGACATGGCTGGTGCTAATCCAAGAAAAGCCACAAAGGGATTCCAGAAAATGCATGGAGAATGCACAGAATGGACGCAGGTATGTGTGCATTTCAGAAACTTGTTAGGCCAAACTAAGTTTATCTTTTAAGTCCATTTCCTACACACTTTGTGAAGTCTCTTTGGTTGTATGTGTATGTGTGTGTAAGCACACCAGCACGTCACACACCTGCACACACAGTGGAAAGCAGTTTTGCAAAGGTAGATGCCGTATGAGGCTTTTGATGACTTTCCCTGGGTTTATAGGGAGGGAAGCATTTGTAAGCTTTCACATCTTTTTCCAGGGGATAAGCGTTGCCTGAATAGCCAGGCAAAATGATCCGGTTAAACCACCGTCATGGCAGGACAGCGCGGCAGAAAGGAGCTACTTCCTGCTGCCCCTGCATGCCTGTCTTTGTCCCCACATTTCCCCAAGGAAGCTGTGCTGGCCGAGGTCTCTTACGGAGCACCGGGGACAGCAGGGTGCTCCTGTGGTGTCAGGCGCTCTCTTGCACCCATCACTTGCTCATTAGCTGTGGCCCGTCTGCCTCATGGAAGTCTCCCGAGACCCTTGGGGGAGGGGGCTTGCTCTTTTCAGCAGTGTTGCGCAGCTCCCAGTAAACTATTTACATCTGGCTGTTCTGGCTCTGTGCACTCCCTGCTGTGCCAGGGACCCTGCTGCCTGCCTTTTCCTTTTTCACATCTGCTTGTCCCTCTTTGCTGAGTATTTCCCAGCAAGATGGCAGGTGGGTGTCATCACACGTTTCTTTCTAGGAGGGTTGTGTGATGGGTTGTGTAATGCACAGTGGTTCCGGGATAGCTGGGACAGTGTTTGTTAGTTTGTTGTAACGATTCTACCTTCTGCAAGCACATCACAGAACAGCTCCCAGTAACCCGCTGTCTGTCTCTGTGCCGACTCCACCCTCAGTTGATAGCTCAGCTGTGTCAAGCAGCAGGGTCCAAAGGACTGGGTCCTCAGAGGCCACTGTGGACAACACCTGTGCATGCAGAGTGACCACTCCCTGAGGGCTCTCCTGGACGGCCACGGCTGGGGGTTGTGTTGGCATTTCCATCTCTGTATGAAGCGGAGGAGGAGGTAAGTTCACTGAGCATCGCCATTTCCCGTGCTGCAAAGCTCTTCCACTTCTTAGCTCTGTTGTTTCTCCACGCCTTCTCTGCTTGCACCGAGTTCCTGGGTTTGCAGTAAGCTGTGGTTTTCCTAAACTGTGCCTGGTGATCTCTTTGTAATCAAAGCACTGCAGTCCAAAGGGCCACCTGCAGATGTGGGCACTCAGGAAGTGACAGAAGAGCCGTTCTGGGCATTCAGATGTGTTTTGACGTTAGGAATGTGTGCTTCATTCTTGGACACCTGCTAGGGGTCCTGTGGGACTTTGATTCTGGAGCCGCAGGCACTCAGGCTGTGCGATAGACTCATGACAAGATGGATACGAGGTGATGTGGGAAAAGCGAATAAATTATTTTAAGGTTTTAAACTATTGGGTTAAATAGCTTGATGTTTAGTTTGAATGATGAGAAATTCTTGGTTAAAAGGAAGCAAGTCAGCGACTCCCCTAGCAGCTTCTGCCACCATCAGACCAGCTCCCTTTCTGAGACTCCAAACCTGGAAAGGAGAGCCAGATGGGGTTCCTCAGGTGGCAGTCTGGATGGGGCTGTGTTCCCGGTCTGGTGCCAGGAAGCATCGCTTGGCACATCTGTTTGAGAGCAAATAACTGAGTTTCTTCAACATTTCGTAGCAATATGAGTGGATTCACATCCCCTCTTAGGATACTGCAAACGGTTTGTGGAAAAATAGAATCACAAGGTAAATTTACTTTGGCTCAAAAAAGTGAAGTCCACCCCTAGGTTTTTCATTATATGCACATTCATGAGTTTTTGAAGATCTCTCCTACACATCTGCTTTTAAAAAAATTACACCTAATCAATGTATCTTTAGATTCTATCTCCCATGAAGCTTCCGGAAGCCATTCGCAGAAGACACAAGCAAGAATCACTCAGGCTGAGCCTCAGGGAAATGAAGCAGGGTTGTGTGCAGCTGCTGGGCTGCACGACACAGGTGCACGTCGGCGGCAGGACGACAGGGTCACTGCAGAGCCTGGCACGGGCACAGTGAGCCTCAGCCTGGGAGAGGACCACGAGGGCACCCGGCAAGCAGCCTTCTTTCCTTTATAAGGCCGGCTTCCCTGTCTGCGTAGAATTAGAGCAAACCCTTTGCTTCTGTTTACTGTTATTTTCTGATTGATCTAAGGGCGTGTTATTCTTGTGCAGGAGTGGGTGAGGGCATGGAGAGGCTAAGGCACAGCTGGCGCTTGGCTTCCGAAGCACAGCCTGCACCCAGGATCCCCAGGTCTCCGCCCGGCACACTGCTTGTATCCCTGCCCTCCTTTCACAGGGAAGGGCGCTGATGACCAAGTGGAGGTGCCTGCTTGG
This sequence comes from Oryctolagus cuniculus, assembly GCF_051225735.1. Classification (NCBI taxonomy): domain Eukaryota; kingdom Metazoa; phylum Chordata; class Mammalia; order Lagomorpha; family Leporidae; genus Oryctolagus; species Oryctolagus cuniculus. Next base: position 1,749,108 of record NC_142872.1, on the reverse strand, counting down.
CAGATACAGAGCTGGCCTGAGACCTGGCAGCTGGCTGGACACGAGCCCAGGCCCTGTGCCTTCCACCTGGAGATGCAGTCACTCTGCAAGCCACTGCCCCATCACGATGGAAGGGTGTGTGGACACCGACCCCTTGAGGGGCGCTTTGCCGGTACTCACACACAGCAGAAACCTGTGTCGGAAACAGCGGGGCCCTCGCCTGAGGCCTGCCTGTGCCTTATGTTCTTGTGACAGGCAGGAGGGTTGTGTGGCTGGCAGTGACACCTGGCCCCAAGTCACCCCCAGACTGAGGAAACTGACAATTTTGTGGTTCTTCCTCCAATCTGAGTCTATTCTTTTTTTTAACTTTTATTTAATGAATATAAATTTCCAAAGTACAGAATATGGATTACAATGGCTTCCCCCCCATAACGTCCCTCCAACCTGCAACCCTCCCCTTATCCACTCCCTCTCCCCTTCCATTCACATCAAGATTCATTTTTGATTCTATTTATATACAGAAGATCAGTTTAGCATACATTAAGTAAAGATTTCAACAGTTTGCTCCCACACAGAAACATAAAGTGAAAAATACTGTTTGAGTACTAGTTATAGCATTAAATCTCAATGTACAGCACACTAAGGACAAAGATCCTACATGAGGAGTAAGTGCACAGTGACTCCTGTTGTTGACTTAACAAATTGACACTCTTGTTTATGGCCTCAGTAATCACCCTAGGCTCTTAAGGAGCCCATTGTTGAAATACTGAGCAGAATAAAGACAACCCAGAGAAGACTCAGGAACACGTACTGTGTATCTAGTTTCAGAGTCGCACTAGTGTGTTCTGAGCTGGATTGAGATCCCCGTGCAAAAACTCCACTGTGAGTCTCCGCGGGCTCAGAGTCAGCAGCACGCAGACTGTTGTAACAGCAGAGAGGGCCTGGCCCCAGTGTGTTCCATATGGAAGAGCTGGATCTGCAGGAACCTGAGAAATGATGACGCGGCATTTTACAATGGACACTGTGAAGATTCACCCGTGTGAACACTTGGGCTCCAGGATTTCAGCAACAAATTTGCAGGTGAAGCAGACAGGAACGAGGCAGCACAATGTGGCACGGAGAGGAGGAGCAAGTGTACCGTCTCATCCATCCCACGGAGGGTCGGACGTTTAACGGGAAGAAAATTGCTCCTGAGCAGATGGGCAGGGCCAGGAGCAAGGTGCATGAGCAGCTACTAGTGCAGGCAGCACTGGGCCACGCAGAGGCAGGTGACAGCTGCCCTCACACCTGTCACTTCATTTAGGGACAGTGTCAGGGATCATCACCGTCCTGTGCAGGGACAATGTCCTGACTTCAGACTGTAGTGAGTGGGAGGAAGAAATGGGCGCCATCCTGATCTAACCCAACCTGCCCCTTGGGCAGAACAGGAGAGAAAGTTGTGCAGGTCAGGGTGGTATCCATGTGCTGCTTCCTGTGGACGCGCAGTCTCAGGAAACAATGAGCATTTTAAGTAAGCCTGAAGGACAGCTCTAGGAGCTGACGCTGTGGCATAGTGGGTAAAGCCGCTGCCTGCAGTGCCGCCATCCCATACGGGTGCCGGTTCGAGTCCTTGTTGCTCCACTTCCTATCCAGCTCTCTGCTATGGCCTGGGAAAGCAGTGGAAGATGGCTCCTGCACCTGTGTGGGAGACCTGGAAGAAACTCCTGGCTCCTGGCTTCAGGTCGGCCCAGCTCCATCCATTGTAGCTATCTGGGGAGTGAACCAGCAGATGGAAAACATCTCTCTGTCTCTGCCTCTCTGTAACTCTGCCTTTCAAATAAATAAATAAATTGGAGGGAAGGAAGGAAGGAAGGAAGGAAGGAAGGCAGGCTTTAAAACCCATGGGTATTTTACCCAATAGCTTTTTCTTTTCTATGTCCTCACCATTTGCAGAGCAAGCAAATCTGTGTTCCTCAGAGACATTTGGAGTTTCTACAAGTTTAGTTGCAAGACAGACATTTTTCTGAGAGTTTCCACTAAATGCCATTTGCTGCAGGTCAAGGAGGGAAGTGCAGAGCCCAGCTGCTGTAGCTTCATGGGGCTTCACTGGGCTCACAGGCCTGCTGAGCGGGAGACACTTACATCTCAACTCCACACACTTCAGGAGAAGTGTGCCTTCCTTAAGTGAAAGGCTGGGAATTCTCACACATTTACCAATAGTTTTGAGATAATTTACATGTGATTATATAACACCACCATTTTACTTTGTATTATAAATATGTATAATATGAAACAAATATTTCACCTGTACTACACATTTCTTATTTAATCCTTAGCTCAGCTCTGAATGTGTTATTGTCTCAACCTAACAGAAACAGATGCTGAGGCTCAGAGAGTCTGCAGGGAGTCCAGTGCTACAGAATTGATCACCGTCACGACCAGGAGAAGAACTCGGTTCATCTGATTCTACATTATTTTACTGTGCGCCTATCATAGCGTTTCAGAAGCAGCTTCTTGAATACAGGCACAGAATTGTTTGGAACATTCCCTGGCTGTTTTCACGTGGACTAAACCAGAGCAAGGAGAGCAATGTGCACCCAGGGGAGACTCAGCACTGCAGGCCCTCTCACCGCACCACTCCACAGCCAGGGAGCCCGCAGTAGGTGTCACTGATCATTTCAAGGCAGGAAAACTGCAAGGCAGAGGAGTCCTCTGGATTAGTGTCAGTGTTGACACTGGCCACAGAAAAGGCAGGCAGAGGAAGACCTGGGCTTGAGCATGGGCCGAGAGCAGAGAAGACTCTCTGGTGGTGTGAGACAGTCCATGTCTGGACTCTTGAGAGATGATCAAAGTTGAACTTGGAATGCAGGAAGGGGCAAGCAGTAGGATCGCTGCAGCTGGGTGGGTTTCCCCATAGGTCTTACTGCAATCCATGAATGAAAACTCACAAGGGTAAGGAAACAAGGCACATTGTAAATGATGATAGAATTGTTGTCAAGAAAATCCATGAAACCTAGCACAAAACATTCAGAGCTAGGGAAAAAAGAAATCAAGAAGACAGTTTACACTCCAAAATTCCATAGCCCTGATGATTATAGCTTATGGGATCCACTCCCAGTCAGGACTAACGTCCAGTAATCTCACTGAAGACTGCATGGAGCTGAAAGCTGGCCACAATTCCATGGCAGGTGCATTTGTGTGGAAGCCACCATGGAGGCCTGGGCTGTGCAAGGGTGCACAGGATGGACTGATCCTGCCTGGTCCAAACCCTGCTCCTGCTCATGGGCCACACAGCACAGACTCATCACTGCCAGTTCTGCAGCATGCGAGGACCCACATCCCAGCTTCCCTGTAAATTCCTTTCCTGCAAGCTTTGTGCAATGTTAAAACCATTATTCTAAATAATGCCCACATTTTTCAAATACATAAGAGGATCATTAGATTTGTTTGATCAGTTTAGCTCCCAACATAATTAAATATTTCCTAGTGAGCACATTTAGTATCTAAACATATAAGACATCATCCTTTACTTTCAGAAAGTTTCCTATGGATATTTTTTTCTTTACCATGACTTTAAGTTACATGAACCACAGTCACTCCTCTTTTCTTAATCATGAAGCACCAATTTCCAAAACTGACAGGTGGGTTACAGCTCAACATGTGTATACCTCTCGATTTCCTCTGTATTCCAATTGCTAATCATGCTAACTGCAATGCTAATCGTAATTCTAATGCTAACTCTCTATATCCTAAAATTGAACTTTCCTTATTAAAAATAAAGTAAATTCTTGGATGGGGTGCGTATTTGGTCTAGTGGTTGAGACGCCAGAAGCTTCACCCTGCATCCTCTATCAGAGCGTCTAAGTTCAGGTTCCACCTCCAGCTTCCTGCTAATGCAGACACTGGGAGGTGGAAGTGATGACTCAGGTAATTAGGTTCTTCCTCATATAAGAGAGACTTGGACTGATTCTTTGTCCCTGGCTTCAGCCTGGCCAGGTCCTAGCCATTTTGGCCATTACAGGAGTGAACTGGCAGATGGGTGTGTCTTCTCTCTCTCATCCATCTTTCTCTCTGCCTTTCAAATGAATAAAAATAAACATCATAAATTCTAGAACTGTGAATGCCTCGTATAGATGAATTTGTAAGAGTAGCCTCCATTGAGTGAGATACTCAGCAGACTCATAGAATGGTGGATGTCCTAAATAGCACTCTGGCCTCAGAATCAGCCCTAAAGGCACTCGGATCTGGCTGAAAAGCCCATGAGAGTATTTCAGGCATGGAAAGCCAAGACACTCTGGCAAAAAGATCTCTGTGAGTGAGATCCCAGTGGAAAGAACAGGTCTTCAAAGAGGGAGGTGCCTTTCTCTGAAGGGAGGAGAGAACCTCCACTTTGACTATGACCGTGTCTAAACAAGATAAGAGTCGGAGAACTCAAGGGGCTTCCATAGCCTTGGAAACTCATGACTGGAGCATAGGGAGATTACTGATGCCATAAACAGGAGTGTCAATTTGTAAAGTCCACAACAGGAGTCACTGTGCACTTACTCCTCATGTAGGATCTCTGTCCTTAATGTGCTGTACACTGAGGCTTAATGCTATAATGAGTACTCAAACAGTATATTTCACTTTGTGTTTCTATGGGGGTGCAAACGATTGAAATCTTTACTTAATGTACACTAAACTGATCTTCTGTAAAAAAAAAAAAAGAAAAAAGAAATTATCAATTCCCAACTTGACTCTCACTGGGATTAAACATGACAATAGGTCTGATCTGATTTCATCATCATTTAAAAAAAATCATCTATTATTTTTCACTTTATGTTTCTGTGTGGGAGCAAACTGTTGAAATCCTTACTTAAGGTATACTAAGCTGATCTTCTGTATATTAAGATAATTGAAAATGAACCTTGATGTGAATGGAAGGGGAGAGGGAGTGGGAAAGGGGAGGGTTGTGAGTGGGAGGGACGGTATGGGGGGGGAAGCCATTGTAACCCATGAGTCGTACTTTGGAAATTTATATTCATTAAATAAAAGATAAAAAAAAAAAAAAGAGTAGCCTCCATTGCTCAGCTCATTTCATGCCATCCATTCTGTCTGCAATAGAGATGAACTAACACCAAGCAAAATCTTGTGATAGAGACAGCAACTCAAGGCCCAAGGGGAAGGTTACTCATGCACTGGGCTCATGGCAGAGAGACTGCCCACAGTCAAAATTAAGGGAGCTTTGAAGGTGATGGTGATGCTGACACAAAGAAATGCATGCAGATGCATCCAATGTGGCACATGCATGTGTACGCATGTATGCATTTAAGGTAGCACACACATGCACATACACACTGACAAACCACCGACTCCCGTGTGCACTTGCTCAGGTGTTGTCACAAGCATCATTGTAGCACAGCAGCTGACATCTTGTCCAATGTGTGGAAAGAAGTATCAGATAATAATGGCCTATTTTACCAAAAAAAATGTGGCATAGACTAGTTGCTAGGTATCAGTTCCCACGTACCAAGAAAATATTTTTAAATGTTCTCTTTTAACTTTTAGAAGTTTGCTGCCTGACATTAATCTCTGTGTTGTCATTCTGATTCCCTGGAATGCTACTATGTCATTTGGAAAATTCTGGACTCCCTAAGCATTGCTGTGAGTCATGGACAGGTCCAACATGACTTCCACAGACTTCACCTTTTTGGGGCTATTCGGCAGTGAGGAAACCTCAGGCCTGCTCTTCACCATCATCTCCATCATCTTCCTCTCCACACTGACAGCCAATGGGATCATGATCCTCCTGATCCACACTGACCCCCGCCTCCACACCCCCATGTACTTCCTGCTCAGCCACCTGTCCTTCATTGACATGATGTACATCTCCATTGTGCCGAAGATGCTGGTGGACCACGTGCGTGGCCAGAGGGCCATCTCCTTCGTGGGGTGCACAGCCCAGCACTTCCTCTACCTCACCCTTGTCGGGGCCGAGTTCTTCCTGCTGGGGCTCATGGCCTATGACCGCTATGTCGCCATCTGCAACCCGCTGAGATACCCTGTCCTCCTGAGCCGCCGGGTCTGCTGGATGATCATAGCGGGCTCCTGGTTTGGGGGCTCCCTGTACGGCTTCCTCCTCACCCCCATTACCATAAGTTTTCCCTTCTGCAGATCCCGGGAGATCAACCATTTCTTCTGTGAGGCACCTGCAGTCCTGAAGCTGGTATGTGCAGACACAGCCCTCTATGAGACTGTCATGTACGCCTGCTGTGTTTTGATGCTGCTGATCCCGTTCTCTGTGGTGATTGCTTCCTATGCCCGCATACTGACTACGGTACACCGCATGAGCTCGGTGGAGGGGAGGAAGAAGGCGTTTGCCACCTGCTCATCCCACATGATGGTGGTCACACTGTTCTACGAGGCCGCCATGTACACCTACATGCTGCCTCGCTCTTACCACACCCCGGCCCAGGACAAGGTGCTGTCTGCCTTCTACACCATCCTCACCCCGCTGCTGAACCCCCTCATCTACAGCCTGCGGAACAAGGACGTGATGGGAGCACTGCAGCGGGCACTGGGTAGAATCAAAGGCTCTCAAAGTGTAGCAGGAGGCAACTTCTGATGTCTGTGCCTGCCCATGCAGACAGCAACTAGGACCGTGGTCCCAGCAACCACACCAGCATCAAACGTGGAAACAGGAAAGAAGAGTTCAACAAGGGACTGGGTAAACGTTAACACTAAAAAAAACTGTCCTCATGACATCTCTCCCTCTCTACTTTGTTTCTTATCCCTTTCCTTTCATTGCTCCATTCATACATCTCCAAAATGAATGCCTGCTGATTTCCAGAAAAAAAAAGGATTAGAAAGTTTTGTTCTAGAACTCTACCTCCTGGAGGACAGGAAGTCTCACGGAAGTTTCAGTGGCATGGACGGCATCAAGACGTGCAGGAGGGAGGATGGCTGTGTGGGGACTTGGGTCACTACTCCAGAAGCCTGGCTCCTCCTCTGTGGTCAGGCGAAGACCACTGTTTCCGTCTTTGGCCCAACCTCAATGGGAGAAGGTTGTGTTGCTTCCCACGCTCTGCCAGCGTGGTAGGCGCAGAGTCACTAGGCACAGTTCTCTCAAACAGCCATCGGAGTCAGTAAAACCATTCTGTGCTTGTTGCTTTCAGTCAAAAAGGGCATCTGAGTTTTGTTTGCAATGTGTGAGTGAAAACTATTTGTCAGATAAGTAAAAAATGATGTATGAGAGCAAGGAGCATGGCCAAGAGAAACCAATGTGAGAGTGTGGTATGCCATGGCGGGGGTGAGCAGGTGTTTCTAGCGCTTTGGAGAAACCTGCAGGGCCTTAGGGTGGGAACATAGTGAAATGCTTTTCAAAGATGTCCAATGCCTTCAAAACGGAGGCTGCACCAGCCAGGGGATGCCGCTGTTGGTCCATGAACTGATAGGGGACAAGAAGGAACAGACCATGTCGGTTCTCACCATTGATATGTGAGGAGCTCATGCAGGCACCAGACACAACCATGGTCATGACATAAGTAGACTAATCAATCTCTCAAAGCCTCAGTAGTGCCTGCTCATCCTCCCACAGTCTCTACTCATTGTGAGTTCCAGTTCAGGGGTGAGGGCAGTGGGCTTCAGAGACACAAGGACTTCCAGAGGCCAGCAACGTGAACGAGCGCCCTGAGGACTTCACTAGCAGCACATTGGTGAATGAGTGCACCAGGCTGCCAGTTTCGAGGACATGGTTGATTGGACCCTTTGCCCTTCAGTGTCCTCATCCATGCACTCACTGGTGTGTCCACTGATTCTTCACACCTGTGAGCAAGACTGACAATGCCCTTGCACTCAAACAATTTGCATTCTAGTGAGGAAAGAAAGCAGATAAAAAAAACACATAAATCCCACACACACTGAGTGTGGCAGCAGTGACCACAGCTGGGCATCTCTGTATCCAGAGCCCTGCAAGTCATCCTTGGGCAAGACCATCCATGTATAATGTCAACCAAAATAGGTGTGGTGGCAGGTGAAATGCACAAATGTGCTGATGGTGAAGGGAGTCCCTGAGCTGTGCTGTATGAACTCAGAAAAGCTGGATGTTCTGATGCTACTGGCAACAACATGGATTGACCACAACCCACTGCTGCACTGAGAAAACGGCTCATAAACACTACAGCTGAATCAATGCAGACCCAACAGAGCTACCCTGTGCCTGGCGGGGCCGGCGGCTGGAGGATGTGTGAGCAGGTTTCAGGAGCTCTTGGTTTTCTCTTTCCTGATGTGAATGCTGATTGCACACCCAGTGCTGAGATTGAGAAAACTCATGAAATTCAAGGTTTTTGGATATTTAGTACTTTTTTGTATGTAGACTTTACTTCAAATAAAAAAAAAAAAACAACTGTAGCTCATAATTTAATGTGATATATACAAGACATACAACAGGCCGGCGCCACGGCTCACTAGGCTAATCCTCCGCCTAGCGGTGCCAGCACACCGGGTTCTAGTCCCGCTTGGGGCGCTGGATTCTGTCCCGGTTGCCCCTCTTCCAGGCTAGCTCTCTGCTGTGGCCAGGGATTGCAGTGGAGGATGGCCCAAGTGCTTGGGCCCTGCACCCCATGGGAGACCAGGATAAGCACCTGGCTCCTGCCATCGGATCGGCGCAGTGCGCCAGCCGCAGCGTGCTGGCTGTGGAGGCCATTGGAGGGTGAACCAATGGCAAAGGAAGACCTTTCTCTCTGTCTCTCTCTCTCACTGTCCACTCTGCCTGTCAAAAAAAAAAAAAAAAAGACATACAACAACATAGCGGAACACTGGAAATAGGTTTATGGGGGCCGGCGCTGTAGCGCAGCAGGTAAAGGTGCTGCCTGTGGTCCTGGCATCCTATATGGACACTGGTTCAAGGACTGGCTGCTCCACTTCCCATCCAGCTCTCTGCTGTGGCCTGGGAAAGCAGCAGAAGTTGGCCCAAGTCCTTGGGACCCTGCACACACACGGGAGACCCGGAAGAAGCTCCTGGATCCTGGCTTCGAATTGGCTCAGCTTCGCTGTAACTCTGCCTTTCAAAGAAATAAATAAATCTTTAAAAAAAAAAAAGAAAGAAAGAAAGAATAAAAGAAATAGGTGTATGGCTATACTTGCTGTGGCATTCAACCTCTGGGAGGTTCCATTTGAGCAAAAGTATGATTTAGACATAGAAAAATCCCCGTGGGGAGACTTCCAGACAGGAAGAGCAGGCACCACTGCACAGAACAGGAGCAGTGAGTTCAGAAGGCTGGGAGTGTTCGTGATGGGCAGAGAAGGCAAGAATGAAAACTCAGGGGGCCAGGTCAGGATGCTGTGTGCCAATGCTGGACCTTCACCCAAACTGCAGAGAGCAGCTGCTGAAGTTCTAAGCAAAGGAAAGACAGATCATGACCTGCAAGCAGAGAGTGTGTTCTAGCAGAGGGTGGGCTGTAGGGAGAAACACTGCAGCAGTGTTAGGTAGCAAGTCAGAAATTGAACCTGTGTGTGGAGACAGGCCTGAAGACCAGCAACTACTGAGGAAGCCCCAGAAGCCCAGCATCTTGCACTTCAAAGTCCTGCTCAGAACCTGATAACCTCCCAAGTGGTCCCAGCCCTTCCCCAAGGAAAGCTCCCAGGAGAATTCTCTCCTCAGGACCAAAGGCCTTACCTGACCTGATAACATGGGGCAATAAAACCTTCTCAGATGCCCTAAGGGAAGCCCCCCTACTCTGCCCAGGAGCCAGCAGATCTGGGGAGGAATTTGCTAACTTTCACCCAACAAACTCTTCTGCCAGGACTCCCCATCCTTTGTCCTGAAGGAGGGGGGTGGGTGGGTAAACAGACTCCCTTAAAAACCTGGGGAGTCCAAACAGACAGGGAGCTTAGCTCTTTCCTTTCTGCTGAGCCATCTGCCTGGCCTGCCCAGGTGTATTCTCTCCACTCAACCATGTAACCTTGCTCTGCCTCCCCCCCATTCGCGAGAATGGGTGCTCTGTCCCTTCTGTTCTGATGGATGCTGTGTACCTAATAAAGCCTTATCACTCTGCTCTCTGTCTCTTGCCTGAATTCTGTCTTGCATGAAGACAAGAACCCCAGGGCCATTCCTCCAGTAACAGCAGGTAGACCTCCTAGGAGATTCTCATGGATTCCAGCCTGGGTCAGAGTGTTAGAAAGGATCCCTGAACTCCAATCTGGCACCAATGAGGCAAACGTGGGTCATGTGGCAGAACCCAGGGTGGGGGGTGATACCCGCAGGAATATTGAGAAATGGAGAGGAGGGTTTGCCATGGCCATTTACCCAGAGATTTGATTTTCCTGCTGCTCCTGGTTGTTTCAATTTATACCTTAAATGCTTTGTGATGCACAGAGTTCTCTTCTAATGCATCAAGGGCTAAAGGAAGGGGATTCCATCCCCACTGCACAGGCCAGTGATGGCACAGGGCCCCTCCTGTAGTGTTTTCCTCAAGACATGCTTCTTAGGAAGTTTGGACTTTTTTCTTTATTCTTTGAAGACAAGAATGCATAAGAATTGGAAGTGTAAAGGAAGGAAAGATGTTTCCCAAGCAATGCTGAGAACCAAGCAGGAGAAGATTTCAATGGCACTGCAGGTGCCTGCAACCTGATTTACCTGGGGCAGTTTCATTATTTCAACTCTTTGTATGCTGAAGGACTGAGTTACAGATAGAGTCAGAGAAAGGAGTTTGTCAGATTTCCAGGAGCTGTGTAATTGCAGGCTAGGGACAAAGATGCCCCAGGGAGGAGTGGTCTGGCATTGAATGCCCTTCCAGGTGGGAATACTGGTCCTCCAACATGATGCAAGCTCTCTATTTGTGGCTGGGTCTCCTTGTGTTTAGCATCAGTCAGCTTCCTCTGCACCATCTTCACTGAGCAGTTAAGGACCCAGGCTGCTTCATCTCTAGCTCCTCAAGCTGTCTGCCTCCATCTATTTTAAGGGGTCCCCTATTTGTTAGGGACTGGCCCTCAGCCTCATGCAGACAAGATGTAACTCCACACTCCTGCCTACACCTGCTCCTCTGATTCCACGGAAAACGTGCCCACTCCTGGCCTCTTTCCCTCTCTCCTCTGGCCCTGCTTCACTCCAGGGCATACAACGTCTTCAGGAAGATTTGGCTTTCATGCCCTGAGATGCCCATGCACCCCAGCTACAAGACAGGCTGAATGACCACATTGACTAGTTTAGTTCTGTAAGGTTTTTCTCTGACTAGGAGCTGGTTGACATTTACATCATCAGATTTGAGGAAGCCACTGTGTAAGGTGAGTAATTTTGAGAAGTGTGTATCACTCAGTTACCAGGTCTTCAAAATACCAGATACTGGGCTTCCCGAACCTTTCTGCAAATGAGAGAAATACTGGGTAACATGAGGTTCTTGTGTCTCAGCACTCTAAGTGGGGTATTTGAAACTCGGTGCTACTCAAGCAATGTTTATCATTGTCCTCTCAGCTGCTGTGAAGGCTTTGGGAGGGGCTGCATGCACCAGGACACAGCTGACTTCTCCACCCAGGAGAACCTGGTGCAGTTTTGGTTCAATGTGAGGACTCAGCCGAGTGTTCACTGTTAGAATGGAGTATTCACTCGGGAGATTTTGAACTGTTGAAATGGGAAGGAGTTTGTCTCACTTGTTTATGCTGTTCCATCTCCTTGGGTAACTCACAGGTATTGTTATGCGCAGTTCAGTTGTCCCCAATGACCACCAAGGAGCCAATACCATTGTAAAGCACAGAGAGTTTTATTGTAGGTCCAGGCCTGGACTTTCAATCAACACCAACGCAGTGGGTCTGAATTGAGAGCCCCGACCCTTCAGTTAACAGGGTTTTTATAGGGTTTTCAGAGACATTCTATATATCATGGTACCATTTAGCAAATCATCTCATCCCACGGGAAATTCAAAGGACATCTCCTAGAATTGGTTAGGTCATCCAGTGGCAGGAACACACCTACTAAAGGTGGTTGGATGGCTTTGGGGTGGATGCCTTTTAAATTGATTGGCCGAAGCATAAGGGTCCAAGCTGCTGGGGTATATGTGCCAAACTGAGGGTCTCAAGAAGCTATTAATGACCTTATCTGCCCTGAGAAGACACCAGGAACTCTAGGTATTTCTCTGTTATCTGCTAATAGGCTGTTGCTAGGAGAGTTTATCGCAAGGGGAGTTCATTTATTTACTTTTAGGAGCTTCTGGCTTAGGGTTCAGGGCCTGGTCGGGCCCAAGTTACAAGATGGAGGCCTAATTTAAAATAATTACACCTTGATTCAGGCTCACATCTCACAGTATCTCCACTGAATCTTTTGCTATGAAATCCTCCACATCTGCTCCAGGAAGCACACATCACACATTCTCCTCTGAGGTTTATAAGTTACTGGAGGCACAGAGGACGTCTGAGTGGATGGTCAGACATCCAGTAATCTGACCATAGATGGCAGAGAGTGAGGTAGGGTGTGAGACTCAGGGTCTCACCCCAAACCTTTCATGTCCATGGCACCAAACCAAGGGCCAAGGATGCATAGGTGGCCAGGGCAGCAGCAGGCAGGGAAGGTATCTCTTCAGCCTCTCCTGAGATGGAGCTGGGCTGTGATCAGGCCTTGTGCTGCTTTCAGAGTGAATGACAGTCCCTTGGCTTTGATCCTTATAAAAATGTCTCTGCCATTGTAAAGATGCAGCAAATGATTTTATCCTAGAGAATGCATTTTATTCTACAAGTATTAATCACCTGCAGAACTTGACAGGGAAACAGAAATGTCAGAAAAGGTAAAGGAGAGGAAATCTGGCTGCCTGCTGTTGGATTTGCTGTTACTGGGAAGAAAGATAAAGGACTGAGAGTCTGGAAGCAGTGGCTGCTGCTTCTCTTTCCCTTCCCACCACTGAGCGCCCATTCTTCAGTCCCACACCTTACGCCTGCACCAGGGGTGGACGCCTGATGTCACCCTGGGCAGCGTGTTCCCCTATCAACAGGAAGTGGTAGCACTCAGTGAGGGGTAGCCACTCCTACCCCTCACTCACTCCTGATCTCTTCTGCTTATTTGAAGAACTAGAAATTAGGGCTCATGCTTAACATTATTGAGAAACTCATGGTTTCCAACAAAGATCAAAATGAATTCTACATGTATTAAAAATGTAGCACCTTCTTGAAGTAATGGAATTAAAAGAGAACTGCACACTAATCACACATCTATATAGAGAACAGTTTTTCAAAATAAACTCAGAATACTATATACATATTTAAAACTATATATATATTTAAAACTTTTGGCCTAAAAATCAAATAAAGTCAGAATTATAAGTGAGAGTGTGAGGAAAATAGTTGCAATCAAAGTTACAGAAAAGAACATCATTATTCTTTAGTAAGCATACTAAGAAATCCCCAGTATAGGAACACAGCATGCACCCATAACTTGTTGAAGCTTCTTGGTGATCAAAAACTGCTCAGTAATGTGCATTTGGATGCTAAGCACTGGGTGAGCACAGCCCAATGTGGTCCACTGCCGATCAGCACTCTGCCTAACAGTGCGGTGACAGGTTTCAAAAGCTCGTTTTCAGTGGACCTTCCTGGAGAATGAACCCCACAATATCACACATTGTAGTGAACCTGGCTGGAGGTAGTGAGAGTGTCAGCCCACTGAGGAGCAATTACATGCAAGCCACACCACTCAGCATAGCACACCCTGGGTAAAGAGAGCAGGTGTACACGGGAGGTACTAGAGAGTACACGTAAGATTGAAAGAAAGCTTACGTTCAAAGGGAAGCATAGATGCATCAGCGAACATGGAGACCCCTCTCCTGTTCTCTCCAAAGACCCCTTAACTCTGCTGTGCTGCCTTGCAATGTCAACGCACAGTTCTGCTGTGTGGGAGGAAGACGCTCTTTAAATCTAAGGACTGCGGAGCCTCTCACACCTCCCTTTCCCTTTGTGAGACATGCTGGGGAGACCTCCAGGGTCTCAGCCATGGGTTTCAGTGGCAGGAGCCTTCGTGATCAGGGATGTGGACACCTGTGCCCTGGGGGTGGGGGGGATCTGGGGGCCATTGTCACTCTTGGGCTTTAAGTCTCCCAGGTGCCACTGTGTACCTTCAGTGAATCAGGGCAAAACATGACACAGCCCAGTCTAGGGAAGTTAAGTCTTGGGTTTCCTGAGATAAACTTGATTCCGATGTGTCCATGACCGCATTGCAGCATTTTATGCAAACCAGATGCATTTCCCAACACTGCCCCTCACCCCAGTGCTCTCCCCTGTGTGTGCTTGCAGAGCCATGGAGTGGGGAAATTACTCCATGTACACCGACTTCATCCTCCTGGGGCTGTTCAGCAACACGCGCTTCCCCTGGCTTCTCTTTGCCCTCATTCTCCTGGTCTTTGTCATCTCCATAGCCAGCAACACCGTCATGATCCTGCTCATCCACACGGACGCGCGCCTGCACACGCCCATGTACTTCCTGCTCAGCCAGCTGTCCGTCATGGACATCCTGTACATCTCCACCATTGTGCCCAAGATGCTGGTGGACCAGGTGACGAGCCAGAGGGCCATTTCCTTTGCGGGGTGCACTGCTCAGCACTTCCTGTACTTGACCTTGGCAGGGGCCGAGTTCTTCCTCCTGGGACTCATGTCCTATGACCGCTACGTAGCCATCTGCAACCCTCTGCGATACCCTGTCCTGATGAGCCGCAGGGTCTGCTTGCTGATCGTGGCTGCGGCCTGGCTAGGAGGGTCTGTGGATGGTTTCCTGCTCACCCCAGTCACGATGCAGTTCCCCTTCTGCGGCTCCCGGGAAATCGACCACTTTTTCTGCGAGGTGCCTGCCCTTCTGAAACTCTCCTGCTCAGACACCTCAGCCTACGAGACGGCCATGTACGTGTGCTGCATCCTGATGCTGCTCATCCCCTTCTCTGTCATCTCTGCCTCTTACACCAGGATTCTGCTCACTGTGTACAGGATGAGTGAGGCAGAGGGGCGGCGGAAGGCTGTGGCCACCTGCTCCTCGCACATGGTGGTTGTCAGCCTCTTCTACGGGGCTGCCATGTACACCTATGTGCTGCCTCACTCTTACCACACCCCCGAGAAGGACAAGGCCGTGTCTGCCTTCTACACCATCCTCACCCCGCTTCTGAACCCCCTCATCTACAGCCTCAGGAACAAGGACGTCACCACAGCGTTGCAGAAGGCTCTGGGGTGGGGCCTGTGCTCAGGGAGGGTAGCCACATTCTGAAAGTGGGCGGTACTCCCCCTCACCTTTGAATGGGAAGAGTCCGTCTGCCTCAACAGCTCACCCTGCTGCAGCACACTGGAGTTGGAATGCTGAGATCTTGAGAATTCGTTCATTTTATAAACAATCTGAGGGTTCTGAGCAAAGGAGAATTTTGGGTCTGGTGGGGACAAAGCTTAGGTTTCAGTGGTAGCCCATCTGCTCATAACAATCCCACTGGAAATGGTGCCACTGCCTGCTCTGGCGACACACAGTGTGCAAAGGAAACACTCACAGCTCACTGCTGTTCTGACTTCTCACCCTCACTTTTTGGGTGCTTTAACAAATCATTTTATGTGCAATTGAGTTGTGAAGTGCTAACTTTATATCTTATTTCAAGTATTATTGCAAGGTCTGATTTTTCTACAGGTTACTTTTTGGTCACTCACAGAACATGTGTAACTCAATTAATGCTTCATTATTGGTTGGAAAACATGCTTTCACCTTATGAAACAATCGTTCAAATGAATTCCGTTATTGTAGAATGGAGACACAAACATATGTGTCAAATTTGGGAGGAAACCAGAACATTGGCATCTGACTTCATTTGTTTCCACACAATGTTTGGTTAACATCACCCCAGAATAGCTGTGATGTAAAACAGGAAAATGTGGTTGTGGGGTGTTGGCATGCTTATGGCATGGTTGGCTCCTATGTTTGCTCTCCCTCATTGCCTCAACCTGCTGGTGACATACTGGAATGGGAGCCAACAGGGTAGTTTTAAGTCATGTCTTTGAATAAACCTATTTCAGATGACAAAGCTATGTGATTCTTCTGAGTTAAAGTTTGATTTGTTCTTTTGGAAATCAATGTACATTCCATTGATGTACATTTCCCAATTATTATATTTTAATTCAGCTTATTGCATTTGATCATTCTTCCATTTTGTCTTTTTTATTAACCATTCTTCTGATGAAGTGCAGGAAATCCTCTCCCTATTTTCCCACACTTAACTAAACTTATTCTGTTTTAAATCCCCAGTCTTTCGATTTTCTTACTTTTCTATCCTGGGAATTACCAATTTTGTTTGTATTTGATGACCTAACAAGAACTGATTTGTATCTCAAAGAACAAAATACAGTTATTTCTACGCTCACATTTGAAGTCCGTGAGCAGCTGAGGAACTCAGTGAGTGTGGGCAAGTCAGCCGAGAGTCAGTCGATGCTTCAGAACCTGCAGTGCTTCTTCCCCCTGAGACAGCAAAGCAGCACACTGTCCAACAGCACACTCTCTTCCCATCCTGCTTTTCCCAGAGGACAGGTGGGTGAAAGACACCTGTGTCTGACCCCAAGGTGTTCCCAGCAACATGGGCCTGCAGCTGGAAGTAGGAGTCACCTGTCAGCCCGACCCTGCCCTGATCTTTTGGAACCGTCGGCCTGGTCCTGTCCCCTCTTTGAATTTTTTTCTCCACCAGTAACATGGAGAGAATGACCTGTTTGTTTTATGGAACAGTGAGTCTGCCTCACAAAGGATTCTGGATAGGAAAGAAATGGCTTCAGATCTGGCCAGCTCAGGAGCTTCTTCCAGATCTCTCTTGCAGGTGGGAGGGGCCCAAGGACTTGGGCCATCTTCCACTGCTTTCTCAGGCCATAGCAGAGAACTGGATCAGAAGTGGAACAACTGGGACTCCAACCACTGCCCATATGGGATACTGACACTGCAGGAGGCAGCTTTACCTGCTATTCCACAGAGCCGGCCCCAGGACAAATTAACTAATTGTACTGAATTCATGTTTTTCAATGAATTAAATTACGATTTTCTAACCCAGTTCTTACCCCAGAAGTGTAGTATGAGGGAAAATGAGATAACTGGTGTGGAACAAGTTTAGCTTCAGAGGTGCTGTGTGCTCTTCAACATGCAGAGGGAGGCAAAGCTCACCCCACGCTCTTATTGCAGGGGTGGTCATGAGTCTTGGATTGCCCTCACAGCAGATTTCTGTGCCCAGAGGGGAGGCTGCAGAGTGAGCAATTCCATCAAGACCTGTAATAAAACAGAGAAGGTGCCTCCAGGGCTGGTGTTGCTCTAACGCAGCATCCACTTCCCCTTCAGTGCCCCCAGTAACTCACAAGAAGCTGGCAGTTGCAAGGCCCCTGATGCTGCTCTTTCTATATAACTTCAGAAATGGGGTGGGGGCTGAGTGCCCACAGTGTGGAACATCTGCATCCCCTATCAGAGCACCAGTTCCAGGACCTGCTTGCTAATGCCCTTGGGAAGACAGTGGATGTTGGCTCAAGCACATGGGCTCTTCCCTCCACGTGGGAGAGCTGGACGGAGCTCCAGACTCCTGGCTTGTGCCTGGTCAGGCCATGGCACTTGGGGAACAAACCAGCAGATGGAAGTTCTTTCTCAGTCTCTCGCTATATATATCTCTGTCAATTTGACTTTCAAGTAGATAAAAAAATAAATAAGTAAACACTAATAAAAGAAAACAGGTATATGCTCTGATGGGGAGACAGCTGCCTTGTGGAAGCGATGACTCCGCAAGTCTGTGGGATCTGCCTTCCTGTCTCCCACCTGCTTCCAGCCGCCCTCTCCTCTTCCAGCTGAGCTTGTGGTGCAGCATTGCCCTCAAGCGACGGCTGAGTGCATGAAGCGCCATGCGCAGGTCTTTTCAGCTTCAACAGCTCCCTGCCTTCCAGAGCAGGGTCACCAATCCCAGAACAGGCTTGTCGCAGTGAACTTTTCTCTTCCCTACTTAGGGTCACTGTCTTCTCTCCCATCTCCTCCACCCCACATTTCTCTCCATTCCCATCACTGACTAACAACCCCTCCTTCTATCTCCAAACTCTCTCCTCTTTCCTTTCTCTCACCTCAGCTGCTACCCTGAGGTCACCTGAGGCTGTAACCTACCTGTGGCTGTGGCACACCACCCCCACAGAAAGAGTCCACTGGCATCAGTCACTGAGGGCCTGCTGGACTTGTGGATGGCAATGCACCCATGAGCTGGTTTAGTACACATGAGGCTTTCAATCAATACTATGTTGCTGTTGCTGTTGGCATTGTCATCACTGGTGTTGTTCTACTTTCCAGACGAGACCACCTTCTCGTTTATTTTCTTCTCCAAAGAAATAAATAATTCACATGTCAAAATTTTTATTTTATTTGTGCTTGCAGGGCTCCTGTGTGACCGCCTTGACTCCTTGGTCCCCACTCTGGCAGCCTTTCCTGCTTTCTTCTTTCTCTTCCTGTTGTCCCTTTTTCCTGCTGTATTTGATATCCTTCCACTCTACCCCTAAGATGAATAATTCTGAGAAACACTTGCCCTCTGTGTCAGATGTCTATAATTAAATATAATTTCCCAAAGAAAACAAGCCAATGATTTGGAAAGAAGAGGTTTTTGTTATGCCACATCACCTTTGAGAAATGTCAAATCTCAACTTTATATTTAGGGTTAGCCTGGGTCTCACAACACCCCTGGATCAGGGATCCAGGGGCAATGCTATGACTAGACAAGGTGTTCTATAATTAAATGTCAGGTAGTGTTGCAGGTTTTCACTTGGGAGAAGAATGCAGCCTGTGACAAGAGGCGCTAGTCTTCCTCCAGTGTACTGAGTGTTGCTAACTGATGCAGGCATCAATTCTGGACTCCCCTAGGGGGTGGAACTCTATTATTAATGAACACCCTTCTCTTGGCCCAGCCTCACCTCTGTGCCTCAGTAAGAAGTCGGTCACTCCACAGCTGCCATCCTACGCTGGGACTCAGCCCATCTGAGGTGGGATTTGGGTTTTCATGGGAAGCACAGAGAAAGTTACCCCAACACTGCAGTGTTTTTGGGGGGGGGGGCATTGTTCTGCAACCAATAGCAGCTGGCTGTGCTGTGACCTTATCTGCTGATGACAGAGAGAGAGGTGGACGAATGCATGCCCTGACTCAGGCAAGCAGACTAATGGACAAGCAATAGGCCAATGGTGTAGGGGCATGCATGGATCTAGTGAATAGGGAGAGGGTGGCACAGTGATGGTGGAAAGAGAGCTTCCTGTTCATGAGGAGGCATATCAGGCAGGTGTGGGCAGGTGGCAAGGGTGTGTGTGATTGAGGGGATGACAGATTGGGAGGCAAAGGACACCCTCTTTGTATGTTCTTACGTGTGTGTGAAGGTGTTCTGCATATTTGGGAGAAAAATAAAATGCTGAATGTTTTCTTTTTCCTTTTTGATGACAGCTACCACCCATCTCACTCCATGAAACATAAGATATAGTATTTTTAAATAAAGATAATGCTCTGTAAAGAAATCCCCTCAAAGCCATCCTAGCTGGTGGCTGTATGATTGAGGCAGATGGCGACAGAGATGTGGTGAGCTGGGGGACTGTTAGGTGCAGTGGCGAACTCCCAGTGATCAGACTTGCAGCTCTCTGCCTCTCGGCCACCCACCCACTGAGGGCCATGGGAAGCCCCTCTCTCCTGCCCCCATTTCCTTCTCTGCAGCATTAGTAGGGTGGACTCCATGGCCCAGACACAATGTCCTCACTTCTGTTTCCCAGCAGGCAAACTGACACCCTGTTCAGAAGCCTGTCTCTGTAGGTGATAATAGGAGCCTCCTGGCAGCTGGCAGCTGGCAGCTTGGGTTGTAGATCATCCACCAGGTACCCCAGAACCTGGCTGTGCTCACTACTTTCTGCTCCATTGCTGGTAGCCTTGGTAACATTTTCTAGGTATGTTACACTCTCCCTGCTGCACTCATTCCTGGCAGTCAATATGCAATAAATATGCCTATGTGGCATCATCATGCTAATTTTTTTTAGGCAAGGGAAGGTTCTTCTATTTTTTTTTTTTTAATGCTAAATTGGCTGTGGTGATGATGAGGGAAACTAAAGTACTGGTTGATTTTTTTTTTTGCTGATCAAATCCGTTACCATTTAAAGAACAGTGCAGGTAAAGAGGATATCTACAAAAATATATGATCATTAGAATTAGATATCAGGCAAAGGAAAAAGACAAGTTGTTACCTCTGGATATGAAATTGCCAGAATTCGTAAACTCTGATTATTTAACATCTAAAGTATTTCCAAAGTGTTTCCTAATTTGTGATTGTAGAAAAAGGTTATAGTTCAGTGATCACAGCTAATTATAGTTACCAAAAGCTTATTAATAATAATTAATATTAATCATCTTTGTGACAGTTAATATTATTCATATTACTTTCAACATTGTAGAACTGTAGAATTTGTATCTTTCTTAAACACCCATTTCATCCTGTAACTTTCTTACTAAAAGGAATCTGGCACTACACCCTATTTTCCTAGATACCTTGAGCCAAAGTCCTCAGCCTCTATTCCCTGGCCCAGAGGAGCTCTCCATGGTGCTGAACCCTGGCTTCCCCACCCCACATGCTGATGGTTCCTCCGGCAAACCTGGGCTGACATTGCTCAGTCTCCCTCTGCCTGTTTGCTGTGCACCTGAGTCTTCCTGTCTCAGAGTGGCACAGGAAACCCCCATGAAACATCCCAGGACCAGGGAGACAGGCAGCAGAGACCACTCTGGTTGGTTCACAGAGAGGGCTCTATCAGCCGACATCTCAGGGCTCTTGCTGAGCTGCATTCATGCAGACGTGTTGGAATGGACTGGCCAAACTCTCCTCCCTGGTGAAATACTGCCTGGCCTCATGTGGAGGGTTCTTCTCACAAGCTGCTGTGAGGGTCACCAGCAGTGCCTGGATCTGGGCCTGTCTCAGAACAATGCTGGCTTGAAGTCCTAAAATGTACAGCTTCCCCCAAGCAACACCCTGGAAGGCCCTCCCTGCATACACTCAACAATATATACACTTGCATGTTCCAGACACACACACACACACACACACACACAGTAGAACTCACTCACTTGTGCACATATCACTTGCACATTCAAAAACATACTCACGACACATGTGCATGCCACACACATTCAACATATATACATACATGCCCCAGACATACTAAATCACTCCACATACACATACAATACAGAACTCACTCACATGTACACATATCACATACACACTCAAAAACCTGTTCATGCTCACAAGTGCATGCCACACACACACTCAACACACAGTCACTGGCAACTCGGATCCAAGTTGTAGGTTTTACTTCCTGAGTCTCTGATTGATTAAACATTGAAACGTGGCATAAGTTGTGTCTTTCCATTGCCAGCTTTCTATTCTGTGTTCTAGGATCTACCCAAAGATGGTCCTAGGAGGATCCTGGGTCTTTTGAAGATTGTGTAAAGTGCAATCTAGAATTTATTTTCACTCCATTTTTGACTCAAAAGCATTCACTCATTTTCTTTGATAATTCGCAAATTGATTCATTGTGTCAGTCTGGGAATTGCAGTTTATCCAGGTATAATTTTAAACGGATGATAAGAAGATGATATAATTTTAAAAGTAATTAATATATAAAATCTATAATTTGTGTAAATAGAAAAAAAGATTGATGCTCAAGATGGTGCTACTGTCTGCCTACATGGATATTTTGTTTTCCAAGCAGTTTTTGCAGTGGGATTTCAGGTGTGAATGAAATTTCAGGTGTAGGGTGTCTCCAAAGACAGCCTCTAGGCTGTGACTCTGAGCTGTGCCTTCACTCATTAAAACAGGCAAAGGGGGCTAACATTCACCCAGTTGTTCAGTTACCATCTGATACTCAGGGATTTGTTTTTCTTCTCCCGTACAGATAAGGTGTGTCAAATTTAAATTTTAGTACAAACTAATGTAAAATTGCTTTTCATTTTCTCCTGTAAAGTCCTACTTAATCATCTTTGATGACCAAGAAGGAAAAGCATCTATTTCTCTTATGATTTTTACTACAAAGCGGGGGGGGGGGGGGCTCATTCTTTCCAGGTGCTTCAGAGACTGCATCTGTAACCACTGTGGAACAAAAGATGCATGTGTGTTTACAGTGTTGTCAATCAACACATTTGATAAAAATGTTTCTTCAGGAACCCATCACTGAGATGAGGAGAGGCCTATTGTGATGTGAGGGGTCTTTAAAGGTTTGTGAAACTGCAAAATATGAAAAAGTGTGTGTATCATAAAAAATCTCTGTATAAAAATAAATCTATATTTTAATTTCATTTCCATGAACTTAGTGAAGTACCCTTGTATAATAATAGTCTTAAAAATTAATTAAGTATAGTGTTCAAAGTCAATAAAAATGAAAACTGACAGTTCATTTCTCAATATCCCTCAACACATCACAGAGATGCACAGTCACACAGACACTTCCATCGCTGGTTCACTCCCTAGCTGGCCATGACAGCCAGTGTTGGGCTAGGCTGAAACCAGAGTCTCCCATATAGGAGCAGGGGTCCATCCACTTGGGCCATCTTCTGCTGTTTCCCAAGCCATTAGCAGGGAGCTAGATTGGAAATGGAGCAGGTAGGAGGAGACCTGGTACCCATATAGGATGTCAGGGTTGAACTCCGCAGCTTTATCTGCTACTCCACAGCACTGGCCCCTGCCAATTTCTTAAGTCACAAATGGATGCTTGTTTAAAATCTTAACAATGTAGTAATACTAATCATATAGGACAACTCAATTTCTATGAACCTATGAATTATTGATTACAAGACAATATGGAGAATAGGACAGCTATGAACTTGATGAAGTTTTCCATATAAAGTGAAGCGATTGCAAAACATATATAGAAGTTAGCTCCATGTAAAAATAAAACATATACTACAGAGGTACTGTGTGGATTATTACTTCTTTTTTTTAAACTTTTATTTAATGAATATAAATTTCCAAAGTACAGCTTATGGATTACAATAGCTTCCCCCCCATAACGTCCCTCCCACCCGCAACCCTCCCCTTATCCACTCCCTCTCCCTTTCCATTCACATCAAGATTCATTTTCGTTTCTCTTTATATACAGAAGATCAGTTTAGCATACATTAAGTATAGATTTCAACAGTTTGCTCCCACACAGAAACATAAAGTGAAAAATACTGTTTGAGTACTAGTTATAGCATTAAATCTCAATGTACAGCACACTAAGGACAAAGATCCTACATGAGGAGTTAGTGCACAGTGACTCCTGTTGTTGACTTAACAAATTGACACTCTTGTTTATGGCATCAGTTATCAACCTAGGCTCTTGTCATGAGCTGCCAAGGCTATGGAAGCCCCCTGAGTTCACTGACTCTGATCATATTTAGACAAAGCCATGGTCAAAGTGGAAGTTCTCTCCTCCCTTCAGAGAAAGGTACCTCCTTCTTTGATGACCCGTTCTTTCCACTGGGATCTCACTCAGCGAGGTCCTTCATGTAGGACAGTTTTTGCCATTATGCCTTAAGGCTGATTCTGAGGCCAGAGTGCTGTTTAGGACATTTGCCATTCTATGGGTCTGCTGTGTATCTCACTTCCAATGTTGGATCATTCTCTCCCTTTTTTATTCTACCAGCTAGTATTTGCAGACACTAGTCTTGTTTATGTGCTCCCTTTGACTCTTAGTCCTATCATTATGATCAATTGTGAACAGAAATTGATCACTGGGACTAGTGAGATGGCATTGGTACATGCCACCTCAATGGGATTGAATTCGAATCCCCTGGTATGTTTCTAACTCTACCGTTTGAGGTAAGTCAGCTTGAGCATGTCCCGAATTGCACATCTCTTCCCTCTCTTATTCCCACTCTTATATTTAACAGCGATCACTTTTCAGTTAAGTTTCAGCACTTAAGAAGAATTGTGTATTGATTACAGTATTCAACCAAAAGTATTAAGTAGAAAAAAAAACATACTAAGAGGGATAACATATCAAGTTGCTCATCAACAGTCAGGGTGAGGGCTGATCAAGTCACCATTTCTCATAGTGTTCATCTCACTTTAACAGGTTTCCTTTTTGGTGCTCAGTTAGTTGTCACCTATCAAGGAGAGTTCAAGGAAGAGTAGGGGAAGAAACAGCAGAAGAAACTCTTCCAGAACAAGTGATTCACAGTGGACCTGCGTGGAGAGTGTGGGAGCCCACAGTTCGGGATACCAGCGGCAGACTCAACATACGTCAGCACTGCAACGCAAGGTGAGCTGAACCTCAATAGCCCGAGACACCGGCAGGCAAGCGGAAAGAGGAGACTAGAGGGAATGACCCCGGAGGGAAAAGTTTACCAGGCTAACTAGAAGAGAGAGAGAGAGAGAAAAAAAAAAGGTGACTGGTACAGACACGGGTTTCTCTCTCTCCGCTCACCTCTCAAAGGTGAGCAAGACAAAGAGCAGGTGCCATCTTGGACATACGTCATAAGCAGAGTGACCTCAGGTCTGCACTGGCCCTGAGCCTAGCAGAAAAACCTGACTCTGGGCTGGGCGAATTAACAGGAGATTAGGACCTAGTAAATTTGTGGGATTATTACTTCTGCACTTCATATGTAGCTTACAGAGGATGGACTTGTGGTGGCCCTGAACAGATGATGACTTTGTGTGAGTTTAGAGGTTAATCAGTGGCATAAAGATAGTTAATATGAAACCTGGATTTAAAGTGATTCTGAAGTCCATGTCCTTCCTTTACTCCCATTGTTTCTGCCATACCATGGGTGGTGACCTCTTCCATAATACGATGATTGAGTAACCCACAGACTTCTTGGCTCTGCAGCCTCGGGGGCTGCCAGGCCACGTGGACATGGAGATTCTGCACAACTCCACAGACTTCATCCTCCTGGGTCTCATCACCCACCCCACGTGCCCTGGCCTCATCTTTGCAGTCATCTTCTCCATCTTTGTGGTGGCTGTCACAGCCAACGTGGCCATGATCCTGCTCATCCACAGGGACCCGCACCTCCACACGCCCATGTACTTCTTGCTCAGCCAGCTCTCCTTTATGGACACTGTCTACATCTGTGTCACTGTCCCCAAGACACTCCAAGACCTGCTGTCCAAGGAAAAGACCATTTCCTTCCTGGGCTGTGCATTTCAGATCTTCTTCTACCTGACCCTTGTTGGAGGTGAATTCTTCCTGCTGGGCTTCATGGCCTATGACAGATATGTGGCTGTGTGCAGGCCCTTGCGGTACCCTCTCCTCATGAACCGCAGGGTTTGCTTATTCATGGTGGTGAGCTCCTGGGTAGGCGGATCCTTGGATGGATTCATGCTAAGTCCTGTCACCATGAGCTTCCCCTACTGTGGGTCTCGAGAGATCAACCACTTCTTCTGTGAGATCCCAGCGGTGCTGAAGCTGTCATGCACAGACACGTCTCTCTACGAGACCCTGATGTACGCTTGCTGCGTGCTGATGCTGCTCATCCCTTTGTCTGTCATTTCTGTCTCCTACACACACATCCTCATCACGGTCCACAGGATGAACTCTGCCAAGGGCCGGCACAAAGCCTTCACAACGTGTTCCTCCCATATAATGGTGGTGATCATCTTCTATGGGGCAGCCTTCTACACCAATGTGCTGCCCCATTCCTACCACATGCCAGAGAAAGATAAGGTTGTGTCTGCATTCTACACCATCCTCACCCCCATGCTGAACCCCCTCATCTACAGCCTGAGAAACAAGGATGTGGAAGAGGCTCTTAGGAAAGCCCTGGGGAGGTGTGCTGCCTCCCGGAGAATCAGAGCAGGGGGAGTGCCCAGGAAATACTAGGAGTGGGTTATGAAGCAAGCCTGCTTGCTGCTATGGCCAATGACACAGTCATTCCAGAAAGTACTGTCTTGATTCTGAAAAGCATGCCCTGTCATTTTCACAACTCAAAATCACCCACTGAGAAAAGTCATTGCACTGCAAGCACCAGTTAAGAAAAGTAGACAAAAGCAGCAAGCACCTCATCATGGTTAACTTGCTCAAATCCATGCTTGGTCCATCAGCACTACCAATCATCCCAGCAGGCAAGCACCCCTTCTGAGTATCATCAACAGTCATTTTTGATATATTTTTGCGATTTATTTAGAGAGAGGAAGATATTTCATCCATTGGTTCATTCCTCAAATGGTCACCATGGCCGGGGTTAGTCTGGGCCAAAGCCAAGGACCAGGAGTTTCATCCAGGTCTCCCATGTGGGTGCAGGTACCCAAGTACATGGGTCACCTTCTGTTGTTTTCCCAGGTGCATTTTATACATCACAAGTGGGTGCTTTCAGTCTGTATTGATGACCAACTTCTGCACAGAAATTACAGCAGAATTTTACATGTCCTTGATAATTTAACAGCAAATATCCAAAACAAGTGAAATGTTTTCTAATGGTAATATAATAACTTAGCACTTTCCTTAGAAAACTTTTGTGTAGTTTATATGATTGTATTTTGGGTTCTGTATTTATAGTCACATTTTAGCAATGTCATTATCTTCTGACCTAAAGACTTATACTGTGGACACTTACTCTGCCTTTATTCACATAGACTAAAATATCCCTGGAAGTTAATAGCATTTATTGATTGCTTCATTGATTGATTTTTTTAAAAAAATTGACTTTACCATTAAGTTTGCAATGTTACTACAAACCTACAAAAATACATCTATACTTGAATAAAGTGCATATACATAGAACAATGAATCAAGATATTTCATGTGCTGACTTAACTCCCTGTGGTCAAGTTTCTCAATTTCCCTATTGACAGTCTCTCCATTGTTATGCAAAGGGACAAAGATTTCCTTTCTTAATTGATTGGAGTTAGGTGTGGTGTTTTGATAGGTGTGCAACTTTGATAGGGCATTGACTAAACAAGGATCACACTGAGTCTTCTACCCATTCATTTATGTAACTGACTTCTTCCTGGGTATAGGTCCTAAAATATGAGAAATACAAAGTGGCATTGATTCACCTGGAGTTGCTTTTCTCTAACAGTAAAAGACTTAGAAAACACCTTACAAGTATCTGCCTGCTTACATGGTTGACAATGACACAGCACAGGTCACTCAATCCTATGCTATTCTGTGTCAACAGAGAGACAGGGAAAGCACTTGCTCCTCTAAGTTTCCTTCAGTGTGCTAAGCGCCAGGTTGGTTTTGCCTCAGAAAGTTCCTACTGGTTTGATCTTTTCCTGGCGTTAAACAGAGTATCCTGGAGGGATGGATCTCTTCACCTGCAGATGGAGGCCAGGATTACTTGTGAATGAAATTGTGAAACACTCTCACTACTGGATCCATCCTAGATCCCTGCACTGACACCATCTTCTTTCTCCTTCCTCTTCCCCCACCTAGCACCATCATGGTCCTCCCTATATAAAACCAGTTCACTTCACTCCTACCCATGTCTTCATTCCCTTCTCCACAGGGGCCGACCTGCTCCCGGGCCTCTCTGGATTATTATCTAGAAAGACTTCTGTTCTTACACATCCGAGACTGATGCTTGTGAGTTTAACAGTGCATGTAACTCATACACTGGCAGCTATTTCAAAACACTGCGTGAGGAAGGTTGTTAAAATTTCCTGGAGATGTGCATTGGTGTCTGGGACACAGGAGGAGGGACTTCTGCAATGCTGCTCAGAGTCCAGTCAATGGGATCGCTTGTGGTTACATGTTTGTGCTCCCTTTGGCAGGGTCAATCATTCCCACCACTAAGAATGTGCATATTCCACCTAAATGTGATTTTTTAAAACTGTGAAGTCTCACCATATACATGGTGGGTGCCTACTTTGCTCACATATAGCACTAACCCCATCCTAATAAGGAGTGACAAGGACATTTTCCCCCAGTCATCTCACCAAATTCTTGTCCAAGTTGACTTAAGGTCACCAGTGTTTCATCTTTCTAAAAACTCATACATTCCCTTGGGAAAGAGTGAGATAATTACATTTGCTTACAATTTGTTTTCAGTATTATCACATTCTACATTTGCAACTTGACATTCACATGACATGCATTGTTCTCAAGCATGAGGAAAAGAGGGAGAGAGAATATTACCCATTTCCAAAACGCATTCAGCTGCCTTATCTGATTCTGATTCTGGTCCTCACAAAGATCTATGAAGTAGAACACACAGGAGATGTGCCCCATGGGGAAAGGAGAAACTAATGTTCAGAGCAAATTAGTGCTTCATTTAAGCAAGAAAGAACCCTGCCTTCTGACTTCTGGTCTGGTGATGTGGTGCCAGACTTAGGCGCTAATTGACAGGCAATGTCTAAAGGAGAAGTTCCTGGTATAACGTGTGACTGCCAGCTTGTTAATCCTAATAATGCCCTCAAGGAGCAACGTGGGGATAAAGCCACACCTGGTCACTGTTGGATGCCAGTGCACTGGTCTACCCAGGGCCTGAAGACCCCAGTGAGGCTGCTCCTGCAGGTGAGGGGCTTAGATGTGAAATTCACGGAACCTTTGCTTTTAAGTGTTTGTTTTATTTGTTTAAGGAAGAAGCATTTATATGTACACAGCATGAAATTAGAATGACAGGAAAGATAAAATCTACCATTAAACATTTTCTTAATTAACCAGGAAGATTTCAGGTAACTGAAAATACTTGGGCGATTATTCAGCCTGGGGAGAGAATGGAGACCTGTGTCGCCCAGAAGATGACAGTGCCTCCCTGCCAAATGGAGTCCCTCCTCTAAAGGGAGGGACATGAAAGCAAAATGCTTCAGACACACGCAGGAGGAGGGAACACTGGAACAACAGGTAACTACTTGACATCCATGGGTTATTTAGCTAAACAACAGGCTAAGTCACAGTTAAATAAACTAAAACAGACCCTTTCAGGCAGGTTAGTACTGGGAGCAAATCTGAAGGACAACTAAGGTCAGGTCACATATTCCCCAAACATTTGCAGGGGAGCTTCCTTCAAACTGTCAGAGACTCAGAGGTCAGGTGAAAGTGTACAGGTTCTGTTTCCATTACATCCCTCACATTAGCTGAGAACGTCCAAGTGATGAACAAATGCCTGCAACATCAGCTCTGACTATCCAATGTTGTTTCTTTTCTTCCATCAGCCCTTGAAGCTTATTTGATTTTATCAAATTTTACTCCTCACATAAGCAAAACCAAGGATCTTTCTCTTGCTCGGTGATAGACCCAGGCACACAGAAAAGTCCCTGCTGTGTTAGAGAAGTGTGCTCTCCACCAATACCACTGTAATGAACCAGTGAAGGCCATTTCATCTCAGGGGCTTCACACTCTAAAGCACAAGCCTGATTCTTCTAATCTTGTCCCTGGGCATCTCAGGTGTGAAGAATGGCAGTGGAAACAAGGTCAGTGGAATCAGGAGACTTTTGCAGACCAGGTAGAATTGTATGCTGAGGGTAAAGCTGGGAGCAAAACAACTGTCATCAAATTCTTTCCAAATTCCCCTATTGTTTTTTAAAATTTTATTAATTTATTGAGAGGTAGAGTTACAAACACAGAGAGGGAGAGACAGAGAGGTCTTCCATCTGTTGGTTCACTCCCGAAATGGCCACAATGGCTGCAGTTGGGTGGATCCAAAGCTAGCAGCAGGAGCTTCTTCTGGGTCTCCCACATGGGTGCAGGGACCCAAGCACCTCAGCCATCTTCTACTGCTTTCCCAGGCCATAGCAAAGAGCTGGATAGGAAGTGGAGCAGCCGGGACTAGAAGTGGCTCCCATATGGTTTGCTGGCACTGCAGGTGGAGGTTTAGCCTATTGTGCCACAGCGCTGGCTCCTGTGAAGAAATCCTGCCTCTACACCATGGTCTGCACTTGGCATTTGGTGTCAGAAATAGTGGCCAGGTTCTGCAGCATCTACCCCTTTGGAACGTCAGTTCCAATCCTCTGCCTGGGACACCCCCTTGCCAGGGTGAGCAGGGTTGGCGTGCTCATATTCTACCTCCTCACGTGGCACATAAGCAAGAGGCAGCAGCACCAAGCGTTCAGCAACACACTTAGTAAGGGGAGCACTCAGTGGTGGGAGCAGTTTTTGTGATGCCACCCAGGAGGTCGAGACTGCCTTTGCTTTTCCAGGGATGCTTAGTTGGGTAACTAACCGGAGAGTCTGACCTGGCCCCAGCAGTGAACGGCCATGCTGAGAATGTCTGGCCCTGTGATGGCCTCCCCAAGGGGCTGCCCTGTGACCAGCAATGCTGGTCTGCCTTCGCAGAAGTGCCTGCCTAAAAGTGACACAACTGCCCCAACAGGCCAGCTAAACACAGCATGGGAATTTGAATTCTGATGACAGAGTTGGCATTTGACATGAAGTCTGTTTTACAATACTGTTTAAAAGGAAAATGTCCAGGTAGGCATTTGACACTACTTGGGATGTTCACATCCCATGTGGAGGTGTGGAGGTTTGACTGCTGCACTGCTCCCGACTCTAGCTTCCTGCTAAGTCACACCTGGGAGGCAGTGGTGGTGGCTCAAGTGCTTGGGTCCCTGTCACTCATGTGGGAAACCCAGATGGAGTTACAGACTGCTGGTTTTGCCTGCTGCAGGTATTTAGGGAGTGAACCAGCAGATGAGTTCTCTCCTTCTCTCTGTTGGTCTATCTCCCTCTCTCTACTCTCTGTCTTTTGAATAAAAAATACAATAAGTAACCAAATGTTTTTAAAAATAAAATAACTCTTTAATCCCCATTTGTAAAAAAAGAAATTATCAATTCCCAACTTGACTCTCACTGGGATTAAACATGACAATATGTCTGATCTGATTTCATCATCATTTAAAAAATCATCTGTTATTTTTTACTTTATGTTTCTGTGTGGGAGCAAACTGTTGAACTCTTTACTTAATGTATGCTAAACTGATCTTCTGTATATAAAGAGAATCAAAAATGAATCTTGATGTGAATGGAAGGGGAAAGGGAGTGGGAAAGGGGAGGGTTGCGGGTGGGAGGGACGCTATGGGGGGGAAGCCATTGTAATCCATAAGCTGTACTTTGGAAATTTACGTTCATTTAATAAAAAAATAAAAAACAAGAACTGGTGAGAGGAAGTCTGGCAAACCAAAGGGAAAATAAATTGCTGGATTAAGACTTGAAAAAAAAAGAAAAGAAAAGAAATAATCCCCATTTGTGGGATCTGTACCTGGGAAATTCTCAGGGACAAGTATGCAAAATCTCACCATTGTTTACCACGTGGATTTAGCTCTGTAAGCATTCACAGAGTTACTGCAGTAATGTCACAATTTACTGCATAAGGATTGAACCTGGGCTCACACATTTTAAAACGGTTTCCATGTGTGTATTGTAACGGTTGTGTCCTCAGAGTCATTTATTTTGAGGGAGCTCTGCCACCCCCTCCCCCTCCCCCTCACCATGCAGGGTGCTCTGCAGTAGCATGGTACTTTCCCACAGCTGAGGGAATTTGAACGCCCACAAACTCAGTTTATAATATCGCAGTTCTGAAGGTCAGAAGCCTGGCACTGGTCACACCGGGCTGGGGTCAGGTTGCTGGGAGAATGGCGCTCCTGCTTGGACGGTGAGGACAGAATCCATCGCTTGGCCTCTTCTGGTGTCCAGCAACCACCCTGGTTCCTGAGCTCACCGCACTTCCTGTCTGCAGAATCAGGGGCTGAACCGCTCTGACCTCTGCTTCGATACCAGGTCTCCCTTAACTGTCCTGCAGGGCCTCCTCATGCAGAACAGCCCAGATCAATCTCCTCATGTCAGAGTCCTTCTGTGGGGCCTGCAGGCAGAGTCCTTTGTACCACAGAAGGCAGAGCCACAGGTGCGGGGGACCAGGCAGGGAGCTCTGGGGGAGCTGCTGGTTTATTTAACACTCAGGCAAGGCTATCACAGCTTCATTGCATTTAGTGAAGTAGAAAGTTAATGGTAAGTCCTATGATATTTTTAGGAAAAATTTCCGGGTAACAAGAAGCAAATGCAGAGAACAATTAATGGGTGATGATTTCCTGTCTGTCTGTTTCACAGAGAGTAGATTCAGACTGTTCTATTAACACCTACCAGGTGGTCTCTGGATGAATCATAACACTTGAAGCTACAGTTAGCTCTTTTGTAATACATGGACGGAGCTGACTGACCGGTGTCACAGCAAGGACAGCTGCAGAAGACAGAGGACTGGTGAGTGAGTGCTGCCCTGGCAGCCAGCTATGCTGACATCCTCTAGCCTCAGCCACGTGAGCTGGTTGTGAGCCATAGGGGAGTGAGTTGTGAGCCATCAGAAGTGCATTCTTGCCCCAGGGGTGGACAGCTCTGTTAAGACTCTGGAGCCTAAAGTATGACTACTCTTTTATCAATGAACTTTTAATGAACTAAAAATGGCTTTAGGCAATGCTTCGCTTCAATTTCTCTGAGCAATGGAATGGGCCTTAAATGAGTGGTCAGGGTATCCAGACCACCTGACCTAGACCTGCTGTTGGCATGCGCTGCTGTTACTAACCCCAGGGAAAGTGCAGAGAGCAGGGGCCATCATCCTGCTAGGATCTCCTCTGCTTTGTACTGGATTCTACTGCCCACATGCCCTGTCAACAAATTCCTTTGGGAAGCAGGTGTGGCTCAGGCCTGCTGAAGAAAAACCAGCTAAATTTGAATTTCAGATAGTGAATCTTCCCAGTGTGAGTCTATCAGAAACAAGAACTACAAGACATCCTTGATGCTTCTCTGGAAGTCACATGGCTGAGCCTGCAGGACTGAGACTGTGGGGCCACAGAGAGCATGTCCTGGCCCTCAGGTCCAAGTACAAGGGTGCTGGGTGCTCACACCACCAAAGCCGACACTTGGGAGGAGAGCACTTTACTGCAGGGGTGACTCTTGTAGAATCAGTCTTTAACCCACCGACAGTAAAGATAAAAATCTGTTCTGAAACTGTGCCCTGTGGTTCTCACACCTCGCATATAGCTTGTAACCAAGTGCAGCTATGGCCTCTGGGTGAACACTGGCAGAGGGCAGCCTAGCTAACATCCTGTTCCTTACAGGACTGTTGGGGACATAGCTTCAAGCAGCCACCACTTAATTGTGAATCCCCATCCTCTGTTTCCCAAACCCAGAGTAGCAATGGGGAGCCATACAGGGTGTAACAGAGACTGCTTGTGAAGAATTTAATTCTGAAAGGGGATTGCCAATAAGTGAGAGAGCAAAGGCTATTTGGAGAAAGACCCTCTAGGGCAACACCAAGCAGTCTGAGCAACAGTGAGGACCCCCAGCGCTGGTTTCCAGTAGCAAGAAAGAGCAGAGACCCTGTAAACACCCGGCCCCCACCCTCTGTTCCTCATTGCTCACTTTAGCCATTCCACCTTTCCAAGAGTCACTTACTGAGACCAACCACACACTGGGTGACTTCCTGGATGCAGGCACTACAGGAAGAGCAGGACAGGTAAGGTGAGAGCCCTCCCCAGGCGTGGCAGACAGCCACGATGTCACCCAGTCCCCATGGCCTATTCAGTAGCTGGAACAGAGACTCAAATAAACAGGGACATTCTCCTAGATGAAGAGCACAATGGCTCCTGCTGCCAATTCCCTGCTCCTAGATTGTGGCCTGGGAAATCTCATCCTAGCCAGACCCCCACCTTACCCCACCCCACCCCGAAGTGTCGTCTCCACTGCCTCTTTCCCATGTGGAGTGTGTTGGGTCTTGTTTCCCTCCAGGTCTTTGGGTCTCCCTGCTCCTGGGAGCTGCCACAGGCAATGCTGGTGAGAAATAGAACCTCGTCCTCTGACTTTGTGCTCCTGGGCCTTCAGGTGAGCAGCGAGACCACAGGGGTGGTATTTACAGTCATCTTTGCAATCTTCGTGGTGGCTGTCATGGCAAATGTGCTCATGATAGTCCTGATCCAGGCCGACTCCCTCCTCCACACGCCCATGTACTTCCTGCTCAGTCAGCTGTCCGTCATGGACACCCTCTTCATCTGCACCACAGTACCCAAGCTCCTGGTGGACATGGTTTCCAAGGAGAAGACCATTTCCTTTGTGGCCTGTGGCATTCAGATCTTCCTCTACTTGACCGTGATCGGCTCAGAGTTCTTCCTCTTGGGCCTCATGGCCTACGACTGCTACGTGGCCGTGTGTAACCCCCTCAGGTACTCCGTTCTCATGAACCACAAGGTGTGTCTTCTGCTGGCTACTCGGGCCTGGCTGGGCGGCTCCCTGGATGGCTTTCTGCTCACCCCCATTACCATGAATGTCCCATATTGTGGCTCCCACACCATCGACCACTTCTTCTGTGAGATCCTGGCCGTTCTTAGGCTGGCCTGTGCAGACACATCCCTGCATGAAACCCTGATGTACATCTGCTGCGTTCTCATGCTGCTCATCCCCATCTCTATCATCTCCACCTCCTAATCCCTCATCCTGGTCACCGTCCACCGCATGCACTCCGCAGAGGGCCGCAAAAAGGCTTTTGCGACCTGCTCTTCCCACTTGACCGTGGTCAGCATTTTCTACGGGGCTGCCTTCTACACCTACATGCTGCCCAGTCCTTCCACACCCCCGAACAGGACAAGGTGGTGTCGGCCTTCTACACCATTGTCACACCCATGCTGAACCCCCTCATCTTCAGCCTCAGGAACAGGGATGTGATGGGGGCATTTAAAAGGATGCTGACACGTTGTTCATCTGCTCAGAAAGTAGTGACAAGTGACACCTAGGCATTCAGCAACAGCGACAGGAGGACAGGGCTTCTAAGAACCACCTCCATGTGCCCTGTTCCCTCAAAGTGTGCCTCCTGTTGGGGATTAGGATGCTTCAGTCTGTCAGGACTCCTGCTCCTGAGGGAAGTGGGGGATGTAGGGACCTTTTGGCAAAATATTATAAAAGAAATGATTATTAAGTAAGCCCAGGAATTCATTGTGTCTTTGTTTTTTTGTTTAGGGAAAGAATTCAAATATTCATAGTAACTGTTTTGTGTTGAACTTGGCCTTCTTCACAACCTATTTCCTGGTCAAACCAAACCAAAGCCCTAAAAAGCTACCTAATTTTGTGCAGCAAATTGCATGATGATTTCTAAAGCAACAATGTAAAAGAATGCCAATCTACAAAGCAGTGACAAAGATGATGAACCACACAATTCACTCATGTTTTTATCATGAGATTGATACCACAACCTTGAGAGCTCGGATCATCCTTGCCTCTGTTGTGCTGATGTCAGAGCTCCCAAATACTTGGCCACTCTGATGAACTGAACAGAACCTGTGTTGAGGCATGAACAGCAGAGTGCCACACAGCTACTAGAGGGAGCAGACTCTGGTGTTTGCCACTGAAGAACACTGCTGTGCTTCATGCCTTATGAGGGTAATAACAGCACACCAGACTTGGTCACCTCCTTAGTCCAAAGCTGCAAATTCCCCAGTTCCGTGCATTCAACAACAATGCTTGGAGGCATCTGGGCCTTGATTCTGAGCTGCAGACACCTGGAGAGTTCTCTGTCATGGTCTGGCACGGTAAGATCTCAGTGTCCACAGTGCGTGAAACACAGCAGGGAGAAAATGCAGATGCAGGGAGAAAACTCGTGCAGTTTCAAACAGGAAGAACAACATGGCTGGAGCAGGACGGAGACACAAGAACTCCTGGATTCTGTGTGTGTTGGAAACCAATGTGGAATGAAGGACAGCTCACTGGTTTGAGCAGAAAGATGGGTGAACAGAATTGTTACTGACTGACTGAGCTTAGGAAGACTTCCACAGTGGCAGTTAGGAGAAATCAAGAATTTTTGAAATGTCTCTTAGATGTCAAAGGCATACAGCAATTCAACTGGAATTCAGATTTGATTCTGAATTCAGGGCTAGTTGAGGTCACTCTACCTAAGAGAATGGATTTGAGATTTAGACCTGAGGCTCAAGTCTAAATGAGAAGTGAATGAGAGAGGCAATAAGGTCTTGTGAAGTAAGAAGAAACAACATCTGAGGCAAGGGTAAAGAAAGCATTTGAAGAAAGAGGCTAGGATCACCTGCAACAAGTGCACACTATAGCTGGAGGAAGACTGTGGGGCAACATGGAACACCCTGGGACATTCCCAGGAGCAGCTTCCTGGGGGACATCCCACCTGGACAGGACTCCAGAGCGTGGATTGGATGAGGGCAGTATAAGTAGTGTTGATATTGGGTTTCTTTTTTGTTTCTGTTTGGAAAGGAGAGGAGAGACATGGAACACATGTAGAAGGGCATGAGATACCAATGTGCTTGTTGTCTGCTGCCACAGCTGTCTATGGTTTCAAAAGAATTAGCCAGTTCAGCGAAATAAAACAGTGATGGATGAGACATGGAGCAAGCTTCAGGGGGATGTTCTCTGAGCACAGATGTCAGCACAGAGCAGAGAGGTTGACATGTGTGAATGCATGTGTGTGCACTTGTGTGCCCGTGTGTGTGCGCATGCATGTATGCATGCACATATGTGTGTGCATGTGTGTGTGTGTATTCACGGTCAGGTCACTGCCTACTGCAGTAGGGAAGGCAGAGCACAGGACATGTGAGAGGGCTATCTGACAGCTTTCATCTCCTTCTCAGAGGAACTGGAGTCAAGCCCAGCTTCATGAGCAGAGAGCAGGGGCTCTTGTTCAAAGTTTCGGAGTGACTAAAGTCATCCTGCAGAGGGGGTAGGTGAGCGAGCAGGGCAGAGACAGAAGGACTGAAGGGCATCCTTAGCACCGCCCGGGATTGGGTTTATGAATTTTATGAACATGTCTGTCTGATAATTTGTGACATGTACTCAAATAAATGTATTGTTAATTATATTTATCCCAAGTGATAAATAAATGTTTACTGTGTGCTGATTTATGTGTGGCTGGCATTTGTGCATCTCCCAATATGCATTTTATATTTCAATTAACACACTATATAAAATGAATGAGTATTTATTACAAGGTATATGTGCTAGCTTAATAAACACTCTTGTATAGTTGCCATGTGCGAGCACATACAAGCACTTGTGTGCAGCGAGGAGAAGCAGTGAGTATTATCTGAGGTCTATTGGGTGAAATCAAGGCAGTGCATGTGCGTGAGGTGTGAGATGAGCCATAGCAGGATGGGGCCCACCCTCTCTCAATTCCTTAATGAAAATTCCCTAATATGTACAGATACTATTTAGATCTGAATATAAATAACACTGAAAAATGTGGCTTTGTGTTATCCTTATTTGCCTATTTCTCTTCCAGCTTGCTAGAATGTACACACGATGGCAGGAGCTCAGGCCACCATCTTGCCCAAATGAAAGCATCCTTATCCTCCCCATGGTGGAGGAGGAGGCTGGGTGATGTCTGTACCACCTCAGGGACAGTCAGAGATCAGAAGTGACCACTTAAGTCTATATACTCTGGGAGGAGGCAAGATGGCAGAATAGGAAGGGAGCACACTGATAGTCCAGGGAGAGACAGTTTAATAAAAGTGGAGATACTGCAGGAAGAGTAGGGGAGGAAACAGCAGAAGAAACTCTTCCAGAACGCGTGATTCACAGTGGACTTGTGTGGAGAGCGTGGGAGCCCACAGTTCGGGACACCAGTGGCAGACTCAACACACAAGTGCTGGAACACGAGGTGAACCGAACCTCAATGGCCAGAGACTCCGGCAGGCAAGCGGAGAGAAGAGACTAGAGGGAACGACCCCCGGGGGGGGGGGGGGGAAGTTCACCAGGCTAACTGGAAGAGAGAGAGAGAAAAAAAAAAAGGTGACTGGTACAGACACGGGTTTCTCTCTCTCCGCTCACCTCTCAAGGGCGAGAAAGACAAAGAGCAGGCGCCATCTTGGACATACGTCATAAGCGAAGCAACCTCAGGTCTGCACTGGCCCTGAGCCTAGCAGAAAAACCTGACTCTGGGTGGGGCGAATTAACAGGAGATTAGGACCTAGTAAATTTGTGGTGCTACTGAACTGAGACTGTGAAAAAAGAGACGGTGGGGGAGAGAACTCACGGAATTCACGTGAGCACTCTCCAGAGACGCTACAATTCCGTAACTTTGGCAACCCAGTGGGAGACTGAAGGAGAATTTGAGCCCACTCTGAGGGCAGAACAGATTCCCTGTGTGGTCCTGGGGAAAGAGCTTCTGATCTCTGGCTCCTGTGGGTATATCATTTGCCTGCTAACTACCTCCAACTTCGTTCAGCTGTGCAGAATTACTTCCCTTTTGAATCAAAAAAAGAAAGAGAGAGAGAGAGAGAGATCTACCACACCTAACCTGGGAGTGTCACCTTTGGCACACCAAACAGAGCTCTCAGGCCACACCCATCTCAAGCCCTAAGGCTCCATCAAAAACAGACAGTCCACTTAATCTAGAGTCATAGTATAACAAGAAAAAGCACCACAGTGAAGAAACCAAATATCTCCAATATGCCAAATAACAAACGCAAAAACTGAGGTAATAAAAACAAGGAAGTCACCATGACGCCCCCAAATGAAAAAGACACCCCAATTCAAGATTATGAAGATGATGAGTTAGAAGAAATGCAAGAAGCAGATCTCAAAAAATTGATAAGAACATTAAGAAGTTCTCAAAAACAAATTCTTGAACTACAGAAATCCTTAATGGACAAGATAGAAAATCTCTCTCGTGAAAATGAAATATTAAGGAGGAATCAAAATGAAACGAAACAGCTAGTACAACAGGAAACTGTGATAGTGATGAGAAATCATTATGAAGTGAAGAATTCAATAGATCAAATGAAAAACACAATAGAGAGCCTTAGAAACAGAATGGGTGAAGCAGAAGAGAGAATATTGGACTTAGAAGACAGAGCACAGGAAAGTATACAGTCAAACCAAAGAAAAGAAGAGGAAATTAGAAATCTAAAACATATTGTCGGGAATCTTCAGGATACTATTAAAAAACACAACATTCGGGTTCTAGGAGTTCCTGAAGGCATGGAGAGGGAGAAAGGATTAGAAGGCCTTTTTAGTGAGATATTAGCAGAAAATTTCCCAGGTTTGGAGAAGGACAGAGAAATCCTAGTACAGGAAGCTCACAGAACCCCTAATAAACACGACCAAAAGAGATCCTCACCACGACACGTTGTAATTAAACTCTCCACAGTGAAACATAAAGAAAAGATCCTAAAATGGGCAAGAGAGAAACTTCAGATTACTCTCAGAGGATCTCCAATCAGACTCACAGGTGACTTCTCATCAGAAACCCTACAAGCTAGGAGGGAATGGCGAGATATAGCCCAGGTACTAAGAGAGAAAAACTGCCAGCCCAGAATATTATATCCTGCAAAGCTCTCATTTGTGAATGAAGGTGAAATAAAGACTTTTCATAGCAAACGGAAATTGAAAGAATTTGTTGCCACTCATCCAGCCCTGCAAAAGATGCTTAAAGATGTGTTACACACAGAAACACAGAAACACGGTCATCAATATGAAAGAAGGTTAAGGAAGGAAATCTCACAGCAAAAGATCACAGGGAATTCAAAGCATATATTAGAACTTATCTTTGGCAAATGGCAGGGCAAAGTTACCACTTATCATTAGTCACATTGAACGTGAATGGCCTGAACTGTCCAGTTAAAAGACACTGATTGGCTGATTGGGTTAAGGAACAAAACCCATCTATTTGCTGCTTACAAGAAACACATCTTTCCAACAAAGATCCATACAGACTGAAAGTGAAAGGCTGGAAAAAGATATACCATGCCAACAGAAATGAAAAAAGAGCGGGCGTAGCCATCTTAATATCGGACAACATAAACTTTACCACAAAAACTGTTAAGAGAGACAAAGAGGGACACTATATAATGATTAAGGGATCAATACAACAACAAAATATAACAATTATCAATGTATATGCACCTAACTACAGGGCACCGGTTTATCTAAAAGATTTGTTAACGGACTTAAAGGGAGACTTAGACCCCAATACAATAGTACTGGGGGACTTCAATACTCCACTCTCAGAAATAGACAGATCAATAGGACAGAAGATCAACAAGGAGACAGTAGATTTAAACGACACTATAGCCCAAATGGATCTAACAGATATATACAGAACTTTCAATCCTACAGCTAAAGATTTTACATTCTTCTCAGCAGTACATGGAACCTTCTCTAGGATTGACCACATACTAGGCCATAAAGCAAGTCTCAGAAAATTCAAAAGAATTAGAATCATACCATGCAGCTTCTCAGACCATAAAGGAATGAAATTGGAAATTAGCAACTCAGGAATCCCTAGAGCATACGCAAACACATGGAGATTGAACAACATGCTCCTGAATGAACAATGGGTCATAGAAGAAATTAAAAGAGAAATCAAAAATTGTCTGGAAGTAAATGAGGATAACAGCACAACATACCAAAACTTATGGGACACAGCAAAAGCAGTGTTAAGAGGAAAGTTTATATCAATAGGTGCCTACATCAAGAAATT
This sequence comes from Oryctolagus cuniculus, assembly GCF_051225735.1. NCBI lineage: Eukaryota > Metazoa > Chordata > Mammalia > Lagomorpha > Leporidae > Oryctolagus > Oryctolagus cuniculus. The sequence continues at coordinate 1,708,819 of NC_142872.1, read as the reverse complement.
GGAAAGGCACCAAATAGATGAGCTTTCAATTCACCTCAAGGATCTAGAAAACCTACAGCAAACCAGACACAAATCTAGTAGGAGTAGAGAAATAATTAAAATCAGAGAAGAAATCAACAGGATTGAATCAAGAAAAACATTACAAAAAATCAGCCAAGTGAGAAGCTGGTTTTTTGAAAAAATAAACAAAATTGACACCCCATTGGCCCAACTAACTAAAAAAAGAAAAGACCCAAATCAATAAAATCAGAGATGAAAAAGGAAATGTAACAACAGACACCACAGAAATAAAAAGAATCATCAGAAATTACTAAAAGGACTTGTATGCCAGCACACAGGGAAACCTATCAGAAATGGATAGCTTCCTGGACACATGCAACCTACCTAAATTGAACCAGGAAGACATTGAAAACCTAAACAGACCCATAACTAAGACAGAAATTGAAACAGTAATAAAGGCCCTCCCAACAAAGAAAAGCCCAGGACCAGATGGATTCACTGCTGAATTCTACCAGACATTTAAAGAAGAACTAACTCCAATTCTTTTCAAACTATTCAGAACAATAGAAAAAGAGGGAGTCCTCCCAAATTCTTTCTATAAAGCCAGCATCACCTTAGGGACACTAACCCACTGTTGGTGGGAATGCAAACTGGTAAAGCCACTAGGGAAGTCAGTCTGGAGATTCTTCAGGAACCAGAATATAACCCTATCATACAACCCAGCCGTCCCACTCCTTGGAATTTACCCAAAGGAAATTAAATTGGTAAACAAACAAGCTGTTTACACATTCATGTTTATTGCAGTTCAATTCACAATAGCTAAGACCTGGAACCAAACCAAATGCCCATCAACAGTAGACTGGATAAAGAAATTATGGGACATGTACTCTATAGAATACTATACAACAGTCAAAAGTCAAAAGAGGGAATCCTCCCAAATTCTTTCTATGAAGCCAGCATCACCTTAATTCCCAAGCCGGAAAAAGATGCAGCATTTAAAGAGAATTACAGACCAATATCCCTGATGAACATAGATGCAAAAATCCTCAATAAAATTCTCGCCAATAGAATGCAACAACACATCAGAAAGATCATCCACCCAGACCAAGTGGGATTTATCCCTGGTATGCAGGGATGGTTTAATGTGCACAAGACAATCAATGTGATACACCACATTAACAGACTGCAGAAGAAAAACCATATGATTATCTCAATAGATGCCGAGAAAGCATTTGATAAAATACAACACCCGTTCATGATGAAAACTCTAAGCAAACTGGGTTTGGAAGGAACATTCCTCAATACAATCAAAGCAATCTATGAAAAACCCACAGCCAACATCCTATTGAAATGGGAAAAGTTGGAAGCATTTCCACTGAGATCTGGTACCAGACAGGGATGCCCACTCTCACCACTGCTAATCAATATAGTTCTGGAAGTTCTAGCCAGAGCTATTAGGCAAGAAAAAGAAATTAAAGGGATACAAATTGGGAAGGAAGAACTCAAACTATCCCTCTTGGCAGATGATATGATTCTTTATTTAGGGGACCCAAAGAACTCTACTAAGAGACTATTGGAACTCATAGAAGACTTTGGCAAAGTAGCAGGGTATAAAATCAATGCACAAAAATCAACAGCCTTTGTATACACAGACAATGCCATGGCTGAGGAAGAACTTCTAAGATCAATCCCATTCACAATAGCTACAAAAACAATCAAATACCTTGGAATAAACTTAACCAAGGACGTTAAAGATCTCTACGATGAAAATTACAAAACCTTAAGGTAAGAAATACAAGAGGATACCAAGAAATGGAAAAATCTTCCATGCTCATGGATTGGAAGAATCAATATCATCAAAATGTCCATTCTCCCAAAAGCAATTTATAGATTCAATGCAATCCCAATCAAGATACCGAAGACCTTCTTCTCAGATCTGGAAAAAATGGTGCTGAAATTTATATGGAGGCACAAGAGACCTCGAATAGCTAAAGCAATCTTGTACAACAAAAACAAAGCTGGAGGCATCACAACACCAGATTTCAGGACATACTACAGGGCAGTTGTAATCAAAACAGCATGGTACTGGTACAGAAACAGATGGATAGACCAATGGAACAGAATTGAAACACCAGAAATCAACCCAAACATCTACAGCCAACTTATATTTGATCAAGGATCTAAAACTAATTCCTGGAGCAAGGACAGTCTATCCAATAAATGGTGCTGGGAAAATTGGATTTCCACGTGCAGAATCATGAAGCAAGACCCCTACCTTTCACCTTACACAAAAATCCACTCAACATGGATTAAAGACCTAAATCTACAACCTGACACCATCAAGTTACTAGAGAACATTGGAGAAACCTTCAAGATATTGGCACAGGCAAAGAATTCTGGAAAAGACCCGGGAGGCACAGGCAGTCAAAGCCAAAATTAACATTTGGGATTGCATCAAATTGAGAAGTTTCTGTACTGCAAAAGAGACAGTCAGGAAAGTGAAGAGACAACTGACAGAATGGGTAAAATATTTGCAAATTATGCAACTGATAAAGGGTTGATAACCAGAATCTACAAAGAAATCAAGAAACTCCACAAGATCAAAACAAACAACCCACTTAAGAGATGGGCCAAGGACCTCAATAGACATTTTTCAAAAGAGGAAAACCAAATGGCCAACAGAAACATGAAAAAATATTCAAGATCCCTAGCAATCAGGGAAATGCAAATCAAAACCACAATGAGGTTCCACCTCACCCTGGTTAGAATGGCTCACATTCGGAAATCTACCAACAACAGATGCTGGCGAGGATGTGGGGAAAAAGGGACACTAACCCACTGTTGGTGGGAATGCAAACTTGTCAAGCCACTATGGAAGTCAGTCTGGAGATTCCTCAGAAACCTGAAGATAACCCTACCATTCAACCCAGCCATCCCACTCCTTGGAATTTACCCAAAGGAAATTAAATTGGCAAACCAAAAAGCATTCTGCACATTAATGTTTATTGCAGCTCAATTCACAATAGCTAAGACCTGGAACCAACCCAAATGGCCATCAACAGTAGACTGGATAAAGAAATTATGGGACATGTACTCTATAGAATACTATACAGCAGTCAAAAACAACGAAACCCAGTCATTGGCAACAAGATGGAGGAATCTGGAAAAACATCATGCTGAGTGAATTAAGCCAGTCCCAAAGGGACAAATATCATATGTTCTCCCTGATTGGCGACAACTAACTGAGCACCAAAGGGGAAACTTGTTGAAGTGAAATGGACACTATGAGAAACAGTGACTTGATCAGCTCTTGTCCTGACGGTTGATGTAAATGTAACACTTTATCCATTTTAGTATTTTTTTGTTCTGGTACCATTAGTTGAACTCTGTAATTTACACATAATTATTCTTAGGTGTTTAAGTTTTAACTGAAAAGTGATCCCTGTTAGGAATTTGGAAAACATTATGTTGAGTGAAATAAGCCAATCCCAAAGGGACAAATACCACTTGTTCTCCTTGATAGGTGACAACTAACTGAGCACCAAAAAGGAAACCTGTTAAAGTGAGATGAACACTATGAGAAACGGTGACTTGATCAGCCCTCACCCTGACTGTTGATGAGCAGCTTAATATGTTATCCCTCTTAGTATTTTGTTTGTTTGTTCTACTGAATACTTTTGGTTGAATACTGTAATCAATACAGAATTCTTCTTAAGTGCTGAAACTTAAGTGATCGCTGTTAAATATAAGAGTGGGAATAAGAGAGGGAAGAGATGTGCAATTCGGGACATGCTCAAGCTGACTTACCTCAAACGGTAGAGTTAGAAACATACCAGGGGATTCGAATTCAATCCCATTGAGGTGGCATGTACCAATGCCATCTCACTAGTCCCAGTGATCAATTTCTGTTCACAATTGATCATAATGATAGGACTAAGAACAAAGGGATCACATAAACAAGACTAGTGTCTGCAAATACTAGCTGATAGAATAAAAAAGGGAGAGAATGATCCAACATTGGAAGTGAGATACACAGCAGACCCATAGAATGGCAAATGTCCTAAACAGCACTCTGGCCTCATAATCAGCCCTTAAGGCATGCGGATCCAGCTGAAATGCCCATGAGAGTATTTCAGGCATGGAAAGCCAAGACACTCTGGCAAAAAAAAAAAAAAAAAAAAAAAAAAAAAACCTAAATGAAAGATCTCCACGAGTGAGATCCCAGTGGAAAGAACGGGTCATCCAAGAAGGAGGTACCTTTCTCTGAAGGGAGGAGAGAACTTCCACTTTGACCATGGCCTTGTCTAAAAATGATCAGAGTCAGTGAACTCAGGGGGCTTCCATAGCCTTGGCAGATCATGACAAGAGCCTAGGGTGATTACAGATGCCATAAACAAGAGTGTCAATTTGTTAAGTCAACAACAGGAGTCACTGTGCACTTACTCCTCATGTAGGATCTTTGTCCTTAGTGTGCTGTACATTGAGATTTAATGCTATAACTAGTACTCAAACAGTATTTTTCACTTTATGTTTCTGTGTCGGAGCAAACTGTTGAAATCTATTCTTAATGTATGCTAAACTGATCTTCTGTATATAAAGAGAAACGAAAATGAATCTTACTGTGAATGGAAGGGGAGAGGGAATGGATAAGGGGAGGGTTGCAGGTTGGAGGGACGTTATGGGGGGGAAGCCATTGTAATCCATAAGCTGTACTTTGGAAATATATATTCATTAAATAAAAGTTAAAAAATGAGCTAAAAAGCAGAAACAGAATATTCTAGTTATAGAAACATTTTAAAGTCTTTAATACAGTTTTTAAAAAGTTATTGTTTCCCTTTTTAGAATGTTAAGAGAATTATTTAACACTAGCAATATTTATGGCATAAGAAAAACACATTCATTGTTTTTTGTGTAAATAAATTTAAATTTTTGCTGAAAAAAACAAGTCTATATACTCTGAAACGCCATAGAAATCTAAGAGCAAAGACTACAGTGCACAGAGTGGAATAACAGTATCTTTAATACACATTTTATCTGGATATCAAAATTTAGTGTGATATTTGTGTTCTACTGAGAATATAAAATACCCATGCATCCCCAAAGCAACTTTGTAATGATCAATCAGTTTTTATGTAGTAGACATATGGTGAGGTTTTATGAAAGTTTTCTGAACACTTGATTTCTAAGACTGTGTCAGCTTTGAAAAATTTAAATATATTTTATTATTTTTGTGTGTATATTCTTGTCAATATAGCAGAACTTATTCCTCCTGTCTAGCTTATTTTGAATGATAGTATTGGTGTGTTCAGAATTCAGGATCGAGAGTTTTATTCTCTCACTCTTTTCCTCTGACACTTCCTCTCTGACAAATTGATTATCTGGAAATACGCTGTTTCACCTAACATATTTACAGATTTTTCTAAAATAACTTGAGGTTTCTGTGTTGCTGAATCTCAGTGAGATTCTCTTGTTGCCAGAGAATGCACTCTGCATGATGTTAATCTTTTGTCTACAGTGAGGTTGGTTTTATCTGGATGGATGGCAAAATGTGTCTTCTGTTGCTGGTTGGTAAAATGTTCTGTGTGTATCTGTCTCCATCCTGAATCTGAGGGGGACAATGCCTGACTTTTCTCAGTCTCACCTGATTTTTACTCTTTGGAGTTTTTTGGTAATCAAAGGCTAGTGTCAATTAGCACAAACCAGCTGCATGCACCCTTCAAACTGGGCCCAGTCTAAAGAAAGCAATAATAATCAAAATTGTATCTGTTCAACCACTCTGGCCCCTATCGGCCCTTTGAGCTTATTGGTGTTGACTCAGTGTGTGGGTGGTTTTTGGTAAGTCTGAAGAGGCCAAGGCAACTTGGCTGTCTTACAAGGTCACAGCAGGAGGTCTGTCTCCTCAGGGCGTGAGTCTGACAAGATGGGTATCTGTGGTGGTTTTAGATTTATTGATACAAAAAAGCCAGTTTCCTGGTGGTCCCGCTGGTGGCTGGCGATTGCTATATTCTTGGAAATCTGTGATAAATGACCTCTGCTCAAAATGACCTCACTGATGGTTGAGCTGTTTGATGGACTAGATCCTCCTAGACATTCAATCCCTTCTGATGCATCAGTTATCTGCAATAAACGCCTAGACGGAACTCCAAACTGTAAGGTATACGGTATGCAGTTAGACCTGATTCAGGGATAAGAAGGGCCTTGGAGAAGGTCTTCAGTCTCCTGCTATAATCCACTTGAGATTATGTCTTCTCATAGACGAATGACTTGTAAATACCTTAGTCTGTGTAGCCTGATGGAAAGAACATAAAGTAATTACCAAATCAGTGAGCAAATCTTAAATGAACTACTAAAACTAAATAGTAGTGAAGGGTTATGGAAAGGACATGTGTAATGAATGGGTTTGTTTGAGCTGGGTGTTAACGGTTACTAATGGAGTTAAACTAAAAGGTAAATGTTCCAATCTTCATAATCAATTGTTGTAAGTAGATGTTCCAATTCTTTGCAAAAAAAATAGTGTTTTTTGTATTCGATTATTGTATAATTTAGCATCACTTTGAGTCTCTGTTCTATTGTATCTCAAATATAAATTAAATCTTTAAAATCAAAGAAATTGTTACATGGCTATGGAAATCAAGATTAGGGAGGGGTTACATGTAATAGGAGGTCAATGGTTTGAAGTGGATGGGAAACAGACTTTGTTATCATAAGGAAACATCATTAACTCTGTAAGGATCATTTATGAGTGGGCATTTGCAAAATTTATGAGAACAGTAAAGAATGTGTAAAATCAACAGCGGATGTAACTTAGGGTATAAAAATAAAGTCTGTTGCTCTCTCATCGGAGCAATGCCATCAGCCTTGCTGTGAGTGTGTCTCTCATTTCTCCCCACACCGACGCCTCCCACACATTCAGGAACTCCTGGACCTGCCAGAGCAGGCCTCTGGCAAAAGTCCACCTGGGCATTCCAAGTAACACAACTAACAGTTCTGGTAGTGCCTGCCAATTATTACAGAAGGATACATTCTAAAGATGAGGAAAGTGGAATAATCTAAAATAAATTTGAGGAACAGCTAACTGGGTATGATAAAACCAGAATGAGACTAATCATAAGGGGGTGAAAAGAAGTAAACAGGAGAAAAAAGCATCCAAGGGATCGCCAAAACTTTCCTGGAAAGAGGCATTATTCACAATTCTGGGTGGGGTTCAGAAACTGTTCTGCACCAAAATAAAATTGTGCTAGCTTTTTAAGTGTAGGAACAGGGCCCTTCTTGAGGCACTGTGAAGGATAGACATAAGTTTGAAAACAGCCCCAAAGAGCAACCTGAACTCTATTCAAATGGAGAGAACACAAATCAAATCCATGGTGGAACTCAGTGGGAGGGATGGTGACATCACTGATGCTTTACAAAAAAGTTTTAGGGACAGCATTCCAACGATATCACAGAAGGCAAATGGCTGACTCATTTTAAGGGGTGGGATGAGATGAAGCGAAGCCCTCAGTAGCACACCATGCCTACCCCTTTGTGAGGAAAAAGCTAATCTCATTCTGGGCAGTACAGAGGAACCGCAATGAACAGCCAGCCCAACAGACATCTCCTTCAGTGCAGTTAACATAATCCTGTCTGTACCATGAAAGTGGAGCAAAGCTTCGGCTCATCGGGTACCCACACTTGTCTTGTTGTGTCAGATCACCTACAAACAAAAGCTGAGCTTCCAGCAGAAATCTCATATACAAGTGGGATCAAGATGTTGAAGCAGGAGACAAAACATGGCCTTAGCAGCAAGAGCCACAAGAAAGCCATGGCTACTAAGGGGAAATTGTCCAGGCAGAGCAAAAGAAGATAGGTCAAGAGCAAAGGTCACAGCCAACAGTTTGTTGGAGATGTTGGTTGAGTTTCTGCAGGGTCAAAGAATGAAATGTCTGCCAATTGTAGGGGTGTTTTGAGACACTGAGTCAAAGATTCCGTGGAAAATCTCCAAGGAAAGCTCTCCCTGAGAGTCGTCCGGCACCGTGACAGTGCCCCTGCTCATTTCCCTCATCAAACCAGGACAAGTCTAATGGCTCTCAGTGGGACATCAGGCATCCACCTTACATTCCTACTTTGGCTCCTTCTGACTTCATTTTGTTCCCTAGCATCTAAAAGTCTTTGAGGGACACCCACTCCTCTTTAGCTAACATCTCCCAGCACCCTTAGTTTGCCAGAGATGAACTAGGTGGCTGCTCTCATCACTTACAAAAGTGTACTGGACATGACAGATCTTTAGGCTTCTTACTTTTACCTGTTACTTATATTTTCCATGAGCACCTGAAAGTCCCTTCCTATTTCTGCCTCTCTGATAAATCTTCCAGCAAGCAGTTGACTTGAACTCTTGGGTGTACAAAGAGCAATGTCTTGCAATTCTTTGTTCCCTTAAGCTTAAACAAAAACATTTTCCATACAAATCTTGCAGAAGGCTTCCCTTCTTTTTTTTCCCTTCTCTTATTTAATAAATATAGATTTCTGAAGTACAACTTTTGGATTATATCAGCTTTTTCCCCATAACCTCCCTCCCACCCACAACAATCCCATCAACTAAACCCTCTCCCATCCCATTCTTCATCAAGATTCATTTTCTTTTTTTTTTTTTCTTTTTGACAGGCAGAGTGGACAGTGATAGACAGAGAGAAAGGTCTTCCTTTTGCTGTTGGTTCACCCTCCAATGGCTGCCACGGCTGGTGCGCTGTGGCCAGTGCATCACGCTGATCCGAAGCCAGGAGCCTGGTGCTTTTCCTGGTCTCCCATGCGGGTGCAGGGCCCAAGCACTTGGGCCATCCTCCACTGCACTCCCGGGCCATAGCAGAGAGCTGGCCTGGAAGAGGGGCAACTGGGACAGAATCCGGCGCCCCAACCGGGACTAGAACCCGGTGTGCTGGCACCACAAGGCGGAGGATTAGCCTATTGAGCCACGGTGCCGGCCAAGATTCATTTTCAATTATCTTTATATACAGAAGATCAACTTAGTATATGCTAAGTAAAGATATCAACAGACCGCACCCACATAGACACACAAAGTATAGAGTACTGTTTGATTAATAGTTTTACCATTAATTCGCATAGTACAACACGTTAAGGACAGAGATGCTACATGGAGAGTAGGTGCACAGTGACTCCTCTTGTTGATTTAACAATTGACACTCTTATTTATGGTGTCAGTAATCACCTGAGGTTCTTATCATGAGCTGCCAAGGCTGTGGAAGCCTCTTGAGTTCATCATCTCCCATCTTATTTAGACAAGGCCATAGTCCAAGTGGAAGTTCTATCCGCCCTTCAGAGTAAGGTACCTCCTTCTTTGATGGCCTGTTCTTTCTGCTGGGATCTCACCCACAGAGATCTTTCATTTAAGTCATTTTTTTTTTTGCCACAGTGTCTTGGCTTTCCATTCCTGAGAAACTCTCATGGACTTTTTAGCCAGATCTGAATGTCTTAAGGGCTGATTCTGAGGCCAGAATGCTGTTTAGGACATCTGCCATTCTATGAGTGTACTGTATATACACTTCCCATGTTGGATAGTTCCCTCCTTTTTAATTCTATCAGTTAGTATTAGTAGACACTAGTCTTGTTTATGTGATCCCTTTGACACTAATTCTATCATTATGATCAATTATGAACTGAAACTGATCATTTTGACTAATGAGATGGCATTGGTACATGCCACCTTAATGGGATTGAATTGGAATCCCCTGGCACATTTCTAGCTCTACCATTAGCGGTAAGTCTGAGTGAGTATGTGCTGAGCTATACATCTCCTCCTTCTTTATTCCCACTCTTATATTTAACAGCGATCACTTTTCAGTTAAATTTAAATGCCTATGGCCGGCGCCACAGCTCAATAGGCTAATCCTCTGCCTGCGGCACTGGCACACCGGGTTCTATTCCCGGTCAGGGCGCCCGATCTGCCCCGGTTGCCCCTCTTCCATGCCAGCTCTCTGCTGTGGCCCAGGAGTGCAGTGGAGGATGGTCCAGGTCCTTGGGCCCTGCACCCGCATGGGAGACCAGGAGAAGCACCTGGTTCAGGGCTTCAGATCAGCATGGTGTGCCAGCACAGCACACCAGCCACAGCGTTCATTTGAGGGTGAACCAACGGTAAAGGAAGACCTTTCTCTCTGTCCCTCTCTCTCTCTCACTTTCCACTCTGCCTGTCAAAAAAAAAAATAGGCCGGTGCCGTGGCTCAATATGCGAACCCCCAGCCTGCAGTGCTGGCACACCAGGTTCTAGTCCTGGTCGGGGCACTGGATTCTGTCCCAATTTCCTCTCTTCCAGTCCAGCTCTCTGCTGTGGCCCAGGAGTGCAGTGGAGGATGGTCCAGGTCCTTGGGCCCTGCACCTGCATGGGAGACCAGGAGAAGCACCTGGCTCTGGCTTCGGATCAGCGTGGTGCACTGGCCACAGTGCGCTGGCTGCAGCGGCCATTGGGTGGTGATCCAACGGAAAAGGAAGACCTTTCTCCCTGTCTCTCTCACTTTCCACTCTGCCTGTCAAAAAAAAAAAAGGAAAGAAAGAAAAGAAAAAAGAAAAAAGAAAAAAAATTAAATGCCTAAGAATAATTGTGTGTGTTAGGGTCCGAAAACGCCCACCGCCCGAGGAACCTCCAAGAGACTTTCTCTCATGCAACCAGCAAAGGTTTAAAGATTTATTGATCCAACATGTTGGGGCTCTCTGAACATAGAAGAACAGAGGAGCCTCGAGGAACTAAAGTATAGGGTTTATAAAGGCAAAAACTGCAAAATCGGGAGGGGGGAGAGAATACACGGTTGCTAAGTGGTTGCTAAAATCTTACAATCAGCAATTATGATTTTAAAACATAGACAAATCACATCTTTATTATTAGCCCAGGTAACCCAGGTGCAACCTTTCTACTTTTAAGCTTGAGCAATCATGCTAGGGGGTTTTTGTGCTCTGTCAAGGTGATGTAGCGCACTGCTGTTGTCCGACTATTTGAGATCATAGTTTTAGACCAGAGTCTCACGGTGGGGGGGTTGCTTTCCCAGAATGGAGTCTCAAGTGCCCCAAAATGGAGTCCCTACTGTCAAAGGGCTACTTCATGTGTTAATTGAAGAGTTCAAACAATGGTATTAAGTAGAACAAAAAAAAAATACTAAAAGGAATAAAATAGTAAGTTGTCTTCAACAGTCAGGACAAGGACTGATCAAGTCATTGTTTCTCATAGTGTCAATTTCCCTTCTGCAGGTTTCCTTTTAGGTGCTCAGATAGTTGCCACAGATGAGGGAGAAAACATGATATTTGTCCCTTTGGGACTGGCTTAGTTCACTCAGCATGTTTTCCAGATTCCTCCATTTTGTTGCAAATGACCTATTTCATTTCTTTTTACTGCTGTATAGTACTCTATAGAGTAAATATCCCAAAATTTCTTTATCCAGTCTTCTGCTGACGGGTTGATTCCAGGTCTTAGCTATTGTGAATTGAGCTGCAATAAATATTAATGTGCAGACAGCTCTTTAATTTACCAATTTAATTTCCTTTGGGTAAATTCCAAGGAGTGGGATGACTGGGTTGTATGGTAGGGTTATATTCAGGTTTCTGAGGAATCTCCAGACTGACTTCCATAGTGGCTTAACCAGTGTGCATTCCCACCAACAGTGGGTTAGTGTCCCTTTTTCCCCACATCCTCGCCAGCATCTGTTGTTAGTTGATTTCTATATGTAAGCATTCTAACTGGGGTGAGTTGAAAACTCATTGTGGTTTTGATTGATTTATATTTCCCTGATTGCTAGTGATCTTGAACATTTTTTCATGTGTCTGTTGGACATTTGGAGTTCCTCTTTTGTAAAATGACTATTTAGGTCCTTGGCCCATCTCTTAAGTGGGTTGTTTGTTTTGTTGTTGTGGAGTTTCTTGATCTCTTTGTAGATTCTGGTTATTAAACCTTTATCAGTTGCATAATTTGCAAATATTTTACCCATTCTGTCAGTTGCCTCTTCATTTTCCTGTTTCTTTTGCAGTACAGAAACTTCTCAAATGGATGTAATCCCAAATGTTAATTTTGGCTTTGACTGCCTGTGCTTCTGGGGTATTTTCCAAGAAGTCTTTGCCTGTGCCTATATCTTGCAGGGTTTCTCCAATGTTCTCTAATAATTTGATGGTATTGTGTCATAGATTTAGATCTATAATCCATGTTGAGTGGATTTTTGTGTAAGGTATAAGGTAAGGGTCTTGCTTCATGCTTCTGCATGTGGAGATCCAGTTTTCCCAGCACCATTTGTTGAATAGACTGTCCTTACTCCCGGAATTGTTTTTAGCTCCTTGATCAAATATAAGTTGGCTATAGATGTTTGGATTGATTTCTGGTGTTTCTATTCTGTTCCATTGGTCTATCCATCTGTTTCTGTACCAGTACTATGCTGTTTTGATTATAACTACCGTGTAGTGTATCTTTAAATCTGGTATTGTGGTGCCTCCGGGATTCTTTTTGTTGCAGAAGATTATTTAGCTATTCGAGGTCTCCTGTGCCTCCATATGAATTTCAGCATCATTTTTACCAGATCTGAGAAGAATGTCTTTGGTATTTTGATTGGTATTGCATTAAATCTATAAATTGCTTTTGGGAGAATGGGCATCATAGAGATCTTTGACATCCTTAGTTAAGTTTTTCCCAAGGTATTTGATTGTTTTTGTAGCTATTGTGAATGGGATTGATTTTAGACGTTCTTTCTCAGCTGTGGCATTGTCTATATACAAAGGCTGTTGATTTTGTGCATTGATATTATATCCTGCTACTATGTCAAATTCTTCTATGAGTCCAATAGTCTTAGTAGAGTTCTTTGGATCCTCTAACTAAAGAATTATATCATCTGCAAATAGGAATAGTTTGACTTCTTCCTTCCCAATTTGTGTCCCTATGATTTCTTTTCCTTGCCTAATGGTTCTGGCTAAAATTTCCAGTACTGTATTGAATAGCAATGGTGAGAGTGGGCATCCATGTCTGGTACTGGATCTCAGTGGAAATGCTTCCAACTTTTCTCCATTCAGTAGGATACTGGCCGTGGGTTTTTCATAAATTGCCTTGTTTGTGTTGAGCAATGTTCCTTCTATGCTCAATTTGCTTAGAGTTTTCATCATGAAAGGGTGTTGTATTTTATCAAATGCTTTCTCTGCATCTATTGAGCTAATCATATGATTTTTCTTCTGCAGTTTGTTAATATGGTGTGTCACATTGATTGATTTGCGAATGTTGAACCATCCCTGCATACTAGGGATAAATCCCACTTGGTCTAGGTGGATGAACTTTCTGATGTGTTTTTGCATTCTGTTGGCTAGAATTTTATTGAGGATTTTTGAGTCTATGTTCCTCAGAGAAATTGGTCTGTAATTCTCTTTCAGTGCTGCATCTTTTTCTGGCTTAGGAATTAAGGTGATGCTGGCTTCATAGAAAGAATTTGGGAGGATTCCCTCTCTTTCAATTGTTCTGAATAGTTTGAGAAGAATTGGAGTTAGTTCTTCTTTAAATGTCTGCTAGAATTCAGCAGTGATTCCATCTGGTCCTGGGCTTTTCTTTGTTAGGTGGGGCTTTATTACTGATTCAAATTCTGTTTCAGTTATGGGTCTGTTTAGGTTTTCTATATCTTCATGGTTCAATTTAGGTAGGTTGTATGTGTCCAGGAATCTGTCAATTTCTGCTAGATTTCCCTGTTTGCTGCCATACAACTCTTTTCAGTAATTTCTGATGACTCTTTTTATTTCTGTGGTGTCTGTTGTTACATTCCCTTTTTCGTCTCTGATTTTACAGATTTGGGTCTTTTCTCTCCTTTTTTTAGTTAGTTGGGCCAATGTTGTTTAATTTTTGTTAATTTTTTTTTAAAAAAACAGCTCTATAGAAGGCTTTCCTTCTTCATCTTCAGGTTAACACACACACACACACACACACACACACACAATGTAGCTTTCTCTTCCCTTCTCCAGGGAATAGGGTCATCTGAGCCCTTTTCTATATTTTGCCCACATGCCAAGTTCTCATTATTCAGCTATATCCATGAGTTTCAGTAAACCTCAGCAGAAACTTCTAGCTCAATTTTTGTTTGAAATTGTTTTAACATCAGCATCCCATTTGCAAAAACTCACTTGAATTCAGGCAGAGCTGTGATTCTATAACTTTGTAACAAAGGAATCAACACAAAAGCACATGAAGCAGGTTGGTTTTGTACACTTATTTCATATTTAATGACTGTTATGTAGATAGAAAAACATAATTGACCAAGTACTGAACATAGCAATAATCACTTTGAGAATAAATTAAATTTGAATTAAAGTGAGATCTCTTTCCATTGGAGGAAGACACTTCTGCATCCCTCTGAATGGTGGACAGCACAAGAAACCAGATAGAATCCCCATGTGTCACCCTAGTTTTTATACTCATAGACTAGTCAAAAAGAAAGGCTGAATATGAGAAAACCACCTCGGAAACTCCACACACTAATTCCTCCCTTCAAGCTTACGTAGAAGATGTCACAAAGGACAGTTCTCTGCTTTTTTCACTTTAATATTCAAATATTAACTTATGTCCTCTTCTAATTTTTCAATATTCACTTACTGAGGCTGCATTACTTAAGAAATAATAAATCATGTTCATCAAAAGTTAACTTTGCAACTAACATCATTCTGTGGCTAGAAATACTTTAAATAGTGATGATTTGCCAAACCTGGTGTTATAGTTTTTGCGTTTTCAAGAATGAATGAATGATACAAAATCATAGCAAATAATGCCATAAATTTTCATCTTAACTTAACTCATTCTTTACTTAGAGTTTTTTTGAGAGATATCGTATGGAGAGTGTGAGAATGTTCTTTCTGGTCCAAAAGCTCAGGGATCTACTCACGATCTACTTATGCAGATCCCCTTTCTCAGCATCCTTTGAAGAGCATCCTTCACCTCTTTGTTCCTCAGGGTATAGATGAGAGGGTTCAGCATGGGTGTGACCACAGTGTAGAAGAAGGTGAAGAACTTGCCATATTTGGAAGAGAAGTTGGTCTTAGGGTCTGTGTACACCATTGCCACTGTCCCATAAAACATGAAGACCACAAGGAGGTGGGAAGAGCAGGTAGCAATGACTTTCTGCCTCCCCGCCTCTGACTTCATTTTCCCCACTGCTTGAGCTATACGGCCATAAGTAGTCAGGATCAACCCCACAGGCACCATGGTGAAGATGACAACAGAGATAGTCATCTGCCACTCGTTGATGGAAGTGTCACCACAGGCCAGGCGTATGAGAGCAGGAACCTGACACAGAAAGTCATCCAGGTGGTGGTGAGTGCAGAAGGGCAGCTGGAAGGTGATAGGAGATTGGACTAAAGACTCTGTCAGGCCAGACAGCCAAGCCATGAAAAGCAGCTTCCAACAGAGTGGACAGTGCATGATGGTGGTGTAACGCAGAGGCTGACACACAGCAATGTAGCGGTCAAAGGCCATGACCACCAGAAGGATGCCTTCTGTGGCACCAACACAGAGGAACACACAGAGCTGCATGACACAGCCTGCATAGGTGATGCTCTTGTCTGGCCCCCATAGGTTTGACAGCATCTGGGGAACACAGGCTGTGGCCAAGCAGAGATCCAAGAAGGAAAGATTGCTAAGAAAGAAGTACATGGGGGTGTAGAGACGAGGGTCCATGCGTGAGAGCAAGATGATGGTTGAGTTGCTGAGAACGGTCACAGGATACAGGATGATCACAACCCAGAAGAGAACCAACTCTACCTGGGGCCATCCAGAGAATCCAAGAAGGATGAAACCCACTGGGAAGCTCTTGTTTGTCATTCCCGATGTTTTTGCACTGGGTGGTAGGGAGGGGTGATGAGAAATATTTTATAAACAGACTGTAGAATTCCACTACATTTATCCAGAGACTGCCACACATTAATAGACTTCCAGGGTCTTTTCTTCCTAGGCCACAATAAGCTACAAACCTGCATCTGTACAGTGCATTCTTAGGACCAGAAGGGATATTTCTAAGGTGCTACTCCTTGTAACTACTCTCCAAATTTTGTAATCACAACACTCTCTGGGGACCTGCACATAAGCACATCCCCCTCGCCAGAGTATCCTTCAGCTGTGTAGGGACTGGCTCAAGGAAACATTTGGAGTGACATACTGAACACAGCAAGCATCTCTCTTTTCTCTCCATGGGTAGCCTAAGTAGCAGAGTAATATTCTGCATTGTCTGGGGATATTACCAGGAACACATGAAATGGCAATGGTCCCAGAAACAAGCCCTTGTATCCTCCAAGCAGACTCAAAGCTGCGAGATCCTGGCCCCAGCATGGTCCTGACACCTTAGCAAGGGCCTTGGTAGAGGAGACATACAGTTGGCAAGGACAAATTCCTGGCTCTTCCACTCTCAGTAAACTGACTTATTTACTTTATATAAACAACTTAAAAATGCTAGAATACTGTTTTCATCTGCAAATGATTATACTAATCCCCACCTCAGAAAATTCAGGTTCAAATCTGAAGGATCCTGTTGTAATGATGCCTGCTGCGGTGGGCCCAGAATACCCAGCATGTCAGCACTGGTGAGGAGACAGCATTGTAATTGCTCTTTAATTCCAGCCACAAAAATGTCTGTATTGTCATCCACAGCAATCACTCAGGCATAATAGATGATTTCCAGCCACAATCATAAGTTAAAAGCATAAATGAATCAAATTAAGAACGTTATGAAATGTGTGATGATTCTGCAGCCTTGCTTCATAGAGAGGGGAGATCCCTAAAGTATCTGACTGAATCAGATCAAGATTGGGCATCCGCAGCTCTCTACTATAGCCCGGGAGTGCAGTGGAGGATGGCCCAAGTCCTTGGGCCCTGCACCCACATGGGAGACCAGGAAAAGCACCAGGCTCCTGGCTTCGGATCAGCATGATGCACCGGCCACAGCAGCCATTGGAGGGTGAGCCAATGGCAAAAGGAAGACCTTTCTCTCTGTCTCTCTCTCTCACTGTCCACTCTGTCAAAAATAAAAAATAAAATAAAATAAAAAAGATTGGGCATCCGATTCTGGGGAAACTTACCTTGAAGGCCAATTTCCTGTCTTATAGAAGCTGTGCAATGTTTCAGAGGACAACAGGCACCTTAGTTACAGGGACGCGCTCTGCAGTGTTAGGTGATGAAAACCAAGATGCTGAGTGTGAAAAGTGGGATTTGCAGGTACACCAGCAGTGCAAGAACTCTGAGCTGCCCTGTTAGGGGCTGTGACTTTCTGACTTGAGGGCTGAGGACAGCTACTCTGGAGAAAAGAGGTAAAATCCCTGCCTTCCCAGAGCCCTGAGGCCCATCTGAGACAGAGAGCTGCTCAGGAAACCAACAAGTAAATCATAAGGATTCAGGTCCTTCACCAGCGGGTTCTATAAACATGCAAAGGAACAAACCAAAACACGGGGTGTGATGTGAACATCAGGAGTCAGAGGAGGATGGAGAACCAGAAGCGGTTCCCTCCTGCAGGAGAAATGCGGAGAACACCAAGTGGTGCCCAGGGAGGTGGGCCCACCCACTTTGCCCCAAGTCCCCCCATAACCCACTTGGTCTCCCCCATGCCAGCCACCCGGATTGACTTCAGGAAGCACACCTGACTCAGAGAGTGAGGTGCCTGACCCTGGCTCCACATCAACTTCTTCCTCTGCTTTCTGTCTTCGAAATGGTATCCGGAGTTCTCTGTTTCCCTTATGTAGGGAAGAAAGAAATTCTGTTCTGTGGCATTATGTGTCATTCATGACTGAAACAACATTGAATTATGTTCTGTAAAGTGTAACTTTTATTCCTTAAGTATGTTTTGTTAGCACTTTAAACAAAGACATAGATGAAACTAAAATAAGAAATAAAGAGGGGGAGGAGGCAAGATGGCGGAATAGGAAGGGAGCACACTGATAGTCCGGGGAGAGATAGTTTAATAAAAGTGGAGATACTGCAGGTTCAAGGAAGAGTAGGAGAGGAAACAGCAGAAGAAACTCTTCCAGAACGCGTGATTCACAGTGGACCTGTGTGGAGAGCGTGGGAGCCCACAGTTCGGGACACCAGTGGCAGACTCAACACACCAGCGCTGGAACGTGAGGTGAGCCGAACCTCAATAGCCCGAGACACCAGCAGGCAAGTGGAGAGAGGAGACTAGAGGGAACGACCCCCCGGGGGGGGTGGAAGTTCACCAGGCTAACTGGAAGAGAGAGAGAGAGAAAAAAAAAAAAAGGTGACTGGTACAGACACGGGTTTCTCTCTCTCCGCTCACCTCTCAAGGGCGAGCAAGACAAAGAGCAGGCGCCATCTTGGACATACATCATAAGCAGAGTGACCTCAGGTCTGCACTGGCCCTGAGCCTAGCAGAAAAACCTGCTCTGGGCGGGGCGAATTAACAGGAGATTAGGACCTAGTAAATTTGTGGTGCTACTGAACTGAGACTGTGAAAAAAGAGACGGTGGGGGAGAGAACTCACGGAATTCACGTGAGCACTCTCCAGAGATGCTACAATTCCGTAACTTTGGCAACCCAGTGGGAGACTGAAGGAGAATTTGAGCCCACTCTGAGGGCAGAACAGATTCCCTGTGTGGTCCTTGGGAAAGAGCTTCCGATCTCTGCCTCCTGTGGGTATATCATTTGCCTGCTAACTACCTCCAACTTCGTTCAGCTGTGCAGAATTACTTCCCTTTTGAATCAAAAAAAAAAAAAAAAGAAAGAAAGAGAGAGAAAGAGAGAGGTTTACCACGCCTAACCTGGGAGTGTCACCTTTGGCACACCAAACAGAGCTCTCAGGCCACACCCATCTCAAGCCCTAAGGCTCCATCAAAAACAGATAGTCCACTTAATCTAGAGTCATACTATAACAAGAAAAAGCACCACAGTGAAGAAACCAAATATCTCCAATATGCCAAATAACAAACGCAAAAACCAAGGTAATAAAAACAAGGAAGTCACCATGACAACCTCAAATGAAAAAGACACCCCAATTCAAGATTATGAAGATGATGACATAGAAGAAATGCAAGAAGCAGATCTCAAAAAATTGATAAGAACATTAAGAAGTTCTCAAAAACAAATTCTTGAACTACAGAAATCCTTAATGGACAAGATAGAAAATCTCTCTCGTGAAAATGAAATATTAAGGAGGAATCAAAATGAAACGAAACAACTAGTACAACAGGAAACTGTAATAGTGACTGAAGTGAAGAATTCAATAGATCAAATGAAAAACACAATAGAGAGCCTTAGAAACAGAATGGGTGAAGCAGAAGAGAGAATATCGGACTTAGAAGACAGAGAACAGGAAAGGATACAGTCAGACCAAAGAAAAGAAGAGGAAATTAGAAATCTAAAACATATTGTCGGGAATCTTCAGGATACTATTAAAAAACACAACATTCGGGTTCTAGGAGTTCCTGAAGGCATGGAGAGGGAGAAAGGATTAGAAGGCCTTTTTAGTGAGATATTAGCAGAAAATTTCCCAGGTTTGGAGAAGGACAGAGAAATCCTAGTACAGGAAGCTCACAGAACCCCTAATAAACACGACCAAAAGAGATCCTCACCACGACACGTTGTAATTAAACTCTCCACAGTGAAACATAAAGAAAAGATCCTAAAATGTGCAAGAGAGAAACTTCAGATTACTCTCAGAGGATCTCCAATCAGACTCACAACTGACTTCTCATCAGAAACTCTACAAGCTAAGAGGGAATGGCGAGATATAGCCCAGGTACTAAGAGAGAAAAACTGCCAGCCCAGAATATTATATCCTGCAAAGCTATCATTTGTGAATGAAGGTGAAATAAAGACTTTTCATAGCAAACAGAAATTGAAAGAATTTGTTGCCACTCGTCCAGCCCTGCAAAAGATGCTTAAAGATGTGTTACACACAGAAACAGAGAAACACGGTCATCAATATGAAAGAAGGTAAAGGAAGGAAACCAAGGAAGGAAACCTCACAGCAAAAGATCACAGGGAATTCAAGGCATATATTAGAACTTATCTTTGGCAAATGGCAGGGCAAAGTTACCACTTTTCATTAGTCACATTGAATGTGAATGGCCTGAACTGTCCAGTTAAAAGACACTGATTGGCTGATTGGGTTAAGGAACAAAACCCATCTATTTGCTGCTTACAAGAAACACATCTTTCCAACAAAGATCCATACAGACTGAAAGTGAAAGGCTGGAAAAAGATATACCATGCCAACAGAAATGAAAAAAGAGTGGGCGTAGCCATCTTAATATCAGGCAAAATAAACTTTACCACAAAAACCGTTAAGAGAGACAAAGAGGGACACTACATAATGATTAAGGGATCAATTCAACAGGAAGATATAACAATTATCAATGTATATGCACCTAACTACAGGGCACCGGTTTATCTAAAAGATTTGTTAACAGACTTAAAGGGAGACTTAGACCCCAATACAATAGTACTGGGGGACTTCAATACTCCACTCTCAGAAATAGACAGATCAATAGGACAGAAGATCAACAAGGAGACAGTAGATTTAAACGACACTATAGCCCAAATGGATCTAACAGATATATACAGAACTTTCAATCCTACAGCTAAAGATTTTACATTCTTCTCAGCAGTACATGGAACCTTCTCTAGGATTGACCACATACTAGGCCATAAAGCAAGTCTCAGAAAATTCAAAAGAATTAGAATCATACCATGCAGCTTCTCAGACCATAAAGGAATGAAGTTGGAAATTAGCAACTCAGGAATCCCTAGAGCATACGCAAACACATGGAGATTGAACAACATGCTCCTGAATGAACAATGGGTCATAGAAGAAATCAAAAGAGAAATCAAAAACTTTCTGGAAGTAAATGAGGATAACAGCACAACATACCAAAACTTATGGGACACAGCAAAAGCAGTGTTAAGAGGAAAGTTTATATTAATAGGTGCCTACATCAAGAAATTGGAAAGGCACCAAATAGATGAGCTTTCATTTCACCTCAAGGATCTAGAAAACCTACAGCAAAACAGACCCAAATCTAGTAGGAGAAGAGAAATAATTAAAATCAGAGAAGAAATCAACAGGATTGAATCAAGAAAAACATTCCAAAAAATCAGCCAAACGAGGAGCTGCTTTTTTGAAAAAATAAACAAAATTGACACCCCATTGGACCAACTAACTAAAAAAAGAAGAGAAAAGACCCAAATCAACAAAATCAGAGATGAAAAAGGAAATGTAACAACAGACACCACAGAAATAAAAAGAATCATCAGAAATTACTAAAAGGACTTGTATGCCAGCAAACAGGGAAACCTATCAGAAATGGATAGCTTCCTGGACACATGCAACCTACCTAAATTGAACCAGGAAGACATCGAAAACCTAAACAGACCCATAACTGAGACAGAAAGTGAAACAGTAATAAAGGCCCTCCCAACAAAGAAAAGCCCAGGACCAGATGGATTCACTGCTGAATTCTACCAGACATTTAAAGAAGAAATAACTCCAATTCTTCTCAAACTATTCAGAACAATCGAAGAAGAGGGAATCCTCCCAAATTCTTTCTATGAAGCCAGCATCACCTTAATTCCCAAGCCGGAAAAAGATGCAGCATTTAAAGAGAATTACAGACCAATATCCCTGATGAACATAGATGCAAAAATCCTCAATAAAATTCTCGCCAATAGAATGCAACAACACATCAGAAAGATCATCCACCCAGACCAAGTGGGATTTATCCCTGGTATGCAGGGATGGTTTAATGTGCACAAGACAATCAATGTGATACACCACATTAACAGACTGCAGAAGAAAAACCATATGATTATCTCAATAGATGCCGAGAAAGCATTTGATAAAATACAACACCCGTTCATGATGAAAACTCTAAGCAAACTGGGTTTGGAAGGAACATTCCTCAATACAATCAAAGCAATCTATGAAAAACCCACAGCCAACATCCTATTGAATGGGGAAAAGTTGGAAGCATTTCCACTGAGATCTGGTACCAGATGGGGATGTCCACTCTCACCACTGCTATTCAATATAGTTCTGGAAGTTCTAGCCAGAGCTATTAGGCAAGAAAAAGAAATTAAAGGGATACAAATTGGGAAGGAAGAACTCAAACTATCCCTCTTTCCAGATGACATGATTCTTTATTTAGGGGACTCAAAGAACTCTACTAAGAGACTATTGGAACTCATAGAAGACTTTGGCAAAGTAGCAGGGTATAAAATCAATGCACAAAAATCAACAGCCTTTGCATACACAGGCAATGCCATGGCTGAGGAAGAACTTCTAAGATCAATCCCATTCACAATAGCTACAAAAACAATCAAATACCTTGAAATTAACTTAACCAAGGACGTTAAAGATCTCTACGATGAAAATTACAAAACCTTAAAGAACGAAATAGAAGAGGATACCAAGAAATGGAAAAATCTTCCATGCTCATGGATTGGAAGAATCAATATCATCAAAATGTCCATTCTCCCAAAAGCAATTTATAGATTCAATGCAATCCCAATCAAGATACCGAAGACCTTCTTCTCAGATCTGGAAAAAATGGTGCTGAAATTTATATGGAGGCACAAGAGACCTCGAATAGCTAAAGCAATCTTGTACAACAAAAACAAAGCTGGAGGCATCACAACACCAGATTTCAGGACATACTACAGGGCAGTTGTAATCAAAACAGCATGGTACTGGTACAGAAACAGATGGATAGACCAATGGAACAGAATTGAAACACCAGAAATCAACCCAAACATCTACAGCCAACTTATATTTGATCAAGGATCTAAAACTAATTCCTGGAGCAAGGACAGTCTATCCAATAAATGGTGCTGGGAAAATTGGATTTCCACGTGCAGAAGCATGAAGCAAGACCCCTACCTTTCACCTTACACAAAAATCCACTCAACATGGATTAAAGACCTAAATCTACAACCTGACACCATCAAGTTACTAGAGAACATTGGAGAAACCTTCAAGATATTGGCACAGGCAAAGAATTCTGGAAAAGACCCGGGAGGCACAGGCAGTCAAAGCCAAAATTAACATTTGGGATTGCATCAAATTGAGAAGTTTCTGTACTGCAAAAGAAATAGTCAGGAGAGTGAAGAGACAACCGACTGAATGGGAAAAAAATATTTGCAAACTATGCAACAGATAAAGGGTTAATAACCAGAATCTACAAAGAGATCAAGAAACTCCACAAAAACAAAACCAACAACCCACTTAAGAGATGGGCCAAGGACCTCAATAGACATTTTTTAAAAGAGGAATCCAAATGGCCAACAGATACATGAAAAAATGTTCAAGGTCATTAGCAATCAGGGAAATGCAAATCAAAACCACAATGAGGTTTTACCTCACCCCTGTTAGAATGGCTCACATACAGAAATCTACCAACAACAGATGCTGGCGAGGATGTGGGGAAAAAGGGACACTAACCCACTGTTGATAGGAATGCAAACTGGTCAAGCCACTATGGAAGTCAGTCTGGAGATTCCTCAGAAACCTGAAGATAACCCTACCGTTGGACCCAGCCATCCCACTCCTTGAAATTTACCCAAAGGAATTTAAATTGGCAAACAAAAAAGCAGTCTGCACCCTAATGTTTATTGCAGCTCAATTCACAATAGCTAAGACCTGGAACCAACCTAAATGCCCATCAATGGTAGACTGGATAAAGAAATTATGGGATATGTACTCTTTAGAATACTATACCGCAGTAAGAAACAACGAAATCCAGTCATTTGCAACAAAATGGAGGAATCTGGAAAAACATCATGCTGAGTGAATTAAGCCAGTCCCAAAGGGACAAATATCATATGTTCTCCCTGATCGGTGACAACTGACTGAACACCAAAAATGAAACCTCCTGAAGTGAAATGGACACTATGGGAAACGGTGACTTGATCAGCATAGCCCTGACTGTTAATGAACAACTTAATACATTATCCTCTTAGTATTTTTTTTGTCTGTTCTACTTAATATGACTGGTTTAATTCTGTAATTATCACACAGTTATTCTTAAGTGTTGAAAATTAACTGAAATGTGATCCCTGTTAAACATAAGAGTGGGAATAAGAGAGGGAAGAGATGTATAATTTGGGACATGCTCAAGCTGAGTTGCCCCAAATGGTAGAGTTAGAAACATACCAGGGGATTCCAATTCAATCCCATCAAGGTGGCATGTACCAATGCCATCTCACTATTCCAAGTGATCAATTTCAGTTCACAATTGATCATAATGAAAGGACTAAGAGTCAAAGGGAGCACATAAACAAGTCTAGTACCTGCTAACACTAACCGATAGAATAAAGGGGAGAGTGATCCAACATGGGAAGTGAGATACTCAGCAGACTCATAGAATGGCAGATGTCCTAAATAGCACTCTGGCCTCAGAATCAGCCCTAAAGGCATTCCGATCTGGCTGAAAAGCCCATGAGAGTATTTCAGGCATGGAAAGCCAAGACACTCTGGCAAAAAGATCTCTGTGAGTGAGATCCCAGTGGAAAGAACAGGTCTTCAAAGAAGGAGGTACCTTTCTCTGAAGGGAGGAGAGAACCTCCACTTTGACTATGACCTTGTCTAAACAAGATAAGAATCGGAGAACTCAGAGGGCTTCCATAGCCTTGGAAACTCATGACTGGAGCATAGGGAGATTACTGATGCCATAGACAGGAGTGTCAATTGGTAAAGTCAACAACAGGAGTCACTGTGCACTTACTCCTCATGTAGGATCTCTGTCCTTAATGTGCTGTGCATTGAGATTTAATGCTATAATGAGTACTCAAACAATATATTTCACTTTGTGTTTCTATGGGGGTGCAAACTGTTGAAATCTTTACTTAATGCATACTAAACTGATCCTCTGTAAAAAAAAAAAAAAAAAAAAAAAAAAGAAATTATCAACTCCCAACTTGACTCTCACTGGGATTAAACATGACAATAGGTCTGATCTGATTTCATCATCATTTAAAAAAAATCATCTATTATTTTTCACTTTATGTTTCTGTGTGGGAGCAAACTGTTGAAATCCTTACTTAATGTATACTAAGCTGATCTGTATATTAAGATAATCGAAAATGAATCATGATGTGAATGGAAGGGGAGAGGGAGTTGGAAAGGGGAGGGTTGTGGGTGGGAGGGATGGTATGGGGGAGAAGCCATGGTAATCCATAAATCGTACTTTGGAAATTTATATTCATTAAATAAAAGTTAAAAAAAATAATGGAATTAATACATTAAAAAAAAGAAAAAGAAATAAAGAGTTTTCTAGCCTCAATGTCAAATACAATATTTATTATAAAATTTTGTTTTTTAGTATAATTTTTGAATTGACAAATAACTGTTGCATACATTTACAGAGTACCACAGCAGGTTTCCGTGCTTACTCAGCAGAGTGAACAAACTGGGCCAATTAACATATCCATCCTTTCAAATATCTGTCATTTTTATATGGTAGGAGCATTACATTTTAATTAATAATGCAGGCAGAAGCACAGATATATATACATATAAGAACAGAATCATGCTGTGTATCACTCAATGTCTGTGGAAATACTATAAATATGTCTTTTTTATTCATACTTTTTATTAGTATATCTTAGGAACAGAATTTATGTGACAGTGTTGCTCTCACAGTAAATGAAGATTTCTTCAAAATTTTTGTTAATCTAAAATAACGTAATGAATTCCTTTATCCTCTCTTGGTTATGTTTCAGAACTGGTATCCCTTTCATTTTTGTCTACACAGTTTTCTACCCAGCGCGGATCACACCACACACACCACGGGGAGAGCACCTGTTCTTCCCTTACTGGCTGTAGGGAAGCCTCACACCTTCCCCTGTTCAACTCAGCAAACGCAAAGGGGGACACTCCAGTGTGTTTACCATGAATACCAAGAATACATTTTTTTCTGTATTTCCAAGCCATGTGCAGAACCTTCTTTAATAAATGTTTGTTGTGTCATTTTAAATTTATCTGCCTACCCTCTTCGGGTGATGTGGTTGTTAAACACTACTGATGTGCAGCCTTCAGTTTGTCAGAAAATGCAGGTAAACTCCCCATATTAAATGTGTTGAGATGGTTCATCTCTTTACTATCCTCAGAGGCCTTTTCCTTTACCAAGTTCTGAGATGATAAAGAATGGATTTTCTTTACTGCCTTTCTGTGTAGCTTAAGCAACTCTTCACCATGCATGTGTGTAGCAGTTATAAAGTTTCATTTTCTGCATCTCGCCCTCAGTGAATTTGATATTTCAATGTGAAATTCAGGTCTCAAAGTTATTCCTAATTTTTTTTTTTACAGGCAGAGTGGACAGTGAGAGAGAGACAGAGAGAAAGGTCTTCCTTTACCGTTGGTTCACCCTCCAATGGCCGCTGCAGCCGGCACACTGTGACTGGCACACTGCACTGATCTGAAGCCAAGAGTAAGGTGCTTCTCCTGGTCTCCCATGCGGGTGCAGGGCCCAAGGACCTGGGCCATTCTCCACTGCTTTCCTGGGCCACAGCAGAGAGCTGGCCTGGAAGAGGGGCAACCGGGACAGAATCCGGTGCTCCGACAGGGTTAGAACCCCGTGTGCCGGCGCCACAGGCAGAGGATTAGCCTATTGTGTCACAGTGCTGGCCCCTAATTTAATTATACATTTTCCAAAAAACAGATTTAAGTGAAGATAGAGGAGTGGGTGTTGAGCCTAGCAGTTAAAACTCCTATGTCCTGCATTAGAGTACCTGGGTTTCATTCCCAGTTCTAGGCAAACACAGACCCTGGGAAGAGCTGGTGATAACCCAAGTAATTCAGATTTCCACTCCCAGCTTTGTCTCCAGCCCAAGCCCCAGCTATTGTGGGCATTTCAGGCATGAACAAGCAACTGGGAGTTCTTACTCTGACTATCTTTAGGTAGGAAGTCAGAAATTGAGCCTATGTGTGTATGAGAAAGGCCTGAAGACCTGCACCCACTGCGGAAGCTCCAGAAGCCCAGCATCTTACACTTCAAAGTCCCCCCAGGATCCTGATGACCTTCCAGGGGTCCTGCCCCTTCTCCCTGGCCTGATAAACACCCTTCCTCTAAGAAGGGGCGAGGCCAGCCAGGCTTCCCCTGTCTGATAACTTCAGTGGGAAGAACTCAGAACGGAATTTTTTGTATTTACACCCAACAAGTCCTTGGTTCTGGGAGAAGAAGGAGAGGGGGAGATAAAAGGTGGGAAGGCAAGACCCATCCCCTTAAAAGCCCCAGCCTAAATGTGAACTGAGAACTCTCTCTCTCAGGTTCTGTCTGGAGAGGTGCCTATCGGTTCTTACAGATGTCTCTACCCTAATAAACCTTGCTATGTTGCTTTCCATTGCTCTCTGTCTCACGCCTGAATTCTGTCTTGTGCAAAGACAAGGACCCTTTGCTTCTCTGGTAATATATCCATCAATCTATATCTATCTATCCATCTATCTATATTTCTGGGTTTCAAATAAATATACTTTTAATAAAATACATTTCCACAGTATATTATTGGAAACCATGATCAGTTTGCTTTTATTTTCTACTAAAAGCCTTGAGGGACGACACGTTCCAATCTTGTCTTTATGGCTCCAAATGAGGAATATGTTAAAGGGAAACTCACTCTCTCTTTCTCTCTCTGCCAATTATCCTCCTCAGATTGTGATAATAAAAATGATCCATAATTTAATTAAGTGGTACTTTGTAAGGGAGATGCAGATTTTAGTTATTAATAGGCCTTAGTTTCATTAAAGATGATCCTGTTGCTCGTCAGCATTCGTAAAATACCAAATGTTTGGAATAATTAACCACTATTGTTCACTTAAAAATAACAGTGAAGCAATCCACTCACTCTTCTCTCCTTTCAATATGAGGTATTTGAAAAGTCTGTGTGTATGTGAGAAACGCAACTGCACATGCTACAGCAATGCAGTATATAAAAGGCTGCAGGTTTGTATGTGCCTCTGTGTGCATCTGAGTATGCACACTCCCCAGTAATTTCACAGCCCAGAATCTGTGAGGCCAAATGGTGGACAACAATCATTTGAGATGTGCACCAGTCCCCTGGAATCCACAAATCTGGTGTCCAGAGCATCTACATGTCCTGAAGTTACACCCATCTAATCCTCCCCTTACTCACTCCTTCAATCTCAGAATGAGAGCAGCTCACCTGGACTGGACAGGAGGTTGTGGGTGAGTCAGAGAGAGCGTCACACTGCCCAGCAGTCCCAGCAGATGTTCTCCCATCTCGGACTTCGAGATGCTCCCCAGTTAAACACAAGGCACTGAGTGCCAGACATTCGGAGTGGGGAGAGAAGCTGAACCTCTTTTTATTTCCATTGTGGCAAAGAGCACAGGGAGCCTAGAGGAAACCCTGGCTTCCCAGGTGTCCCCTGGGGCTTCTGTCCTTGCAGGAAATTCACTCTCAGTCCCAGAATATTGTAAATACACTGAGGATGAAAATATCCTTCCCTTATCTTTAATAAGTTAAAAAAGCTACCTTTATATCTGCTCTAAGTGGATTCCCCATTAATTTAATAAACAATTGACTTATTATGTTTTGACAGCCGCTGGCTTGTTCATTTGCTCCATAAACACTCAGTGATGTCTGTGATGTGCCCATGTTTGAGTTACACTGGAGATTCCTTAAGGACGGGAAAAGTCAGAGAAAAACAATGATGCTGGTTTTCATCCACCTCACATAAACTGCATGTGCTATGATACAGCTAAAAATAACCAAAGGACATAAAATAAGCTAATTAATGAAAACATCACCTCATATGCCATTTTTGAGTTGAAAACATTTGAACTCTTTTAAGAACTCTGGAATGTACGATGCATGATTGTTAACGGTCACCAATCTCACAATAACCTCTAACGCTCGGTCTGATTAATTTATCCCCTTATACCATCCACTCCCTTAACCCAGAATCCTATATACTATTCTATTTCTTTATGTTTCTGGATACCACACATAATTGAAATCATTCAGTGTTTGTCCTTCTGTGCCAGGCTTATTTCACTGAGTAAAAGATCCTCCAGGTTATGTTGGAAATGACAGATTTTTTTTTATTGTAAAGGATGAATAACATTCCATTGTCTATATGAGGATACTTCACAAAGTTAGTGGAAAAGTGAGTTAAAAGATGCTTATTATTTTTTTTTGACAGGCAGAGTGGACAGTGAGAAAGAGACAGAGAGAAAGGTCTTCCTTTTCCGTTGGATCACCACCCAATGGCTACTGTGGCTGACGCGCTGCGGCCGGCGCACTGCGCTGATCCAAAGCTAGGAGCCAGGTGCTTCTCCTGGTCTCCCATGCAGGTGCAGGGCCCAAGCACTTGGGCCATCCTCCACTGCACTCCAGGGCCATAGCAGAGAGCTGGCCTAGAAGAGGGGCAACCGGGAAAGAATCCAGCGCCCCGCCCGGGACTAGAACCCGGTGTGCCAGTGCTGTAGGCAGAGGATTAGCCTATTGAGCCGCGGTGCCAGCCAAAAGATGCTTTTTTGGTACCAAAAAAACCTAAACCTAAGTATATGAAAAATTTTCAGATGTTCAAGGAAAATGCAAATTATGAAAAAATGATACACAGATTACAAAGCTTTTTTTCCACCAACATATACATCTTTCAATTTCATTTTCCATGAACTTTGAACGACCCTCATCTATGTTGCCTTTCTTTGTCCGTTCATCTGATGGAAATCAGAAATGAGCTTATGTGTGTGTGACAAAGGCCTAAGGAACTGACATCTACAGTGGTCCAGTATCCTCATCTCAAAGTCATCCCGA
The DNA here is from genome assembly GCF_051225735.1 of Oryctolagus cuniculus. Lineage (NCBI taxonomy): Eukaryota > Metazoa > Chordata > Mammalia > Lagomorpha > Leporidae > Oryctolagus > Oryctolagus cuniculus. Next base: position 1,679,061 of record NC_142872.1, on the reverse strand, counting down.
TAACCTTCCAGGTGCAGCCTAGTATCTGCACTTCAAAAGTCCTGCCCAGATCCTGATGACCTTCCAGGGGTCCTGCCCCTTCTCCCTGGCCTGATAAACATCCTTCCTCTAAGAAGGGACGAGGCCAGTCAGGCTTCCCCTGTCTGATAACTTCAGTGGGAAGAACTCAGAACGGAATTTTTTGTATTTACACCCAACAAGTCCTTGGGTCCGGGAGTAGAAGAAGGAGATGGGGAAGGAAGGCAAGACCCACCCTCTTAAAAACCCCAGCCTAAATGTGAACTGAGCACTCTCTCTCAGGGTCTGTCTGGAGAGGTGCCCATCCAGGCACCTCTTACAGATATCTTACCTCCAGGACAACTTACAGATGTCCCTACCCTAATAAACCTTGCTATTTTGCTTTCCACTACTCTCTGTCTCACAGCTGAATTCTTTTTTGTGCGAAGACAAGGACCCTTTGCTTCTCCGGCAACAAAATTAGACAATTCCCAAATACTACAAGCTTCAAAATTCCATGTGATTCAACAAAGAAATCTGATGAGATCATACATTATATCTATATCTATATCTGTCTATCTATAGACATGAAAATGAAGACAAAACTCATCAGAGTTGTAGTGTGGCACAGGTGAAACTAAGAGGAAAGTTTACAACATTGAACACACATACTAGAAAATTACAAAGATCTAAAATCAATAGTGTACATTTCAACATTAGGAAATGAGAGAAAGGAGAGTCAATTGAATTCCAAGTAAGCAGAAGAAAAGACATAATAAAAACCCATTGAACTTGAAAATTGAAAAACAGAATGAAAAATCAATGTAACAAAAATCTGTCTTTGAAGAGATAATAAAATTGATTAAGCCTCTATTCAGTCAAATGAAGAGAAATCTTTCTTTGATGAAAATTTCTGCCTCTCTCTCTCTCTCTGTGCTGCCCCATACTTTCAGCTCAATTATCACATCCAATTACCACTTGACAAGGTGAAGGTCTGCCTCCCTCTGAGGCCAATGCCCCAGGCTTCTCTCTGGGGTGATCCACTCCAGACTCTGGGGACCCACTCCCTGGGAAGCTCACAGAGAAGATTCTCTCCTTGACGTAGTGTGCAACAGGTAGCTTCCACCTCTGAGCTTGCTTATTAAACGCAGTCGTTTCGTCTCATGGTGAACGGAGGAAGATACCAGAATCACCCCTTTGACCCCACCACTGCAGAAAGTACTCATACGCCAAGAGCCGCATGTTCTTTCAGAAAGGTATTTCTGTTCTTCTGTTTCTCAGAGTTTCATGCAGTAGGGGAACTGGATGTAACTGCACAAGGCTTGTGCAAGTGATCATTTCAAACTTCTAGCAATGAAAACATCATGCCTGATGTTTGATTAGAGCAATTTGATTGTTCTCTTAGTCATGTTCCACACTTGTTCAATGAAGCAAGCAACAGAATAGTGTGGTACATTCAGTTCACTTTGATTTTTATCATTGTAATCAGTGTTGGGGCCTCTATGGCCAGCTTGGGACTGTTCAGCACACAGCTTGTGGGGCAGGCCCATGCCCACAGCCCTTGAAACCGGCAGTGATGGGTGATTCTTGAGGATCAGAACAACAGTGACACGAGTGTGCAAGGAGGCTCAAGTGCAGTTGACATAAATGCCCTCAGTGCTGGCATGGCAGCAGAGGTCATCCGGTCAGTGCCTTTTACTTTTGGGGGCCACTGAAAGTGAAATTTATTTGTAACATCCCCATTTAAATCAGCTCCCTGTAAGCTAACACAGCTAGAATGCAGGTCTCCATCAGTCCCAGCATTCGTCAGATGCTGGTGTGCTCCACCAGCTGCGTGGTCTTGATTTACAGCTCTTGGAGTGAAAGAGCCCATAGGGCAGGTGAACGTGGAGTCTGGATATTCTTAGGTAGTCAAATTGTAGACAGTGGAGCCAGGGGAGGGAAATGACCCCAGGTGAGTCGAAGAGTCCAGGGCTGCTGTTGAGGCTGCTTTTCAGCCTGAGTCTGTGCTGGGGTCCCTTTCAGAGAGGAAGGACTTGGGAGCAGGTTAGAACAGGGGGCTCCCTGTCAGTGCATCTGTGTTACCTGCATGTTGAAGCAGGTGTAGAGCTGAGCCGGGTGCCCTCCCCATCCCCCAGCCCACACCATGCATGTCTTCATGTGTGCATTCCCGGCTTCCTCCACCCTGACACTGTTTGCAGCAGAGTGACTGAGGTACGTTTATCCCAACTAAGTGGACGTGATTATATATGCTACCACTCATTTTTGCTCCTGACGTGAAAAGAATTCCACAGTCACTTATTTGTTCCTCAAAGAGACTGGGATGCAGGAATGTTGGTAAATGTGTAATTCCATGCACTTTGCAGTTAGAAGTAATACAAAGTTTACATTAAATCTGACAGTGATGTATGTATGTATGTGTGCTGAAAGGTACTATGCCTTTTTAATATATGGTTGACTATCAAGTATTTGTTAATGAATATTATCAATGATTTTTCCCATTATTTTCCATAGATGTGTTGTATGAATGTGTACTAGATATAAAATATTTCTACTTGTTTCTCTAAAAACCAATCCTGCATATTCTCAATTCTAAACAGCATACACTTCCAAGAAGTTATTGATTGCATGATAATTTCAATAAATAACAGTAACTATATAGAAACTACATAAAATTATGGGGTAGTTTTCCCTTCTGGAAGCAGGAGGTGATGGAGTTGAAACAGTGGCATGATTTCCATTCTCTAGGTGACTAAGCATGAGAACTGCCCCAAGCTAACCAGGGGGTGGGGCCCTGTTGCTGACTGAGTCTGGGAGCTGTGTGACCACCTACCCTGATGTTGGTGAGGGAGGGGGGCCTAGAGCTACAAGTCTGGATTGTTTGGTTAGGACTCTGAGGACAAACCAAAACCAAATTAGTAACAACGTGCACAGTACTACTTGTTTCACTAAATTCTATTAATAAGTAAATGGCAGGACAAAAATGCTGTTTTTACTATTACACATTGTCAAACAATACACTGGGTAGAAAAACATGAAGAAAGTAGTAAGAATGATGAAGCAAATCTTGCATCAACAACCTCTGTCATGCTTAATCATGTTTTCTGAATTTATCATTTTAATAGGTGAGGTGTTACATAGATTCATGAAGCCAAAAAAAGTCTTATTTATTTTCACTAAATTTTATAAGTGAGTTGAAATGACATCTGGTTTATGACACACAACAGTATTCCAACTGCTTCTTGATACTAATATGCATAATATTAAAATGTGAAATGCCACAAATGTGGGATGAGCAAAAATTATTGTTAATTAATTAACCATTTATTCATCTTTTTGTGCTTGATTTAATATTGTAAATGTTGAGATATTACAGAATAGTTAATGTTCAGTTTTCTACCTGTTTCTCATGGTTTCCTTCCTCTGTCCCGCGTTCACTAATTGGGACCATGCATTCCCTATACCATCTCTTATCTGTGTGCATCCATAACTAATATCTCGCGTTCTGAATGTTGAAACTCACATGACGGAGAACATGCTGTATGGAATTTTCTGTACTGGTGTATGTGGCGCTGCCACACTCAGCATGGCTGCTGTACAGGGACCTGTTCTTATATAAAACAGGGCTTTGGATCCCTTCTCCTCATGAGGGCAGCACACAGCCCTCAATTTGGTAACCTTTACACTTGAGTATATATTTATTAAAGGAGCCACAAAACGTGTATAATGAAAAATTTTCTTACATCAAAACAAATTCTCCCTTAAAAAATTAATTCTTTCTGGGGCTGGTGCTGTGGCACAGTAGTTTAATCCTCTGCCTATGGTGCCGGCATCCCATGTGGGTGCTGGTTCTAGTCCTGGCTGCTCTTCTTCCCATCCATCTCTCTGCTATGGCCTGGAAAGGCAGTGGAAGTCCTTGGGCCCCTGCACCCATGTGGAAGACCAGGAATAAGTACCTGGCTCCTGGCTTCGGATTGGTGCAGCTCCAACCATTGTGGCCATTTAGGGAGTGAACCAACAAAAGGAAGACCTTTCTCTGTCTCTCCCTCTCACTGTCTGTAACTCTACTTCTCAAAAATTAAAATCTTAAAAAAGTTATTTCTTTCTTTCATATCAGAAGATTGCAGGTTTGTGTCCTGCCGCGGTTGCCACCAAAAAAAATTATTTCTTTTTTTTTGAATCATTAAAATGAGAGAGAGAGAGAGAGAGAGAGAGAGAGAGCAAGTGCTTCTCTCTGCTGACTCACTAAACAAATGACCACCAGGGCCTGAACTGGTCCAGGTGCAATGCTAGAGCTGGGAACTCAATCTGGGTTTCCCAAGGGGTATCAGGAACCCAATAGCCTGAGCTAACACTGCCACCTTCCAAGGCCTGCATTTCCAGGAAGGTGGAGCCAGGAGTGGGAACCAGGAATTGAACCCAGGTTCTCTGATGTGGAACACAGGTGTCTTTACACTAAGGTAAAATCATACTTTTTAAATTAGGTTTTCCATAAACTTTTTTATTATATAAAACAGTGAGTACAAAACAGCATGCTTTAAAGTTTTGATTTTGATTTCCCTACCTACTAAGGTTGGACACACGTTTTAATTGGTTATTGATCTGCTATCTGCTGGTTCACTCCCCAAATACCTGACACGGCCCAAAATGAAGCAAGTTGAAGCCAGGAGCCCAGGTCTCAATCAGGGGACCCATGTACTTGAGCCATCACATGTTACCCCCCCAGGGTGCACACTGCAGGAAGGTGGAATTGGCAGATGAGCTGAGACTCAAACCCAGACACTCTAATATGGGATGGAGGTGCCCCAAGTAGTTCCTTGACTGCTGCAACTGACCTTTGCCCCAAGTTCATTGTTTCTGCTATGCCTCTGTTTCTCCTGCTGAATGAGAATAATAATCTCAATTCCTTGTGCCATTATGAATATTACTTGAGTTTAATGTATGCACAGTACAGATAGTAGCATCTGGCATGCAGAAGGTTCTACACAAGAGTTATGGCATCATAACTATTACTATTGTTGTGTCTAGTGCATGGACACAAAATCCATTTGACTCTCTCCAAAACAGAACTATTAACAATATGGCTTAAGGTCACATTTGGTATTCTTTCCTTTCCTTGAATCATAAATCTCATTGTAAAGCGACATGCTGCCGAGGTTATTCAACAAACACCTAGAGCTCACCGACTGCCCAGGATGTGTAGTTACAGCTACAACTACACCTTTTGCACTAAAACATCACTCAGAAACTTGTACAAAAGGCAGATTATTGAGTATCTCCCACAAATTCTTATTTGGTTTATTGGCAATGGAACCCGAGAACCTACTTTTTTTTATACAAACATCCTAGTTGATTGGATGGAGGAATTTCTTAGCTTGTGTTTGAAAAGCACTGCATAGCAGATCACTGACACTAAATGACAGCTTTTAAAGATTAGTTACTCGATTCTTAGTCTTTAGCTCTCTAAACCTTACAAAGCTTATAAAACAATCTGCCAACATCCCACTTGCTTTAGGAGTATGGAAGATGACCAACAGATTTGATTTGTTGACTTGGTTTTTCTTTGTCTCATTTAAAATGGTCATGCTTTCTTCTCAACAATCAGAACACGGGTCCCCCTGCCAGATGAACAATCTCACGGATGTGGCAGAATTCCTGCTCATGGGCTTTTCTGAAGTCTGGGCCCTACAGATTCTGCACGCGGGGCTGTTTCTGCTGCTTTATCTGGCAGCACTGGTGGGGAACCTACTCATTGTGACAGTCATCACGCTGGATCACTATCTGCACACGCCCATGCACTTCTTCCTGAAGAACCTCTCCTTTCTGGATTTGTGCTACATCTCAGTCACCGTGCCCAAGTCTGTCCACAGCTCCCTGATGCACAGCAGCTCCATCTCTTATCTTGGCTGCATGGCTCAAGTCTATTTTTTCTTTGCCTTTGCCTCTGCTGAGCTGGCCTTTCTCACTGTCATGTCCTATGACCGCTACCTTGCCATTTGCCGCCCCCTCCAGTATGGAGCTGTGATGACGGCAGGGAAATGCTGCCAGATGGCAGTGACTGCCTGGCTCAGCTGCTTTTCCTACGCAGCAGTGCACACTGGAAACATGTTTCAGGAGCCTATTTCCAGATCCAACAGCATCCACCAGTTCTTCTGTGACATCCCCCACGTGCTGGCCCTGGTGTCCTGTGAGGTTTTCTTTGCAGAGTTTGTTGCACTAGCTCTCAGCTCGTTCTTGGTGATGCGCTGCTTTGGTCTCATGATCACCTCTTACTTCCACATCTTCTCCACGGTGCTCAGAATCCCTTCAGGAGAGGGTCGAGCAAAAGCCTTCTCCACTTGCTCCCCACAGCTGGCTGTCACCGTGCTCTTCCTCAGCACCGGGCTCTTTGCTGCCTTAGGGCAAGTTGCCAAATCTTCATCCTTTCAAGACCTGGGAATTGTTCTGGCATACACAGTTCTGCCTCCTGTTCTGAATCCCATCATATACAGTCTCAGAAATAAGGAGATAAAAACAGCACTGTGGCGGCAATTTTGGAAGATACACCCTCTGCCATTGTAGGACTTCTGGTCTTTGCTGTAGAAGGTTTATGATAAAAGATGTAACGATCCTAAATACATGATGACAAATGATGAAAAAGCTGCTGATTCCAATTTGGAAGATTGCTAAATTAACAGAAAATCATCCATTTTATTCTGAATTTCCAATGTAAAAGAATCCAAGGTTATGTGCACAATTTCATTTCTAATAATTTATAATTATGCTTTCCATAACTCATTGATCAATATTTTCTAAATATTATCTTTTAATATTTCACTTTATTTTCAAATAGGCAAAAATGTAAAACTACAATGTATTTGTTTTAAATTTATTTACTTATACTCAAAACTTCAGTGTAGCTAACAAATATGAGCTGTATATATTTACACTATACAATTTGATGCTTTGACACATCGACCCACTACAGATTATTACATCAGGATACTTAAAATATCCATTAACTCATGTACTTGTTATGGGGGGACAGAACTTGAAGATCTCTATTATCAGCTCTCAAGTATTTGGTACACTGATAACTGCTGTTACCATGTTGCACATACAGTCCCAGAACACATTCATCTGTCTAATTGGAATGACTGTGGTTCTGATATGCATTTCCTTGATGACTAATGATGTTGACAGATTTTGTTTCCATGCATCTATTAATTATTGACATGTCTTTTTTTGGGAAGTGTATATTCAGATCATTGGTCCATTTGAATGAATTAAATACTTACTGTTGAATTGCTTGAGTTCTTACAGTTTTTAGCTTATAGATTCATCACCTTGATTAAACTTATTTCCAATATTATAATTTTGAAGCTATTGTAAGATAATATTTGATTTCTTTTTTGGATAATATAGTGCTAATGTGTAGAAAAACTAGTGATATTTGTATGCTGATTTTGTGTCCTGCAATATGACTGAATTCATTTATAAAATTAACATTTTTGGCAGAATCTTCAGGAATTTCTATATATAAAATTATATTGTGGGGCCAGCACTGTAGCGCAGTAGTTTAATGCCCTGGCCTGAAGCACCTGCATCCCATATGGGTTCTGGTTTGAGTCCCAGCTGCTCTGCTTCCTATCCAGCTCTCTGCTATGGCCTGGGAAAGAAGTAGAAGATGGCACAAGTCCTTGGGCCCCTGTAGCCATGTAGGAGACCGAGGGGAGGCTCCTGGCTCCTGGCTTCGGATCGGTGCATCTCCGGGCACTGCGGCCAACTGGGAATGAACCATCGGATGGAAGACCTCTCTCTCTCTCTGTCTCCCTCTGTCTCTCTCTGCCTCTTCTCTCTCTGTGCAACTCTTTCAAATAAATAAAAAATAAATCTTTACAAAAAATTATATTGTTTCCCAACAGAGATTATTTAATGTCTCTTATTTATTTCTCTTATCTAATTGCTCTACCTGGGTCTGTTGCTGCCATGTTGAATAGCAGTGGCAAAAGGGGCATCCTCAACTTGTTCCTGATATGAGAGGAAAAGCTTCAACTTTTCACATTTGAGTAAGATGGTAACCATGGACTTGGGATTCACGAGAGGGCTTCAAAATGTTCATGAAAACAGGGAACTGAAAGATAAAGTTTATTTTGGGCTGAAAAATTTTGAAAATCATGTATGATTTTTCACAACAGATTAGAGTATTACTTTTTCTTTAAATTATATTTTAGGTTTCAATTCTTTTGGATTTAAACACTTAAATTGCTTTGACTGAGTATCATGTTATTTTTATAGTTACACTATATTGAATAAACCAGATTTTATGCCTGAGAAGTCACTCCTTTATTAAGTTTTCTTTTGAGAAATTATAAAAATTACTAAATATTTGATGAATCATAGGTGTACCTATTCCAAAATTATTTGGAATCAATATATTGTTTCATATCCATCCATTAACATGTGCAAATGCTACAAAATGCTATAATTCCTGGAAGAGCAATGGAAAGGTTAAGCAATACACTCATAATTACAAGAATGATCACTCTGGTTTCAGTAGAATAACTGGGTGTGGGCAATATAGCACACAGAAACCAGACCAGGAGTGTTTATTTATTTGAAAGGCAGAGACACAGAAACGGACAGACAATTATCAGAAACTGGAATTGAAGCAGAGCTAGGACTTGAACCTAGACACTCCAACGTGGGATGTGGGCATCCCAAATGGCAGCTTAACTGATCCACCAAACTCCCATCTTCCATAGACGTAAATATGAATATAGATACAGGTATAGATAAGGATAAAGATATAGATATAGGTATAGATTTAGATACAGATATATATATAGAGAGAGAGAGAGATAGAGAGAGAGAGAGACAGATATAGATACATATAAGTTTGAATCTCAGTGACTTCCCAGTATAAATCTAAAGTAGATCCCTATAATTTTCTAAAATAAAACTTCTGTAGTATTCTTTTCCTTATAGCTCCCTTTATCTGTTGGTTTCTAAGACTGTAGATGACAGGATTCAAGAATGGAGGAACAACAGTGTAGAATACAGAAAGAATTGTGCCCTGAACCATTTCAGAGGTCACAGAGGGCCTCAGATATACACAGGCGCCAGAGCTCAGGAAGACAAACACCACAAGGATGTGTGGGACACAGGTGGAAAAGGCCTTTCCTTGCTCTCGGGCTGGAAACTTGAGCACGGTGGAGAATATACGAACATATGACATGGTGATGAAGATGAAGCAGCCACCAACAACTAGCACGACAGAGAGCAGGAGTAAGAGCTCACTGCTGAAGGTGTCAGAGCAGGAGAGGCTGAGCAGAGAGGGGATGTCACAGAAGAACTGACGGACCACGTGGGACTCACAGAAGGGCAGCTGGAACGTGTAGCCAGTGTGCACGCCTGCATAGATGAGGCCACTGAGTAGGGAAGCCAGGGTCATCTGTACACAGAATCGGTCATTCACGGTAGTGGAGTAGTGAAGAGGCTGGCAGATGGCCACATAGCGGTCCCAGGCCATGGTGGTGAGAAACAGCACCTCCACATATGCACAGTAGATGACCAAGAATATCTGAGTTGCACACCCAGCCACTGAAATGGCCCTGTTGTCAGTGAGGGAGTTGACACAGGCATTGGGGACAGTGACAGAAATGTAACACATGTCCAAGATGGAGAGGTTCCTGAGGAAGAAGTACATGGGGGTGTGAAGGCTCCAGTCCACAGTGGTGACGGTGACAATGAGCAGGTTCCCCAGCAGGGTGCCCAAGTATGTTAGTAGGAATAACATGGTGAGCAGGATCTGAATCTCTCGTGTGTCAGCAAAGCCCTCAAGGAGAAACACAGTCACCACAGTGGAATTGGCCATTTTCTGGAAAGCCTGGTTGATCTGGAAAAAAAAAAAAAGGTCACAAAAGATGGGAACCATAGCTAAATAATAATTATCAGCTAATCAACAAAGTGACCTAAACACTTTCCTTGATAATGTTTACTTCTATTTAATGTACCTAACCTATGTAATACAACTAACAAGTCCATTTTTTCACCTTTTAAATCTGCCTACATTCTTACCACTCTGAAGTAGTTATCATTTAAAGGTGCTAAAAAGGATGGGGTACTCCAATCCGATTATATAGGAGTGAGGCCCAGCCCTGCTACTCAGTTTCCACACTAACAACCAACCCATAATTTTCACTGTTTTAATAAAGGGTGAACTGGTTACTACTGGCATGTTCCTCTGAGGAAAACATGTGCGTAAGTCAGGAAGAATTAATACCAGTCTTTTAAAGACTCTTCCAAAGAACATAAAAGAGGGAATACTTTGAAACTCACTTTAATGACACCAGCATCATGCAGTGTCAAAGCCAGACAAAGGCATCACAACAAAACAAAACACAGATGAATATCCTTGAGAGACATTCATACAAAAGCCCCTGGCTTGAAAGGAAGTTTCAACATAAGCAAGCCAATCGGTGTGATTCACAACATTATCAGATTGAAGGATAAAAGTCACACAATAACCTGAATAAATGCTGAAACACATTTCATAAAATTTAACTTTTCATAATAAAATTTTGTTAACAAATTATGTATAGAAGAATCTTTGTCCCCCACAATAAAGATCATTTTAGAAAAGCTCACAACTAACATCATACTCAATAATGAAAAAATGAAAACTTCTCTCTAAAATTTGGCAAGGATACATATTCTCACCACTTTTATTCAAAGTAATACTAGAAGTCCATTCCAGAGCAATTAGACATGAGAAACAAATGAAAGGTGTCAAAGTGGAAAGGAAAAAATAAAGTTATATGAGCAAATGTGGAAAACTCTGAAGACTTAACAGACACAAAAAAACTGCTTTGAGAAAAATGAACTCAGAAAAACTGTGAGATACAAAATTTATATATATATACACATATATATTGCATTTCTGTATATGAACAACAAAATGTTCAAAAAGGAAGTCAGGAAAACAACCACTTTTCCAAAAGCATCAAACATAATAAATCACTAAAAAATAAACTTAACCAGCTGAAGTAGTTCTGCACTGATAAGTGTAAATACCAATAAGTGAATAAAAACACACAAATATAGGGAAAGGCATCCCTTGTTCATAGAAGTAAGTAATAATTTGTTACAATGACCAGTTTAAAAAGCTACACACAATGCAGCCCCTAAAAATATTAACCCAACATTTTTTATACAAACAGAAATAAAACCTAGAGTTAATATGGAACCCAAAAAATCTTGACAGAAATTTTCAGCAAGAAGAATTAAACTGGAAGCACTATATTTCCCTAATAAAATTTTTTGAGTGATGAAGCCACAGTCATAAAAATATGATACTGTCTTAAAAAACAAGCATCTGGACCAACAGAATAAATAGTGTGTCCAGAAATAAATCCACATCTATGTGGCTAACTGATCTTCCACAAAGGTGCTGAGAGCACACACTGGTGGAAGGACATATCATCAATTAATGATGTTGGGAAAACTCAGTATGCACACATAGAAGAATGAGATTGAACCCTTACATGCACACACACTCAACGTGAAATAGATTAAACATCTAAACATAGGACAGAAAGCTGTAAATTCTAATGTGTGTTCTGCCTAGCCAATATGATCTATTTATGTTTATAATAAGGTCCATAGTTTATTTTAAATGTAATTAGAACATTTGGGTTCTTGTGTACTTGAGCTGATTTTAAGAATTAGAGTACACATCTGCTCTTAATACCCCATTAAGTGAAACTCGATGAAGGGCGGGATAGGAGAGGGAGTGGGAGTGGGAGAGGGGAGGGCCACGGGAGGGAGGGAGGTTGGGGGGGGAGCCACAACAATACAAAAGTTGCACTTTGTAAATTCACATTTATTAAATTAAAAAAACTATATAACAAACAAAAAAAAGAAAAAGAAAAAAAAGAACTTAATACTTTACCATTTTAGTATTTTTTATGTTCTACTTAAAACTATTGGTTGAACTCTGTAATTAATACACAGTTACTCTTAGGTGTTTAATTAATGCTATAACTAGTACTCAAATAGTATTTTACACTTTGTGTTTCTGTGTGGGTGCAAACTGTTAAAATATTTACTTAATATTTGCTAAATTGATCTTCTGTATATACAGATAATTGAAAATTAATCTTGATGTGATTGGAAGGGGAGAGGGAGTGGGAGAGGGGAGTGTTGTGGGTGGGAGGGAAGTTATGGGGGGGTGGAAGCTATTGTAATCCATAAGCTGTACTTTGGAAATTTATGTTCATTAAATAAAATTAAATATAAATAAAAAAACAATACCCCATTAGGGATGAAACTATCAGGATCTCTTAAGTTGAAATAAGTGAACAAAGGCACTATGAATCCCTTTATTTTGATTTTGCAACAAAACCAACTTAAAGGCTTTTAGCATTAGTTTTCTCGTGATGGTCAAATATAGTGACAGAATTCAAAGGAACAAGTTTTTAAAAATATAAAATTTGTATTCTCATTTTTAGCTAAGTGATCATTTAGCCTTCATCACATATCTCTTTTTTGGAATGGGCACTGTATGCATTCAATGATTTTCAAACATGTATTTTGACCATAACAAAAAAAATATCAAAAAGATATGAAAGCAAGCCTTGAAGATTCAGCTAGGAATAAAGTCCATATATAACTACTGGCAAAAACGAATGCAATCCCATAAAATCGTGTCCAAAGTAATATCTTTAAAAAACTTTATATATGTGTACACACACATACATGCATTTATACATATATATATATAAATACACATATATCAACCACTTGCATGTTGTTGTTTTACTATTGATATCTTCAGTCTTTTCTGGAACTCCTGTACACATAGTCTCTGAACGTCTTGTAAGCAAATGGTAAACAAAGGTTCAAAAATTTTGAATCAGTGAAGATGGCATAAAGATAAAATGATAAGCTATAGGTAGGTTCCATATGTCGGACATGAATCTGTCACATTCTCTAATATCATTGTGGACATCTGAAATGACAGCAACTACTATAAAATAAGTAGCAAGATTTCTGTTCCTTTAAGGAAATTACTAATTGTTTCACATGAAACCATAAGTTGGGTTTCTGCACTGACCCTCTCCAACTGTACTTTTAACTGGAATTCCATTTCTATTTCTAAAGAGAAAACAATATTGCAAAGTGAAACAAAAAAAAATCTCCAGGAAATCAAAGTGTGAATGAGAGGGAACTATCAAAGGAGGACATTGTCAACAGGAATCACAGTGTTCTCACCCTTAGGTATTGTCTGTGATTGTCTTAGAGATGCGAATTAAGGTTTCTCTTGTTAACTTCTAGTCAAGGACTCAAAGCCAGCTCCCCAGATTGTCCATGCTTACAGCATTTGAGAATGCTTTCAGAAGAATCAAGGACACTCACCTTTTATAAGTGGGGCAGCTGTGATTTCCTGTGCACCTCCAGCAAAGCCCTTGGGAAAACAGTCCTTCCCATGCAGTAACAGCAGGCTGCCCAACGGAGATTTCAGACAGGAAACTATCTCCAGAGCACAGGTGAAATGGAGCCAATTAAAATTTGATAATGGACACAAGGACTGAACAGCTAGAGGTGGTGTTACCAGTGAATATGTGTAAATGGTTATTAAGCTAATGAACTAGAAAAACTAGAGAACGTAAATACATATTTGTCATTTGAAATATTGGGGGCATCTGTGCAGACCTCAGAGACATTGTCCTCTATTTTAAGCAACCCCATTCTCTATTGATAACACACACACATACACACTGCTGTGCTCAGCTCTGAGAGAAAGTCAGAGGAATGGATGGAAATCATTCCTCTGAAAACTTTAAGATACATAAATATATTCATCAGAAAGGCAGGGTATGAACAACTGCCATATATCATGGGCCACTACAACACTGAGATTAACAGTATGATGTCTAGTAGCCATTTCTACATTCAAACCCCAGCTGTCCCTCTGCAGTTTTGAGGATTTGGAAAATTGTTTTCTATTTTACTCTCTAAGCCTCCATTTTTAAGATGTTCATTAGGGACATTATAAGAATCACATATGTTAAAAAAACATAAATTGAGTAACTACCACACATTTTTTAAAGTCTGTGTATTAATAATTGTTGTAGTTTAACACCTTTTTTTAAGATTTATTTTTATTTATTTAAAGACAGAGTTACAGACAGAGGTAGAGCCAGAGAGAGGGAAAGAAGCCTTCCATCTACTGGTTCACTCCCCAAATGACTGCAGTGGCCAGAACTGAGCTGATGTGAAGCCAGGGGCCAGGAGCTCCTTCCATGTCTCCCATGTGGGTGCAGGGGCCCAAGGACTTGGGCCATCTTCTACTGCTTTCCCAGCACATAAAAGAGAGCTGGATTGAAAGTGGAGCAGCCAGGACTTGAACTAGCATCCATATGGGATGCTGGTGCTGCGGGCTGGGGCTTTAACCAACTGCGCCACAGTGCCGGCTCCAACACCTATATTTTTTATTTATTTATTTATTTATTTATTTATTTATTTTAATTTGAAAGCCTGAGAAATAGAGACAGAGACCCACAGACATGGATCTCCCATCCTTTGCTTTCTTCTTAACAGCTACAGATGGGCCAGGCTGCATCCCATATGGAGTGTCTGGGTTAAGTCCCAGCTCCATTCCCGATTCTAGGTTCCTGCAGCCCTGAAAGGCAGGAGATGATGACTCAAACAGTTGGGTTCTTGCTACCCACATAGGAAATTCAGATGGAGTTCTGGGCTCCTGGCTTTGACCTGGCCCAGACCCAGCTGTTGTGGGCAACTGGGGTGTGGATGGAAGATCCCAGACTGTGTGTCTGTATGTCTTTCTATCCTCTCTCTGCCCTTCAAATAAATAAAATAATATATGAAAAAATCAATCCCCGAATGATATGGTAATGCACTTTCATACATTTGATTTATTTATAAGGAAAACTGTTTTTGTAAATAGCAACATTTCCCAAAATATGAATATCATGATTGTTGTACATATCAAGTGATTCTACCATTCAAACTATTCACTCCCTTCCATCACTACAGGACCTGTTGGTTTGCAAAGCTGCTTCACATATGAGATCTTATTTGAACCCATGAGAAGGTAGATTCAGTTGAATAAGAGGTGGAGCAAAGAAGAGAACTTCATTTTTCTCATTCCAAGTCCAGTGGGGATATGAACCACCAGAAAAGACTTTAGGGGGAACTGTTCATTTAGCATAGGCTACGATTAACCTGCAGAAAAGGCGATCCCAACTTCTCCATGACTTAGAAACCACAAGGATTTATCTCCTGCTCACTCAAATTCTCACAGTGGCTTTTCTGAGGGAACTGGCCTCCATATAGTGACACAGTGCCCCATCTCTGCCCTTTAACAGCTGCCTGAGAGTCCCTTCTCACATGGGAAGGCTGCCTTCAAATGAAAGAGTTTGAGTGCTCACCCATGCCCTGGTCAAGCAGGGCCATGAGAGTAGTTCTGGCCCAGTCTGTGAGGGTAATGGACACATGCCGTTTCTCAGTCATTTGATCTTAATCAAAAAATCTCTGCCACATACGACACAGTGAAGAAAGGTGGGGTTTGCAGAAATAAGAGTAAAGTACTCAAGAACATATATAGTGACCGGTGCCGTGGCGTAGTGGGTTAAAATGACACCATGGCAGTTTCTAGTCTTGGCTACTCCACTTCCTATCCAGTTCCCTGCTAATGCGCAAGGAAACAGTGGAGGGTAACCCAAGTGCTAGGGACCCTGACCCTCATGGGAGACCTAGAAGAAGCTGCTGGCTTCATCCTGGCCCATCCCCTGCCAATGCAGTCATTTGGGGAGTGAACCAGCAGATGGAAGACCTCTCTCTCTGGCTCTCCCTCTATTTCTCTCTTGTTCTCTGTTACTCTCCCTTTCAAATAAATAGAATAAGTTAACACAATTTTTAAAGAACATATATAACAATGACATACAAGATTATACCTGAGTCTTTCAAGCTCATAACCCTGCTTTCTCAGAGTCTGAGTATCTGATTCTGACAATAATGCTGTAAGGAAGTTATCATAGCCTTTTGAAAATACTGGGAGTTTACATTTACACTAGCAGTGAAGATACCACAACCTGCATTAGAGTGTCTGGGTTCAATTGCCAGCTCTGGCTGCAGACTCAGTTTCCACTAGAGAAGACTGGAGGCAGCAGAAGATGGCTCAAGTAGTGGAGTTCCTGCCAACCATCTACAAGGCCTGTATTGAGTTCTTGGTTCCTGACTTTGAGCTGGCCTAGTCCTGGACTTTAAGAGCATTTCAGGAACTGACAAGCACTATGCCACAGCACCGGCGCCAACAGCTCATTTCTTTAGCACTGAATAACCTTTCACTGTCCAGATGTACCACAATTTATTTATCCATTCACCAACTGAACAACCACCTGATTGTGTCCAAGTTTTGGCAATTAAAAATAAGACTGCAGGGCAGGCTCTGTGGCATTACCAGGTAAAGCTGCTGCCTGCAGTGCTGGCATCCCAGATGGACACCAGTTCAAGACCTGGCTGCTCCACTACCAATCCATCTCTCTGCTATGGCCTGGGAAAGCAGTAGAGGATGACCCATGTCCTTGGGCACCTGTACATCCATGGGAGACCCAAAAGAAGCTCCTGACTCCTGACTTTGGATCGGCACAGCTCTGGCCATTGCAGCCATCTGGAGAGTAAACCAGTGGATGGAAGATTCTCTCTCTCTCTCTCTCTCTCTCTCTCTGCCTCTGCTCTTCTGTAACTCTGTCTTTCAAATAAAATAAATAAATCTTTAAAAAAAATAGGACTCCCAGAAATATTCATATCAGGTATCTGAGTGGATGTAGCATTTCAAATCCTTTAGGTAAATACTAAGGGGCATAATTATTGGAGCATATGGTAAGATTATGTCGTTGAAACTATCGAACTGCCTTGCAAAATGGTTGCAGTATTTTGCATTCACAGCAGCAACAAATGAGAGTTCCTGTTGCTTTGGATTCTCACCAGCATTTGATGTTGTCAATGTTACAAAGTTTGGCTATTCTAAAATATGTATAATAGTAGCTCATTGTTTTAATCTTTACTCCCTGGTTACTTATTATGCTGAGTATCTTTTCATGTGTTAATTTGCATTCTGTATAATATTTATGGTAAAATGTATGTCGAGGGTTTTCATCCATTTTGTAAAATTCAGTTGTTTTCTTATTGTTGAGTTTAGGAGTACTTCTGTATTTTGTAAAATATTCCTGTGTAAACTAAATCTCTTGCAAATATTTTCTTCTAGTTTGGTGAAGTCTTTCAGAGTAAAAAATGATTTTAATGAAGTCCAATTTATCAATTTTTTCTTTCATGGAATATATTTACTGTTGGATTTTAAAAGTCATTGCCAAATCTAGGGTCATCTAGACCTTTTCCTGTTTACTTCTAGGAGTCTAACAGTTTCAAGTTTTACATTTATTTCTGTGATCCATTTTAAGTTATTTTAACATAATTTTTGTATTCACACTCATTTTTAATCTTTGACTTGCAAATAATAGTTGTACATATTTGTGGGGTACAATGGGATGTATGATTGAGGTATATTGTATAATGATCAAATCTAATAATTGGCATATCCACCACCATAAGCATTTATTTATTTATTTGAGATGAGAGCATTCAAATCTTCTTTCTAGCTGCATTGAAATGTACAATGCATTATTGCTGACTAAAGTTATTCTACCTATGTTTTACTGTACAGAATTTCTCCCATATGACTGTAATATTCTATCTACTGAACAACCTCTCTCTATACTCTTCCTCAAATCCTCCCCTGATAACCAGTGTTCTGGTCACAATTTCTATGAGATCAATGTTTTTCAAAATTCCACATGACTGAAAACATGTCTTTCTATGCCTGGGTAATTTTACTGCACATTGCATCTTCTGGATTCATCCATTTTATTGCAAATTTAGAGTATTCCATCCTCTTTCGCAGCAGAATAATCATGCCATCGTGTGTATGCCACAGTCTCATATTCATTCATTGATGGATATTTCAGTGGATGGCATCTGCACCTATTGGCTGAAACGAGCAGCGCTGTGATGAACATGGAAGCGGAAGAGAGGGAAGGACCGACCTCCAGGACAGTGACCAAGGGAGAACTCTGAACTCCACCACAGAGCCACAGCTACTGTAGATAGCATAGGAACTGGAGATGGCCACACATGGAGGAGAAAGAAGGGCACAAGTTCAGTTGTGATCCTGGATCCAGCCAGCCAGGAGGACTCTGCTATACCAGGGAAAGGCAAACAGGAAAGCCCCAGCCACGGCCACCATCACTTCAGACTGGCACGCTTGAGTACAAGAGAATCTCCACATCCTCAAAGACTTTAAATCCAGTATTGGGCACTCATGACTCATTTGCTTCAGAGAAGGAGCTCACAAGGATTCCCCCCATTCCCCAGAACATAGGTTACTAAAGCATAGGGCCAATACCAGGACAAGGCCACTGCAAAGTCTAGACTGACCTAGGGGCCAGGAGGCAGCCCAGGCATAACAGTTGCCACCTGAAAAAGCCCAGCACCACTTGCCTGAGGACAGGCCCCACTCCAACCTGCAGCTTCAGGACAGTGGCTGCCACTGCAATGAGACCAGGAGCTACAGTTGGCATTGTAGCACAGTGAGTTAAGCCACTGCTTGCAATGCTGGCATCCCATATCCATGTGCAGGTTCAAGTCCCAGCTGCGTTGTTCCTGATCCAGCTTGCCGCTAATGTGGCTGAGAAGGCAGTAGATGATAGGCAGAGTGTTTGGGCCTCTGCCACTCATGTGGTAAACCAGAATGGAGTCCCTCTTCCATGGAATTAACCTGGCCAAGTCCTGGTTGTTTTAACCATTTGAGGAATGAACCAGCAGATGGAAGATCTCTCCCTCCATCATACACCCTGTGTGTGTGTGTGTTTGTGTGTGTGTGTCCCTCTCTCTGTGTTGTTTTGCCTTTCAAGTAAATAATCTTTTTTTTTAAAAAAAAAAAAAGACCCACGCAGTGTACACGCTCAACTCTGCAGGACCTGAAAACATGGGCATCTGCAAACCCACTTCAGAGTCACACCACCACCTTCACAGACATGTGCAGCCCAGACTATGGAGACCTGATAGACACCACTAATGCTGACAACAGCTGAAGAAATCGCAGAGCGGCTACCTGACTTTTACAAAGACAATGCACCTCCCCAACAGGCTCCTGACACCTCATCTAAAAGAAAATGTTTCTTCCTATCAAGCTTTCTCCATGCAATTGGAAGAAGTATTATACCAGATGCACAGACATCAACCTGGGGTTACAAGAAGCATGAAAAAGCAACAACTATTTACTTCCAAAGAGAAGCAATAGTTCTCCAGAAACAGAACATGAAGGAACTCTATAAAATGCCTGAAAGGGGAATGCAAAACAAGGTTCCCAAGGAAACTCTGAGATGTGCAAGAGAACATGGGTGGACAATTCAATGAAATGAGAAAAACAGTTCAGGTGTATGGAAGAGTGTGCTGAAGAAGGGCTTTTTTTTTTTTTAAGCAATGTAGCACATCATCTGTAATGTTATTTTACTTTTATCGATTTTCAGCTTGAAGATGAGAATCTGAACAAAAACAAGGACGGGAAGGCTGAAACCTCAAAAGATTCTTCCTTCTGGGGCTCTCCCCTGGCTTCAGGCGTTTATGCCACCCAGCCCAGATTGTAGACTGTCCACGTGAATTTGAGGACAGCTGTCTCTCTTCAACTCAGGGGAACTGCTTTCTATCATTTTGTAGTATTTACATCTCCTTGTTTGCTCCTCCTTGAAGTATGACCCAGTGCCTCAACTATGCAGTGCTGCACTGGAGCAAGCTTGCACTGCTGTTGGGGGCAGGGCAGAGGGAACAAGCAAGGGAAGGGCTGTGTGCAACCCATCCCAGCTCGGGGGTTGATGACATCACTCTGGGAGCTTGAATTTAGTCATGGATGTAGTATTACACTACAGAAATCGCCAGACTCTACAAACCACCCAAACTGTTCTGTTTGCTCCTGGAGGGGGGGGGGGGGGATATGGTCAGCCGGCACACCATTGCCACTACACCTTTGAGTGTTTTTCCTGTGTTAATAAACACACACACAGAGTGAGGGATATTCAAAACGTCCAGGAGACATTTTCCATCAACATTTTAAAGCACATGCACTTTCATCTTCTTTTCCCCAAAGTCCAAAACATTTCTTTTTTTTTTTTATGATTCAGTGATGATTTATTCATTTGCATCGACGTGAAAGGCAGAGAAACACACACAGAGAAAATGAATGAATGAATGGGTGCGCAATCACATTATTCCAGCTCAATGAATTATCTCAGAGAAAGGAAATAGGTTAGGAGAGAACATGGCATATTGGGATTGACTGAGGTGTCTGCTGTGTGTAAAATATCAGTAGGAAGAGACGAGTTGAAAGCAAGGGATTAGAATTTGGGGGAGAAAGAGAGATTTTTTTTTCCAACCCGCAACCCTCCCCTTATCCACTCCCTCTCCCCTTCCATTCACATCAAGATTCATTTTCTATTCTCTTTATATACAGAAGATCAGTTTAGCATACATTAAGTAAAGATTTCAACAGTTTGCTCCCACACAGAAACATAATTTTTCTCCTTTTACAAAGCATTTCTGAACTCAGTCTCTGTGAGATGATACATTTTCTAGTTCAATTTTGGTAATCAATTTAGAAGGTATACACACAACAACACATTATACTCCATAAACCACACACCTACAAATATATTTGCTAATCATACTTCACTAAAGGTGATTAAGTTGTCTATTTTTTTTTTATCTTTCCTGTTATTTTTAAAACTCTTAGGGGCTGTTGCTGTGGCATCGCTGGTTAAGCCACCACCTGCAGTGCCCGCATCCCATATGGAGCCACTTTGAGACCCAACTGCTCCACTGACGATCCAACTCTCTGCTATGGCCTGGAAAGCAGTGGAACATGGCTCCAGTGCTCGGGTTCCTGCACCCACATTGGAGACCAGGAAAGAGCTTCGGATTGGCCCAGCTCCCACCTCTGCGACTATTTGGGGAGTGAACCTGTGGATATAAGATTCATTCATTCTCTCTCTGCCTCTCTGTAACTGTGCCTTTCAAATACATAAATAAATCTTAAAAAATTAGAAGTTCTTACCATGACTTTGTTTAGAAGTCTTGTTCTTTCGTTTCTTTTCCCTCCTTTCCTTCTTGTTTTTTATTCTTTAACGTCATTGTACCGCCACGTGTGGACCCGACTCTGAGAGGCAGGCGGCATGGCTGTGGGTCACCGGCACAGCCCTAAGGCCATGCTTTTTCTGACTCCTCTTTGGATTCAGTGTCCTCGCCTTCCCCTGCGTAGACACAACTGCTGACTGGAAACTACTGCCTCCTCATGGGCACCAAGGACGGGGGTCATGCTGCTCCGCTCCTCGCCCAACGACTGACCACGGCCGCCTCCTCACACAGGGAACCGAAGTCGCCGTCCTTGTTGACCCCGCCTCTGACTGACCACGGCCTCCTCCTCACACAGCGGACGGAAGTTGCCGTCCTCGGCCCCTCCACCTCTGACTGACCACGGCCTCTGACCACGGCCTCCTTCTCACAGTGTGGGTGGAAGTCGCCGTCCTGGTTGGTTCCGCCTCTGACTGACCACGGCCCCCTCCTCACACAGCGGACGGAAGTCGCCGTCCTCCGCCCCGCCTCTGACTGACCACGGCCTCCTCCTCACACAGCGGACGGAAGTCGCCGTCCTCGGCCCCGCCTCTGACTGACCACGGCCTCCTCCTCACACAGCGGACGGAAGTCGCCGTCCTCGGCCCCGCCTCTGACTGACCACGGCCTCCTCCTCACACAGCGGACGGAAATCGCCCTCCTCTGCCCCTCTGCTGCCTACTGACCATGGCCTCCTCCTCAGCCCCTCCACTGGTGACCGAGCCTGGTTGGTCCTGACAGGTACGGGGTAGGGGTCATCCTCCTCTGCTCCTCTGAGCACCATGAGCGAGCCCAGGTACGTGTGAGGCCAGTGTCTATCCGGGGCAAGGCCGGCAGTGCTTCCATCTCCGTTCCTCGCCGTCTGGGCTAGGGGTGGGCTGTGGCTTCCTCGGTTTGTCTCTGAGATCTGATGCTTTCTGTTTTCCATGAATGTTCAGAATTTTGTGCGTAGCAGGCATCATTTTCTGTTTGTTTCCCCCAACTTCAAAAAAATGCACCTTTTAAGATTTCATAGTGTTTGGAGGGTTGCCAGAACCATGCATATACATTTCACTATTTTCACTGTGTAGTTTTAAAACAATTGTAATACAGGACTATCCCTTTCTTGGAGTCATAATTGCACAGGTCTTCTCCAAACAACACTGTAATAGATGTAAATTGGATTACATGTCCCTGCTTTAGGCTTAATGACTGTATTTAGAAAATATCTGATGCATACATAATCTGAACATAGACCACAGGAGTCAAAAGTTGCTCAAAGTGATTATTTATCAAAAAGGAAACAAATGGAAGCACTTGGGCCATCTTGCACTGCTTCTCCTAGGCCATTAGCAGGGAGCTGGATTGGAAGTGGAGCATTGGAGTTATGTGATGCTGGCATCAGAGGTGGTCACTTTTTACTCTCTGTGTCACAACACTGGCCCCGCCCATCCTCTATTACTTTCATTTTTTTTTCCAGAAGAAACATCTATTATCTCTTTAATGCTAACATTTTCAACTTTATCTTATTTATTCTATCTAAACTTCTATTCTGAATTATTTTTGCAACTTTTTGTGTTTGGTAGTTGATTTTTTTCAGTGGCATTTCATTTCCTATTACCTTATTTTGCCTGTGAAATTATCTTTGTTTTTTCTTTGTTATTTCTGTATATATTTTATATATTCTCTATATAGTTATTTCTATATATTGTGTTGATACCATTACTTCATATCTGGTCATCTTTTCACTTTGAGCTTTATTTTTCTAAAAATGTCTCATTTTGTGTTGTAGATGCAATATACCATTTAAATTGATTTCAACTCTGAATTAGGCACATTCTTTCCTATGGTGTGTTTTTCTGATTATAAGGAATTGATGTATTTATAAATGTGAAGTTTCCTTATATAAATGGAGAAGTTATTTCCCCTTGGAAATGAAAGCATGCTTTCCTTAGCACGTTCCAAAGCTGATGGGAGAATGCACATAATAATATTCTACAAGACAAGCTCAACCAGGTTCATACCCCTCTCATTTCTGTTAGAGTGGATAACAGACTATCCATTGTTTTATTTGTTTCAAATGTTTAAAGGGGTAAATTGGACACCATAAGGTTGGAGGAGAATCCCTGAATCATTCAGTAAACTCTCTGAGGCTTTTTTGTGTTTCTTATGTGCACCGTTTTACCTTTGATTATCATTGGCAATGGGTACAAGCTTGAATTTTATCATTTGTAAACAGGCTATAACATCTTGATGCAAACATGCATTTTAGATGAACCTCATTTTCCTTTCTGCCATCAAAATTCTAACTTGTTTAAAGCCACCTCACCAGATTCCACTCTGTCTGTATTTTTGCTTTCCTTGCACTCATACTTTCATGCTCTTTCTTCCCTGCTGTGTATATAATGACAATGTAGAGTAAAATTAATATGATAGAAAAATTTTTTTCTGTAATTGTAGAACTCACTTAAAATACTTGGGCTTACCATATTCATGAAGTTCAAATCTGTTTTTGGAATAAAGGAGATGAAGATGGTTGGGGGGAGCATCAGGTATTGTGGAATTAAGAGGGTAGCCATATATAAGAATACAGTTCTTATTAATTTGTATCTGAATATCCCATTTTTTAAATTTTAGGAGCCAAATATTTGACTGTAAGCACAAATGTGAACTTGTGTGGGATCTCACATTTCATATTTTAAAGCATGAAACTGTATAAGTAATACTGTCTTCTTAAGAAACACTTTCTCCTTTCTTAGGACCAGAGAAATTACTTTTTGGTAGACTTTTTATCTACAAAGTGCTAAAACACTTCAGAAAAAATTAGAATAAATCTAAAAAGTCCATGAATTGTTTAATGCAAACTTGCCTATTTGATTCCTTTAATAAAATAATAATCATTATATGCATCCCACAATTCTGTGGAATCAAGGTGCCAATATGACTCTTAAGTACACTTGTTTTTCCTGCTGTAAATGAGCCAGTGCAGTGGGGCATGTGTCAGTTTCAAATGTCATCCGAGGGGTCTTGAAAAGTTCATGAAAAGTGTGTATTATGAAAAAGTGCATGGATTTCTAAATATTTTTTGCACCAAATAAGCTTGGCTTCTAATTGCCTTTTTCCATGAGTTTTTTATAGTACCCCTTATTAATGGGAAAATGGTTATATATTACTTCCTATCTATTATATGTACATATTGCTTAGTCTATTTGTATATATAGGCAAATATATACATATTAACATGTGTGAACATATGGAAACTGCAGTATGTATCACATGCTATACAAAATATATTAGGAAACAGTTTTTCCCAGAGAGTGAGAAGAATGGTGTTTCACAAAAGTGGGAAACTGTAGATAACATTTCAGCTGAGCCTTTATGAATAAACAGAAATTTACCGATGGATCGCCAAACTAGGTAGAAAAAATGGGTATATGAAATTTGATGGCATAGCTGAGAAAGAGCTGAGTGTTTTCAGTAGAGAGCATAGAATTTTTGTCCCTTGAGTACCTCAGCTTCTTGCAGAACTGCAGATTTTGTACTAACCTGTGGCTCTGAACAGA
This sequence comes from Oryctolagus cuniculus, assembly GCF_051225735.1. NCBI lineage: Eukaryota > Metazoa > Chordata > Mammalia > Lagomorpha > Leporidae > Oryctolagus > Oryctolagus cuniculus. The sequence goes on along the minus strand of NC_142872.1, from coordinate 1,654,297 downwards.
GGAGTACTTAGTACAAACCATCTAGTGCCAGATATCCAGCTCATAACCTTTCTGACCCCAAAGCATGTCCTATTACCATTGCCCTCAAGGCTCCTTTCACATCTTTGTTTCTCAGAGTATAGATAATAGGATTCAGAAGTGGAGTGACTATGGTGTAGAAAAGAGAAACAAACTTTCCCTGGTTTTTGGAGCTGCTTTTGGCTGGTTGCAGGTACATGAAAATGATGGTCCCATAGAAAATGATGACAACAATCAGGTGAGAGGAGCAGGTCCCAAAGGCCTTTTTGCGCCCTGCAGCTGATTTGATCCTCAGAACAGCCTGGGTTATGAAGCCATAGGAGACTAAGATGAGTGACACAGGGACAATCAGAAACACTACACTGGCCACAAAGAGTTCTCCCTCATTGAAAGTTGTGTCCACACAGGCCAGTTTGATGAGCACTGGCACCTCACAGAAAATGTGGTCCAGTTTCCGATGACCACAGAGGGGCAGCTGCACAGTGAGGGAGCACTGAATGAGAGAGGTGACCAGTCCACTGAGCCATGCTGTGCTGGCCAAGGCAACACAGAGCTTGGGGTGCATGATGGTGGCGTAGTGCAGTGGCCGGCAGACTGCAACATAGCGGTCGTAAGCCATGACCGCCAGGAGAATGCACTCAGAGGAACCCAACCCCATAGCCACATAGAGCTGAGCCACACATCCTCCATAGCTCATGCTCTTGTCTTTCTTACTCATAGTAACCAGCAGCTGTGGGGCAACACTTGTGGTGAAACAGATGTCCACACAGGAGAGGTTGCTGAGGAAGAAGTACATTGGTGTGTGGAGTTTGGCATCCACACAAGACACCAATATGATGGCTGTGTTCCCCAGAATATTAAAGATGTAAAAGTGCAAAATGATGATGAAAAGGCACCTTTCCAGCTGGGGCTGATCTGAAAACCCCAGAAGTAGAAAGCCATTTCCAGAGCTGTTGTTGGCTTCCTCCATCTTCCACAGCTTGAGCTTACAAAAGGATGAATATCCTAGGGACATAAGGGCATGAGCTCAACATTGGCAATCCCCAACTGTTTGCAGTGCCACATTATAGCACCTGTAGAATTTCCTCAATACGTATCTGCAGGCAAGAGATGCCACCTCCTTCTATTAACTCTGAAATTAAAGTATGGAACCAAGAACCAACAGCCTTCTCCAAGGAGCAGATCCACCAAGGGGACCCAGGAGTCCTGTCCTGTGTGGGCTCCTCCAACAAGGCATCGTGATGGTTCTACCTTCCAATATAAGTACCAGCCACCCTGTTCCTCCCTCTGTGCCCAGGTCCAAGCCACCAGGCTCCCTCCCCAGCTCATGGCCTAGACCTTGCACTTTCTGACAGAGCCCCAGCTGGAGTCTGAAGTAACCCAGGTGTGAGGGGGTCCTGCAGGCAGCCTGGGGGTGAACAGAAAGTGCTCCACACTCTGCTTTGTTTGCGTTTTTTAATAAAATAATCTCATGTGGCAAAAAAAAAAAAGTGCAGGTGCAGTATCCTTCCAAGGATAATATAGAAAAATGAAAACCACTAAGTAGCCACCTTCTTAGCACATAAATGAATGATTCCAAATACAGTTGCCAGAGAGCAAAGCTGAATCAGCCTATGGTATTCAGACTAATTTAGCAATGAGGACATCCAGAGTCAGAAATACACACAACTTTGAATTGGTAACAGTTCAGGAAGAGGCAGTAGTCAGCATACAGCTCTAGAATGGAGGTTAACCAGGGCCAGGAGAGAATCTGATGAGAAAAAAAAAATCAACTGAATTGTTACTTTCTTGTTTGCATGTGGCAGTGAAATAGAACTTAAAGTTAACAAATCAGCCAGTGAAACATGAACCATCTTTAAACATACAGGAATAAACACTGGCATAGAAATAGTTCTCAAATTAGATTATAAAAGAAGAGATGAGAGAAAATTACTTTAGAAGCTATTTTATTTTGACATATGCCGAGTAACTGACAGATATTGTGTATTTGAGGTATATATGCTGTCTTTCAAAACAAAGAATGTAAATAAATAAAAATAAAATAAATAAATACAATAAAACTTTCAATATTAAAATATATGTAAGGTCTGCTTGAAAAGAGTAATAATGTATTCACCCATGATTGTTCAGAAATTTAAACTTTAGATAAATTAATTTTCAGGCAATTGAAACATTTCTCTAATTTATTAAACATTCAGGTAGCAATTTTAAAGATACGTATTATTTAATCATCTATTATTTTTTAAAGTGACTAAAAATAACTCCCTTATTTTGCTAAGGAATTCTGGCTGCGTGTTTACTGTAAACTGCTATCAGTCATTCTGCCCATCCTTCTCATCCCCTCCTGTCATTGTAAGAGAATCAAAGAATCGTCCTATCACACACCCTCCAAAGTATCTCTCTTCTTGTCTCTCTCCCACTTTTTCTCTCCCTCTCTTGCGTGTGCGCACACACACACACACACACACACACGATCTTTCCTTAGCCTGAAAAAAAGAGACTGGAAGGTGAAGATTTATTATTTTCCCGAAGTAGTTACAAAACTCAAAAAAAGAGCTAAGATGTGGTTTATGCAAGATTATATGTGGCTTTCTGAATACATGGGAGGGATCCAAGTACTTGGACCATCTTTTGCTGCTTCCCAGGTGCATTAGCAGGGATCCTGAATTGGAATCAGAGCAGCCAGGACTCAAACCAGTGCTCTGGGATGACAGCATGGCAAGCAGCATTTTAACCTGCTGTGCTACAATGTTGGTCCCTGATTTTATGTTTTGTATATCAGGCCCATGCCATTTTCTCAGGACAAGGTCTTAATAACTGTACTTATCAATCATCTTTCTACTTCCTCAAGTTCCTGGCACTGCATTTTCCTTCCCCCTGCTCAAAGGCTGTTAGACCCTTGAGCCTGACTTCTCAGTCTGGAGAGAAAGCAAAGCTCATCTGAGTGGTGATCATGATCCATGAGTGGATCAATGGCCCTTTCTGCAGCATGAGTCATAAAGTATGTTTGTGTGTTTATGGGATTCTTTGTTTGCTGCAGCCTGTTAGCTCCCTAGATTAGCACTGTGGGCTAGAGGAGGTAAACATAAAGATTGAACTCAGAAGAGAAACAGGTTTTCTGAGGCCAAAATTCATTTTCTCTGCCTGACTTCTAGATCTTGTGCCATTATCACATACTTGTTCACTTGATCTGCTGTCTAACTAGTATAATATGTCCTTGTGCAAGGTGAGTAAGTCCAAGAGACCTGTTGTAAAGCCTTGTACACTTAACAGTTATGGCTCAGCACTTGAAATTTAGGTAAGATATTAAATTCATGTTAAATATAGTCACCATAATAAGTAATTGTTGAAAAATCCATGAGCCAGGCAATGAATTCAGTTTTGGAGATACTATAATGAAAATTAGACAAAAAGAACCAGTGAAACTGAAAGAGAAAATATTTCCCTACAGCAATCATCTGAAAAAGAAGTTCAAAGCCTTCTTCATGGTATAATGTGGCAGGTACAAGCAGAAATGTTTTAAAATTATGTTTCCTTCCCTCACAAAGGACACTAGTAGCCAGTAAAATTTATCAGTGGGAAAGAATCCCGTCAGTTTCTGCTATCAGTGTTTGCCAGGTGCTGCTCTTTAAAGTGAGGAGTCATTTTGTCCATTCTGTTTGATGATCTGACCTCATCTGAGCAGCTGGCTGAGACTTGGAACAGGCAATTTCACCTGACTCCTTCACAAACCTACATAATCCCAAACACGGAACAACCTGGACTGGAAAAGGTCAAGTATAAGGATATGTTTAATTTATGCTATGATTTTTGGCTGTAATCAATCAACAAATTCACATCCACTACGTTGCTGTTACTCACAAAAGAGAATAAAAATGGGGGGTGGACATTTGGTGCAGTGGTTAAGACTCTGCCTGGGATGCAGGCATCCCATATCAGAGTGCTTGGGTGGAGTCCCAGCTCAGCTACGAATTCCAACTTCCTGCTAATATGCATGCTGGGAGTCAGCAGGGTCAAATATTTTGTTCCCTACCACCTATATGGGGAGACTCAGATTGAATTCCAGGCTTCTGGCTTCAGTTTGGCCCATCCCAAGCTGTTGAGGCATTTGGGGAATGAACCAGTGAGTGGGAGATCTCTCTGTCTGCTTCTGCATTTCATTTAAAAATAAATAAAAATTTAAAAGTTAGCAAAAATATGGGCATTTCTACATGAGACTTTGTGATTCATGTTTGCAACCCACAAGCCACAGCTTTTACAATCTTTTAGAATACCTGATGTTGTGGGAGAGGCCAGCTTCTTCTTGGATTGTCTTTTTCTGGTTCAATATTTTTCTGTGCTTCCAATGATAAATCTCAGGTATAATAGCAAAAATATAAAATAATATAAAAATATAAAAATCTAATTGGGGCAAAAAGAAACAGATAGCCCCTTACCAATATGTAGGAAGTAGGGTGCATGGCCTGCTTCTTCTGTATTGTTGCATATCTGGGGTCGGAGAAGTGACACCCACAGAGTGACCACACACCAAGCCTAAAATAATGAGAAGTTCCAAGAGGGAATGGAGAAGAACAAAGGCTCCCAATAGGGATAGAGGGCCTAGATTTAGGGAATGGCTTGTTTATCCTGTCAACTCCACAAGGACTACAATCCCAGTTCACCAATTACATTTTGAGAGAATCAGAGATTTGTGATCCTGGGATCACTACTTCTGGGGAAAAAGCCTTACCCTTCAGTGGACCAAATGCTTACAACAGAAATCTAATGAGCAGAAATATGCAATGACTCTTTCAAGCCTGAACTTGTAGTTTCAGTGTGTAATAAAATATATCTATTATATGAGATGGGAAATTAAAAACTGAAATTAATATGTTAAGCACATGAAAATAATAAATTACAACGGAATAACATGAAAACAAAAAAGTATGAAGTTGAAAAAATTCAGGTAAGTCAAAAATCGTGTTGACTCATTTTTTTAAAGATTTATTTATTTATTTGAAAGTCAGAGTTACACACAGAGAGAAGGAGAGGCTGAGAGAGAGAGAGAGAGAGAGAGGCCTTCCATCTGCTGGTTCACTCCCTAAATGGCCGCAATGGCTGGAGCTGCGCCGATCTGAAACTAGGAGCCAGGAGCTTCCTTCAGGTCTCCCACGTAGGTGCAGAGGCCCAAGGACTTGGGCTATCCTCTACTGCCTTCCCAGGCCATAGCAGAGAGCTAGATCACAAGAGGAGCAGCCGGGACTCGAACTGGCGTCCATATGGGACACTGGCACTGCGGGCAGCAGCTTTACCGTCTATGCCACAGCGCCAACCCCCGGCTCATATTTTAAAAGAGATTATTTCAGGTATTCTCTGTGCACAGTCCCAGTGCACAATATGCTGGCAAGTAGATTGCTTTAGTCATGATATAATTTAGTTGTTTAAGTAAGTGATTTTAAAAGTTTTTAAAATACAAAATCAATACATATTTATGGAATTTCTTTGTGCTTATCACTTTTATTGTTTTGTGAAGATTATACATAGATAAATAATCAAAGACATGGAGACTTCCTGGAAAGCTGGATGATGGATCATGGAGTCTTGGGTTGGGGATTCATACATTCAAACCATCTGGAATAAGTTCTTCACTTTACATAGGAGAAATTAGAGCATTCAAAGCTTCGTGAGTTACAGTGGATCACACAGAGCAGCTTCAGAGTCTGCACTGTAGTTCTGGGATCCAATTTTCATATCTATGTCTGAGGCTCAAATGGATACAAAGCTAAATAGCAACCAGACAGAAAGGATAATGCATGCATGAGTAATGTAGCTGGGACAGAGTACCTGAACAAAGCAACACTTGAGTTCAAGTGCCAAGTGCCTTCATGACACGAATTTAAGACTGAAGACATAATTTTCCTATTCAAGAATTTTATCCAAAATACATCGTCTATTTATCTCCAAATTCTTGTTTAAAAATATGAACATTTTAACTCCATAATCTGAGTTGAGTGATAATACCTAAATGTGTTTGGCCAAGGTTTAAAATTGATAATAAAGATTCTTCAAAAAGTTAATGGAAATTGCATGCTATAAAATTATTCATGGATTTCTAAAAAAATTGTTCCATAAAAAACTTATCTTTTAATTCTATTTTCCACAAATTTGTTGCCATGCCCTCACGTTCATTAACCACAGGGCCTGTGCTCCAGAACAAACTGGGGGTCGGGAGACAAGGACTGGGCTGTGGTCCACTTCTTCTTGGTGCTGTGTGTGCAGTTCCTTTAGATGTTTCCTTTTAGGTTTTACCTGAGCAGCATCTGGAATTATGTAGCATGGAGCTAAAGGAGGCTGACTAACTGTAATCTTTAAAATAAGTATTTGAACTAGACTGCCACTTAGTGGCCAGTCCCTCACCAATTTTGGAGATGTGAGATTTCAGAGCAGTTGGAATGAAGTCAAAACAAGTACTGGCATGGGGTCAGAAGGAGCTAGAACCCATGCCTCTGCCAACTCTGAATGCTGGCTTTCTGTTCATCTGTAAAAGTCACTCCGGGCACAGTCCCAGCACACAGTAGACTGGCTAGTGGATATATTAGAGCCGTCTGTGTGTCCAGAGACTGCAGAGCTGAGAAATCCCAATGCCAGATTACACTGTGGAACAGAAAGCTTTGTAACACCTCCCCTCCCTCATCATAATATGCATTTTCAGAGAACTTTTTGAAGATTCATGATGTTAAAGTAACAATGGAAAATGGAATTTAAACTGGAACAAGAGAGAAGTGGAAAGGTGAAAAATGAGTGAAATTGATGCTATTAGTGAGGCTAAAGAAGTTTTGGTGTTGGTGTACAGGCACCATTGTTAGCCAGTGGATGTGCCTGACACCTTCCTGTGGGAGCTTGTGACTCTCCCCTTGTGGGTTTGATCTGGCTGCAGGCGTGTGCTCCTCACAGGCACAGGGCACTGTGGCCATGTCTCACAACCAGGAGAAGCCCACAAGTGAGTGTGGGCTGGGATTGGCAGACAAAGTCTTTAGCTTCTTTCACTGGTGATGCAACTTTGAGATGTTCCATGCAGTCTTCACAAGCACCTGTAAGGTAGTGAAGCCTTGGCACTCGTGGATTCCTGCTGGCAGACATATGAAGGTCAGTGAGGAATGGAATCCTGGTCCAGACCATTTCACTGTGCTTTCAAGTCTACCAACTAACCAGTGATAATTCCTTTGGTCACTGGATGCAGACTTGTGATTGATACGATTGGGAACTGCCTGAACATCTACATTTGTTTCCTAATCTATGGACCAAGACTAATTTAGTAGAAAACAAGCGAAATCCCCCTGAAGTTGTCCTCCTGGACAAGTTGGTAATTCAGAAGAAAATGTGATATATAAGATCATTTATTTTGGAGTCAACAGTTTTTGAAATTCATGTGTAATTTGTCACAGTAGACTAAAATATTAATTATTATTCAATTTGTATTTTAGATAATTTCCTTTGGCTTTACTAGGCTTCTTCAGAAAGCATTATTGGAAAACTATGTATAAATATTTGAACTACCTGTGTGCGTGTGTGTTTCTATGCTCATTATTTATGGCTTATAATAAAGGCGTTATATACACTATATATAATATGTGTACATAGATATATACAAACACACACGCAAAGAGAGAGATTTTCTTCATCCATCTTCCATGAGAGGACTCTGGATTGTAGTCACCTTGATTGTTCCCATGTCCTAGCTTTTGTGAATATTGAGTCAAGGAAGATAGGAGAACAGCTATCTCTTTGAGACACTGATGTGTTTCCCCTTTAGAGCTATACCCAAACTAGGAATTTTTGGTAATTCTCATTTTTTAAGAAAATCCTATACTGCTTCTTGTAATGCCTGCACCAATTTGCATTCCAACCAACAATGTGCAAGGATTCCTTTCATTCATACAGCAGCATTTTATGATGCTATTCTCTTGCCTTTTTTATATTCTCCTCCTAACAGGTGTCATGTGATATCTCACTGCAATTTTAATTTGCATTTCCCAGATGATTATTGATGTTAATACCTTTTCATAAGCCGATAGATATCTGTATGTCTTCTTTATTTTTAAACCTTTTTTTATTTATTTGAAAGAGTTACACAGAGAGAGACGGAGAGGAAGAGAGAGAGAAAGAGGTCTTCCATCAGCTGGTTCACTCCCCAAATGGCCGCAACTACAGGAGTTGCACCAGTCCAAAGCCAGGGAGCTAGGAGCTTCTTCCAGGGATCACATGTGGGTGCAGGGGCCCAAGGACTTGGGCCATCTTCTACTACTTTCCCAGGCATAGCAGAGAGCTGGATGGAAAGTGGAGCAGCTGGGACTCGAACCGGCAGCCATATGGGATGCTGGCACTGCAGGCGGTGGCTTTACCAGCTATGCCACGGCACCAGCCCCCATATGTCTTCTTTGGGAAAAAAAAATCTGTTCATGTATTTTGCCTATATTTTTAAAAATTTGCTGTTGAGTTGTATGAGTCACTCATATAGTTTTAAATGTTAATCATTTATCACATAGATGGTTTGTAAATATTTTCTCTCAATCTGTAGGTTGTCTTTTCATTTCATTATGGCTGCTTTCTTTGCCTTCTAAATGCTTTGTAGATTAATGTAATGCCATTTTTTTGCTTTTTTTATGCTTTATGTCATTTCTGAAAAAAAAAGTTATTGCCTGTATCAACATCAAAGAGTTGTTTTTCTCTTATGCTTTCTTCTAGGAATTTTACAATAGCTCTTACACTTAAGTCTAATACACGAGGTTCAATTTTATTCTTTTGCATATCAGTATCCATTTTTCACAATGCCATTTTTTGAAAGAACTATTATTTTCCCAATGTGTATTCTTGGCACACATCCTAGTAAAGTGTTAGTGCCATATGTGTGTGGGTTTTGTTCTGGGCTCTTGATTCTTTTCCATTAGCTTCTATATCTTTTCATGCCAGTACCATGCTGTTTTCATTATTATAGCTTTGTGATATAATTTGAAATCACAGACTGTAATGCCTCCAGCTTTGTCCCCCCCACCAACTTTACTGGCTATTTGGTGTAATTTTCTGTTTCATGCAAACTTCAAATGGTCTCTGTCTAGAATGGTTTTTGTCTAAATGGTTTTTTACCTAGAATGGTTATTGTCTATTTCTGTAAAAAGATGCCACCAATTTTTGTAATGATCGTTTGGAATAAGTAGATTGCTTTTGATACTATAGAAGTTTTTAACATATTAACTATTCTTATCCATAAATGTAGGATAACTGTCCATTAATTTGTGTCCTACTCAATTTCGTTCATCTGTGTTTTAAAGTTTCAGTGTAGAGGTCACTCACTTCCTTGTGAAAATTTATTCCAAAATATTTTGGTTTTGAAGTTACATAGGGTTTTTTTCTTTATTTCTTTTTAAGATTGTTTGTTGTTTGTAAAGAATAACAATTTTTAATGTTAACTTTCTATTCTGAAACTTTACCAATTTGGTTTATTTGTTCTAAGAGATTTTTTGGTAGTGTTTAGGGTTTTCTACATATAATATGTCATCTACCACCAGAAACAATTTTACTTCTGCCTATCCAGTTTGGGTGTATTTTATTTCTTGACTAACTGCTCTGATTAGGACTACTAATACTATTTGAAATACACGTTAGAACCCTTGTTTTGTCCCAGGTCCCAGAAGAAAAGCTTTTAGCTTTTCATTGTTAAACTTATCAGCTATGAATTTGTCAAATAGCATCTTTGTTATGATTAGGTATGTTCCTACTAAATGCATACATGATTTACATACCACCATTACAATATTAGAATGTTCTACCTGTGAGTCTGTCCTTATTTTGCCAGCTAGTTTTATGCTTTCAGGTGTTTTTATGTCACCTACTAGCATCCTTTTCTTGTAGGTCAAAGAACTTCTTTTAGCATTTCTTTGAAGACAGGTCTGGTAATGATGAATTCACTCGGATTTTCGTTTATCTGCAAGTTGTTATCCTTCACTTTTTAAGGACAGCTGAGGGCACATAGTTCTTGGTTGGTAGTTTTTTCCTTCAACCTTTTGAATATATCAGCATACTCACCTGCTGCCTATTTGGTTTCTCCTGAGAAGTCTACCATTAGGTGTGCTGCAGTTCCCTTATATGTCATTTGCTTCTTTTCCAATGGCACTTTCAGGATCTCTTCTTTGTCTTTGCTTTGTGACAGTTACATTGTAAAATGTTACGGAGTAGCCATAATTGAATTTAACATGTTTGTAGACATTTTAATATCTTTATATTTATATCTGTTTTCCATGTTTGGAGAGTTTCTTGCTATCATTTCTTTAAATAAGTTTTCTGACCCTTTGTCATTATTCATCTTCTTTAATTCTCATGATTTAAATATTTGTTCTTTGGATGCTCTTCCATAATTCCCATAAGCTTTCTTTTTTCCCTTCTTTTTCTCTTTTCTCCTCTGAATATATATTTTGAAATAATCGTTCTTTGAGTTCCCCAAATTCTCACTTGATAAATTCTGCTGTTGGTCCTCTCTAGTGCATTTTCTGGTTCGTTATATTTCTTAGCTCCAGGATTTGTTTTTATTTAAATTATGTCAGTCTCTCTGTTCAGTTGCTCCTTCTGGTAACATTTTTTTGGTCAGTTCTCTGGGTTATTTCTCTGTGTTTTCCTGGAGCTTGCTTGAAATAGTTATTTTGAATTATTTATCAGGAAGTTTGTAAAACTTTATCTCAGTCACTGGCATTGTATTCTGTCTACTTGGTGATGGCACATTTTCTGATCATTCTTGATTTCTGTGGTTTTGCATTGATAGCTACACAACTGAAGAAGTAGGCACTTAGTCCAGTCTTGGTAGACTGAATTTCTCTGTAAACACCCTTTCATTGTAAGCTTAGCCAAAGATTCTGAGCAAGCCACGTGGCATGTTCCGTGAACCTGAGACCTCTGCGAATATGGAAGTGTTAGGGGGTGCTGTAAGTCCAGAATTGCCATGGCTGGTCCAATGCTAGGCAGGAATCCCAACTAGTAGGGCTGGTTTACTACTAGGACATGGCAAAAGCCTGGGGCTGCTAGGCTCGCCTGTCCCTGAGGGCTGTTGAGAGTCCATTGCTACTGTGATCAGTTGTCAATGACAAGGACTGGAGACCAAATCCACATCACAGGAGTTATATATTCCTAGCTGTTGTGAGGGTAGGCCTGGAGGCTCAGTTCACAGATAGTTGTCTGTAGCCAGCAGCCATGGTAGCTGTCCTGTGATCAGTTTTATTGTGAATTCTCAGTATTAGAGAAAAAAACAAAGTGCTATGCTTAAGTTCCTCTTTCCCAAATAGCAGATAGAATCATTCTTCTGTGCTCTTCCTGAAGTTGGGAGAGTGATGACACAAGTAATGCAAATCTTATCATCTTCACTATGTTCTTATCTTCATCTGCTTATCATCTTCACTATGTTTTTTTCTTTCTTTATCTTTGAGATGTAAGAGCAAGATTTGTTAGAGTCAAAGACCTCCAGCCAGAGTGGCATGGATGGGGGCTCCAAGAGAGGAAAATACCCAAAAGGGCTGGTGGTACTGAAACCATTTTGCTTATTAATATTTCTGAAATTAATAAGCTGTGTGGGTCCTTGCCTTGAATTCAGAGAAGAATTGTGAATACTGGCTCAAATAGTCCAGACAGCATGGTAAATTTTAAGGATTTTACTCAGTGTGGGAAATACATAGGAGAGTGAGAGTTCTATCTAAGGGAGAAAGAAGAGTCTAGAAATTAAGTTAGAGTTCATATCAAGCAGAGAGCAGGTCAGGAGCCATGTGCAGCAAGCAAGTAGGCAGGAAAGCAGGGAGTTGGTGGCCCAAAGGCCATGTGCCCCAAAGGCACAGGCAGCAAGGGCAGCAAAGGGCAATAAGGGTGAAAAAGGGAGAAAGGGGAAGGGCCCACTGTGTTCCAGGCCTTTTACCTACTTCTAAAGGGGAGTGGTTATGTAGCCTGATTGGCAGGTGGACACACAGGTGGGGTCAGGTAAGGGGCATGAGATTACATAGTGGGCATGGTGAAGTCATGGTCTTCCAGCTCACAGATCTAATCAATTTTATCTTATCTGCATGCCTGCATCAGTACTAGGGTTTTTAAGCACAATTTTGGGGAAGAAAAAAATTTGACATTCAGTTACAAGGTGGGAATAAAACCCACCAAAAGACTGATTTGCAAATTTTTATCCTGTTTGGCTTACTCATGGTAAAACATAGAGCCATCAGAAGGGTGGGTTAGGTAACTTGTTTACAATGAACTTGAGCTCAGAAGGTTGGAATCTCCACTCCTTTGTTATTCTTATGGTAAAATTGGAAGCTTTCAAGAAGTGGGAAGGCAAGTGCTTTTGACCTTTCTAGAAGATAACTTTTAGGGGAAAACAAGCACTCTGTACCCTCAGTTTCCACTGGGACCACCCTGACTGCCTTTTAACCCATCTGACTCCTCACATTTACACCCCAGAAGAATGGACCCTAACTTCTGTTAGGGGAACTGAGTTATAACCACTCTGGCTGCTTCATGATGAAAAGGGTCAGCATTGGGTATGATAGTCAAGACAAGGCTTCACTATGTTCTGAATATTATGTTATAACTAGGTACTACAATCTCTGGCCTGATTTCCTTAATTCATGTGACAGTATTTTTGTGCATAAAAACTTGTTTAAATTTGTATCTCTGTGGGAACATGATTGTTAGAGAACTTTATTTCACCATCTTGCACCACCTTTTCTCTAAAGACTAAATTGAAAGCATGAATTATTTTCCTCAAAGAAGAGATTAACACTTGTAAAATTTTAATCACTATTGTTGAGTTGGTAAAGTTTTGGATTAAGATTTTAAAATTTTTCATTATGAGAAGACATACAAGGTATGTTTTTTTCTGTTTTTCTACATTATGCTCTTGATTAATTCTTTCATTAATTAAGTAGATTAAAAATGAAATTATATGTTCAAATGAAGTCTCAAACAGAGTTCCCATATACGTTTCAAATTCCTGTAGTAATCCTTGTGGTAAATATAGTTTTCCATCAGATTCTTAAGATATCTATACTGTACAAAACAAACTAAAGCTTCAATGCAATATCTAGAAAAAATCCAATGTCAATGTCATTCTTCACATAAAAAGAAAAAGAATTCTAAAAGTCACAAATAATCCACAAAAAATTGCAAAAGTAATCATGAGCAAAAAGAACAAAGCTAAAGATACTGCATTACCTGATTTCAGACTACACTGCTGGCATTTTTAAAATGTACCAATTAACAAAGCTCACAGGACTGACAGACACTGGCCAATTCTTGCAGAAGGAAACATTTTAAAGATGGAAATAAATGCAATAAATGAGAAAAATTGCTTTAAAATAATTAAGTGCACTTTTGGAGAATAAATCAATAGTGAAAATGGTAAGGGAATGAGAAGAGAAATAGACAAATAAACACTTAGCTGCCAGTTCAATGGGTCAGCAGAGAGTGCAACAAGTAGTATTTTTTCCCATTGTTCTCTATTTGAAATTATCTTAAGCTCCTAAAATATACATTTTTATAGAAATACTACACAACAAGGAATTCCTTTTTTCCTCAGCTTCATAAAGAAAACCTACCTCTCCCATCGCACCTTCTCTGAGTCTTCTCACATCCGTTGATATGGTATTTGCCAATGACAGGCTGCATTCCAGTTACAGACAGATGTCAAAATATCTCAAAACTCTTTCCAGAAGAAGTTAGGTATAGCCAATTGACTTTTTTGAGCTAGGAAACATGAGAGGAGATGGCATGTGTAACTTAATGGACGGAAATATAGCTGAGACCAACAGTCTTGTGTTCTCGAATTGGAGACGCCCCTAAGGACAAATGAACTTGGGTCTCCAAAGCTGCAAATATAGAACCACTAACAGAATTCATGTACACCCACACTAGACTTTATGTATGCAAGAAATAAACCAGTGTTACCTGATAAGGCTTTGTAAATTTGCTGTTGTTACTCTGGTACCCTCTTAAAATATACTGAAACTGAAACTTTATAGGTGTCTTTTTTTTTTCTTTTTCCTTTTCTTTTCTATCTCTCTTTTTTTTTTTTTTTTTTTTTTTTTTTTTTTTTTGACAGGCAGAGTGGACAGTGAGAGAGAGAGAGACAGAGAGAAAGGTCTTCCTTTTGCCATTGGTTCAACCTCCAATGGCCATCGCGGCTGGTGCACTGAAGCCTGTGCATCACGCTGATCCGAATCCAGGAGCCAGGTGCATCTCCTGGTCTCCCATGTGGGTGCAGGGCCCAATGACTTGGGCCATCCTCCACTGCACTCCCGGGCCATAGCAGAGAGCTGGCCTGGAAGAGGGGCAACCTGGACAGAATCCGGCGCCCTGACCAGGACTAGAACCCGGTGTGCTGGCGCTGCAAGGCAGAGGATTAGCCTATTGAGCCGTGGCACCGGTCTATAGGAGTCTTTTTAATCAGTATCAAATTTAGCTCCCAGCACTGACCTGTTGTCTTTCAAATATTTTGCCAACAGTGTTACTCCCAGAACTCTGATTTATCCAACCATTCATAGTTACATCTGCCAACTACCCCAATGACTTTTTGATAAATCGGAGAGTGAATATGGTTACAATTTATGTACATATGAGCTATTTTTTGATATTTGAAAAAAAAAGAATCAAGGGCCTTGAAAAGACTTAGGAAATCTGAATGGGACTTTCCAGCTCATAGTTGTGTTAAATCACTGGAAGCACCATTTAAAACTGAATCCATTGCCGGCCGGCGCCATGGATCACTAGGCTAATCCTCCGCCTAGCGGCGCCGGCACACTGGGTTCTAGTCCCGGTCAGGTCGCCAGATTCTGTCCCAGTTGCCCCTCTTCCAGGCCAGCTCTCTGCTATGGCCCGGGAGTGCAGTGGAGGATGGCCCAAGTACTTGGGCCCTGCACACCATGGGAGACCAGGATAAGTACCTGGCTCCTGCCATCGGATCAGCACGGTGCGCTGGCCGCGGCGGCCATTGGAGGGTGAACGAATGGCAGAAGGAAGACCTTTCTCTCTGTCTCTCTCTCTCACTGTCCACTCTGCCTGTCAAAAAATTTAAAAAAATAAAATAAATAAAAAAAAAACTGAATCCATTGCAAAAAAAATGGTTTAGATTTATGCAGTTGTGGTTCCAAAATGTCACTACAAAGAACAGAAGCCATGAAAGAGTCTCTCTCTCTGCTTCTTCTCTCTCTCTGTTTGTCTCTGTGTGTGTGTGTGTGTGTGTGTGTAAACATGGAAGTTAAATTTAAATTTGCATTACATTTAGAGCTCTGTTTCAAGGAATGTGTGTCTTTACCTCTTCTGGGTCCTAACACCTCAGGGACACCTCATTGTGGTGGATTCATCTTTAGAAACTTCACAGAGACTACAGCACAAAAGCATGCAGGTAAAAATGACAAAACTGAAAAGAATGGAGCAAGTTTGTACTCAGTACCTGGGGAAGCTACAGGAAAATTGCATAAGAAAATCCATGATATAAAATTGTACCAATTCTTTATTTTAAAATTGAAAAAAGATAATTTATAATCTATTTTCTAATTTGAGAATATTCAGCTTGTAGAAGTTATGTGGCTTCAGAAATAATTTATGTTCCTCAAAAATTAACTGTAGAACTAATATTATTCATCATCCATATATATATATATGTTATATATTAAGATTTATTTATTTATTTGAAAGTCAGAGAGAGAGTGAGAGGGACACAGAAAGATCTTCCATCCACTGGTTTATTCCGTAGATAGCTACAACATCCAGGCCAGGCTGAAGCCAGGAGCTTCACCTGGGTCTCCCACATGGGTAGCATGGGCCCAAGAACTTGAACCATTTTCTGCTGCTTTTTCCAGGCCATGAGGAGGGAGCAGGATCAGAAATGGAGCAGCAGGAACTTGAACCACTGTCCATACGGGATGCTGGTGTCACAGTTGGTGGCTTTATGCCTCAGTACCAGCCCCCAAATACAATTTTAAGTTATCTTCTGGCAACAATTAATACTAGATTGGGATTTTTTTAGATTTATTATTTACTTGAAAGTAAGAGGGACAGAGAGAGAAGGAGACCAAGAATTTTCCATCTGCTGGTTTACTCCCAATGGTCACAATAGCTGAAGCTGGGCCAGGCCTAAGCCAGGAGCCCAGAACTCCTTCTGGGTCTCCACAGAGGTGGCAGGGGCTCAAATATTTGGGCCATCTTCTGCTGCTTTCCCAGGTACATTAGCAGAGAACTGAATTGGAAGTGGAATAGCCAGGATGCAAACTAGTACTCTCATATAAGATATGAGCATTGAAAGAGGTGGTTTAACCCATAATGGCAGTCCCAAGATTTGTACTTTATTGTTTAGCAAGGATATGTAAAATCATAGAAATAATGGATAAGTCATTTTTATATTAAACTCACAACTTTTTAAAAGATTTTTATTTGCTTATTTGAAATTCAGAGTTACAGAGAGATACTGAAAGACAGAGAAAGAGAGAGAGAGAGAGAGAGAGAGAGAGACAGAGAGAGAAATCTTCCATCTGCTGGTCCATTTCACAGATGACGGCCAGAGCTAGGAGCCAATAACATTACCCTGGTCTCCCATGTGGGTACTGGGGAACAACTACTTGGTCCATCTTCTTTTACTTTCCCTAGGGCATTAGCAGGGAGCTGGATCACAAGTGGAGCACCTAGGATATGAACTGGCACCCATATGGGATGCCAGCATCACAAGTGGTAGCTTAACCGACTAAGACACAACACTGGCTCAAAATTCACAACTTTTGCTGTTGATTCAAAGACTTAAAAGGAGAGTGGGTTCATGTCATGACTTACAGCATCCTTCCTGGTTCAACGATTTAATATCAGTATTTCTTTAAGCGGATCCCCTTTCTCAGCATCCTTTGAAGAGCATCCTTCACCTCTTTGTTCCTCAGGGTATAGATGAGAGGGTTCAGCATGGGTGTGACCACAGTGTAGAAGAAGGTGAAGAACTTGCCATATTTGGAAGAGAAGTTGGTCTTAGGGTCTGTGTACACCATTGCCACTGTCCCATAAAACATGAAGACCACAAGGAGGTGGGAGGAGCAGGTGGCAATGACTTTCTGCCTCCCCTCCTCTGACTTCATTTTCCCCACTGCTTGAGCTATACGGCCATAAGAAGTCAGGATCAACCCCACAGGCACCATGGTGAAGATGACAGCAGAGATGGTTAACTGCCACTCATTGATGGAGGTGTCACCACAGGCCAGGCGTATGAGCACAGGAATCTCACACAGAAAGTCATCCAGACGGTGATGGGGGCAGAAGGGCAGCTGGAGTGTAACAGGAGATAAGATAAGTGACTCTGTCAGACCTGACATCCAGGCCATGAGCGCCAACTTCCAACAGAGTGGACGGTGCACAATGGTAGTATAGCGCAGAGGCTGACACACAGCAACATAGCGGTCAAAGGCCATGGCCACCAGCAAGATGCACTCTGTAGCACCAACACAGAGGAACACACAGAGCTGCATGACACAGCCTGCATAGGTGATGCTCTTGTCTGGCCCCCACAGGTTTGACAGCATCTGGGGAACACAGGCTGTGGCCAAGCAGAGATCCAAGAAGGAAAGATTGCTAAGAAAGAAGTACATGGGGGTGTAGAGACGAGGGTCCATGCATGAGAGCAAGATGATGGTTGAGTTGCCCAGGATAGTCACGAGGTACAACATGATCACAATCCAGAAGAGAACCACCTCTACCTGGGGCCATTCAGAGAATCCAAGAAGGATGAAGCCCACCGGGAAGCTCTCATTGGTCATTTCTGTTGCATTTTCATTTGGTTTTGGATGGAATGTTAAGTAAAGTTTTATAGATGAATTTTGTAGACAGACTCTACTGCTGTTTATTTAGAAAAAAACAACAATATTACATTTCTAGGAGCCTTTAAATAGGATATATTGGTGCTTTCCTTTATATTAAATCAATAGAATACAGTCTCTTCCTCTCCACAAGGCTGCATTGTTTGCAACAAGTGGATGTTTTCAAGATATGACCACTTGCAATTCATCTCCAAGGTCTGAAATCCAGCATCCCCAATAGACACCACCACACATTCACTAAAAGCTACTTAAATCTTCCTCCACCACTTCCTTTCAGCTATGTATATAGAAGCTTTCTATACAATTTAGAATAGAATGTTGAACACAGTTATATTTTAAATATGTATTCTTCTAAATTAGTGGGTTATTATTTGCATTGTTTGAGAATATTAAAAGGAACACATGAGATAGTGATTGTCTCAGAAACAAGGCCTTTCTTATCTCACCAACTGGTGATGTATAATTTAGACCATGAGAGCTTAATTATGTTATTACTCTCTGAGTGTCTAAGTAAGCACCTTGACCTAGGAGACACAATCTAGTTTGCATACCTGGTTAATTTGCTATAAATACGTGAATTTAAGCTAATTTAAGTAAATGTCTTAAAAATTCCAAGTACTACTTTTGTCTGAGAAATTATTACAGCTCTCACCTCAGAAGAATGAACCACAAATTAAACTTAATAAAAGTTTAATAGTTCCTGTTGTCTTTTAATACAAAACTCCAAACACTATTAAAGCTAGTAAAAGAAAAAACACTATAATCAAGCCTAATTCTTGCCCCACAAAATATCCACTATTGAAATTATCAGTAATCAGTTTGGCATAATAAATGATTTTTTTTATTTAATTATAGCCTAAGTAGATCCTTTTTCACAATTTACAGCTACTTATTATTTTAAAGATTTGACAGACAGAAACTGATAAATGGACAGAGACATTTCTTCTATTTGCTGTTCACTCCCCAAATGCCTGCAGCAGCCAGGGCTGGGCCAGGTGGAAGCTGGGCACTCAGAGATCAATCCAGGCCTCCCACATGCTGACAGGGACACAACTACTTGAGCCATCATCCTTGCCTCCAAGGATGCATGGAATTGGAACGGAGCTAGGATGGAAACTAAGGTTTTCCAATGTGGAATGCAGGCATCCCAAGGAGCATCTTAACCACTGCATCAAATGCCTGTCTCTGTAAATGAATTTCAGCCAAGAACCATAATGACAAGTAGAATGAATTAGGGTGACACAATTATGAAATCTGTGTTTGTTTTAAAGCTTTACTTCATGAATAGGGAGAAAAGGTGCCAAACAGTCATTAGCTAGAAAATACTAACCTGGAACATTGGATTTGGTGTGCATTTTCCTGGAATACTAATTTTCCTTCTTCTTGGGATTGTAGCATAAGTCAAAGGAGATCAAAAGTATGAAAGCAAAGAACCAAAAAACAATAACATTAGGTAAAAGAAGATCACATTAAATATTGTGATTATTAGATTTTGAAAATGGAAAAACTGAAAAACTGGAGAAGAACATGAGAGACTGGTCCTAGTCAATAGCGTCTTCCCAGGTGTTTATTCCATGTCTGCTGTCTGTGCGGCGCTCTGCTAGGATGTGAGAACACACAGTGAGCAGAGAGGAATTGACTGCCTTGTAGAGCTCATGGGCCTGTGGGTGACAAGAGAGCCAGTCAACAAGGAGCAAATAAATGCATCCTAAGGACTCAAGTTTCAGGTGCTGGGTTCTGTAAGTGAAAACCCATCAGGGCACAGTAATTGAGTAGCATAATGGAGGAATCAAGAGCCAGGAAGATCATTTGATGCAGGGAAAACAAAGGGCACAAAGTCTTATGCTGAAGAAGTGAATGTGCTCCACTAAGTCCATTGTGGCAGAGGAAAAGGAAGAACGACTGGTGCTGGTGGTCAGGGACCTCTGCTGCCTTCTCATGAGCCCTGAGGGAGCTCACCACCCTCAGCCACAGAACCTGCACTGGGTGCTGTGAGATGGTGCCTCTTCCTCAGTTGCCTGCATCCCCACAGCACTCAGTTCACCTGTTCACCTGTGCTGGCTCACTCTGCAACACTCCAGGATTGGCATGTGGACAGGAATGTGCCATTGCACCTCTGACTTTTGGTTCTGAGATGATACCACAGATTCAAGCTGTCCTTACGTAAGGGAAAAGTAAATTCAGATCAATGGCATATGTGATATTTTTGTTTAGAATTATATTTAGTGATTTTGGTAAAATATTATCTTTTTCGCTCTCTAAATGTGTTTTATGAACACTGTAGGTAATTAAGACAACAATGAAAATACAAGAAATTAAACTCTTATAATCCCACTCTCAAATATTATTTACTATAAAATTTTTGTTTTTTATTTTCAACATATGTTAATGAATTACATATAAATATATGAAAGATATGGAAAAATCATGCTGTTTACAGCTCCATATTTCACTAAATATTTGAATTGTGTACATGTTAAATACTTTTAGAAATATCAATCTTGAATTTAAAGCTTCGGAGTATTCTGCCTTAGAAACAGACGTTATGTTACATCTTGTCTTTTACTATAAATGTAGATGTCTTCCAAATATTTATTAATCTAGAACAACACTAGGATGAATATCTGTGTAAAGAATCCCTTGGTTCTGGGCTTACATTCCTTACTAAAATAAGTGTCCCTCTCTGAACCACACTGAGGCTGCCTGCATTGAGGGTGCCCACAGTGACCCGCATCACCTCTGGAGCCCTTCGCTTTGTCCACAACACTTCTCGAGTCATCCTGTTCCCTCTCTCTAATTCTGCAAGTCCAAAGGGCCCCCTATATTGAATTAAATGAGCATATTAATTTTTGTGTTTACAAGTCACTTGTGTTTACAAGACATTTGCAAATTCTTTCTCACCAAGATGTTTGTGCCATCTGATGAACAGTTAAGAGATTGTTACACATTATTGGCCTTTAAACTGACTCATCATGTAATCCACATAAGTTCCCAAATCAAAAATATTTAAGTGTGATTTATCTCCTTCACCTCCAGAATGTTGTTCTTTTTTCAAATCTCAATTCATTTTTCATGTTGCTGTCTTCATTGCTGTTGCTCAGGGTTTACAAAGTGTCCACTGATACATTTGAGTAGTTTCTTAATGTTTTCATGTCCTACATCTAAGCCATTCATCAGCATTAATTCTGAGGTGAAATAAGATCTAAACTTCATGACTTACTTGCCATTAAATTCCCAGTGTTTGTGACCAGAGGAGCCTGTCTCAGCTCCTGGCATCACAGATCATCTTTGCTGTGCTCATAGCTGGAGTCACACACCTCGTCTTCATAGTTGTGGGATAATTACCAATCTGTTTTATCAGGTTCTGGAACCAGATACTTTTCTGATGTCTTTATGTTTTAATTAATAAGTACATAATATAAATGTTATTTCTAAGTAGGCCATGATTTCATTAAGATTGACTCTGATTCTAATTATATATTCTAATTACACACACACACGAAGTATCCACAAATGTGGAATAAATTAAACTATGGTGCACTTTACAACAGCAGTTGGTTAAACAATTCACTACCCAATACATCAGGAGAGGTTTCTGAAATTCACTGCTGTGAGATGAGAGATGAAATCACATGCAGTAATATTCCTACAGCAAAGGTCATAAAAATAGCTATTAGTGTCTATGTGTGTTGTAATATGCAAATTCCACAATAAATCTATAACACATGATCCTTGAGACTGAATAGAGCATGATGATAATTTTCATCTTAAAACACATCCTGGGCCAGCGCCGCGGCTCACTAGGCTAATCCTCCGCCTAGCGGCGCCGGCACACCGGGTTCTAGTCCCGGTCGGGGCGCCGGATTCTGTCCCGGTTGCCCCTCTTCCAGGCCAGCCCTCTGCTGTGGCCAGGGAGTGCAGTGGAGGATGGCCCAGGTGCTTGGGCCCTGCACCCCATGGGAGACCAGGAAAAGCACCTGGCTCCTGGCTCCTGCCATCGGATCAGCGCGGTGCGCCGGCCGCAGCGCGCCGGCCGCGGCGGCCATTGGAGGGTGAACCAACGGCAAAGGAAGACCTTTCTCTCTGTCTCTCTCTCTCACTGTCCACTCTGCCTGTCAAAAAATAAAAAAAATAAAAAAATAAAAAAATAAAAAAATAAAAAAAAAAAACACATCCTGTTTCACAAGGTATGACAGAATTTCACACAAGCCCCCTTCAAGTCCAGGGACATGTTATGCCTTCTGCCCATGTTCATGCTTGTCTGCCCCTCCCTCATTCATTTTCTACCCTCTCCATCTCAGAATGTGAGCAGCTCACCTGGGGTGGACAGACAGCAGATCGTTGGCAGCCTACCCAGCTGGGAGTTCCCTGCTGATGGTCCTCTTCTTGGGATCTTACCACAGACTTGCCAATCTGGGGATGCTCCCCAGTGAAAGAGATTGCAGTGTAGACATTAGGAAGGGGGATAGAAGGTGACTCTCCTTTTATTTCCACTAAGGGGAGGGCACAAGGAGCATAAGGCAACCAGCCATCCCCAGGAGGTCCCAGGGACTGCTGACTTCACAGTAATCAGCTGCCAGTCCCAAAATACTGCAGAGACCCAGCACATGAGACATGCTTCCCTTACTTTCAGGAAACGAAATGAGCCATCACTTTAACTCTTTTCAGCTGACTGTTGATTCCACATTTATCATTTTGAGGGAGTGGGAACATTCAAAATCCTTCCTTGTAACTATTTTGAAATACACAATGCCTGACTATTAACTATATTCACCAACTGTGCTCTAGAACACCAGGCTTCTTCATCCTTTCTAACAGTAACATTGCACTCATGGACAACCTCCCCCCATTTGATCCTCCCTCTCCAGCCTCTGGTGACAACTACTCTGTTTTCGACCTGTATGAGAGCAAATGATTTCAATTCTTGATATATGTGAGATCATGGAGTACTTGCTTTCCTGTGCCTGACTTACTTTATTAATGCCTCCAGGTTCAACCACATTGTCATAAAGTACAGTATTGCTTTTTTATTATTAAAAGTGTATTGTTGTATATATATGCCACATTTTCGTTATCACACAAGTAATTCTGTTTCTTGACTATGGTGAATAGTGTTATTTTGATTATCATCATACTGATTTCATTTTCTGTAGATACATACCCAGGAGTGAGATTGCTGGGTCATACAGTAGGTTTGATTTCATTTTCAGGGGAACTACTCCACTATACTGTTTTACATAATGGTATCCTAATTTACATTCCCAATGAAAGTGTGTAAGTGTCCTGTTTTCTCTGTCCTCTTGCCATCATTTATTATTTTATGTCTTTATGATAATAGCTATTCCAGCAATAGTGATGTGAGAATCCCTAATGGTTTTGATTTGCATTTCCCTAATGATTACTGATGATCATTTTTTTGTGTACCTGATGGTCATTTGTATGATTTTTTTTTAATTTTCTTTATTTGAGAAGTAGAGTTACAGACAGTGAGAGGGAAAGACAGAGAGAAAGGTCTTCCTTCCACTGATTCACTCCCCAATTGGCCGCAATGGCCAGAGCTGCGCCAATCTGGAGCCAGGAGCTTCTTCTGGGTCTCCCACGTGGGTGCAGGGGTCCAAACACTTGGGCCATCTTCTACTGCTTTGCCAGGCCATAGCAAACAGCTGGATTGGAAGAGAAGCAGCTGGAACTAGAACCGGCACCCACATGAGATGCTAGCACTGAAGGTGGAGGATTAACCTACTGCTCCACAGCGCCGGCCCCATAACTTCTTTTGAGAGATTTCTTTTTGGGTCTTCTGTCCATTTGTAATCAAATAATTTGGATATTGATGTTGTTGTTATTGAGTTGTTTGAGTTCCTTACAAAAATAGATATTAACCATAGTAACACGACCAAGAAATTTGTTTATTAAATAAAATTTCTACAGCCATTGGCTTATTTATTCACTCCACAAATGTTCATTGAATGCCTGTTTTGTCTCCACACGTAAGTAGTCATTAGAGATACAATAGGGACTAAAACAATGTTTGAAAAATATAACCAATAAATAAGGATGAAAATACACATTCAGATGTACATTTAATGTGGGATATAATGTTTATGTATGTGGTGGAATGAGAAGGCCATGCCAAGATACCGCTGGCAAGTGAGTGTCAGTTACTCAGGAATGCCTTTAAAACCCACCTGGCAACAGAGCCTGCCTGGAAACAGGCTGTGATTGTATGGCTTTGGATACTGCCTAGCAACAGGCTGTGACTGGTTAAGGCATAGACTGCCCCTTGACCAGATTGGCTGCCTTGGCTATTTATACCCCGCTAGCTCTGGTCAGCCAGTTGAATGGCCCACAGCCTGTGTGCGGTCATGCCATTCTGGATTACCATTGTTCCTCATTCCTACCCCTATCTGAGCAAACACTCCTGTGGTCTCCTGTTTTGAGCGCCGGTTAGTCAACGATGGGTAAGATCCCCTGGGGGACAAGCTAAGACAGGCACAGCTGCATACAGAGACCACATGGAAATGAGAACGGGGTCAACAGTGGTATGGCCAAGAATCATGCCTCCCATTGCTCAAAAATAAATGAAAAGAGGGAAATGTGGTAGAATAAGAAGGCCATGCCAAGATGGTTGCTGGCAAGAGCTCATCAGTTACTCAGGAATGGCTTCGAAACCCACCTGGCAACGGAGCCTGCCTGGTAACAGGCTGTGATTGGATGGCTTTGGGAACCACATGGCAATGAAGCCTGCCTGTCAACCAGCTGTGATTGGATGGCTTCAGATACAGCCTGGCAACAGGCTGTGATTGGTTAGGGCATAGACCACCCCTTGACTGGATTGGCTGCCTTGGCTATTTAAGCTGTTGTACCAACTGAAATAAATGAGTCTGTGGAATGCTGGCCTCTGGCCCACTTTCACCCGACTCCCGGGGTCTGTGTGGTGACTCCGCGCCTCTTGCCCCCACCACGCTCCTCCTCTCAGAAGGATTCCACAGCAACATATATAAGTGTGTGTGTGTGTGTGTGGAAGGAGCCTTCAACTACCAACAATTTGAAACATCCTAGAAAACCTGGACACAAACATCTGTCACCAGTACACAAGGAGATCACAAGCTGATCTCTGAAGTTTCTTTGTTGATGTAAACTGATAGAGAAATAGAGAAATGTTAGCAATGTTTGAGTCAATCACCTTTTAATAGTTAACCCACTGATCAAGTGTGAAGCAGAAGACCAGGAACTTCAAGTGCGTAGTGCTTTAGGGAGCAGAGCATTCATTGGATCACAAACACTGGATGAGGCAAACTTTAGCTTACCAAGCAGTGATAAGAGAAACTGTGGACACAGTTTGTTATGAAACTTAGAATTATTTACTAATAACATTTGAGCAAATGTGACTACATATGACTAAATGAATCATGGTTTTATTGTGGAAGTCGAGGGAAGAAATGTGCAGATCAGGTGTGGGTTCTTCTGAACCTCAGGTGTTAACTTGAATGAAGCTCACACAGACAATAGCATCAAAGGTTTATTAAAGGAAAAGAAAGTACACTTTTTAGCAGAGTGAAAGTGGGCCAAGAATCAAGGCACAGACTGAGGCTGATAATTGAGGCCCCAGATACAGATAAAAGCTCTATTTTATGGGTTGGCTCTCGGGTGAGGGCAGCCTCCAGTGTCATCCTGAGACTATGGCACAGAGGCTCTCTGGCCATGATCATGTCTACATACAGCTTCTTAGTGAAGGAGTTTTTTTAACTTGCAGTTTCCCCCCTCAGCTTCAAGTAGCTATTCTCTGCCTTCTACCTCAAGGTGGAGGATAAGAACAGGGAGACATAGACAGAGAAATGGAGAAACAAATTGAGACTATGAGAGAGTTTTGGAATTTGCTTTTCTCAGCTTCCCCAGTTAACACTTAACCATCTCCTGCCTCAGTGTGACTAAATATTCTCTAGAAATGCAGGGGGAAGATATTTAACCTAGCAGTTAAGACATCAGTTTAGATGCCCTCATCCCATGTCAGAGTACCTGAGTTCAATACCCTGCCGAGGCTCCTAGTAATGCAGACCCTGGGAGGCAACAGTGGTGGCTCAAGTCATTGGGTTCCAGACATCCTTGTGGAAGATCTGGATTGCATTTCCAGCTTTTGACTTTGGCCTGGCCCAGTTACAATTGTTGGAGGCATTTGGGGAGTGGGCCAGTTGTCTCTCTTCCTCTCAAAGAAATATTCTTTAAGTTCATAGGAAAATAGAATGAAAATATATTTTAAAATATACCGAAAATGCCACAAACCTCAGCAATATGTAAACAATGATATAAAAAAGAAGTTGCAGAGATTGGTGAGATGGATGTGGGAAAATGAATAATGACAACTCCTCCCATCAAAACTTCTAGAAAATCAGCAAGGAAATAGCAGAGTTCATTAACACTATAAACCAAGTGGACCTAACAGATATCTACAGAACTTTTCATCCTACGCTTGTGGAATACACATTGTTCTTAGAAGTGCATGGAACTTTCTCTAGGACTGACCACATGGTAGGCCATAAAGCAAGTCTCACAAAGTTCACAAACAGCCCTTTCAATTTCTGTTTGTTATGGAAGATATTTATTGTACCTTTATTCATGAATGAGATCTTTGCAGGATACGGTATTCAGAGTTGACAGTTTTGTTTTTTTTTTTTTCAATTAAGACTTGGAATATATCTCGCCATTTTCTCCTAGCCTATAGGGTTTCTGATGAGAAGTCTGCTGTGAGTCTAATGGAGACCCTCTGAAAGTAATCTGGTGTTTCTCGCATGGACATTTTAGAATCTTTTCTTTATGTTTTACTGTGGAGAGTTTGACTACAATGTGTTGTGGTGAAGATCTTTTCTGATCATGTCTATTATGAGTTCTATGTGCTTCCTGTACTTGGATGTTCCTTTCTTTCCCCAAATTAAGGAAGTTCTGTTATCATTTCATGAAAAAGGCCTGCCAAGCCTTTCTATCTTTCCATGCCTACAGGAACTCCTAGAACCCCTATGTTGTTTTGTTTGATAGTATCCTGTAGATTACCAACAGTGTTTTTGAGTTTTCTAATTTCTTCTTGTTGTTTTTGGTCTGAGTGTATACTTTACTGTGATTTGTCTTCTAAGCCAGATAGTCTTTCTTTTGCTTCACCAATTATGTTGTTAAGGCTTTCCATTGCATTTTTTATTTGTTCTATTTAATTCTTCATTTCCAATATTTCATTTTGGTTTCTATTTAAGACTTCAATTTCAACGGAGAAATTTTCTTTCATGTCATGTAGGGATTTCATTAGTTTGTGCATTTGCTTCTGAGTATTTCTGAGTAGTTCTATGATCAATTTTTGGAATTCTATTTCTGGCATTTCTTCAATCTCTTTATCCTCACAATCCAGGATTGAAGTGTTGAGTCCTTTTGCTGGCATCATGTTGTCTTCCTTACTCTTGTTTCTTGAATTGGTACATTTATTATTCAGCATTTGTGGAAACACTTGTTGGTTTCTTTGTGGTTTTTTTTTTTTTTGCTGTGGCGGCTTTTATCTTTGGACTTGTGGAATGTCTACTTCTTTCAGCGAATACCTAGAGGCATGGCAGATGTGGCCAGGGAGCTCTGTTCAGTGCTCCAGGGTGAAGGGAGTGTCCAAGGTGACACCTAGGTTGGGTGTTGTAAATCTCCTTTTTTTCATCAGAAGGGAGGTTTGTTCTGCTCTGTTGGAGTAGACTCTGCTCACCTCCTCTCCTCAAAGGTGACCAGTGCCTGGGCACTAGCCCCAGTGGGTATAATATTCATCTTTGCTGCCATAAGAAACACACACAAGATCTATGTAGTCCTCAATATAAGCACAGATTCCACAGCAATGTCCCTCACCAGGAACCAGGGATCTCTGTGCATATGGAGACTCTCACAGTGACTGCCCAAAGTCCCAGTCACACCCTGAGCCCTCCCATGCAGCCTCAGTGTTTTCACTCCCACAGTCACAAACACCCAGGCCCCTGTCAGTTCTCCCTGCCAGACTCAGGAGTCTCTGTTCTGCTGGTTGCTGGACGTGGATACGAGCTGGTGCAGCTGTTACATATGTCCAAAATGGTGCCCACTCTCTATTAGCTTGTTACAGGACACCATTGCAGGGTGATTGGGAAGAGAGAAACTTGTGCCTTTTTTCTCCTCCAGTTTGGCAGCCACACCATCCCCCACAGGGCTCCAAGCAGGATTCCTTCCAAGCTCTTCCTGCAGCTCTGTCGTCAGTGGCTTGGGCTGCTGCTGACTGGTCTCACCTCACTCTACAAAGCTTGTGTGGAGGCTCTCAGCTGCTGGGGTCCTAGTTATGCATGTCTACACTCTCCATGTAGGTCTACAATGTCCCTCTAATTAGCATGGCTTTCCTCTGCCCTTTTCTCCCTAACACTTGCCTGAGACTGCACTCTCTCCACTTTTTTTAAACTATCTCCTCCTAGACTAGAGTAGTAAGCTCCCTCCCTACTTTGCCATCTTAGTCCAATCCCTCAAGGAATTGTTTAATTCAGATTTTTTTTTCAATGACTCATTGTTCATTCAGGAGCCGGTTGTTTGAGCTCCATGTATTTGTACAACTTTATTTTATTCGTATAAGTTTCTTGTTGTTAATTTCCATGGTTCCATTGTGATCAGAAAAGATGCATGCTATGACTTTGATTTTTTTAACTTGTTAAGACTTGCTTTTTGAGCTAGTATACAATCTATCCTAGAGAGTGTTCTATGCACTATTAAGAAAGAATGTGTATTCTGCCTCTGTGCCTGGAATGTTCAGTAAATATCTATTATGTCCATTTGGTCTGTAGTGTACACCAAATCATTGGTAGTGTACTTTAACTGTGCTATTTCTTTGTTGATTTTTTTGCCTGGATAATTTTACCGTTCATAAAAGTGGGCTGCCAAAGTCCCCAATATTAATGTATTGGAGCTTTTCTCTCCCCTTAGATATAATAACATCAGTGTTCTAAAATTGGTAGCACTGGCATTAGATGCTTATATATTTACAATAACCCTATTTTCTTTTAAATTGATCCCTTAATCATTATATAGTGAGTTTATTATGGGCAGCATATTGGTTTTTTGTTGTTGTTTATTTGTTTTTATTGGAATTAATATAGAGGCACAGGAGACTTAGAATACCTAAAACAATCTTGTACAAAAAAAAAAAAGCTGGAGGCAACACAATATCAGATTTCTGGACATACTAAAGGGCAGTTATAATCAAAACAGCATGGTACCAGTACAGAAACAAATGGATAGACCAATGGAACAGAATAGAAACACCAGAAATTAATCTAAACATCTATAGCCAGCTTATATTTGATAAAGGAGCTAAAAAATTCCGGGAGCAAAGGCAGTCTATTCAACAAATGGCGCTGGGAAAACTTTCAGAACTAGTGGGACATGGTGGACCTACCTAAAGGGCATGGATGCCCAAGGCTCTGGACACCAGCCACTGAATCTATGCACCAGCCCTATAAAGGGAGGTGAGGTGAAACCTCAGTAGCCCAAGACACTGGCAGGGAAGCAGCAAGAAGAGCCTAGAGCGAACGAGGCTTGAAGACCTGTGTGGGAAAGTTCACCAGACTAACTAGAGGAGAGAGGAAAAAAAATAAAGAAAATAAAATAAAAGGGACCAGTATGGACACGAGTCTCTCTCTCCACTCACCTTACAAAGGCGAGCAAGACAAAGAGCAGGCGCCATTTTGGACATATGTAAAAGTTGTGCCTACCATCAGCCAAGCAGAAAAACCTGACTTTGGGGTGGGGGGGGTGAAATAACAGGAGGTTAGGACCTAGTGAAGGTGTGGAGCTAATGAATTGAGACTGAAAGAAAAAAAAAAAAAAACGGTGTGTGAGAGAACTCATGGAGTTCACGTGTGTACACTCCAGAGACGCTACAAACTCGGTAACCTTGGCAACCCGGTCGGAGACTGCAGGGGAATTTGAGCTCACACCGAGGACAGCACAGATCCTTTGTGTGGTCCTTGGGACACAGCAGATGAATATTATACCCACAGGAGCAAGAGATCAGACACTGACTGCTTTCAGTTCTGCTCAGCTGTGCAGAATTACTTCACTTCTGAATTTAAAAAAAAAGAGAGAGAGAGAGAGAGAGATTTACCATGCCTAACCTGGGTGTGTCACTTTGGCACACCCTTAACCCTGAAGAACCAAGCAGAGCTCTCTGGCCACACCCACCACAAGCCTCTAAGGATCCGTCAAAAGCAGACAGTCCACTTAATACAGTTATAGTATAACAAGAAAAAACACCACAGCAAGGGAAGAAGAAACCAAAGAATATCTCCACAATGCCAAGCAACAAATGCAGAAACCGAGGAAACAAGAACAAGGCAGACATTATGATGTCCCCAGATGAACAAGACACCCCAATCCAAGGTTGTGAATATGAGGAGATAGAAGAAATGCAAGAAATGGATTTCCAAAAAGTTTATGATAAGAACATTTAGAAGTTTTCAAAAACAAATGCTTGAACTATGGAAATCCTTACTGGACAGGATGGAAAATCTCTCTCATGAAAATGAAATCTTAAGGAGGAATCAAAATGAAATGCTGAAACTAGTAGAACATGAACTTGTGATAGTGAAATCAAAATGAAATGAAGAATTCAATAGGTCAAATGACAAACACATTAGAGAGCCTTAAAAACAGAGTCGGTGAAGCAGAAGAGAGAATAACAGACTTAGAAGACAGAGCACAGGAAAGTATACAGTCAAACCAAAGAAAAGAAGAGGAAATTAGAAATCTAAAAACTATTGTTGGAATGGGAAGCTGGATACACAGCAGACTCATAGAATGGCAGATGTCCTAAACAGCACTCTGACCTCAGAATCAGCCCTTAAGGCACTCGGATCTGGCTGAAGAGCCCATGAGAGTATTTTAGGCATGGAAAGCCAAGACACTCTGGCAGAAAAAAAAAAGAGGACCTAAATGAAAGATCTCTGTGAGTGAGGTCCTAGTAGAAAGAACAGGGCTGTCAAAGAACGAGGTACCTTTCTCTGAAGGGAGGAGAGAACTTCCACTTTGACTATGACCTAGTCTAAATAAAATGGAAGATGATGAACTCAAGAGGCTTCCATATTCTTGGCAACTCATGACAAGAGCCTAGGGAGAATACTGACGCCATAAACAAGAGTGTCAATTTGTTAAGTCAACAACAGGAGTCAGTGTGCACTTATTCCTCATGAAGGATCTCTGTCCTTAATGTGTTGTTCAATGTGAATTAATGCTATAACTAGTACTCAAACAGTACTTTATACTTTATGTTTCTGTGTGGGTGCAAAATGTTGAAATCTTTACTTAATTTATACTAAATTGATTTTCTGTATATAAAGATAATTGAAAATGAATCTTGATGCGAATGGAATGGGAGAGGGAGCACGAGATGGGAGGGTTGCAGGTGGGAGGGAAGTTATGGGTGGGAAAAGCCATTGTAATCCATAAGCTATACTTTGGAAATTTATATTTCTTAAATAAAAGTTTTAAAAAATGGTGGAATTGAAAAACATCATGCTGAGGGAAACAAGCCAGTCCCAAAGGGACAAATATCATATGTTCTCCCTGATCAGCGACAACTTACTGAACACCTAAAAGGAAACCTGCAGAAGTTAAATGAACACTATGAGAAACAATGATTTGATCAGCCCTTGTCCTGACTGTTGAGGAACAACTTACTATTTTATTCCTTTTAGTATTTTTTTTGTTCTACTTAATAGCATTGGTTGAACTCTTTACTTAACACACAATTATTCTCAGTCATTTAACTGAAAAGTGATTCCTGTTAAATAAAAGAGTGGGAATAAGAGAGGAAATAGATGTACAGTTCAGCACATGCTCACTCTGACTTACTTCTAATGAGAGCTAGAAACGTGCCAGGGGATTCCAGTTCAATCCTATCAAAGTGGCATGTACCAATGCCATTTTACTTGTTAAAGTGATCAGTTTAAGTTCATAATTGATCAGAAAGATAGGGATTACATAAGTAAGACCAATGTCTGCAAATAATAATTGATAGAATTAAAAAAGAGAGAATGATCCTACATGGGAAGCAGGATGCACAGCAGATTCATAGAATGGCAGATGTCCCAAACAGCACTCTGGCCTCAGAATCAACCCTTATGGCATTCGGATCTGGCTAAAAAGCCATGACAGTTGCACAGGCATGGAAAGCCAAGACACTGTGCCAAAAAAAAAAAGAAAGAAAGAAAAGAAAAAAAGAAAGAGGACCTAAATGAAAGATCTCTGTGAGTGAGATAACAGCAGAAAGAACGGGCCATAAACGAAGGAGGTACCATTCTCTGAACGGAGGAGAGAACTTCCCCTATGAATATGGCCTTGTTTAAGTAAAATCAGAGTTGGTGAACTCAAGAGGGTCTCATACCCTTAGCAGCTCATGACAAGAGCCTCAGGTGATTACTGACATCATAAACAAGAGTGTCAATTGTTGAATCAGCAACAGGAGTCACTGTGCACCTGCTCCCCATGTAGGACTTCTGTCCTTAATGTGTTGTACTATGTGAATCAATGGTAAAACTACTACTCAAACAGTACTCTATACTTTGTGTGTCTTTGTGGATGCAGTCTGTTGAAATCTTCACATAGTATATATTGAGTTGATCCTCTGTATATAAAGATAATTAAAAATGAATCTTAAAGAAGAATGAGATGGGAGAGGGAAAGGGAGTGGGAGATGGGATGGTTGCAATTGGGAGGAGGTTATGGGGGGAAAAGCCATTATAATCCAGAAGTTTTACTTTGGAAATTTATATTTATTAAATAAAAGTTGAAAAAAATAAATATCCATTATTCTTTCTAGTAAGTTATATTTTCACTGATGTTAATGATAGAAGTTACCTTCCTTTGTTTCTAAAGATTTATTGTTTCTTATTCCTTTTTTAAAAGATTTCTTTATTTATTTGAAAGGCAGAGTTACATATAGAGAGAAAAGAGACAGAGAGAGATTTTCCGTTCACTGGTTCACTCCCCAAGTGGCTGTAATGGCCAGAGCTGGGTTGGTCTGAAGCCAGGAGCCAGAAGCTTCTTCCGGGACTCACATGGGTGTAGGGGCCAAAGCACTTGGGTCAGCCTCCATTGCTTTCCCAGTTCCATTAGCAGGGAGCAGGTTGGAAAGCAGAGCAACTGGGAATTGAATTGACACCCATATGTGATGCTGGCACTGAAGATGGTAGCTTAACCCACTGCACCACAGTGCCAGCCCCAAGATTTATTGCTTCTAAAGATTTACTTATATTTATTTATTTGAAAGGTAGAGTGACACAGAGAGAAGGAAAGAGGGAGGGAGGGAAAGAGAGAGAGACAGAGACAGAGAGAGAGAGAGAGAGATTGAGATTTTATCTGTTGATTCACTTCCCAAATGCCCACAACAACCTGAGGCTGGGCCAGGCTTAAGGTAGGAATGAGGAATTCCATCTGGATCTCCCAGTGGGCGGCAGATACCCAGTGCTTTGGACATGAATTGCTGCCTCCCAAGCTCATTAGCAGGAAGCTGGGTTTTCCCAATCACTCTGACATGGTATGCAGGCATTCCAAGTTTGAGTTGAACCCAACCCACTTTAAGTATCATCTGTAAGGCTGGTCAAATGGTGATGAACTCCACAAGTTTTTGCTTGTTTGGGAAGTCTTTATTTCCCCTCCCTTGATAGCTTTGTTTAGAAACTTCATCTACGGGTTTGTCAAGTATTCTGGGTTAACAGTTTTTTGCTATTGTTGTTCAAAACTTGGAATGTATTTTTTCATTCCTTCCTGAACTTTGAGGTTTCTGTTGAAAAAGTCTGCTGTCATACAATGGGAGTTCCCTTACAAGTAGCCTGGTGTTTTCTTCTTGGAAACTTAAGATTTTTTTGTGTGTTATAAATTGGAAAGTTTCACCAGAATGTGTTGTACGAAGTGTTCTTTTCTGTCTTTGGGGGGATTCTATGGGTTTCCTAATTTTAGATTTCCATATATTCCTGAAGATTAAGGAAATATTCAGCTATTATTTAACTGAATAAATTTTCTAAGCCACTTCTCTTTTCTGTTTCATCAGGGACTCCCAAACTTTCATACTGGCTCATTTAATGGTGTCCAGGAGATTGAATGCTATTTTCATTCTTTCTCATTTGTTTTATCCTATTTTTTTTTTTGTCTGACTGACATTTTCACAGGCCCATCTTCAAATTCAGATATTTTTCTTTTGCTTTACTTACCCTGCTATTTTTTGACTGATGGAGATCTTCATATCTAATATTTCTGTTAGGTTCTTTTTCAATATCTCAATCTCATTCCCATCATGCCTCAGTTTCCTAATTTCATTTAGTAGTCTGTATACATTCTCTTGTATCTCTTTGAGTGACATCAGAATTATTCTTTTGATTTTTTTTATCAAGCATTCTGTCAGTCTCCATTTCTTCAGAATCTGATACTAAGGCATTATTTTGTTTATTTAGGCCATTGTATGGCTCTGTCTTTTACTACTTCTTTTGTGACTCTGTTGAATTTTGTGCAACCAGGGGATCAGTTTTTTCTATATCTTTTTTTTAAAAAATTATGTATTGAAAGTCAGAGTTACACACAGAAAGAACGAGGGGGTGGATCTTCCATCCACTGGTACACTCCCCAATTGGCCACTATAGCTAGAGCTGCGCCAATCTGAAGCAAGGAGCCAGGAACTTCTTCTGGGTCTCCAACGCAGGTGCAGGGGCCCAAGGACTTGGACCATCTTCTTCTGCTTTCCCAGGCCATAGAAGAGAGCTGGATTGGAAGTGGAGCAGCTGGGTCTCGACCTGGCACCCATATGGGATGCGGGCACTGCAGGTGGTGGCTTAATCCGCTACACCACAGCACCAGCTCCTCTATATCTTTTAAAGGATAATTTTCATAGATTGAGAGATTCCTTCCCTGAAGGTATTTCTTTGACTTCTGACACAACTGACAGAATGGGAGAAAATGTTTACAAACTATGCAACTGATAAGGAGTTAATATCCAGAACATATCAAGAACTCAGGAAACTCAACTACAAACAATATAAATAATCCAGTCAAGAAATAGGCAAAGAAAATCGACAGGCATTTTTCAAAAGATGAAATTCAAATGGTCAACAGATAGATGAAAAGATGCTCAGGATCACTTGCCATCACCACCATGAGGTTTCACCTCAACCCCGTGTAAATGGCTTTCATATAGAAATCAAAAAACAATAAACGTTGGCAAGAATGTGGGGGAAAAGGTGCCCTAATCCACTGTTGGTGGGAATGTAAACTGGTACAGCCAGTGTGGAAGACAGTATGGAGACACCTCAGAAATCTGAATATAGACCTACCATATGACCCAGCCATTGCACTCCTGGAAATTTACCCAAAGAAAATGAAATCAGCATGTGAAAGAGTTATCTGTGCCTCAATGTTTATTGCAGCTCAATTTACAATAGCTAAGATATGGAATCAATCCAGTTGCCCATCCACCAACTACTCAACAAAGAAAATGTGATATATATACACTATGGAATACTACTCAGCCATAAAAAGGAATGAAATCCTGTCTTTTGCAATGAAATGGATACAACTAGAAACCATTATCCTTAGTGTAATGTGTCATTCCCAAAAAAGACAATTACCATAGTTTTCCCTGACCTTTGGTAATTAATAGAGTACCTAAAAATGTAATGTATATGAGCAAAATCGATATTTTGAGAATTGATTATTGTTTACAACCCTAGTCTCTACTGTGGAAGACCAGAGTTTTTTTCTTCCTACTATTTGTTGAATTTTTACTTAGTAGAGGGTTAATCTTATGATTATAGAATAAACTGAAAGTATGTCATTGCAAAAATAGAAAGAATAAGAGAGGAAGGATGGAGTGTGGGGTCATGGGTGGGAGGAAGGGTAGGGTGGGAAATATCACTATGCTCATATATCTGTATATATGAAATACATGAGATTTGTTCACCTTATATAAATAAAAAAGTTGATATTCAATATCCAAGTCCCTTTTGAAAACTCAATTGGATATAGGCAATATTCTGATTCCACATTTTCAAAACACAATAATCAACACCTATATCTATGTGAGATATTTTATACATATTTTCTCTTAGGAAAATTGCTTTGCTAGTGTGTACATAGAAAAATAAATTTGAGAAATATATTAACATTTTTAACCACACGGAGGTGACATTAAGTTTGGATTAGACATAGAAAGCTGCAGGTCTTCAGTAATAAGAGTGCTTGCACCCTTTGTTAGGTTTCAAGTGCCTCTGAGGCACCTCAAAGGAGAAGTTTCATCTTCTGAAAACTCCAGCTGAGGAAGAGCATACCCAAAATGCAGGTAGGCTCCACTCTCTGTGTCATGAACACAAACAAATTAAAAAGGAAAGGCTGCAAATGTAGTAAGAACTCAGGGAAACTCCAAGGAAATCCCCCCCTTTCAGGTTTGTCTAAGCTAATCTATGGTATACAGTCCTCCCCATGAATTATTATTATATTTTCAACTTTAAATCCCAAATAACATCAAACATATTTTTTATAAATTCCAGAATGTTCTGTTCATCATTATTAAGTTGCATAAAAATAATATATATGCCTCAAAAGTTAATGTTGAAATTAATATTTACCCAAGACAACTACATTTTGAACACTTATTGTATGACACAAATGGTATTGCATTTGGATATTTACTTAGCAAGGTGATATTTAAAGTATCAAGGATAAAAATGAAAATAATTTAGTCTTTTTGATCAAAACTTCCTTTGGGGAAATATTTAAAGACTAAAAAATGAGTAAGTAGCAGTCATGACTTTCAACTTCCTTTCTGGTCCAAATTCTCAATCATCTACTTTTGCTTATGCAGATCCCCTTTCTCAACACTCTTTGAAGAGCACCCATCACTTCTTTGTTTCTCAGAGTATAGATGAGAGGGTTCAGCATGGGTGTGACCACAGTGTAGAAGAAGGTGAAGAACTTGCCATATGTTGAAGTAAAGTTGGTCTTAGGGTTTATGTACACAACTGCCACTGTGCCATACAACATGAAGACCACAAAGAGGTGGGAGGAACAGGTGGCAATGACTTTCTGCCTCCCCTCCTCTGCCTTCATTTTTACTACTGCTTGAGCTATACATCCATAAGAAGTCAGGATCAACCCCACAGGCAGCATGGTGAAGATGACAGCAGAAATGGTCATCTGCCACTCAGTGGCAGAGGTGTCTCCACAGGCCAGGCGCAGGAGGGCAGGAACATCACACATAAAGCTGTCCAGGTGGTGATGGGAGCAGAAGGGTAGCTGGAGTGTGATGGGAGATTGGGTCAGAGACTCCATCAGGCCACACAGCCAGGCCATAAGCACCAGCTTCCAACAGAGTGGACGGTGCATGATGGTGGTGTAGCGCAGAGGCTGGCAGACAGCCACATAGCGGTCAAAGGCCATGACCACCAGCAGGACGCCTTCTGTGGCCCCAACACAGAGAAACATTCAGAGCTGCATAACACAGCCTGCATAGGTGATGCTCTTGTCTGGCCCCCACAGGTTTGACAGCATCTGGGGCACCGGGATTGTGGTGAAGCAGATATCCAAGAAGGAGAGATTGCTAAGAAAGAAGTACATAGGGGTGTAGAGACGAGGGTCCATGCACGAGAGCAAGATGATGGTGGAGTTGCCCAGGATCGTCATGAGGTACAGCATGATCACAATCCAGAAAAGAACCGACTCTTCCTGGGGCCATTCAGAGAACCCAAGAAGGATGAAGCCTACTGGGAAACTTTTGTTAGTCATTCCTCTTGCTTTTGCATTGGGGTTGGATGCAAGGTGAGATATTATGAATGGATTTTGTAGAAAGATTTGGCTTAAATTTGTTTAGAGAAAGTAAGCATTGTTAGTTTTCTAGGCCTTTCGGGAATGTGTCCCTTCACCTTAGTTCCATAAGATACAATCTCTGTTTCTAAGGCTGCGTTTTTATGTCAAAACAATATTTTTAAGACAGCTCCCTTGGAATTTGCCTCTGAGATCTGTAATCACAACATCCCCAGTGGACGCGTTCACAGAGCTCCCTCACATGGTTCATGTTCCTCGCAGCACACCTCTGCAGTGATAGTCACAGCAGCTCTCCAAAAGTCTTGCAATAGGAAATGCTAGATCCAAACCTTAGCTTTCACTTATCTACAACATAATCCTTCAACAAGGCATATTTTTATTATTTGGTGATGTTAGTGGGGAAAAATGAAATTCAGGTAATCTCAGGATCAAAGTCCTATTGTTTTCAGTGTAAACCCTGAAGGAGAACCTGAAGTCATTAGCAAACCCTGGAGTCTGAGGAAGCACCGTGCACAGGAGACACTCTGACTTTGAAAATAAGTATATAGGAGCTGGTGCTGTGGTGTAATGGGTTAAGTCACCACCTTCAGGGCAGGTATCCCATAAGGGTGCCAATAGAGTCCCGACTGCTCCACTTCCTATCCAGCTCTCTGCTATGACCTGGAAAAGCAGTAGAAGATGGCCCAAGTCCATGTGCACCTGCACCCATGTGAGAGACTGGAAAGAAGCTCCTGGCTCCTGGTTTCAATCAGCACAGCTCGAGTCCATGTGGTCACTTAGGGAGTGAACCAGTGTGGTGGAAGACC
This sequence comes from Oryctolagus cuniculus, assembly GCF_051225735.1. Taxonomy (NCBI): domain Eukaryota; kingdom Metazoa; phylum Chordata; class Mammalia; order Lagomorpha; family Leporidae; genus Oryctolagus; species Oryctolagus cuniculus. The sequence continues at coordinate 1,615,788 of NC_142872.1, read as the reverse complement.
TCTCTCTCTCTCTCTCTCTTTCTCTCTCTGACTCTTTGTCACTCTGCCTTTCAAATAAATAAATCTTTAAAAAGTAAATAAATGAATGCAAAAAAAAAAAGCAAATCTAGGATGGGCACATGGTTTCTTCACCCTAGATAAAGTAATGTAATTAACTCTTAAGTAAACCACTCTAACATGCTGAGCCACTTTTCTTATCTAAGTAAACAGGGTCAACATGCCAAGTTAAGAAATCTCATTGAGAGGATTAAGGTCCTGATTAAAGGGATAAAGTATAATGGCTCCTGTTACCTTTCAGCAGAAAACAGTCAGCTTGGACACGGACATCATGGAAAACAAAACCCCAGCATTGTTATCTAATCCTTGATGTCCTCATCTATCAGCTAGGCATAATACATAAATGTCAACCAAGAAATAAATAAAAATAGAAATGAGTCATGATGACGAATGATGATCTGTGTGATGATTTTAAAGCTTTGTTTCCTGGGCAAGTAGAAAGGATGGAAGGCAGTTGTAGCGTTAAATTGAGTTAAGAAACACGATCCTAGCATATTACGTTTCTGGCTTGCAGATCCACCAAGAATATGAATGGAAGTGAGCACACAGAAAATTAAATGACTGGAAACTGAGTTACAGATTTGAACATCAGATTTTAAAAGTGGGCAATCCAGGCAAGAATTTGAGGAACACTACAAGGGACTGCTACAGGACAGCAACTTCATAGGGGGTTAGCCATGGCCTCCATGCACCTCACATAGGGAAGAGAAGTACAAAGCTTTATAAAGCTCAGAGAGCAAGTGGACAGAGGCCACATGCCACAAGGGATTCACCTTTTTCAGATGAGATTTACTACATATGAGAAAAGCATTGTTTTATTAACAAGAACCAGAGTAGGATTATTTCATGTCATAGAAGAGGAAATCTTGAGCCAAAGGACTCTGTTAGCTCCTAGAAGTTCTGCATGGCAGGGAGAAAGTGAGAGCCAAGTCATGGACAGGGGCAGCATCTCTGTTCTACCTCTATCTCTGTTCTACCTCTATCTCTGATCTGAGCTCTACAAAGCACCCAGAATTAATGACAGAATGTCCACTCTGTCCTGTCAGACTGTACCGGGTCTTCACCGCATTTTCTTACCTGAATCCACCTTTGCCTGATGGGGATCACCTCTGCAAGAAACAGTGTCATGTGTACAAAACTTGTCCATCTGGATTTTCTCTTGGAAATGATATCATGGGTTCAGTTGTGTTGAGTTTTATATTTTTATTTATGAGAGACAGAGTGTGTGTGTGTGTGTGTGTGTGTGTCTACCCATTCATTCGTGCAATCTTCCAAATGCCCACAATGACTGAGAATGGTCAGGTCAGACAGGAGTTGGGAATTCAATCCAGATCTCCCACATGGGTGTGGGGACCACGCTACTTGATTTGTCTCTTGCTGCCTCCCAGGATCTGCATTGGTAGAAAGCTGAAGTCAGTAGCTGGTGGGAAGCATTGAACCCAGGTGCCACAAAATGGCGTATGGGTGTCTCACCCAACATCTTAATCGCTGAGCTAAATGCCTGCCCTTGCCTTATATTTATAAATATCTATAATTTTCATTATATTAATATATTTTGTGTTATAGATCATTGAAGACATATATGAAACACAATAATGTAATAATAAAGATAGGTCTAATCCCACCATCATAGATTTATGATAAATTTGTATTTCTTGCTTTCCACACCCCATGGCCATTGGGTTGCTGTGTCATCCTGAAGTTTGGCTACAATTATGGCAGGATCCATACATTTCTATTCTTGTGGCTGTGGCCAAATAATGATTAATTGATTGTGGGGAAACACATCTCTCTCATTCTCTTGTCTCTGCCTCTCTCCATTTTCTGTGTATCTCTCTCTCTCTCTGACTTTCTCTCTGTCTCTATCTCTCTCTCTCTTTGATAATGAAATTTAGCAGTATTTAAGAAATACATTAATACACAGATGCAAATTCTCATTGGGTCATAGTTTCATTAAGCTGACCACTATTCTGAGAACAAAACATTCAAACTTGTGAAAATAATTAAACTCTACAATATACTACCTAACTTTAGCAATATACTACCTAACTTTGTATGCCTTCAGTAAGAGGAATTTTGTGTATTTTTGAAATTTAAAGATAACAATACACAACGCTATCATTGTACATCGTGATGTTTTAAAATATCCATATGTTGGGGAAAGGCTAAGCCTAACTAGCAAATGCACAGTTGGATGAGAGGAATAAATGTCAGGAGACCTTTTGTGCAACATGCTGTATTTTTGAAATTTACTGCTGGGATATAAAAATGAAATTGTCTGCATAGATTTCTGCAACAAATTCATCATAATATCAGTTGTATCCTAACATGTGAGTGTCTAAGTGTACTTCACAGCACAAATTCTGCAGTAAGTGCACATTGCGGGATGCCCGAGTCTGGAGAGGGAGCGATTTCTGCATCTTAGAACACAGCCTGTTAGATGCAGTGCTGGGCACTTGGCACAAGTCTCCTTCAAGCCCAGAGACAGATTGTACATCCTGAGATTCCACTCGTCTGACTGCTCCTTTCTCATTTCCTAACCCCCCCACCATAGCAGTGACAGTGGCTCACCTGGGCTGGAAATCAGTTCAGTGGCACTGCTGGAAATGTCAAGCCCTCTTGGCCAGGAGCACCCTGCAGATCTTCCTTGTGTTGGGATCTAATCTCAGCTCCCTGACTCTGAGATCCCCCTCAGTTAAATATTAGGTGTGGTGTCCACCTCAGCAGATGGGCAGAAATCATGTGACTGTTCTGTTTCCCCAGAGGGAAAGAACAAAGGAGCACAGAGGGCCCTGAGCTGCTCTGCAGGTCCCGGGGGCCTCTGTCCTTGTAGGTAATGAACTGCAGTCCCCACACGCAGCGTAGGCCTGAGAGTGAAAAGCGCTTCCCCCGTGCTTCACAAAGTCAACTGAGCTACCAGCTAATTGCTTTAGTTTGCCTGTTTTATGTTGATCCCTAGTAACATAACAAAGCAATTGATTTATTGGTTATAGAAGCTGAAGTTCCAATAGTCGTTTATTAATTCACTCCACAAATGCATATTTAGCTGCTGGGTTCACATTCCTGTGCTAGTCACGGAAGATACAATAAAACTAAAGTCAGCAATAATTAAGAAAATATTCTTTAGCAGGCTGAAATTAATTGCATGTGCTCTTATACAACTAAAACCAGCCAGAAAATATTAGTAATTCAAAACGATGTTTATAGAAGATGAAATGAATCATAAAAAAGAGTTTGTTGCTGAAGTATAAAGCAGAAAATACGAACAATTACATGTATCTCAGGCTACAGAGAGAGAAAACAGAAAAATACGCGACAAAAACATGCCATGAATTGTCTTGTGTAAACAGTGTAGCATACATAAAAGACCTGAAGATTATAAATGCTTTTCAAAACTAATTTGTGACTGAAATATCTTGAATATGTGGGCAACTCTGAGTCCTCCACCACCAGATGTTAAAAATAGTCACCTGCTCTGCTTTGACCCAGGAAACATGAGAGGAAGTGATGTGTGCAACCCATGGTTCCCCTCCCTGTTGTCCTCTGTGGAAATGGAGACACACTAAGAAAGCAGCCTGGAGCAACACCTTCACAAGTCCAGGATACTCCCCCCACCAGGGCATCCACACTGACTTTGGACGTCTAAGAAATAAACCTACCTGGGATGTTAAAGTACTGCTGACCTGCGGTGGTGACCCAGTCACCTTCCCGTGCGCCCTGATTAATACACCCATCCAAGCTGTACACAGGTCTCTCAGCATCCTCAGCTAATTTAGCCTCTAGCACTGAGCCACTTGCTTTCCAAGAATTTTGCCATCAGTGTCGCTTCCTTAACACTACCTTAACCAATTCTTGATACTGACATCTGGCAACCACCACTCTGTGACAAATCAAAGGATGGATGTATGAAGGAACTTGAAAAAGTTTATGGGGGGGGGGTGCGGTACCACGGCTCACTAGGCTAATCCTCCATCTGCGGTGCCGGCACCCCAGGTTCTAGTCCCGGTCAGGGTGCTGGATTCTGTCCTGGTTTGCCTCTCTTCCAGTCCAGCTCTCTGCTGTGGCCCGGGAAGGCAGTGGAGGATGGCCCAGGTCCTTGGGCCCTGCACCTGCATGAGAGACCAGGAGGAAGCACCTGGCTCCTGTCTTCGGATCGGCACAGTGCACCAGCCGCAAGATGCCAGCCATAGCGGCCACTTGCAGAGTGAACCAACGGAAAAAGGAAGACCTTTCTCTCTCTCTCTCTCTCTCTCTCTCTCTCTCTCTCTCACTGTCTAACGCTGCCTGTCCAAAAAAAAAAAAAAAGGTAATGGGAGGAAAAATGAAAACATAAGTTTATTTTGGTGCAAAAATTTTTGAAATCCATGCAGACCTCTTCCATAATGCACATTTATCATGAACTTTTTGAAGAAAACTCCTCATTTGCATGTATTTCAAAAGTTTTTGTATCAAAATAAGCATCATTTAATTCCATTTTCCATGATCTTTTTGAAGTCCCTCATAATTTCTTAAAAGTGTATCATACTATTTATTCATTGGTAATAGAACAGGAGCCTACTAGAATTTCATTAAACCTCAATGGACATTTGCAACTAAACTTTTATGCTTAGTTTCTAGAAGCATGCTTTAATAACTGAAACCCATTTATAAAATCTCACTTGGATCTAGGCAGTGTTCTGATTCTACAGTTACATAAACAAGAAAATAATACAGAGAACCCATGAGACATTTAGTTTACTTTTCTGACTTTATATTAAATTTAAAACTTACTTTAGCTTCTGTGTGGAAAAAGTATATTTGAATATCACATTTTTAAACACTTAGAGAGTAATTTAAATGTTAATTACATTAGGAATCTATGGAAGAAATGAGTGTGCACACTCCCTTTGGATTCAAAGGCTTCTTAAGGCACCCTTCTTTGGTGGCTTGATCTTCTGGAAATTGCAGAGAAGTGAAAAATATAACACAACGAGTGCAGATAGAGTCTCTTCTTTGTGCCTAAGTTGGCATTTTTATATCAAACTAAGAAGGCCATAAGGACCTCAAAAAACATCAACAACAAAATCAACCAATCCAGTTAAAAAATGGACAAAGGACCTGAATAGACAGTTCTCACAAGAAGAAATACAAATGGCCAACAAGTATGTGAAAAATGCTCAACATCACAAGCGTCGAGAGAAACGTAAATCAATACCTCAGGGAGATATCTCAAACAGCTAGCATCAAAAAGACAAAAAATGTAGCACATTCTGACAAGGATGTATATAAAGAGGAGCTCCTATTCAGTGTTGGTGGGAATGCAACTTAATACAGCAACTATGAAAAGCAGTATGGAGATCCCTCAAAAAAACTAAAATGGAAATGCTGTGTGACACAGCATTCCCACCTCTGGGTATATCCAAGATGTGAAATCATTGTGTCAAAGAGACACCCACCCCACCGTTTCTACTGCAGCAGTGTTCACAATAGTTAAGATATGGAGTCAACCAAGGTGTTCGCCATCAGAGGAACAGATAAAGACAATGTGGTAAATGCACACAGAGGAATATTTTCAGTCAATCCTGTCACTGCAGCAAAATGGATGGAATTGGAAGTCCTTATGTTGAGTGAAGTAAGCCAGACACAGTAAGACAAACACAACATATACCACGCATTCTCCCTCAAATGTAGAAGCTAAGATATCAAAATCTGAATACAAAATGGTGGCTCCTAGAGGTAGGGGCTGGAGGAGAGAGAGGGAGCTAGCTTATCAGGTACCAAGTCAGTCAGATGGAAGGATTAAGTTCCTAGTGTTGCACAGCACAGTGGGGAGACTGTAGTTAAAATGACCCATTAAACATTTTATGAGCAAACAGAAGAGCCCCAAGTCTCCTAATACAAAGTAATGGCAAAAAGGGGGACCTGTGGACTATGCTGATTTGATCACACATGTTTACATGTCTGGAATGCCCCATGTATACCATAAATATGTGTAATCACTGTTCATCAATTTTTTTAAAAAACTAAATAGCTAGCAAAAGAAAAACAATTAGAGATTGTATGTGTAGCATAAACCAGAAGAAACCGAGGGCAATTTCCCTTACTGAGACTTGAATAAAACAATCCAGATCTGTTTTCTGATTTTAGAAAATTCATCTTATGATAGTTACGTTGCTTGAAGAATAAAAATATATATTCTTCAAAAGTCAATCCTGAAAATCATGTTCCTCTCCAAATAAAAACAGTGTTCCTCTCATCAAATAAAATTCGAATATTTATCATGAATCAAACAGTGATGCATGCATTTTTAACAGGACGACATCTAAAATCATTGTGGTAACAATATAATATAGCTTACTGTTTTTGAATTAATACAACATTCTTAGTCATATTTTTAGGCTCTCTTATAGAGAGTATGAGAATGTGCTTCCTGGTTCAAATGCTCAATTATCTACTCTTCATTACCCAGATCCCCTTTCCATTGAAGAGCATCCTGCACCTCTCTGTTCCTCAGGGTATAGATGAGAGGGCTCAGCACAGGTGTGACCACAGTGTAGAAGAAGGGGAAGAACTTGCCATGTTTGAAAGCAAAGTTGGTCTTAGGGTCTGTGTACACCATTGCCATTGTCCCATAGAACATGAGGACCACACGGAGGTGGGAGGAACAGGTGGCAATGACTTTCTGTATGCCCTCCTCTGACTTCATTTTCCCCTCTGCTTCAGCCATATGGACATAAGAAACCAAGATCAACCCCACAGGCACCATGGGGAAGACAACAGCAGCGATTGTCATCTGCCACTCATTGTTGAAGGAGTCTCCACAGACCAGGAATATGAGGACAGGAGCCCCACACAGAAATCCATGCAGGAGGTGGTGAGCACAGAAGGGCAGCTGGAAGGTGATAAATGATCAGATCAAAGACTCCATCAGGCCAGAAGCCAGGCCATGAATGCCAGCTTCCGATAGAATGGACAGTGCATGATGGTGGTGCACAGATGAAGTGGAGAGCCAAGAAGGAAAGATTGCTAAGAAAGAAGTACATGGGGGTGTAGAGACAAGGTACACAACTCCACACACCAGAGCAAGATGCTGGTGAAGTTGCCGAGGACAGGATGATCACGATCCAGAAGAGAACCAACGCTACCTGGGGCCATTCAGATACACCAAGAAGGATGAAGCCCATTGGGAAGCTCAGGTTAGTCCTTCCTGCTGGTTTTGGTGTTGGGGTTTGGAGGTGTTGGAGGCAAAGTTTGTGGACAGATCCACTGCCATTTATCTGGATAAGACGAGCATGATTGGTTTTCCTGCAATATTTGGGCAGAACATGTGGATCTTTACTCTGAATTAGGCCAGTGAGTTTGATCTCTTCTATAAGGCCATGCTGCTTAAACCAAAGTGATTGTATAAGGTACTACCCCTTGAAATTCATCATTGAAATCTGTAGTCACAGGGTGGGCATTTGGCAGAGAAATTAAAATGCCCACCTCTTACATCAGAACAGTTGGGTTCAAATACCAGCTCAGATTTCTCACTTCAGTGTCCTAAGGCAGACCCTGAGATACAGCAGGAGTGGCTCCTGTAGTGGGTTCCTGCCACCTCTGTGGGAGACCAAACTGAGTTCCTGGCTTTCAGCTTCAGCCTCACCCAGTGTGTGTGTATGTGTGTGTGTATGTGTGTGTGTATGTGTGTGTGTATGTTAGAGAGAGAGAGAGAGAGAGAGAGAGAGAGAGAGAGAGAGAAGTAGCAGCAGGAGTTAAAATGAAATGTTGAAAAAAAATTTTATCTTTCATTTCTCTCCTTCTTTGATTCCCAAAGTGGCAGATACTTCTTTGCACTGTTCTTGATACCAATAACTCATGGAACAGAGATTATCCCAGAACCAAGGCCTGTCCTCTCTCAATGCTCTGTAATCAGTGAGATATTTACTCTTATTTTTTTTTACTTTTTTTTAGTAAATATAAATTTCCAAAGTACAGTTTAAGGATTACATGACTCCTCCCCCCAACTTCCCTCCCACTCACAACCCTCCCATCTCCCACCCCCTCTTCCATTCCATTCACATCAAGATTCATTTTCAATTATCTTTATATACAGAAGATCGATTTAGTATATATTAAGTGAAGATTTCATCAGTTTGCACCCACACAGAAACACAAAGTGTAAAATACTGCTTCAGTACTAGTTATAGCATTATTTCACATTGGACAATACATTAAGGTCAGATCCGGGGGGGCGGAGCCAAGAGGCGGAATAGTGAGGGTGCGCACCGATAGTCCAGGAAAATTTAGTTTAATAAAAGGGGAGTTACGGTAGCCTCCGAAAAAAGAACCAGGTAAATATTGCAGAGGAAACTCTTCTGGATCAAGTGGCTGTGAATCAGAGGACCTACTGGGAGAACAAGGTCGCCCACCACGCGGAAGCGGGTGCCGCGGAAGCCGCAGGGTCTGCATACCAGTGCAGGAAGGAGAGTGCATGTCACACAGACAACAGCGGGGAGACTTGGGACGCCCAGGGCTCCGAGTCCACACATCGGCGCTGGAAGGGGAGGTGAGCTCAATAACCTGAGACATTGGCGGGGAAACAGGGGTCAGAATCTAGAGGGGGGCCGGAAAGTGCAGCAAACTCACTACCGGAAAGAAGGAAAAGAAAAAAAAAGCTTGGGGGTCTCCCTTTTGCAAGGCTGCAAGGCTTGAAGAATTTGCAAGAGACAAAGAGCAGGCCTCCTCTCTGGATTTACATATCAACAGTGGAGAGCTAAGGAACTGAGTCACTACAATTCAGTAGCCTAGACAACTCAGTGGGAGTCCAGAGGAGCCTAAACAGACTCTGGGTAGAAGCCAGAGACTGGAAGCTAAATACCATCAATTCTGCACAGCCTTGCCATGCGGTGTTACTTACCCCCTGAATAAATAAAATAAATAAATAAATAAATAGAGAGAGATTTACCACGCATAACCTGAGGGTGTCACCTTTGCACACCCTTAACCAGGAAGAACCAAGCAGAGCTCTCAGGCCGCACCCATCTCAAGCCTCCAAGGCTCCCCCAACAGCAGGCAGTCCACTTAACACAGACATAGCATAAAAAAAAAATGCACAGTGATGAAAGAAGAATTAACTATGCCAAGTAACAAACACAGAAATCGAGGGAACAAGATCAACGATGACACTATGATGCCTCCAAATAAACAAAACACCCCAAACCAAGATTATGAAGATGATGAGATAGAAGAAATGCAAGATACAGATTTCAAAAAATTTATGATAAGAACATTTAGAAGTTTTCAAAAGCAAATCCTTGAACTACAGAAATCCTTATTGGACAGGATTGAAAATCTCTCTCGTGAAAATGAAATTTTAAGGAAGAATCAAAATGAAACTCAGAAACTAGTAGAACAGGAAAGTGTGATAGTGAAGAGAAATCAAAATGAAATGAAGAGCTCAATAGATCAAATGACAAACACATTAGAAAGCCTTAAAAACAGAGTCAGTGAAACAGAAGAGAGAATATCGGATTTAGAAGATAGAGCACAGGAAAACATAGTCAAACCAAAGAAAAGAAGAGGAAATTAGAAATCTAAAAAATATTGTTGGGAATCTACAGGATACTATTTAAAAAACCAACATTCGAGTTCTAGGAGTTCCTGAAGGCATGGAGAGAGAGAAAGGATTAGAAGGCCTTTGTAGTGAGATACTAGCAGAGAACTCTCCAGGTTTGGAGAAGGACAGAGACATCCTAGTAGAGGAAGCTCATAGAACCCCCAATAAACATGACCAAAAGAGATCCTCACCACGACACGTGGTAATTAAACTTACCACAGTGAAACAGAAAGAAAAGATCCTAAAATGTGCAAGAGAGAAACGTCAGATTACTCTCAGAGGATCTCCAATCAGACTCACAGCAGACTTCTCATCAGAAACACTACAGGCTAGGAGGGAATGGCGAGACATAGCACAGGTGCTAAGAGAGAAAAATTGCCAGCCCAGATTATTATATCCTGCCAAGCTCTCATTTGTGAATGAAGGTGAAATAAAGACCTTTCATAGCAAACAGAAATTGAAAGACTTTGTGGCCACTCGTCCGGCCCTGCAAAAGATACTTAAAGATGTGCTACACTCAGAAACACAGAAACACGGCCATCAATATGAAAGAAGGGAAAGGAAGAACAACTACCAGTAAAAGAGCATGGGAAGCTCAAAACATATACTAGAAAATATTTCCGGGAAAATGGCAGGGCAAAGTCACTACGTATCAATAGTCACATTGAACATTAATGGTCTGAATTCTCCAGTTAAAAGACACCGTTTGGCTGACTGGCTCAAAGAACACAACCCAACTATTTGTTGCCTACAAGAAACACATCTCTCTAACAAAGAGGCATGCAGACTGAAAGTGAAAGGTTGGAAAAAGATATTCCATACCAACAGAAACCAAAAAAAAAGCAGGTGTAGCCATATTAATATCAGACAAAATAAACTTTAATACAAAAACTGTTAAGAGAGACAAAGAGGGACACTATATAATGATAAATGGTTCAATTCAACAGGAAGATGTAACTATTATAAATGTATATGCACCTAATTACAGGGCAATGGTCTATTTAAAAGATATGTTAAGGGACTTAAAGGGAGATTTAGATTCCAATACAATAGTATTGGGGGACTTCAATACTCCACTCTCAGAAATAGACAGATCATCCGGACAGAAGATCAACAAGGAAACAGCAGATTTAATTGACACTATTGCCCAAATGGATCTAACAGATATATACAGAACTTTCAATCCTACATCTACAGATTTCACATTCTTCTCAGCAGTGCATGGAACCTTCTCTAGGATTGATCACATACTAGGCCATAAAGCAAGTCTCAGCAAATTTAAAAGAATTAGAATCATACCATGCAGCTTCTCAGACCACAGCGGGATGAAGCTGGAAATTAGCAACTCAGGAAACCCCAGAAAGTATGCAAACACATGGAGACTGAACAACATGCTCCTGAATGAACACTGGGTCATTCAAGAAATCAAAAGAGAAATCAAAAACTTTCTGGAAGTAAATGAAGACAACAACACAACATATCAAAACTTATGGGATACAGCAAAAGCAGTATTGAGAGGCAAATTTATAGCAATAGGTGCCTATATCAAGAAATTGGAAAGGTACCAAATAAATGAGCTTTCAGCGCATCTCAAGGACCTAGAAAAACTGCAGCAAACCAAACCCAAATCTAGTAGGAGAAGAGAAATAATTAAAACCAGAGAAGAAATTAACAGGATTGAATCCAAAAAAGCACTACAAAAAATCAGCCAAGCGAGAAGCTGGTTTTTTGAAACAATAAACAAAATTGACACCACATTGGCCCAACTAACTAAAAAAAGAAGAGAAAAGACCCAAATCATTAAAATCAGAGATGGAAAAGGAAACATAACAATTATACACCACAGAAACAAAAAGAGTCATCAGAAATTACTACAAAGAGTTGTATGCCAACAAAGTGGGAAATCTAGCAGAAATGGATAGATTCCTGGACACATACAACCTACCTAAACTGAACCATGAAGACATAGAAAACCTAAACAGACCCATAACTGAAACAGAAATTGAAACAGTAATAAAGGCCCTCCCAACAAAGAAAAGCCCAGGACCAGATGGATTCACTGCTGAATTCTACCAGACATTTAAAGAAGAACTAAACCCATTTCTTCTCAAACTATTCAGAACAATCGAAAAAGAGGGAATCCTCCCAAATTCTTTCTATGAAGCCAGCATCACCTTAATTCCTAAGCCAGAGAAAGATGCAGCACTGAAAGAAAATTACAGACCAATATCCCTGATGAACATAGATGCAAAAATCCTCAATAAAATTATCGCCAATAGAGTACAACAACACATCAGGAAAATCATCCACCCAGACCAAGTGGGATTCATCCCTGGTATGCAGGGATGGTTCAACATTCGCAAATCAATCAATGTGATTCACCACATTAACAGACTGCAAAAGAAAACCATATGATTATCTCAATTGATGCAGAGAAAGCATTTTTTTTTTGACTTTTATTTAATGAATATAAATTTCCAAAGTACAGCTTATGGATTACAATAGCTTTTCCCTCCCCATAACTTCCCTCCACTCGAAATCCTCCCCTCTCCCGCTCCCTTCCTCCTTACTTGAAATCCACTGATAGATTTTTTTTAAACTTTTATTTAATGCATATAAATTTCCAAAGTACAACTTATGGATTACAATGGCTTCCCCCCCATACCGTCCCTCCCACCCACAACCCTCCCCTTTCCCACTCCCTCTCCCCTTCCATTCACATCAAGGTTCATTTTCAATTATCTTAATATACAGAAGATCAGCTTAGTATACATTAAGTATGGATTTCAACAGTTTGCTTGCACACAGAAACATAAAGTGAAAAATAATAGATGATTTTTTTAAAATGATGATGAAATCAGATCAGACCTACTGTCATGTTTAATCCCAGTGAGAGTCAAGTTGGGAATTGATAATTTCTTTTTTTTTTTTTTACAGAGGATCAGTTTAGTATGCATTAAGTAAGGATTTCAACAGTTTGCACCCCCATAGAAACACAAAGTGAAATATACTGTTTGAGTACTCGTTATAGCATTAAATCTCAATGTACAGCACATTAAGGACAGAGATCCTACATGAGGAGTAAGTGCACAGTGACTCCTGTTGTTGACTTTACCAATTGACACTCCTGTCTATGGCATCAGTAATCTCCCTATGCTCCAGTCATGAGTTTCCAAGGCTATGGAAGCCCTCTGAGTTCTCCGACTCTTATCTTGTTTAGACAAGGTCATAGTCAAAGTGGAGGTTCTCTCCTCCCTTCAGAGAAAGGTATCTCCTTCTTTGATGACCTGTTCTTTCCACTGGGATCTCACTCGCAGAGATCTTTTGCCAGAGTGTCTTGGCTTTCCATGCCTGAAATACTCTCATGGGCTTTTCAGCCAGATCCGAATGCCTTTAGGGCTGATTCTGAGGCCAGAGTGCTATTTAGGACATCTGCCATTCTATGAGTCTGCTGAGTATCTCACTTCCCATGTTGGATCACTCTCCCCTTTATTTACTCCATCGGTTAGCGTTAGCAGGTACTAGACTTGTCTATGTGCTCCCTTTGACTCCCAGTCCCTCCACCATGACCAACTATGAACTGAAACTGATCACCTGGAACAGTGAGATGGCATTGGTACATGCCACCTCGATGGGATTGAATCCCCTGGTATGCTTCCAACTCCACCACTTGGGGCAAGTCAGCCTGAGCATGTCCCAAATTATACACAGAGAAAGCATTTGATAAAATTCAACACCCTTTCATGATGAAAACTCTAAGAAAATTGGGTATAGAAGGAAAATTCCTCAATATAACCAAAGCAATTTATAAAAAACCCACAGCCAGCATCCTATTGAATGGGGAAAAGTTGGAAGCATTTCCACTGAAATCAGGCACCAGGCAGGGATGCCCACTCTCACCACTGCTATTTAACATAGTTCTGGAAGTTTTAGCCAGAGCCATCAGACAAGAAAAAGAAATCAAAGGAATACAAATTGGGAAGGAAGAACTCAAACTATCCCTCTTTGCAGATGATATGATCCTTTACTTAGAGGATCCAAAGAACTCTACTAAAAGACTATTGGAACTCATAGAGGAGTTTGGCAAAGTAGCAGGAAACAAAATCAATGCACAAAAATCAACAGCAATGCCATGACTGAGAAAGAACTGCTAAGATCAATCCCATTCACAATAGCTACAAAAACAATCAAATACCTTGGAATAAACTTAACCAAGGACGTTAAAGATCTCTATGATGAGAATTAAAAAACCTTAAAGAAAGAAATAGAAGAGGATACCAAAAAATGGAAAAATCTTCCATGCTCATGGATTGGAAGAATCAACATCATCAAAATGTCCATTCTCCCAAAAGCAATTTATAAATTCAATGCAATCCCAATCAAGATACCAAAGTAATTCTTCTCAGATCTGGAAAAAATGATGCTGAAATTCATTGGAGACACAGGACACCTTGAATAGCTAAAGCAATCTTGTACAACAAAAATAAAGCTGGAGGCATCACAATACCAGATTCCTGGACATACTACAGGACAGTTGTAAGCAAAACAGCATGGTACTGCTACAGAAACAGATGGATAGACCAATGGAACAGAATTGAATCACCAGAAATCAATCCAAACATCTACAGCCAACTTATATTTGATCAAGGATCTAAAACCAATTCCTGGAGCAAGGACAGTCTATTCAATAAATGGTGCTGGGAAAATTGGATTTCCATGTGCAGAAGCATAGAAGCATGAAGCAAGAGCCCTAACTTACACCTTACACAAAAATCCACTCGACGCGGATTAAAGACCTAAATCTACATCCTGACACCATTAAGTTATTAGAGAACATTGGAGAAACCCTGCAAGATATTGGCACAGGCAAAGAATTTCTGGAAAAGACCCGGGAGGCACAGGCAGTCAAAGCCAAAATCAACTATTGGGATTGCATCAAATTGAGAAGTTTCTGTACTGCAAAAGAAACAGTCAGGAGAGTGAAGAGACAACCGACAGAATGGGAAAAAAATTTGCAAACTATGCAACAGACAAAGGGTTAATAACCAGAATCTACAAAGAGATCAAGAAACTCCACAACATCAAAACCAACAACCCACTTAAGAGATGGGCCAAGGACCTCAATAGACATTTTTCAAAAGAGGAAATCCAAATGGCCAACAGGCACATGAAAAAATGTTCAAGGTCGCTAGCAATCAGGGAAATGCAAATCAAAACCACAATGAGGTTTCACTTCACCCCGGTTAGAATGGCTCACATACAGAAATCTACCAACAACAGATGCTGGCGAGGATGTGGGGAAAAAGGGACACTAACCCACTGTTGGTGGGAATGCAAACTGGTCAAGCCACTATGGAAGTCAGTCTGGAGATTCCTCAGAAACCTGAATATAACCCTACCGTTCGACCCAGCCATCCCACTCCTTGGAATTTACCCAAAGGAATTTAAATTGGCAAACAAAAAAGCGGTCTGCACCCTAATGTTTATCGCAGCACAATTCACAATAGCCAAGACCTGGAACCAACCTAAATGCCCATCAACAGTAGACTGGATAAAGAAATTATGGGATATGTATTCTCTAGAATACTATACTGCAGTAAGAAACAACGAAATCCAGTCATTTGCAACAAAATGGAGGAATCTGGAACACATCATGCTGAGTGAAGTAAGCCAATCCCAAAAGGACAAATACCATATGTTCTCCCTGATCGGTGACAACTGACTGAACACCAAAAAAGGAAACCTGTTGAAGTGAAATGGACACTATGGGAAACGGTGACTTCATCAGCATAGCCCTGACTGTTAATGAACAACTTAATACATTATCCTCTTAGTATTTTTTTTGTCTGTTCTACTTAATATGACTGGTTTAATTCTGTAATTATCACACAGTTATTCTTAAGTGTTAAAAATTAACTGAAATGTGATCCCTGTTAAACATAAGAGTGGGAATAAGAGAGGGAAGAGATGTATAATTGGGACATGCTCAAGCTGACTTGCCCCAAATGGTAGAGTTAGAAACATACCAGGGGATTCCAATTCAATCCCATCAAGGTGGCATGTACCAATGCCATCTCACTCGTCCAAGTGATCAATTTCAGTTCACAATTGATCATAATGAAAGGACTAAGAGTCAAAGGGAGCACATAAACAAGTCTAGTACCTGCTAACACTAACCGATAGAATAAATAAAAGGGAGAATGATCCAACATGGGAAGTGAGATACTCAGCAGACTCATAGAATGGCAGATGTCCTAAATAGCACTCTGGCCTCAGAATCAGCCCTAAAGGCATTCCGATCTGGCTGAAAAGCCCATGAGAGTATTTCAGGCATGGAAAGCCAAGACACTCTGGCAAAAGATCTCTGCGAGTGAGATCCCAGTGGAAAGAACAGGTCTTCAAAGAAGGAGGTACCTTTCTCTGAAGGGAGGAGAGAACCTCCACTTTGACTATGACCTTGTCTAAACAAGATAAGAGTCGGAGAACTCAGAGGGCTTCCATAGCCTTGGAAACTCATGACTGAAGCATAGGGAGACTACTGATGCCATAGACAGGAGTGTCAATTGGTAAAGTCAACAACAGGAGTCACTGTGCACTTACTCCTCATGTAGGATCTCTGTCCTTAATGTGCTGTGTATTGAGATTTAATGCTATAACGAGTACTCAAACATTATATTTCACTTTGTTTTTCTATGGGGGTGCAAACTGTTGAAATCTATACTTAATGCATACTAAACTGATCTTCTGTAAAACAAAAAAGAAAAAAGAAATTATCAATTCCCAACTTGACTCTCACTGGGATTAAACATGACAGTAGGTCTGATCTGATTTCATCATCATTTAAAAAATCATCTATTATTTTTCACTTTATGTTTCTGTGTGCAAGCAAACTGTTGAAATCCTTACTTAATGTATACTAAACTGATCTTCTCTATATTAAGATAATTGAAAATGAATCTTGATGTGAATGGAAGGGGAGAGTGAGTGGGAGAGGGGAGGATTGAGGGTGGGAGGGACGGTATGGGGGGGAGCCATTGTAATCCATAAGTCGTACTTTGGAAATTCATATTCATTAAATAAAAGTTAAAAAAAAAGTCAGATCCCACATGAGGAGTAAGTACACAGTGACTCCTGTTGTTGACTTAACAATTTGACACTCTTGTTTATGGCGTCAGTAATCTCCCTAGGCTCTAGTCATGAGTTTCCAAGGCTATGGAAGCCTTTTGAGTTCGCTGACTTCAATCTTATTCAGACAGGGTCATAGTCAAAGTGGAAGTTCTCTCCTCCCTTCAGAGAAAGGTACCTTCTTCTTTGATGGCCCCATTCTTTCCACTGGGATCTCACTCACAGAGATCTTTCTTTTAGGTCTTCTTTTTTGTTTGTTTGTTTGGTTTTTTTTTCCAGAGTGTCTTGGCTTTCCATGCCTAAAATACTCTCATAGGCTCTTCAGCCAGATCTGAATGCATTAAGGACTGATTCTGAGGCCAGGGTGCTATTTAGGACATCTGCCATTCTATGAGTCTGCTGTGTATCCCACTTCCTCTGATGGATTGTTCTCTCCCTTTTTGATTCTATCAGTTAGTATTAGAAGCCACTAGTCTTTTTTGTGTTATCCCTTTGACTCTTAGACCTATCAGTGTGATGATCAATTGTGACCTGAAATTGATCACTTGGACTAGTGAGATGGCATTGGTACATGCCACCTTGATGGGATTGAATTGGAATCCCCTGGCATGTTTCTAACTCCACCATTTGGAGCAAGCCCGATTGAACATGTCCCAAATTGTACATCTCCTCCCTCTCTTATTCCCACTCTTATATTTAACAGGGATCACTTTTCAGTTAAATTTAAACACCTAAGAATAATTGTGTGTTAATTACAGAGTTCAACCAAAAGTATTGAGTAGAATAAAAAATGCTGAAAGAGATAAAGTATTACATTGTACATCAACAGTCAGTACAAGAGCTGATCAACTCACTGTTTCTCATAGTGTCCATTTCACTTCAACAGGTTTCCCCTTTGGTGCTCAGTTAGTTGTCGCCGATCAGGGAGAACATATGATATTTGTCCCTTTGGGACTGGCTTAATACACTCAGCATAATGTTTTCCAGATTCCTCCATCTTGTTGCAAATGACCGGATTTCATTGTTTTGACTGCTGTATAGTATTCTATAGAGTACATGTCTCATAATTTCTTTATCCAGTCTACTGTTGATGAGCATTTGGGTTGGTTCCAGGTCTTAGTTATTGTGAATTGAGCTGCAATAAACATTAATGTGCAGACCGCTTTTTTGTTTCCCAATTTAATTTCCTTTGGGTAAATTCCAAGGAATTGGATGGCTGGCTTGTATGATAGGGTTATATTCTGGTTTCCGAGGAATCTCCAGACTGACTTCCATAGTGGATTTATCAGCTTACATTCCCACCAACATTGGATTACTAAGCCTTTTATCCCACATCATAGCCAGCATCTATTGTTAGTTGATTTCTCTATGTAATCCATTCTAACTGGGGTGAGGTGAAAACTCATTGTGGTTTTGATTTGCATTTCCCTGATGGCTAGTGATCCTGAATATTTTTTCATGTGTCTGTTGGCTATTTGGATTTCATCTTTTGAAAAATGTCTACTGAGGTCCTTGGCCCATCTCTTAAGTGGGTTGTTGGTTTTGATGTTGTGGAGTTTCTTGATCTCTTTGTAGATACTGGTTATCAACCCTTTATCTGTTGCATAGTTTGCAAATATTTTTTCCCATTCTGTCAGTTGCCTCTTCACTTTCCTGACTGTTTCTTTTGCAGTACAGAAACTTCTCAATTTGATGCAATCCCAATAGTTAATTTTGGCTTTGACTGCCTGTGCTTCTGGGGTCTTATCCAAGAAGACTTTGCCAGTACCTATATCTTGCAGGGTTTCTCCAATTTTCTCTAATAATTTGATGGTGTCAGGTCATGGATTTAAGTCTTTAATCCATGTTGAGTGGATTTTTGTGTAAGGTGAAAGGTAGGGGTCTTGCTTCATGCTTCTGCACGTGGAAATCCAATTTTCCCAGCACCATTTATTGAATAGACTCTCAATGCTTCAAAAATTAGTTTTGGATTCTTGATCAAATATAAGTTGGCTGTAGATGTTTGGGTTGATTTCTGGTGTTTCAATTCTGTTCCATTGGTCTATCCATCTGTTTCTGTACCAGTACCATGCTGTTTTGCTTACAACTGCCCTGTAGTATGTCCCGGAATCTGGTATTGTGATGCCTCCAGCTTTATTTTTGTTGTACAAGATTGCTTTAGCTATTCGAGGTCTCCTGTGTCTCCAATGAATTTCAGCATCATTTTTTCCAGATCAGAAAAGAATGCCTTCGGTATTTTCATTGGTATTGCATTGAATGTATAAATTGCTTTTGGGAGAATGGACATTTTGATGATGTTGATTCTTCCAATCCATGAGCATGGAAGATTTTTCCATTTTTTGGTATCCTCTTCTATTTCTTTCTTTAAGATTTTGTAATTTTTATCGTAGAGATCTTTAACGTCCTTGGTTAAGTTTATTCCAAGGTATTTGATTGTTTTTGTTGCTATTGTGAATGGGATTGATCTTAGAAGTTCTTTCTCAGCTGTGGTGCTGCCTGTGTATACAAAGGCTATTGATTTTTGTGCATTGATTTTATACCCTGCTACTTTACCTAACTCTTCTATTAGTTCCAATAGTCTCTTAGTAGAGTTCCTTGACCCCCTAAATAAAGAATCATATCGTCTGCAAAGAGGGATAGTTTGAGTTCTTCCTTCCCAATTTGTATCCCTTTAATTTCTTTTTCTTGCCTAATAGCTCTGGCTAAAACTTCCAGAACTATATTGAATAGCAGTGGTGAGAGTGGGCATCCATGTCTGGTACCAGATCTCAGTGGAAATGCTTCCAACTTTTCCCCATTCAATAGAATGTAGGCCATGGGTTTTTCATAAATTGCTTTGATTGTATTGAGGAATGTTCCTTCCATACCCAATTTGCTTAGAGTTTTCATCATGAACGGGTGTTGTATTTTATCAAATGCTTTCTCTGCATCTTTTGAGATAATCATATGGTTTTTCTTCTGCAGTCTGTTAATGTGGTGTATCACATTGATTCATTTGCGAACATTGAACCATCCCTGCATACCAGGGATAAATCCCACTTGACTAGGTGGATGATCTTTCTGATGTGTTGTTGCATTCTATTGGCGAGAATTTTATTGAGGATTTTTGCATCTATGTTCATCAGGGATATTGGTCTAATTCTCTTTCTTTTTTTTTTTGACTTTTATTTAATGAATATAAATTTCCAAAGAAAGGCTTATGGATTACAATGGCTCCCCCCCATCCCCCATACCGTCCCTCCCACCCGCAACCCTCCCCTCTCCCACTCACTCTCCCCTTCCATTCACATCAAGATTCATTTTTGATTCTCTTTATATACAGAAGATTAGTTTAGTATACATTAAGTAAAGATTTCAACAGTTTGCTTGCACACAGAAACATAAAGTGAAAAATAATAGATGATTTTTTAAATGATGATGAAATCAGATCAGACCTACTGTCATGTTTAATCCCAGTGAGAGTCAAGTTGGGAATTGATAATTTCTTTTTTCTTTTCTTTTTTTGTTTTACAGAAGATCAGTTTAGTATACATTAAGTAAAGATTTCAACAGTTTGCACCCCCATAGAAACACAAAGTGAAATATACTGTTTGAGTACTCGTTATAGCATTAAATCTCAATGTACAGCACATTAAGGACAGAGATCCTACATGAGGAGTAAGTGCACAGTGACTCCTGTTGTTGACTTTACAAATTGACACTCCTGTTTATGGCATCAGTAATCTCCCTATGCTCCAGTCATGAGTTTCCAAGGCTACGGAAGCCTTTTGAGTTCTCCGACTCTTATCTTGTTTAGACAAGGTCATAGTCAAAGTGGAGGTTCTCTCCTCCCTTCAGAGAAAGGTACCTCCTTCTTTGAAGACCTGTTCTTTCCACTGGAATCTCACTCACACAGATCTTTCATTTAGTTTTTTTGTTTTGTATTGTTTTGTTTTGCCAGTGTCTTGGCTTTCCATGCCTGAAATACTCTCATGGGCTTTTCAGCCAGATCCGAATGCCTTTAGGGCTGATTCTGAGGCCAGGGTGCTGTTTAGGATATCTGCCATTCTATGAGTCTGCTGAGTATCTCGCTTCCCATGTTGGATCACTCTCCCCTTTATTTATTCTATCGGTTAGTATTAGCAGGTACTAGACTTGTTTATGTGCTCCCTTTGACTCTTAGACCTATCAGTGTGATGATCAATTGTGACCTGAAATTGATCACTTGGACTAGTGAGATGGCATTGGTACATGCCACCTTGATGGGAGTGATTGGAGTCTCCTGGTATGTTTCTAACTCTACCATTTGGGGCAAGTCAGCTTGAGCATGTCCCAAATTGTACATCTCCTCCCTCTCTTATTCCCATTCTTATATTTAACAGCGATCACTCTTCAGTTAAATTTAAACACCTAAGAATAATTGTGTGTTGTTGCATTCTATTGGCGAGAATTTTATTGAGGATTTTTGCATCTATGTTCATCAGGGATATTGGTCTAATTCTCTTTCAATGCTGCATCTTTTTCAGGTTTAGGAATTAAGGTGATGCTGGCTTCATAGAAAGAATTTGGCAGGATTCCCTCTTTTTCAATTGTACTGAATAGTTTGAGAAGAATTGGAGTTAGTTCTTCTTTAAATGTCTGGTAGAATTCAGCAGTGAATCCATCTGGTCCTGGGCTTTTCTTTCTTGGAAGGGCCTTTATTACTGTTTCAATTTCTGTCTCAGTTATGGGTCTGTTTAGGTTTTCGATGTCTTCCTGGTTCAATTTATGTAGGTTGCATTTGTCCAGGAATCTATCCATTTCTGATAGGTTTCCCTGTTTGCTGGCATACAAGTCCTTGTAGTAATTTCTGATGATTCTTTTTGTTTCTGTGGTGTCTGTTGTTACATTTCCTTTTTCATCTCTGATTTTATTGATTTGGGTCTTTTCTCTTCTTTTTTTAGTTAGTTGGGCCAATGTGGTGTCAATTTTGTTTATTTTTTCAAAAAACCAGCTCCTCGTTTGGCTGATTTTTTGTAATGTTTTCTTGATTCAATCCTGTTGATTTCTTCTCTGATTTTAATTATTTCTCTTCTCCTACTAGATTTGGGTCTGGTTTGCTGCAGTTTTTCTAGATCCTTGAGATGAGTTGAAAGCTCATTTATTTGGTGCCTTTCCAATTTCTTGATGTAGGCACCTATTGTTATAAACTTGCCTCTCAATACTGCTTTTGCTGTATCCCATAAGTTTTGATATGTTGTGTTGTTGTCTTCATTTACTTCCAGAAAGTTTCTGATTTCTCTTTAGATTTTATCTATGACCCAGTGTTCATTCAGGAGCATGTTGTTCAATCTCCATGCATTTGCATATGCTCTAGGGATTCCTGAATTGCTAATTTCCAACTTCATTCCTCTATGGTCTGAGAAGCTGCATTGTATGATTCCAATTCTTTTGAATTTGCTGAGACTTGCTTTATGGCCTAGTATGTGGTCAATCCTAGAGTAGGTTCCATGTACTGCTGAGAAGAATGTAAAATCTTTAGCTGTAGGATTGAAAATTCTGTATATATCTGTTAGATCCATTTGGGCTATAGTGTCGTTTAAATCTACTGTATCCTTGTTGATCTTCCGTCCTGTTGATCTGTCTATTTCTGAGAGTGGAGTATTGAAGTCCCCCAGTACTATTGTATTGGAGTCCAAGTCTCCCTTTAAGTCCCTTAACAAATCTTTTAAATAGACCGGTGCCCTGTAATTAGGTGCATATATATTTATAATAGTTACATCTTCCTGTTGAACTGAACCCTTAATCATTCTATAGTGCCCCTTTTTGTCTCTCTTAACAGTTTTTGTGATAAAGTTTATTTTGTCTGATAATAAGATGGTTACACCCGCTCTTTTTTCATTTCTGTTGGCATGGTATATCTTTTTCCAGCCTTTCACTTTCAGTCTGTATGCATCTGTGTTGGAAAGATGTGTTTCTTGTAAGCAGCAAATAGATGGGTTTTGTTCCTTAACCCAATCAGCCAATCTGTGTCTTTTAACTGGACAGTTCAGGCCATTAACGTTCAATGTGACTATTGATAAGTAGTAACTTTGCCCTGCCATTTTCCCAAAGATATTTTCTAATATATGCTTTGAACTTCCTGTGATCTTTTGCTGTGAGGTTTTCTTCCTTTACCTTCTTTCATATTGATGACCGTGTGTCTGTGTTTCTGTGTGTAACACATCTTTAAGCATTTTATGCAGGGCTGTACGAGAGGTGACAAATTCTTTCAATTTCTGTTTGCTGTGAAAGGTCTTTTATTTCACCTTCATTCACAAATGAGAGCTTTGCAGGATATAGTATTCTACGCAGGCAGTTTTTCTCTCTTAGTACCTGGGCTATATCTCACCATTCCCTCCTAGCCTGTAGGGTTTCTGATGAGAAGTCTGCTGTGAGTCTAATTGGAGATCCTTGAGAGTAATCTGACGTTTCTCTCTTGCACATTTTCGAATCTTTTCTTTATGTTTCACTGTGGTGAGTTTGATTACAACGTGTTGTGGGGAGGATCTCTTTTGGTCATGTTTACTAGAGGTTCTATGAGCTTCCTGTGCTAGAATGTCTCTGTCCTTCTCCAAACCTGGGAAGTTTTCTGCTAGTATCTCACTAAAAAGGCCTTCGAATCCTTTCTCCCTCTCCATGCCTTCAGGAACTCCTAGAACCTGAATGTTGGGTTTTTTAATAGTATCCTGTAGATTCCCAACAATATTTTTTAGATTTCTAATTTCCTCTTCTTTTCTTTGGTTTGACTGTATACTTTCCTGTGCTCTGTCTTCTAAGTCCAATATTCTCTCTTCTGTTTCACTGACTCTGTTTTTAAGGCTCTCTGATGTGTTTGCCTTTTGATCTATTGAGTTCTTCATTTCATTTTGATTTCTCTTCACTATCACACTTTCCTGTTCTACTAGTTTCTGCGTTTCATTTTGATTCCTCCTTAAGATTTCATTTCTTGAAGGAGATTTTCTATCCTTTCCAGTAAGGATTTCCGTAGCTCAAGCATTTGTTTTTGAAAACTTCTAAATGTTCTTATCATAAATTTTTTGAAATCCGTATCTTGCATTTCTTCCATCTCATCATCTTCATAATCTTGGCTTGGGGTGTCTTATTCATTTGGGGGTGCCATAATGTCTTCCTTGTTCTTATTTCCTTGGTTTCTGCGTTTGTTGCTTGGCATTGTGGAGATATTTTTTGGATTCTTCTTCCCTCGCTGTGGTGTTTTTTTCTTGTTAAACTATCACTGTATTAAGTGAACTGTCTGCTTTTGATGGATCCTTAGAGGCTTGAGATGGGTGTGGCCTAAGAGCTCTGTTTGGTTACTCAGGGTTAAGGGTGTCCCAGGTTAGGCGTGGTAAATCTCTCTCTCTCTCTCTCTTTCTTTCTTTCTTATTCAGAAGGGAAGTAATTCTGCACAGCTGAGCAGAATTGAAGGTAGTTAGCAGACAAATGATATACCCACAGGAGCCAGAGATCAGAAGCTCTTTCCCAAGGACCACACAGGGAATCTGTTCTGCCCTCAGTGTGGGCTCAAATTCTCCTGCAGTCTCCCACTGGGTTGCCAAGGTTACCAAGTTGTAGCATCTCTGGAGAGTACTCATGTGAATTCTGTGAGTTCTCTCACCCACCATCTCTTTTTTCACAGTCTCAGTTCATTAGCACCACACATTCACTAGGTCCTAATCTCCTGTTATTTCACACTCCCCTCCCCCCAGAGCCAGGTTTTTCTGCTTGGCTGAGGGCGGGTGCAGTCCTGAGGTCGCCCCGCTTATGACGTATGTCCAAAATGGCGCCTGCTGTTTGTCTTGCTCATCTTTGAAAGGTGAGCGGAGACAGAGAAACTCATGTCCGTACCAGTCACTTTTTTTTCCCCTCTATCTTCTTGTTAGGCTGGTGAACTTTTTCCCACGGGGTTTCAAGCCTCGTTCCCTCTAGTCTCTTCTATCCACTTTCCCACCAGTGTCTCGTGCTATTGAGGTTCGGTTTACCTCGTGTTCCAGCGCTGGTGCATTGATTCTGCCACTGGTGTCCTGAGCCATGGGCTCCCACACCCTCCAGGCAGGTCCACCGTGAATCACTATTCTGGAACAGTTTCCTCTGCTGTTTCTTCCCCTACACTTCCTTGAACCTGCAGTATCTCCACTTTTATTAAACTGTCTATTCCCGGACTATCAGTGTGCTCCCTTCCTATTCCTCCATCTTGCCGCTCTCCACTTAATTTACTTTTAAGTAAATACACGTAACAAATCTGATTTGAGAAAGGCTGTAACAACTACCACACAGAGGATTTAAGTGCAGAATAAAAAAAGGTCATGCCTTCTACCTTTCAAAACAAAGCACTAAGCATAAATACAACTAGTAGAACAAACATCACTAATATTGTTGTCTAACTCTTACTTCCTAAGTATTGATTACTGAAATACTCCATAATCAATTGGCATAAAAACAATTTTAAAAAAGTAACATACTTAAAAGTAAAAATGAATCAAAGTGACAAAATTATGTGAATTTGACATAGTTTTTAAGCTTTGCCTCATGAGCAGAGGAACAGGTGTGGCAGAGGCACTGCTAAGCAATACTAACCCAGAGATTGGGTTAGTCACTAGACGACATCTTGGAATATTGATTTTGTGTTTTCTGGGAGTTGTAGAGTAGTTCAGAGGGAAAGTAGCAATATTAAAGGCATGATCTCATTTAAGTGAAAAAAACCTGAGTTGTTCATCTGACACTGAGGTTGTGAATGTGGCCATACAAGGCAGGATCACCTGGGTACTACTTCCTCTCTAGCAGCTGAGTGGGATTTCTATCCTGTGCCTTCCTCGCACCAGCACTTTTCAGTGATGCAAGAATATACTGGGAGCAAGAGAGATAGAATTCCTGCTTTCATCAGCATGTAGACTCCTGCAAGGAGCAGGTAGGAAATAACCATAAGAATCCAACTCTTTCAGGCGATAACTTCTGTAAATCGGAGGCGGGGACTACAGGAGCTGGACACAGTCAGGCACTTGAGCTGAACTCGGCTCCTCTCCTCCAGGCTCCAGTGATCCTGTCCTGGACACACCTCGGTTTGTTCTTGCAGGACACCTGCATTAATTCCCAGCGGGGCATCCTGCTCCATCCCTACATCACTTCCTCAGCTCTCCGGGTCAGAGTGTGCACACACACACTGGCCTGTGTGACATTGTGGCATCTGGTCAAGAACACTCAGGGTTTGCCTCTGAAACTACGTCATGTTTGAGTTCTTCTTCATGGAGGGTGAGAATACACTCACATCACATAATATTTTACAAGCATAATTATACAATTGTCTAGTGTTAAATATGTTTAACACCAATATGTTTAATATGTTAAATTGTGTTAAATATGCTTAACACTAATATGTTTCTATATGATAAATTATGCTTGTAAAATATTATGTTTCACTGTATAAATTAAGTTTACGAGTAGTATAAATAAGTTAAGAGCAATGGACAAAAGAAGTAATAGAGGTATATGTAGTCCCATCATCAAATAACATATTTAATATAAAATCTTATTTTTTTAACAAATATTATATTGCTATATTACACAAAAGATACCAGATATGAACTAGAACTATGTTGTATCTTAACACTAAGTTTCTTTAAATATTATTCTCATATCTTTGAACATTTTATAAGTATCACTCCTTGAATGGAATGTAATTAAATGCTTCATAGTATTTTACCTGAGCACCAAAATTTCAGTTACAATTTTTCTGTTGTTTTACATAGTTTTTACTATAATTTTTCCCTATCTAAAATGATACAGAAATGAATATCTATACCAATAGCTCCTTGAATGTGTCTGGTTGTGTTTTTGTTGATAGAACATTGGTCTGTTTTGAATCCTGTGTCTGTGGATGTAGCTTCCCAGGAAGGCCCTCCTGTCTGATCCCGTGGGAGGTAGTGTCTGCCTTTTGACCTCACTCAACATCACTGGAGGTCATCTATTTTTCTTCTCTGTAATTCAGTCAATAAATCACTGGGGCCCTGGTGTGTTCTCAGCGTGCAATTTATTATTGGTCTGGCTTATTTTTTAACTTACAAGGTCCCTAAGAATTCTTTACTAAAATGTTTCTGATTCCTATTTAAATTTATGAGATTTTTTAATTAGTAGTCAAAATAATAGAATGCATTACTTCCTGGACAATAGGTGTTAGCCTTTGATTTATTACCTATTATGAAATAAGCTTTGGCCTTTTTAAATCATTTGATCTTTTTTGTGACCCATACAAAATTCTCTAATTTAAAA
The DNA here is from genome assembly GCF_051225735.1 of Oryctolagus cuniculus. NCBI lineage: Eukaryota > Metazoa > Chordata > Mammalia > Lagomorpha > Leporidae > Oryctolagus > Oryctolagus cuniculus. Next base: position 1,588,766 of record NC_142872.1, on the reverse strand, counting down.
AAAAATCTGATGTTGTTTAACTCTATTTCTCTCCTCAGAAATTATTTTTTCTTATTTTGATTCTGTTTATTTTTATGTTATTTTATTTCTTGCCTTCTTCATAGTTTAGCTGTATCTTTACTAATACATTGTGTAGTTCTTTTACTTTTTTCTTACTATGAATTTTAATCAATTGGATTTTTTAAATAAAAAAAAAACATAAAAAAGTATTCCTAATCTGTGACTAAATGTTCAGAGCACTTTTACTGAAGACCCTTTCTGCATTTGGTGAAATGAGATTGTTACACTAGGACAGTTAGTGTGTTGTCTTGTGAGACACGTCACTGCAGCCTCCAATTTTAGTACCTGCTTGGACACATAAGATTTTGTTTTCAGAAATAAGATGGGAAAATATCTGCAAATAAGTAAATACAGCATACGACCCATTTGAAAAAAGAATTTGGGTTTGTTAATATGTGTCTATGTATATATGTGAATTTACTTACTCCATGTAAATGTAAATTTTAAATGCATATTTCCAGAACACATACAAGTGTTTGTAAATATGTTATCACTGGCTTAACTCTGGCTAAGCCCAATTGTATGGAGAATTGCATCTCTTCTTTCCAATATGAGGGGTCCTCTACAAGTTCATGGAACAAGCGTGTTGTGAAAGACTAAGCACGCATTGGAAAACTGCTTTGCACCGAAATAAAGCCATCTTTAAATTCCATTTTCCAGTGAATTTTCCAAGTGCTTGTTCTTCACAGGAGCTGTGACCGTTTGCACTGAGTCTTGGGGGAAGAGCCAGCACTTAGAGGGTCCCTGCTACTCACCACTCTGTGCCTGCAGATGCCACCTGCCGCATCCCTGCCACAGCCCATCACTCCTGGAAGCAGAGATGCAGAGAGGAAACCCAAACCACCCTGGGATGTCTCCAGCCCCGGCTTGCTGCTCCTCCTCCCCGTGCCTGCCTCTATGTTAGATGCTAAAGACAGATCTGGGACAAACTGAAACTCATGGCTCTGAAGGAGGCCACCGTCATTCTATTCAGGAAAAATTATATAAACACATTAAAGGTAGAATTTTTAAACAGATACAAAATGAAATTAAAATTAGCAATGGACACATAATGCATTGGGCTGTTCTGAAGAGAATCAATCATAACTTCTTCCACAGTGTCTCTTAAGGAGAGAAAACCTTCTCAAGTTTTTCATTTCTGACAGAGTATATGTTAAATTTGAGTAGTTCCTCTTTCTGGGAAGATCTCAGCCATATTACGATTCAGCATTATTTCAGAAACAACTCTTGTAATAACCAATTCCAGGGGCTAATTATTCCATTCAGCACTATAGCAGCCCCAGGTTCTGCAGTGCTGGTGACACAGACAGCACTGTTACTGAATCTGATGCCTTGGCGTGGACTCTGGCACATCTGAGACTCACGGCATCACCGGCACTCATGTATGTGCTGCAGTGATTCCTCTATAAGACTGTTGAGGAGGGCCCAGTGCTGTAGCAAACAAGTGGATCCGCCACCTGCGGTGCCCACATCCCATATGGGTGACAGTTCAAGACCCAGCTGCTCCACTTCCAATCAGGCTATCTGCTGTGGCCTGGGAGGGCAGTAGGAGATGGCCCGAATCCTTGGGCCCCTGCACAGGTGTGGGAGACCCAGAGGATGCTCCTGGCTCTTGGCTTCAGGTCGACTCAGTTCTGGCCATTGCTGCCTGTTGGGGAGTGAACCAGCAGATGGAGGACCATTCTCTCTGTGTCTCTGCTTCTCCTTCTCTCTTCTTGTAGTTCTGACTTTCAAACAAACAAATAAATCCTAAAAAAAATAAATAAACAAAAATAAACTGTTGATGAGAAAGGGCTTTTACTCCACAAAAACAGGTGATAGGGAATACACGAGGAAGCACCATCAAGAGCCAGCAGAATGTGGAGCAAGTCAAGAGTGGCAACACCTTGCTCCTGCAGCACTGCCTGCCCATCTGGTTGAGCTCACTTAGAGGGTGTCTTGAGCCTCATCTGCAGCCTCACAGAGCCAGGCTGGACCAAATGCACAACAGAAGTGGGAAAGTGACATCACCCTGTTTGTGCCCGTTGCAGGAGTGGATGAAGGTTTTCTGTTAATAAGCAACCTCTGGGGCTTTGGAGAGCAGTGCAATTAGAAGAGCCAGTGGTGCTCACAGATCCCTGTCTTTCTTCACTTTCTCAGAGTCTTACCTGATTGTAGCAGTAATCTCTAATCTCGCCATCACCAACAAGGTCTGACTGATGAAATCTGCGAGTTCCTTAACACATGGCCTTCACCTGCTGTACTTTACAGAAATACTCCCCGTGTGCATGTGTGTATGTGCATGTGTGTGTATGCATGTGTGCATGTGAGTAGCCTCATTTCATCTTCAAGAAGATTTTACAAGATCCTGTTATTTTTCTTCTTATCTTTACAAGTACCAAATCTGAATCTCAGCGTTCAACTGATGTGTCAAAGACACCTCGTCCGTATCGTGGTCAAGTTGAAACCTGAGGACCTCTCCTCCATGCCATCATTTTTTTCCTCTTAAGGTTGCTGATTATACTCTGCTTCTCTCTGTCACTTGTTTGCCATCTATGTCACTTTAATTTTAAATTTAAAGCATTTGTTTTTATTTTAAATACTGACATGAAATGACTTTTAAAAATCTTGAAAGTACAAACTTATCCAGTGAAAATTTTTAAACCATAATGCAGGGGCTGGTGCTGTGGTGTAGCAGGTAAAGCTGCCACCTGCAGTGCAGGCATCCCATATGAATGCTGGCTCAAGGCCTAGCTGTTCCACTTTCTATCCATCTCTCTGCCTTGGCCTGGGAAAGCAGTGGAAGATGGTCCAAGTCCTTGGGGTCCTGCACCCACATGGGAGACCTGGAAGAAGCTCCAGGATCCTGGCTTTGGATCAGCTCAGCTCCGGCTGTTATGGCCATTTGGGAAGTAAGCCAGTGGATGGAAGACCTTTCTCTCTCTCTGCAAGTCTGCCTTTGAAATAAATAAAATTAAAAAAAAAAGTTAGAAAAAAAGAAAAAACCATAATGCAATCACCTAGTTAAAAAAAAGTTCTAGAAACTGTATCGTGCCTTCAACATACGAATATTTATTGACCATACAGAGTGTACCAGGCAATTAGGACCAGACAGGAAGGCAGAAGGAAGCAACCGCTCTCTTGTCCTCACTGCTTTGCCACGTGGTCTCCCACAGGGCTCTGAGGGACATTGGACAGTGGGAAGAAGAAAGGAATTGTGTCTTTTTTTTCACTTGTGGTGATGGTGTCTGGCAGCTGTGGCAGTGGTAGGCAATGCTCAAGACTGCAGCCACCACAGCCTGAAGGCAGCTTCCGCAGCACGTTTGGTTCTAGGTGTCAGGGTCACTGAGTCACCACCCGTGACCAGAGCAGGTGGAGCGGCAGCAGCCAGGAGAGCAGAGTGTTAGGGCCTCACGTTGCTCCAGGTAACCATCCTGCTCCTTGGGTGACAGCACTGCTCCATCCCAGGTCCCAGCCTTGCCTCCAGCCCTTGGCTGCCTTTGTAACCACCCACCCTCATCAACCCTCTCCCGTTGAAGCACATAGTGTTTGCATGGGAGTGGACACTCAGAAGGCTAACACTAAACCATCAATTCCACCACAGTTGCAACCCTTCCCTTGGAGAGAACAGTTATGTGTGTTCAAATCTATAATTATGCATTATGAAAAATTATGCATGGATTTCAAAATGTTTTCACCAAAACCTCCATTTTAATTTCTTTTTTTTCTTTTTTTTAACTTTTATTTAAGGAATATAAATTTCCAAAGTACGATTTATGGATTACAATGGCTTCCCCCACATACCATCCCTCCCACCCACTACCCTCCCCTTTCCCACTCCCTCTCCCCTTCCATTCACATCAAGATTCATTTTCAATTATCTTAATATAGAGAAGATCAGTTTAGTATACATTAAGTAAGGATTTCAACAGTTTGCTTGCACACAGAAACATAAAGTGAAAAATAATAGATAATTTTTTTTAAATGATGATGAAATCAGATCAGACCTATTGTCATGTTTAATCCTAGTGAGAGTCAAGCTGGGAGTTGATAATTTCTTTCTTTCTTTCTTTTTTTTTTTTTTTTTACAGAGGATCAGTTTAGTATACATTAAGTAAAGATTTCAACAGTTTGCACCCCCATAGAAACACTAAGTGAAATATATTGTTGAGCGGGGAGACTTGGGACACTCCACACATCGGCGCTGGAAGGGGAGGTGAGCTCAATAACCCGAGACATTGGTGGGGAAACGGGGGTCAGAATCTAGAGGGGGGCCGGAAAGTGCAGCAAACTCACTACCGGAAAGAAGGAAAAAAAAAAAGCTTCGGGTTTCTCTTCCCCCTAACCTTGCAAAGGTTACAAGGCTGCAAGACTAGAATTCCCAAGAGACAAAGAGCAGGCCTGCGCTCTGGATTTACATATCAATGGGGGAGAGCTAAGGAACTGAGTCACTACAATTCAGTAGCCTAGGCAACCCAGTGGGAGTCCAGAGGAGCCAAAGACTGGAAGCTAAATACCATCAATTCTGCACAGCCCTGCCCTGCGGTGTTACTTACCCCCTGAATAAATAAAACAAATAAATAAATAAAAAGAGAGAGATTTACCACGCATAACCTGAGGGTGTCACCTTTGCACACCCTTAACCTGGAAGAACCAGGCAGAGCTCTCAGGCCGCACCCATCTCAAGCCTCCAAGGCTCCTCCAACAGCAGGCAGTCCACTTAACACGGACACAGTATAAATAAAAAAAAAAAAAAGAAAAAAAAAAAAACGCACAGTGACGCAAGAAGAATTAACTATGCCGAGTAACAAACACAGAAATAGAGGGAGCAAGATCAACGATGACACTATGATGCCTCCAAATAAGCAAAACACCCCAAGCCAAGAGTATGAAGATGATGAGATAGAAGAAATGCAAGATACGGATTTCAAAAAATTTATGATAAGAACATTTAGAAGTTTTCAAAAGCAAATCCTTGAACTACAGAAATCCTTAATGGACAAGATTGAAAATCTCTCTCGTGAAAACGAAATTTTAAGGAAGAGTCAAAATGAAACTCAGAAACTAGTAGAACAGGAAAGTGTTATAGTGAAGAGAAATCAAAATGAAATGAAGAGCTCAATAGATCAAATGACAAACACATTAGAAAGCCTTAAAAACAGAATGGGTGAAGCAGAAGAGAGAATATCGGACTTAGAAGATAGAGCACAGGAAAACATACAGTCAAACCAAAGAAAAGAAGAGGAAATTAGAAACCTAAAAAATATTGTTGGGAATCTACAGGATACTATCAAAAAAACCAACATTCGAGTTCTAGGAGTTCCTGAAGGCATGGAGAGAGAGAAAGGATTGGAAGGCCTTTTTAGTGAGATACTAGCAGAGAACTTTCCAGGTTTGGAGAAGGACAGAGATATCCTAGTACAGGAAGCTCATAGAACCCCCAATAAACATGACCAAAAGAGATCCTCACCACGACACGTGGTAATTAAACTCTCCACAGTGAAACATAAAGAAAAGATCCTAAAATGTGCAAGAGAGAAACGTCAGATTACTCTCAGAGGATCTCCAATCAGACTCACAGCTGACTTCTCATCAGAAACACTACAAGCTAGGAGGGAATGGCGAGACATAGCACAGGTGCTAAGAGAGAAAAATTGCCAGCCCAGAATATTATATCCTGCCAAGCTCTCATTTGTGAATGAAGGTGAAATAAAGACCTTTCATAGCAAACAGAAATTGAAAGACTTTGTGGCCACTCGTCCGGCCCTGCAAAAGATACTTAAAGATGTGCTACACTCAGAAACACAGAAACACGGCCATCAATATGAAAGAAGGGAAAGGAAGAACACCTACCAGTAAAAGAGCATGGGAAGCTCAAAGCATATACTAGAAAATATTTCCGGGAAAATGGCAGGGCAAAGTCACTACGTATCAATAGTCACATTGAACATTAATGGTCTGAATTCTCCAGTTAAAAGACACCGTTTGGCTGACTGGCTCAAAGAACACAACCCAACTATTTGTTGCCTACAAGAAACACATCTCTCTAACAAAGAGGCATGCAGACTGAAAGTGAAAGGTTGGAAAAAGATATTCCATACCAACAGAAACCAAAAAAAAAGCAGGTGTAGCCATATTAATATCAGACAAAATAAACTTTAATACAAAAACTGTTAAGAGAGACAAAGAGGGACACTATATAATGATAAATGGTTCAATTCAACAGGAAGATGTAACTATTATAAATGTATATGCACCTAATTACAGGGCACCGGTCTATTTAAAAGATATGTTAAGGGACTTAAAGGGAGATTTAGATTCCAATACAATAGTACTGGGGGACTTCAATACTCCACTCTCAGAAATAGACAGATCATCCGGACAGAAGATCAACAAGGAAACAGCAGATTTAAACGACACTATAGCCCAAATGGATCTAACAGATATATACAGAACTTTCAACCCTACATCTACAGACTTCACATTCTTCTCAGCAGCGCATGGAACCTTCTCTAGGATTGACCACATACTAGGCCATAAAGCAAGTCTCAGCAAATTTAAAAGAATTAGAATCATACCATGCAGCTTCTCAGACCACAGCGGGATGAAGCTGGAAATTAGCAACTCAGGAAACCCCAGAAATTATGCAAACACATGGAGACTGAACAACATGCTCCTGAATGAACGCTGGGTCATTCAAGAAATCAAAAGAGAAATCAAAAACTTTCTGGAAGTAAATGAAGACAACAACACAACATATCAAAACTTATGGGATACAGCAAAAGCAGTATTGAGAGGCAAATTTATAGCAATAGGTGCCTATACCAAGAAATTGGAAAGGTACCAAATAAATGAGCTTTCAGCGCACCTCAAGGACCTAGAAAAACTGCAGCAAACCAAACCCAAATCTAGTAGGAGAAGAGAAATAATTAAAACCAGAGAAGAAATTAATAGGATTGAATCCAAAAAAACATTACAAAAAATCAGCCAAACGAAGAGCTGGTTTTTTGAAAAAATAAACAAAATTGACACCCCATTGGCCCAACTAACTAAAAAAAGAAGAGAAAAGACCCAAATCAATAAAATCAGAGATGAAAAAGGAAACGTAACAACAGACACCACAGAAATAAAAAGAATCATCAGAAATTACTACAAGGACCTGTACGCCAGCAAACAGGAAAACCTATCAGAAATGGATAGATTCCTGGACACATGCAACCTACCTAAATTGAACCAGGAAGACATCGAAAACCTAAATAGACCCATAACTGAAACAGAAATTGAAACAGTAATAAAGGCCCTCCCAACAAAGAAAAGCCCAGGACCAGATGGATTCACCGCTGAATTCTACCAGACATTTAAAGAAGAACTAATCCCATTTCTTCTCAAACTATTCAGAACAATCGAAAAAGAGGGAATCCTCCCAAATTCTTTCTATGAAGCCAGCATCACCTTAATCCCTAAGCCAGAGAAAGATGCAGCACTGAAAGAAAATTACAGACCAATATCCCTGATGAACATAGACGCAAAAATCCTCAATAAAATTCTGGCCAATAGAATACAACAACACATCAGGAAAATCATCCACCCAGACCAAGTGGGATTCATCCCTGGTATGCAGGGATGGTTCAACATTCGCAAATCAATCAATGTGATTCACCACATTAACAGACTGCAGAAGAAAAACCATATGATTATCTCAATTGATGCAGAGAAAGCATTTGATAAAATTCAACACCCTTTCATGATGAAAACTCTAAGCAAATTGGGTATAGAACGAACATTCCTCAATATAATCAAAGCAATTTATAAAAAACCCACAGCCAGCATCCTATTGAATGGGGAAAAGTTGGAAGCATTTCCACTGAAATCTGGCACCAGGCAGGGATGCCCACTCTCACCACTGCTATTTAACATAGTTCTGGAAGTTTTAGCCAGAGCCATCAGACAAGAAAAAGAAATCAAAGGAATACAAATCAAGAAGGAAGAAGTCAAACTATCCCTCTTTGCAGACGATATGATTCTGTACTTAGAGGATCCAAAGAACTCTACTAAGAGACTATTGGAACTCATAGAGGAGTTTGGCAAAGTGGCAGGATATAAAATCAATGCACAAAAATCAACAGCCTTTGTATACACAAGCAATGCCATGACTGAGAAAGAGCTGCTAAGGTCAATCCCATTCACAATAGCTACAAAAACAATAAAATACCTTGGAATAAACTTAACCAAGGACGTTAAAGATCTCTACGATGAAAATTACAAAACCTTAAAGAAAGAAATAGAAGAGGATACCAAAAAATGGAAAAATCTTCCATGCTCATGGATTGGAAGAATCAACATCATCAAAATGTCCATTCTCCCAAAAGCAATTTATAGATTCAATACAATCCCAATCAAGATACCAGACATTCTTCGCAGATCTAGAAAAAATGATGCTGAAATTCATATGGAGGCACAAGAGACCTCGAATAGCTAAAGCAATCTTGTACAACAAAAACAAAGCCGGAGGCATCACAATACCAGACTTCAGGACATACTACAGGGCAGTTGTAATCAAAACAGCATGGTACTGGTACAGAAACAGATGGATAGATCAATGGAACAGAATTGAAACACCAGAAATCAACCCAAACATCTACAGCCAACTTATATTTGATCAAGGATCTAAAACCAATCCCTGGAGTAAGGACAGTCTATTCAATAAATGGTGCTGGGAAAACTGGATTTCCACGTGCAGAATCATGAAGCAAGACCCCTACCTTACACCTTACACAGAAATCCACTGAACGTGGATTAAAGACCTAAATCTTCGTCCTGACACCATCAAGTTACTAGAGAACATTGGAGAAACCCTTCAAGATATTGGCACAGGCAAAGAATTTCTGGAAAAGACCCGGGAGGCACAGACAGTCAAAGCCAAAATCAACTATTGGGATTGCATCAAATTGAGAAGTTTCTGTACTGCAAAAGAAACAGTCAGGAGAGTGAAGAGACAACCGACAGAATGGGAAAAAATATTTGCAAACTATGCAACAGATAAAGGGTTAATAACCAGAATCTACAAAGAGATCAAGAAACTCCACAACAACAAAACAAACAACCCACTTAAGAGATGGGCCAAGGACTTCAATAGACATTTTTCAAAAGAGGAAATCCAAATGGCCAACAGGCACATGAAAAAATGTTCAAGGTCACTAGCAATCAGGGAAATGCAAATCAAAACCACAATGAGGTTTCACCTCACCCCTGTTAGAATGGCTCACATACAGAAATCTACCAACAACAGATGCTGGCGAGGATGTGGGGAAAAAGGGACACTAACCCACTGTTGGTGGGAATGCAAACTGGTCAAGCCACTATGGAAATCAGTCTGGAGATTCCTCAGAAACCTGAATATAACCCTACCATTCGACCCAGCCATCCCACTCCTTGGAATTTACCCAAAGGAGTTTAAATTGGCAAACAAAAAAGCGGTCTGCACCCTAATGTTTATTGCAGCACAATTCACAATAGCCAAGACCTGGAACCAACCTAAATGCCCATCAACGGTAGACTGGATAAAGAAATTATGGGATATGTATTCTTTAGAGTACTATACCGCAGTAAGAAACAACGAAATCCAGTCATTTGCAACAAAATGGAGGAATCTGGAACACATCATGCTGAGTGAAGTAAGCCAGTCCCAAAGGGACAAATACCATATGTTCTCCCTGATCGGTGACAACTGACTCAACACCAAAAAGGAAACCTCCTGAAGTGAAATGGACACTATGAGAAATCGTGACTTGATCAGCATAGCTCTGACTGCTAATGGACAACTTAATACATTATCCCTCATAGTATTTTTTTTGTCTGTTCTACTTAATATGACTGGTTTAATTCTGTAATTATCACACAGTTATTCTTAAGTGTTAAAAATTAACTGAAATGTGATCCCTGTTAAACATAAGAGTGGGAATAAGAGAGGGAAGAGATGTATAATTTGGGACATGCTCGGGCTGACTTGCCCCATTTGGTAGAGTTGGAAACATACCAGGGGATTCCAATTCAATCCCATCAAGGTGGCATGTGCCAATGCCATCTCACTAGTCCAAGTGATCAATTTCAGTTCACAATTGATCATAATAAAAGGACTAAGAGTCAAAGGGAGCACATAAACAAGTCTACTACCTGCTAACACTAACCGATAGAATAAATAAAGGGGAGAGTGATCCAACATGGGAAGTGAGATACTCAGCAGACTCATAGAATGGCAGATGTCCTAAATAGCACTCTGGCCTCAGAATCAGCCCTAAAGGCACTCGGATCTGGCTTAAAAGCCCATGAGAGTATTTCAGGCATGGAAAGCCAAGACACTCTGGCAAAAAGATCTCTGTGAGTGAGATCCCAGTGGAAAGAACAGGTCTTCAAAGAGGGAGGTGCCTTTCTCTGAAGGGAGGAGAGAACCTCCACTTTGACTATGACCGTGTCTAAACAAGATAAGAGTCGGAGAACTCAAGGGGCTTCCATAGCCTTGGAAACTCATGACTGGTGCATAGGGAGATTACTGATGCCATAAACAGGAGTGTCAATTGGTAAAGTCAACAACAGGAGTCACTGTGCACTTACTCCTCATGTAGGATCTCGGTCCTTAACATGCTGTACACTGAGGCTTAATGCTATAACGAGTACTCAAACAGTATATTTCACTTTGTGTTTCTATGGGGGTGCAAACGACTGAAATCTTTACTTAATGTACACTAAACTGATCTTCTGTAAAAAAAAAAAAAAAAAAAAAAAAAAAGAAAGAAATTTTCAATTCCCAACTTGACTCTCACTGGGATTAAACATGACAATAGGTCTGATCTGATTTCATCATCATTTAAAAAAAATCATCTATTATTTTTCACTTTATGTTTCTGTGTGGGAGCAAACTGTTGAAATACTTAAGGTATACTAAGCTGATCTTCTGTATATTAAGATAATCGAAAATGAATCTTGATGTGAATGGAAGGGGAGAGGGAGTGGGAAAGGGGAGGGTTGTTGGTGGGAGGGACGGTATGGGAGGGGAAGCCATTGTAACCCATGAGTCATACTTTGGAAATTTATATTCATTAAATAAAAGATAAAAAAAAAAGAAATATATTGTTTGAGTACTCGTTATAGCATTAAATCTCAATACACAGCACATTAAGGACAGAGATCCTACATGAGGAGTAAGTGCACAGTGACTCCTGTTGTTGACTTTACCAATTGACACTCCTGTCTATGGCATCAGTAGTCTCCCTATGCTCCAGTCATGAGTTTCCAAGGCTATGGAAGCCCTCTGAGTTCTCCGACTCTTATCTTGTTTAGACAAGGTCATAGTCAAAGTGGAGGTTCTCTCCTCCCTTCAGAGAAAGGTACCTCCTTCTTTGAAGACCTGTTCTTTCCACTGGGATCTCACTCGCAGAGATCTTTTGCCAGAGTGTCTTGGCTTTCCATGCCTGAGATACTCTCATGGGCTTTTAAGCCAGATCCGAATGCCTTTAGGGCTGATTCTGAGGCCAGAGTGCTATTTAGGACATCTGCCATTCTATGAGTCTGCTGAGTATCTCACTTCCCATGTTGGATCACTCTCCCCTTTATTTATTCTATCGGTTAGTGTTAGCAGGTACTAGACTTGTTTATGTGCTCCCTTTGACTCTTAGTCCTTTTATTATGATCAATTGTGAACTGAAATTGATCACTTGGACGAGTGAGATGGCATTGGTACATGCCACCCTGATGGGATTGAATTGGAATCCCCTGGTATGTTTTTAACTCTACCATTTGGGGCAAGTCAGCTTGAGCATGTCCCAATTTGTACATCTCTTCCCTCTCTTATTCCCACTCTTATGTTTAACAGGGATCACATTTCAGTTAATTTTTAACACTTAAGAATAACTGTGTATTAATTACAGAATTAAACCAGTCATATTAAGTAGAACAGACAAAAAAACTACTAAGAGGGATAATGTATTAAGTTGTTCATTAACAGTCAGGGCTATGATGATCAAGTCACCATTTCCCATAGTGTCCATTTCACTACAGGAGGTTTCCTTTTTGGTGTTGAGTCAGTTGTCACCGATCAGGGAGAACATATGGTATTTGTCCCTTTGGGACTGGGTTATTTCACTCAGCATGATGTGTTCTAGATTCCTCCATTTTGTTGCAAATGACTGGATTTCGTTGTTTCTTACTGCGGTATAGTACTCTAAAGAATACATATCCCATAATTTCTTTATCCAGTCTACCGTTGATGGGCATTTAGGTTGGTTCCAGGTCTTAGCTATTGTGAATTGAGCTGCAATAAACATTAGGCTGCAGACCGCTTTTTTGTTTGCCAATTTAAATTCCTTTGGGTAAATTCCAAGGAGTGGGATGGCTGGGTCGAACGGTAGGGTTATATTCAGGTTTCTGAGGAATCTCCAGACTGACTTCCATAGTGGCTTGACCAGTTTGCATTCCCACCAACAGTGGGTTAGTGTCCCTTTTCCCCCACATCCTCGCCAGCATCTGTTGTTGGTAGATTTCTGTATGTGAGCCATTCTAACCGGGGTGAGGCGAAACCTCATTGTGGTTTTGATTTGCATTTCCCTGATTGCTAGCGACCTTGAACATTTTTTCATGTGCTTGTTGGCCATTTGGATGTCCTCTTTTGAAAAATGTCTATTGAGGTCCTTGGCCCATCTCTTAAGTGGGTTGTTGGTTTTGATGTTCTGGAGTTTCTTGATCTCTTTGTAGATTCTGGTGATCAACCCCTTATCAGTTGCATAGTTTGCACATATTTTTTCCCATTCTGGTGGTTGTCTCTTCACTCTCCTGACTGTTTCTTTTGCAGTACAGAAACTTCTCAATTTGATGCAATCCCAATAGTTGATTTTGGCTTTGACTGCCTGTGCCTCCTGGGTCTTTTCCAGAAACTCTTTGCCTGTGCCAATATCTTGCAGGGTTTCTCCAATGTTCTCTAGTAACTTGATGGTGTCAGGTCGCACATTTAGGTCTTTAATCCACGTTCAGTGGATTTCTGTGTAAGGTGTAAGGTAGGGGTCTTGCTTCATGATTCTGCACGTGGAAATCCAATTTTCCCAGCACCATTTATTGAATAGACTGTCCTTGCTCCAGGAATTACTTTTAGATCCTTGATCAAATATAAGTTGGCTGTAGATGTTTGGGTTGATTTCTGGTGTTTCAATTCTGTTCCATTGGTCTATCCATCTGTTTCTGTACCAGTACCATGCTGTTTTGATTACAACTGCCCTGTAGTATGTCCTGAAATCTGGTATTGTGATGCCTCCGGCTTTGTTTTTGTTGTACAAGATTGCTTTAGCTATTCGAGGTCTCTTGTGCCTCCATATAAATTTCAGCACCAATTTTTCCAGATCTGAGAAGAATGCCTTCGGTATCTTGATTGGTATTGCATTGAATTTATAAATTGCTTTTGGGAGAATGGACATTTTGATGATGTTGATTCTTCCAATCCATGAGCATGGAAGATTTTTCCATTTTTTGGTATCCTCTTCTATTTCTTTCTTTAAGGTTTTTTAATTCTCATCGTAGAGATCTTTAACGTCCTTGGTTAAGTTTATTCCAAGGTATTTGATTGTTTTTGTAGCTATTGTGAATGGGATTGATCTTAGAAGTTCTTCCTCAGCCATGGCATTGTCTGTGTATACAAAGGCTGTTGATTTTTGTGCATTGATTTTATACCCTGCTACTTTGCCAAAGTCTTCTATGAGTTCCAATAGTCTCTTAGTAGAGTTCTTTGGGTCCCCTAAATAAAGAATCATGTCATCTGCAAAGAGGGATAGTTTGAGTTCTTCCTTCCCAATTTGTATCCCTTTAATTTCTTTTTCTTGCCTAATAGCTCTGGCTAGAACCTCCAGAACTATATTGAATAGCAGTGGTGAGAGTGGACATCCCTGTCTGGTCCCAGATCTCAGTGGAAACGCTTCCAACTTTTCCCCATTCAATAGGATGTTGGCTGTGGGTTTTTCATAGATTGCTTTGATTGTATTGAGGAATGTTCCTTCCAAACCCAGTTTGCTTAGAGTTTTCATCATGAACGGGTGTTGTATTTTATCAAATGTTTTCTCGGCATCTATTGAGATAATCATATGGTTTTTCTTCTGCAGTCTGTTAATGTGGTATATCACATTGATTCATTTGTGAACATTAAACCATCCCTGCATACCAGGGTTAAATCCCACTTGGTCTGGGTGGATGATCTTTCTGATGTGTTGTTGCATTCTATTGGCGAGAATTTTATTGAGGATTTTTGCATCTATGTTCATCAGGGATATTGGTCTGTAATTCTCTTTCTCTGCTGCATCTTTTTCAGGTTTAGGAATTAAGGTGATGCTGGCTTCATAGAAAGAATTTGGGAGGATTCCCTCTTCTTCGATTGTTCTGAAAAGTTTGAGAAGAATTGGAGTTAGTTCTTCTTTAAATGTCTGGTAGAATTCAGCAGTGAATCCATCTGGTCCTGGGCTTTTCTTTGTTGGGAGGGCCTTTATTACTGTTTCACTTTCTGTCTCAGTTATGGGTCTGTTTAGGTTTTCGATGTCTTCCTGGTTCAATTTAGGTAGGTTGCATGTGTCCAGGAATCTATCCATTTCTGATAGGTTTCCCTGTTTGCTGGCATACAAGTCCTTGTAGTAATTTCTGATGATTCTTTTTATTTCTGTGGTGTCTGTTGTTACGTTTCCTTTTTCATCTCTGATTTTGTTGATTTGGGTCTTTTCTCTTCTTTTTTTAGTTAGTTGGGCCAATGGGGTGTCAATTTTGTTTATTTTTTCAAAAAAGCAGCTCCTCGTTTGGCTGATTTTTTGTAATGTTTTCTTGATTCAATCCTGTTGATTTCTTCTCTGATTTTAATTATTTCTCTTCTCCTACTAGATTTGGGTCTGGTTTGCTGTAGGTTTTCTAGATCCTTGAGGTGAATTGAAAGCTCATCTATTTGGTGCCTTTCCAATTTCTTGATGTAGGCACCTATTGCTATAAACTTCCCTCTTAACACTGCTTTTGCTGTGTCCCATAAGTTTTGGTATGTTGTGCTGTTATCCTCATTTACTTCCAGAAAGTTTTTGATTTCTCTTTTGATTTCTTGTATGACCCATTGTTCATTCAGGAGCATGTTGTTCAATCTCCATGTGTTTGCGTATGCTCTAGGGATTCCTGAGTTGCTAATTTCCAACTTCATTCCTTTATGGTCTGAGAAGCTGCATGGTATGATTCTAATTCTTTTGAATTTGCTGAGACTTGCTTTATGGCCTAGTATGTGGTCAATCCTAGAGAAGGTTCCATGTACTGCTGAGAAGAATGTAAAATCTTTAGCTGTAGGATTGAAAGTTCTGTATATATCTGTTAGATCCATTTGGGCTATAGTGTCGTTTAAATCTACTGTATCCTTGTTGATCTTCTGTCCTATTGATCTGTCTATTTCTGAGAGTGGAGTATTGAAGTCCCCCAGTACTATTGTATTGGGGTCTAAGTCTCCCTTTAAGTCTGTTAACAAATCTTTTAGATAAACCGGTGCCCTGTAGTTAGGTGCATATACATTGATAATTGTTATATCTTCCTGTTGAATTGATCCCTTAATCATTATGTAGTGTCCCTCTTTGTCTCTCTTAATGGTTTTTGTGGTAAAGTTTATTTTGTCTGATATTAAGATGGCTACGCCCGCTCTTTTTTCATTTCTGTTGGCATGGTATATCTTTTTCCAGCCTTTCACTTTCAGTCTGTATGCATCTTTGTTGGAAAGATGTGTTTCTTGTAAGCAGCAAATAGATGGGTTTTGTTCCTTAACCCAATCAGCCAATCGGTGTCTTTTAACTGGACAGTTCAGGCCATTCACGTTCAATGTGACTAATGATAAGTGGTAACTTTGCCCTGCCATTTGCCAAAGATAAGTTCTAATATATGCTTTGAATTCCCTGTGATCTTTTGCTGTGAGCTTTCCTTCCTTGGTTTCCTTCCTTTACCTTCTTTCATATTGATGACCGTGTTTCTTTGTTTCTGTGTGTAACACATCTTTAAGCATCTTTTGCAGGGCTGGACGAGTGGCAACAAATTCTTTCAATTTCTGTTTGCTATGAAAAGTCTTTATTTCACCTTCATTCACAAATGATAGCTTTGCAGGATATAATATTCTGGGCTGGCAGTTTTTCTTTCTTAGTACCTGGGCTATATCTCACCATTCCCTCCTAGCCTGTAGGGTTTCTGATGAGAAGTCAGCTGTGAGTCTGATTGGAGATCCTCTTCCGGATCTAGTGGATGTGACATGGAGGACGTATGGGGAGAGCAACCCGGTGGGAGACTGCAGAGAAATTTGAGACCGCAGCTGGGCTTCTGAGCCATGGGAATCCTTGCTCTCCCCGTACGTCCTCTGTGTCACATCCACTAGATCCGGAAGAGTTTCCTCTGCAATTTTTTTCCCGAGCCTTTCCCTGAGACTACAGTAACTCCAGTTTTATTGAACAATCTTTTCCAGGACTATCAGTGCATTCCTTCACTATTCTGCCACCTTGGCTCCACCCCCAATGGTCTCTCAGTGGAGTTCTTTGGATCCCCTAAATACAAAATCATGTTGTCTGCAAAGAGGGGTAGTGTGACTTCTCTCTTACCAATTTGTATCCCTTTGATTTCTTTTTCTTTCCTAGTAGCTCTGGCTAAAACTTCCAGTACTATATTGAATAGCAACAACGAGAGTGGGCATCCCTGTCTGGTACCGGATCTCCGTGGGAATGCTTCCAACTTTTCCCCATTCGATAGCATGACAACCATGGGTTTGTCATAAATTGCCTTGATTGTGTAGAGGAATGTTCCTTCTATACCCAATTTGCTTGGAGTTTTGTTCATGAAAGGGTGTTGTATTTTATCAAATGCTTTTTCTGCATCTATTGAGAGAATTATATTGTTTTTGTTCTTCAGTTTGTTAATGTGGTGTATCACATTGATTGCTTTGCCAATGTTGAACCATCGCTGCATACCAGGGATAAATCCCACTTGGTCTGGGTGGATGATCTTTCTGATGTGTTGTTGGATTCTGTTGGCTAGAATTTTATTGAGGATTTTTGCATCTATGTTCATCAGGGAAATTGGTCTGTAACTTTCTTTCTCTGCTGCATCTTTTTCAGGTTTAGGAATTAAGGTGATGCTGGCTTCGTAGAAAGAATTGGGGCAGATTCCCTTTCTTTCAGTTGTTTTGAATAACTTCAGAAGAATTGGAGTTAGTTCTTTAAATGTCTGGTAGAATTCAGCAGTGAATCCATCTGGTCCTGGGCTTTTCTTTGTTGGGAGAGTCTTTATTACTGATTCAATTTCTGACTTGGTTATGGGTCTGTTTAGGTTTTCTATGTCTTCATGGTTCAGTTTAGGTAGGTTGTATGTGTCCAGGAATCTATCCATTTCTGCTAGATTTCCCACTTTGTTGGCATACAACTCTTTGTAGTAATTTCTGATGACTCTTTTTGTTTCTGTGGTGTCTGTTGTTATATTCCCTTTTTCATCTCTAAGTATTGATTTGGGTCTTCTCTCTCCTTTTTTTGATTAGTTGGGCCAATGATGTGTCAATTTTGTTTATTTTTTCAAAAAACCAGCTCTTAGTTTTGCTGATCTTTTGTGATTTTTTAAATTCAATTTTGTTGATTTCTTCTCATTTTAATTATTTCTTTTCTCCTACTAGTTTTGGGTTTGGTTTTCTGTAGTTTTTCTAGATCCTTGAGTTGCATTGATGGCTCATTTATTTGGTGCCTTTCCAATTTCTTGATGTAGGCACCAATTGCTATAAACTTTATTCTTAACACTGCTTTTGCTGAATGCCATAAGTTTTGATATATGTATTGTTGTCTTCATTCATTTCCAGAAATTTTTTGATTTCTCCTTTGAGTTCTTCTATGACCCACTGTTCATTCAGGAGCATGTTGTTCAATCTCCATGTGTTTCCATATGCTCTAGAGATTCCTGAGTTGCTGATTTCCAGCTTCATTCCATTGTGGTCAGAGAAGATGCATGGTATGATTTCGATTTTTTTGAATTTGCTGAGACTCGCTTTATGGCCTAGTATGTGGTCAATCCTAGAGAAAGTTCCATGCACTGCTGAGAAGAATGTGTATTCTGCAACTGTAGGATGAAAAGTTCTGTTAGGTCCATTTGGGCTATAGTGTCTATTGAATCAGTTGTTTCCTTGTTGATTTTCTGTCTGGTTAATCTGTCAATTGCTGAAAGTGGAGTATTGAAGTCCCCCAATACTATCGTATTGGAGTCTAAGTCTCCCTTTAAGTCCCCTAACATTTTTAAATAGCCTGGTGCCCTGAAATTACATGTAAAGATGTTTATAATAGTTACATCTTCCTGTTGAATTGATCCCTTATTCATTAAATAGTGCCCCTCTTTGTCTCTTTTAACAGTTTTTGTGTTAAAGTCTATTTTGTCTGATATTACAATGGCTACACCAGCTCTTTTTTGGTGTCTGTTGGTGTGAAATACCTTTTTCCTACCTTTCACTTTCAGTCTGCATGCACCTTTTGAAAATATGTGTTTCTTGTAAGCAAATAGATGGGTTTTGTTTTTTAATCCATTCAGCCAATCTGTCTTTTAACTGGAGAGTTGAGGCCATTTACATTCAATGTGACTATTGATAAGTAGTGACTTTGCCCTGCCATTTTCCCAAAGATATGTCTAATTTATACTTTGAACCTCCTGTGGTCTTTTACTGAGAGATTTTCTTCCTTTACCTTCTTTCATACTGATGACCGTGTTTCTGTGTGTAACACATCTTTAAGCATCTTTTGCAGGGCTGGACAAGTGGTGACAAATTCTTTCAATTTCTCTTTGTTATAAAGGGTCTTTATTTCACCTTCATTCACAAATGAGAGCTTTGCAGGGTATAATATTCTGGGACGGCAGTTTTTTTCTCTTAGTACTTGGGCTATATCTCACCATTCCATCCTAGCCTGCAGGGTTTCTGATGAGCAGTCAGCTGTGAGTCTATTTGGAGATCCTCTGAAAGTAATCTGGCGTTTCTCTCTTGCACATTTTAGAATCTTTTCTTTATGTTTCTCTGTGGTGAGTATGATTACAATGTGTCGTGGTGAGGATCTTTTCTGGTCATGTCTATTGGGAGTTCTTTGTGCTTCCTGTACTTGGACGTCCCTTTCTTTCTCCAAACCTGGGAAGCTTTCTGCTAGAATTTCACTAAAAAGGTCTTCTAATCCTTTCTCTCTTTCCATGCCTTCAGGAGCTCCTCAAACCCGAATGTTGTTTTTTTTATAGTATCCTGTAGATTCTCAACACTGTTTTTTAGATTTCTAATTTCCTCTTCTTGGCTTTGGTTTGACTGTATACTTTCCTGTGCTATGTCTTCTAAGTCTGATATTCTCTCTTCTGCCTCACTGATTCTGTTTTTAAGGCTCTCCACTGCATTTTTTATTTGTTCTATTAAATTCTTCATTTCATTTTAACTTATCTTCAATATCTCAATTTCCTGTTCTATTGACTTATTCATTTCATTTTGATTCCTCCTTAGGATTTCAATTTCATGAGAGAGATTTTCTTTTATGTCCTGCATGGATTTCAGTAGTTTGTGTGTTTGTTTTTGATTACTTCCATGTAATTTTAGCATCAATTTTTTTGAGTTCCATTTCTTGCATTTCTTGTATCTCATCATCTTCATAATCTTGAATTGGGGTGTCTTGTTCATTTGGGGGCATCATAGTGTCTTCCTTATTCTTGTTTCTTGTATGTTGCGTTTGTTGTTCAGCATTTGTGGGGATGTTCGATGGTTTCTTCTTCTTTTTTTTTTTTTTCTCTGCCATGGCAGCTTTTATCGTACTATAATTCTGTAGATAAGTGGACTGTCTGCTTTCAGTGAATCCCCAGAGGCTTGTGGTGGGTGTGGCCAGAGAGCTCTCTTCAGTTCTCCAGGGTTAAGGGCATGCCTAAGGTGACACACCCAGGTTTGGCATGGTAAATCTTCTCTCTCTCTTTTTTTTAATCAGAAGGGAAGTAATTCTGCTCAGCTGAGCTCTTCTCCTCGATGGAGACCAGTGCTGAGCACTAGCCCCAGTGGGTATAATATTCGTCTGCTCTGACCCAATGACCACACAAAGGATCTGGGCAGTCCTCAGTGTAAGTTCAGATTCCCCAGCAATGTCTCTCACCAGGTGACCAGGACCACCTGGGCTTGTGGTGTCTCCCACTGAGACTGCTCAAAGTCTCAGCCACACCATGAGTTCTCCCACACACCCTCAGTTTTTTTTTTTTTCACAGTCCCAGTTCAGAAGCTTCACACAGTCACAAGGTCCTAGCCCCCTGTTATTTCTCCCCTCCCAAGTCAGGAATTTCCACTCAGCTGATTGCCGGGCACAGAGCTGAGCTGGCACAGCTGTTACGTCTGTCCAAAATGGCACCTGCTCTATCAGCTTGTATGCTTTTGAAAGGTGATCAGAGAGAGAGAAACGTGTCTGTACCATACTTTATTTTTTTTCCTCTCCTCTAGTTGGGCTGGTACACTTTCCCCCATGGGGCTTCAAGCCTCATTCCCTCTAGGCTCTTCCTGCCACATTTTTGCCAGTGTCTTGGACTACTGCAGTCTCATCTCACCTCACTTTCCAGCACTGGTGTGTAGGCTCTCGGCCATTGGAGTCCCAAGCCATGGGCACCCACACCCTCCATGTAGGTCCACTGTGTCCCTCTAATTTCAGTAGAGTTTACTCTGCCATTTTTTCCCTGACTCTTCCCTGAGACTACACTATCTCCACTGTTTTTAAACTGTCTTCTCCTGAGCTAGAGCAATAAGCTCCCTCCCTATTCCACCATCTTGGAACCTACCTTATTTAGTTTTCTTGGTTGTCTGTGTGTTGGGGGTCTAGTATAAGAAGTTGTACACCAATGTCTTGGAGTGTTTTCCTTATGTTTTCTTCCAGCAACTTCATAGTCTCAGGTCTTAAATTTAGGTCTGTGATGCATCGTTAGTTGATTTTTATATATGGTGAGAGGTATGGATCTGATTTCATTCCTCTGCATATATACCTGCAGTTCTGCCAGCACCATGTGTTGAAGAGATTATCCTTACTCCACTGTATGGTCTAAGTACTTTTGTCAAAAATCAGTTGGCTCTATATATGTGAATTAATTTCTAGGCTCTCTGTTCTGTTCCATTGATCCATGTGTCAGTTTTTATGCCAGTACCATGCTGCTTTAATTACTATAGTTTGTAGTATGCTTCCAGATTGATTTTTATTGTTTGGGATTGCTTTAGCCATTATGGGTCTTTTGTGATTCCATGAATTTTAGGATTGTTTTTTCTAGTTCTGTAAAGAATGTCATTGATATTTTGATAGAGATTGCATTGAATCTGTAGATTGTTTAGGTATATAGACATTATAATCATATTTATTCTTCTGATCCATGAGCAAGAAATGTCTTTCATTTTTTATGTATCCTTGATGGTTTCCTTCATCAATGTTTGATCATTTTCATTGTACAGATCTTTCATGTCTTTGGTTAAATTTATTCTTAAGTTTTGATTTTTTATGGCTATTGTGAATGGGGTTTCTTTCTTGATTTCTCTTTCTGTGAGTTCATCATTAGCATACAAAAAAGCTACTGTATGTTCTGTATTTTATTTTGTAGCCTGCAACTTTGTGGAACTGGTTTATCCATTTTAACAGCTTTTTGGTGGAGTGTTAAGGTTTTTCCATGTACTAGAACATGTCATCTGCAAACATGGATAATTTGACTTCTTCTTTTCCAATTTTGATGCCTTTTTTATCTCTCACCTCCATAATTGCTCTTGCTAAAACTTTCTTTAAAAAAAAGGTTTTTATTTATTTATTTGAGTGGTAGAGTTATAGACAGTGAGAGAGAGAGACAGAGAGAAAGGTCTTCCTTCTGTTGGTTCACTCCCCAAATGGCCACAGTGGCCAGAGCTGTGCCAATCCGAAGCCAGGAGCCAGGTGCGTCTTCCTGGTCTCCCATGTGGGTGTAGGGGCCCAGAAACTTGGGCCACCTTCTACTGCTTTCCCAGGCCATAGCAGAGAGCTGGATTGGGAGAGGAGCAGCCAGGATACGAACTGGCACCCATGTGGGATGCCGGCGCCGCAGGCAGAGGATTAACCTACTGTGCCACGGTGCCAACCCCTCTTGCTAATATTTTCAATACTGTACTGATACTGAATAATAAAAGTGGACATCCTTGTCTTGTTACAGATCTGAGGGGAAATGCTTTCAGCTTTTCCCCATTCAGTATGATATTGGCTGTTGGTTTGTCATATATGGCCTTTATGATTTAAAGGAATGTTCCTTTTATACCTAATTTGTGGAGGGTTTTTATCTTGAGTTAAACTTGAAAGATTATATGAATCCAGGAATTTATCCATCTTTTTGAGGTTTTTCAGTTTATTAGCACATAATTCTTCATAATAGTTTCTTACGATCATTTGTATCTCCATGGTGCCAGTTGTAATGTCTCCCTTTTTATTTCCAATTTTATCTATTTGAGTTGTTCTCCTTTTTTTTTCTTTATTAGTCTGGCTAGAGGTTTATCTATTTTGTTTATCTTCCCAAAAAAACAACTTTTTTATTTGTTGATCTTTTGTATTTTTTTAAAGTTTCAATTTCATTTACTTCTGCTCTGATCCTTATTATTTCTTATCTCCCGCTTATTTGGGTTTGGTTTGTTCTTTTTTTTTAAGTCTTCAAGATACTTCATTAGATCTTTAATTTGAGACATTTCTCTTTCTTTAATGGAAGCTTTTAATGCTATAAATGTCCCTCTTAATACTGCTTTTTCTGTATCCCACAGGCTTTGATATGTATGTTTTCATTTTCACTCATCTCAAGAAAGTTTTTTTTTTCTTTTTATTTCTTCAATAACCCATGGGTCATTCAGTATCATGCTGTTTAATTCCCAAGTATTTATGAGTGTTCTATTTGCTGATTTCTAATTTTATTCCTTTATGGTCTAAGAAGATATATGGTATGATTTCAATCTTTTTAAATTTGCTGAGACTTGATTTGTGGCCTAGTATATGGTTTATCCTAGAATATGTTCCATGTGCTGATGAGAAGAATGTGTGTTCTGTAGCCACTGGGTGAAATGTCCTGTAAATGTCTGTTAGGTCCATTTACTTGATAGTATATGTCAACTCTGATGCATCTTTGTTGATTTTCAGTCTGGATGACCTGTCCATTGATGAGAAGGAGGAGTTCAAGTCACCCACTATTATTGTATTGGAGTCTACCTCTCCCTTTAGGTCTAGTAGTATTTGCTGTATTATCAGAGTGGTCTTGTGTGGTGGTGCATATATATTTATGATTGTTACGCCTTTTTGCTGAATTGAACCTTTTATCAAAATATCATGTCCTCCTTTATCTCTTTTTATAGTTTTTGCTTTAAAGTCTATTTTATCTGATATCAGGATAGCTATGCCTACTCGCTTGTGGTGTTCATTTGCCTGGATATCTTTTTCAATCCCTTCACTTTCAGTCTGTGTGTATCTTTGTTTTTGAATTGAATTTCTTGTAGGCAGCATGTAGTGAGGTGGTGATTTTTATCCATTCAGCCAACCTAAGTCTTTTGGTAGGTGAATTTAATCCATTTTCATTCAAGGTTAGTATTGATAGATAAGAACTAAAACCTGCCATTTTGTGGATTGGATAATGATTCTATCTGCTCTGTTAGTGAATTTAGTGATGACATGTGTTTCATCTTTACTTTTTTTTTTTTTTTTTTAGCTAAGTAACTCCATTTTAATGGATTCATATCACCAGAAAAGTTGTGGAAACACTGATACTGGCTATCAATTTCTGTTGTATTATATAGTTACAGGAAAAATTTAGGACAAAATGACACTATTTTACTAATTTAATTTTTAGCATACACAGATTCATTATGCTCCTAGTTAATTACCCAGTTGAGTATTTTAACCAAATTTCATACCAAATACTTAAACTTTTAATGTATTAATGCTTTCTTGTAGGCTTTACAAAATAGTAAAATTTCATGCTTATTAGTGAATAAAAAGACTGCCTTTGGCTTTATCTGACTTAGTATCTGTAGAATAATAATGCAGAATATTGCAAAACACTTTGGTAATGTGCAGTGCTACATAAATGTTTATTATGCTAATCATTAGCTATGATAATTATAATAATAATGGTCTACACCTATAGGACTTGACTTGTGAGTAAGCAGTGTGTTAATATGCTGTTAACAAATCTCTAAGCTTCTTCGATATAAAGCTTGAAATATTATGCATAAAACACCACAACAATCTTCTTGCTTGAGCCCAAATTACTTTTCATTCCTTCTTTTCTTTTTTTTTTTTTTTCAGAAAAAAACCCATCCAATGGACCTCTATCTAAATGCACATTTGGAGTTATATTTTATAGTGTGTTTCTAAACCTTCAAATGCTTTAAGTGTTTGTCATCCAGATATACATTTAATATTCCATTCGAAGACAACAATATGAATGCCAGTTATTCTTATTGTGTGTTGTATATGGCAGGGATATGTGAGAAAAGGATCGGATAGATCACTGTACCACCAATAGCTCCTTCCAATGGACTGACTATCCAAAAAGGAATATTTACTGTACTTCTACTACTAAAAGACAATGACCACGCTAATGACCTGAACATAGCTAATAACTGCTGTTGGTTCATTGTTAGCAGTTTTGCCTGTGAGTCCTATGTTCAGCTCAAGGTGTGGCACTTGTTGGTGACTATAGATATCTTCATGTTAAAAAACAACCAAGCGTGGGTCCCATGCTGTGGCATAGTGAATTACAGCCCCAGCCTGCAGTGCTGGCATTCCATAAGGGAACCAGTTCAAATCCCGGCTTAGGCTGGTGCCGCGGCTCACTAGGCTAATCCTCCGCCTTGCGGCACCTGCACACCGGGTTCTAGTCCTGGTCGGGGCACCGGATTCTGTCCCGGTTGCCCCTCTTCCAGGCCAGCTCTCTGCTGTGGCCAGGGAGTGCAGTGGAGGATGGCCCAAGTGCTTGGGCCCTGCACTCCATGGGAGACCAGGATAAGTACCTGGCTCCTGCCATCGGATCAGCGCAATGTGCTGGCCGCAGCGTGCCAGCCGCGGCGGCCATTGGAGGGTGAACCAACAGCAAAGGAAGACCTTTCTCACTGTCTCTCTCTCTCACTGTCCACTCTACTTGTCAAAAAATTAAAAAAAAGGAAAAAAAGAAAAAAAATCCCGGCTGCATCTTCCAATCCAGCTCTCTTCTATGGCCTGTGAAAGCAGTAGAAGATGGCCTAAGTCCTTGGGTCCCTGCACCCACATGGGAGATCTGGAAGAAGCTCCTGGCTCCTGGCTTCGAATCATTTCAGCTCCAGCTGTAATGGCCATTTGGGGAGTGAACCAGTGTATAAAAGATCTCTCTCTCTCTCTCTCTCTCTCTCTGTGTGTGTGTGTGTCTATACCTCTCTCTGTAACTCTGCCTTTCAAATAAATAAAATAAAACCTTTTAAAAAAGACAACCAAGCAGGCCATAACTATCATGTTGTGGTTGATGCTCTATTTCATCACAGCATATGAGTCTTCCAATTTATGTTTATGCCTAGCTCGTGTCAATGAAACAGAGAAGGTGATTGTTTATGTTGCAGTCATCCATTGGAATTAGTTTGAGATGAATTATGCTTTAGGTCTATTAAATCAGACATTAGATACTATCTAGAATCCAGATTATACCACTAGGTTTTTGCTTTGTTTTGGTTTTTAGTGTTTTTTTTTTTTGCTTGTTTTTATAGATTTTATTTATTTATTTGAGAGACAGAGTAACAGACAGAAAGAAGAGAGACAGAGAGAAAGGTCTTCCATCTGCTGGTTCATTCCCCAGATGGCTGCAATGGCTGGAGCTGAGCTGATCTGAAGCCAGGAGCTTCTTCCAAGTCTCCCATGCAGATTCACGGGCCCAAGAACCTGGCCATCTTCCACTGCTTTCCCTGTCCATAGCAGGGAGCTGGATTGGAAGAGGAGCATCCAGGACACGAACTGGCACCCATACAGGATTCAGGCCCACAGGTGGATTCTTAGTCCACTATGCCACAGCACCAGACCCTAGGTTTGGATTATAAGTTGCTTTAACTTTATTATTTAGTTTTTCTTATTAAAATTATCTTTGTTTTTTAGCTAGAAACCTTCTATATTTTTCCCATAACATAATGCATAGGATAAAACTACACATGTGAAAGTTACTGAAATGTTGGTTAGATTGAATTAATAAGTATATTGCTTAATGAACTGCACTAAAGGATCTTGTTGATGACTATTTCTCTTCATTTAGCATTTGGTAAGTGACATTAATGAAAATTTCTACCACTTAAAAATTTTATACATAGTGTTTTCGGGAAGGTCTGAAGCTACCAGCCAAAAGAAAATCTGAACAGTCACATTGTATTCCCAGTGAGTTGGGTTTAAGAATTTTTTTCTCAATCTGGAAAAATTAGAAAATGCAGAAAGTATGTATAACTAACTGCCATGCATTTGTTTATGTTTTCCTTGGAATTATCCTTTTTCTTTTCATAGTTAACATTTTGATGTGTAATTGTAGTCTTCCAGTCTTGCTTTTATGGAAGTACACAATTTTTCCAATAAAATGTTCATAATTATATTCTATTCACTCTATAAGCATATTTCTTTTTATAAGGATATTCATTTTCGATTGGGTGCATGGCTAATGCAGGCCAAGTGTGAAGATAGGGCAGTGTGTAAAGGGAGACAACTTCAGCTGAGGATCTTGGAATTATCACATTGTCAAGAACTGATTTGTGGTGAGTGTGTTTTCCTTGGAGTAAAAGACACCATTTGCAGTGCTTGTATCCCATACGGAAGTGTTCTGTCTCCAGTTGTAGCTTCCTACTAATGCATGCCTTGGGGTGCAGCAGGTGATGGGTCAATCAACTGGCTTCCTGACACCCAGGGAGGAGATCCAGATGGAATTTCCAGCTCCTGGTTCAGCCTGGCCCTGTCCTGGTCACTTTTGGCACTTTCAGTGGGCCAGTATTTAACCCATAGTATCCACCATTCATGAACAGGTGGAAACCTCCCTTTTCTCTGTCCAAAGGAGTGGGGAGATGAAGAAAGTGGTAACATAGGACAGATACAGTGTCTCCTGTCTCTCTTTTTCCTACAGAAAGAAACCCAGTTAGAGGAAAGAGTGGTAGAAACTTCATGAAGTGAAAACAGACCCAGAGAATTTTGCAGCTAGCAACCCACGCCTAGACACAGTTGAGTGTAGAGTGAGGAAACCACGATACAGTAGGTATATGGTGAAGGATCAAGGGCACTGCAGGAGGAAAGTAAGGGATCCAGGATACTGCAGGTATAGAGAACAGGACCCAAGACTAAGCAGGTACAATATGAAGCAGAAATGGTCCAGCTGGGTATAGAGTACAGGACCCAGGAGAGATCATATGCAGACTCAAGGAGCCATGATAACTCTGTGTGTAGAGTGACTGACAGAGGATAAAACTGGTGTAGAATGAAGGACCCAGGATAGAGTAGGTGTAGAGTGCAGGACCCAGGATATATCAGGTCCATACTGAAGGAGCCACAACACATCCAGTTCTGCAGAGTAAGAGACCCAGGAAACAGCTGGTTGTAGAGTGAAGCAAACAGGATGCATCAGGTGTAGAGTGCAGGCTCCAGAACAGTAGGTATAGAGTGAGTGATCCAGAGTACAGCAGGTGTACACGGAGAGGCCCAGGAAACAACCGGTGTAGAATCAAAGACCCATGATACTGCAGGTATAGAATGAGGGACTGAGGATACAGTATGTGTAGAGTGAAGGACCCAGAATAGTGCATAGACTGAAGGAGCCATGATACATCTGTGTGTAGCTTGATGGACTGAGTGAGGGACCCAGGACACAGCAGGTGTAGAGTGAGGGGCCCAGGACATGGCAGGTGCAGTGTGAGGGACCCAGGATACAGCAGGTGTAGAGTGAGGGACCCAGGACATGGCAGGTGTAGAGTGAGGGACCCAGGGTACAGACAATGTAGAATGAATGATCCAGATATGGCAGGTGTAGATTACGGGGCTCATAATAGAGCCTGAGTTGATTTAAGTAGATGCAGGACATAGCAGGCTTGAAGTAAGGGATCAAGGAGCTTGGTGTCCACTCTGGACCATGCTGTGTTCACCAGGGTGTTACCTAGGACTGCTTCCAGGTGGCAGGTGGGCATCCCTGGGACAGATGGCTGGGATCTGTGGCAGCAGGTGAGTGCTCACAGATTTCCCGAGCATCAGAGGACACCAGTGAACTCCACCCAGCAGATTCATCACCAAACAATGGACTTGGCTCTGCAGGGTCTCACTGAGGTCCAGGGTCCCTGCTTATGTCAGAAACACCATGTCCCTCCGCACCAACATGAGGTCACTTAGTGTCCCCTAGGCAGCCAGGTGCCATCTGCTGGTGGAGCTCAAGAGAGGCAAGACGTCAGAAGGACACATCCTTTTCCAGAGATGCACAATCAGAGACCATGCTGTCCTGAAATGGAGCTCAGGGACCTGCTTCCTCCCATGGAAGAGTGGCTTGAGTCAGAATGGCCCTCAAGGTGAGCACACCTCTCACCTGTTAGTAGGCTTGGCCTAGCTACAGGTAACTGGAAACTATAGGCCACTTCTGGCAAGAAACTTGCAAAGCCACACACTAGTGCAGTGTTCAGCTTTGAGGAGACACACTGAGCTCCTGGTGACACATCCAGCACAACAAAGCCTAACAAGGGCACAGCAGGAAGGGGAGATTTTTTAATAATCTCCCTCGTGACTGTACATAGAATAGACCTAAAAGATCAAATGTTTTTCATGTGGTGGAATAGGGTGGCTTATCATGCAAATGTAATCAATACTGTTTCTCCGGGGTCAGTGCTGTGGTGCAGCAGGTTAATCCTCTGCCTGCGGCACCTGCATCCCATATGGGTGCTGGTTTTAGTCCCGGCTGCTCCACTTCTGATCCAGCACTCTGCTGTGGCCTGGGAAAAGCAGTAGACGATGGCCCAGGTGCTTGGGCTCCTGCACCTGTGTGGGAGACCCAGAAGAAGCTCCTGGCTCCTGGCTTCAGATCCACCCAGCTCCAGCTGTTGTGGCCATTTGGGGAGTGAACCAGAAGATGGGAGATCTTACTCTGTCTCTCCCTCTCACCGACTGTAGCTCTGCCTCTCAAATAAATAATAAATAAAATCTTCCAAAAAACTTTAAAAATACTGTTTCTCCATGTACTTGCTATTAATTGGAGAGGAAAAATAGTAATGATAAAGTAGGGAAATGTGTATAACCTTAGCCAGGGAATCAGACTTACCACCCACAGGGAGGGAAATAAGATTCAGCTTCCTCCATCTATGATGCCACTGTTGGTGCCTTCCAGTC
Source organism: Oryctolagus cuniculus (assembly GCF_051225735.1). NCBI lineage: Eukaryota > Metazoa > Chordata > Mammalia > Lagomorpha > Leporidae > Oryctolagus > Oryctolagus cuniculus. The sequence goes on along the minus strand of NC_142872.1, from coordinate 1,559,337 downwards.
CAACCACAGAGAGGTAATTTAACCAAGAGGAGAATCCATGAAAACTGAGGATTCTAGAAAGCTGTTGACCCCTGTTCCTCAAAAATACCAATGTCATGAAAAGCAAACACTTCCAGCCATTAAATTAAAGGATACTGAACTATAAAGCTAAATGCGGTATAAGATCCTGGGCTGAAATCACTTAACGGGAATAAAACTTATATAAAGGGCAATGTTGAGAATTTAACAAAACTGGAATAGAAATTGCAGATTAGTAAAAGTAACATCACAATTTTTTAATTCTGCAAATTTGTTAGCTGTTACATTGTTATCCTCACGGGCTAGCCTTGCTATTAGGAAATATAAGGATACTCCAAAAAGTTCATGGAAAAAAGATATTAAAATGGAGGTTTTGGTGAAAACATTTTGAAATCCATGCATAATTTTTCATAATGCATAATTGTAGATTTGAACACACATAACTGTTCTCTCCAAGGGAAGGGTTGCAACTGTGGTGGAATCGATGGTTTAGTGTTAGCCTTCTGAGTGTCCACTCCCATGCAAACACTATGTGCTTCAACGGGAGAGGGTTGATGAGGGTGGGTGGTTACAAAGGCAGCCAAGGGCTGGAGGCAAGGCTGGGACCTGGGATGGAGCAGTGCTGTCACCCAAGGAGCAGGATGGTTACCTGGAGCTACGTGAGGCCCTTCCTGCTGAGCTGGTGAACACTCTGCTCTCCTGGCTGCTGCCGCTCCACCTGCTCGGGTCACAGGTGGTGACCCAGTGACCCCGACACCTAGAACCAAACGTGCTGCGGAAGCTGCCTTCAGGCTGTGGTGGCTGCAGTCTTGAGCATTGCCTACCACTGCCACAGCTGCCAGACACCATCACCACAAGTGAAAAAAAAGACACAATTCCTTTCTTCTTCCCACTGTCCAATGTCCCTCAGAGCCCTGTGGGAGACCACGTGGCAAAGCAGTGAGGACAAGAGAGCGGTTGCTTCCTTCTGCCTTCCTGTCTGGTCCTAATTGCCTGGTACACTCTGTATGGTCAATAAATATTCGTATGTTGAAGGCACGATACAGTTTCTAGAACTTTTTTTTAACTAGGTGATTGCATTATGGTTTTTTCTTTTTTTCTAACTTTTTTTTTTTAATTTTATTTATTTCAAAGGCAGACTTGCAGAGAGAGAGAAAGGTCTTCCATCCACTGGCTTACTTCCCAAATGGCCATAACAGCCGGAGCTGAGCTGATCCAAAGCCAGGATCCTGGAGCTTCTTCCAGGTCTCCCATGTGGGTGCAGGACCCCAAGGACTTGGACCATCTTCCACTGCTTTCCCAGGCCAAGGCAGAGAGATGGATAGAAAGTGGAACAGCTAGGCCTTGAGCCAGCATTCATATGGGATGCCTGCACTGCAGGTGGCAGCTTTACCTGCTACACCACAGCACCAGCCCCTGCATTATGGTTTAAAAATTTTCACTGGATAAGTTTGTACTTTCAAGATTTTTAAAAGTCATTTCATGTCAGTATTTAAAATAAAAACAAATGCTTTAAATTTAAAATTAAAGTGACATAGATGGCAAACAAGTGACAGAGAGAAGCAGAGTATAATCAGCAACCTTAAGAGGAAAAAAATGATGGCATGGAGGAGAGGTCCTCAGGTTTCAACTTGACCACGATACGGACGAGGTGTCTTTGACACATCAGTTGAACGCTGAGATTCAGATTTGGTACTTGTAAAGATAAGAAGAAAAATAACAGGATCTTGTAAAATCTTCTTGAAGATGAAATGAGGCTACTCACATGCACACATGCATACACACACATGCACATACACACATGCACACGGGGAGTATTTCTGTAAAGTACAGCAGGTGAAGGCCATGTGTTAAGGAACTCGCAGATTTCATCAGTCGGACCTTGTTGGTGATGGCGAGATTAGAGATTACTGCTACAATCAGGTAAGACTCTGAGAAAGTGAAGAAAGACAGGGATCTGTGAGCACCACTGGCTCTTCTAATTGCACTGCTCTCCAAAGCCCCAGAGGTTGCTTATTAACAGAAAACCTTCATCCACTCCTGCAACGGGCACAAACAGGGTGATGTCACTTTCCCACTTCTGTTGTGCATTTGGTCCAGCCTGGCTCTGTGAGGCTGCAGATGAGGCTCAAGACACCCTCTAAGTGAGCTCAACCAGATGGGCAGGCAGTGCTGCAGGAGCAAGGTGTTGCCACTCTTGACTTGCTCCACATTCTGCTGGCTCTTGATGGTGCTTCCTCGTGTATTCCCTATCACCTGTTTTTGTGGAGTAAAAGCCCTTTCTCATCAACAGTTTATTTTTGTTTATTTATTTTTTTTTAGGATTTATTTGTTTGAAAGTCAGAACTACAAGAAGAGAGAAGGAGAAGCAGAGACACAGAGAGAATGGTCCTCCATCTGCTGGTTCACTCCCCAACAGGCAGCAATGGCCAGAACTGAGTCGACCTGAAGCCAAGAGCCAGGAGCATCCTCTGGGTCTCCCACACCTGTGCAGGGGCCCAAGGATTCGGGCCATCTCCTACTGCCCTCCCAGGCCACAGCAGATAGCCTGATTGGAAGTGGAGCAGCTGGGTCTTGAACTGTCACCCATATGGGATGTGGGCACCGCAGGTGGCGGATCCACTTGTTTGCTACAGCACTGGGCCCTCCTCAACAGTCTTATAGAGGAATCACTGCAGCACATACGTGAGTGCTGGTGATGCCGTGAGTCTCAGATGTGCCAGAGTCCACGCCAAGGCATCAGATTCAGTAACAGTGCTGTCTGTGTCACCAGCACTGCAGAACCTGGGGCTGCTATAGTGCTGAATGGAATAATTAGCCCCTGGAATTGGTTATTACAAGAGTTGTTTCTGAAATAATGCTGAATCGTAATATGGCTGAGATCTTCCCAGAAAGAGGAACTACTCAAATTTAACATATACTCTGTCAGAAATGAAAAACTTGAGAAGGTTTTCTCTCCTTAAGAGACACTGTGGAAGAAGTTATGATTGATTCTCTTCAGAACAGCCCAATGCATTATGTGTCCATTGCTAATTTTAATTTCATTTTGTATCTGTTTAAAAATTCTACCTTTAATGTGTTTATATAATTTTTCCTGAATAGAATGACGGTGGCCTCCTTCAGAGCCATGAGTTTCAGTTTGTCCCAGATCTGTCTTTAGCATCTAACATAGAGGCAGGCACGGGGAGGAGGAGCAGCAAGCCGGGGCTGGAGACGTCCCAGGGTGGTTTGGGTTTCCTCTCTGCATCTCTGCTTCCAGGAGTGATGGGCTGTGGCAGGGATGCGGCAGGTGGCATCTGCAGGCACAGAGTGGTGAGTAGCAGGGACCCTCTAAGTGCTGGCTCTTCCCCCAAGACTCAGTGCAAACGGTCACAGCTCCTGTGAAGAACAAGCACTTGGAAAATTCACTGGAAAATGGAATTTAAAGATGGCTTTATTTCGGTGCAAAGCAGTTTTCCAATGCGTGCTTAGTCTTTCACAACACGCTTGTTCCATGAACTTGTAGAGGACCCCTCATATTGGAAAGAGATGCAATTCTCCATACAATTGGGCTTAGCCAGAGTTAAGCCAGTGATAACATATTTACAAACACTTGTATGTGTTCTGGAAATATGCATTTAAAATTTACGTTTACATGGAGTAAGTAAATTCACATATATACATAGACACATATTAACAAACCCAAATTCTTTTTTTCAAATGGGTCGTATGCTGTATTTACTTATTTGCAGATATTTTCCCATCTTATTTCTGAAAACAAAATCTTATGTGTCCAAGCAGGTACTAAAATTGGAGGCTGCAGTGACGTGTCTCACAAGACAACACACTAACTGTCCTCTCAGGTAGGTTCTGTGGTGTAGACAGGCTGCCGTGTAAACAGATGGGGTGTGTGTTAATTACCTATAACCAGCACGATGCTAAGAACTCCCACCACTTTACCTCACTTAATCCTCAGTATACTGAGGTCAGGAATTATGTCTACACCCAGGTAAGTGGTTGGTGGGCTGAGGGCTGGCCATTCCGTGGCTGCCCCATGTCCCTCGGGTCCTTGGAGTGATTCCAATGTGAGGACTGGCCCAGCTCCTGGTTCCATGAGCCTCACTAGCCACAGTTGCAGAAACTCCCGGGGCTGCCCAGTCCTTGGGACTGAGGAGGCTCCGTTGTGGCATCAGGGTTTGCCCGAGATTGTCTCAGTGACTCTGTCAGTCCTTCTTATCTGGAATATATACCTGGGAGATTTTTAGATCCCAGTTCGATCTTTAAACCAGATAGGTTGAATCTTAGTTCAATGGCAAAAACCCTAGGAAAGGGAGTTTGGTTCTGTTTATTCTGTGTTTGTGACAGCACAGGCCATGGCTCAGCCCACTTCCAACCTGCTGGTCACTGACACTGTCTGCCGTTAGCACGCCTGTGACCTCGCACTGTGGCAACCTCAGCATAATTCAGGATGCTTCTGGCTCATCATTGTGGGTGGTTACTTTTCTAAAAAGAAACCATTGAATTACAGGCAGTTTATGTTCTGCAGCTCTACAGGTGTGGAGGAAGTCATCTGGTTAAGTACACTTAGGTTGGTGCCTTCACACCCAGCCATACCCTATGCATTCACTGCAGGGGACTGCATCTCATCAACCCTGAAGCTTTCCCTGGGGTGAGACCTCATGGATAACACCACCTGGATGGCCGCCCACCCAGGGCAGCTGTATTTCATCTTTGTGGGACTCTTCCATCAATCCCAACACCCTGCTCTTCTCTGCATGGTCATTTTTGTGGTTTTCCTGATGGCCTTGTCTGGAAACACTGTGCTCATCCTGCTGATACACTCCAATGCCCACCTTCACACGGCCATGTACTTTTTCATCAGCCAGTTGTCCCTCATGGACACGGTGTACATCTGCGTCACTGTGCCCAGGATGCTCATGGGCCAGGTCAGGGGAATGAACAAGATCTCAGCCCCTGAATGTGGGGTGCAGATGTTCCTCTACTTGACTGTAGGTGGTTCAGAATGCTTCCTTCTGGCTGCCATGGCCTACGACCGCTTTGTGGCCATCTGCCATCCTCTCCGGTACCCTGTCCTCATGAACCACAGGGTGTGTCTCCTCCTGGCTTCTGGCTGCTGGTTCCTGGGGTCAGTGGATGGCTTCATGCTCACTCCCATCACCATGACCTTCCCCTTCTGCAGGTCGCATGAGATCCATCACTACTTCTGTGAGGTCCCTGCCGTCATCAAGCTCTCCTGCTCGGACACTTCCCTGTACGAGAGCCTCATGTACCTGTGCTGTGTCCTCATGCTCCTCATCCCTGTGACAATTATTTCAAGCTCTTATTCCTTCATCCTCTTCACCGTCCACAGGATGAACTCAACAGAGGGCAGGAAGAAGGCCTTTGCCACCTGCTCCTCCCATATGACTGTGGTCGTTCTCTTGTACGGGACTGCCATCTATAGCTACATGCTCCCCAGCTCCTACCACACCCCCGAGAAGGACATGGTGGTGTCTGTATTTTACACCATAATCACTCCTGGGTTGAACCCTTTAATCTACAGTTTTAGGAACAAGGATGTTACCAGGGCTCTGAGGAAAACGCTGAGTGAGTGCTGTCATGCAGGAAGTAGTTCAGTAGGGAATTGGCACACTAACGGCTTCTTTTCCTTCTCTCCACAAGTGGATGTGTAGCATCCCACTTCTGATGTTATTCCTCAGGATCTTATAGAATCAATTTTCATGTAATAGTCACCCATTTTTGAAGAACTGTTTCCTTGTTCATGGAAGCTTTTCATTTATACTCCTTGTGTATTCAAAATCCTCGTATGATGGCATTGTATTGGTGTAGTATTTCCAATCCAGTGGGAAGATATTCATATTGTTAGGAAACAAATAATAACCTCTTTGGAAGAGAGAGGTCAAGAAATGTGCACCTGATGAGGAAGATAGAGAGGAAGAAGGAAAAAGGGTAACACAGTAACATGGGTGAGTCTGGGCAAAGGATGTATGGGCATTAATTATGTATTGTAGTTTTCTGTAGATCTGAAATTAATGTAGCAATAACGAATTTAAAATCAGACTTTTTCCTTGGTCTTGAGTTCCTACTTTCTGCTTGGTGGCAGTGCAAAATGTCTTAGAAATCCGGCTCATTTCCATTTGCCAATCATCAGAGGCAATCCAGCCTTGTGACCACTGTTCTGAGGGATGCCTTTTTCCTGCCTGGTCCAGCCCTGCAAACTTCTGCGGGTACTGCCTCTGAAATCATAGTGCTTCATGATAGCTGTAGGATCAATGCACACAAAGGCTGTACGGAAAAAATCAGTCCTAAGTGGAAGGTGGAAGGAGGATTGAAAGAAGGGTCCCTGCACCAAGCAGCACTGGAGCTAGGAATGAAGTGTGTACTACAGAAAAGTACAGGAGAGCACCAAGCATCCTGTCTTTCACTATGTCAACATGTTAGGTAGGAAGTCAGAAATGAGCTTATGTGTGTGTGACAAAGACCTAAGGAATTGACATCTACAGTGGTCCAGCATCTGCATCTCAAAGTCATCCTGATAACCTTCCAGGGGCAGCCCAGATTCTGCATTTCAAATGTCCTGCCCGGATCCTGGTGACCTTCCAGGGGGTCCTGCCCTTTCTACCCAATAAACATACTTCCTCTAAGGTGAGGCAATGCCAGCCAGGCTTCCCCTGTCTGATAACTTCAGGGGAAAAAGCTCAGAAGGGAATTTTTCATACTTACATCCAACAAGTCCTTTGTTCTGGGAGGAAAAGAAGGGGAAGGGGAGGGAATGCAAAACCCATCCCCTTAAAAACCCCAGCCTAAATGTGAACTAGGCACTCCCTCTCAGGTCCTATCTGGAGAGCTGCCCATCCATTCTTACAGATGTCCCTACCCTAATAAACCTTGCTATTTTGCTTTCCACTACTCTCTGTCTCATGCCTGAATTCTTTATTGCACGAAGACAAGGACCCTTTGCTTCTCCGGTAATGTTTCTGGCAATCACAAAGGGATTTTAAGAAGACATCAAAGGTCAGTATTCCTCCCCTCAAGTGGGACCGGATCTGTGGGAGTGACTGTTGATCATCCAGCACCCCACATCTCTGAGAACGAAGAGTCCCCCCAGCCACGGCTGAGCTACGGCTGAAACTCCAGAGGGACTGTAAGGAATGGGAGGGAAAATAGGAAGGGCATTTGGGAGAGAGCCTGGAGACCCCAGAACTCCCTTTAGCTTCCTGGTGGCCTGACCTTGCCTCTCTCTTGGAGGGATGCTTGGTCACACTGCCTACTGCTATGCAAGCAGGGCTTAGCTTCAGTTGAGGTTAATATAGGCCCTCCAGGTAAATTCAGACAAGATTTCAAACACCCACTCAGGCCCCAGACATCAGTGCCTTTCCCTAGGCTCTCCATCAGTTGAGATGCCTCACGGGCACAGCCAGAGATTTCTGAGGAGATGAGAGCACTTGCTGACATCTTTTCCTCTGTCACTTTCCTCCTTCCTCCCCGTCTCCTCCCCTCTCTTTGTTTCTCCCCATCTCCATTCCTATATCACTGGCCACTAGGAGGGGAGAGGGAAATTCCACCTAAGGAAGGGAAACACCTTAATCAGGTAACCCTTTCAAACCCAGTAAATGTGTCTGAAAAAGATTTTGTGCACTTTCTATAGCTGTTGCTAAGCTTTGATTGCCTGAGAACTGAGTCTGAAAAGGAGCTAAAGTTAGCTGTCTGTTTTCAATTGACTGAGTGATTGCAGTAGCCCTGATTGGATCTGCCTTTGGTTGAAATACTCAAGTTGAATGGATTAAGATCTCACCCTGATGGCTGTTTTAATTAGGCTAGGTGGTGCGAACTTCTGTTGTGTTATGAAGGATTTGCTATAGGAGGTTCCCGGTACTCTTGGTGAAACAGCGCACCTAACCAACCACATGGCCAATCCTGCTAGGCCCAGGCGTGTCCAGTCTTCCCTGTAAATGGGGCACCATGGCCTTTCCCTGCACTCTCTTCCAGTCAGCATGGCCTGCTGCACCCACACAGGCACAGCCAGATATCTCTGGTGAGAGATGAACACTCTTCAAGGCTGCTTTTCTTCTATTTCCAATCCAATACCCCTCCTCACTAGGAGGTGGGGAGGGGAAATGCCTCAGGCTACTGCTGGGCTCACAGGTTTCCCCACCTAAGGGAGCAAGAAACCTTAACCCACTAACCCTTTCAACCTCATGGATGGACCTTTCTCTGCAGTTGATGGAAACTTTTGCTTCTGCCCCACAGGAGCCTCATTCTCTGCCTCTTTGTTTCGTGATGTGTTTCCCTGTCCTAAGCAATGGGCTCACAGGCTGATAATCAGCTTTTCTGTGCTGCTGTAGCTAACTTAGCTGATGAGAGCTTTCATGTGTCTTGCAGGTTTCGTGTTTTTCTATTGGCAGTACTGCGTCTTAGTTGGGAGAACTGCAATGCAAAGTTGTTTACGTTATTTGTCTGTTTGTAATGTTTGAGTGATTACCTTAACTCTGATCAGATCTAGCCCACAGCCTTGGTTAAAATGCTCAGGTTAAACATACTAATTTTTGGCTAAACGGTTTGACTCTCTGACAGTTTAAGTTCTAAATCGAGTCTTCCAACTTTGAGGCTTCCAGTCAGATCCCTGGAACTCTCAAAGGATAAGACTTGGAATTTGTTAAAGTAAAGCTGTTTGAGTCAATTCAGATTACTTAAAGTACACTAAAAAGTTATAAACTATGTCAGACCTATGTTGTATTCATGTTTTGCTCTCCAGCTAAAGTGGTCTTATAAAAATGAGAGTAAATTCTGTGTATACAAGCCTTTATGTTGTTAACTAAAGTAAGCCAATACAGATTGCTTCAGAAAATTGGGTTAATCCAAATGCCCTTCAGTTTGCTTGGTTTGCTTGCTCAGTTTTATGTGCCTTTGATCTGCTTTAAACTTGTTTCTTTTAAAGATGAAGATCTTTTCAAAGTTGTAAACATGCACTAGTGTCCATGTTTGCTGTTCAGGAGGTGTTATCCTTATTAGTTACTTATAAAGCATGGAAATATAATTTTGACCTTAAAAATAATTCAGATAATGGTGTGGTATTCATTCATATCTCAGTGTCTTAAGTCATCTAGGCATTGTTGCTAAGTAAAACATGGGAAAATGTATTATGTGTACTTTTAACATCTTAAATACTGTAAGGGAGACTGTTCGAGTTTGTCAGCATGTATTCTCATAGGTTGTCCATACATGACAATTCCAGACTATGTAAAAGTAACTATGGGTCTAAGTCTCAGAAGGTGTGATCAAGTCACAAAAAGTTTAAGAAAGGTTTACAATTTAAAATATTGTTTATGGAGTTTTCTACAAGTTGAGTGTTAATACCAAAGTTACACTGACCTAAAATTGAAGTCCAATCTTCTGTTAGAATAATGAAGTTTTTTTAAAAAAAAAGTGTATTAATATTAGTAAATATCTGGAAATGGCTCAAACGTAAATCTTAAAATCTGCTTGTGTAAAAACTGCAATGTGTCTTTTTAACAGTGTCTGTTTAATTGGTTACTCTGTGCCATTTCTAGGTCCTGAAAGCTCTTTTTGACTCTGTGAAATTGTTCCAAGTTATGCAGTGAGCGTTGGTGGTATAGTGGTGAGCATAGCTGCCTTCCAAGTTATGCAGTGATTTCATGTATTAATTCTTATTTTCAAGTTTTTTTTTTTTAATTTCTGGCTTATTCGACAATAAGAGACAGAATCTGCATTCTGCCGAAGTAATCTATTGTGTACTATGTCTTGGTTAAGTTCTGATACATGAAAAGCATTAAGTTGTAAAATTTATTTAAATATCATTATGATTAGATCTGATCTAACGGTGTTAAAATCGCCCTGACTTAATGAATGGCTATCATTTCAGGATGTTAAGGAATTCTACTTTGACCAGGTACTCTAAGTTCTCTTGGCACCTTTAACAGACTTTCTGAAAATCAAAGTTCTTAATTCTCTGGACTTTTGATATCTCCAGAGCGGTCCCTGGAGATGTCAAAAGAAATATCTCTCATCTTGCAGAGATAATAACCGATTGGGCTATTTAGATTAAAGGTGTTGCCAAGATGTGAAATGATGCTAAACTTCAGTTATAAACATATTTCTTTCTAGCCGCTCCAGTCTCTGGCTCAGAAGCCAGATCCTTTAAAGAGGGACTGACAAAGTCTCCATCCAGCTAACGCTGAATAACCAGGCATTGCTAGTTCAAATGTATTGCTAGTTCAAATATGGATCAAATGGAGGTCTAGCCAAAAGGGAGAAAGTGTTCCAAAAGAGACTTAGAGATGACTGGAGATGGTTATACAGCAGATACTAGAGAACTGAGTTCTAGGAGCCCAAGAAAGCTCTAGTGTCCACAGGCTACACAGTGAAAACCTGTAAGCCCAAAAACCTAAACTTATGGGTTACACTAAGACTAGTTAAACCCGGAAACTGAGGCCCATAACCCACTGACTACATGGTAAATATCTGGAAGCCAAAGGATGGCAGAGATGTCTGCCAATTCTCTTCTAAATAAGGCTATGCAGTAAGCACTGGTTAAATGCCAGTTAAATCTTAAAGCCCAGGAAGTTGGGCTAAGCAACCAGAGACCCAACTTGCTGCCTCATTTCTCCTCTTTTCTCTTCCAGAAGGGAAGTTATACTGTTCTGCAGGACTCTCCACTGTGATGTATGGTTTGATCCCCAGACCTTATAAGGGATGACTGACCTTTTCTGTAATAATGCCTGGCCATAGTGTAGAGGACCAAACAGCACAGCAAAATATTGAGAGGTTAAACTATAAAATAATGTTACAGCTAATTTGATTTTTTGGTGTACACGGTAAATGGACAAAACTCCCCTTTTAAACCAAATTGAGGGAAAGATAGGAAGTTGTACTGATGACCTCAAAGTATGCAAACAGGTCACCACAGTTGATCTTACCTAAAAGGTCATTGTTTTCCTCATGGACACGGTCATAACATGGTTTTTACTTTTAACTTTTACCAAGTGGCAAAATTTGCCCATGACCATAGTTCTCTATCTCACCTGATGGTATTAATTTAAAAAAGTCAGGGTTGGGTTGAGCACCCCCTTGACTGACATCGTAGACGCTGCCTCCATGGTCTACTTTATTAGAGACCAGGAGAATGAGGAGCAAGCTAGCAGCAGGAGCAATATAAGGATAGGCAATGGGCCAATCAATGGCTGCTTTGCACCGTGATCTGCCATCAGGCCAGTGCACCCCAACAGCACCTATCTCCATTATGAGGAGCCAGGGCATTGGGCAAGCAGCTGTCTGACAGCCACCTGCTTCTGTCAGTTCTGACAAGAGCAAGGCCACTGGACATGGAACTGCCCTGGAGGTCAAAGGACTCCTGGTTCAGAACCACAGACCCTGTGGCTCCAACCTAAAAAGCCTCTGGCTCTGCCCAGCCTCTGCCCAGCTTCCAAATCTAGCCACTGCTATTGAGGGGATGGCCTAGGGTCAGTGAAACAAGTTGCCTATTTGTACCAGCCTCCTATTCAGCTCTCATCCTAGTCCAGCCATGTAATGCAAGTCAACTGGATGCCTCCTTTAAAGGAGATTCACATCTCTTGCAATTCTCTTCCAGCACCCCACAGATAGGTCTGGGCCTCACCCACCCAGCCGGGCCTTAAAAGTCTATCCAAATAGTATTAAGCTTAGAAAGTCCTCCTGCCAGTTCCTAAAAACAGGGCTTTCAGTAACAGCTAACTCAGATAGTCCTACACCTATTTGGACAGGTCCTCACTGAGGACTTAAAGGGCCTATCTCCTGAGGGGGGATGCACAATAATGTAGATGGTTAAAGGGAAATGATTTGTTAGTCTGTCTCCTTTCCTAGACTGAGACTCTGGTCTTATACACTGGCTTAACTTTCTAGCAAAACTAGCTACTAGGTATCCAGAGGGGAAAAAAGCATAGACAGTCCATTAGAGTATTAATTATTTAACCCTTATCCTCACCCCTGGGGAGAGAAAACCAGCCCCAGAGAGGATATGGGCCATGCAGCAAATTCCTACTTCTGCAAACTTTGGGCAGTCCCAGCTTTTCTCTATCAGGTTACAGGTTCCTAGATACAGGGAAGTAGCACAGTTCCTAAACTAAAGCCCCTGCGCTAGGACTGCCAAACCCAGAGAAACGCTACCAGCTGAGAGGCAGGCAGTTGCCTTAAGAGTGTTAACTCAGGGTCTGGGACTGTTAAGTGACCTGTGGGCTACTTTTCTAAAACCTTAGACATGGTTGCACAAGGATGGCCTCACTGCCTAAGGATAATAGCAGCAGCTGCCTTGCTGACAGAGGAGGTTTCTAAAATTACATTAGAACAAGATATCGCCCTTTATACCTCACATCAAATAAATTCTCAATTAGAGCAAAAAGGGCTCTCACTGGCTCACAGATAGCAGAATACTAAAATATCAGATCCTCCTTCTAGAAAACCCTCAGGTAAAAATAATGCATTGCTCCACTTTAAATCCAGCTACCTTAATGCCAGTTCCGGGGAAAGTGGTCCCCTCCACTCCTGTACCAAGACTATAGACTTGATTTATGCCAGCAGAAGGGACCTAAAAGACAGCCCCCTGACTAACGTAGATGAAGTTTGGTTCAGAGACGGAAGCAGCTTTGTCCGAGATGGGACCTGCTTCTCAGGGTATGCAATAGTTACGGCACGGCATGTTATTGAAGCTCGTGCTCTGCCCCCAGGAACTTCTGCTCAGCAGAATTGATCACTTTAACTAGAGCTCTAGAACTAGCAATCAAAGTGCCTGGCTTCCCCAGCTGGATCCACCACACCAGGGTGAAGCCGTACTGCCCTGAAGACCAGCAGGATCCTGAACCTAAAGAAACCTGGTCAATGGAGCCTCTGGAAGATTTGCACCTACCCTTTAAAAGGAGCCCAGGGAAGTAAAGAAGCCCTTGCAAAGCCTTCCTTTTCCTTTCTACTGGCGTGCTTCCCACCTGTACTCCTAACTGATGCCTTGCCCTTTAGTAGGCCACTCCAGGCTGCTGTTGATTTGCTGGCCAACACTTCCTATGGCCGCTCCTGCTGGATTTGCCTGGAGTCACAGGGCTCATGTGGGGAAGCATGGCCAACCTCTCTGAGGGAATGGGCTCAGACAGAAGGATTTATGTACTACTCAACTTCTACTGGGCATCAGGGTGTTCACACATCAGCTAAAAAAGATGGCCTCTCACACCCTGTTATAGGACCTATCTATACTAAGGTCACACTAAGGACAAAAGCCCCCCTTTGCCTCAGCTCTCCTGAATTTCCACAGGGATGCCCTGTGGGATCCCCTAAATAGCTCTTTCTGTAACTTTACTGTAACAGTACACACCAAGGATCAGGCATTCTGACTCAAGCCCCCCTTGCTCTTCTCCTCTCTGCCAAACATATCTGTGGCACATTGGCTCCATTACACTGGGGACGTCTGCCAGGGAAGGCCTGTGTCATGTGAACAATTTGCTCTAATGACCCACTCTAATTGGGGCAGCATAGGAATAAATAATGGCCCCCTCATTCATGAGGATGGCAAGTTGGCCCAGACTTTCATCGACACCACTAGACAGGTAATGTTCTGGGGAGATTGGATGAGCAGTACTTCCCACAACAACACCCCATGTTTTATTCCACTAACTGCAGCTTCCTTTGCTGCCATGTACTTCTTCAAACACACCACTACTGGAAATTCCCCACTTAGTGTACACCACCTCTCTGGATGCCTCCCTCCCACGGGGGGATATACTTTGTCTGTGGGACTCTTGCTTACCAATGCTTATCTTCTAACTGGACAGGGCTCTGTACCCTGGCCTATGTCCTGTCTACTCTATCTGTTGCTAATGCTTCAGCCCCCATACCAATTCCCTTACACACTACTTCTCGACTCTCCAAAAGAATTACCCCTCTGATCCCTGTCCAGGTAGGGATCAGCATGGTGGCTGGAGTGGCAGGAGTTGCTACAGGCACAACAGGGGCAGTATCAGCAAACAATATGTATACTAGCCTCTCCTCTGAACTGGATGGTCTTAACACACAAATAGCAGCCTCTCGCTTCACTCTCCAAAATCAGATCAACTCTGGCTGCAGTCGTGCTCCAAAACAGATGAGCATTGGACATGCTAACTGCCGCTCAGGGAGGTGTCTGTGCCATGCTCCAGGAAGAATGTTGTTTCTGGGTCAATCAGACTGGACAGGTACAAACCCAAATTCCTACTTTCCTGGAAAAAGCCAAAGAGCTCCAGGACCAGGCCAAGCAGGGCTGGGATTTCTGGCCTGACATCTGGTCATGGGAATTCTGGATATTTCCTCTCCTTGGCCCTATAACTTCTGTAATCTCGCTGCTTCTCTTTGGACCATGTGTTTTTAATGCCCTTGTTCATTTTGTCTCTAACAGAATAAAAGCTGTCAAACTTCAAATGGTCATCAGACAAGGTTTCCAGCCCATTCCATTGGACGACTTGGCAGGACCGAGCAGGACAGTCTTTCCAAGACCACTGTCGCCCACCATATGACAGATAGCAAGAGGAAATACCCATATCCTTCTCGATGCCCATATGTCAGTTTGAAGTAGCTATAGAAGATGGAACTCCATCCATTTATCCCCAAAAAAATTTTGGGTATTTCCCTTGAGGGTGGAATATTAGGTAGGAAGTCAGAAATGAGCTTATGTGTGTGTGACCAAGGTCTAAGGAATTGACATCTACAGCGGTCCAGCATCAACATCTCAAAGTCATCCTGATAACCTTCCAGGTGCAGCCCAGATTCTGCATTTCAAACATCCTGCCCGGATCCTGATGACCTTCCAGGGGGTCTTGCCACTTCTACCTGATAAACATCCTTCCTCTAAGGTGAGGCAATACCAGCCAGGCTTCCCCTGTCTGATAACTTTAGGGAAAAAAAACTCAGAAAGGAAATTTTCGTATTTACATCCAACAAGTCCTTTGTTCTGGGAGGAAAAGAAGGAGAGGGGGAGGGAATGCAAAACCCATCCCCTTAAAAACCCCAGCCTAAATGTGAACTAGGCACTCCCTCTCAGGTCCTATCTGGAGAGCTGCCCATCCATTCTTACAGATGTCCCTACCCTAATAAACCTTGCTATTTTGCTTTCCACTACTCTCTGTCTCATGCCTGAATTCTTTATTGCACGAAGACAAGGACCCTTTGCTTCTCTGGTAACAAACACACCTGCTGTGCTCACCATTATACTACAAATAAAAGCTAACTGAGATTAACATTTGAACAGCACAGGATACTTCTCCCAAGGAATCTGAAGTGTAGTTGTATTTGTAAATGGATGCATTTAACACAGGTACTGTGGAGCTCATGTTCTGGGACAGCTCCTAAGGCTGAATCAGTTCTGCCTGTGTCATCTGCATTCAGACAAAGAGGCTGAGAGAATCCCTGCAGCTCAGCACTGAATGATGTCTGGACACCACCTTGAAGTGCGTGGGGGATGCTGGAGCAGGGCATGCTAGGACAGAAAGGTGGATGTTCCAGGGGTTTCCTGCTGCTTAACCCTGCCAAGCCACACTGTGGAGGATGAGCAGGGCAGCGGTGCCTTTTCCTCCACAGACACTGGGGACAGGCTTCTGTCAACATGTCCGTGCTTATTCACCAGCATGTACATTATAAAGGGCAGGTAAAAGGGGCGAAACCCATTCTGGGGAACGCTGACCATAGGGCAGAATGGACTTTGGTGCCAATATGCCTATCCAATCAGCTTGAAGGTCATGTAGCTTCCCAGGTGGGCTTAATGGGCTTGTTTACCTGATTGGTAAGAAGGCGGGGGTGGGGAGAAATGAGCCTGGGCTCAGGTAACTGCAGAGATTGCCCAGTGTCCCCTTTCCTGCTTTACTGCATAACCTCATTTCTTGCCCATCTGTGACTGGGATGTCAGAGACAGTAACGAAGGGATCACTTCCATTTTAGAACGGTTGGTTCTGTTCTGTAGGCATCCATTGGAGAAGAGCAAGACTGTGGGCAAGGGGGGCAGGTGGATGAGGACAGTGAACCAAACGACGCTGAAATGAGTGGAGTGGCCTGGGCACTCATGGGATCTGACATATGAAACCACAAATGTGATCTAACTAGCATTTTTCATGTTTATATAAGTTTATGAGGGACAACAGGATGTTTTGATCAGTGTTTACATAGTGGAGTGATTACACCAAGCTACTCAACAAATACTTGCTGTTTTCTGTGATAAAAACATTTAATATCTACACTTGCAGCAATTTTCATACACACGCACACACACAATTATTCCTTATTATAGTCAATGCTTTTTGCCATGGATCAGAAAAGTTTGCCCCTACAGTCTGAGTTTGTTTCCTTTGATCAACATCTCCCCATTAATGCCTGGCCCAGTCTCAGGAACCCACAACTCTACTCCCTATTCTGTGAGTCTGAGTTTGCTAGATTCTGCCTGTAGTTGAGAGCACCCTGTGCTTGTGTCTCTATTTCAGTTAACATAATATCTTATGGATCCATTCGCATTGTGCAAATGGCAGGATTTCCATTTTTAAAGAATTCAGAGCTTTCTGTTGTGTGTGTCCTCAGGCACCACATTTCCTTTATCCATTCATCCATGGTGGGCACCTGGGCTGCTTCCACATCTTCACTGATGTGGGGAGCAACTCGGACTAGACTAAGTTACTGGAATTAAGACTTATTCTATGCATCTGCTCTCCCACAATATGGCGCTGGGGAGGAGTAAACTTCTACGCAGCTGCCTCTCGCCAACTTGACAAACTGCAGGAGCTGATCCTGCTCCTGATTGGAGGAGAGCAGCGTGCTCGGCGTGTGGGTAGCAGAGTTGGGATTGGTGGAAGAGGACTATAAAGGAGGAGAGAGACAACATGCACCAGGAACATCCGGATAACATCTGAGCAGCCCCCCGAGAGAGCCGGCTGGTGGTGTGCCACTCCTCCGCGGAAGTGGGGAAAGTGGCAGGGGGAGCCGCCCCTCCACGGAGGTGGAGGGGTCGGCAGCCAACCCGGGAAGGACCAGCAGCAAACCCGGGAAGGGCCGAGCAGACAAAAGAACAGTGCAGGGTTCCTCCACGAAGAGGGGGGAGCGACAGCTGATGTGACGAAGGCTGCAGTCATCGTGGTTGTGTGGGCATCTCTTCCACATTAGCTCACTTATTTTGCACACGTACCCAGAAGTGGGACTGTGGATCATTCTCTGAGGAAGCTGCACATCCTTTTCATGACTGCATAATATACATTTCCACCAGTACTATGTTCACCACAGCAACATTTGTTATTTTGGGTCTTTCTGATAAGAGCTTTTATAACTGGAGTGTGATGATCCCTCCTTCATTTGAGTTTTGATTTGAGTTTCCCATATTGTTGTTGATGCTGAACATTTTTCATGTACCTGTTCGTCATTTCTACTTCTTTTGAGAATTGTCTTTTCAGATCTTTTCACATTTCTTAACTGGCTTGTTTGTTTATTTTACTTAAAACTTGAAAATTGTCTTGCTAATTAAAAGATAATCTATTAAACTGTTGGTAAATACTCTCTTTTCTGTGGTTTTACACTATTTCTTAAATTCAGGGGTCATCATATTTGCCTGCATAAAAGCCACTGAGTGTTTCTGCTGAGATTTTTGAGGCATTCCCACTTCATTCCTAGAGTCCCACACTTTGTCCGAGAATCAGAGACACTGCAGGCTTCATTCCAGACCTCCACAATAAAGCAAACACCACAGTAAAGTGAGTCAGACAAGTTCTGCTTTTTCAGTACATGTAAGACTGATGCTTATACTATACTGTCATCTATTAAGTGTGCAACTGCACTACAACTAAACCAATATTTACCTTTGCTAAAAGTATCATCTTCCTAAAAATACTAGCAATCATCTGAGTTATTAGAAAAATGATGCTGGTAGCCTGGCAGGATACTGGGCTGCCACAAATTTATAGAAATGTCAACATCTGCTAAGCACAGTAAAGTGAGATACAGTACAGTGAGGAAGGCCTGTTTATCTACATTTGTGCAAAGCTCCTTACCATGTTGAATGATAGAACTGCTAGCATTAGTAGTTCGGGTAGTTAGATTTTTGAAAACAATTATATTTTATTTCAATTTTTAATTTTATATTTATTTCATTTACTTATTTTCTATTTATTTTAAAGGCAGAAAGAGAGACACATAGGCACACACACACATACAGGGAAAAAGAGAGAGAGAGAGAGAGAGAGAGAGAGAGAGAGAGAATCTTCCATCCACTGATTCACTACCAAAGTGCACAAAAATTCAGTCTCAACTAACTTCAGTAAAGCAATAGCACAAGTAATTTATCTCAGATTGATGAGAATATTAATTCTTTCTTTCATTTCTCTATATTTTGTCTTCAGTGACTGTCAGAGATGGGCAAGCCACAGGCACTTAAATCACAAATGTGCTGTGAATAAAGAAGCCATTGGCTGTCCTAATTTTTATCATTAAAATTCAATAAGTGCCATGATTAATTATGTTAATGGAGGGTCAATCTAAACCTTCAGCGGAGAACAGTTAACTGCTGTGCAGCTGATTTACTGAAGACCAGGAAGCCATTCTTTTCCCATTCTCTAGGATTCCTGTACACTCTGGTACTGGCAGCTCTTACTGCAAGAAGGCAACACCACCGAGAGCTGAGAGCAGATCTTTCCTCTTTGCACCTTTCACTCATTTTCTCAGTGGGGAAAATGTTGCTCAACTTTTCCTTTCCATCCACTATCATCTGTGTGACAGCCCTGGAGTGCAGGAGCTCAGACAGCCTTGGCCTCTGCTTTACCCAGCTGTACCATCAATCTGCCTTCTTGCCCAGTTGAGTGTCCTACCCAGGTGAGTGTCCTACCCAGTTCTGAGATGAAAGACAGGCAAGATCAAATGTGTACAAACTCAGAAGGCACAGCCTGTCTCTGGATTTGTGCAGCAGTGTTGCTAAAATGCACAATTTGTCACTGTACTTCTTCAAACCTGTGACACTGATTTCATTGTAAGATTTTCATGTGACAACATAAACACACTCATCATGTGTAATGATTGTTGCAGAAATTTCATGGCACACTATTTCATATCCCATATCACAGCAGTGGATTTAAAAATTTCCCTCAAATTGAAAAGCATAAAAAGTTAGATAATAGATTGTCCAACAAAATATTGCTTTAAACTAGACACTGAGACACTGAGTTTAGTTATTCCACAAGTTTGGACAAGGTAGAAGACATAAGGAGAGAGGGAAGGGAGGGATAGAAAGAGTGAAATGGTGATAGACACACAGAGAAAAAAGAATCTTGTTCAACCGATGGATGATTAGTTTTTTGCACAGGTATGAGTGTAACTTGTGGCTCTCTGCCATGACCTCCACAGAACACAAGGCAAGTCCTAGTGTAACAATCTCATTTCAGCAAATGCAGAAAGGGTCTTCAGTAAAAGTGCTCTGAACATTTAGTCACAGATTAGGAATACTTTTTTATGTTTTTTTTATTTAAAAAATCCAATTGATTAAAATTCATAGTAAGAAAAAAGTAAAAGAACTACACAATGTATTAGTAAAGATACAGCTAAACTATGAAGAAGGCAAGAAATAAAATAACATAAAAATAAACAGAATCAAAATAAGAAAAAATAATTTCTGAGGAGAGAAATAGAGTTAAACAACATCAGATTTTTTTTTAAATTAGAGAATTTTGTATGGGTCACAAAAAAGATCAAATGATTTAAAAAGGCCAAAGCTTATTTCATAATAGGTAATAAATCAAAGGCTAACACCTATTGTCCAGGAAGTAATGCATTCTATTATTTTGACTACTAATTAAAAAATCTCATAAATTTAAATAGGAATCAGAAACATTTTAGTAAAGAATTCTTAGGGACCTTGTAAGTTAAAAAATAAGCCAGACCAATAATAAATTGCACGCTGAGAACACACCAGGGCCCCAGTGATTTATTGACTGAATTACAGAGAAGAAAAATAGATGACCTCCAGTGATGTTGAGTGAGGTCAAAAGGCAGACACTACCTCCCACGGGATCAGACAGGAGGGCCTTCCTGGGAAGCTACATCCACAGACACAGGATTCAAAACAGACCAATGTTCTATCAACAAAAACACAACCAGACACATTCAAGGAGCTATTGGTATAGATATTCATTTCTGTATCATTTTAGATAGGGAAAAATTATAGTAAAAACTATGTAAAACAACAGAAAAATTGTAACTGAAATTTTGGTGCTCAGGTAAAATACTATGAAGCATTTAATTACATTCCATTCAAGGAGTGATACTTATAAAATGTTCAAAGATATGAGAATAATATTTAAAGAAACTTAGTGTTAAGATACAACATAGTTCTAGTTCATATCTGGTATCTTTTGTGTAATATAGCAATATAATATTTGTTAAAAAAATAAGATTTTATATTAAATATGTTATTTGATGATGGGACTACATATACCTCTATTACTTCTTTTGTCCATTGCTCTTAACTTATTTATACTACTCGTAAACTTAATTTATACAGTGAAACATAATATTTTACAAGCATAATTTATCATATAGAAACATATTAGTGTTAAGCATATTTAACACAATTTAACATATTAAACATATTGGTGTTAAACATATTTAACACTAGACAATTGTATAATTATGCTTGTAAAATATTATGTGATGTGAGTGTATTCTCACCCTCCATGAAGAAGAACTCAAACATGACGTAGTTTCAGAGGCAAACCCTGAGTGTTCTTGACCAGATGCCACAATGTCACACAGGCCAGTGTGTGTGTGCACACTCTGACCCGGAGAGCTGAGGAAGTGATGTAGGGATGGAGCAGGATGCCCCGCTGGGAATTAATGCAGGTGTCCTGCAAGAACAAACCGAGGTGTGTCCAGGACAGGATCACTGGAGCCTGGAGGAGAGGAGCCGAGTTCAGCTCAAGTGCCTGACTGTGTCCAGCTCCTGTAGTCCCCGCCTCCGATTTACAGAAGTTATCGCCTGAAAGAGTTGGATTCTTATGGTTATTTCCTACCTGCTCCTTGCAGGAGTCTACATGCTGATGAAAGCAGGAATTCTATCTCTCTTGCTCCCAGTATATTCTTGCATCACTGAAAAGTGCTGGTGCGAGGAAGGCACAGGATAGAAATCCCACTCAGCTGCTAGAGAGGAAGTAGTACCCAGGTGATCCTGCCTTGTATGGCCACATTCACAACCTCAGTGTCAGATGAACAACTCAGGTTTTTTTCACTTAAATGAGATCATGCCTTTAATATTGCTACTTTCCCTCTGAACTACTCTACAACTCCCAGAAAACACAAAATCAATATTCCAAGATGTCGTCTAGTGACTAACCCAATCTCTGGGTTAGTATTGCTTAGCAGTGCCTCTGCCACACCTGTTCCTCTGCTCATGAGGCAAAGCTTAAAAACTATGTCAAATTCACATAATTTTGTCACTTTGATTCATTTTTACTTTTAAGTATGTTACTTTTTTAAAATTGTTTTTATGCCAATTGATTATGGAGTATTTCAGTAATCAATACTTAGGAAGTAAGAGTTAGACAACAATATTAGTGATGTTTGTTCTACTAGTTGTATTTATGCTTAGTGCTTTGTTTTGAAAGGTAGAAGGCATGACCTTTTTTTATTCTGCACTTAAATCCTCTGTGTGGTAGTTGTTACAGCCTTTCTCAAATCAGATTTGTTACGTGTATTTACTTAAAAGTAAATTAAGTGGAGAGCGGCAAGATGGAGGAATAGGAAGGGAGCACACTGATAGTCCGGGAATAGACAGTTTAATAAAAGTGGAGATACTGCAGGTTCAAGGAAGTGTAGGGGAAGAAACAGCAGAGGAAACTGTTCCAGAATAGTGATTCACGGTGGACCTGCCTGGAGGGTGTGGGAGCCCATGGCTCAGGACACCAGTGGCAGAATCAATGCACCAGCGCTGGAACACGAGGTAAACCGAACCTCAATAGCACGAGACACTGGTGGGAAAGTGGATAGAAGAGACTAGAGGGAACGAGGCTTGAAACCCCGTGGGAAAAAGTTCACCAGCCTAACAAGAAGATAGAGGGGAAAAAAAAGTGACTGGTACGGACATGAGTTTCTCTGTCTCCGCTCACCTTTCAAAGATGAGCAAGACAAACAGCAGGCGCCATTTTGGACATACGTCATAAGCGGGGCGACCTCAGGACTGCACCCGCCCTCAGCCAAGCAGAAAAACCTGGCTCTGGGGGGAGGGGAGTGTGAAATAACAGGAGATTAGGACCTAGTGAATGTGTGGTGCTAATGAACTGAGACTGTGAAAAAAGAGATGGTGGGTGAGAGAACTCACAGAATTCACATGAGTACTCTCCAGAGATGCTACAACTTGGTAACCTTGGCAACCCAGTGGGAGACTGCAGGAGAATTTGAGCCCACACTGAGGGCAGAACAGATTCCCTGTGTGGTCCTTGGGAAAGAGCTTCTGATCTCTGGCTCCTGTGGGTATATCATTTGTCTGCTAACTACCTTCAATTCTGCTCAGCTGTGCAGAATTACTTCCCTTCTGAATAAGAAAGAAAGAAAGAGAGAGAGAGAGAGAGATTTACCACGCCTAACCTGGGACACCCTTAACCCTGAGTAACCAAACAGAGCTCTTAGGCCACACCCATCTCAAGCCTCTAAGGATCCATCAAAAGCAGACAGTTCACTTAATACAGTGATAGTTTAACAAGAAAAAAACACCACAGCGAGGGAAGAAGAATCCAAAAAATATCTCCACAATGCCAAGCAACAAACGCAGAAACCAAGGAAATAAGAACAAGGAAGACATTATGGCACCCCCAAATGAATAAGACACCCCAAGCCAAGATTATGAAGATGATGAGATGGAAGAAATGCAAGATACGGATTTCAAAAAATTTATGATAAGAACATTTAGAAGTTTTCAAAAACAAATGCTTGAGCTACGGAAATCCTTACTGGAAAGGATAGAAAATCTCCTTCAAGAAATGAAATCTTAAGGAGGAATCAAAATGAAACGCAGAAACTAGTAGAACAGGAAAGTGTGATAGTGAAGAGAAATCAAAATGAAATGAAGAACTCAATAGATCAAAAGGCAAACACATCAGAGAGCCTTAAAAACAGAGTCAGTGAAACAGAAGAGAGAATATTGGACTTAGAAGACAGAGCACAGGAAAGTATACAGTCAAACCAAAGAAAAGAAGAGGAAATTAGAAATCTAAAAAATATTGTTGGGAATCTACAGGATACTATTAAAAAACCCAACATTCAGGTTCTAGGAGTTCCTGAAGGCATGGAGAGGGAGAAAGGATTCGAAGGCCTTTTTAGTGAGATACTAGCAGAAAACTTCCCAGGTTTGGAGAAGGACAGAGACATTCTAGCACAGGAAGCTCATAGAACCTCTAGTAAACATGACCAAAAGAGATCCTCCCCACAACACGTTGTAATCAAACTCACCACAGTGAAACATAAAGAAAAGATTCGAAAATGTGCAAGAGAGAAACGTCAGATTACTCTCAAGGATCTCCAATTAGACTCACAGCAGACTTCTCATCAGAAACCCTACAGGCTAGGAGGGAATGGTGAGATATAGCCCAGGTACTAAGAGAGAAAAACTGCCTGCGTAGAATACTATATCCTGCAAAGCTCTCATTTGTGAATGAAGGTGAAATAAAAGACCTTTCACAGCAAACAGAAATTGAAAGAATTTGTCACCTCTCGTACAGCCCTGCATAAAATGCTTAAAGATGTGTTACACACAGAAACACAGACACACGGTCATCAATATGAAAGAAGGTAAAGGAAGAAAACCTCACAGCAAAAGATCACAGGAAGTTCAAAGCATATATTAGAAAATATCTTTGGGAAAATGGCAGGGCAAAGTTACTACTTATCAATAGTCACATTGAACGTTAATGGCCTGAACTGTCCAGTTAAAAGACACAGATTGGCTGATTGGGTTAAGGAACAAAACCCATCTATTTGCTGCTTACAAGAAACACATCTTTCCAACACAGATGCATACAGACTGAAAGTGAAAGGCTGGAAAAAGATATACCATGCCAACAGAAATGAAAAAAGAGCGGGTGTAACCATCTTATTATCAGACAAAATAAACTTTATCACAAAAACTGTTAAGAGAGACAAAAAGGGGCACTATAGAATGATTAAGGGTTCAGTTCAACAGGAAGATGTAACTATTATAAATATATATGCACCTAATTACAGGGCACCGGTCTATTTAAAAGATTTGTTAAGGGACTTAAAGGGAGACTTGGACTCCAATACAATAGTACTGGGGGACTTCAATACTCCACTCTCAGAAATAGACAGATCAACAGGACGGAAGATCAACAAGGATACAGTAGATTTAAACGACACTATAGCCCAAATGGATCTAACAGATATATACAGAATTTTCAATCCTACAGCTAAAGATTTTACATTCTTCTCAGCAGTACATGGAACCTACTCTAGGATTGACCACATACTAGGCCATAAAGCAAGTCTCAGCAAATTCAAAAGAATTGGAATCATACAATGCAGCTTCTCAGACCATAGAGGAATGAAGTTGGAAATTAGCAATTCAGGAATCCCTAGAGCATATGCAAATGCATGGAGATTGAACAACATGCTCCTGAATGAACACTGGGTCATAGATAAAATCTAAAGAGAAATCAGAAACTTTCTGGAAGTAAATGAAGACAACAACACAACATATCAAAACTTATGGGATACAGCAAAAGCAGTATTGAGAGGCAAGTTTATAACAATAGGTGCCTACATCAAGAAATTGGAAAGGCACCAAATAAATGAGCTTTCAACTCATCTCAAGGATCTAGAAAAACTGCAGCAAACCAGACCCAAATCTAGTAGGAGAAGAGAAATAATTAAAATCAGAGAAGAAATCAACAGGATTGAATCAAGAAAACATTACAAAAAATCAGCCAAACGAGGAGCTGGTTTTTTGAAAAAATAAACAAAATTGACACCACATTGGCCCAACTAACTAAAAAAAGAAGAGAAAAGACCCAAATCAATAAAATCAGAGATGAAAAAGGAAATGTAACAACAGACACCACAGAAACAAAAAGAATCATCAGAAATTACTACAAGGACTTGTATGCCAGCAAACAGGGAAACCTATCAGAAATGGATAGATCCCTGGACAAATGCAACCTACATAAATTGAACCAGGAAGACATCGAAAACCTAAACAGACCCATAACTGAGACAGAAATTGAAACAGTAATAAAGGCCCTTCCAAGAAAGAAAAGCCCAGGACCAGATGGATTCACTGCTGAATTCTACCAGACATTTAAAGAAGAACTAACTCCAATTCTTCTCAAACTATTCAGTACAATTGAAAAAGAGGGAATCCTGCCAAATTCTTTCTATGAAGCCAGCATCACCTTAATTCCTAAACCTGAAAAAGATGCAGCATTGAAAGAGAATTAGACCAATTTCCCTGATGAACATAGATGCAAAAATCCTCAATAAAATTCTCGCCAATAGAATGCAACAACACACAATTATTCTTAGGTGTTTAAATTTAACTGAAAAGTGATCGCTGTTAAATATAAGAATGGGAATAAGAGAGGGAGAAGATGTAAAATTTGGGACATGCTCAAGCTGACTTGCCCCAAATGGTAGAGTTAGAAACATACCAGGAGACTCCAATCACTCCCATCAAGGTGGCATGTACCAATGCCATCTCACTAGTCCAAGTGATCAATCTCAGTTCACAATTGATCATAATGAAAGGACTAAGAGTCAAAGGGAGCACATAAACAAGTCTAGTACCTGCTAACACTAACCGATAGAATAAATAAAGGGGAGAGTGATCCAACATGGGAAGTGAGATACTCAGCAGACTCATAGAATGGCAGATGTCCTAAATAGCACTCTGGCCTCAGAATCAGCCCTAAAGGCATTCGGATCTGGCTGAAAAGCCCATGAGAGTATTTCAGGCATGGAAAGCCAAGACACTCTGGAAAAAAAAAACTAAATGAAAGATCTGTGTGAGTGAGATCCCAGTGGAAAGAACAGGTCTTCAAAGAAGGAGGTACCTTTCTCTGAAGGGAGGAGAGAACCTCCACTTTGACTATGACCCTGTCTAAACAAGATAAGAGTCAGAGAACTCAAAAGGCTTCCGTAGCCTTGGAAACTCATGACTGGAGCATAGGGAGATTACTGATGCCATAAACAGGAGTGTCAATTTGTAAAGTCAACAACAGGAGTCACTGTGCACTTACTCCTCATGTAGGATCTCTGTCCTTAATGTGCTGTACATTGAGATTTAATGCTATAACGAGTACTCAAACAGTTTATTTCACTTTGTGTTTCTATGGGGGTGCAAACTGTTGAAATCTTTACTTAATGTATACTAAACTGATCTTCTGTAAAAAAAAAAAAAAAAGAAATTATCAATTCCCAACTTGACTCTCACTGGGATTAAACATGACACTAGGTCTGATCTGATTTCATCATCATTTAAAAAATCATCTATTATTTTTCACTTTATGTTTCTGTGTGCGAGAAAACTGTTGAAATCTTTACTTAATGTATACTAAACTAATCTTCTGTATATTAAGAGAATCGAAAATGAACCTTGATGTGAATGGAAGGGGAGAGGGAGTGGGAGAGGGGAGGGTTGCGGGTGGGAGGGACGGTATGGGTGGGAAGCCATTGTAATCCATAAGCCTTACTTTGGAAATTTATATTCATTAAATAAAAGTTAAAAAAAAGAAAGAGAATTAGACCAATATCCCTGATGAACATAGATGCAAAAATCCTCAATAAAATTCTCGCCAATAGAATACAACAATGCATCAGAAACATCATCCACCCAGACCAAGTGGGATTTATCCCTGGTATGCAGGGATGGTTCAATGTTCACAAATGAATCAATGTGATATACCACATTAACAGACTGCAGAAGAAAAACCATATGATTATCTCAAAAGATGCAGAGAAAGCATTTGATAAAATACAACACCCTTTCATGATGAAAACTCTGAGCAAATTGGGTTTGGAAGGAACATTCCTCAATACAATCAAAGCAATTTATGAAAAACCCATGGCCTACATTCTATTGAATGGGGAAAAGTTGGAAGCATTTCCACTGAGATCTGGTACCAGACATGGATGCCCACTCTCACCACTGCTATTCAATATAGTTCTGGAAGTTTTAGCCAGAGCTATTAGGCAAGAAAAAGAAATTAAAGGGATACAAATTGGGAAGGAAGAACTCAAACTATCCCTCTTTGCAGACGATATGATTCTTTATTTAGGGGGTCAAGGAACTCTACTAAGAGACTATTGGAACTAATAGAAGAGTTAGGTAAAGTAGCAGGGTATAAAATCAATGCACAAAAATCAATAGCCTTTGTATACACAGGCAACGCCACAGCTGAGAAAGAACTTCTAAGATCAATCCCATTCACAATAGCAACAAAAACAATCAAATACCTTGGAATAAACTTAACCAAGGACATTCAAGATCTCTACGATGAGAATTAAAAAACCTTAAAGAAAGAAATAGAAGAGGATACCAAAAAATGGAAAAATCTTCCATGCTCATGGATTGGAAGAATCAACATCATCAAAATGTCCATTCTCCCAAAAGCAATTCATACATTCAATGCAATACCAATGAAAATACCAAAGGCATTCTTCTCAGATCTGGAAAAAATGATGCTGAAATTCATTGGAGACACAGGAGACCTCGAATAGCTAAAGCAATCTTGTACAACAAAAATAAAGCTGGAGGCATCACAATACCAGATTTCAGGACATACTACAGGGCAGTTGTTATCAAAACAGCATGGTACTGGTACAGAAACAGATGGATAGACCAATGGAACAGAATAGAAACACCAGAAATCAACCCAAACATCTACAGCCAACTTATATTTGATCAAGGATCCAAAACTAATTTTTGAAGCAATGAGAATCTATTCAATAAATGGTGCTGGGAAAACTGGATTTCCACGTGCAGAAGCATGAAGCAAGACCCCTACCTTTCACCTTACACAAAAATCCACTCAACATGGATTAAAGACTTAAATCTATGACCTGACACCATCAAATTATTAGAGAACATTGGAGAAACCCTTCAAGATATTGGCACAGGCAAAGAATTTCTGGAAAAGACCCGGGAGGCACAGGCAGTCAAAGCCAAAATCAACTATTGGGATTGCATCAAATTGAGAAGTTTCTGTACTGCAAAAGAAACAGTCAGGAGAGTGAAAAGACAACCGACAGAATGGGAAAAAATATTTGCAAACTATGCAACAGATAAAGGGTTAATAACCAGAATCTACAAAGAGATCAAGAAACTCCACAAAAACAAAACCAACAACCCACTTAAGAGATGGGCCAAGGACCTCAGTAGACATTTTTCAATAGATGAAATCCAAATAGCCAACAGACACATGAAAAAATGTTCAGGATCACTAGCCATCAGGGAAATGCAAATCAAAACCACAATGAGGTTTCACCTCACCCCAGTTAGAATGGATTACATAGAGAAATCAACGAACAACAGATGCTGGCCATGATGTGGGATAAAAGGCTTAGTAATCCAATGTTGGTGTGAATGTAAGCTGATAAATCCACTATGGAAGTCAGTCTGGAGATTCCTCGGAAACCAGAATATAACCCTATCATACAAGCCAGCCATCCCACTCCTTGGAATTTACCCAAAGGAAATTAAATTGGGAAACAAAAAAGCGGTCTGCACATTAATGTTTATTGCAGCTCAATTCACAATAACTAAGACCTGAAACCAACCCAAATGCTCATCAACAGTAGACTGGATAAAGAAATTATGAGACATGTACTCTATAGAATACTATACAGCAGTCAAAAACTTTGAAATCCGGTCATTTACAACAAGATGGAGGAATCTGGAAAACATTATGCTGAGTGTATTAAGCCAGTCCCAAAGGGACAAATATCATATGTCCTCCCTGCTGCTACTTCTCTCTCTCTCTCTCTCTCTCTCTCTCTCTCTCTAACACACACACACACACACACAGACACACATACACACACACATACACACACACTGGGTGAGGCTGAAGCTGAAAGCCAGGAACTCAGTTTGGTCTCCCACAGAGGTGGCAGGAACCCACTACAGGAGCCACTCCTGCTGTATCTCAGGGTCTGCCTTAGGACACTGAAGTGAGAAATCTGAGCTGGTATTTGAACCCAACTGTTCTGATGTAAGAGGTGGGCATTTTAATTTCTCTGCCAAATGCCCACCCTGTGACTACAGATTTCAATGATGAATTTCAAGGGGTAGTACCTTATACAATCACTTTGGTTTAAGCAGCATGGCCTTATAGAAGAGATCAAACTCACTGGCCTAATTCAGAGTAAAGATCCACATGTTCTGCCCAAATATTGCAGGAAAACCAATCATGCTCGTCTTATCCAGATAAATGGCAGTGGATCTGTCCACAAACTTTGCCTCCAACACCTCCAAACCCCAACACCAAAACCAGCAGGAAGGACTAACCTGAGCTTCCCAATGGGCTTCATCCTTCTTGGTGTATCTGAATGGCCCCAGGTAGTGTTGGTTCTCTTCTGGATCGTGATCATCCTGTCCTCGGCAACTTCACCAGCATCTTGCTCTGGTGTGTGGAGTTGTGTACCCTGTCTCTACACCCCCATGTACTTCTTTCTTAGCAATCTTTCCTTCTTGGCTCTCCACTTCATCTGTGCACCACCATCATGCACTGTCCATTCTATCAGAAGCTGGCATTCATGGCCTGGCTTCTGGCCTGATGGAGTCTTTGATCTGATCATTATCACCTTCCAGCTGCCCTTCTGTGCTCACCACCTCCTGCATGGATTTCTGTGTGGGGCTCCTGTCCTCATATTCCTGGTCTGTGGAGACTCCTTCAACAATGAGTGGCAGATGACAATCGCTGCTGTTGTCTTCCCCATGGTGCCTGTGGGGTTGATCTTGGTTTCTTATGTCCATATGGCTGAAGCAGAGGGGAAAATGAAGTCAGAGGAGGGCATACAGAAAGTCATTGCCACCTGTTCCTCCCACCTCCGTGTGGTCCTCATGTTCTATGGGACAATGGCAATGGTGTACACAGACCCTAAGACCAACTTTGCTTTCAAACATGGCAAGTTCTTCCCCTTCTTCTACACTGTGGTCACACCTGTGCTGAGCCCTCTCATCTATACCCTGAGGAACAGAGAGGTGCAGGATGCTCTTCAATGGAAAGGGGATCTGGGTAATGAAGAGTAGATAATTGAGCATTTGAACCAGGAAGCACATTCTCATACTCTCTATAAGAGAGCCTAAAAATATGACTAAGAATGTTGTATTAATTCAAAAACAGTAAGCTATATTATATTGTTACCACAATGATTTTAGATGTCGTCCTGTTAAAAATGCATGCATCACTGTTTGATTCATGATAAATATTCGAATTTTATTTGATGAGAGGAACACTGTTTTTATTTGGAGAGGAACATGATTTTCAGGATTGACTTTTGAAGAATATATATTTTTATTCTTCAAGCAACGTAACTATCATAAGATGAATTTTCTAAAATCAGAAAACAGATCTGGATTGTTTTATTCAAGTCTCAGTAAGGGAAATTGCCCTCGGTTTCTTCTGGTTTATGCTACACATACAATCTCTAATTGTTTTTCTTTTGCTAGCTATTTAGTTTTTTAAAAAAATTGATGAACAGTGATTACACATATTTATGGTATACATGGGGCATTCCAGACATGTAAACATGTGTGATCAAATCAGCATAGTCCACAGGTCCCCCTTTTTGCCATTACTTTGTATTAGGAGACTTGGGGCTCTTCTGTTTGCTCATAAAATGTTTAATGGGTCATTTTAACTACAGTCTCCCCACTGTGCTGTGCAACACTAGGAACTTAATCCTTCCATCTGACTGACTTGGTACCTGATAAGCTAGCTCCCTCTCTCTCCTCCAGCCCCTACCTCTAGGAGCCACCATTTTGTATTCAGATTTTGATATCTTAGCTTCTACATTTGAGGGAGAATGCGTGGTATATGTTGTGTTTGTCTTACTGTGTCTGGCTTACTTCACTCAACATAAGGACTTCCAATTCCATCCATTTTGCTGCAGTGACAGGATTGACTGAAAATATTCCTCTGTGTGCATTTACCACATTGTCTTTATCTGTTCCTCTGATGGCGAACACCTTGGTTGACTCCATATCTTAACTATTGTGAACACTGCTGCAGTAGAAACGGTGGGGTGGGTGTCTCTTTGACACAATGATTTCACATCTTGGATATACCCAGAGGTGGGAATGCTGTGTCACACAGCATTTCCATTTTAGTTTTTTTGAGGGATCTCCATACTGCTTTTCATAGTTGCTGTATTAAGTTGCATTCCCACCAACACTGAATAGGAGCTCCTCTTTATATACATCCTTGTCAGAATGTGCTACATTTTTTGTCTTTTTGATGCTAGCTGTTTGAGATATCTCCCTGAGGTATTGATTTACGTTTCTCTCGACGCTTGTGATGTTGAGCATTTTTCACATACTTGTTGGCCATTTGTATTTCTTCTTGTGAGAACTGTCTATTCAGGTCCTTTGTCCATTTTTTAACTGGATTGGTTGATTTTGTTGTTGATGTTTTTTGAGGTCCTTATGGCCTTCTTAGTTTGATATAAAAATGCCAACTTAGGCACAAAGAAGAGACTCTATCTGCACTCGTTGTGTTATATTTTTCACTTCTCTGCAATTTCCAGAAGATCAAGCCACCAAAGAAGGGTGCCTTAAGAAGCCTTTGAATCCAAAGGGAGTGTGCACACTCATTTCTTCCATAGATTCCTAATGTAATTAACATTTAAATTACTCTCTAAGTGTTGAAAAATGTGATATTCAAATATACTTTTTCCACACAGAAGCTAAAGTAAGTTTTAAATTTAATATAAAGTCAGAAAAGTAAACTAAATGTCTCATGGGTTCTCTGTATTATTTTCTTGTTTATGTAACTGTAGAATCAGAACACTGCCTAGATCCAAGTGAGATTTTATAAATGGGTTTCAGTTATTAAAGCATGCTTCTAGAAACTAAGCATAAAAGTTTAGTTGCAAATGTCCATTGAGGTTTAATGAAATTCTAGTAGGCTCCTGTTCTATTACCAATGAATAAATAGTATGATACACTTTTAAGAAATTATGAGGGACTTCAAAAAGATCATGGAAAATGGAATTAAATGATGCTTATTTTGATACAAAAACTTTTGAAATACATGCAAATGAGGAGTTTTCTTCAAAAAGTTCATGATAAATGTGCATTATGGAAGAGGTCTGCATGGATTTCAAAAATTTTTGCACCAAAATAAACTTATGTTTTCATTTTTCCTCCCATTACCTTTTTTTTTTTTTTTGGACAGGCAGCGTTAGACAGTGAGAGAGAGAGAGAGAGAGAGAGAAAGGTCTTCCTTTTTCCGTTGGTTCACTCTGCAAGTGGCCGCTATGGCTGGCATCTTGCGGCTGGTGCACTGTGCCGATCCGAAGACAGGAGCCAGGTGCTTCCTCCTGGTCTCTCATGCAGGTGCAGGGCCCAAGGACCTGGGCCATCCTCCACTGCCTTCCCGGGCCACAGCAGAGAGCTGGACTGGAAGAGAGGCAAACCAGGACAGAATCCAGCACCCTGACCGGGACTAGAACCTGGGGTGCCGGCACCGCAGATGGAGGATTAGCCTAGTGAGCCGTGGTACCGCACCCCCCCCCCATAAACTTTTTCAAGTTCCTTCATACATCCATCCTTTGATTTGTCACAGAGTGGTGGTTGCCAGATGTCAGTATCAAGAATTGGTTAAGGCAGTGTTAAGGAAGCGACACTGATGGCAAAATTCTTGGAAAGCAAGTGGCTCAGTGCTAGAGGCTAAATTAGCTGAGGATGCTGAGAGACCTGTGTACAGCTTGGATGGGTGTATTAATCAGGGCGCACGGGAAGGTGACTGGGTCACCACCGCAGGTCAGCAGTACTTTAACATCCCAGGTAGGTTTATTTCTTAGACGTCCAAAGTCAGTGTGGATGCCCTGGTGGGGGGAGCATCCTGGACTTGTGAAGGTGTTGCTCCAGGCTGCTTTCTCCTTAGTGTGTCTCCATTTCCACAGAGGACAACAGGGAGGGGAACCATGGGTTGCACACATCACTTCCTCTCATGTTTCCTGGGTCAAAGCAGAGCAGGTGACTATTTTTAACATCTGGTGGTGGAGGACTCAGAGTTGCCCACATATTCAAGATATTTCAGTCACAAATTAGTTTTGAAAAGCATTTATAATCTTCAGGTCTTTTATGTATGCTACACTGTTTACACAAGACAATTCATGGCATGTTTTTGTCGCGTATTTTTCTGTTTTCTCTCTCTGTAGCCTGAGATACATGTAATTGTTCGTATTTTCTGCTTTATACTTCAGCAACAAACTCTTTTTTATGATTTATTTCATCTTCTATAAACATCGTTTTGAATTACTAATATTTTCTGGCTGGTTTTAGTTGTATAAGAGCACATGCAATTAATTTCAGCCTGCTAAAGAATATTTTCTTAATTATTGCTGACTTTAGTTTTATTGTATCTTCCGTGACTAGCACAGGAATGTGAACCCAGCAGCTAAATATGCATTTGTGGAGTGAATTAATAAACGACTATTGGAACTTCAGCTTCTATAACCAATAAATCAATTGCTTTGTTATGTTACTAGGGATCAACATAAAACAGGCAAACTAAAGCAATTAGCTGGTAGCTCAGTTGACTTTGTGAAGCATGGGGGAAGAATTTTCACTCTCAGGCCTACGCCGCGTGTGGGGACTGCAGTTCATTACCTACAAGGACTGAGGCCTCCGGGACCTGCAGAGAGCTCAGGGCCCTCTGTGCTCCTTTGTTCTTTCCCTCTGGGGAAACAGAACAGTCACATGATTTCTGCCCATCTGCTGAGGTGGACACCACACCTAATATTTAACTGAGGGGGATCTCAGAGTCAGGGAGCTGAGATTAGATCCCAACACAAGGAAGATCTGCAGGGTGCTCCTGGCTAAGAGGGCTTGACATTTCCAGCAGTGCCACTGAACTGATTTCCAGCCCAGGTGAGCCACTGTCACTGCTATGGTGGGGGGGTTAGGAAATGAGAAAGGAGCAGTCAGACGAGTGGAATCTCAGGATGTACAATCTGTCTCTGGGCTTGAAGGAGACTTGTGCCAAGTGCCCAGCACTGCATCTAACAGGCTGTGTTCTAAGATGCAGAAATCGCTCCCTCTCCAGACTCAGGCATCCTGCAATGTGCACTTACTGCAGAATTTGTGCTGTGAAGTACACTTAGACACTCACATGTTAGGATACAACTGATATTATGATGAATTTGTTGCAGAAATCTATTCAGACAATTTCATTTTTATATCCCAGCAGTAAATTTCAAAAATACAGCATGTTGCACAAAAGGTCTCCTGACATTTATTCCTCTCATCCAACTGTGCATTTGCTAGTTAGGCTTAGCCTTTCCCCAACATATGGATATTTTAAAACATCACGATGTACAATGATAACGTTGTGTATTGTTATCTTTAAATTTCAAAAATACACAAAATTCCTCTTACTGAAGGCATACAAAGTTAGGTAGTATATTGCTAAAGTTAGGTAGCATATTGTAGAGTTTAATTATTTTCACAAGTTTGAATGTTTTGTTCTCAGAATAGTGGTCAGCTTAATGAAACTATGACCCAATGAGAATTTGCATCTGTGTATTAATGTATTACTTAAATACTGCTAAATTTCATTATCAAAGAGAGAGAGAGATAGAGACAGAGAGAAAGTCAGAGAGAGAGAGAGAGAGAGATACACAGAAAATGGAGAGAGGCAGAGACAAGAGAATGAGAGAGATGTGTTTCCCCACAATCAATTAATCATTATTTGGCCACAGCCACAAGAATAGAAATGTATGGATCCTGCCATAATTGTAGCCAAACTCCAGGATGACACAGCAACCCAATGGCCATGGGATGTGGAAAGCAAGAAATACAAATTTATCATAAATCTATGATGGTGGGATTAGACCTATCTTTATTATTACATTATTGTGTTTCATATATGTCTTCAATGATCTATAACACAAAATATATTAATATAATGAAAATTATAGATATTTATAAATATAAGGCAAGGGCAGGCATTTAGCTCAGCGATTAAGATGTTGGGTGAGACACCCATACGCCATTTTGTGGCACCTGGGTTCAATGCTTCCCACCAGCTACTGACTTCAGCTTTCTACCAATGCAGATCCTGCGAGGCAGCAAGAGACAAATCAAGTAGCGTGGTCCCCACACCCATGTGGGAGATCTGGATTGAATTCCCAACTCCTGTCTGACCTGACCATTCTCAGTCATTGTGGGCATTTGGAAGATTGCACGAATGAATGGGAAGACACACACACACACTCTGTCTCTCATAAATAAAAATATAAAACTCAACACAACTGAACCCATGATATCATTTCCAAGAGAAAATCCAGATGGACAAGTTTTGTACACATGACACTGTTTCTTGCAGAGGTGATCCCCACCAGGAAAAGGTGGATTCAGGTAAGAAAATGCGGTGAAGACCCGGTACAGTCTGACAGGACAGAGTGGACATTCTGTCATTAATTCTGGGTGCTTTGTAGAGCTCAGATCAGAGATAGAGGTAGAACAGAGATAGAGGTAGAACAGAGATGCTGCCCCTGTCCATGACTTGGCTCTCACTTTCTCCCTGCCATGCAGAACTTCTGGGAGCTAACAGAGTCCTTTGGCTCAAGATTTCCTCTTCTATGACATGAAATAATCCTACTCTGGTTCTTGTTAATAAAACAATGCTTTTCTCATATGTAGTAAATCTCATCTGAAAAAGGTGAATCCCTTGTGGCATGTGGCCTCCGTCCACTTGCTCTCTGAGCTTTATAAAGCTTTGTACTTCTCTTCCCTATGTGAGGTGCATGGAGGCCATGGCTAACCCCCTATAAAGTTGCTGTCCTGTAGCAGTCCCTTGTAGTGTTCCTCAAATTCTTGCCTGGATTGCCCACTTTTAAAATCTGATGTTCAAATCTGTAACTCAGTTTCCAGTCATTTAATTTTCTGTGTGCTCACTTCCATTCATATTCTTGGTGGATCTGCAAGCCAGAAACGTAATATGCTAGGATCGTGTTTCTTAACTCAATTTAACGCTACAACTGCCTTCCATCCTTTCTACTTGCCCAGAAAACAAAGCTTTAAAATCATCACACAGATCATCATTCGTCATCGTGACTCATTTCTATTTTTATTTATTTCTTGGTTGAAATTTATGTATTATGCCTAGCTGATAGATGAGGACATCAAGGATTAGATAACAATGCTGGGGTTTTACTTTCCAAGATGTCCGTGTCCAAGCTGACTGTTTTCTGCTGAA
Organism: Oryctolagus cuniculus; assembly: GCF_051225735.1. Classification (NCBI taxonomy): domain Eukaryota; kingdom Metazoa; phylum Chordata; class Mammalia; order Lagomorpha; family Leporidae; genus Oryctolagus; species Oryctolagus cuniculus. Next base: position 1,522,864 of record NC_142872.1, on the reverse strand, counting down.
AGGTAACAGGAGCCATTATACTTTATCCCTTTAATCAGGACCTTAATCCTCTCAACGAGATTTCTTAACTTGGCATGTTGACCCTGTTTACTTAGATAAGAAAAGTGGCTCAGCATGTTAGAGTGGTTTACTTATTAGTTAATTACATTACTTTATCTAGGGTGAAGAAACATTGTGCCCATCCTAGATTTGCTTTTTTTTTTTTTTTTGGATTCATTTATTTATTTTTTAAAGATGTATTTATTTGAAAGGCAGTGACAAAGAGTCAGAGAGAGGAAGAGAGAGAGAGGTCTTCCACCACACTGGTTCACTCCCTAAGTGACCGCATAGGCCCAAGCTCTGCTGATCAAAACCGGGAGCCAGGAGCTTCTTTCCAGTCTCTCACATGGGTTCAGGGGTGAATGGACTTGGGCCATCTTCTACTGCTTTCCCAGGTCATAGCAGAGAGCTGGATAGGAAGTGGAGCAGTTGGGACTATATTGGCACCCTTATGGGATACCTGCCCTAAAGGTGGTGACTTAACCCATTACACCACAGCGCCAGCCCCTATATATTTATTTTCAAAGTCAGAGTTACGGAGAGGAGGAAAGAGAGATTGGGAGAGGCAGGTGAGGAGGGAGAAAGAGAGAGAGAGAGAGGGAGAGGCAAAGAAAGAGAGAGGGAGAGGGATAGAAAGAATATTTTTCATTCAGTGCCTTACTCCCCAGTCTCAATCCAGTGCTAGGGCAGTTCTAACCCAGAAGCTTCATCTGGGTCTCCCACATAGCTGGCATGGGCCCAGGGCCCAGGTGCTTCTTCTGTCTTCTACTGATTTTCCCAGGCCATTAGCAGGGAGCTGAATTAGAAGTGGAGCAGCCAAGACACGAACCAGCATCCATATGGGAAGCTGGCGCCGAAGCAGGGGCTTTACCCTCTATGCCACAACACCAGTCACCCAATCTAGTTTTTCACCATTGAAAAACCAGTGTGTCTCCTGTGCACAGTGCTTCCTCAGACTCCAGGGTTTGCTAATGACTTCAGGTTCTCCTTCAGGGTTTACACTGAAAACAATAGGACTTTGATCCTGAGATTACCTGAATTTCATTTTTCCCCACTAACATCACCAAATAATAAAAATATGCCTTGTTGAAGGATTATGTTGTAGATAAGTGAAAGCTAAGGTTTGGATCTAGCATTTCCTATTGCAAGACTTTTGGAGAGCTGCTGTGACTATCACTGCAGAGGTGTGCTGCGAGGAACATGAACCATGTGAGGGAGCTCTGTGAACGCGTCCACTGGGGATGTTGTGATTACAGATCTCAGAGGCAAATTCCAAGGGAGCTGTCTTAAAAATATTGTTTTGACATAAAAACGCAGCCTTAGAAACAGAGATTGTATCTTATGGAACTAAGGTGAAGGGACACATTCCCGAAAGGCCTAGAAAACTAACAATGCTTACTTTCTCTAAACAAATTTAAGCCAAATCTTTCTACAAAATCCATTCATAATATCTCACCTTGCATCCAACCCCAATGCAAAAGCAAGAGGAATGACTAACAAAAGTTTCCCAGTAGGCTTCATCCTTCTTGGGTTCTCTGAATGGCCCCAGGAAGAGTCGGTTCTCTTCTGGATTGTGATCATGCTGTACCTCATGATGATCCTGGGCAACTCCACCATCATCTTGCTCTCGTGCATGGACCCTCGTCTCTACACCCCTATGTACTTCTTTCTTAGCAATCTTTTAGTTGCTCATATTAAAGAGACAGAACTGTTTGAGTGCTCTGACAATGAATTCAAGCTAGATATTTAAAATAATGTAAACAACCTCAAGAAAGTACAGAGGTATTATTCAGAGTTGGAGCAGATCAATTTAACAGAGATTGAAATAATAAAAATATGAAGTAGAAATACCAGGCTGAGAAATACAATAAATTAAAATGAAAATTACACAGACAAGCAGCAGCAGCAAAGGTGAAATTTGTAGCTATCTTTGGACTTGCTCTAATCCATAATCTTGAGGTAATGTCCTAATTGTGTTCTCTTCAGTTTCTCTCATCAACATTTTACAGTTCTCACTGCAGAGACTTTTCATCTTATTGCTCAAGTTTGTTTCCAGGCATTTTACTTTATATTTTTTTAGTCATTGTCTATGTAATAGTTTTCACCATTGGTGTATAGAAATGTTACTGATTTTTATGTGCTGATTTTATGTCCTGTTACAGTTAATTCTTCCTTAAATTTTTGGTAGAATCCTCATGTGAATCCATCTACTCGTGAGTTTTTCCTTACTGAGGAGTTTTTGATTAATGAATCAATGTACTAACTGGTTTTAATACATTCAGAATTTTCTTTTTCCTGGCTTGGTCTTGCTGGAATGTATGTGTCTAGGAATTTCTCTGTTTTCTTCTAGGTTATTTAACTTATTGGCTTATAATTATCCATGATAACCTCTTATCATTTTTTGATTTTTGTACTATCAGCTCTAATATTTCTGATTTTGTTACTTTTTTCTTAGTCTAAATTTTTTTTCCTTTTTCTTAAAGATTTATTTATTTATTTGAAAGTCAGAATTACACAGCGAGAGGAGAGGCAGAGAGACAGAGGTCTTCCATCTGCTGGTTCACTCCCTCGTTGGCCGCAACGTCCGGAGCTGGGCCTATCTGAAGCCCAGAGCCAGGAGCTTCTTCCAGGTCTCCCATGCCGGTGAAGGGGCCCAAGGACTTGGGCCATCTTCTACTGATTTCCCAGGCCATAGCGGAGAGTTGGATTGGAAGTGGAGCAGCCAGGTCTTGAACCAGCACCCATATGGGATGCCAGCACTTCAGGCCAGGGTGTTAACTAGTTGTGCCACAGTGCCTGCCCCTAAATAAAAGTTTTTCCATTTTGTTGGCTTTTGAAATTTTTTTATTTGTTAATTTGAGAGGTAGAGAGGTTGAGAAACAGACAGGTGGAGCTCCTGTCCACTGGTTCCTCCTCAAATGCTGGGGCTGGAGCCAGGGGCTGGAGCTGCATGCAGGTGTCCATTGAATTCCGAGTTACTGAAGCCATCACCACTGTTTCCCAGCATCTGAATTAGCAGGAAGGTAGAGTCTGAAGCCAGAGCTGGGGATGAAATCCAGGCATTCCACTGTGGGATGCAGGCATCTGGATCATTTAGGTTAAACGCTTGCTCCCTGTTGACACTTTTTACATTAACACTTGGGTCTTTTCAGATATATGTGTATTTTCTATTCTCTGTTTCATTTCTTTCTGCTCTATTCTTTATTATTTCCTTCACTCTACCTGTTTTTAGTTATTTTTCTCTATTCTAGTGCCTTGAGACATAAAATTAGCTTATTGATTTAAAATATTTAATGTAGGCATTTATCACCATAAACATCGTTAGTACTGATCTCGTTCCATTCCAAAAGTTTGGGTGTGTTGTGTTTTCATTTTCACTTGTCTCTCTACTTATTTCCTAGTTTACCCCACGAATTATCCCTTTGCAAAATATTCTTGCAACAGTCTGTCGTTCAAGTCCCACATATTTCTGACATTTCCAGCTCTGTTATCACTGATTATTAGGGCCATTCCGTTATGCTCAGAAGATATCCTGGTACGATTTCAGTCTTCCCAACTTGTGAAGCCTTGTTCTGTAGGCTCACATGTGATCTGTTCTGGAGAATGTTCCATGTGTGCTCTGAGAAAAAGCCCATCCTGCTGGTGGCTGGCATGTTCTGTCATAGATCTGTCAGGTGCGATCAGTCTGTGGTGTTGTTCAAATACTGTTTCCTTATTGATCTTCTGTCTGTTCTCTCCGTTACTGACTGTGAGGGACTGAAATCTTCTATTATTATTATGCCAGTGTCTATTTCTCCCTTGAGTTCTGTCAGCGTGTGCTTCATATTTGTGGGTTCTCTGATGAGATGTATATATAATTATCATATCTTCCTAATGGGATGATCCTTACTCCTTATTAACGTTCTTTTTTCTCATATGATAACTGTTTACACATTCTATTTTGTGTCCTGGAGACCTTGTGGTGACTTGTAGTCTCTTGTGGTTAGCTTTTGCATTGGGCACATTTTACCATCCTTCACTTGCAGCTTCAATGTGTTCCCAGGCATAAAGTGAGACACTTGCATACCATGCACACTTGGTACTTGCTTTTTTAATGTCCACTTAGCCACTCTCTGCTATTTTGTTCATGAGTTTAATCCACTTGTATTTAAATAGTTTTTAACAGGGAAGTGCTGTCTTCTGTCATTTTATCGATTGCCTCCTATCTGCCTTACAGCATTTTACCTGTCCTTGCCATTCTAGCTGCCATCCTCTGCAGTTTGCCAGTATTTCTGCAGTGACAACACTTTGATTCCTTACTCATTTTCTTTTGTGTATCTTCTACAGGTGTCTTCTGTCTGGTCACGATGGGGTTATGTAAAATATCCCACACCTTTAAAACATATTTTAGGGGCCAGCACTGTGGTGCAGTAGGTTAAACCCCACCCCACAGCACAGGCATCCTATATGAGTGCCCGTTCGAGTCTCAGCTGCTCCACTTCCAATCCAGCTCTCTGCTATGGCCTGGGAAAGCAGTGGAAGATGGCCCAAGTTCTCGGACCCCTGTACCCATATGGAAGACCCGGAAGAAGATCCTGGCTCCTGGCTTCGGATCAACTCAGCTCCACCTTTGAGGCCATTTAGGGAGTGAACCAGCAGATGAAAGACTCTCTGTCTCTCTGTCTCTCTCTCTCTCTCTGTAACTCTTTCAAATAAATCTTTAAAAAATATTTTAGACAATAAACTTAATTTCAACAATATTCTGAAATTTTAGTCTTCTACATATCCCCCCACTTTATATGATCAGTGTCACAAATTGCATCTTTTTATAGTTTGTACTAATGAGTATACTTTTATAGTTCTAATCACTTTATGAGTCTATCTTAAAATTCCATGCAAGATTTAAAGGTGATTTATGTATCACTGCAGTATGAGAGGTGCTGTATTGTCTCTACACTTTACTAGACAGCTTTCTATTTTTTTTTTTCATGTTTTTGTGTTGTGTAATGTCCTTTTGTTTCCATGAGAGGGCACTCTAACAATTCTTGTAAGGCCAATCTACAGACAAACACCCTCAGCTTTTCTGTATATGAGAAAAGTCGTCGTCTCTGCTGCAGGGACACTTTTGCCAGACACACGTTGGTTTGGAAGTTTATTTCTCTCAGCCATGTAAACATCTCCTTCCATATTCTTCTTGTCTGTAAAGTTGCAGCTGAGAAATCTGAAAATGTTACAGAAGTTCATTCGAATGTGATGAGACACTTTTCTCTGCTTTAAGGTCCTCACTTTGTCCTTTTTTTTTTTTTTTTTTTTTTTTTTTTTTTTTTGACTGTTCAATCACAATGTTTCTCTATGGAATTCTCTTTAAATTTATCCTCAAGTTAGTCCATTGAGCATCTTGAATGCGGATGTCCACATCCAGGAAGTTTCCAGCCGTTGTCTCTTCAGATGAGGTCTTTGCACTGTTCTCCCTTCTGTGTTATAGTCTCCCACACTTCTCTGTTGTTCCAATAGTGCTGCCCCGTAAGTTCCTTCAGCTTCTTCCACTACCCTTTATTCTTTCTCCTTGTCTGACTCAGTAATTTCAATGACCGCTCATTGAGTTGGCTGATTATTTTTCTTCTATTTGTTCGATTCTACTATTGAACCTCTTCTGTGAATTTTTCAACTTACTGTATTTTTCAGATCCACAATTTTGCTTATTGATTTTTCATGGTTTCTTTCTGTGCTCATGCTTCAACATTATTCATTTTTTAATTTTACTTTAGTTTTCTCTTTGTGTTCTCTTATAGCTCTTTAGAGTTAGATTCTAGATTTACTTTCTTTGGTCGATCTATATTTCTTTTTTTCATATGCTTTTTAGTTTTTGTTGGGAGTTAGGCATTTAAATATTCCTTCTTTATAGACTGGACACTGACAGGGCAGCACTGTCAGCCCAAGAAGAAATTAAGGACTCCAGTGTTTTTAGACATTTTCTCTGGGTTTGTACAAGAAATTTCCCAATTACACAGATTTTCCCATCTCTCTTAGGAGCGTCTATAGTTGCTACAGCAATCCAGCTTGTCTTTATTCCTAGTAGCCCTTGGGCATCCAAAATATTCCGTCAGCAACTTGAGTGCAGAAGCACAGGAGCCAATTCCTTGGGTAGCCCACAGAAACACCAGAATGTTGGATGACTGTTCCAGTCACCTATTTTCCGCAGGGGAGAGGCCCCATGCTGGGCATTTTCTCACAATTGCACTGGTTTAGGGGAGAGCCACTGTGGGAAAAAATAAATGACTTGGGGCTGTTGTTGGCTTCACGTTTGTTTGAGCTATGCAGCTTCTTAAATGGTTTCCAAAGCTCTCATACTTTCTGGATGTTCTGTTGTTGTGAGATAGGTGTTTCTGAAGGGAATAGTATTGCTGATAGCAATCATCTTTATGGATTTGTCTCCAATATAAGCAGTTACATACGCTGAAGTTCCTAAGTTTGGTCCTTCACTGGGATGACACTGTCTGCTAAATGGCCCGGAATCTCCATTCTCACTGAATGACAATCAAGAAATAGAGGTATGGAAGCATAAAAATGTACCTGGCTTTGATCTAGGGACCCCATTACCTGGATTTTTATATCATGTCTATAATTAACTAAAATGAAAACCATACAGGAGCAAACATCTTTATTTATGTGAGACTTAATAATGCAATATTCTAATGAAATATTTGGCAATTGATAGATGTGTAAATATAACACAGGTAAACGCACTCAGTAATGTTGCATTGTTGCAACTTGATACGTGAATGAAATATGAGGCTATGTACCTTGTAGTATGAAATGAAAATTGACCATTTCTATGAACTTTTAGAACAATATAGTAAAGCCCCCATTGTGAATTCATAGATATCTAAGATCCTTTCACTTCTCTGAACTTGTGAAACTGTTTTACCAATGTGGTGTGGTCCACAGTTCCTTCCTGAGATGCCTGACTGGTCTGTCAGATGTGCTGTCTTCATTACAGTTGGCTAGCACACCCAGCAGCTGAGCTCCAGTAACATTGTCATTGCACAAAGCTGAAGCTCTGGATCCATACACAGCTCCCTTTTCCATACCACTCCAGCCCTTGGCAACCACCATCCTCCTCTGTTTGCCTGATTGTGTCTCCTACAGGTATCACAGAGGTGGCCCACACTATACTTATCCTCTGGTTACTGACTTGACTCAGCATTGAAGTCCTCAGGATTCCTGCATGCTGTTTCATGGGATAGCATTGCCTTCTTTAAAGGCTGTGTAACATTCCTTCCTATGTGTACCCCCCACGTTTTCTCTATTCACTTGTCTATCTATGGTGTTTGCATTAGCCCCACCTTTTGGCCACTGTGAACAATGCTGCAACAAACCCTGGTATACAAAAAAAATTGCTGTTACCATAATTAGATTGAACATTCAATTCATTTTCCAATAAAGATGCTGGCTTATTTTGCATATAAAAATAGTTTTCCTTTATCTTACTCAAAGAAATCTAAAAGTGTATAAATGCAGATCCTAGGAGATAATCTGCTTTTCCAAAGTCACACAGTTAACGTTAGCTAAAGGCAGCAATGAGGCACTGTGATCACTGAGAAATCTCATAGATGGCTTCAATATACATCATGGAAAATCCTATTTATCAGAAGCAAACAGATCATAAATGGGACATATAAACAGGAATTTGGTGGTGCTCCAAACTTCGACCCATCTTTAAGAAATATCTTTCCATTTCATGATGTATGTTTTAAAATGGTTTACCTACATGTACACCTGTATACATACTTGCACAATCTTAACATTTAGATCCAGTCATTTTTTGTCTGAAATCTATGGTTTTGAAATTCCACAGACTGGGCCGGCACCGTGGCTCAATAGGCTAATCCTCCACCTTGCGGCACCGGCACACCAGGTTCTAGTCCCGGTCAGGGCACCGGATTCTGTCCCGGTTGCCCCTCTTCCAGGCCAGCTCTCTGCTATGGCCTGGGAGTGCAGTGGAAGATGGACCAAGTCTTTGGGCCCTGCACCCACATGGGAGACCAGGGGAAGCACCTGGCTCCTGGCTTCGGATCAGCGCGATGTGCTGGTCACAGCACACCGGCCGTAGCGGCCATTGGAGGGTGAACCAACAGCAAAAAGGAAGACCTGTCTCTCTGTCTCTCTCTCTCTCACTATCCACTCTGCCTGTCAAAAAAAAAAGCAAATAAATTCCACAGACTGAACCCCAGAACATTTTACAGGGACCTTTGCAGTCAGGACCTTTGCATGAATAATGGTTCCATGGTTTCCCGCTGCTCCGTGGTGGACATGGGTCCCTTACTCGAGAACTGGAGCTGCAGGCCATCCAAACAGGCAGATGTCCTGTACTTCAGCCAGGCCTGTCGGGACCGCTTTGAGGGCTGTCTTCTGCTGTGTTTGATTACATAGGTCCAGGCCACCCAGTTTTGAACCCCTCAACATAAGTAATCTGGCAGCATGATTCTGAATAAACCTAAAGTACCAGACAGCTGAGACAGTAAAACCCCAACAGTGTGGGTCCTCCATGGTGCATGGAACATGATTTCTACTCTATTCTGACGCTAGACCAACCTGCCAAAGAGGGGTCTGTCTGCTCCCTGTCTGGAACACCTCCCCAGCCTTTCTCCATAATCTGTGGCAGCAAAGATGCATCCACATTAAGTGAGTTCCTCCTAAAGACATGATCTGAGAGGGGCGTTGGGGTTGTACTCCAGTGTGCCTACTGCAGGAGAAAGTGTCATGAAATGTCCATCTCCCGTGTCTGCTAACCACTTCGATCTGAGGATTCACCCAAAATGCAGCATCCAATCCTCAGAGATTGGCATGATGCAACTGAAAACTCTAGTTGTGTGGAAAGACACTGGAATTAACAAAACCAAACTTTAAAAGCCCACAATATTAATAGTTGAAATAATTCTGCTTTTCTCTTTCTATATTTTATTTTCAAGAGATATACAACTTAAGAGTATAACATATAATTAATTAACTATAAAAACAATGCAGATTATTTTCAAATACTGGAGCATAAAAATATAAAAGCAGTAACACTTAGAATATTGTCACCTCAGGATAACACATCCTGTATCCCTGATCTACCTCAATCATGAACATACACATGTGTACACATACACACACACACATGTGCATGTGCACACAAGCCTTAGAAGCCAAGAAGGAGCCACACATGTCTGCTCTTATCTAACTATGGAGACCTTTATTCCTTCTCTTCTCTGAAAAAGGTTCAAATCCCCGGTAAAACACAGAAGGTAGATACTTCTCATTAAAAATATCAGCAACAGGTATAATTTATACGCATCACACACATTTATATGTAATCATTTTTAGGTCACTCTTTATTTCACCAAGAAAAATTGACTATTTTTTATTTTAACTTTTATTTAATGAATATAAATTTCCAAAGGAAAAATTGGCTATTATGATATCACTTCCTACTAAAACTCAAGGAGGCTATCGTCTGGCAATGGATATCTGGGCTGCGTGCTTGGAAAATTCTCTGGATATTTGGTGACAAAGCACTGAGTGGAAACAGTGCAAAGAAAAGACCACATCTGATCCACAGAGGGCTCCACAAGTAACATCCTAAACACAGGAAAGAAAGTGCAAGAGGAGTGAGGCAGTGTTTTTACACCAGGCACCAAATGATCTGCCAGCTCCTCTTAGAAGAATCTCAGGGAACCGCAACCAGCAAGGTGCAGCTCCTGGAGCTGCAACTAGGAGGGGCCCATGTCCGCGGCACATTTGCACAGGTGGAACACCGCTCACAACCTCAGATATGGGGAAGCAATGACGAGGAAACATAAAACTCATGGTGCAACATATTTATATTAACTTTAATAAAATTCTAATAGGGAGTTACTAACAGTGACTATAGTTAAATAGGAAAAAGAGAAAACATAAGTGGGGCAATTAAACTGATACAACGCAGGCCTCAGCTTCACAGCAGGGAGGCCACTATCCCAGGCACCAGGCTCACAATGAGCTCAGATCTGCTCCTGAGGTTCCAATACCAGGGCATCACAATGGCGTTCATGGCCTTGAGGCCACTGCAGGCCTCTTCGCTGAGGGCTCCAGCTGGCAGGAGAGGGCGTAGCTAATGGAGAGAGCACAGCCATGAGTCCACCAAGAGCCTCAGCTCAGGCCTCCCTCCCAGGGCCTGTCCAGGAGCTGCAGTCCTGGGGCCAGCAGTGCCCATGGGACAGGGCCTGCTGCCCACCAGGGGGCCTGGACAATGCTCCCTGTAGCTGCACAGCAGGGAGAGCCCTCCCACCCCCACCCTAGGCTTCACCTAATTCCTGCCCATCACTCACCTCTCGTTCTCCGTGAGAAACTCCACAGACCGGAACCACACGACAAACTCCTCATCACGCTTAAAATAATACTTGCTCGCTGCCACCTGTAGCAGTTGGATTTCTTGCAGGACTGTAATTTCCTGGGGACGGAGGGACACACAGGACACTGTCAGGGCCTGGGCTGGGAACGCTGTGGGGACCTGGTAGGGGAGGGGCCGCGGGGTTCTGGGTGTTTCCTCTTAAGAGGCCTCCTCCACTCTACCCCATGCAGGCCCCACCCTGGCCTCCGAAGGGGGTGCAAACAGCCCCTCCCCAGGGGCTTCTCCTTAATTCCAGTCCTCTACCTGCACCCACCCTAGGGATGGGTCTCCCCCTCATGTGCACCTAGCCCTCCTAATAGAGCAAAGCTGCAGGGACCAGGACCACCTGTGACCCCCATTCCCCTCCTGCCCTGAGTGAGGACACAGCTGCTCACCTTATTCAGTTTCTGGAAGCTGATGTCAGCCTGCTGGAAGGCAGACAGAGTCCATCAGAACCGCCCCCAGCTGGGCCCAGCCCTGACCCTCCCCTTCATGAGGTCCTCGAGCCAGGCTCTCCCATCCCCGAGCCTCAGGGACCCGGCCCTCCCCACCTGCCCCAGGATCACTCACATGCACAGAGTCCCCCATCGCAGTGTGCAGCATCACCAGGTCTGTCAGGTAGGTGCCAAGAAAGGGGACGACTCCCTGTGCCACAGGGGGTGGTGATGAGCACCTGCTCTCAGCTGCCCACCGAGCCCTGGCCCTAGAGACCCCTCCACCCCAGCTCCTGAATCATGGCTCATGTCTCCCACTGGGAGCCATCAGGACCTTGGCAGCCTCCCCCATTCTCCATCCTCCCAGCTACTCCCAGGACAGCAGGCACCCCTAGGACTCCTGCTGGGATGTCCAAGGGCACACAGGCCGTGTGGCCCCCAGTGCCACCTCAGCCCCAAGTGCACTGAGAGCCCAGCTGCCCCAGGCCCTGGCTCTGGTCTCTCCGGTGGAGGCCACTGAGGCAGTGTGGGGACTGCAGGGAGGGCTGGAGGTGGAGGCCCTGCTCCTGTGGCTCGGGCCCTGGTGTGACGGAGGAGTCCCCTCGCCCAGGCACACACACCTTCTGTTGTTTCCGCAGCCTCATCTGTGCTCTCTGCGGATTCTTCTCCCGGGAAGCAAGCTTGAAGGCTCCCTTCTGCCAGGATCAAGGTCAGGGTCACAGGGCCTGTCCTTCCCACCCCTGCCCACACCTGGGCCCTCTGCTGGGGCCCTGCATGTCTGACCCCCTCCCCCAAGTGCACTCTGTGCTCCCACCCTCACTGGGGGCACCTTGAGCAAGGGGCCTCCCTGGGTCTGCTCCTTGGCTGGCGAGGGTGCTGGGCACCCCCCCATAGCTGTCCTGACTCAGTATCCTATGCCTGCCCTCCTCCTCCTCACTGTCCCCTGGGAGGAAGGCCAGGCCCTGCACCGCGCATCACCCTTCCTTGTGCCTCACCGACCCCCATGAGCCCTGCACAACAGGCTCATCAGCCCCATCCTCTACTTGAGAAATCAGAGGCCATGGGCAGTGACCAGCCCAGGGCCACACAGGAGAGCCTGCCCTGCCCCCAGCTGACCGGCATCCCACTGCTTCACCCCAACTCCAGCTGCACCCCTGGCCAGGAGTCCATCAGGGCTCTCTGTGTCCTGATCCCTGGCCAGGCACAGCCATAGAGAGAGAGGGCCAGGTGGTCTCAGGAGGCCTGGCTGACAGGTGCTGGCCACCCAGCCCCACTGGGTGCTCCCCACACCCCCAGCAGGGTTGACGATGAACCACAGCTTCTGCTGCACATCTCCCCTTCCACTCAGTGAGTGGCCCCCAGGAATCATCTCTAGTGACAGGCAGGGCCTGCACAGGATCTGGGTGGCCACACTTTGCTGCCTCGATCAGGTGGATGGCGTTAAGATGTGGTCAGGACAGAGCCAGCAGGCATGTGTGAGGAGGCCCCAGGAACTTCTCCTCATCCACCTGGAGATGATGTCATTGCCCTGCGCAGGGTGAGAATCCCAGCACCTCAGGTGATGGGCAGTAGGTCAGGGCAGGACGGGCATCACAGCCACAGGTGTCTGTCTCTCATGTGCCCACTGCACCTGATGCTCGGCAGCCGTCTACCATGGGCCCTGGGACACCCATGTTGTTCGGTTCCCCCCTCCCCAGTGCAGGCAGGCAGCCTTCCCCATGCAGGTCCTGGGCAGGCAGATCCCAGGCAAGGCCTGGCTCCCTGAGGAACCGAGGTCACCTGGTGGAAGGAGGGAAGCCCTTCCTGCCACTCTGCCACACAGCCCAGGTGGGGTCAGGGGCACAGAGCCTGTCCTGCCAGCCAATACCACCCCTGCACAAGGCCCTCACCCCACAAATCACTCTACCCCCCAAACACTTGCCCCACATCCCAGCCCCCCTACCTTGGTGAGCCGATCCCTGCTCAAGCCATTGTCCTTCTCACACAGGTGCTCAAATTTTTTGCAGCATTTCCTGTGGAGATGGGAAACCAGGAGGAGCTACTCAGTGTGATGGGAGGGTGGTGAGTGCAGCTCCCTTTACTGGAGAGCAAGGAGGATGCACACGGCCCAGGTGAGTTTCCCACTGAGTTCCCTAAGCCCTGGTGCCCAGGGGACAGGCAGGGAGCTCAAGTGGTTCTCCTGGGCCCCTCCCCTCCACTGAGCAACACTGTTCTGCCTCAAGTTCACCTGCACAGGGAGCTCTGGTGCTGCCCAGGAGCAGGTGCAGGTGGGCAAGTTAAGAACCTGGGTTTGGGCCGGTGCTGTGGTGCAGAGGGTTAGGCTAATGGCTGTGATGCCAGCATCCCATGTGATCACAGGGGTGCCCAGATGGAGAAGGCCACTGGCTTGGGCCTGGCCCAGCCACTGTGGCCACTGGGGGAGTGAGCCAGCACTAGAAGGTTTCTCTGTCAATCCCTTTTTCTCCATAACTCTGACTTTTACACAATACATAAATCTTAAAAAGGAACCAGCGCCTGACACTAAGTAAATGTCTGTGAGACAGATATCCTGGCCTTGGACCGAGGGAGGCAGTTGCCCTCCCCAACTGGTCCATGTCTGGTCCCCAAGTCCCTGGCCACTGGCCCTTCTCAGCTTCATGGGGGTTAGTGCTGAGTCCTGGGGTCCCAGGCAACCCTGGAGCTCCTGGACAAGACAGGCACCCACCTGGAGACTTCTCCCCACGTCTCTTTCAGACGGTAAAGAGAGGTGGACCGCAGAGCAGACAGGATGGCGTGGACTGAGGAAAAGTTCCTGAGGGTCTGGCACTCCTGGAGAGCAGAGCGGATGAGGGAGAAGTCACCTGATCCCCCTGGGCTGACGTCCCCCTCCTGCATCAGATGCCCACGGAGCCACAGGAAGGCACGAGGGCACTTTGACCACCCTCACAGGGAGAGGATTGGGTTCAACCCACACGGAGGTTCAGGTGGGAGGTGAGCATGCACCCCTGGGGGAAGTGAGTCAGGTCAGGCCCCTCCCTGCCAGGAAGGGCCCAGGGTCTGTGCAGGGTCTTCAGCCACAGGGTGTACTCCCGAGGGCTGATAAAGCAAAGTGGCCATTCCCAGAGTGCAGTGAGCGAGGGCCCTGATTGCCCGCAGCTGACCTTGGCCACCTTGATCCAGTGCTCCACCACACGGGCCCTGTCCGTGGCCTTCATTTTGGGGTCCTTCAAGCATGTGGTTACTACACAATTTGTCACGCAGTTGAACTGCTGGACGGTGGCACGGACAGTGGAGGCCAGGTGTTCCTTGCCTCTCTTGTTGCGCTCGGTCCAGACGGAGCCCAGGCAGTGGAAGGGCACGACCTTCTGGAACAGCTCCTGGGGAGGAGAGTGTCCCATGGGCACAGCCACCCCCACTCAGAGTGCATGGGTGCTGTGCATGGGGCTCACAGCGGTGGGAGCAGCAGCCCACTGAGGGTGCCCAGAGCCCCACGGCCCAGAGCGCATTCTTGGAGAGAAGACACAGAGGTGTTTTCTCCCAGGCATCCTGGCCAACTCCCCATCCCTCAGCCCATCGCCATAAGCCCTGTGCTCCTTGTCCCCATCCCAGCGCACCTCCCTGTGGCAGCTACACCAAGGGGCTCTGTTTGCGTGTCTGCTCTGGGACCCCGTCCAACTCTGAAGCCTAATACTCCTGAGACAGGTAAGGCATTCTGGGCAGACCGGCAGGGATGGGGGGCCAGGCTGCACCTCAGTGAGTGCCCTCCACCACCACCGGGCCACACCGTGCCCAGCTTTCTGTCTGTCACTCTGTGTACCTGGCATGAGTGTGTCCCACATCTGCTGTCCACAGGGGACAGGTGGGTTAGGACATGAGAAACGAGCCTGGGTCACACTGGGGCTGAGACATGAAGCCTGTGCTGACTCTAGCCAGGGCTTGTGTGGGACGGCAGGTGCCACGGGGACGCCGTGGTCCTGGCCCTGCGCAGCAGAGCCGGCTGCTCACCGCATCCAGAAGCGTGAGCTGTTCTGCCATCGTCCTGGGGGAGAAGGCGGTGATGTCAACCATCTCCTCCCCAAGCAGCCTCTCTGCAGTCCCAGCCCAGCCAGAGGAGGCCTGTGGAGCTGGCCCTGGTGCTGATTGTGCGCTTGGGGGCAGGCCCCATGGGGAAGCTGGCCCTGACTCTGGAGCAGGTCCTGGCTGAGCCAGTGGTGCTGCAGCTGGCTCCAGAGCCAGTACGCAGAAGGGTGCTGGCCCTGCACGCAGAGCAGGAGCTGGAAGAAGAGAAAGGGTCACCAACGTGAATCACCTTCCAGTGGCCTCTGCAAACACCGAGAGGTCGTACTGCATGGAAGGGGATTCCAGCCCCAAACACCGCCCCTGAGAGACCTGCAGACTGTGCTGCCCCTCACCGTCTGCTTTGGCCTCAGGGTGCTGGACGTGTCCGGGCAGGGCATACAGAAAGTACACCTGGGTCCCCAGATCTCCTCCAGGAAGGCTGACAGGCTTGCAGCCCACCTTCATCTTCAGCAGTGGAAGGCTGGTGCGGCCATGGAGCTCTGCCTCGTACAGGTCTCTGCAGCGTCCCAGGAAGGAAGCCATGTTGCTGGGGACACAAGCGAGGGCAGCAGGGTCAGAGGCTGGCCTTGGCCATCACACTGCACTGCCTGGGGCCCCTCTGTGACTCTGGGACCCTGGGCATGCCTCAGCCTATCCAGAGCATGACCCCACCCCCCAAGCCCTCCTGGGCTGCCCTGGCCATGGGAGACCTGGTCAACAGGGCTGGTGCACACCCTGTGGTGACAGCCTCCCAGTGACCTTTCCTGAGGGGAGGGCCTCCGGTTCTCAGCACGGAGGCTCCAGGCAGACTTGGGAGCAGGTTTCTCAGGATCTCTGCAGGTCTGGGCCTCCTGGGGCAGGGGTGAGTAGTGTGGGTGGAGCTGGGAAGCACCTGTGCTGGGCATGGACCCCTGGCTGTTCTGTGCCCCAGCCTCCCCTCTCCTTTGCAGGTCTGGGACCCCATTCCCAGCTCTGTTCTCCTTTCCTTTGCGGGGAGTCCCCGGGCCTCGGTACTCTCAGAGGAGTCACAGGAAGTGGGAGATCCACACCCTGTCTGTCCCTCCCCAGCCACAGCCCACATTTCACTCCCACAGTTTGCAGGGACAGAAGGCCTCTGACTGGACCCACAGTCCTTGACGTCCTAGTGGGGCCTGGGCTCTGACGTCCTGGCAAGACCATGGGGGGACGCATGCTCTTCCCTCTGACCCTGTGCACAGGACCCAGGCAGGCCTTCAGCTGGGAGAGTCTGGGTCCTCCCAGGTCAAGAGGCCCCGGGAATACTGTCTGCTTTGCTCGCTGAGCTGTGACGCGTGTCTGCAAAGTGACTGCCCAGTGTTTAACATTCACGTGCTGTGTGATGAACCAAACTCGGACCCTTGCCAGAGAGCTCAGGGGCCTGGGCCTCACACCCAGTGCCCGGGCCCTGCTGTGTCTGAATCAGGGCCTGGGGCTGGGAGGCCTCCTTTACAGATGGGAAGGCAGGGCTGCTCTCTGTGAGGTTTTCCAAACCTTGAGGGCCGTGGGCTATTGAGTCCCGAGGGTGCAGAGACCAGAAGAAGAGGGATGAGCGCAGCACCAGAAGCCCTGGCCACAGAGCAGGCACCAGGCCTCTGCCATGTCTGCAGTCACATGGTCCCTGTCAACCCCTGAGGCTCACGCCCACACCACCCCACTTCTCAGAGGAGCACAGAGAGCCACGGCTAGGGGGCAGCAGAGGCCCCGTGTGTCTGGAGGGCACAGACACTCACCTATGGAATATCTGGTCCAGGAAATACGGAACAGTACTGAAGTCGTCATATGAGCACAGCAGAGTGGACAGGTAAGCAATGGTTCTTCCTGGGGAGGCCAGGACCAGGGACTCCTCCAGCTTTGCCCCGGTGCATGGCTGCAGGCTCCGCAGGGGGCAGACCTCTGCCAGGTGCAGTGTGGACACACCTCCAAACTAGGGGGGACCAGCAGGGACAGGAGTCAGGGACCCCCAACCACTGGAGTCTGGGCTGGGAGAAGACCCCCTCATAGAGGGCATCCAGCTGCACCAGGTGACCCCTCACATCCCTGGGGGGTGGGGAATGAAAGGCCCAGAGTGACTTTGTTGGCCACATAGAGAGCAGTGTGGGAGAGTGGGGAGGGCAGAGTATCCCCACAGGGAGGCCAGCAGCTGGGAGCAGCAGTGCAGAGATGGCAGCTGGCGGTGTCCCGGCCACAGCCCTTCTGCACGGTGATGTGACCGTGGCTGCTCCAGGGGCACACCTCAGCCCCTCTCCCCAGCAAGTGCGGTCTGGGCCTCTGTCTCAGCAGGGCATTAGCTCCTGTGAGAGCGACGGTGACGCTCTGACTCTGCGTCCCTGAGTGTGGTTGCATGTGCCATGTGCTCCTGAGGAGGTGATGGACGTTAGGCCAGGCCATGGTGTGGGCCCCAGCTCTGCCATGCTGATAAGGAGAGGGGACAAGGACACAGAGAAGCACGGGAGAACACAAGAACATGGGAACAGAGATGGACATGTACAAGCAGGAGACACAGGCACATCCAGCCCCTAGCACTGTGTGCAAACTCCTGTGTGAGAGCCGCCCTCGTGTGGGCCCTGGGCTTGACTGCCCAGCAGACCAGGCTTCCAGGGGCGCTCTCTGAGGCCGTGACCTGCAGCAGGGCAGCCGGGGACGAGCACTGGAATCCCAGCTGAGCCGCAGGACAAATGTCCTTTCTCATGGAACAGGATGGAGACGGGTGGGGGCTCCAGGGCTGAGACCAAGAGACACACTGCCAACACATGATTGCAGTAGTCTCTCTCTCTCTCTCTCTCTATCTCTCTCTCTCTCTCTTGAGTGTAAGACTCACCCCTGTGTGTGGGGTTTGGGTTCTCCGTCGTGGGTTGTGGGGAGGTCTGGAAGCACAGCGGAGCTGACCTCTGCCCGGGATTCCCGGGCTGGGTGGGAAAACAGTGCTGTCACACGTGGATGCTCTAGACTTCGTATCCAGGGAACCAGTAGTAACCTGTCCCCTGAAAATCCCACCAGGACCAGACATGGGGTTGCCATAACCCAGCTGTCAGTGGGCAGCAGAGGGGCAAGATCTCTTAGGAACGAGACTGGGGTCAGTCACTCAGGAGTGAAACACCAGAACGGGGCCCAGAGGTGCCTATATCCAGGCTCTGGTCCTCGGCCCAGCCTGCTCATCTTGAGTCCCTGCCTGTGTATCTCCCTAGACTCCTCCCTCAGCCCAGCCCAGCACTGTCCACGGCTGTTGGCCTGACGCACCTGTCCGTTGCCTGAGAAGATGAGTTCCTCATGGGAATCATTGCTGATCTCCAGCGTGGAGCCCTGCAAACAGAGTGCCCGGAGCCAGGCCAGAAGACATCAGTGTCCCACAGGAGACACTCTGTGAGTATTTCCACTCCCCAGGTCACATACATAGGGACATCTGTGTATACCCCCAGCCAGGAGGACTCCAGGGGACACAGGAGAACTCAGGTGTAACCCCTGAGTACACAAAAGGGCCCCCAACACCCACTTTCCCATCTGCCATCCCTGGAATGGGTACGGATGACACCACAGCCGTCCTCCAATGCCTGAGTCCTGGTGCTGTGCAGGAAGGGCCCCTCCTGTTTCCTTCTTGGGAACGGGAGGACAGCCCACGAGGGTCACCAGAGACTCCGGCCCTGGACGGGACTTTCCGGGGCTGCTAAACCCTGTTACCTGTGGCTGCCTCCTCCCCCGTGGCCACAGGCGTCCATAGTGAGAGCTCAGCCAGCGTGTTACACGCTGGAAGAGACCTTCATTCTGGGCTTTGGCTCTGCGAGAGCCTCGCCTTGAAGGGCAGCAGCAAGGGAACATAGTTCTCCCTGCAACGTTTCCTATCAAGTGAGCTGGCAATGGCTACCACTAGAATGTGGGTGCCTGGTTACCAGAGTTCCATGTTCTGTTGTGGCCCGTCACCAAGGAAGTGAGGTCACTTCCTCCAGGTCCAGGACATGGACCCTTCCAGCAGGAAGAGTTCCCAAGGCCCTCTGGGCTGCTGATTGTTCCTCTCCTGCCCTGATGCCATCCCCTTGACTGTGCACAATTATGCAAACACAGCCCCATCCCTCAGTGCCTGGGAGATCTGGATGGGGTCAGGATCCCAGGTTGAAGGGCACTCAGTTGGAGTCTAAACCTCCTTTTCCTATCATTTCCCAAAGACAGTAGCCTGCTTCTTAGGAAGGCCCCTAAAATCCAAGCTAAAGTCAGTGAGGAAAGCCAAGGGCAGTGTCTACAACAGACTCGAAGTTCCATCCCTGAGTCGGGGGGGCGGGGCCCATCGGCCAAGGAGATTTAGAGGATGGCCTGAAGCATGTTTCCTGGTTTGCAGTTTGAGTGTCTCTGGTTTGGACATCGGGCATTTCAGAGAACTCCACGAGGAGACCTGAGATAGTGCACGTGAAAGACATCCTCCAAAACTGATGGAAAATCAGCCGTCATCAGCAGGCCACCTCACAGACAGATAATACAAGCTTCCTTCTCCAGGTCCCTAAAACATTTGGAAATTTTGTATTCCTTCCTCATTCACCCTGAAGTCTGGAGAATCATAGAAGTCATGGACCAGGCCAGGGGTTACTTTTGTCCAAGGGGTTTTCTCTGCTTCATAGGCTAAACTCTTTTCCCTAGACCAACTTCATCATGCTGGGTTCCATGCCCCGTCTCTAATACGATATTCTAGTCAAAGTCTTGGTAACAAAACTAATGTTTTCATTCTCACCCACAGCAGCCCTGCTATTGTACTCAGGACTAGGTACCCTCATTACAGGAGGAAGGCTCCCTCCACTGTGTATCACTGCTGTGCAAGTAACTGCTTGTCTGAGAACCACTGGGGACGTCTCCACCCAGGGCCAGAAGGGAAAACAGCATCGCCCTGTTGGGACTGCTGTAACTGCCACCACAGGCACACTTTTGTCTGACAAGTCAGTGCTTCCAAAGTGACAATACCTGAACCACCCATGACACTGAATGAGTCCCACCTCAAGGGACACTGAGAAACTTCTACCCAGGAGGAAGTGAGAAGTTTGGGCATTTGGCTTCGCTTATCACTGGTGTCAAGGAGAAACAGTTGAATTCCACTATGTTGAAACAACTATTTAGAAACTGATTAAAATTTCTTCAGCTTTTCTTGTGGATAAATTAATATGATAGGCTGGAAGAAAGATTGTGGCTGACTAAGGTGCCCCAGCAAACACCTCCACGAGGACTACAGTTTGAACAGCTATCCACAGAGCAAGTTGCCGTCACACAACTATGGAAGCTAGGATAGAGACCACACAGTGCCTGGTTTAGTAGAATAGTTGGGAAAGTTGCATTGAAGAAAGCAGGAAGAAAGAGGTGCCATGTTACCCCTGCCCTGGCCCCAAGTAGCACAGTATGGACAGTCAGCTCTTGGTTGGGGGAGGGAGAGAGGAGACAGAATCCCTGTGTCAGGCCCACCGTCACCATCACCAACTTCAGACTCGGGTGGAGTCCAGCAGCCCACACCTGCAGACTGAGTGTTTGGACCTCCACAGCCAGGCCAACTCCACCACCCTTTCCCCAACCGCCAGCTGGAACTGCAGCAAGACCCTGGTTGTTGCAGAGTAGGGCAGGATCACTTCTCAGCCTTTTGGCTAAGATCAGGTGCACAGTAGGGCAGCAGAGGGAGTGCAGGACCCTGCAGTAGAGCTCAGAGCTAGAGCCCACCCCCATAAGACCAGTACCAGGTATAGGTAAAGGCATCTACACACAGGCCAGTCCTCATTGACTAAGCCTCTGACTTGCCAGGCCTTGTGTGGAGGCCTACACTCCAGGGGGAGGGACTCCTTACAGCACGTGTCATCACCAGTCTTTGGAGGCCTGGCAAGTACCCCAAGGGCCCATCCACTGTGGGACCCAGGTGTAGTCCAGCTGGGTGCCAGTCTGGATAGTGAAGCAGAAGCCTTTATCAACCTCTTACAGTCTTTCATAAATAGCACAACTTGCATCGGCTGGCAAAGCCCAACACGGAAGGTTCTAATGGTTCCCATCTCTGCGCAAGTGCTTGTGTATGGAGTCTCGGGACTTGCCCCAGTATGAGGCGGGTAGGGTAAGGTAGGGTAGACCTTATCAGCATGTGTATCAGCATGTGTCACTGTTGGCCTCACCTGGGCCTGCTGGGTATCCTCAAGACTGCACAGAGCCCCACATGTGCCCTCCTACCTCCCCTCCTACAGCCTGTGGCCATCAGCAAGGAACCACAGGACTGTGTTGTTATTCAGGCCAGGAAAACCCAGTGTGAGCAGATCCTAATGGCCCCTGTGCCCAGGCCAGTGCCAGAAGACAGAGTCTCTAGAGCAGTTTCAGTGCCAAGTGGAGCACCGAGGCTCCTGCTGACCACTCTGATACCTCATGCAGCATCACTAGTGGGGTAGGAGCAGCATCAGGCCATGAGTCCACCTCAGCAGCACAAAGACCACAGCAGAGAGGGTGGCTTTAGGTCCTAGCCTGGCTTCCCTAGTTTCAGTGGGCTCTGGGCTCAGGACAGAGATCCTACATGGGGAGTAAGTGCGCAGTGACTCCTGTTTTTGACTTAACAATTGACACTCTTGTGTATGGTGTCAGTGATCACCCTAGGCTCTTGTCATGGGTTACCAAGGCTATGGAAGCCTTTTGAGTTTGCCAACTCTGATCAAAAATTTTTAAATACAAATGTCCATTAAAAACTTTTTAACATTGTTGATTGAATTAAACCATGTGATTTTTCTCACAGGGAATGGAGCAGAGCTCCTCACGCCAGAAAATAGGATTGTGGATGCTCCTGGAGTTTTGCCTATTGGTCCTCCATGTAGTTGTTTATCTTATTGGCACTTATGTCTTCTGTTCAGAGATCAAATGTTTCCCCACAACTCTCTGAAAAGCCCCTACCACATCCTTGTTCCTCAGGCTGTAGATAAGGGGGTTTAGCATGGGTGTGAGGACAGTGCAGAATACAGATACAGCCTGCTCCTGCTCAGGGGTGTGGGATGAACCCGGTGTCATAGACATGAAAACACACGGTCCTAAGTAAAGACTCACCACTAGAAGATTGGAGGAGCACGTAGCCAAGGCCTTGTTCCTACCTTGGGGGGATTTCATACGAAGGACACTGAGGAAGACGAGGGTGTAAGAAGACATAATGAGTCCAAAGGGGATAACTAGAAATGCAATGCCCATCACAAAGACCACCAGTTCATAGGTGGAAGTGTCTGCGCATGAGATCTTCATGATCCCTGGCATCTCACAGTAGAAATGGTGGATCTCTCTGGAGCCACACGTTGGCAGACTCATGGTGTAAGAAGTATGAGCTGTGAAAGCTAGAATTCCCCCTATCCAGGACACCACAGCCATTTGTAAACAGACTGCATGGTTCATAAATACTGCATATCTCAGGGGGTTACAGACAGCTACGTAACTGTCATAGGCCATGAAAGTCAACAAGATGCACTCAGCACCCCCAAGAGCAAAGAAGAAAAATAACTGGGTTCCACAAGCAAGACGTGTGATGTTCTTCCTTCCAGAGAAAAAGTTTATTGCCATCTTTGGAACAGTGGTGCTAATGAGGGCCTGGTCTACAACAGAAAGCTGGCTGAGGAGAAAGTACATTGGGGTATGGAGCTTCAGGTCCATCCATATCAGGAGGGGCAGGATGAGGTTCCCAGCGAATGAAGCCAGGTAAATCAAGATGATAATGTGGATGAGGACACTGACATATTTCATTTGGGGGAAGAGTCCCAAGAGAATAAAATCTGCCATTAACGTCTCATTTCCGTTCTCCATTGCGTTGACTTGTCTGATTGAGCTAACAAAAAGAAGATGAGAGAAAAGTCAAGTGGAATTGTATAAAAATTTTCCAAACATTTCTATCAGTCAGCTGTCACTAAATTAATCTGATGTAACAACAACCCCTTGAATCTGAGTGACTTTTGAAAATAGACACTAATTTTATTGCTCCCACATCTGCAGGTCAAATGGAACATTTTGTTTTAGGCTGCAACACAAGTACATGTGTAATTCAGACATCTTTCACTCTGGGATCAGTAGGTACCTGGGGCTTGTTCTTTACTTTTTTTAAAGATTTATTTATTTATTTGAAAGAGTTACACAGAGATAGGAGAGGCAGAGATAGAGGTTCTCCATCCGCTGGTTCACTCCCCAACTGGCTGCAATGGCTGGAGCTGTGTAGATCCAAAGCCAGGGTCTCCCACATGGGTGCAGGGGCACAAGGATTTGGGCCATCTTCCACTGCTTTCCCAGGCCACAGCAGAGAGCTGGATTGGAAGAGAAGCAGCCGGGATTAGAACCAGCACCCATGTGGGATGCTGACGCTTCAGGCCAAGGCGTTAACCTGCTGCACCACAGAGCTGGTCCCTGTTCTTTACTTTTAAAGAAATTATTAATATGTATTTGAGAGGGAGGGAGGAAGGGAGAGAGATAGAGACTGAGAGACAGAGACAGAGAGAGAAAGTCATTTGCTGATTCACTTCCCAAATGCCTGCAATGGCCAGGGCTGGTACCAGGCTGGAGTCAGGAGCTATGAACTCAATCCATGTCTCCCACATGCATGGCAGGGACCAACTACATGGGCCATCAGCACTGCCTCCCATGGTCTGCACTCGCCCGAAGGTAGAATCAAAGGAGCTGGAACTAGGAATTGAATCCAGTTACTCAATATGAGACTCGAGAGCTTTAACAAGCATCTTAATCACTAGGCCAAAAGCCCACCTCTGGGACTTGCTATCCTTAGGGAGGCCAGAAGAAACACAAAAAGGAGCAAGTAGAGTCATGTGATTCCTGTGATTATCTGAGCTCAGCGTGACCTGTCACTGTCATCCACATTCCAACACGGTAGGGAAGTAAACTCTATTCACAGTGAAGCATGAGACTGGGCAAATAAGGAGGGATTGAAGACAGCCAACAGGATCCTATTCACCAATCTTCTCAACGCTTATATATTTCATTCTGAATTTTCAGATATTTCATGGTTTAAATCATCAGTCCTCTACTTAATATGGTCTGTTAAGCCCCAACAATGGAGATTCATGGGTTTCTTGTGACTACAAATAAAACTACAGCCAATTGTTTGAGATCACAAGTAGCCATTGGATATGCCCCTGGCTAGAACTGCACTAGGTAAATTCATGAATTCTTTTCACATATGGACTTTTCCCTATGGGCTGATTTAAGTCTACGCATGCAGGAACCATAGATGAATGTGCAATAAAGTACAATAAAATAAATCCATGATCCCTGTCCTATGATGGAAACTCGAGAGCATGACACATCAGCCCATGATTTTACTGAGTAGCCAATGTTGTGCATTTCTTTGGAAATAGTCATAAAAAATGATAAATCATATGAGAAAAAATCATGAACAACCACTGAATCAGTTTCTATGAACTGCAAATGAGAAATTAGACTGTGCCTGTATTCCAGTTGGAGAATATCTATTGCCCCCAGCCTCCAAAATCACAGAAATAGAAATAAAAGTCTCCTGTGCCAAGCAATTTTGAGCAACAGGGACAGAAATAAGCCTGGCTTATCATTCTCATGATGACCACATCACTAATTATTTAGATGAGAGGAGGCCTTAAGAAAACAAACCCATAACAAACCTGGAGGGTCATGAAACACACCTGAGGGACAGAGAAGCCTTGCTCATGTCTTCCATCTGGGAGAATGGCACTTGTAAGTTCCATTATCACTTAGACTGTGAGTGGTTCCTCTCTGAGAAACCTGGGGCATTGGAAGCTTCAGCTCATTTGCACCAATGTCATTTCAGGGATATTTTCTTCCAGATAAGGGTGAATAATGCTCCACAGTAATCACTTCAGCTACAGTGCCTTTCCAGATATTGTTAATTTCAGTGAGAAAATGGATAATCTCCAACAGCAGGCACTCAACTAAGCTGCTAAGGGCCAGATACGACAGTGCTCCTATGCTCATACGTTACATCTAGCCAGCTCATCTTAATGTGTACCCTGACTCCGTGTGAAGATGCCCTGCATGCTTCCTTTCCCTCACTCTCCCACTGCTCCTCCAGCCTCACAACTTTTGGTTTTCTTTATTCTGCCAATCCATAAAAACACATGAGTTTGGAACTCATGAGCCACATTATAGTGGAATATCCAGAAGAAAAAATAAAACATCTAGTGGATGCATCTGGGTACTATGAACCCTTGGGTCATCAGAACCACATGAATGAGCACCAAGATTTTCCCACAGTCCTGTGTGTGATCATGGGGCTCCCTAGAGCTGATCTGAGGGGAGATGCAGCACTTCACTGCATCAGCCACAGAGCCATGGAATAGGGGGTGCAGGGGGCTGGTCTCGGTGTCCTCCCTGGTGTCTACTCAGTGCCTGCAGGACGCCTCCCCAGCACAGCCTCAAGCTCTCTGCTCCTTGGCTTCAGGACCCACAGGAGGCCGTCATCGCCCTAGAGAGGGAATGGAGGGGTAACTCCCTCAAAGATTGCATCTGTTTTCAGATGTTGATGTGGGAAGGCCATAGACATCCTTTATGGAGGATGCTTTCAAAATTGCAAAGGAAACTAATTTTGGTCTTAAAAACTCACCGGTTTTAGAATCACAGATTTTTTTGGTGGATGAGCATTTGCAGTGACTAAATGAGGTACTGGACTCAGTATCAACACAGTCTGCACCTGGACTCTCACACAGCCTCACTGCCCCTGTAATAGGTACCCATGACCATCTATCTCTTTTCCCATCCCTTGCTTGGGAGAAATTTCATTGTCTTATTCTTGTGTTTAATCTCAGCACTAAGACTGAGTGTCCAGCACCCAAGACTATGCAGCACAGAAAGGGAAACAGAAAGGGGGGGCAAGAGTTAGTGAAGGAGCAACAAGGAGCCCCCCACCCCTGGGACCCAGGTCCTGCAGGGAATCCCAAGGGTGCCATCTCATTTGCTCACTAGGGTACATGATAAGTGAGGTGCTACATTTGCCTTTGTACTCATCAAACCTAGAGGGTAAACTGTGGGGTAAGAATATCCCTGGTTCTCTCAGAGCATCCCCATTAGGGGCCTCCCAGCTTGGTGGGTGACCTGGTGAGCCTGCCCAGGGTGGACACCTGACCAGGTCTGCTTCATCTTCCCAGGAGACTGATCTCCATCAGACTTGGATAGTATAGCTTCAGTTCTTCCAGTTCTCTTTAACCAGGTGATTTCAGCATTACACCATTTTTCACTAAAACCTAAACATCAGAGAATAACTAATTTGTACATTTAAGGTATATTTTGGGGGACTGGTGTAGTAGTAGCACAGAAGGTTAAGATGTCACTTACAATGCCGGCATCCCATATCAAAGAGCTGATTCAATTCCTGGCTGTTCCACTTCAAATTCGGTTCCCTGCTAATGTGCCTGGGAAGGCAGCTGAAGATGGCCTAAGTACTTGGGCTCCTGCTACCCATGTGGGACACCCAGATAGAGTTCCAGGTTTTTGGCTTCAGTCTGGCAGAGCCTCAACTGTTGTGGCCATTTAGGGAATGAACTAGCAGATGGAAGATCTCTCCACCTCTATGTCACTCTGCCTTTGAAATAAATAAATCTTTTCTAAAAGATATATTTCTGGCCAGCGCCGCGGCTCACTAGGCTGATCCTCCGCCTTGCGGCGCCAGCACACCGGGTTCTAGTCCCAGTCAGGGTGCCCGATTCTGTCCCGGTTGCCCCCTTCCAGGCCAGCTCTCTGCTGTGGCCAGGGAGTGCAGTGGAGGATGGCCCAAGTCCTTGGGCCCTGCACCCCATGGGAGACCAGGAGAAGCACCTGGCTCCTGGCTTCTGATCAGCGTGATGCGCCGGCCGCAGCGGCCATTGGAGGGTGAACCAACAGCAAAGGAAGACCTTTCTCTCTGTCTCTCTCTCTCACTGTCCACTCTGCCTGTCAAAAAAAAAAAAAGATATATTTCTGAACAAAAAATCTGTAAGATAGGTCATACTTGAAACAGCAATGGGTAACACATACATGCTAAGTAGAGGTCACAGTTTTAAGTACCTTGCACTTAGTAATTACCCTCATGGGCAGTTTGCTATGTCATATTTTACAGATAAGGGACCCCAGCAGAGAGGTTTGCTCACTTAGCCAAGATGAAATGGGTAAAAAGTACAGAACCTGGATTTGAACCTAGACAGGCTGATTCAGAGTCCGTGTGCCATCTCTTACCTGTGGGTGATGACTGAGCATCTTATCCCCTCCCATCCAGACTTCTCCTCTGCCCTCCAGCTCCCACACCCCTTCACACACACAAACCTACTGACACCCACACTCAGAATCCTGCTCCCATCTCTCACCTTGATGAGAACCAAGTCAGGAACCAAGCATCTCAGATGGTGGGCAGGTGGAGAACAGTGTCACCCGGTGGCCTGTCCTCTGTCAACACCAGTGCCTGTCTCCCAGTCCAAGCCTTACCCAGGTAACTCTTCTCTGCCCTGCTTCCATGCAGAGCCAGCAATCCCTTCTGGCTCTCAGTGTCTGGGATCCCCCACGTGTAGGTTTCAGGTCCTGTGGAAATGAAAGTCTCATAAATTGCTGAAAGATTCTAATTTACACACTTTGAAAGAACTGACCTGGAAGTGAGCTTCCCTTCACTCCTGGCAAGAACCAGATGACTGATCCCAACTAAACCTCAAGTTTATGAAGCTGTTCCAGCCGGTCACTATCAACCTTGGAAACTGACCTCCCCAAAGGGAATCAGGCACATTCTTCACAGAAAATCACCCCAGACGATTCAGTTAATATTTACAAAGAAAACACTGTGGGACTGATGCATCCCTTGCAGGGGGGCTATGGCAATGCAGGAAATGAGAAACAAATGTGAGCTTGTGCATCAGTAAAGGAACTGCCTGATGAAATGAAACACTGCTGTTATGTAATCACTTCTGGGGGCTCCGATCACCTTTGCCCATTAGGAATTCTACCCCCAGGCATTAATTAACTTTTCTCTTGAGAGTTGCTTGAATTTCTTCCAGATTCAGGAGGAACTGCCTAACCAAGTAGGAGGGACTTGGAGGGTACAGATCAGATATGTGGGTGCTGCATCCAAGGCCACAGAGGTCAGGAATGCTCAGGCAGGGCACAGGGTGCTTCTGAGCTGCGAGACCTGGCACAACCTCTGATGTCTCCCTTTAAGGAGAGACACAAGGCCCCTACCCACACACTCCACTGATGTCTTCCCAGAGAAAACATACGGACCTAGAGTGTGCAGTAGGGGGTGAGAGAGCCAGTGTAGGTGCCCACAGCAGGTGAGACTTGCAGCGTTGTGAGGTCTCCTTGCCTGGCCTCTCTCACCACTAGGGTGGTGGACTCCAGGACAGCAGCTGAGTCCTCAGAGGCAGAGGGAACCTCACTCCCAGGAACTGTGTTTGTGTTCTTTGATCTGTCTGGAGACTCCCTGAGGACCCAGTCCTGGAACTCCCTCAGCAAGGGCAGCTTTGGTGGAGGGCATTTGTCAACAACATTCAAAGGCAAATGCACCACCTGCTGTCATCAGAAACAAGGACCTGTCAGCTGGGGCAAACAGCAGACAGGGCAGGCTGAGGGAGGGAGAGGCTTTCAGGAATAAGAATGTGAAACAATCCAAGGCACCCTGAGCAATCAAGCAGAAGTGCTCATATATATTTTTTTAATTTTTATTTAGTAGATATAAATTTCCAAAGTACAGTTTATGGATTACAATGGATTTCCGCCCCCATAACTTTCCTCCCCCCGCAACCCTCCCATCTCCCACTCCCTCTCCCATTCCATTCACATCAAGATTCATTTTCAATTATCTTTATATACAGAAAATCAATTTAGTATATATTAAGTAAAGATTTCATCAGTTTGCCACCACACAGAACACAAAGTGCAAAATACTGTTTGAGCACTAGTTACAGCACTAATTCACATTGAACTACACATAAGGACAGAGATCCTACATGAGGAGTAAGTGCACAGTGACTCCTGTTGTTGACTTAACAAATTGACACTCTTGTTTAAGGTGTCAGCAATCTCCCCAGGCTCTAGTCATGAGTTGCCAAGGCCATGGAAGCCCCCTGAGATTGCCAACTTTGATCTTATTTCAAGAAGGCCACAGTCAAAGTGGAAGTTCACTCCTCCCTTCAGAGAAAGGTACCTCCTTCTTTGATGGCCCGTTCTTTCTACTGGGATCTCACTCCCAGAGATCTTTCATTTAGGTGTTTTGTTTGTTTGTTTGTTTGTTTTTGCCAGAGTGTCTTGGCTTTCCATCCCTAAAATACTCTCATGGGCTCTTCAGCCAGATCCGAATACCTTAAGGGCTGATTCTGAGGCCAGAGTGTGGTTTTGGACATCTGACATTCTATGAGTCTGCTGTGTATCCCACTTCCCATGTTGGATCGTTCTCTCCCTTTTTTTATTTTATCAGTTAGTATTAGCAGACACTAGTCTTATTTATGTGATCCCTTTATCTCTTAGACTTATCATTGTGATCTATTGTGACCTGAAATTGATCACTTCGACTAGTGAGATGGCATTGGTATATGCAAACTTGATGGGATTGTATTGGAAACCCCTGGCACATTTCTAACTCCACCACTTGGGGCAAGTCCGATTGAGCATGTCCCAAATTGTACATCTCCTCCCTCTCTTACTTATTTATTTGAAAAGCAGAGTTACAGAGAGACAGAGGCAGACTCAAGACAGAAAAAGAGAAGGTCTTCCATCCACTGACTCACTCCCCAGATAGCCGCAACAGCCAGAGCTGCTCCAATCCAAAGCCAGGAGCCAGGAGCTTCTTCCAGGTCTCCCACATGGGTGCAGGAGCCCAGGACTTGGGTCATCTTCCGCTGCTTTCTCAGACCACAGCAGAGAGCTGGATTGGAAATGGAGCAGGTGGGACTCCAACCAGCGACCATTTGGGCATACTGTAGGAGGCAGCTTCACTCATTACTCCACAGCGCCGCCCCCTGTGTTCATATTATTAAAATGTCTAAACTACCTAAAGTGATTTACAAATTCAGTGAAATTTCTTCAAAATAAAACTCCAATACCATTTTTCATAGAAATAGGAAAAACAATCCTAAAAAATCATGTGGAATCGCAAAATATCCCAAACAGTCAAGGCAACCATGGGCAAAACTGGAGGCATCATATTAGCTGATTTCAACCCATATTAAAAAACCATTGTAATTAAAACAGATTCATCAACCAATGGAAGAGAATAAGGACCCAGAAATAAACCTACACACATATGAATCATCGTCCACAAAGATGGCAAGAACACATACTGTGGGCCGGCGCCACGGCTCACTAGGCTAATCCTCCACCTAGTGGCGCCGGCACACCAGGTTCTAGTCCCGGTCGGGGCGCCGGATTCTGTCCCGGTTGCCCCTCTTCCAGGCCAGCTCTCTGCTGTGGCCCGGGAGTGCAGTGGAGGATGGCCCAAGTGCTTGGGCCCTGCACCCCATGGGAGACCAGGAAAAGCACCTGGCTCCTGGCTCCTGCCATCGGATCAGCGCGGTGCGCTGGCCACAGCGCGCCGGCCGCGGTGGCCATTGGAGAGTGAACCAATGGCAAAAAGGAAGACCTTTCTCTCTGTCTCTCTCTCTCACTGTCCACTCTGCCTGTCAAAAAAAAAAAAAAAAAAAAAAAACACATACTGTGGAAATGACAATCTCTTCAGTGAATTGTTTGGAGAAAACCAAATATGCAAATGTAGAAAAATTGCTAACTATATATAACACTCATCATACACATTCATATATATATATTTTCATATATATATATATTTAAATCAGCCCCAATGGATTAAAGACTTAAATCTAAGACCAAAAACTACAAAACTACCAAAGGAAAACACATGGAAAAATCTATATTCCACTGTTTGGATGATGATTTTTTTAGGTTTGACCCCTAAGGGGCAGGTACTAAAAACAAGAAAAGACCAGTGAGATCACATCTAACTAACAAACTTTGATGATAAAGGAAAAAATACAGTGAAGAATGACTTGTGGATTGGGAGAAAACATTTGTAAGCCATAACCTGATAAGGTATTAATATTCAAAATATATAAGGAACTCAAGTCAATAGCAAGAAAATAAACCTGATTCAAAAAAAAATGGCTACAAAAATGCTCATTGGGAAATGCGAATTAAGACCATAATGAGATATCACTTCACACAAGTTAGAATGCCTATTAACCAAAAAAAAAAAAAAAAACTAACATGCGTTGGTAACGGTGAGGAGCAAAAGGAACCGTTTCACCCTGTTGGGAGAAATGTGAGTTACTAGAGCCATAATACAAAATGGTACCATTTCCTCAAAAACACCAAAAATAGGAATTACCATATGACCAGGAAATCCTACTATCAGGTATTTATCCAAAAAATCTGAAGTCAGAATGTCAGACAAGTCTGCAATTCCATGTTAACCAAAGCACTGTTCACAATAGCCAAGTTATGGAATATATCAATATTGTATTATATAATAAGTGAATGGATAAAAATGTATAATATACAGAATAAAATACTATTCAGCCTTTTTAAAGATTTATTTTGAAAGTCAGAGTTACAGAGAGAGAAAGGAAGACACAGAGAAAGGAATCTTCTATTCACTGGTTCATTCCCCAGATGGCTGCCAGGCCAAAGCCAGAAATCTAGAGCTTCTTCCAGGTTTCCCATGTGGGTGGCAGGAGCCCAAACACTTGGTTCATCTCCCATTGATTTACCAGGCCACCAGCAGGGCACTGGATCAGAAGCTGAGCAGCCAGGACATGAACCAGCACCCATACAGGACACCGACACCGCAGCTGGCGGTTTTACTGGCT
Source organism: Oryctolagus cuniculus (assembly GCF_051225735.1). Taxonomy (NCBI): domain Eukaryota; kingdom Metazoa; phylum Chordata; class Mammalia; order Lagomorpha; family Leporidae; genus Oryctolagus; species Oryctolagus cuniculus. The sequence continues at coordinate 1,491,149 of NC_142872.1, read as the reverse complement.
CTGCCACAACACTGGCCCCTATTCAGCTTTTAAAAAAAAAGAAATTTTGTCATTTAAAACTACATTGTTAGAATCAGAGAACATTATGCCAAATGATATAAGCCAGACACAGATAATATGACAAATACTGCAAGTTCTCACTTAAATGTGGAATCTAAATGGTTGCTACCAGAGGCAAGAAGAATAATAGGGTTTTTCCTTTAGATATGTTGACTGTGTGGTGAACACAGTAAATAATAATGTATTGTACAAAATCACTGGAAATAAATTTCAAATGTTCTCATCACAACATGTGATCAGTATTTCAGGTGATGTATAAGCTTATTTGCTTGATTTAATTATTCTGTTTCTTTTTTTTTTTTTTTTTTTTTTTTTTACAGGCAGAGTTAGGGAGAGAGACAGAAAGGTCTTCCTTCCATTGGTTCACCCCACAAATGGCCACTATGGCCAGCGCACTCTGTGGATCCGAAGCCAGAAGCCAGGTGCTTCCTCCTGGTCTCCCAGGTGGGTTCAGGACCCAAGCACTTGGGCCATCCTCCACTGCCTTCCCAGGCCACAGCAGAGAGCTGAATAGAAGAGGAGCAACCAAGACAGAACTCACACCCCAACTGGGACTAGAACCCAGAGTGCCAGTGCCGCAGGCAGAGGATTAGCCTAGTGACCCGCAGCGCCGGCCTGATTTAATTATTCTACATTGTACTCATAAATTACATTATCAAGGCCTTGGTGCTATGGCATAGCAGGTAAAGCCGCCACTTACAGTGCTGGCATCCCATATGGATGCCAGTTCGAATCCAACCTGCTCCATTTCCAATCCAGCTCTCTGCTGTGGCCTGGGAAAGCAGTGGAAGATGACCCAAGTCCTGGGCCCCTGCACCCATGTGGGAGACCTGGAAGAAGCTCCTGGCTCCTGGCTTTGGATTGGGGCAGCTCTGGCCGTTGCAGCCATCTGGAGAGTGAATCAGCAGATGGGAGACCCCTTCCCTCTTTCTCTGCCTCTGTCTCTCTGTAACTCTGCCTTTCAAATAAATAAATTTTAAAAATATATGAACACTTCTGCCTGATTTCTCAGGGTGCCATGGAGAGTTTCACATCCTTATTCCTGAAAGCCTCTCCCTCCCTCAGCCTGCCCTGTCTGTTGTTTGCCCCAGCTGACAGGTCCTTGTTTCTGATGACAGCAGGTGGTGCATTTGCCTTTGAATGTTGTTGACAAATGCCCTCCACCAAAGCTGCCTCTCCTTCTCTCTCTGTGTAACTCTGACTTTCAAATAAATAAATAAATCTTTCATTTAAAAAATAAATTACAGCATCATTATGTACCCTATAAATAGTCATGACTGTAATTTGCCAACTTATAATTTCAATTTTTTCTATAAAGTTACAAAACAAGAAATTTATATGTGACCAATGCAAAAAACATTTTTGAAGGGTTGTTAAAAGACTCAATAGAGAGAAAAGTGACACAAAGATGCACATGTTCTCTAGGCAGCCATGAGACACACCCCTCTACTGGAGGAGGAATGAGACTCTCCCAAAGCAAAATGGTGCAACTGTGGGGGTCAAAGTATAGCATAATTGTGTGTTTTTCTTTAAAAAGATTCCCTACATGGAAGTGTGAGCATGTAGTAAGTTCTCTAATTGTACAAATACCCAGGAGAGCCTTGGAATTCCGCACCGTGGTCCCCAGGTCCCTGATGATGGTGGGTCCCAGAGGCCATCCAACAGTGTGGTTATCAGCTGTAGCTGATTACCTGAATTTCACCATCTGCACAGGGACCCTTCCTGTTGCTCAAGCCTCCCACAAGTTGTGGCTCTGGCAAGGTGACCAGGAAAGAAGTGCCAAGGTCAGGCAATACTAAGGTCACCCCGTGACTTCTCCAAAGAGCACAGACTGAGAACAGCTTCACAATCTACAGGACATGGCTGGGCGATTGGTCCATCTCCTTCCTCCATCCATCAGAGACAACACAGAGAGACAGCATCCTGAGCTCTCAGTAGACACCACCTGCACCACCCAGAGGAAGGTGCTTCACCTTCTGGGGTTCAGTGCTCCCCACCATAACTCAAAGTCTGGAGAATGATGTCAGACAGATAAAAGTGATTATCTCTGCTGTATCCAGTGCAGGGGAGTATGGAAACCAGCTTCAAGATCCCAACAATTCCTTAGGGATGAGCTGTAGCATATTTTTAAGAAGTACTACAGTGATAATAGAAATAAGAAGTAAAAGGAATACCATCCCAAAATTCAAATTTTCTTCCATTTCTTTTCTACATGAATAAAAGCATCATTTTTACTGGTTTAATCATTATGTAGCTTTTTTCTTTTTTAAGATTCATTCATTCATTGAAAAGCAGTTACAGAGAGGCAGAGAGAGAGAAAAGGCCTTGATCTGCCGATTCACTCCCTAAAGGGCCACAACAATTGGAGCTGGGCCGATCCAAAGCCAGGAGCCAGGAGCTTCCCTTGGGTCTCTCACATGGGTTCAGGGGCCCAAGCACGTCAGCCATCCTCCTCTGCCCTCCCAGGCACCAGCAGGGAGCTGGATCAGAAGTACAGTGTCTGAGACTCAAACCAGCTCCCATATGGGATACGGGCACCAGTGGCAGCCCTACCAGAAGCTACACCACAGAACCAACCCCAGTCATTATGTAGCTTTATATACTGCTTTGGCATTTTATCACTGACAGAAGATATCCTCCATGAAGCTACATACTTCACGTATGCCTACATAATTCTCAGGGGATTAATAATGCTCCATGGAGTGGACTTAACAAAATGCATTTATATGTTTCTCTGTAACTGGACATTTTTTTCTAATTTCTTACTGATAAAATGTCAGCTACATGAAAATATATGGGAGTATACACCTTACTCTCTTTATTAATAATTACTTTAACTTTTTCCTTTTTTAAATTTTATTTAAGGTAAACAAATTTCATGAATTTCATATATGCAGATTTAGGAACATAGCGATACTCCCACCCTACCCTCCTGCCCGCCCATGCTCCCATCCTTCTTCCTCCTCCCTCTCCTATTCCCACTCCTAATTTTCACAAAGAGCTATTTCATTTCACTTCATACGCATAAGGTTAACCCTACACTAAGTAAAAAGTTCAACAAATATTCTGAAGAAAAAAACACTGTTCCTCAACAGTAGAGACAAGGGCTGTAAACAACCATCAGATCTCAAAATGTCAATTTCACTCCAATACATTACATTTTAGCTACTCTATTAGTTACCACAGATCAGGGAAAACATATGGTATCTGTCTTTTTTGGGACTGGCTTATTTCACTAAGTATAATGGTTTCCAGGTGCATCCATTTTGTTGCAAAAGACAGGATTTCATTTTCTATTTTACAGCTGAGTAGTATTCCATAGTGCATGTGTGTGTGTGTGTGTGTGTGTATACACACCATAATTTCTACATCCAGTCATCAGTTGATGGACATCTGGGTTGATTCTGTATCTTACAATTGCTTTCACTTAAATACCCAGAAATAATTAATTTACTTTACACAGTTACAAAGATTGATGTGCACACAAAATTTTGGTATGCACAAGTAGTTTGATCTTCTAAAAAAAAACACGTTTGGGAGGGTTTCTTCTGTAGGCTTCTTTGAAAGACCCTGACTTTTGACCCATTCAGCTCTCTGACAATCTACCCAACTGATAGGCTGATGGGTCTGACCCCTCCAGCACTTACACTAACCAGCCAACATGGGAAGGCAGTAACTGCTGTTGGAAACACCCAACTCTTCCCCAGTGGTTTGAGTAAATGGTTTCACTGATGGAGGCAGTGGTAGACAAGTTGTTTTCTGATTTGTTTTGGGAAATATTTCTCCACCAATAATTAGGACATTCTAGAGTTGCATATTTGAAATCACATCCTTAAAATCTGAGGCTTTAGGGAATGGCATTCTTTGGTTTAACTCTTGACTCTGCTCTCACTAATCATGTAGCTCAGAAAATAGATTAAACTTCCTGGCCTCTCTATGGCCCACACAGGTAATAATCTAGATTTCATGAGGCTAGCGTGAGACTACAAGACTCCTGCCTCAATGATTGACACAAGTGAGTGTACAACAAATAGCAGCTATGATTAGTATTATTTACTGGAGAGACAGGCAGACAGACAAACCTCCCTAAAGGACTGTAGTTAGAGAAAATAATACAAAACAATAACATTGATAACAAACACAGAGCATCAAGCACAAAGCAGCAACAAGGTTCTCCCTGACTTTAGCAGGAAACCACCTTACACATACATTCAGGTGCCCTGTTCAGTGGGACTGAATGTGATCCCCGCACCAATCTCCTGGGCACAGGGCATATATGAAGCCCAGTCACATGCATCTCCCCAAGAGTCAGTTCTTTGAATTTGGGATTAGGCAGTGATGGTAGAGGTGGCTGACAGCTGCAGACAGAAGAACCAGTGAGGGTGGCAAGGAAGGAATTTGAGGGAATAGAAAAAAAGTGGACCAAGGAGAACACAGATGTCACAGCCTTGCCTTTAAACATAGAGTGAGGTCCAGGCATTTGGCACAGTGGTTAAGACACCACTTGGGACACAGCATCCCATATCAGAGTACCTGGTCTCAAGTCCCAGTTCTGCTTCCAATTCCAGTTTCCTGCTAATGTGCACCCTAGGAGGCAACAGATGATGTCTCAAATACTTGGAAATTTGCTACCCATGAGAGAAACCCAGATGGAGTTTCCCACTCCTAGCTTTGCCAGGCCCAGCCCCATCTATTGTGGGCATTTGGGGCATGATCAGTGGATGAAGATCAATCGATCTCTTTCTCCCCCCCCCCCAAATAAAATGAAAAATAATGCAACTAAAAAAATGAATATAAAGTACTTCAGCCATGAACCTAAATTTGACACCTGGGTAAGATGAGAGCTTTTTAAAAAGAAACTCATATTATTCCTTTTCCCTCTCTAAATCCCTGGTGGCTCCTTGGAAAAAGATGTAGCAGATGTTGACTAGGTTTCTGATAGGACAGTACATTAGGGTCAGGAGACCACAGAAAGCAGCCCTGGCCAAGTCCATGTTTGGACAAGAATAAAGACACTTTCTCCCTGGGCTTTGCTTGTGTACTTCCTGGGATGATTTAGGCACCTGGAACCCAGGTTTCAATGAGAATCTCTCAACAATGATGTTTAAAGAGAAACATGGTGGTTGTTACTGGATCCCATATTTTCCAAAGGAGGATGGCCCATACGCAGCTTCAGGCTCTAGGAATCAGAAGTTCAACACTGCCATCAGAACACAATGATCAATAAATACAAGTTGAGTGAGTAAAAGCATCAACAAATAAAAATTCTGCAGCAACAGAACAAGCTTAAATGTGGTTTAAAAAAATGAATACACTTGGCAGATATGGCAAAGAATCATCACCCAGTTCATCTTGGTATTCATGGCTTAGGAGTAGGGAGGGTTTGCCTGTCTGATGCATGGCTGCTTTGAGAATGACAGAGCAATTGAGAATGAGGCACTGGGTACGGGCCACATTTTGTCATCTCTTTTGTACTCTTCAAACACAGGGTACCATTTATTGTTCATAAAATAACCATGCATCTGATTTTGAGAAAGAGGCCAAGGTCATATTTTTTCACTGAACTAATGTGTTGACTTGATCTAAAATGTCAATTTACTAGGTCTGTGTATACATGCCACCAAAGTCATGTTGTGGGCATCCATGCATGCTGACATAGCTGGCATTCCCAAGTGTAAGTCTGGCACAGGTGTAACACACACTGGCCACTCAGCAGACCATGAGGCCATGGAGTTTGTGGTGACCCAGTTCTGGGCTCATTCTCAGATCCACCATTTGCTGAAATCATGATCTTGACCATTAAGCTCGTTAACTGTCAAAATTTTTGTGTCTTCATATACAAAGTAATGAACAATTACTTCTTGCATAATATTACTTACACATCTAACACAAAATGGAAAATAAATACTAGCTTGCTTCCCACTCTAACTCACTTTCAATTAAGAAATAAAACAACAGGACAAAAATGAAACTAGAACTGAAACCGGTTTTAGTAGATGCCATGAAAGAAGGGGAGAGGACAGGAGACAGGCCCTTCCTATCTAATTGGCAGGTGGGGCCAGTGCCTCGGCTCAATAGACTAATCCTCCACCTAGCGGCGCCGGCACACCAGGTTCTAGTCCCGGTCGGGGCGCCGGATTCTGTCCCGGTTGCCCCTCTTCCAGGCCAGCTCTCTGCTATGGCCCGGGAGTGCAGTGGAGGATGGCCCAAGTACTTGGGCCCTGCACCCCATGAGAGACCAGAAGAAGCACCTGGCTCCTGCCTTCGGATCAGGGCGGTGCGCCGGCCGCAGCGCGCCGGCCGCGGGGGCCATTGGAGGGTGAACCAACAGCAAAAGGAAGACCTTTTTCTCTGTCTCTCTCTCTCACTGTCCACTCTGTCAAAAAATAAATAAAAATAAAATAAAAATAAATAATTGGCAGGTGGCATGCAGTTTCCCCCAGACACCAAGATGCCATGTGTACTGATGTAGCTGTTAACATGCACCAAGCCCATCCCAAAGAACCTGGCATATATAATGGCTTGGAACAATAGCCTGGGGGCCCTGGCACCCCAAAGGATGGCACACAGCTGGGGCACTGTTTCCAGTGGAGCCCCAGCTTCTCCAGAAACCACAGACTTTGCCTCAGATCTTGATACTGGTTCCTATCTAGAAGTCACTAAAATCTATGCTGTGCCTCCTTTGTGAAGTCACCTAACTACCTGCACAGGAAACCCTAGGAAACACTTGAGAACCTGGGAGAGAGAATGAGTGGCTTTCAGTTTTGAAAAACTCATCCAGAAGAACAGCAGGGCCCCAGGTGTCTGCCCAGGTGAGGACCCCCCACCCACATTTGTAAAGATTCCCAAAGGATGAACAGCCATCACCTTCCTCCATGTCCTACATTAGAGACAGTACTCTGTGCCAGAGCCCCTTCTCCCTGTAAGCGCATCCCCCTCATGCTCATTAACCACGGGGCCTCTGCTCCAGAACTAAGCTGGGGGTCTGGAGACAAGGACTGGGCTGTGGTCCACTTCTTCTTGGTGCTGTGTGTGCAGTTCCTTTAGATGTTTCCTTTTAGGTTTTACCTGAGCAGCATCTGGAATTATGTAGCATGGAACTAAAGGAAGCTAACTGGCATTATAAAATAATTATTTGAACTAGACTGCCACTTAGTGGCCAGTCCCTCACCAATTTTGCAGATGTCAGATTTCGGGGAAGTTGGAATGGGGTCAAAACAAGTACTGGCATGGGATCAGAAGGAGCTAGAACCCATGCCTCTGCAACCTCTGAATCTTGGCTTTCTGTTCATCTGTAAAAGTCACACCGGGCACAGTCCCAGCACACAGTAGGCTGGCTAGTGGATATATTAGAGCCGTCTGTGTGTCCAGAGACTGCAGAGCTGAGAAATCCCAATGCCAGCTTAAATTATGGAACAAAAAGATGCCTACCTCCCCTCTCCCAGCCCTGTTTCACAGATGACAACATGACTTACAGGTCAGTCATCCTTGTTGTCAACCTGTCACTGAGTTCTGATTTTGGCCATGGTTATAGACACTAAGCAAGTCAGCAGAACTGTGGAAATTCCACCCACAAACCAGGTGTTTGCCTGTGTCGGGGAACGGGACAGCCTGGCCAGCTGTGCCCCTCCAGACATGTACAAGCACAAGAAGTTTAGTGCTGGGCTTTTTCCACCCTGCCCGTTGCTAATTGCAAGATCCTGTTTTGACTTTAAGCATCCTGTTATTGCATGTTTCCCACACTTACTCTTGCTGAGTTGGTAACATGTTTTCCGTGAATCATATATAAATAGGTGGATGGTGGGCGGGAGTTATGAATGAACGCTGGTAAAAGGCGGAGTTGTGAATGAACGCCGGTAACAGGTGGGAGCTGTGAATGAACGCGAGTAATAAGCGGGAGTGGTGAATGAAGGAGTTGTGAATGAATGCCGGTAATAGGGCGGGATATATAAGAGGGTTGGAGGAGGCGAAGACGGCGGGCGTTCGCAACATGTAATGCGAGTCTGCTGAAAAATAAAGTGGAAGCTGAAAAGCCGATAAACGCGTCTGGTGTCTCCGAGGTCTCGCCGGCGTTAACCTATCCGGAAGGTGTACGCCTGCATGCCTGGCCAATCACAAGTGACAACAAGGCAGCCACTGCTATCCTAGACTGTGTTTCCATGCATAGTGCCATGTGTGCAACCAAGTGGAAAGGACGACCAATCTTCTCACAGTCCCAGATATTCTTCAGGGAGTTGGCTGCTTGTGCCAAGTTGCTCAGCTGGTTTAGGGAACACCTCACCATGTCTGAATGCATCCTCAAACCCCAAGCTCAGGTTGTTTTGTTGATATGAATGATGTGAGTTTTTGTGCCTTCCAAAGAATCTCCTTTGACTCCAGTCTTTCCTTTTCAGCTAGAATTAGTGAAGGTTTCCTTCAATGAACCCCATGCAGCCTTACTCAGCTGCCACAACATGCATTTCTCACCTGACTGTTGCACAGGACACAACAGAAATACCCTTGGTGAACACCAGCTTGGGGGAGACAAAATTCACTCAAGGAAACAAGAGCAGGTCAAGAGCTGGCTTTCTCAGCTATGGTACTGTGCATCTTTGGGCTGGTTAAATTTGCTCTGTGCCTATTCCGTGCATTGCAGGGTGTTAACAACTTCCTGCCCTCTTCTCATTCAGTGCCATTATCAACCCCCATGACCTCACTGTGACAACCAAAATTGTCTTCTGACCCTCCCAAGTGTTCCCTGGGGCAAACCCATCCTAAGAACCTCTGGGCTACAGTCCTGGTCCCTACAACTGCTCTCAATCATTTCACCTGGAGGGCTTGTGCTCTCCACCTTCTGAGCCCCACCCAGAGTTCCAGAATTGAGCCCAAAGTAGAGCCTAAGGAGGCACTTGATCCAGGGACCACCCTTTGCCTAAGGAGCCTAGGAGGTGCATCTGGTTGGCACCGCTGTTGTTCCTGTGTTCCTGTGTCATTGAGACCCCTAAGTTAGCTGTTCCCAGATTAGCTGCATGTTACAATCACCTGGAAATCTTTCAACTCTTCCAAACAGTGAGGAGTAGGCTTTGCTATTATTATTATTATTTTGAGCTCCCCAGATCATTGGAATGGACAGGTCTGGAGACCTCTGCTCTAGACACCTTTACCTCGTCTGTGATGTGAAGATTTGGGACTAAGGGACATGAGCTCCCAGCACATGCATCCTCTAGGACTCAACACCAGGGCTAATCGTGAGCACTCCTCAGGATCAGGTACTCCTACTGTCCTCACATAGGGAAAGGGGGCAAACACAATTACAAATAGGAACACTAAACAGACTGCAGCTCCCCTAAAAGCGGTACCATGAGAAGAGGCAGCCCTAGGAGGAAAGTGGGAAGATTCTGGAGGTGCTCTGTGTAGGAGACAAATGTCACAGTTTCCATGTGAACTTCCCCAGGGACCTCACCAGGCTTCTGAGCCCCAGCCAGGAGAACAAGGACACAGAAGAAAGAAAAACACCAACAAGAGACAGAGATTCCTGATGGAGGCTGTGGATCAGGTCAATGTGAGGTGAGTACACAGTGGGAGGTACAAGAGATGGGCAGTCACTCAACTCCTGCCCTGTGCCCTGTGCTTGCAGCCCCAAAACTGACCACCATGGGAAGTCACGGAAAGGCAATTCCATAGCTTCTCTTCTGTCGAACTCCCAGCAGTTAGAGTCTCTGGCCATCTAGTAGGTGACTTTTTTTTTTAGGTTATCACTGCCTTTCCCATAGAGATATATCCTCAGTTGAAAAATTAAGTTTGTGCTTTACGAAAATCAGCCAAACTGTAGGGACATAAAATATAATTGAATCATAACAGGAGAGCCAGAGAGTAAAAAGGAAAGTCTGGTGCTGGATATAACTCCCCACCCAGAATCGATCATTTGTGTCCAGGACTTCTTCCTTTTCCTTCATTCTAAAGCACTTCAGTGACGACTACTGGCATTTCTGATGTGGGCATGCTGAAAGACACTGGGGTAGAAACACATATTCTCTTCCTCTGAAAGACAGTGAGAAAGAAAGCAAATCCACCTAAATATGATTCAGACACCCCATGCACACATATGTACACACAAAATGTACATGTAAACTCATACATACATACCTGCACAGGCACACATCCTACATTCATTGCAATCCTGAGAAACTGCCATGAGAAGAAAACTCAACAGTGCCAAGACAACTGAGGAAACATTTCTGAGAGCAGGCACCAAGGCACCGCCCTGCAGAGCGGGTGTTGGGTGCAGATGGCCAAGGCAGAGGGCAGCGACAGAGATGGAGATGTTCCTTCTGGTAAGCGTGTTTCTTTTGCCTGCTCACCACACACACTTATAGTCAGTCCTCCAGCATTGGCTGAGGCCACTGTGCACCACATTGTATGCAGAAGGTCACAGAAAGCAGGAAACAGTCCCTTGCTGCAAGAAATCTGCAGTCTACATGGAGAGATTCCATGTGCAGCAGAGGTTCGAACCCACCCAATCACAACAAACACTCCCCTCTTCTAAAAGATCTCTAAGAGGGAGAGGCTAGGGGACTTTTGCATGGAGGTATACGTGTGGATTGTGTGATTATTGTGCAACACACATTTGCTTAAATGAGGAAAGGAAGAGTTCTGATGTTTATTGTACACCTGTTACAGGAAAGGCACAGCATCACCATTCTCAACCAATACTTATAATAACCCTGAAAAATGGACACGAGGATCTCTTTTATAGGGCCAAGCAGAAGCTGGGGTTATCATAGTGGTAACAGTACTGATATTACTAGCAGTTCTTCCCAAATGGCACATGGCTCCCCCCAAGCACTCCACATGTATTAACCATTTGGTGCATCCAACACTCCTAACAATTTTCAAGATAAAGAACCTGAGGCTGAGGGGCCTGTCCAACCAAATAGTTTGGAAATGGTGGAGCTGGGGCTTCTACCCCAGCAGCCAGGCTCCAGAGAGTAGGTGCTGAATCTTAGTGCTTTAAGTTGGGTAAAGCCAGCAAAGAACATTCGGCGAAATAAAGGTCAAAATATTACAGACATCAAACAGGTGGCTCAGAGGAGAGGGGGAGAAGGAAATGAAATGATGGGAAAGGTGACAAACAGGATGCAGAGGTTCCCGACCAAGGGTGACTGTGGCCTGATGGGGACATTGGGTTATGTCTGAAAACCATTTTGGTTGTCATAGCCAGAGGGTTTCTATTAGCATCTAGAAAGTAAGGCCGTCGGATGCTGCTGAATACCTTGCAAGGTGCAGGACTGTGCATGAAACCACCCACTGCAAAATGCCAATTGTGCCAGAACAGTCAGAGGACTTTGGATCTTGCCTAGAAAGTCAGTGTTTGTTGATCCAAAAATAATTGAATGGAAGAGTTTTCTGCACAAGGCCCACACTCCTCAACAATAAAATCGTGGTGGGGGAAGGTGTTGGACACAAAATCCACTGGTTCTGAGTCATCTGAGACACCAAGCAAGACATGCGCCTACAAGGAGCCCAAACCAGAATGATGCAAGGACATTCTTTTTGGGAAAATATTTTAAAATGAACCTGGGATTTTGCCTTCATTCAGATATGGTGAGGGCAGCAACTCAGAAGACAATGCCACAGAGAGATGGTTTGTCAGTCAGGGCCCCTAAGAGGAAGCAGCATGGCATGCCACACAGGCTGCATGGGAAAGCAGGAGGGGCAGTCAGGAGGCAGAAGAGTGGAGACGTGGCAGGCAAAAGCCTGTTCTGTGGTTTTCACAGTAAGGAAGGGAGGAGTGAGGACAGTGTGACGACGTTGGCAGGTTCTGGGCTATATGGGGTGACTGAGGGCAGGGGTAGTGTCTCAGATGGCAGGAACCTAATAAAACAAGGCCTAGAAATGATAAACGTTCAAGGAATGGAAAATACTAGCTACCTTTATTCAAACGTTGCACACTGATACATGTATAGATTTATACTATGCTCCTTTAACATGTAAAAATATCATGGTCATTTCTGGAAAGTTTTTTTAAGTTAAAACACAGGGGGAAAGGAGGCAGGAAGGTGCAGTTGGTATGGGATCCATCAGATTGCACATGCAAGGCACACTTTCAGAGGGCAAGTTTCTGCACCTGAGCACAGAAGTGCAAGGCTGAGACTCCAGAGAACCAAGGCAACAAGAGGAAAGTGCACAGCACAAGTCTTCCAGCTGGAAAAATTCACCTGCTGGCCAGACCAATGGTTCCAACTATTTTTCTAAGATGTATTGTATTCATTATAAAGGCAAAGTGAAGTGACAGAGAGAGAGAAAGACAGAGAACGAGATGTTCTATATGCTGGTTCACTCCCTAAATGGCCACAATAACTGGGACTGGGTTAAGCAGAAGCTAAGAGCCCAGGATTCTATCCTGTCTCCTACATACGAGTCAGGGACCCAAGTAATTGGGTCACCTTCCATTGCTTTCCCAGGCACATCAGCATGGAGCTGGATCAGAAATGGAGCAGCCAACACTCAAAGCAATGCTCAGATGTGGGATGTCAGCATTGCAGCATCAACTTAATCTGCTGTGCCACAGCACCAGTCTCCAGATTCCATCTATTTGTGAGAGAAATCTACCACCTAGACCCTCACAGAAGTAAGACTTTTCAACAAAATAATCTGCATGTCTGTGGGTGTAGTTTTCCAATTAGGCATAAGAACAAGGGTTTTAATTTTTATTTGTGCATTCACTTGCTTATTTAAGTACCAGAAATATCACTGCATATTTTACAAAACTCAGAGCACTATAATATGCTGTTATTTCTCTAGCTTTTGGAAGTGGAAATTTAGGTCACTGGTTTTCACTGTCTCCTCTTTCTAGCCCACACATGAAGTTATAAATTTCCCTCTGAGCACTGCTCTGCTGCAATCATGTTTTCATGTAATTTTTCATTACAAAATAATGTCGACCCCACAGAAATGCACAAGAGCATCTCAGAGGACTTCTGCTGCTCTTGTCAGGCTCTCCAGCCATTGACCTTCTGCATCTTCATCCATCGCCCATCCCTGTCTCTGAGTGACTGTTTTTCTGCCCTTTGTGAGCCGGTTCACTTTCCTCCCCACAGTGAGGATTGGCAGGAAGTGGGCAGACAGCCCTGGAACTACTCCTCTGCCTCTGGCTTTGTCCTGACCAGCCTTTTTAACAACAGTCAGATGCACCTGTTCCTCTTCGGCATGGTAGTGTTGATCTACCTCCTCACCATGGCCGGCAACACCTCCATGGTCCTCCTGATCTGGGCCGATGCCCGGCTCCACACGCCCATGTACTTCCTTCTCAGCCAGCTGTCCTTCCTGGACATCTTCTTTACTTCAGTCACTGTCCCCAAGATGACAGTTGGACGAGCATCTCGTTTGAGGGCTGTGGGGCACAAATGTTTTTCTTCATGTTCCTGGGAGCTGTGGAGTGCCTCCTGCTGGCCCTCATGGCCTATGACTGCTACGTGGCCATTTGCAACCCTCTGCGCTACCCAGTGCTCATGAGCTGCTGGGTCTGTCTGCTCATGGTTGTGGCCTCCTGGCTTGGAGGGTCCCTCAATGCCTCTATCCAGACCTCTATGACCCTGCAATTTCCCTACTGCGGCTCACGGAAAATTGCCCACTTCTTTTGTGAAGTGCCCTCGTTGCTGATGTTGGCCTGTGCAGACACTGAGGCTTAAAAGGAGGTGCTCTTTGTGACTGGGGTGGTAGTGCTCCTGGTACCCATTCCATTCATCACCAGCTCCTATGCCCTCATCCTGGCAGCTGTGCTCTGGATGCACTCTATAGAGGGGCATCAGAAGGCCCTGGCCACCTGCTCCTCCCACTTAACAGTTGTCAACCTCTTCTATGGGCCCCTTGTCTACACCTACATGTTGCCCACATGCTACCACTCACCTGGCCAGGATGATGTAGTGTCTGTCTTCTATACTGTTCTCATGCCCATGCTTAACCCTGTCATCTACAGCCTCAGGAACAAGGAAGTGATGGGGGCAATGAAGAAGGTACTAGCAAAGGGTAGGCTTAAAACCAGGGAACAGGGAGGGCTGCCACTGTGCTGAAGGGCACCAGCGGCCATTTGCTAGGTCTGTATCCCACAGGTGCAACAGTGCAAGCCCTGACTTCTCTACTTTCAAACCAGCTCCCTACTAACGCACCTGGGGAGGCCCCTGCCCCCATCAGGAGACCCCATGGAGCTTCAAGCCCTGGCTTTGACCATGAACCAGTGGATAGAAGATCTCTCGCTTCTTCTTCCCTCTCCCCCTCTCCCTCCCTGCCACTCTCCTCTTTGCCTTTCAAATAAAAAAATTAAATTAAATTAAAAATTAAAAAACCAGGAGAGAGGCTGGAAACAAACACTTCAGTCCTCAGTTCAGTCACATGCACGGGTACAGAGACAGAAGATCCTCCGTGACTCCAGAATCCTGTTCTAGGATTTCCGACCTGAACAAGAAGCCAAGCCCCAAGTCCACGTGCAGAGAAGTAAAAGCGGTAGCCCTGCCTCCCTTCAGTCACCATCCTGCTCCTTCCTCAGAGTTATCCCAAAGACCTGAATCCACCCTTACTCCTCTCCATCAAGAAACTCCAGTTGAGTTCAGCTTCAGCCCTCCCTTGAGCACTGCAGTGTAGCTCATAATTTTGGTACAATGGATGCACAACAGCTTCCCTTCTCAACACAGTAAAATCCAAAGGGCCCTAAAAGCCCTTTATCCCTGATCACTTCCCCAATCTTCTTTCCTAGCACCCTCTCCTTCTTCACTCTCCTCCAGTCATGCCATGAATGAGCTACTGTTGCTCAACATTCCTAAACACATTGCAATTTCAGGGTCCTTCAACACAGAGACACTAGGCCTGGGGGCTTTCTCCTTCACTTCATTTAGGAACCACTCAAGTGTGACCATACTGATTACCCTGTCCAAGACAGCATTCCAACCCCATCCAGTTTCCTCCAATCCCATTTATAGATTTATCATTTATTTTCTCCATTATAATACTCTGTTCAGGAGGGCCAAGGCTTTGCTTTGTAAATGCTGTATTCTGGGCTCTGAGAAGCATGGCTGGGACATGAAATCTAACTAATAAACATTTGTTGAATGAAGAGATGATTTCAAAGAATATTTTCTTAAATAATCCTAACAGTATCAGTTATGTTTTTAGCTTACCCTTTTTGAAAATCTTCTCTCGTTGGCAGTGACACCATGTTCCTGGTTTTAATCTTACCACTGGTCTACTTTTTCCTACTAAGTGATGAAGGTCTTCCCATTTCTCTGCTAGACACTTCTCTTCTCAGCCCACATTCTCTCTGGTCTATCCCATTCAAGTCCATGGCTTCAGTTCACTTCTGACACCAAAGTCAGCCATGCAGAGAGACCAGCCAGATGTCTCCTCCAAACTTTTCACCATGTGCCCAACACTACATCAGTGTGCCTACTGGATCTCTCAAAAGTATTTCAAATCCATCATGCCAGGAATCAAAGTCCTAACCTCACCTTCAAACTCAAGCCTAGAGCTGGTAACCAAGTCAATGTCCTACAAAGTCAACAGGTCTCCATCACCTCCCATAGCTGAACCCTCGCCAAGTCGTATCCATGCAAATACCTTTCTTTCCACAGGGTACACTCCTCCAGAACACTACCAGGCCAGCACCACCTGCGGTGCCAGCACCCTGGGTTCTAGTCCCAGTCGGGGCACCAGATTCTTTCCCAGTTGCCCCTCTTCCAGCCCAACTCTGTGCTGTGGCCTGGGAGTGCAGTGGAGGATGGCCCAAGTCCTTGGGCCCTGCACCCGCATGGGAGACCAGGAGAAGCACCTGGCTCCTGGCCTCGGATCAGCGTGGTGTGCCGGCCACAACATGCTGGCCGTAGCGGCCATTGGGGGGTGAACCAACAGAAAAGGAAGACCTTTCTCTCTGTCTCTCTCTATATATCCACTCTGCCTGTCAAAAAAAAAAAAAAAAAAAAACCACTGCCACTAACACCATGATCCAAATATTCCTTATCTAAAAGATGCAAGAATTTCTAAATAGTCATTCCTTACACTGGGATGATGTGGTAATTTCCAAACAGATCTTCCTGCCTCTTTTCTTTCCTCACCCCCACATACACATACACAGCTTATTTTCCAAGAAGTAACCAAAAGGATCTCTAAATACAAATCTAAATGCATGTACCAACCCTACTCCTTAACCTTCACTAAATCCCTTTAGCATAGCTCTTACCATATATCGCCAGCTAATAATATTCTGACCTCACCTCAGAATCAGCACTTTAGTCATTCTGGTCTGGCTGAAAAGCCCACGAGAGCATTTTAGGCATGGAAAGCCAAGACACTATGGCAAAAACTGTCCTACATGAAGGACCTCACTGAGTGAGACCCCAGAGGAAAGAAATGGTCATCAAAGAAGGAGGTACTTTTCTCTAAAGGGAGGAGAGAACTTCCACTTTGCTTATGGCCTTGTCTAAACACTAACAGTTTGTGGATTCAAAAGACTTCCATAGCCTAGGCAGCTCATGTCAAGAGCCTCGGGTGATCACTGACATCATACATAGGAGTGGTAATTGCTAAATTAACAATAGGAGTCACTGTGCACTAACTTCCCATGCAGGATCTGTGTCCTCAAAGAGTTTTATTTGAGAATTAACAGTAAAACTTGTTCTCAAAGCTTTATTTCATTTCAGTGTATTAAGTGGAAGATATTCTTTGTCTCATAAGTTTTAGTTATGCCTAAGTGTCCAACTCCATTGCTTGTTTCCCTAGGTGCTTCCTTAATGGTAAAACTTGTTCTCAAGGACTTACTTTCTTTTAATGTATTAAGTGGAGGAAACGCTGATGTCTCATAAGTTATAGTTATGTCTGTGCTTATAAAAGATGTTATCATTCTTGGTGCTTCTTTAAAATTAATTAAGTTTCTAAAAAAAAAGTGGAATTAACTTCAAGATGCAGTGACTTTGAACAGCTCTTGTCTCCACTGTTGCGGAGCATTTTTTCTTTTTTCCTTTTTTTGGTGAAAATTGTTGAACCCTTTTCTTAGCATAGAGTTGGTCTTCTATGTGTAAAGTCAATTGAAAATAAATCTTAGTGGAGAATGGGACTGGGAATGGGAAAGGGAAGAAGAGGAGGGGTGGGAATGTGGGTGGATGGGAAGAATCACTATATTCCTAAAGTTGTACTTATGAAATGCATAAAGTTTGTGTTTCTTAAATAAAAAGTTTCTTTGGAAAAATAAATAAATCCCTTTAGCATGGCTCTTCACATATATCATCAGCTAACATATTCTTTAATTACTTCCTGCCCACCTTCCCCTATGACAAAGTAAGCTCCATGAGGGCAAGTAGTTTTGTGCTTGCATTTCACACATAGTAAAAATACATTAGTCATTAAAGAACAACTACATTATTGCATATCATATTTTCCGTTGTCTACAAAGTCCAGCAGAGCTCAGCCTCCTTGTCCTCATCTCACTCCTCCATAGCTCTCTCCCCTGTTCCTTCCTGCTTCCAGGTCATTACCAGAGCTGATCCTCTGTCTGGGATACTGCTCACTCCTCTGTGCTTAAGTACTACACATCCTCCCTTTCTAAGCTCAGGTATTGTCCCCACAAGGCAGCCATATCTGACATCCAAACAAAAGCAGATTCCTTTCCACATGTTCCCAGTTCCTTCCTAGCCCTCAGTCCCTCAATTAAATCTATATTCTCATGGTACAGTAAGCCTCATGAGAGCAGGGAGTCTATGTTTCTCAGTTTACTGTATTCCACAGTGCCTGATATTGCATGGACACACTGCAGTGTCTCAACCAATATCAAAGAAAAGAAAACATGGAGGAGAGGAAGGAATGTTAGGTGGGTATGAAAGAGGAAAAAGAAGGGAGGAAGAATGGATAGTCCCTGAACGCAGCCTCGGACCTCCAAAATAGGCCATGCTTTTACTTCTCCAAGGCTTAAGTGACACAAAGCAGATGCCAAAAAGAGATACCATAATCAATTTCAACAACCTTAAGATATCCCTAACTGTGCGGGCCAGCTGCACCAGTCGAACGGAACCTGAAGGAGGGAGTGGGAATGAAAAGAGGGACAAGGGCGCAGAGAATGGAGCCAAGACAACAAAGCTGATCAAGGGTCGTTCATTCTAGTCTCAGTGATATTTTATACACAACTAGCTACAGCTCAAGGCAACACAGACGTTAACAACACATGCAAGCAACTTATCGGGCTTTCTACAGCACAGTCATAGCATAGTTAATTTTAGCAGAGTGTTCTTTTTTGATCATTCTCCTTCAACATGGGAGTATGTGCCTGTCTCATCCCAGGAATTCCACAAGCCAAGACTGACCTTGACTTGTCTATGACTTGTTTACGGGCTGCCTACATCTCCCCTTTTTTTATTTGAGAATGGCCTCTGTCTTAGGTTGCCCTCAGTCATCTCTGTCCTTACCTGTCATTGGTAACTCTGGCAGCTTGGCCTAGAGCCCTGTCTTAGGTTGGTACAGGATGCTGAGCGTCTTACCCGTCTCTGAGGACCATTCCAGCTTGACATTAGGTGAGAGTAGAAATATACAGCCAAATATTAATTATTTTGATTACGAAAGAGGTTTGGTACAAAGCTTTAAATGATGAATCTCAGTCCATACAGACTGTAGCGAAATCAGCATAAATTGAAGAACACACAGAAAACATCACATACAAAGTAGGAAAAACAGTAGCGGTCCAGCATTGTGGCACAGTGGGTTAACGCCCTAGCCTGAAGCACCGGCATCCCATATGACCACCGGTTCGAGACCCGACTACTCCACTTCCAATCCAGTTCTCTGCCGTGGCCTGGGAATACAGTGGAAGATGGCTCAAGTCCTTGGGCCCCTGTACCCACGTGGGAGACCCAGAAGAAGCTCCTGGATTCTGGCTTTGGATCGGTGCAGCTCCAGCCATTGCAGCCATCTGGGGAGTGAACCAGCAGATGGAAGACACCCCTCCCCCCACCTCTCCTCTCTCTGTGTAACTCTGACTTTCAAATAAATAAATGTCTTTTAAAAAAAAAATAGAAACAAAACAGAAAACTTTAAAAAGAAGAAGAAGAAGAAAAGAAGAAACATGGGGAATCCTAGCTCTCTTACAGATGGGGAATGCCAAGATCTAAAGATGCAGGAAGCTGAACTCCAGAAACCACTGAACTGCAAACTTCAGGCACAGAAGATACTTCTTCCTAAGAAGAAAATGAGGGGATGGGGGGTATATGGGGAAGACTCAGAAAAGGCTAAAAAAAAAAAATCCCTGAACAACTACCAAAACCTTCCCCAAGACTGAAGCATCTACCACCTAACCTTTTAGAAATGTGCCGCCATTTAACTCTACTCTCCTGGACCGCTTTCAGCTGTGCTCACTGTATGTTTCCCCTCCCTGCCATGGGCTCTACTGTGCATTTGAGTAAAGGTGATGGTTAAAGAGACAAACAGAGGCTGTCTGCACACACTCGCTATACAGTCACATTATTATGCTGTCCTAAGTCTTTAGGGAGGTGCCCCCACAGTTCCTCGAACCAAGAAACATCACTGTATCAGCCTACAGCTTTGTCCTCAGTGTTCTTGAGTTGACCGGGCAAACAGAGGGTTTCTCAAGGTGGGCCTTCTTCACACTGGGCCAGGTAATTCTTTCTTGCGGTTGGGAAGGGGCTGTCTTATGCGCTCCAGGATGTTTAGAGCACTGCTGGTTCTACTTGCTAGGTGTGTTCTACAGTTCTAAAAGTTTTTCATTTTGCAAAACTGAAACTGCACCCATCGAATTCAACTCCTCTTCGTCTCCTCCCCTTCCAGCCCCTGGCAGCTGCCATCCTAGTTTTTTGAACGTTCGACTTCTTTAGCTCCCTCCGCAAGTCTAATCCTGCAGCGTCGGTGTTCGTCACTGACTGACGGCATCAGCATCACGTCCTCACGTTCGGCCATGGCGGAGGCTGTGACGAGAGCTCCCTCCGCTTACGGGCCGATTACACTGCTCTATAAATATATCGCACGCTCCGCTCCCACTTACCTTTCCATAGATACTCAGGGTGCTTCCACAAAGGAGCACGGTTTCCACAACTGCCGGAGAAGCGAGGCCTCACAGCAGCCATGGGAACAGGAAGGCTTCCTACACTCCTGCACTCCCGTCCACGGGGGTCCTGCCGGCTTCGACGCCCGCGGGCGACACGCGTCTGTCCCAGGCACCGCGCGGCTGCGGACCAGCTGAGCAGGCCGGCCGGGTGGGCCTGACGAGCTCCTCCGCGGCCCACAGCCGCGCTGCGCGCACTGACCCCTGAGAGGCCAGCACCGGACTTCCCAGGCACCCTCTCCTCAGGCGCTAAGGGCGGGCAGGGAACAGGCCGGCCTCTCGAGGGCGGAGGGGAACGGCACCCGCGAGCCAGGGCTTCGAAGCCCTGCGAGCCCGCCCAGCTCTCACAGCTCAGGAAACAGCCCTTCAGGTTCTTCCGTCACGTGGGCCTGCAGCCGCCGGAACTTCATTGGCCCAGGCTCCGAGAGAGCAGGAAGAGCCGGAAGTGACGGCCAATGGGAGCTAGCTAGCCAGCCGCGAGGCCCGCCCCCACGATTTGCGCATGCGCAGTGTCTCTGGGCAGGTTGGCGGGTTTGGGTTGGCGGAGCCGTGGCACCAGACGGGGCGGCCGCTCGCTCTGCTGGCTCCGGCGTGGCCTGCACCTCACGCCCTGTGGAAAGGAGCCGGTGGGCGGAGGTTCCCCGGCCCAGGTGGGAGCAGTCTTTCGCGAGGAGCACGCGTGGGGACAGCGAAGGGCCGGCGCCTCGCGCCCTCGCACGGCCGCGCTGAGCCGAGCAGCTTCTGTCCACAGAGCGTCGGGACCGCGCGGCCATGCGCCCCGTCGCCATTGCGCCCCGCCTCCTGCTGGCCTGCAGCCTGGCCCTCGGGCCCCTGCTGGCAGGTGAGAGACCGGGGTCTTCCCGCCCCTCGCTCCCACGTGCAGCCGGCATCGGCGTGCGCGGCCCACATTCCCGCCAGCTCCTGGTTCCTGTGAGTGCAGGGGTCGGGAACGGGGGAGGATGGCGGGGTAGCTCTGGTTCTGGAGTTGTTCTGAGAGGGTGGGAACGTTTGCCTGCCCGCGGCAAAAGCCATTCAGCTTTCTGTCTTTTGTTTTCCTAACAGTCTCCTGGGAGATTCAGATGCGTGACCTAGAGGAGAAGGATGTTGATGAATTCAGTTCCAGTGGTTTTAAATGCCCAACTTGTATTGCAGTACAGGGAAGAAAATGTCATGTAGAATTCAAATGGTGTGC
Source organism: Oryctolagus cuniculus (assembly GCF_051225735.1). Taxonomy (NCBI): domain Eukaryota; kingdom Metazoa; phylum Chordata; class Mammalia; order Lagomorpha; family Leporidae; genus Oryctolagus; species Oryctolagus cuniculus. Next base: position 1,469,829 of record NC_142872.1, on the reverse strand, counting down.
AGCAGATCAAATAAACTGTTTTGAATTCTTGGTCATCATAAACACAGGTACTTTTCTAGGAGGCGCTATTTTGTAGACGCTGAGCGTGTGACACTGTCACAACCTTACGGGGCACACAGCAAAGTTGAGGGGAAACCAGCTTTTGTACAAATAGCTTAGAAATGAGGACAGAGCAGTATCCTGACTTTGAAAATATGGCCAATTGCTTTCTCACAGTAATTGACTTATGGCTTTATACATGGATTTATTGATGGGCTCCATAGTTTTGAGGGAGTTAGTTCAACATACTGCTTAGCCTTCATCTTCGGCAAACTTTGAGTAGTTTTTGTTTGTTTTTAAGACATAGGCAATTTGTGTTTTCCTGCCTCTGGATTATTTTCATTTTCAGCGTAAAATGTTTGGAGACAGGGGATGATTGAACTTAAGCTTTCTTCAAAGGAATCAAAGGAGAACGCTTCACTATGCTCACTTAAGAAAACCTGGTACAAAGTTCTAAATTAACTGAAGATATAAATGAGAAGTGAATGAAAACTGGTAGCATGGGATAGCTTGAAGTGCAGTGGGCAAAGTTCCGTGAGGGTTGGGTTGTTTCCACTTCCTTCTGCTTCCTTCTGAGGGAGCTCCGCCTTCCTCAAGTTCCTCACTGGGAGGTAACTGCTGTGCCCAGCCATGTTATTTGCCTCTTGCATCCTCATGTTTGTACTTTGCACAATTTGCCCAACACCAAGTCTTTGCTTTAAAACAACAATAGAGGTGAGGTGAAAGCATCAACAGCAGAGTCCCAGCTGTGGGAAAGATGGTGTAGAAAGGAAACACAGTCTGAAATAGGCCTTCTTCGTGGCCATTGGTATTCTTAAATGATAACTCAGACCTAGAATTAGAGAAGATTAGAAAACAGAGGCTGGGTTGCCAACTGATGGCGGGAGCTGGAAATGCATTCATCTACATAAAGCTTAGAAAATACCCCCACTATCTGATTCACTGTGAGGAGCTGTGAGAGGGTGTGAGGATTTTGAGGCCCAGTGTTTGGAGAATACCATTCCAACTCATGTCCCTGCTAGAGATAACCAGGTCACTCTTGCCACTCACACAGGAGTGTGCTCTCATTTATATTTTAATCCATACCAGTCTGGGTAAAGGCAAAGGATAAGGAGGGAAGAAGAGAGTGGAAGTCTCATGTATGGTTTCTTACAGGTATTAGCAACATGACTATTAAAGTGAAGAAGTGCATACGAGCAGAACTATGCAAAGAGATGATAACTTCTTATGTGGGTTTTCCAGTTACTAATGGGACTAGGAATTGCAAATCAGCCATCAAAAATGGGGCCAGAGGCAGACCAGCAGCTCCCATCTTCCTTGTTCTCTTCCTGGGGAAGCTGCTTCACTGAGCTCCTGCAAGGGCCCAGCCACCTGCATTTGTGAATTAAACTTGCATTGTTTGTTTATACTCGTAGATTGTTAATGACTGTTAACTTCTCCATAGGTGTATCTGTTGTGCATGCATTAACTCAGCAAGATCTAGCTGTGTACCCAGCCTCACACAAAGTCAGTCAGGGTGAAAATCAGTCAGTACTGGGCCCTTGCCTTCAGAAACTGAGGACATATGCAGGTAAAATGCTTAGAGAGCAACACATGAAGCACCAACAAGAACAGTAGGATGCTGCTCAAGTAGCCAAGGGTCATTGCTTTGGACACAAGATAGGAGGATATGGATTTGGGGAAAAGTTGAGACTTTGGATGACCTTGAGAAGACCTGCACTACATGGCAGCAGGAGTTGTATGACTTGAGACATGGAGATGGGGAAGTGGGCAGAAGCCAAGGGGCAGTAGCTGAGGTGGATGGCAGTGGGTAGTCCGTGAGTATTGGTAAATACTCCTAGATGGGCCTGACTGGATGTGTCTTTCTGTGAGCCGTGGAAGGTGCTACCCCTGGGAGCACACAGAGGACTTGTGCTGAGCAAAGGCTTGCTCTGTGGTAGAAAGCAGTTCCTTTAGCTCCATGGTCTGAAAGCGGTATTCTCTGGTTATCACCCCCTGGCTGCTCATTAGAATCATCAGAGAGCCTGAAACTAGCATCCTCATCACAGGCCCTCTGCCAGAAATTTGGAATCAGTTGATCTGGGTGTAGGCTGGTCCTACCGCCACCACCCTTTGTTTTTGGCCTTTGCTTGCTTTTATTTTAATTCCTCGCTCCCAGGGTAGTCTAATTTTCAGCCACTATTTTTAAAGATTTATTTATTTATTTGAAAGGCAGAGTTACAGAGAAAGAGGGAGAGATATACACAGAGAGAAAGAGAGATCTTCTATCAGCTGGTTCACGCCCCAAATGGCTGCAACAGTTAGGGCTGGGCCAAGCCAAAGCCAGAAGACAAGAGTTTCTTCCGGGTCTCCCACATGGGTACAGGGGCCCAAGCATTTGGGCCATCTTCCACTGCTTTTCCCAGGCCATTAGCAGGAAGTGGATTGGAAGTAGAGCAGTGGGTACATGAACCAGCACCCATATTGGGATGACAGCATTGCAGGTCATGGTTTTACCCAATACACCACAAGGCCAGCTCCAGAAGATTTTTATTATAATAAATAATATATGTAAGGTGGCAATACAAACATTAAAACACTTTGCTGATATTGTTAAAGTTACACATGGGTTTTCAAAATTTGCAATAGCTGTTTCATTATGTTACTAAATGGATGGGGTAGTCCTTTGACCTAGCAAGCAGGTAAGCCACCAGTTAGTATACCCATATCCTGCATCTGAGTTCCTTGATTCTATACCCAGCTCTGGCTCCTAATTCCAGCTTCCTGCTAACACACATCCCAGAAGGCAGCAGATGGTGGCTCAAGTATGCAGATTCCTGCCAACCTCATGAGAGACCAGCATCAGATTCCTTGCTCCTGGCTCTGGCTTGCCCAACCCTCCATTTAGGGAGTTAACTGATGTATGGGAACTCTGACTCAATAAATATTGAAGAAAAATAATAGGGGCTGGCGCTGTTGTGTAGTGGGTAAAGCCGCTCCTTGCAGTGCCGTCATCCCATTTGGGCACCAGTTCGAGTCCTGGCTGCTCCACTTCCAATCCAGTTCTCTGCTATGGTCTGGGAAAGCAGTAGAACATGGCCCATGTCCTTGGGCCCCTGTACCCATGTGGGAAACCTGGAAGAAGCTCCTGGCTCCTGACTTCAGATTGGCACAGCTCTGGCTGTTGTGGCCATCTGGGGAGTGAACAAGCAGATTGAACACCTCTCTCTCTCTCTCTCTGCCTCTGCCTCTCTGTAACTCTACCTTCCAAATAAATAAACATCCTTAAAAACAAAAAAATAATAATAATGCCAAGTAGACACAAGAATTAAGTAACTTAGTTTGGATGAATTTCATTTTAAAGTCTCATCAGGAGAGAGATGTCCACAAGATGGCAGAATAGAACAACCTTCTTTGCCCTCACATAAAACCAAATGTAGACTGCTATCCACTAATCATAATGACTCCCAGAGGCCCATTCAGAAATGCAAAGGAGGAAAAAATAGAGAATATCTACAAAGAAAAGGCCACTGGTGGGTTCAGCCTGCCTGAGATGCCAGGAGATGGCTAGAAACAAGAAAGGAATATGGGGACTTTGGCATCACCCATGTGCTGGGGACCGTAGGGTCTCCAGCAGCAGGCACCAGCACCTTTTGCTGCCAGATGACTGCTTGGGCTTGGATATGATGTGAATGAGGGCCCCAGAGTTTCATGGGCCGAAGTTTAATCCACATTGTGAGGCAGCAGGAGGGTGGAAACAGAGGGTGGCCTCTGGAACATGAGTTGGATTCGCCGAGGTCATCAGGAGTGACTGAATCCTGGTGGCTTTGTAAGAACAGAGAGACCACAGAGGACACACCAGCTGCTGGTCACTTGTGCTCCCCATCTCTCACCAGGTCATGAACCTTGGGACCAAATACAGCCCTTCGTCCTGGGGTCTCAGGATCTCTGAGCCACCATAAACCTCTGCATTAAAACTTACCCAGTCTGTGGTATTCTGCTCTTGGCTATAAAAAAGCAGACTAATATGCTCACCAACAGCCACTCCTGCCAGGGAACCCTAGCGAGGGAGACGCAGCCACCCTCCTGCGCCCAGGAGCAGCTTCAGGAAGGGAGCTGCCCCCTCTCCCAGCCCCAGCATGCGCCGACCCACACACACCAGACTGTAGATCCGCTTAGGTAGCTACACTGGCCCAGTCCATATGGACTGGTAACACCGACACCACAGCGTGCCCGAGTCTTTCTACCAGTGCCAGAGCTCCAGCTCCAGCTCCTGACCCACTGTAACTGCACGAGCCCACACAGCGCGCTCTGCTCCGGGGCTGCTCGGCGGGCACCTGTGCCTTCCGCGGTGGCTGTCCATACATGGTACGGCCGCCGGTCCGTTCCATTGCTGCGCACATCCCAGAGCCGAGGTCTGGCCAGCTCCCGTGGCCACCCCACTGTGCACTGAGAGCTCGCGCCCTAGCGATACAGTCGGCCGCAGCCACTCCTGGCCAGCAGCACGTGGCCCGGCCCAGAGCACCCCGAAAGCTCTGGCGTTGGAGCTCCAAGAAGCCACCCTGTGATCCGCGTCGGCGGCCTCCAGGACCCTGAAGTGGCACATCTGTGTTGCTTTAAGCCACAGAGTTTGTGATAATTATCACGTAAATGAAAAACAAATACAAGCTATTAAAAAAATGTTACTGCATTCTAAATGTATGCAGCCAGTAAACTGGGCAGCCTGCTTCTTTCTAGGAAACTGGGTTCAACTCTCCCAGCTGGGCTGGGTCGCTGGCCTCTTGGTGCCTCAGTTGCCCCATCTGTAAAGTGGTCATTGGACTTTTCTGAGCTCACCTGAGTTGATCCTGGTCAAGTGCTTAGAAGAGAGACTGGCACCCACTCAACCTTCCTGGCATGCCAGGAATGGTCAGCGGCCCTCAGTCCAACACCCTCCTCCCAGGAAAGAGGAGCTGACTCCCAGGGGGACAGACAGAAGACTGCAAGGACCACCACACCACCCAGATCAGCTGCTCTGTGGCTGGAAAACAAAGAGGAGCTGGGCGTGGGACCTGGTACCATCACAGAGCTGCCGTCTCTGCTCTGGAGAAACCAGCAAAAGCGGTCAAACCACATGCTGTTCCCACATCGGGTGTCCCTCAGTCTCGGCGGAAGGGCCTGGCTAAGAGAAGCCCTCTGCCCACTCCCTGGCTTAGAGCCCAGGTGGACTACGTGTGTTCTGGATGCTCCAGCCTGTTCAAGCCAGCAGACGTCCCCTCTCAGGTAGAAGACAAGAACCATGAGTCTGGGGGGTTCCTTGAGGCTGCGTTTCTTGGACGATCGAGCCACCTCTCTGGCTGGTCTCTGCTGCTCTTGCCATGAATTGAGTCAGGACTGGCTGCTCAGCGTAACGAAGCCCTTGGTCTTTCAGTGGTTCACAAAGAGCTTATCTTTTTGCTGACAGTGTGGTCCATGTAGGCATTCCTGTTTGGGACAGTGTTTTGAATGGACACTCTAGTCATCAGCGAAGGGTTGATCTCTTTTTTTTTTTTTTTAGATTTATTTATTTATTTGAGAGAATTATAGACAGAATGAGGGAGACAAGGAGAGAGGTCCCCCATCCACTTCCCAAGTGGCCTCAATAGCCGGAGCTGAGCCGATCTGAAGTCGGGAGCCTCCTCCAGATCCAGTGGATGCAGGGGCCCAACCACCTGGGCCATCTTCCATTCGAACAGGTGCCCACATGGTATGCCAGCCCTGCAGGTGGAGGCCTAACCCGTGCCACAGCGCCAGCCCCGAGGGCTGATCTTACTGATACCGAGACTCAGTCCCCCTAGGGACAAGGGCCACCTTACACAGTCACCAAGCACAGAGGGCCATGCAGGAAGGACACGGTGACCCAGTCCTGGAGCCAAGCTCTCCCTTGGGCCACAGAACCTCGGTGGGCAGAGGGATGCCATCCAGCTGCATGCCTAGGGGGCTTCAGGGTGAGACCCGGCCTGGGAGGGAGAGAGGCAGCCCCAGTCTTACAGACCCACAGAGGAGGAGCAGCCTTGGGGCATTCCTTTCTTTGATGCAACAACAGGGGGTAGCTCCTGTGTGGGAAACTGGAGAAGCCAGGGTCCCTGTGAGCAGATCAAGGGTTCCTTCACTGGGGTTCAGCACTGGCTTGAGGCCTGCAAGGGCCTGCCCTGCTGAACCCTCTTCACAGGCACCATGGGGAGCGCAGCTGTGGCTGCCATGGTTCCAGCCCTGTGAGTGAGGGCACAGCTCTTTGGGCTCCTGAGGGGACCACCCCCATTCTTTGAACTTAATGCTAAAGCGACTGCCTCTGCCTGTGTCCTCCCCAGTGGCCACCCATCCCGGGGAGCAGAGGGTCGCAGAGCACATGGGGAGACTTCTACACACGAGGTGCTGAGGCGGTGGGGATGCGGTTATGCCTGGGGCTTCATGAGCTGCGAGCAGGGACCCCTGGACTCTGAAGCGTTCGATCAGAATGAGTCTCCCGGCAACGCAGTCCAAGATTGGGAGCAGAAACCAAGAATACCAGGACAGAGGTGCATCCTGGGACATGTGCTGAGGATGAGGGTTGAGTGACAAAGTGGAGACTCAGATTCCTGTAAATGCCAGGAACCCAGAGCCCTCGAGTGGGGCTGCTTGAGGTGAAGAAGCCATTAGAAGAGAGAGCAGGCCTCTTTTTCCTTGACTGAAGTACAAACAAGCCATCACACACACATGCACAGAAGTACCGGCTCTTTAATTCTGCCCGGAGGGGTAGACGTCGGGGAAGGGAGACATCTGAGGACGCCAGCATCTTCAGGTTTGTAGGATCATGGGCTTGGCAGTGCCTGAGAGCTCACAGGAAGACTTTGAGCAGGAAGAGGCTGGACAGCATCGATGAGGTGGCAGACAGCAGGGCAGGGCCCCCACTGCTGGGGTCTATGCAGCGGGTCCAGATCTTTATGCCAGACAACACTTGTTGACCCTTCAAGTTGCAAGCATTCTCAGTGGCACAGCCCATACCGTACATGGCTAAGCCGTCAAACGCTAGGAGAAAGTCAGGAGTCAGTGTCCCTCTCCTCCGGCCGCACCTACATCCCAGGTCACTCCTGCTCCCTCTGGTGAAGACAGATGCACTCACAGTTCCCTGAAAGGCAGCAGCTATGGCTCCAGTCCCACCCCGACCAAGTCTTATTTCCTTCTGGCCCCAGCGCCTCCCCAGTTTAGGAGTGGCCCTAAATAGATGCCGCTCTCTGAAGCCGGGCTGAGACTGAGGCCTTGGGGGCCCGAAGAGGGGAGAGAAGTGAGGGAGGAACAAGGCCAGAGGGCAGGTCTGGTGTGTTTGCTAAAACCGGAGGTCTGCAGATCCTCCTGCCCCTCAGACCCCTTCTCCCCAGGCTGCACGCTTCCTGGAAGGTCGGGCTAGGGGACCTGTGTGTGTGCACAGGGTGCACTTCGTGCAGAGGGTTGGGGTGGAGAGACTATGCCTCTGCGGCAGCCCTAACCCTCGGCATCCTGAGTGATGCCCCACCTTCCTCCTCCATCGCAGCTCTTCTTGCCAAAGGGCCAGTCTCAAGCCCTCCTTCAACATTTTCTGGGGCCAGCACTGTGGCATAATAGATAAAGCCACCACTTGCAGTGCCAGCATCCCATATGGGCACAGGTTTGAGCCCTGGCTGCTCCACTTCCGACCCAGCTCTCTGCTGTGGCTTGGGAAAGCAGTGGAGGATGGCCCAAGTCCTTAGGCCCCTGCACCCGCATGGGAGACCCAGAGGAAGCTCCTGGCTCCTGACTTTGGCTCGGCACAGCTCTGGCCATTGCAGCCAATTGGGGAGTGAACCAGCAGATGGAAGACCTTTCTCTCTCTGCCTCTCCTCTGTGTACCTCTAAATTTAAAATAAATAAATCTTTTTAAAAAGAAGTTTAAAAAATATCCATAAGAAAAGCATTAACTAGCCTTCATTCCCACCACACTCTCTCTCTTCCATCGTCTAGCCATCTCCTGAAACACCACAATTCCACAAAACATTTTAAAAGTTGGTCAGAGACAAGCAGAGACAGTGTCCCATTGAGGTGCATGGTCTAGAAAGAAAAAAGACCATGGAAATACTAGAGGAAAAATTCCTGCCTGCATGGGACACACATCCTTCATCACACTCTGAAACTCAGAACATTACTCCTATGGATTTCAGAATGACACCAGGCCAAAACTTAGGGCCTCGTCGAGGGGCTGGGAGGGGCAGTGGCAGTGACAAAGGCAACTAGAAGTGAGGTAGTGTTACCTCTCATTGCCGGTGAGCCAAGGTTCCATTCCAGGCCTCAGTCTGCAGTGGGGAGCAGCAGCTGTGTGCCCCTCCACCCCTCTCCTCTGCTCCCCTGCCCTGCCCTCCTCTACCCTGCCCTCCCTTCTCCTTCCCTTCCTCTCCTCTCTTCCTCCTCCCTCTCCTCTCTTCCTCCCCTCTCACTTCCTCTCTCCCCTCTACTTCTCCCCTCTCTTCCCCCTTCCCCCTCCTGCTAAAGCGTTTCCTTCCAACCTTGGAGGGACATCCAAGCTCTCTGCCCAGCACCACCCCTTGCTTGGTGTGGTGGTCGGCCTCTCTCAGGACCCCAGTTGTTCCACCCCTCGGTGCTCAGATCGTTCCCTGTGCAGACCCCTCTCGAGTTATATACAGTTGGTCTGTGTGTTTAACAGGACACAAACAGAAGTCACTTCTGAGGTTGGGTTTTTAAAACTGCAGTCCCCTCTCACTCTCTCCCTCCGTGTCTCCTATCACTTGCTGTGCAGGAGGCCAGCTGAAAGGTCATAGGACACATGGCAGGCCTGGTGAAGAAGCCCAGGTCCAGATGAGTGAGCCAAGTCCGCATCCCCTGCTCACTCTTTCATGACAACCTCGGGAGTGACCCCGGGCTAGCACTGCCCACCTGTGCCACTGCCAGGCTCCGGACCTGCAGACAAGGTGTTATGTTGACGCTGCCACATTTGAGGATGCTTGGTTACCCAGTGACAGACAGCTGAGGCACTGTTCTTCAGGAAGGTGAACCCCAGCCTGCCCAGGGAGTGCTCATACCTGTGGCGACAACCTCCACGCACTTTGTCTCCCTCCCTGTGCAGGGCAGGTCAGTGGTGCCACAGAAGACGCTTTCCTCGCTGTAGCAGGCAGGGCATTTGACACCGTTGGGGTCTGGTGACTTCTGAGACACTGGGTGAAGAGAGACGCATGTTTCCCAACGGAGTGGACTGGGAAAGTGGGCCAGGAGCATTGTGTCTGCCACCTCCCAGATCAGGACTCTTCTGGGCTTCTCCCACCAAAAAAATAAAAAACTAGGGAAAGTGTCTAACTAGGATGGCGTGGGCGGTGTTGGGTAGGAGAATGTAATCAGAAGGAGTTCTCCCTCTTCCTGCCTGCCCTGGCTGGAGACAGTCTCTGTGATGAGGAGAGGAGACCCCTGACCAGTGGCAGAGCTGCAGACTCACATGGGAGGACGCCCCCAGGGGTCCCAGAGCCTGCACTCAGAGCATCCATCCACACTGCTCCAAGGAGGAGAGGCCATCGGCAGCAGTCAGTGGGCGACTGGGTGGCAGGAAGGAGCCCAGAGGACGGAGGCTGAAAGCCATGGATGGGGATAGGCGGGTGGGGAGCAGGGCGGGCAGTGGCACGCACCGAACACGTCCTTTTGGTTGCAAAGCTCGCTGCTACAGCACTGGAGGTCATACCCGAATGTCCGCTCATTCCCCAGAGTTGCTGAGAAGGCCAGTGGGGTGCAGGTGTTGGAAGAACAGCCTTTTTCCTGGGAGGACTGCTGGACTTTCCCTGCACGGAACCGAACCCCAGGAGAGCTCCTGTCTGAGCCGCAGACAGCAGGACCCGTGTCCGCAGGGGCTCTGTCGCCCCCCTCTCCACCCCGGCCTTTCCACTCCTCCAAGGCCCTTCCGCACCGTCCGTTTTGTGGGAGGAAGCAGTGGAGGGACGACTTGAGAGAATTGCTGGAAAAGGAGTGGAGGCCTCTGGACTGCCCAGGACCCCACCCCACACCCTGATCCAGGCTGGACATGTTGTGAGGAGGTCAGAGGGCACAGACGAGGTCAAGGGCAGAGCCCCTGCATCCTGCTTCTGAGCAAGGCACCCCTGCCTCTGAGCACCCGCTCCGGCTGCTCTGAGCGTGTCCCGACGTGGGCAGGGCTAGGACCTACCTGATTCATTAAATTCTTGCTTGTAGTGGAAGCAGCCTTGAGTGGCTTCACATGTTGCCTGCAAGCCGGAAGTGCACTGCAGTGGAGAGCATTCTGTGCACTTGTAACTCTCTACCCAAGGAGACAATGGCCAAACAGTCACTCAGCGGCGGAAGCCACCCCCAATCAGGTAACACTTCTAGCAGCTGTGCCTTCTGACAATGGGCCTGGGGTCCTGAAGTCCCAAGCCGGGCCAAGGCACCCCCAAGGAACCTGTTTCCCACCCCACCCTTTGCTCCAGGAGAAAGGGGCCCTCGATGCACTCCTTACCCACGGTGCTGAAAAGGAAGGTGGTGAGGATGCAGGTGGTGATGACACATGCCCTGGTGGGGGACAAAGCCATAGCAGCTCCTTGGACACCTGCTCAAAGCCCAAGTGAGAGCGTAGGGGTCAGGGCTATCCAGCGACCCAGGTGCCCAGCCAGTGCCGCCCAGTCGTCCCTCCCCCCTCCATTCGTTCAGCAGGGGAGAACTGGTGGAGCCCCAGCTCTGTGCTATATTTGGCTCTCGTGAGGGACATGGAAAGGGAAAGGACGCAGAGCCCCTGCTCGGGTGTGGGAGCTGTTAGGGGGCAGTCACGCTTCTGAGGAGGGGTTGACAGCAGCTCTCTGGGTGCCAAGACAGGGCTGGGCCCTCAGCTAACAGCACAGGTTTCCAGTTTCAAAGTTGCCCTCCTGTACAGCCCCCCACCCACCACTGGAAATGCTCACCGCTGGTTTCTTCGAGGCTTCCGAGAGAAGGTCTCTGAGCCGGGGGAGCAGGATGCACTGGCCTAGAGTGGACAGGACCAGGCTGCTGAGCTTCTCCCCCACCCCTCAGTCACTCTTACCTTTATAGGCCCAGCATCCCCCCAGCACTGTGGAGAGTTACAATCTTGGCCCAGCTCCAGATCCACTAAATTTCCTTGTAGGTAAAGGGCTCTGGGCAAATAGAACTGGCCCAGCCCCAAGTCCAGCAGGTCTCCTGATCTATGAGGACAGCCACTCCCCTGACCTGCAGCCGGGGACGCTCCTTGGAGGCCCGGGTGGAGAGCAGAGGGGGACTGGGCCTTGTTGAAGTCCAGAGCAGGAAGTGAGGGAGGGGCAGCCCCGAGAGGGAGCCCAGCCTCTGTTGCAACAGATGGCTGGTAAAGGGTGCAGCTCAGGAAATGGGAGCGCTTGTTTCACTCTGAATTCATACCTCGTTTTCCAGAGTAGCCTTCAGCCAACACAAGTTGCCTCAGAGACAGATGTGTGTGTGTGTGTGTGTGTGTACACCCACACACTAGATACAGCCCTCCAGGGACCCCCTCCACCACATTCTTAGCTTCTCATGGCCTCGAGACAGCAAGCACACTCTTGTCTATTCCTTCTTCACATGAGAACTGTTTGCATGAAGAGAGCCGGGGGATGCGGGCATGGCAGGCTCTGGAGCCGGCCTGATGTGGAGCCGAGCATGCCACAGACCAGGCCCACGGGGAGCCAGGCTGTGCCCACTGCCCTGGGCCTCGGTTTCCTGGGCATGTGGTGATGCCCGGAGGGGAAGACTCAGGGCGTGTGGGCCGTGCCTGTCCCGGTGCAGGGCAGCTGGCATGGGGCTGCACCCTCACCCAGCATGGCAGCCAGAGACAGATCACAGCTTGAACTCACTGCTGGATCTCACTGTCGAGGGAGGGTGGGCTCATCCCGCACACTGGGCACCAGCGTCAATGTCTCATAGCCCTTGGCAGTCTCAGGCTGGGCCTCCTGGACAGTGGGGCACCCTGGAGGATGAGCACATGCAGCTCCTCCTCCTGCTGAGGCCACTGAGGACTCACGGCCAGGGCATCAGATCCCTCTGACCACAGGACTGTCTCAAGGGGAGGGGCTCCCGCCCAGGAACAGCTCCTCAGGATTCCTTGCCGCCAGAGCCCCCTCCAGCCTGAGGCTCTCTGGGTGACAGGATAAGATCAAGTGTCCATGGGGAAGGGGCCTGGGCAGCTGCTGGGTCCCCTGCAGTCCAACGTGGCTGCCTGCTGTGCAGGGATCAGGGAGGGGGCAGTGTGCTGGCTGCTTTCCGACAGGGCATGAGCCCTGTCAGTGCCCCGGACAGGGGCCGCCTGTGGGGCCTATGGAGCTGCACAGGTCACAGCTGTGTTGGAATCCAGTCTAGAACCTGCTGAAGCGTGGGGGAGCAGCCGAGCTGTTTCTTTACACCGCTGTAGTCATCAGCTCTTCCCCGGGAGACTCGTGAGGACACAGTCCAAGCCAGCAGAGTGCAGAGGACACACAGAAAGACAGGCAGATGCGGCAGGAGGCCTCGCGACTTCCCACAGCGGTGGCTCTGCTGGGCTTGAGGACTGTTTCTCAGGGGAGGAAAGGGACTGTCTCAGTGGGACTGGTGCCCGGTCCAGGGCTCCATGCCTTGTCTGGTCACCCTGACAGTTGCCTGTCTTGTGTTCTGGCAGAACATTCCACCAGGTCGGATGCCACCTGCTTCTACACCCCTGCTGCCATGCGGGTAAGGCTGAAGCCAATCCAATTCTCATCAGAAGCTGAACCCTGCCAGTGCATGGTGTGGAAGCACTGATGGCAGCGGGAGGAGCCGAGAGATGGGCCACAGCTAAGGCAGAGCTGCTGACAAACGCAGCAGGCCCCAGTCTTCACCTCTGCTCCACCCCATTCCTGGGGCTCAGTGGGATCCAGCACCCAACCGCTGGTTAAGGATTCAGTGGGACTCGGCACCCAGCTGCTGGTTAAGGTTTAGGGACTGAGGCTGGAGGTTCCCAGGGCAGGTGGAATCAGAGGCAGTAGGGGCTTCTGAGAACAGCGGGTGCAGGCAGGTGTCTGGGATGGAATGGCTCCTGGCTCTCAGGTGGTCCCAGTGCCCAGAAGCATGGGTGGGATCCAGGACTGAGGACACCGCGGGTCTGCAGGCTGTCATCTTGGAGTGTCAGTGTCTGTGTCTCGGAGAGGTGTTGCTGTGGCAAGGGACCGCCTGAGGAGCACCAGCCCTGCTCCAGCCCTCTCAGGCTGCAACAGGGCTCAGGGTGGGCCCCAGGATGAAGGGGAAGTGGTGCCCCTAGGCCCACGGTGGGGCCCTCAGGAGAGGCTCCGGAGGCAGGAGTGCCAGCGGGAACGTGGCAGAGGCGCCGTGCCAGGGCCTGCCTTGTCTCACCCTTTCCAGGGCAGTCCAGCGCTTTGTCACTGAGGCTGCCTTGGGGGCTCACTCTGAGGCACTCGGCCTCTGCCTATGGCTGAAATGTCAGAAGGCCCACGTCCTGGCCACCCAGGCACAAGCACCACACCTGGCTGGGTCTGGGGGAGGCCTGGGCTCTGCCAACCTGCCAGCTCCAAGGCCCTGGTGCTGAGTGGGGTCGGCCCACCCTCTACTTCCTGGCTGGAGTCTTGGTGGCCAGGGAGCCTGGGTTTGTGTCCTGGCTCTGCAATGCCCGTAAGCTAGTGCCTCAGTTTCCCTGATGGTGAGTAAGGACAAGACGAGGTGACCATGCAGGGAGGCATGAGGCTTCCATGAGCAAACATGCAAAGTGCATACAGCAAGCAGCACCCGCCACCAAAGCTCTCTCCAGGGTGTCCCTCTTTTTTGAGCATCTGTGTGTGCCAGCCCTGGTAGGAGATTGACTGGCGCACACCTTGCTTTCAGAGGAGGCAGGGGAGACCCAGGGGCAGGCAGTGAAGAGGGACACCAGGAGGCACAAGAGGGTCCCTCACTCTGGACAGCCAGTGACCCGGGGCCAAGGCAGGGCAGGAGCCAGGAGTCCCGGCCACTCTGCCTGCCCAGCCAGGCTGAGCGCATGTGTGAAGGAGGAGAGGCAAAGCCCAATCTGAGGAACTGGGTTGGAGCTCCCCTGCCTGCTCCAGGGGCAGCCCTGAGGGACAGTGCCCAGGTCTGGGCCCAGACCTCCCCTGTGGGTGGAGCAGGTGGGGCCATGAGACTGACCAGGCCCTGAGTCCAGAGCACCAGGTTGACAGAGGCAGGGGCAGGGCTGCTCTGGGCTTCCCCAGGAGGGGACAGTGGTATCTCTGCCATCCAAGATGTCGCTTTGTGGCTGCTCCTCTGAGCCAGGAGCTGGGGGTGGAGCCATGTGAGCAGAGGGCTCTGAGGGGGTGAGGAAGCTAAGAGGGTGGGGGCAGCAGAGTGAGGCCACAGCACGGCCTTCTGGGGGCAGGTCCCCTGCTCTACTGTCCTCCCGTGCCAGCCGTTATCACTGCTCCCATTTTATGACCTGGAGAAGGAAGCTGTGGCTACAGGTGGAGGGCTGAGTGCCTCAGAAACCAAAAGCCAAGATGGGGGTGGGTCACAGCCCTGGTGGGGCAGGGCAGGGCTGGTCTTGTCAGCAGAGGTTTCGCTTTTGCTTACTGGGCTGTGGGGCTCCCATCAGAGCCATGTCCAGGCCCTTTGGCAGTCCACGGATTAGCATCCAGCCTTTTTAGTAAAAGCCATGGCCATCATTATGTCTGTGCAACTCACACATATGGACTCACATTCATATGCAAAACACATCCGAGGGCCCTGCCAGAAGCTCTTGGAGAAAGTATAGTGTGAGAAAACGATGCGTGGATTTCAAAATTGTTGAACCAAAATGAACTTCCTTTCTCCCCAGCGTTTCGGAGCCCTTTGTATCTATATCAACTGCCTCTGTGCCTCTGATGGAAAGGTGTCCATCTTTTGTCGTCTGATGTGTGGTTCTTGGTCTACTGTTCAGCATTCAGTTTGGGAGGCGGTTTTTCTAATTTAAATGAATTTAACTGTTACATAAACAAATCTTGTGGGTTCCCCTTCAGCACACTGGGGCATGGGATTTCTATCTGCTTGGTTCACACTGCAGGCTCAGAGCCCACCGGGCTGACCCCTGCTTGGCACTGGATGGTATTGGCTGGTGAATGACTGCTCCTGTTACATAGACCTAAGAATGCAATTTCCGTTGTGTAGGGTTCTCTGTTAACTCTTAGAACAGGTGACAGAAGGAGTAGCATATGACGGCAGACTTCAGCATTATGGGATGCATTTCTTGACATTGGCCTTTTCTTCTTGTTGTGCACTTTGACATGGCATGAAAGAAGATAAAACACAATCAGTATTTCCTGAAACAAAGATACTGCTGCTACCTTTTTGACATAAAGTTTGCCCTTGGACTTTGGAGAAGAAGTGGGCTCATGGAATTTCACAAGGTCAGGGCCTAAGATTCCTCCCTGGGTTGGCAGAATCCACGTAGCCATTGAGGCTTACTGAAGAGTGTGTATTCAGAAGGGGTGTGAGGCTGAGCACTGCTCTCTGACCAGCAGTCTGATGGAGGGCTGGGTTCCACAGCAGGGGCTGCTGGGGTGCTGACACACAACTCTGGGGAAGATACCACACACCGTGCATCTGCGCATTTAACCCAGTGAATTATATAGTGTGCCTGTTTAAACATTATTGCCCCATATACCTAGAAATATGAGAAAAGAAGTCACCTCAGCAGGTTCCGAAGTTCAGCAGCATAAGGGAGGGGAAGGCCATTTCCCTGGGGTCTGTGTGCTTTAGATCCCAGCTTCTCAGAATGGAGCCATTTCCAGGAAAGGCAGAGAGAAACCAAGAATCCCACAGAATCACACTGTTCCTGCCCACCCATTGGCATCTGCATCTGCAAACAGCCTGACCACGGGACCTTGGTTCTCAGCGTGTACCTGTGGAGCCTTGTGAAAGCTTTGCAAGTGGAAAACCTGTCAAGCCAGGCACCTGCCCACAAAATGCCCAGCAGCGTGAGCAGCTCTGAGGGCTGACACTGTCTCATTCCCTCTTCCGATGGCAAAGCCCTTCACATGCATGAAACTCCCCGCACCGGGTTCCTAAAGGTCATGTACTGGGTCTCGTGGCTCAGAAAATCCTTCGGAGCTCACACTGCTCCCGTGGACGCAGGCTGGGTGGCCAGGAGGAGGCAGCTCCCTGCACTGAGCTCCTCTAAAACACACTAGGTCTTGAGGCTCCAGGCTGGGCGGTGAGCCTTTGACACTCCCCCACCCCAGGTTTCATGACCAGAGCGAGCAAAGTCATCCCTGTCCTTGGGATGAAATGTGATAATCCCTTCTGTTAGACCTTCAACCCCGAGTGTCTATGGCAGCTTCAGCACCACGGACACGTCTCTGAGGAAGATGTCTGTGACAGAGTCCTAGCTTCACACACACCTGTGAGTTAGTCATCTTCCACATTTTACCTCGTCTAGCTGCTTTCTTAATCTCAAGTTTTCTTGGAAAACTTGGTCTTCTGATCTTCCAACACATTAGATTGCTGGGGATGTCTGAGTGAAGGGCCATAAACAGCAGAAATTTGTTCTCCCACAATCCTGAGGCTGGAGGGTGTGATCCCAGCATCCGCAGGTTTGGTCTCCCTGCGGCCTCTCTTCCTGTGCTTCACATAGCCGTCCTCTGTGACCTAATCCCCTGTTCTCAGTGTGAGTAGAGCTGGAAAAACCTTGTTTCCAAGTATGGTCACATGGATGTAGTAGGGATTAGACCTTCCACACGTGAATGTTTTAGGAACACATGTTAACCAGGACACACGTGAGAACCATGAGCTGCTGACTGCGTCTGTCTCTGCACCACAAGCAGGATGCTCTAGAATACCGGGCACACACAGCAGCTGGAATGTCAGGCCCAGGGTCTGCATTCCAAGGAGATGGGTGTGTGGTATGGGGGTGGGGTGCACAGCAGCTGTCCACTGTGAATATAGTTGGGTGTAGGACAAGGAGGAATCCACACTCACCTGTCTGGACAAGTTTGGGAGCCAGGTGTTGCTCACACTTTATGGAGAGGAGGGGTGTGGGCTGTTTTAATGGCTGCAGCTGAGATAAGGAATCTCCTTGAGGACCAGCCATTGCCTCACTAGTGTGTGGGGAATGGCAGCTGTGTGCCCAGTGGCTGACTTCTGTTAAGGTCTTGCTGATGACAAAAGAGAACGTGCCAGAGATACAGAGTCCAGAGAAATGCCATTTTAGCAATTATTTCCTTGTGCAAGTTCAAGTCTTACTTCAACCTGGCTTTTCTAAAACTTCTGTTGAAATATTCTGAGTGTGAAATTTGCTGATGGTGGAAGCTTGTGAGCCACAAGATCGGTGAACTTTGGTGGCTGTGGAGTACGGGCAGGTACAGGACTGTTTGGGTCTGCGTAGACAAGAAGTCCACAGACCAAGCTGGAAAAGTGCATGGGGTCCAACGGAGGCACCATCAGGCAGCTGCTGATGTATTCATTGGTGTGCCACAAGACCCCATTTCCCTACAGTCAGTACAGCGGGGCTAGGGCAGTGGAGCCACATCTCTGGGCCAGTCTGTGAGAACATCATGGCCATTATGGAGCTGCCATATGGAGCTGAAGCTGGGAGATTACAGGGAAGGCTAGGTGTTCCTGGGCTGCCTGAGTTTTGTCTAGAACATTCCATGAATCCCAGCACCACAGGGGACGTGGGCTGCTGTGCCTGTGTGGCTCCTGCTGCACTCTGCTACAGGACTGACCAACTTAGAGGTACCTGTCACCGAGGCCGCAAGTGCACAGACAGCAGAAGCAGGTGGCAACAGGAGCCTGTGGATTCTGGGTTTCTCTTCACCTTTCCTGGAAACAGCTCCTCCCCGTGAAGCCCGGGTCTCAGGTGCACAGACAGCAGAAGCAGGTGGCACTGCTCAGTCAGCAGGAGTCCCTCCACCCTTGCCCTGCTCTGACAACCTTGAAACCTGACATGCTGACTTCTTATCTCCTGTTATTTTCTCATAGTTCTCGATGCATAGAGTAATACGAGCCATGATTTCACAGAAATATGCCATCTGCCATGTCACTCACCCATTGAGAACACACAATTTGGGGAAGGCACTTGGCATAATGGTTGACATTGCTTGGGATACCCATATCCATTTCTGGTGCCTGGGTTCCAGCCCTCCATCCAGCTTCCTGCTAATGCACACCCTGGGAGGCAGCAGGTGATGACTCAAGAGATGGGTGCCTGCCACCCACATGGGAGACCTGACTGGAGTTCCAGGTTCCTGGCTTCAGCTTGACCCAGCCTTAGTACATATTTTGGGAGTGAACCAGCACATTAGTCTCTCTCTCTCTCTCTCTCTCTCTCTCTCACACACACACACACACACAAAACAAGTAAAAAATTTAAAAACAAAACGCTCAGTTGAATGGTGTGCAGTATGTTCACAAATCAGTGTAAAAGGGACATTCACCTCTCCATCTGACCCCTCAGCCCATCCCCAGCCCTAGACAAATAGTCGTCTATGCCCAGGGTGCAGGAGCAGAGTTGTTTCTGTGTGATTACGAGGTGCTGCTCTGTGCTGCGCTGCGAGTGTTCTCTCGTGCACACGTGCAGGTGTCTGTGACAGATGCCTTCTAAACCCCCCAGTGGACCTGCTGTGTCAGAGGGGGCTCTACACTGGGCTGTTTCCCAGCGTGGCTGCCGCGTTGGTAATCCAGGCAGTGCAGGAGGGTTCGGCCTCTCCCCGCCCTCACAGCACCATGCCATCTGCCCTTCTCAGAGCTGTCCCTGCTGGGGTAAAGTGATTGTGGTTTTGGTTTGCATTTCCCTGTCAGCCGAGGATGTTGAGTATCATTCCCAGGCTTATTGCCCATGTGTGCTTCTGCTTTGGAAATACCATAGTCTTCTGCCAACTAATTTTCTTTTTTTCTCTCTCTCAATAGGTCATGTTCCAGATTAAAATTAAGCCTTAGAAGACACAGGGACATAAAACGAGACAGGGTCCCACTCTCCCCCAAGCTCCTTCCGCTCTGATCTCAGGAGCGCCAGGCACCTGTGCACCTGACCCTCGGAGCAGCGCAACACAGAGATCACACCGTGCCCGAGCTTTGCTGAGAGTGACAGCGCAGTTGTTCATCTCTGGGGCAGTTTAAAGCCAGGATCTCCTGGGGCTGCGCTGAGCGTGTGTCATCTTTCCAGGGTCCTGCAGAACTTGCACAAGAGACTGCGAAACGGGAACCGCAGTTTCCACAGCGGCAGCA
Source organism: Oryctolagus cuniculus (assembly GCF_051225735.1). Taxonomy (NCBI): domain Eukaryota; kingdom Metazoa; phylum Chordata; class Mammalia; order Lagomorpha; family Leporidae; genus Oryctolagus; species Oryctolagus cuniculus. The sequence goes on along the minus strand of NC_142872.1, from coordinate 1,450,635 downwards.
GCCCCGGCTCCCCCAGCCCTTTCATGGGGAAAAGGCTTTCTGTCTGCTAACAGCTCCTTACAGCCGAGCTGGTTGCACCATCACATGTGTGTCTGACAGAGTGCCAGCCATAAAAATGTCTGGGACGGCAGAAGAACGGCTGGATGAAGAAAACCAGGCCATAGGACGCGAGGCTCTCAGCAGGGCTTTCAATGATGTTGTTGCGAGGAACTAGGTGCCGGGGGATCAGGAGGGCACACGCGGGTGAAATTAAGCAGAACGCAGCGAAATCGCTGTGTGGGTACAGATTTCCGGGCTGTGGCGCAGGGCGGGGCGTCTGCCCAGGGCTGCTGCGGCACAGCTGGTGCACATGGGTAGACTGGCTGGAGCCCGGCAGCCGCTGGGGGTCTTGTGGGCGTGACTCGGTAAACAGACGGCTGGAAGGCAGCTTCAAAGGTGGCCTCTAGAGGAAGACCTGACCAGCACCTGAAGGCCAGCGGGGGCCCAGCGGCCCTCCAGGAAACACCGGCTGCAGACACCAAGCCTGAGCGGGGGCCCAGCAGCTCCTGAGGCTGTGCCAGGGGAAGCAGGAAGCAGCAAGGCCGCCGAGTGTGCCGATTTCCTGTGGTTCTGCCCTTTGCCGCCGGCTGCGGCGTCCCAGCTCAGCAGTTAGCCCACACAGGCCGCCCCTCGGACATCACTGTCATTCCTGGAGGAAAATGAAACTCAGAAAAGTAAAACTAACACAAGACAGGGAGTGAGCGAGCTGCTCTCCAGGCGTGCGTTTTGAGACTGCAAACCCCTTCCTTTAAGAACACTTGGGTGGTACGGACACTGCTGACAGGGCGGGAACTCAGCCCAGGTGTCCCTGGTGGGTGTCAGGCACCCACTCACCCAGGCCACCGCCAGCGCCTCCCAGGTCTGCACTGGAGTCTGAGCCAGGGCCGAAACTCACACCAGGGCGCGGGATGTAGATAAGCACCGTGATTCACCCTGGAATCCTGAGCCTGAGGGGGAGCCCAGGCTGTCTGTGTCCCTCCAAAGGTAAGGTGCATCTTAAGTGACAGCGCCCCTGTCTGGACCGGAGCCAGGCAGGGGAGGAAGCAGGCCAGGCTCTGCGTGGAGATGGAAGGGCAGCGGGGGCTGACCCATGTTACAGGAGCAGCCACCTCAACAATGGGAGTGTGTGTGTGTGTGTGTGTGTGTGCGGATTTATCTACAAGCCAAATACCGGGGAGCTCAGGCGTCGGCAGCCCAGGCGCACTGGGGGCGAGAGCTGCAAAGGAGCACACCTGTGGGGGAACGGCGCCCAGAAACGCGGCAAGCAGTGGGGACTCCGGGGCTGGGCGGTCCCACACCACGCTGCCACAGGCGGCAAGGCAGGCCAGGGACCCGGGGTGTCGGCGTCCAGCCCGGCCGAGGCTGGAGGCTCAGAAGGCGGGTGCCGTCCCCCGTGCACACCAGGCGCATTCTGAGGGCTGGGGACGTCCATCAACAAACGTCCCCTCCAGAGGCCGGGAGCAGGACACGCCAGCAGCGTGCAAGCACAAAGCCAGAGGCGTCCAGGAGACGTGGGAGAGGGCAGGGCGAGACCCAGGTGGCGGGGGGCGGCCCCGGGGCCCCCAGACCACCCCTTCCTCCGGGCCTCTGGGAAAGGGGCTGTGGAGCAGAGCTCAGAACCAGGGGGCCAAGGCCACAGAACGCGGGAAGAACGTTCTAGCAGAGGCCCGGAGCAGCGGGCAGCAAGGGCTGCTCCCTGGTAGCCGCGGCGAGGAGGCCGGGGGTGTGGTGTAGGAGGAGCCGGGTGTGGGCTGGTCCGGGTGTGGGAGGAGCCTGGGTGTGGGCGGGGCCAGGGTGCCAGAGGGGGACCTGGAGCGCAGAAGGTGATGGCAGTCTTGTTTTCTGATGTCCTTAGCAGAATGACCGTTCAGTTAATGTATTGAACATCTGCTCTAAATACTGCCCCGCATTAACCCTCCACCTCTCGTCTCGCAGCAACACCCGGGTGAGTTCTGCCGTGACTCCCACTTCACAGATTAGGAAACGGGGGCTGGGGGAGTTACGGAGCCACAGACTGACAGCTCCCGGCGGCAGGAGCAGCCCCTGGGGGCGCCAGTGAGGAGGGCGGCGGCCTGCAGTGCCCCGTGAGCACGGAGGAGCGCAGGTGGGCCCTGTGCACGCCCCTGCGTTCCTTATTGCTTCCCTGCCGCTGCGAGTCGTTCGCTCGCAAGCCTGAGGTTCTCAATCTTAAAATAGCCCCAGATTTTTCGCTGCTTAGAGACTGCTTTCTCTACACTCCCCACAACACCTGACCCAACAGCAGCGCCCCTGCTGCGGGGCCTTATGTGCCCAAGACGCTGAACAAGCCGGCCCGCTGGGCACGGCCCTGAACCGGCCAGCAGACTGACCGACCAGCAAAAGGGCGACAGTGGCTGCTTCAGAGCGGCCGGAGGGACCCAGCGGACACCTGTCCAGAAAGTCACCCTGGAGCCACCGTGCTGGCACAAAAGACCAGAAACCCTCGGCTGGATGAAGGTCAGCGACAGTATCCACGGGCAAGCTGCGCTCGGTCCCTGGGGGGCGAGCGAGTGACCCGCGCCCAGAGCAACGGGCACGCGCCTCCCGGAGCGGGCCTGAGGAAGACGCCAGACAGGAAACGCGCCCGGCATAGCCGAGTTTCTGTGAGGGCCTCAGAGGCCCGGCCACCGACCGCAGCCGACCTAGACGGGACCCGGGGGCCTGCTGGACACCCTGCGGTTGTCTCAACCAGGGTCTGCCGGCTTCCGGGAGAAGAGCGCTGCCCAGGACAGCTGCCGCCCGCACTCAGCCGGGTGGGCGCCCAGGTCTGGTCCGCGGTGTCGACAGCAAGGTGGGTGATGGGCAGGAGAGCGCGGAGGAGTTTGTCCAGGGCGCGGGGAGGTCGTCGGCACCCCGACGGTGACCTCATTTATATCAGCAGGTGCACTTACCGCTTGGTGGTCCGCCAAGTGTAACTCCAGGTTAGGAGATTTCCGCTTAGCAGAAGGCAATGGTGCCACCTAGTGGCGGGTCTCCCAATACCACGAGTACTTCAGAAAGTGAGTCTGCGGGGAGCAAGAGAACCTTGGAAACGTAGGCATTCCAGGAGCTCTCAAAAAGTCCGTGGAAAATGAATGCTCTGGGAAAACTGGGCATGGATTTCTTTTTTTAAAAAAGATTTATTAATGGGACCAGCGCTGTGGCGTAGCGGGTAAAGCTGCTGCCTCCAGTGCCGGCATCCCATATGGGTCACTGTTCAAGTCCCGGCTGCTCCACTTCTGATCCAGCTCTCTGCTGTGGCCTGGGAAAGCAGTAGAAAATGGCCCAAGTCTTTGGGCCCCTGCACTCGCATTTTAAGACCCGGAGGAAGCTCCTGGCTCCTGATCGGCTCAGCTCCAGCCGTAGCAGCCATCAGGGGAGTGAACCAGCGGATGGAGGACCTCTCCCTCTCCTCTCTCTGTGTAACTCTGGCTTTCAAATAAATAAATAAATCTTTTAAAAATATATTTATTTATTTGAAATGCAGAATTACAGAGAGACAGAGGCTGAGACAGAGAGATATGTCTTCCATCCACTGGTTCACTCCCAGATGGCCGCAACAGCCGGAGCTGTGCTGATCTAAAGCCAGGAGCCAGGAGCTTCTTCAGGGTCTCCCATGCGAGTGCAGAGGCCCAAGGACTTGGGTCATCTTCTACTGCTTTTCCAGGCCACAGCAGAGAGCTGGATTGGAAGTGGAGAAGCTGGGTCTCAAACAGGCGCCCATATGGGATGCCAGCACTGCTGGCGGCCACTTTTCTTCTACACCACAGCGCCAGTCCTTGTTCATGGATTTCAAAAATGTTTTGCACCAAAACAAACGTAATTTTTTTAAAAAAAATTTATTTTTATTTTCTTGAAAGGCAAAGTTACAGGGATGGGGTGGGAGAATCTCCCTAAATGGCCACAATGGCAGCACTGGGCCAGGCTGAAGCCAGGAGCCAGGAGCTTCTTCCGAGTCTCCCATGCGGGTGCAGGGGCCCAAGCACTTGGGCCATCATCTACTGCATTCCCAGGCAACAGAAGAGAACTGGATTGCAAGTGGAGTAGCTGGGTCTTGAACCAGCGCCCATATGGAATGCCAGCGCTTCAGGCCAGGGTGTTAACCTACTGTTCCACAGCGCCGGCCCCTCAACTTATCTTTAATTCCATTTTTGACGAACTTTTCTATCTTCCCAAATCCTACGGAGTGAGGAAAAGTTAAATTACACAAAGTGAAGCCATCACCATAACCTGAAGGCAGGGAATGCCAGAACTTCAACCACAAACCTACACGGAGCAGTCGCCAGGCCGCAGCACGCACCTGTCCACGTCTGTTCGTGATGACTGGCTTCTCAGCTGTGGCGCTTACAAATGTGCATTAGTTCTATTAACCCTCATGAAGCCCTGATAATATGAGTAATTCTTTAATTTCCTATCATAATTATGATATATAACCTAAGCAAGATAAAATATTATGACATTTTGATAAACTTAGAATCTCACCCCTGGTGAGAGTATTACAATATTGGCTTCCCCAATTAAATATAAATGCTTTCTGTTATATATTAATGTTAGCCATCACAAAACACACCCAGCGCCAGAATAAGGGAAAGGGTTTATTGGGGAACACCCAACAGACCGGAGTGAAGGAGTGGCGAAGGGAAAATGAGAGAGTATAAGAGAGAGAGAGAGGAGAGGAGCTAGCAAGGAGAGAAGAGAGAGGTGATGAGAGGAGAGAGCAGAGAGGAGCTGAGAGAGAGAGCCAAGAGACCAGAGGAGGAGGCTAGAGAGAGGAACCAAGAGAACACAGGAGGGAAGGGCCAAGAGAGCACAGTGTTCAGGAACTGGCCCTTTTAAAACTTTGCCCAAGGGCGGGCAGGGAAGCAGGAACAGCAAATCTCATTAAGATAGGGGTGGAGCCTGACCACAGAGGTTGGGCCATGTGGCCACCTGGCTAAAACTGCGCCAGTTTCCTAATACTTTCTAAACAAGGGGTAAAGAACCAAACTCCCACAGAAAAAAGTAGGAAGGAGACACAGACATTATAGATAGCTTGATTGATTATATATGTATATATATAATTTCCTTTAAACATAAGACAAATGTTCAAACTACTTCTCACCAATCAGATTAGCAGACCTCAAACTTACAAGATAGTGCGGGGTGTGGCAGGGCATCAAAAACAGGCCAACCATTAAAATGCAGGTCCCACCACCCCCACAGGGCGGTCTGGGAGCCCCAGCAGAGCACGCCCGGGATTCACGAGTCTGGCCCGGGAATGGCTCAGAGAAGCAGCCACGTGGCCAGCAGCATGAAAGTGGGGTGCTCACAGCTAGCTACTATGGAAGCGTTGTTTGTGACTGCAAAATACTGCAGCTAACCCAGTGCCCACAGGACAGAGGCCAAGAAAACACGCCCTGGGTCCCACGCAGCTGACAGCAGAGTGGGCAGGGCCCACATGGTGGAGAGATGGGAGGTGAGGAAAGCAACGTGGCAGGAAGGTGTCCACAGTGGGCAACTCTGGGAGGCGGCCCAGCTGGACAGCATCCAGAAACCCGCAGTGCCCAGACAGAGCACCCAGGACAACAGACCGCCCGTGTGGCCCAGCCCCCAGGGGCCCTCAGTGTGGGGAGCGAGCCTCGGACAGAGCACAGACGCCCAGCTTGGAGCTGACCGAGCGGTGGGAGCTCACGCAGGTGCGGCCTTCCTGGCTCCCTGCAGCACTCCGGCCTCAAGGGCGTGGGGCTGGGGAGAGAATCCTTTACCTGGTCCTGGACAGCAACTTAAATCAATACGCAGACAGGCAGAAGCTGGTGCGTCCAGGCAGAAAGCTACTCACTAGTTTACAGCAGAAATAAAAAGAAAGAAAGACTCAATGCCAACAACAGAAAAGACAAAATGCAGTTTTATTTGTAAACAGTTCAGAGGGAAGAAAACATGGAAGTGGGCAAGAGGGGGTCGGGGATGCAAATGAGGCCCCCAGAGTCCAAGTAAACAAAGAACCAGAGGAAGTCCTGAAGGCAGGAAGATGGGCAGCGGGGTCAACTCCCAGCAGCAGCAGAACCAAGGTCGGGGTGACGGGCACCCAAGGCCGGCCCCGGAGGAGGAAGCATGGCCAAGTTCAGGCTCCCAGGCCACCATGCTCATGGAGAGGCCGAGTTCCTCCCAGCCCTGTGACATCCTTCATCCCACCCTGAAGCCCACAGACCACGCTGCCCAAGCTAAGAGGTTCTGAATGAGGAACTGGGACAGGGAGGAGGGTCCACCACCACACTGATCCTGACTGGGGAAGCAGAGGGCCGAGGCCCACTCTCCCTCCAGGCCTTCCCTGGGGCTGGGGGATGTAGCACCTCTGCTCCCAGCCCTTGGCAGGCACCCGCCTGTGCAGGCCCCAGCTTGCTGAGCTGGAGTACAGGGAACTGGGAGAGGAAAGTATGGCACAAAGCCAGCCTCCCACAGGACACTGCTCCACCCAAGTCACACGGGGGGGGGGGGGGGCCTGACCTGATGCGCCTGCTTCAGCTCCCTGTCCCTCACACGGACCCACCCTTCCTGGCGAGCGTCACCACAACAGGGCGGTGCACAGTGATCCCTACCAGGACCAGTCTGTGGGAACAGGGGTTTTGTCCAGGGCCAGGAGAATGGGAGACTGTGCGAGTCTCTGCAGAGAGCATCCCTGCTCCGTGCTGCCCAAAGCCACCAGCCCCTTTCCCCTCGTGGGACTCCTGTCTCCAGGTGTGGGGCCGGCGTGGACAGCGAGGGTTGGGGGAACCCCATGCCACCCTTGCTCTCACTGCTGCCAGCAGAGGCTGGGGAGGGGAGAGGCAGGTGGCAGAGAGTGAGTGAGGGGAGGGACCTGGGGTGTTTCTCCATGGGTGATGATGGTTTGAGGACATGGCCGTGCCAACCTCACGTGTGGCTCCATGAACACGCCCAGCATGGGAGTTTCTGGACTGCACATACAAGCCAGGACCCCCCCCTTCCAGGTAGCAGTACCCGTTGGAGAGAAGGGCTATAAGAATGGGCCTTTCCAGGACCCCAGGAGAGGTCAGCCCACTGCTGCAGACGAGGGCCAGAAAAGGGAGGCGAACAGGGTGGGAACTGCTGGCAGGAACAGGAACAAGGGGGGCAGGTGTGGGGGTGGGGCCCAGGGGCAGCTGAGTGTCTCCCAGGAAGACCGGCTGACACCCTCACAACCCTCTGGGGCCCGATTGTGACCACACCTGTCCCACAGCCAAGGCTCTGGGGCTGGGATTCGACCTGACCCCTGGCCACGCTGTCTCCAAGACAGGGCCTGTGGAGCCGCCCAGGGATGAGTTACCTCCTCCCAGGATACGGTGCTGAGCCCTGGCCAGCACCCTGTGAGCACGGGGGACAGCCCTTCCCCTGGCCTGGCCCCCAGGCCCCACACAGGACCCTCCCTTGGGGGCCCTGGGATGGGAGGGGCTGCTGGGGCAGAGGCCAACTCACAGGCGTGGATTCCACCCTGCGCCTTCTTCTAACCAAGATCTGTTTGTTAAATCAGAATCTCAGGGCCGGCGCTGTGCCATAGCAGGTAGACCCACCGCCTGCAGCACCAGCACTCCATATGGACACTGTTCTAGTCCTGGCTGCTCCACTTCCAATCCAGCTCCCTGCTAATGCACCTGGGGAAGCAGCGGGGGATGGCCCAGGTGTTTCAGCCCCTGCACCCATGTGTAGACCTGGAGGAAGCTCCAGGCTCCTGGCTTACGCCTCACCCAGCCCTGGCTGTTGTGGGCATTTGGGGACTAAACCAGCAGACAAAAGCTCTTTCTCCTCCTCTCTATCCTCTCCTTCTGCAAGACCTATTATTTTTAAGAGAAGTGATATGGTAAGAAATGTGGCCCAGGCTCCTGACCCTTCAGGAACGGGTCCCTGGGCCTCCACCACCTGGGGATACTCCCATAGGGCTCCCCACTGAGGGCCATCAGAGGACAAGCTGCCCGTCGCCTGAGACCTAGAGCGGGTCCTGGAATTCCCGACAAGCAGCATCCGGGACACCCAGACGTGGTGTGGCTCCAGGAGCCAGGATCCGGGCTGTGGGCGGCCCGGGGTGCACGTGCACAAAGGTGACTGCGAGCAGAGGAGCAGGACGACAGCCACACCGGGTCCCCCACCCCCCGGCTTTTGTTAACGGCGTACTATGTCCAGATAAGTGGATCCCCAAGAAGCTATCAGGACCCAATCATACGGAAATGCAAAAGCAAGGTTTATTTGGAAGTACAAGCGCGGCAGGGACTTCGTCTGACCAGCCATGCAGCGGAGGTCAGAGGAAGGCCCAGCCTTTGTTTGGGAGTGCTTTTAAAGGAAAAACCAAGGGTTACATCAGTGGGGGCTTACAGCACAGGGCATTGGTGACTGGACGGGGCTGCCCCGGGTTGCTCTCAGTTGAACGGGCAGGGGGTGGAGATGGGGGGGTCTTCGTTTGGCCTGGGGTCAGGGAGTTACCTCGTTTGTAATCTCTATGAGCTGCCCTTGGTCTGCTGAGCTGTCCCCGGTCAGCTTTGATGTCTCGGGAATGCCTGGATGCCTGCTTTTACAAGGACTCAGGTCAGCTGCAGGAAACGGAGGCTGCTTTTTCTTTTATTTTCTTTAAATGGCGTCACTTTGGCTCTTCAGGCGGAGAACCCGTTCCCTCCAGGCCGCACCCGTGCGCCCGGCGCCCCTGGTCTTCACCCCCGTGGGCTCTTTCATTCACCACGGCCAGGCCTGCAGGACACAGGCAGATGCAGGCAAGACCCTGGTAGGTGTAGCTTCACCGCGGCTTTGGAGAGGTGGGGGCAGGGACAGGGCGGAGCTGGGGGCGGGGCCTGGGTGGTCACGGAGGGGCGGGGCCGGAGCAGGAGGGCAGAGCTGCGGTTGGGGCCGGAGTTGTCCCAGAGGGGCGGGGCCGGGGCGCCAGGGGAGGGGCCAGGGCGGCTCTGAGCAGCCACAACAGCGCAAAACCAGTGGTAATGGCTAAGGGGGTGGCTGCTGGGGCCGCGCCCGAGTTCAGGTTATCCGGGATCTGGGTGGCGTCGCTGCAGATGAGCTGCTGGAAGACGATGTTCCCTATCTTGATGTTTGGTGTCGACAGGAGCTGGCAGTGGTCGTCGGTGATGTCGGAGCAGCCTTTGACCCAGAGCGTGAACACTACGGTGGTCCCTAGAGGCGGGGGCACCTGAGCGCCTCGGCCCAGCAAGCAGCACCAGCACCCAGTCAGCTGCACGGCCAGGGCCGCGGGGCTCGGAACTTGCCTGCCTCTCCAGGTCAGCCATCAGGGGATGACAGACAGGTGCGGCCAACCCAGGGTAGACAGGCAGGCACCCCTGCCTCACCCAGGAGGACCAGGCCTGGGTCCTCCTCCTCCAGGCCGGGCCCAGACCCCACTCCTCTCTGGAGCGGAGTGCTGCCTGCCTCAGTTTCCGCTGAGCAGAGGCAAAAGCAGCCAGAAGGGACGCGGTAACCGCGTGCAGACAGAGCAAGAGCGAGGGCCGGAGCAGAAGGAGGAGAGCGCCAGCCCGGGGGGAGAGCACCAGAACCTGGCAGGGCGGCTCCTGCCCTCAGCCGCCAGGCAGGGCACTGAGGCTGGGCTAGTGTGTTAGGAAGACACCGGACCAAGGCTGTGGGATAGCGAGTAAAGCTGCCGCCTGCAGTGCCATATGGGTGCCAGCTCAAGAACCAGCTGCTCCACTTCTCATGCAGCTCTCTGCTATGGCTGGGAAAGCAGTACAAGATGGTCCAAGTCCCTGGGCCCCTGCATCCCCATGGGAAACAACAACAACAACAAAAAAGTGCCTGGCTCCTGGCTTCGGATCAGCTCAGCTCCAGCCAGGGCGGCCAATTGGGGAGCGAACCAGTGAGTGGAAGACATCTCTCTCTCTCTCTCTCTCTCTCTCTCTCTCTCTCTTTCTGCCTCTCCTTTCTCTGTGTAACTCTGCCTTTCAGATAAATAAATAAATATTTTCTAAAGGAAGAAGTGGACCTGTGTACTTCTCTGCTGAGTTTTTTAAAAAGTGACCCTGGGCAAAAACAATTTAAAAAGTTCACATTTGATGGCATTGACCCAATTCCCCAATTTGAGCGCTACGAGGAAAAACCTCCCAGTTCCCTGCAGCAGAGGACACAGGACAGGATCCACCAAGCCCCCGCACAGCCCAGCTCCCAGCTCCGGAGGTAAAACCCACAGCAGTGTAGACATCCCAGGGAGTTTAAAGGACAAAGAGCCATGCCCGCTAGGATTCCCAGTGTTCCGGAAATACGTGAGGAGCTGGGGATGGGGGCTGCTCTGGGTGACACCTGGGGGCAGCTGTGGGTCCTTGTCTACTGTCCAGACCCCAGAGTCCAGCTGGACGGAGGCCCCGTGTACACTGAGGACCTGGTGACGCTGAAGACAGCCAGGCAGACCACTAAGAAATCCAGGACTGCAATTTTTTTTTAATAGATGTTTGTTTATTTATTTGTTTGTTTTTTAATGAACATAAATTTCCAAATTACAGCTTATGGATTACAATAGCTTCCCCCCGCCCCATAACTTCCCTCCCACCCACATATTTATTTATTTGAAAGGCATGGTGGGGGAGAGAAAGAGGGAGAGACTGACAGAGATCTTCCATCTGGTAGTTCACTCCCGGAATGGCAACAACAGTTAGATCTGGGCCAGGCCAAAGCCAGGAGCCAGAAACTCTATCTGGGTTTCCCATGTGGATGGCAGGGACCCAAGTGCTTGGGCTATCAATCACTCCTTTACCAGGAAACTGGATAGGGAGGGAGCAGCTGGGACTTAAACTGGCACTCCTAGAACAGGGTGCTGGCATTGCCCGCAGCAACTTAACTCACTACTCTATGATTGCTGGCCCCTATACTTTGCTTTTATAGGGCTCTTATTTTTTGTAATTTATGAAGTGTTATTTTGTAAGAATCTGTGTAACTATTCAGATAAATATCTCAAGTTATAAGCTGGGAAGAATTGAAATTATGTTATTGATATATGTATTATTATAATTTAATAACAGTTTATGAGTGGAAGCATACCTTTACTTCTTTTTTCTTTTTCGTAGGCTTGAAAAGGAATACACTACAATAAAAACTAAAGAAATGGAAGAACAAGTTGAAATTAAAGTAAGCACTTCAGGACTTTTTAAAGTTCCAGAGATAAATTAATTAAAGTCAGTAATTTGGCAATAAATGTTAGGTTATATGGATATATTGTTACCATCTGTAGTGAATTTAGCAATGAAGATTATATTTATTATATGCACTGATAAATTTATTTACCATTCTACTAGATTGTAGTTAAAAATGGATATTTCAAAAGACACAATGATGTAACTGAAGTGACTTTCATGTGAAAGAGAGCAACTCGTCTTTATTCTTGGATTTGTTGGTGAGTCAGCAGTAGAAAATACTCCATGGGGAAGATAATTATTCCATTTAGGCAGTTACATATGATAGTCTCTGCCAGGACTGCAATTAACATCCATGCCTGATGCCCACATGGCCCTGGGGAAGCCTGCTCCCCCTGCTGGTGAGGAGCAGACCTGCAAGGCTCTGAGCTCTGCAGGACCTGCCCCTGCCAGGGACCCACCCATGAGGGTCCTGGCCTGCAGCTGTGGGACCTGGTCTGCTGTGTAGCCCCAGGAGAACCCATTGCTTTCATCAGAAAGGACGATTGTTGGATTTGGAAGCCGAATGTGACACTTTCCACCAGGGGACCCCGCCCGCTAAGTTAGCACTGCGCCAAGTGTGACAGGTAGAGGAGTTCAGGTGTGCAGAGGCCACCCCACCCCCACCTGTGGAATGAAGCAGCCTGGTGACTGACAGCCAGCACAGGTGGAGGCCCTGGGCCAGCAGCAGGGGAAGCAGCCCTGCCCTGAGAAGGCAGCCCTGAGACAGCACTGGAGCCTCTCTCCCGCTCACAGGCATTCTGGCCCCGTCCCTGTGTCAGGGCGCCTCCCCCACCTCTCTGTGAACCTGCATCTCAGGACCCCTGGAGGAACTGGATCCCAAGACATACCTTGCACGACTTCTGCAAGCCCATCGACACAGCGTTCTCCTGGGTTACATGGCAGGTTTATCTCTACACATGGGGGCATCATTAACTCCTATGCAAGAAGGGCACTGTGCATCGCCGGTCCCTACAGTCAGATAGTCTGCGAGGGAAGAGGCCTTATCATGACCGTGCTGTCAGGACGGAGCCACTGCATCCTGGCCTCCACACCACGCTGGCCACCACTGATGACCCAGACCCCCCAGGTCTGCCCCGATAGCCCGCCCAGTCTCTGAGCGTGTGGGGTATAGGCTGAGAAGAGAAAGGAGGGCCCAGCCTGTCCTGACTGTTGGTGTACTGGTATGTGACTGCTGCTAAATCTGTTTTCAAGCAGGAGAAAGAAATAAACCTCGTTTTTAAAACACAGGGCTTTGGGGTACTGGCACTGTAGGGTAGCACATAGGGCTGCCGCCTGCAGTGCCAGCATCTCATATGAGTCCCAGCTGCTCCTCTTCTGATCCAGCTCTCTGCTATGGATGGGAAAGCAGAGGAGGATGACCCAGGAGCTTGGGCCCTGCACCCACCTGGGAGACCTGGAAGAAGCTCCTGGCTCCAGCCTTAAGATCAGAAAAGCTCCATGGCCGGTGCCGCGGCTCAATAGGCTAATCCTCCACCTAGCGGCGCCTGCACACGAGGTTCTAGTCCCGGTTGGGGCGCCGGATTCTTTCCCGGTTGCCCCTCTTCCAGGCCAGCTCTCTGCTGTGGCCCGGGAAGGCAGTGGAGGATGGCCCAAGTGCTTGGTCCCTGCACCCCATGGGAGACCAGGAGAAGCACCTGGCTCCTGCCTTCGGATCAGCGCGGTGCGCTGGCCGCAGCACGCCAGCCGTGGCGGCCATTGGAGGGTGAACAACGGCAAAAAGGAAGACCTTTCTCTCTCTCTCTCTCTCTCTCTCTCTCTCTCACTATCCATTCTGCCTGTCAAAAAAAAAAGAAAAAGAAAAAGAAAAAGAAAAAGAAAAAAAAAGAAAAGAAAAAAAAAACAAAAGAAAAGAAAAGAAAAGAAAAGAAAAGAAAAGAAAAGAAAAAGCTCCAGCCATTGCAGCCATTTGAGGAGTGAACCAGCGGTTGGAAGATCTATCCCTCTCTGCCCACCTCGCCCCAACCATGCTCTCTGTAACTTTTTCAAATACATAAATAAAAATCTTTTCAAAAACAAAACAAAACAAAACAAAACAAAAACAGGGCTTTGTTCACAAGCAGCGGTTCTCACACGGGGGCTCAGGAATCCCAAGCCCTGGGCTCTTCTGGGGGTGCTGAGTTAACCACTTCTGGCCAGCACCACACTGCCTGTGCCTCGTTCTCTCTCCCTCACAAACACAGGGTGGGGTTTTCCACATGGGAATGCACACATGTGTGAGCCTCCAGCTGTCTGGTATGTGACAACGCCACACTCCTCACTACTGTGTTTACTCGCCAAGTACGTGCTGATGGGTAAGGTGCTGCTTGCTATTTTGGATGAACTAATGAAGGTTTATAAACTTCCTTAGCTGGAATTTCCAAGACAGTAAATATTGACAGGGGAAGTGCACGTAAACCAGAGTTCTCTGGACTCCTCAGTAATGTGGGAGACCTGAGTCCTACAGGGCCCTGGGATCCCGAAGTCTGAGAACTGCTGGGGAGCGCCAGGTGCTGCTCCCAGGGGAGGCGTGGGCACAGCCCTGGAGACCCCTCTGGGGGCGCCTGATCCCCTAATGTAGTGCCTGATCCCCCTAAGTCCTGGCTGCACCCTGACTCCAGCTTGCTGCTGAGGAGCAGCGTGGAGCAGCCAGTGATGACTCAAGGACTAGAATTCCTCCTGCACCACCACGGGAAGACCTAGACGGAGACCTAGATGCTCCCCGTCCTGTCTGGCCTGGCCCCGCCTCTGCTGTTGGGGAATGTGGGCGTGAACAAGCAAATGGAAGACTTCTCGCTGGCTCTGTGTCACCTGAGATAAAATGAAAATATGTAAATACTAAATGCAGCGGCTTCTGGCCAGCGCACACACGCTCCCCTCAGCGCAGTGCAGGTTTGGACGCAGCGGCAAGGGTTCCTGGGAAGAGAAAGCTGCTGCTCCATCAGCCACACCTGTGCAGCAGGGGAGCAGCAGAAATGCAGGCCAGACCCAGGAGAGGGCGGGGCCTACTGTGGGGAGCCATTGCACGGCGCCCTAAAGATGGCGCCGGCTCCTTTCTCCCGGAAGGACTGGCGAGAAACAAACAACTCCTAATAAGGAGATGGCTGAGCTCCCTTCCGGCTTCCGCATTGCTGTACCTATCAATCCTTGCCACTTGGCTGCTTTTGATTGGTGTGCTGATGGCTATAAGAGGGATGGGAGAGGGAAGGAGGCGGAAGAAGAAGCTTGTTCAAGGTTCCTGAATAAACTGCTTGAAGAAGAGTTCGGGTCGTGTCTTCCTTGCTGGTCGAGGGACGCGACAACTGGTGGCCCGTACGGGGAACCATCTCAAACGCAACTCAGAACTTCCTGCAGTCAGGGCAGCGCTGGTAAGTCCCCCAGGAAAATAAGGTGGGGATCCGCGATAAGAGCGGGCAGTCCTGCGACAATAGCGGGAGGATAGCTCTGCGATTAAAGCAGAGGAAGTTCTGTGACAAAAGCAGAAGGAGCTCTGACCCGTGGCCAGGGAAAGAGTAAAATTTTAGACGGTGGGTAATTCACAGTCCCATCCAATTTTTCTGGCGCTGAATGCGCTGCTTTGAGAAAACGGTTTGAAACTTAAGCCTAGTACATTGCATAGGTTTTTACGTAACTGCGATACCATTGCACCCTGGTATGGGGTTTCGGGAAGCCTTACTATCCCTTCATGGGACAAACTAGGCAGGGATTTGGATTTTGCATTTGAACAGGGTAATCTCGAAAGGGGAGTGAGACCAATATGGAAGTTAGTGCGAGCATGCCTTGAGGATGAGCAGTGTAGTGAAACTATTCTGAGCGGTCAAGCTGCCTTGGAGGAGCTTCAGGAAGAGCGCTCCGAGAGAGCTGCCAGTGAAAAAGGGAAAACTTTGAAGGAGAGTCAGAAAAGAACTAGGAAAAAACTGTACCCCGATCTTTCCGAGTTGCGTAGCCCCTCCTTAGTAAGTAGTACTAGTGCAGAAAGTAGCTCAGAAAGCAGCAGTGAGTCTGAAGAGTGTGGTGATAACAAAGAGTCTGGTATAAAGCAAGTACGGGAATTGAATCGGCAAATGAGGATTTCCAAAAATTACAGCCGCTGAGCCATTACCAGGTGCTCCAAATATATTTACGGATGGGTCAAAAACAGGCTGTGGCCGGCGCCACGGCTCACTAGGCTAATCCTCCGCCTAGCGGCGCCGGCACACCAGGTTCTAGTCCCAGTCAGGGCGCTGGATTCTGTCCCGGTTGCCCCTCTTCCAGGCCAGCTCTCTGCTGTGGCCAGGGAGTGCAGTGGAGGATGGCCCAGGTGCTTGGGCCCTGCACCCCATGGGAGACCAGGAAAAGCACCTGGCTCCTGGCTCCTGCCATCGGATCAGTGCGGTGCGCCGGCCGCAGCGCACCGGCCGCGGCGGCCATTGGAGGGTGAACCAACGGCAAAGGAAGACCTTTCTCTCTGTCTCTCTCTCTCTCACTGTCCACTCTGCCTGTCAAAAAATAAAAAAAAAAAATAAAAAAATAAAAAAAAAAAAACAGGCTGTGGGGTTTATATGGTAGAGGCTAATGACCCGGTATTTCATCAGTTTCAGCCAGGCTCACCTCAAGTTGTGGAATTAAAAATAGTTATTGAAGTCCTTAAGCAGTGCTCTTTTGCCTTTAACTTGTTGTCAGATTCCTTATATGTGGTGAACGCATTAAAGATATTGGAAACCGCAGGACTGATTAAACCTTCTAGCCCAATTGTATCCCTAATGTCAGGTGATTGCTCATTGTCTGGATGCATGGGCCGCCTGGGGGAGACCCCAGGTGCTAAAAACTGATAATGGCCTGGCCTATACATCTCAAACCTTTACCACCTTTTGCCAAAAAATGGAGGTTCAACTTGTCCATGGATTGCCATACAATCCTCAGGGCCAGGGCATAATTGAGCGAGCACACCGCACACTGAAAGAATATCTTTTAAAACAAAAAGGGGGACGCGACAGGCCAGGAGAAAGAGAGAGGAAAAATTCCACAGGTATCTTGACCTAGAGAAAAGTCTTAATTCGATAACCCTTTCCAACTTGATGGGTTTTTCTCTTTACAGTTAATAAAAACTTAAGCAATGGGCTCATACGCTAATAATCAATTCTTTTCTGTGCTGCTGTAGCTAACTTATCTAATGAGAGTTTTCATGTGTCTTGAAGGTTTCGCATTTTTCTATTGCCAGTATGAGTCTTGATTGGAAAAACTGCACCATGAAGCTGTTTACGTTATATCTTTAATGTTTGAGTGAGTACCTAACTTTGATCAGATCTAGTCCACAGCCTTGGTTAAACGTACTAATTTTTGACTAAAATGGTTTGACTCTCTGATAGTTTAAATTCTAAACCGAGTCTTTCAACTTTGGGGCTTCCAGTCGGATCCCTGGAACTCTCAAAGGGTGGGACTCTAAATTTGTTAAAGTAACAGCTGTCTGAGTCAATTCAAATTATACAAAGTGTATTAAAATGTAGTAAATGAGGTCAAATCTATGTTGTATTCATGTTTTTGCTTTCCAGCTAGAGTAGTCTTATAAAAATGAGAGTAAATTCTGTGTATACAAGCCTTTATGTTGTTAACTCAAGTAAGCCAATACAGATTGGTTCAGAAAATTGGGTTAATGCAAACGCCCTTTGGTTTACTTGCTCAGTTTTACATTTACATGTCTTTGATATGCTTTAAACTTGTTTCTCTTAAGGATGAAGATCTTTTCAAAGTTGTAAATATGCACTAGTGACTGTTGCTGCCCAAGTGGTGCTATCCTTATGTTACTTAAAAGCATGGAAATGTAATTTTGACTTTTAATTCAGATAATGGTGTGGTATTCATTAATAGCTCAGTGTTTTAAGTTATCCAGGCGTCGGTGCTAAGTAAAATATGGAAAATGTATTATGTGTACTTTTAACATCTTAAATTTGATAAGACTTTTAAGTTTGCCAGCATGTATTCTCATAGGTTGTCCATACATGATAATTCAAGACTGTAAAAGTAACTACAGGTATAAAGTTTCAGAAGGTGTGAGCAAGTCATGAAAAGTTGTAAAAAGTTTACGATTTTAAAACATTGTTTACAGAGTTTTCTATAAGTTAAATGTTAATGCCAAAATTACACTAACCTAAAGTTGAAGTCTGATCTTCTGTTATAACAATGGGATTTTTTAAAATGTGTACTAATGTTAATAATTATCTGGAAATGGTCTCAATTGTAAATCTTAAAATCTGTTGTTGCAAAAACTGTAACGTCTCTTTTTAACAGTGTCTGCTTAATCAGTTACTCTGCCATTTCTAAAGTTAGGTTGTGTAAGCTCTTTTTAACTCTGTTAAATAGTTCTGAGTTATGTGATAATTTCATGTGCTAACTCTTATGTTCAAGGTTTTTGTATTTCTGGTTTACCTAAAAATTCATGTTCTGCCAAGTAAATGTGTACTCTACTGTCTGTTAAGTTATGATTGATAAAAAGTATTAAGTCTTAAAAAGTTATGTTAAATATTATTATGATCAGATGTGGTCTAAAAGTGTTAAAATCGCCCTGACTAAATGTTAAGGAATTCTATTTTGACCAGATACTCTAAGTTCTCTTGGCACCTTTAACAGACTTTCTGAAAATCAAAGTTCTAAATTCTCTGGACTTTTGGTATCTCCAGAGGGCCCCTGGAGATGTCAAAAGATATATCTCTCATCTTGCAGAGATAATAACCAATCGGGCTGTTTAGATTAAAAGTGGTGCCAAGATGTGAAATGATGCTAAACTTCAGCTATAAACATGTTTCTTTCTAGCTGCTCCAGTCTCTGGCTCAGAAGCCAGATCCTTTAAAGAGGGACTGACAAAGTCTAAGAAGCATCCCATGGTCATGATTTGCATCACCTCAATGTCCAAACCTTAAGCTTTGGCAGATGGATGTTACCCATTTTTCTGAATTCGGTAAACTAAAATACATACATGTTTCTTTAGATATATGTTCAGGTTTTGTTTTTGCCACCCCACAATGCGGCGAGGCTGCCAAACATCTCTCATTGCCTTCAGGCCTTTGCTGTTCTAGGAACCCCTATACAGATAAAAACTGATAATGGCCCAGCGTATACTTCCAACTCTTTTAAGCACTTCTGTACTAACTTCCACATCTCTCATCACCGGGATTCCTTATAATCCCCAGGGACAAGGTATTGTGGAACGAGCACATGCCACATTAAAAAATTATTTACAAAAAATAAAAAAGGGGGAATACGGGACCATGGCATATTCCCCACAAAAATGGCTATCACATGCTCTTTTCATTTTAAATTTTCTAATACTGGATAATCAAGGGAAAACTGCAGCTGATCGTCACTTGCATCCTGAAACCAAAAGACAACAAGTCTATGTGAAGTGGAAAGACCCTCTAACTGCTCAATGGTATGGACCTGACCCTGTTTTAATATGGGGACGTGGACATGTTTCTATATTCTCGATGGTTACCTGAGCGACTGGTGCGGCAAACAGACAATGTCACAAAGCAGCCCCTCGATCTTCATTATAACATTGCTGATTGGGATCGTTACTGCAGCCGTTATAACCGCCATTTCCATTGCAGCTGTGGGCGCTACAACAGCTGCTATAGCGCTCACAGGGACAGTTCAAACTGCTAATACCCTGAATAATTTGACGGCCTCCGTGGCTGCTGCTTTGGATACTCAGACATCCTTAAATGTACATATAAAGGGAGGCTTGATGATTGTTAATCAGCGTGTGGATTTGGTACAGGAGCAGGTGGATACTCTCTGGCAGCTTGCTCAGCTAGGATGTGAGTGGAAATTTTCAGGGTTGTGTGTGACCTCTGTTCAGTACGATAACATGACTCAGGCAGCAAATTACTCTAAAAAGTTGTCTCAGATGCTCTTGCAGAATTGGTCCGCAGAATTTGACTACACCTTGAAGCAACTGTGCCTTGCCGTGGTCACCATCAACTCCACATGTGTGGATGTCTCCTTCGCATCTGGATTGTCATCCTGGATCTGCACAGCCGTCTCCAACCTGAAGGAGTGGGTGGGACTTGGAGCTTTGACGGGTTGTTGTTACTTGTGTTATTTTGCCTGTGGTGTTTGTGCAGGATGAGGACAGCTCATCGGCGGGAATTGGCCATGATAGCTCAAGCCTTTTATGCCCTTGAGGCTGGACAATCACCACAAGCATGGCTGGCCTTCCTTGAATGCTAGGCATGGGTGCAGGGTGCGAGGCAAAGCACTGCAGAGAGAACGAGCCATTACGTTCTCTGGAAGGCAAGTCTGTCTGCATGTGGGTTGGCATCCCAGATCCCACCCCCGCGAAAAGGATGCTGTTCCAGGTGGATGCCTGGCAGTGGGGGACAGACCCCTACCTTCTCCTGTAATCCTTAGATGCCTGGTTCTAAAACAAAAAGGGGGAACTGTGGGGAGCCATTGCACGGCGCCCTAAAGATGGCGCCGGCTCCTTTCTCCCGGAAGGACTGGCGAGAAACAAACAACTCCTAATAAGGAGATGGCTGAGCTCCCTTCCGGCTTCCGCATTGCTGTACCTATCAATCCTTGCCACTTGGCTGCTTTTGATTGGTGTGCTGATGGCTATAAGAGGGATGGGAGAGGGAAGGAGGCGGAAGAAGAAGCTTGTTCAAGGTTCCTGAATAAACTGCTTGAAGAAGAGTTCGGGTCGTGTCTTCCTTGCTGGTCAAGGGACGCGACAGCCTACAAGTGGGCAGTCCAAGTGACCGCCTGGAGACCACCCTCCAGTCCTAAAATGAGAATAATCAGGGCCAGAGCTGTGGGGTAGCGGGTAAAGCCACTGCATGCAATGCCGGCATCCCCTTGGGCGCCAGTTTGAGTCCCGGCTGCTCCACTTCATATCCAGCTCTCTGCTTTATGCATCTGGGAAAGCAAGGTAGATGCCCCAGGTCTGTGGGCCCCTGCACCCATGTGTGGGAGACCCGGAAAAAAACTCCTGGCTCCTGGCTTCAGATCAGTGCAATAGCCGCCGTTGCAGCCAACTGGGGAGTGAACCAGTGGATGAAAGACTCCTCTCTCTCTTCTCTCTCTCTCTCCACCTCTCCTTCTCTCTCTGTGTAACTCTGACTTTCAAATAAATCTTTTTTAAAAAATGAGAATAATCAATTAGATTTGCTGCACCTTGTCTGCAAACCCATGTGCAACAACAGGAGAACAACTGAATGACATCACAGGAAGCAACCAGTCAGAGCCAGAGCAGGGCGGCTGCGGACAGATGCACCCATTTCTGCCACACATCCTGGGACGGAACCAAGAATGGAACAGGAGCTGTTATAAAAAATCAATCCCAACAGCAAACGGCAATGCGGAGACCTAGCTTGCATATTAATCACAGCATCACAGTGTCTTTCAAACAACCCAGAGAGACTCAAGATGGCCCAAGTATTAGAAGAAATGACAGAGTTACAGTTAATGTCTTAGCTATGATAACAGAATGCTAGTTATATCTTTTTAAAAGCTCTTATCAGAGATGACAGTGAAGTTTCTCTAGGGAAAATGACCAGACACACACACACACACATACAAGAGGGCACGTCACAAAGCTCCTGGAGAAATAGAATTAAAATATTAGTTTACTTCAGTGAAGAAAAATTTTAAATCCATGCAACAATGGGGTCTTCTAAAGTTTATGAAAATTGTATATTCTGAAAAAATTATGCAGGGATTTCAGACACACGTACATGTTCACTTTAACACATTACAGTAAAGTAACAGTGTCGGTCATTGCTGACATGGACAAGGGGCAAGCACGGTCCCCGCGCTCTTCTGCCTGCTGTTGTCCAGTGTGGAAATGTCCGAGGTGAGAAGTGTGGAGGAACTCACCAGGCAGGAGCTGCCCCGCGGTGAGGCAGTGGAACAGGGCGATGCAGGCCCGGGCAGAGTGGCTGCCTGAGCCGCCTTTGCTTCCACAGCCCCAAGAAGGCTCCGGAATGATCCCTGACTGACCCGTCTCCCCTTGGCCAGGAGCTGCTCTATGACCCCCAGCCCTGGCCTAGCCCGGCCACATCTCAGGCCTCCCTCCCAGCCTGGCAGCCCTCCCCAGGCCTGCCAGGGGACAGTCCCAGGGTGGGGGGGCACACAGCCCAGGCTGACCTGCAGGCCAGCTGGCACAGGAAGTGATGCAGCTGGTATAGGTGCCATCAGGACATGGAGAGACAACGCTGCTGTCACAGGGGGCATCAAATGAAGAGCACTGTGGACAGTCCAGGGACCCCTGCAGAGACAAAAGAGCCCACGTGGCTCCATCTGGTGACACAGAGCAGAACACCACACCCACTCAGAGTTAAGAGGATGAATCCCAACCTTCTGGGGACCCCCAAATTGACAAGACAATGAGCTGCCCCATCTGTTCAGCACCCCACAGTCGGGGCCGCTCCAAAGGAGAGAGCACGGGGAACCTCGCGAACCCCATGAGCCACTGCCTGAGAGGTGGCCCCTGGCATCCCAGCAAGTGCCTGGTGATGCCCACGACCTCCTCTCATCCACCCGACACCCACCCGCTCCTGTCACCCACCCGACGCCCACCACCTCCTGTCACCCACCCGACACCCAACTAACCCTCCTGCCATCCACCCAATGCCTACCCCCGCCTATCGTCCCCCAAGTGGGTCCCACACAGCTTCTCTCACCTCCGGGGGCCACAGCGAGTGCTGCGATGAGACCGAGGACCAGGATGCCCTTCATGGTGCTGGAGCTCACCCTCCTGAGGGCGGGGCCACGAGCCTGGAACCTGGAGGGATAGGGGAGGCAGCCGGGGCTGGAGGGGGCCTGTCACCCTCAGGGGGTACAGAGCCAGGGGCACAGAGCCCGAACCCACGCTACCCTGCTCTCATGTGCACCAGGAGCTCCCAGCCTCCACAGCTGCAGAGGTATCGTGCCCATGTGAGACCCAGCCGGGGCACGGCCCGTGGAGCCACTCGGATGCGAAGTGGGCAGGCGACTGACTCCCTGGCCCTGTCCTCAGTGTCTGTCTTCAGCTGGGATCTCCCCACTGCACTCACTCGGCACTCAGCAGCTCTGTCCCCACCACCACAGGCACCCACCTCCTGAGCACTGACTGCTTCCAACACGAGACACCCACCCCCTCCTGACACCCACCTGTCCACCCCCTCCTGACACCCACCATGCCCACCCTCTCTTGTCATCCAACTGACGGCCACCACCTCCTGTTATCCACCTGGGAGAGCAGACGGCTGGCCCTGCGGTGCTCTGCCTCGTTACTCATTTACCCCATAAACTAGGGTCACAGCAACACAGAGATATTAAAGG
Source organism: Oryctolagus cuniculus (assembly GCF_051225735.1). Classification (NCBI taxonomy): domain Eukaryota; kingdom Metazoa; phylum Chordata; class Mammalia; order Lagomorpha; family Leporidae; genus Oryctolagus; species Oryctolagus cuniculus. The sequence goes on along the minus strand of NC_142872.1, from coordinate 1,428,160 downwards.
TCCTGTTTGTCCCCCACAGGAAACCCTACCTCGTGGGGATCCTGGAGAGGGCACAGCACACGTGGTCAGTCTGTGGCCAGGCCACACCCTGGCCCTCTGAGCTGGCCCCACTCCAGGCCTCTGCAGCCTCGTCTGGGTGCAGGAGACCTGAGCACGCTGAGTGGGCTCCCAGCCTACAGAGGGCACAGGGCGTGTCCCCCAGGTGAGCACCTGCTGATCAGCCTCATCCTCAGAGGCCCGGAGGCCACACCCAGCCCAGGGCACACAGCCCACACACAGAGGGAGAGGTGACCGTGTGGTGGGACCCAGGGCCCTGACAGCCACCCCATGGGTGAGCAGTGCGGGGATGCTACAGTTCACGTCAGAGCCCTGTGTAGTGAGCAGAGCACCTTCCCACCACCAACTGCATCACCGAGCTCTCCCACAACCCGGCAGGGCCCTACCATGACGCAGGCTGGTGTCTCCCATGCAGGGGAGTGCGGCTCAGGGGCTGTGAGGATGCAGCACTCGCAGAGCTGCCCACAGAGATGGCACACACACACACACACACACACACACAGAGAGAGAGAGAGAGAGAGAGAGAGCTGGAAAACACACACAGGGGGCACACAGACAGCACACAGAACACACACAGGTGGCACACGGTGAACAGTTAAATGACAGACAAACAATGTCCCAGCCCACACCCTCCAGCCCCTCTAGCTCCCACTGTCCTGAGCTGGTAACAGCAGAGCACAGGCCAGAGCACAAGCCATGAGAATGACCAGTCTGGGCCCAGCTGGACAGGACCTGAGCCAGCCCTGGGTGCCCATCCTGGGTCTCAGCTTCCCCCAGGCTCAGCCCCAGCCCTGCAGACCCCACCTGCTGATCTGGCCAGAGACACTCCCAGGCCAGGTGGGTCCTCTGGGGGTACAGGTGTGTGGGACCTTATATAGCCAGTTCCCACAGTCAGGAAGGGCGCTGCCTTCTGGGGAGGGGCCTCTCGCATCCAGACTGTACCCTGCCCGACAGCAGGGACATGGGCAGCTTAACCTTTTGCCAGCTGTGTCCTGTGCCCTCGGAGACCTGAGAGCAGAGGAATTCCAACAACGCTCGTCAAGGCCAGCTGCGGCCAACGGGCCAGGGAGCAGGTGTGAGGCTGGCAGCACCCACTGTGCGCTGTGGCCCAGGAAGCGGTCCCACAGCCAGTTCAGGCCTCCCAGAGCAGCCCCAGGTACAGGAGAGAAACGTGGGAGGGTCCTGGTGGCACCCACAGGGGCAGGCTGGAACTCAGAACCCAGCTCCAGAACGGGTCAGGTCCCCTGGGGCAGGAGTCCTCGCCTCTCTGTTCAGGGTCCCCACCCTCCCCGGGGTCCCACAAACCCACTGTGGAGCTGACAGTCCCAGGAGGCAGGACTGAAGAACAGGCTGAGGGGGTCAGCGCTGGGCTCAACACAAACATGCCCCAGACCAGCAGGGAGTCCGGCTCTGCGCCCGTCAGTGCCTGGTCCACCCCGTCCCGTGCTCTCTGGGCCCGAGCTCCTGCTCCGTGAACGCAACACCAGGCACTACAGAGACCTGCTGAGAGTTTCTCTCTCCTGGACTCCCGTCCTGTTCCACCAGGGCTTCCCAAGGCGACCTTTCAATAGCGGCACATGGAGCTGCTCCCAGGTGGAGCCCCACACTGAGGACTCTGGCAGCCTGGACCCCCCAAGGAGGGCCTGGAAATGGTGCAGATGAAGATGGCGGGCCCTCCACCCAAGCACAGGCCAGGGAGGCCCCGTGGTCACCCTTAGAGCCTCGGGCACCCGGCCCTAGTTCCACTGCCTGCTGTCCTGGCAGCGGCTTGGCCACAGCAAGCGAGCACTCAATGGGTCACAGAGTCAGCCTGGGTGAGCCAGGAGCCACTGTGGGGAGTGGGCTTGTCCAGCAGAGTCCAGACGTGGTGGTCAGGGGAGTCTACCCCATTTCAGAGCAACACAGAGAAGGTGCAACATGCAGCCTGCCAAATGCTGCTGAGTTTCCTCTGGAAACTTCCATTCAGTGGCTCATTCCTCCAGCTTAGCAACATAAGATCTGGATACAGTGCAATTACAGTGCCTGAGACTCCCGACCCAGCCACACCAAAGAGTAAATGTGCGAGCCTGACAGACAAGCCTGCAACAGTGCACGGCTGTACAAGATGCCTGCCTGTCCTGGCTCAGTGCAAAGCTGTACAAGGTGCCTGTTTGTACCCGGCTCAGTGCCCGGCTATACAAAGTGAGCCCCTTCCCTGGCTCAGTGCCAAGCTGTAAAGGTGTACGCCTGTCGCTTGCTCAGTGTACGCCTGTCCCAGCTCAGTGTTTGGCTATACAAGGTCCGCGCTGTCCCAGCTCAGTGCCCGGCTGTACAAGCTGTGTTCCTGTCCTGCACGCCCCATTCTTCACACAGGACGAGCACCACCACCCACCTCTGAAGCGCGGTTCTGACTGGGAAGGCACATGGCCTGCAGCCATCCAGTCACTCAGGGCTCCACGAACACTGCTTACCCCTGCCACAGCCCCCGCTCCTGAGCCCTGGGCTCCTGCACAGCTGCACAGGGCCTGGTAGAGGGAGAGGACCGAGGGGATTAAAGCCAGGGACACGCAATGATGGCTGCACCGGGAACCTGTGGGTCTCTCCCCTCACCTTCCAGAGAGAGAAATGAGGCCAGCACCCAGCCCTCCCGCCGGCCCTGGCCTGGCTCTGGGACACGGCCTCATCTTGGGCGGGTGGACGTGTCTGCACTCAGTGTACTGACCCAAGAACAAGTGACGGCTTCCACAGCCAATCCACTGCACAGATTCAGAGTGTTGGGGCTGCTTGGACACTTGAAGAAGTTGAATCAAAACATCCACTCAAGGTCTTGCAACTGCTCCATTTTAGTACCAAAAACTGCAAGACATTTTAGTACCAAAAAAAAAAAAAGATTAGGAAGAAAGCATATGATGTTCTTTTCACAGCACCAAGGAAATTCTGCTGTTAGGTTTGTTGGCAAGGTCACGGTCATGGTCCCATCAGTAGGGCTTCTTTGGTGGCAGCCACAGGTGTGGGGACCAAGCAAGTTCATCTCAGAATATGTTTGACACAGCAATTTCCCCAAATTCTCCTGGCATCAAACACACAGCAGGTTTGGAGAACTGCTGCATCCCACACTGTCTGTGCAACCTGCTGCCTCGGAGCTGCACCCAGGCTGTGGAGGTCAGCAGGGTGGCAGATGTGCCAGCCTCACTCCCAACTCTGCCAGAACAAATGGACAACAGTGCTCAGGAAATGAGGTCATGGCGGAGGCGATGCCATCCACACTGTGAGACACAGTCACAGCTGGAGGAGGGGACTCCGCACAGCGGGAAGCCCCTGACTGAACTGAGCCTTCTCTCTGCTGTTTTTATTAGGGTTAACAATGATGTAGACATTGGGTTTGGTGTGGGAATCATGGACATCCATGTACATGAAATTGTTGTTCCTTGTAAAAAACATTAGTTACAGGAGGTAACTGGAGAAATAAGAGGGAATCTCCTAAAATTTGTCCAGAGCACAATGCCATGAGGACCATGAGTGATGAGGAGTGACTCCCACAGCCCCCCGCCTCACCCAGGAGTGTGTGATGAGAACGGTAGGTACTCATATGATATTAACGGTAGTTAATATCATAGCAAGTGGATGGGTGGACAAGCACTGCCGTTCTGACAAAGGTTAGGACATCACACCCCTGCTTGGACACGTAGAACACAGGAACAGGAACTCTTACATCAGGTATGGAATAGGTCCTGTAAACATGGCTGTGGGAGTGTGATTTATCTTGAGAAAAATAGGATATAATCATCGGTACTTTCTCTATACAGTTAAAACCTTGTAAAATAAATCGATTAACCTTTAGACCTTGGACTGTTCATCTAGCACCTTTACATAAGTTAAGCAAGTTTCATAGAGCTGACACATCCATTATGAACAGAGAAAAGATTAATGGAAGGTTACAATGAGGCCATGGAAGGAAAATGAAGCAAAACAAGATAACAGAGAAAGGTTATGCACAGACGGTCCCTTGTGATGCGTTCTTTCTCAGAGAGAATAGAGTCTTAGGAGGAAGAAAGCTTAATGAGAACTATGTGTAAAGAGAATGTAAAATAAAGCTATGAGATGAACAGCAGAACGAGGCCTCCCCTTGCTCCCTAAACTGCATCTCCTCATCTCCTTTCTTCACCAACGCCTCCCCTCCTGGGGACCCCCTGGACCTGCCAAGCCTGCACCGTGGCGGTGTCAGGGAAGGCAGGTCAAACTACAATTCAGGACGGCCATTCTCGGTCTGGTGTGATAGCGCGGCAGGCTAAGCCTCTGCTTGCAACGTGGGCACCCACGTTGGAGCGCGGCTGAGCCCCAGCTGTTCAATTAGGATCCAGCTCCCTGCTGATGGCCTAGGAAAGCAGTGAGGATGACCCAAGTGCTTGGTCCCTGCCACCCACGTGGGAGACCCTGATGGCCCTGGCTACTGTGACATTAGTAGAGTGAACCAGTGGATAGAAGATATCTGTGGGTGTATGTATGTGTGCCTTATAATAAATAATCTTTAAAAAGGATGGCTAGGGGCCAGTACTATAGCACAACAGGCTAAGACTCCGCCAACCTGTGGCACCAGCATCCCATATGTGCACCAGTTTGTGTCCCTGGCCACTCCTCTTCCAATCCAGCTCTCTGCTGTGACCTGGGAAAGCAGCAGAAGATGGCCCAAATGCTTGGGCCCCTGCACCCACGTGGGAGATCTGGAAAGAGCTCTTGGCTCCTGGCTTTGGATCAGCTGACCTCTGGCCATTGTGGTCATTGGGGAGTGAACCAGCAGATGGAAGATCTCTGTATCTCTGTCTCTCCATATGGCTGTCACACTATCTCTCAAATAAATAAATGTTTTTTTTTTAAAAAAAGGATGGCTATTATAAAAAAAATCTAATTGCTGGGAAGGGTGTGCAGATCAGACTGTACCCTGTGAACAGGGTCCTTGTGAAAAACAAGGTGGAGATTCCACAAAAGGCTAAGAGAGCACCTCTGTGTGAGATAGAGCCCAAGGCCTGCACCAGCTCTCCTGTCCCCTCTCCCCCAGGGGAATCTGAAATGCACTAATTTATCCAAAAAAAGAGTGTCCTTACCTTTTCAGCAGGCACAGGCATGGAGCTGACCAGGACTCCATGCTGTTAAGTAAAAACAACTATAGAAAACAAGAGATGTTAGTTAAAAATAACAAGGAAGCACATGGAAGTGTTCTGGGAGCAGAGGCAGGAAACCTGGGGTTGAGGTGGAGGTGGTGCAACATGGGTCGGGGAAGCCCTGCCTGACAGTGAGCAGGGACGGGACAGGTGAGAGGCAGGCCAGGCAGCTCCAGGAAGAGAACCAGGCTCTGAGAGCCATCAGCTCCGGAGTGCAGGACAGTGTGTTGTTGTGGTGGTGGTTTTTTTTGTTTGTTTGTTTGTTTTTTTGCCAGGCAGAGTTAGTAAGAGAAAGAGACGGATGGAGAGTTAGAGACAGTGAGAGAGAGAGAGACAGAGAGAAAGGTCTCCCTTCTGTTGGTTCATACTCTAAATGGCCGCTACATCCAGCACACTGTGCCGATCCGAAGCCAGGAGTCAGGTGCTTCCTCCTGGTCTCCAATGCGGGTGCAGGGTCCAAGCACTTTGAGCCATCCTCCACTGCCTTCCCAGGTGACAGCAGAGAGCTGGACTGGAAGAATAGCAACCGGGACTAGAACCCAGGGTGCTGGCACCCCAGGCAGAGGATTAGCCTAGTGAGCCATGGCACCGGCCAAGGACAGTGTTTCTTGCTCTAGGAAGGGGCCACAGTTTTATCGGAGACTTCAAAGTTTATGGAAGAATTCCCAGTTTATTGAAGAATTAAAAGGTCATGTTCATACCCTTCCTCCTGTACTGATTCCAGGTCCTATACTGGTTCTTCCCCCAGCAGCTGCACAGTGGGCAAAGAGCTCAGGGCCTGCTGGCAAACCTGGTGCTGCAGTGCACCGCCGTGTGTGTACGTTTCTCCTGGGTCACACTGTCCCTGTCTGCGGAATTGGTGCCCCCACCACCACCCTGGGGAGAGGGAAAGCTGCCACCTCCCTCTAGAGGATGAAGTGGAGCTGGAAATGGCCCATGACCCCCACTCCTTCCAAGGGTGGTGGCCGAGTCAGGCTCAAGGTCTCAGCCAGTTTCCTCTGGTGGCTCTGCCAGAGTCACCGCCTCCAGGTGGAGTGGGTGCAGGTTAACGAGAGAAGGTGCTTGTGTAACAGGGGACTGCACGGCCTGGCTCCAGGAGACCAGCACTGCACCCTCTGCTCTCCAGTGTCCATGGGGATCTGCCACCCTGCACCTCGACCTTCCTCCCTTCCTCGGGGCAGCCTCTGAGGCAGGGGCACTGGGGACCCAGCAGGGCATGAGGGACTGGCCTCCGTGCCCCTTGGGACATGGTGGCATTTCCCTGGGGGTGGGAAGGGGACCACAGAGACAGGACAGCAGGGAGTCAGAGGGAGGAGAACCGGGAAGAGCAAGGGGAGGTGGAGAAGCAGAAGAAAGGTGTGGCCTCGCCTGTCCTCCCGCTCCCCTGCGACACCCAGGCCACGTTCTCCACCTGTGGGCTGCAGAGGCCGGCACTGTTAGTGAATCTGATGCCTTGGCTTGAAATCTGGTACATCTGAGACTCATGGCATCACCGGCACTCGTGTTCGCGCTGTAATGATTCCTCTATAAGACTGTTGAGGAGGGGCCTGACGCTGTGGCGAATAAGGTGGAACAGCCGCCTGTGGTGCCCACATCCCATATGGGTGATAGTTCGAGACCCAGCTGCTCTACTTCCGATCAGTCTATCTGCTGCAGTCTGGGAGGGCAGTAGAAGATGGCCGGAGTCCTTAGGGTTCCTGCACTCATGTGGGAGACCCAGAGGATGCTCCTGGCTCTTGGCTTCGGGTCGACTCAGTTCTGGCCATTGCTGCCAGTTGGGGAGTGAACCAGTGGATGGAGGACCTCTCTCTCTCTCTCTCTCTCTCTCTCTCTGCTTTTCCTTCTCTCTCTGTGTAGCTCTGACTTTCAAACAAATACATCTAAACAAACTAATAAAGAAAATAAAACTGTTGAGGAGAAAGCATTTTTACTCCACAAAAACAGGTGATAGGGAATACACGAGGAAGCACCATCAAGAGTCAGCAGAATGTGGAGCAAGTCAAGAGTGGCAACACCTTGCTCCTGCAGCACTGCCTGCCCATCTGGTGGAGCTCACTTAGAGGGTGTCTTGAGCCTCATCTGCAGCCTCACGGAGCCAGGCTGGACTAAATGCACAACAGAAGTGGGAAAGTGACATCACCCTGTTTGTGCCCGTTGCAGGAGTGGATGAAGGTTTTCTGTTAATAAGCAACCTCTGGGGCTTTGGAGAGCAGTGCAATTAGAAGAGCCAGTGGTGCTCACAGATCCCTGTCTTTCTTCACTTTCTCAGAGTCTTAACTGATTGTAGCAGTAATCTCTACTCTCGCCATCACCAACAAGGTCTGACTCATGAAATCTGCGAGTTCCTTAACACATGGCCTTCACCTGCTGTACTTTACAGAACTACTCCCCGTGTGCATGTGTGTATGTGCATGTGTGTGTATGCATGTGTGCATGTGAATAGCCTCATTTCATCTTCAAGAAGATTTTACAAGATCCTGTTATTTTTCTTCTTATCTTTACAAGTACCAAATCTGAATCTCAGCGTTCAGCTGATGTGTCAAAGACACCTCGTCCGTATCGTGGTCAAGTAGAAACCTGAGGACCTCTCCTCCATGCCATCATTTTTTTGCTCTTAACATTGCTGATTGTACTCTGCTTCTCTCTGTCACTTGTTTGCCATCTAGGTTGCTTTAGTTTTGAAATTAAAGTATTTGTTTTTATTTTAAATACTGACATGACTTAACAATCTTGAAAGTGCAAACTTATCCAATGAAAATTTTAAAACCATAATGCAGGGCTGGTGCCGCGGCTCACTAGGCTTATCCTCCACCTTGTGGTGCCGGCACACCGGGTTCTAGTCCCGGTCTGGGTACCGGATTCTGTCCCGGCTGCCCCTCTTCCAGGCCAGCTCTCTGCTGTGGCCAGGGAGTGCAGTGGAGGATGGCCCAAGTACTTGGGCCCTGCACCCCATGGGAGACCAGGAGAAGCACCTGGCTCCTGCCTTCGGATCAGCACAGTGCGCCGGCTGCAGCGTGCTGGCCGCGGCGGCCATTGGAGGGTGAACCAACAGCAAAGGAAGACCTTTCTCTCTGTCTCTCTCTCACTGTCCACTCTGCCTGTCAAAAAAAAATTAAAAAAAAAAACATAATGCAGGGTCTGGTGCTGTGGTGTAGCAGGTAAAGCTGCCACCTGCAGTGCAGGCATCCCATATGAGTGCTGGTTCAAGGCCTAGCTGTTCCACTTTCTATCCTTCTCTCTGCCTTGGCCTGGGAAAGCAGTGGAAGATGGTCCAAGTCCTTGGGGTCCTGCACCCACATGGGAGACCTGGAAGAAGCTCCAGGATCCTGGCTTTGGATAAGCTCAGCTCTGGCTGTTGTGGCCATTTGGGAGTAAGCCAGTGGATGGAAGACCTTTCTCTCTCTCTCTTTTTTTAAACTTTTATTTAGTAAATATAAATTTCCAAAATACAGTTTATGGATTACAATGGCTTCCCCCCCCCCATAACTTCCCTCCCACCTGCACCCCTCCCATCTCCCACTCCCACTCCCATTCCATTCACATCAAGATTCATTTTCAATTCTCTTTATATACAGAAGATCAATTTAGCATATATTAAGTAAAGATTCCATCAGTTTGCACCCACACAGAACATAAAGTGTAAAATACTGTTTCAGTACTAGTTATAGCATTAATTCACATTGGATAACACATTAAAGACAGAGATCCTACATGAGAAAATTAAGCACACAGTAACTCCTGTTGTTGACTTAACAATTTGACACTCTTGTTTATGGTGTCAGTAATCTCCCTAGGCTCTAGTCATTATTTGCCAAGGCTATGGAAGCCTTTTGAGTTCACTGACTTTGATCTTAAGACAAGATCATAGTCAAAGTGGAAGTTCTCTCCTCCCTTCAGAGAAACGTACATCCTTCTTTAATGGCCCGTTCTTTCTACTGGGATCTCACTCGCAGAGATCTTTCATTTAGGTGTTTGGTGTGTTTTTTTGTTGTTGTTGTTGTTTTTGGTGTTGTTGTTGTTGTTTTCCAGAGTGTCTTGGCTTTGCATGCCTAAAATACTCTCATGGGCTCTTCAGCCATATCCGACTGCCTTAAGGGCTGATTCTGAGGCCAGAGTGCTGTTTAGGACATCTGCCATTCTATGAGTCTGCTGTGTATCCCGCTTCCCATGTTGGATTGTTCTCTCCCTTTTTGATTCTATCAGTTAGTATTAGCAGACACTAGTCTTGTTTGTGTGATCCCTTTGACTCTTAGACCTATCAGTATGATCAATTGTGACCTGAAATTGATCACTTGGACTAGTGAGATGGCATTGATACATGCCACCTTGATGGGATTGTATTGGAATCCCCTGGCATGTTTCTAACTCCACCATTTGGGGCAAGTCTGATTGAGCATGTCCCAAATTGTACATTTCCTCCCTCTCTTATTCCCCTCATAGTTAACAGGGATCACTTTTCAGTTAAATTTAAACACCTAAGAATAATTGTGTGTTAATTACACAGTTCAACCAATAGTATTAACTAGAACAAAAAAATACTAAAATGGATAAAGTATTAAATAGTACATCAACAATCAGGACAAGGGCTGATCAAGTCACTGTTTCTCAAAGTGTCCATTTTACTTCAACAGGTTTCCCCTTTGGTGCTCAGTTAGTTGTCACCAATCAGGGAGAACATATGATATTTGTCCCTTTAGGACTGGCTTAATTCACTCAGCATGATGTTTTCCAGATTCCTCCATTTTGTTGAAAATGACCGGATTTCATTTTTTTGACTACTGTATCATATTCTATAGAGTACATGTCCCATAACTTCTTTATCTAATCTACTGTTGATGGGCATTGGGTTGATTCCAGGTCTTAGCTATTGTGAATTGAGCTGCAATAAACATTAAAAAACAGGAGTTAGAAAAAAAGAAAAAACCATAATACAATCACCTAGTTGAAAAAAAGTTCTAGAAACTGTATCGTGCCTTCAACATACGAATATTTATTGACCATACAGAGTGTACCAGGCAATTAGGACCAGACAGGAAGGCAGAAGGAAGCAACCGCTCTCTTGTCCTCACTGCTTTGCCACGTGGTCTCCCACAGAGTTCTGAGGGACACTGGACAATGGGAAGAAGAAAGGAATTGTGTCTTTTTTTTCACTTGTGGTGATGGTGTCTGGCAGCTGTGGCAGTGGTAGGCAATGCTCAAGACTGCAGCCACCACAGCCTGAAGGCAGCTTCCGCAGCACGTTTGGTTCTAGGTGTCGGGGTCACTGGGTCACCACCTGTGACCAGAGCAGGTGGAGCGGCAGCAGCCAGGAGAGCAGAGTGTTCACCAGCTCAGCAGGAAGGGCCTCACGTTGCTCCAGGTAACCATCCTGCTCCTTGGGTGACAGCACTGCTCCATCCCAGGTCCCAGCCTTGTCTCCAGCCCTTGGCTGCCTTTGTAACCACCCACCCTCATCAACCCTCTCCCGTTGAAGCACATAGTGTTTGCATGGGAGTGGACACTCAGAAGGCTAACACTAAACCATCGATTCCACCACAGTTGCAACCCTTCCCTTGGAGAGAACAGTTATGTGTGTTCAAATCTATAATTATGCATTATGAAAAATTATGCATGGATTTCAAAATGTTTTCACCAAAACCTCCATTTTAATTTCTTTTTTCCATGAACTTTTTGGAGTATCCTTATATTTCCTAATAGCAAGGCTAGCCCGTGAGGATAACAATGTAACAGCTAACAAATTTTCAGAATTAAAAAATTGTGATGTTACTTTTACTAATCTGCAATTTCTATTCCAATTTTGTTAAATTCTCAACATTGCCCTTTATATAAGTTTTATTCCCGTTAAGTGATTTCAGCCCAGGATCTTATACCGCATTTAGCTTCATAGTTCAGTATCCTTTAATTTAATGGCTGGAAGTGTTTGCTTTTCATGACATTGGTATTTTTGAGGAACAGGGGTCAACAGCTTTCTAGAATCCTCAGTTTTCATGGATTCTCCTATTGGTTAAATTACCTCTCTGTGGTTGGACTGGAAGGCACCATCAGTGGCATCATAGATGGAGGAAGCTGACTCTTATTTCCCTCCCTGTGGGTGGTAAGTCTGATTCCCTGGCTAAGGTTATACACATTTCCCTACTTTATCATTACTATTTTTCCTCTCCAATTAATAGCAAGTACATGGAGAAACAATATTTTTAAAGTTTTTTGGAAGATTTTATTTATTATTTATTTGAGAGGCAGAGTTACAGTCGGTGAGAGGGAGAGACAGAGTAAGATCTCCCATCTTCTGGTTCACTCCCCAAATGGCCACAACAGCTGGAGCTGGGTGGATCTGAAGCCAGGAGCCAGGAGCTTCTTCCAGGTCTCCCACACAGGTGCAGGGGCCCAAGCACCTGGGCCATCTTCTACTGCTTTTCCCAGGCCACAGCAGAGTGCTGGATCAGAAGTGGAGCAGCCGGGACTAAAACCAGCGCCCATATGGGATGCAGGTGTCTCAGGCAGAGGATTAACCTGCTGTGCCACAGCACTGACCCCGGAGAAACAGTATTGATTACATTTGCATGATAAGCCACCCTATTCCACCACATGAAAAACATTTGATCTTTTAGGTCTATTCTACATACAGTCATGAGGGAGATTATTAAAAAATCTCCCCTTCCTGCTGTGCCCTTGTTAGGCTTTGTTGTGATGGATGTGTAATCAGGAGCTCAGTGTGTCTCCTCAAAGCTGAACACTGCACTAGTGTGTGGCTTTGCAAGTTTCTTGCCAGAAGTGGCCTATGGTTTCCAGTTGCCTGGAAACTGGTGAGAGGTGTGCTCACCTTGAGGGCCATTCTGACTCAAGCCACTCTTCCATGGGAGGAAGAAGGTCCCTGAGCTCCATTTCAGGACAGCATGGTCTCTGATTGTGCATCTCTGGAAAAGGATGTGTCCTTCTGAAGTCTTGCCTCTCTTGAGCTCCACCAGCAGACGGCACCTGGCTGCCTAGGGGACGGGACACCTAGGGGACGGGACCCTCAGAACCCTGTGGGAGACCACGTGCAAAGCAGTGAGGACAAGAGAGCGGTTGCTTCCTTCTGCCTTCCTGTCTGGTCCTAATTGCCTGGTACACTCTGTATGGTCAATAAATATTCGTATGTTGACCTCATGTTGGTGCAGAGGGACACGGTGTTTCTGATGTAAGCAGGGACCTTGGACCTCAGTGAGACCCTGCAGAGCCAAGTCCATTGTTTGGTGATGAATCTGCTGGGTGGAGTTCACTGGTGTCCTCTGATGCTCGGGAAATCTGTGAACACTCACCTGCTGCCACAAATCCCAGCCATCTGTCCCAGGGATGCCCACCTGCCACCTGGAAGCAGTCCTAGGCAACACCCTGGTGAACACAGCATGGTCCAGAGTGGACACCAAGCTTCTTGGTCCCTTACTTTAAGCCTGCTATGTCCTGCATCCTTAAATCAACACAGACTCTATTCTAAGCCCCTTAATCTATAACTGCTGTATCCTGATCATTCACTAGACATGTCTATATCCTGGGTCCCTCACTCTACCCCTGTTGTATCCTGGTCCCTCACTCTACACCTGCTGTGTCCTGGGCCCCTCCCTCTACACCTGCTGTGTCCTGGGTTCCTCACTTTACACCTGCTGCACCCTGGGCCTCTCACTCTACACCTGCTGTATCCTTGTCATTCACTTACATTGTCTATATTCTGGGTCCCTCATCCTAGACCTGTTGTATCCTGGATCCTTCACCCTATACCTGCTGTGTACTGATCACTAACTCTACACCTGCTGTATCCTGGTCCCTAACTCTACATCTACTATGTCCTGGGCCCCTCAAACTACACCTTCTGTGTCCTGGTTCCCTCATTTTTCACCTGCTGTATCCTGGGCCCCTCACTCTACACCTGCTGTATCCTGGGTCCCTCACACTACACCTGCCATGTCCTGGGCCCCTCACTCTACACCTGCTGTGCCCTGGACCCCTCACTCTACACCTGCTGTGTCCTGGGCCCCTCACTCTACACCTGCTGTGTCCTGGACCCCTCTCTCTACACCTGCTGTGTCCTGGGTCCCTCACACTGCACCTGCCATGTCCTGGGCCCCTCACTCTACACCTGCTGTGTCCTGGGTCCCTCACTCAGTCCATCAAGCTACACACAGATGTATCATGGCTCCTTCAGTCTATGCACTATTCTGGGTCCTTCACTCTACACATACTGTATCCTCAGTCCCTTATTCTATACCTGCAGTATCATGGGTCTTTGATTCTACACCAGTTGCTTCCTGGGCCTCTCCGTGTACACCTGCTGTACTCTGGATCACTCACTCTATACCTACTGTTCTGGAGCCTGCACTTACACCTGGTGTATCCTATTTGCTTCACTTTACAACCAGCTGTTTCCTGGGTCTCTTACTCTGCAGAACTGGATGTGTCATGGCTCCTTCAGTCTGTACCTGATATATCCTGGGTCCTGCACTCTACACCTACTCTATCCTGGGTCCTTCATTCTACACCAGTTTTATCCTCTGTCAGTCACTCTACACACAGAGTTATCATGGCTCCTTGAGTCTGCATATGATCTCTCCTGGGTCCTGTACTCTATACCCAGCTGGACCATTTCTGCTTCATACTGTACCTGCTCAGTCTTGGGTCCTGTTCTCTATACCTGCAGTATCCTAGATCCCTTACTTTCCTCCTGCAGTGCCCTTGATCCTTCACCATATACCTACTGTATCGTGGTTTCCTCACTCTACACTCAACTGTGTCTAGGCGTGGGTTGCTAGCTGCAAAATTCTCTGGGTCTGTTTTTACTTCATGAAGTTTCTACCACTCTTTCCTCTAACTGGGTTTCTTTCTGTAGGAAAAAGAGAGACAGGAGACACTGTATCTGTCCTATGTTACCACTTTCTTCATCTCCCCACTCCTTTGGACAGAGAAAAGGGAGGTTTCCACCTGTTCATGAATGGTGGATACTATGGGTTAAATACTGGCCCACTGAAAGTGCCAAAAGTGACCAGGACAGGGCCAGGCTGAACCAGGAGCTGGAAATTCCATCTGGATCTCCTCCCTGGGTGTCAGGAAGCCAATTGATTGACCCATCACCTGCTGCACCCCAAGGCATGCGTTAGTAGGAAGCTACAACTGGGGACAGAACACTTCAGTATGGGATACAAGCACTGCAAATGGTGTCTTTTACTCCAAGGAAAACACACTCACCACAAGTCAGTTCTTGACAATGTGATCCAATAACTGATGTTGGAATAAGAGATAGAGACCATTAATTTCTGCACAGGTGTTACCTGCAACGTCAACACACATTCCCCAAAAGCTAATAAGTAACCACAGTCACCACTACGACTCTCAGAGCAACAGCGCACCAACAAGCAAATGCCAGTGTGTGTGAACGCTGATATGCCTCTGCTCCTGCACCATGTTGTGTTTCCATGTGACAAGAACAGCACCTTAGGATTTGAATTGACCACGGATATGCCTAAGACTGAGGATGGGGCATTTCTGAGAGCGACGGTGGGGAGCGAGGATATTTTTCAGTCACAACACCTTCCCATGCACTTCTTTAGGGCTTCCAACACTTCCTTGTTCCTCAGACTGTAGATGAGGGGGTTCAGCAGGGGGGTCACAATGGTGCCAAGCACAGCTCCTATCTGGTCTTGCTTAGGTGTGTGGGAAGAATCTGGTGTCAGGTGGACGAACATGGCCTGACCAAAGCAGAGACTCACCACTGTCAGGTGGGAGCAGCAGGTAGTCAGAGCTTTGTGCCTCCCCTTGGGAGAGTTCATCTTGAGAACAGTGAGGAAGATGAGGATGTAGGAGGCCAGAATGAGGCTAAAGGGGATCAGGAGAAACGTGACCGTTACAAATTTCACCATCTCGTAGACTGATGTGTCTATACAAGACATTCTCAATATAGCCAGGATCTCACACAGGTAGTGACTAATCACCCTGGGGCCACAGATAGGAAAACTCATTGGGTACCAAGTGTTGACAAGTGCTCCAAGGGCACCTCCAACCCAGGCTAAGGCAGTCACCTGCAGACAGACCCCAGGCCACATGAAGACTGCATATCTCAGGGGCCTGCAGACAGCCACGTAACGGTCGTAGGCCATGAAGGTCAGGAGCATGCACTCAGTAAGGCCAAGGGAGAGGAAGAAAAACATCTGAGCAGCACACGCAAAGAAGGAAATGCTCTTACTCCCTGTGCAGTAGTTGGCGACTGTCTTGGGGACTGTGCTGGAGATGAAAATCAAATCAATGACAGACATCTGACTGAGCAGGAAGTACATGGGGGTGTGGAGGCGGGCGTCCAGGCCAATGAGCAGGATGAGGACAGAGTTTCCTGCCAAGGCAAGGATGTAGAAGACGAGGAGTAGGATGATGAGGAGGTCAGGGTACCTGAACTCAGGAAAGAATCCCAGAAGGATAAAATCAGTTGAGGTTTGATTGTCCTGGTCCATGGTTTCTCGGATATTTTCTTATTTGACTGAAAATCTACAAAGAGAATAATATCACAGGGAATGTGGTGCTTCACTGAAGTAGCTTTTGTCTCCTGTCCAGCGTCCTCTTCTCCATCACCCATGGCCCATGGCAAGGCTGTGCAACTGAATATTCCGGTAAAGGAGACATTAAGAACGACTCCATCAAATCAAAGTACCCTTATGAGAAATAACCAAAGGCACATCCTACAGTTGTTATGATCTTGGAGAATTGGTGTTGAGTTCCTTTGACTAACAATAACTTCTAAGTCAACAGTTCTTTCCCTTGCATTCTGGAATTTTCTATGTTCTAGACCCTGGTTCCCTCAAGTCTTGGGTGTTCCTGTTGTGAGGATCCTATTCTGCCTCTACTCCAGAGAGCATCTGCTGAGAGTCCTTTAGGCCCTTTCACAGAATGAATTGAAAAATTTTCATTATCAGCCAAATTATGTCAGCTGCTTATTCCATTTCACGTACTAAGTTCAAGCTAGTTATTTAAAATAATGTAAACAACCTCAAGAAAGTACAGAGGGATTATTCAGAGTTGGAGCAGATTAATTTAACAGAGATTGAAATAATAAAAATATGAAGCAGAAATACCAGGCTGAGAAATACAATAAATAAAATGAAAATTACACGGACAAGCAGCAGCAGCAGAGGTGAAATTTGTAGCTATCTTTGGACTTGCTCTAATCCGTAATCTTGAGGTAACGTCCTAATTGTGTTCTCTTCAGTTTCTCTCATCAACATTTTACAGTTCTCACTGCAGAGATTTTTCATCTTATTGCTCAAGTTTGTTTCCAGGCATTTTACTTTATATTTTTTTAGTCATTGTCTATGTAATAGTTTTCACCATTGATGTATAAAAATGTTACTGATTTTTATGTGCTGATTTTATGTCCTGTTACAGTTAATTCTTCCTTAAATTTTTGGTAGAATCCTCATGTGAATCCATCTACTCGTGAGTTTTTCCTTACTGAGGAGTTTTTGATTAATGAGTCAATGTACTAACTGGTTTTAATACATTCAGAATTTTTTTTTCTCCTGGCTTGGTCTTGCTGGAATGTATGTGTCTAGGAATTTCTCTGTTTTCTTCTAGGTTATTTAACTTATTGGCTTATAATTATCCATGATAACCTCTTATCATTTTTTGATTTTTGTACTATCAGCTCTAATATTTCTGATTTTTTTACTTTTTTCTTAGTGTAAATTAAGGGTTTTTTTTTCATTTTCTTAAAGATTTATTTATTTATTTGAAAGTCAGAATTACACAGCGAGAGGAGAGGCAGAGAGACAGAGGTCTTCCATCTGCTGGTTCACTCCCTCGTTGGCCGCAATG
This sequence comes from Oryctolagus cuniculus, assembly GCF_051225735.1. Taxonomy (NCBI): domain Eukaryota; kingdom Metazoa; phylum Chordata; class Mammalia; order Lagomorpha; family Leporidae; genus Oryctolagus; species Oryctolagus cuniculus. Next base: position 1,411,136 of record NC_142872.1, on the reverse strand, counting down.
TCCGGAGCTGGGCCTATCTGAAGCCTAGAGCCGGAGCTTCTTCCAGGTCTCCCATGCCGGTGAAGGGGCCCAAGGACTTGGGCCATCTTCTACTGATTTCCCAGGCCATAGCGGAGAGTTGGATTGGAAGTGGAGCAGCCAGGTCTCGAACCAGCACCCATATGGGATGCCAGCACTTCAGGCCAGGGTGTTAACTAGTTGTGCCACAGTGCCTGCCCCTAAATAAAAGTTTTTCCATTTTGTTGGCTTTTGAAATTTTTTTATTTGTTAATTTGAGAGGTAGAGAGGTTGAGAAACAGACAGGTGGAGCTCCTGTCCACTGGTTCCTCCTCAAATGCTGGGGCTGGAGCCAGGGGCTGGAGCTGCATGCAGGTGTCCATTGAATTCCAAGTTACTGAAGCCATCACCACTGTTTCCCAGCATCTGAATTAGCAGGAAGGTAGAGTCTGAAGCCAGAGCTGGGGATGAAATCCAGGCATTCCACTGTGGGATGCAGGCATCTGGATCATTTAGGTTAAACGCTTGCTCCCTGTTGACACTTTTTACATTAACACTTGGGTCTTTTCAGATATATGTGTATTTTCTATTCTCTGTTTCATTTCTTTCTGCTCTATTCTTTATTATTTCCTTCACTCTACCTGTTTTTAGTTATTTTTCTCTATTCTAGTGCCTTGAGACATAAAATTAGCTTATTGATTTAAAATATTTAATGTAGGCATTTATCACCATAAACATCGTTAGTACTGATCTCGTTCCATTCCAAAAGTTTGGGTGTGTTGTGTTTTCATTTTCACTTGTCTCTCTACTTATTTCCTAGTTTACCCCACGAATTATCCCTTTGCAAAATATTCTTGCAACAGTCTGTCATTCAAGTCCCACATATTTCTGACATTTCCAGCTCTGTTATCACTGATTATTAGGGCCATTCCGTTATGCTCAGAAGATATCCTGGTACGATTTCAGTCTTCCCAACTTGTGAAGCCTTGTTCTGTAGGCTCACATGTGATCTGTTCTGGAGAATGTTCCATGTGTGCTCTGAGAAAAAGCCCATCCTGCTGTTGGCTGGCATGTTCTGTCATATATCTGTCAGGTGCGATCAGTCTGTGGTGTTGTTCAAATACTGTTTCCTTATTGATCTTCTGTCTGTTCTCTCCGTTACTGACTGTGAGGGACTGAAATCTTCTATTATTATTATGCCAGTGTCTATTTCTCCCTTGAGTTCTGTCAGCGTGTGCTTCATATATGTGGGTTCTCTGATGAGATGTATATATAATTATCATATCTTCCTAATGGGATGATCCTTACTCCTTATTAACGTTCTTTTTTCTCATATGATAACTGTTTACACATTCTATTTTGTGTCCTGGAGACCTTGTGGTGACTTGTAGTCTCTTGTGGTTAGCTTTTGCATTGGGCACATTTTACCATCCTTCACTTGCAGCTTCAATGTGTTCCCAGGCATAAAGTGAGACACTTGCATACCATGCACACTTGGTACTTGCTTTTTTAATGTCCACTTAGCCACTCTCTGCTATTTTCTTCATGAGTTTAATCCACTTGTATTTAAATAGTTTTTAACAGGGAAGTGCTGTCTTCTGTCATTTTATCGATTGCCTCCTATCTGCCTTACAGCATTTTACCTGTCCTTGCCATTCTAGCTGCCATCCTCTGCAGTTTGCCAGTATTTCTGCAGTGACAACACTTTGATTCCTTACTCATTTTCTTTTGTGTATCTTCTACAGGTGTCTTCTGTCTGGTCACGATGGGGTTATGTAAAATATTGCACACCTTTAAAACATATTTTAGGGGCCAGCGCTGTGGTGCAGTAGGTTAAACCCCACCCCACAGCACAGGCATCCTATATGAGTGCCCGTTTGAGTCCCAGCTGCTCCACTTCCGATCCAGCTCTCTGCTATGGCCTGGGAAAGCAGTGGAAGATGGCCCAAGTTCTCGGACCCCTGTACCCACATGGAAGACCCGGAAGAAGATGCTGGCTCCTGGCTTCGGATCAACTCAGCTCCACCTTTGAGGCCATTTAGGGAGTGAACCAGCAGATGAAAGACTCTCTGTCTCTGTCTCTCTCTCTCTCTCTGTAACTCTTTCAAATAAATAAATCTTTAAAAAATATTTTAGACAATAAACTTAATTTCAACAATATTCTAAAATTTTAGTCTTCTACATATCCCCCCACTTTATATGATCAGTGTCACAAATTGCATCTTTTTATAGTTTGTACTAATGAGTATACTTTTATAGTTCTAATCACTTTATGAGTCTATCTTAAAATTCCATGCAAGATTTAAAGGTGATTTATGTATCACTGCAGTATGAGAGGTGCTGTATTGTCTCTACACTTTACTAGACAGCTTTCTATTTTTTTTTCATGTTTTTGTGTTGTGTAATGTCCTTTTGTTTCCATGAGAGGGCACTCTAACAATTCTTGTAAGGCCAATCTACAGACAAACACCCTCAGCTTTTCTGTATATGAGAAAAGTCGTCGTCTCTGCTGCAGGGACACTTTTGCCAGACACACGTTGGTTTGGAAGTTTATTTCTCTCAGCCATGTAAACATCTCCTTCCATATTCTTCTTGTCTGTAAAGTTGCAGCTGAAAAATCTGAAAATGTTACAGAAGTTCATTCAAATGTGATGAGACACTTTTCTCTGCTTTAAGGTCCTCCCTTTGTCTTTTTTTTTTTTTTTTTTTTTGACTGTTCAATCACAATGTTTCTCTATGGAATTCTCTTTAAATTTATCCTCAAGTTAGTCCATTGAGCATCTTGAATGCAGATGTCCACATCCAGGAAGTTTCCAGCCGTTGTCTCTTCAGATGAGGTCTTTGCACTGTTCTCCCTTCTGTGTTATAGTCTCCCACACTTCTCTGTTGTTCCAATAGTGCTGCCCCGTAAGTTCCTTCAGCTTCTTCCACTACCCTTTATTCTTTCTCCTTGTCTGACTCAGTAATTTCAATGACCGCTCATTGAGTTGGCTGATTATTTTTCTTCTATTTGTTCGATTCTACTATTGAACCTCTTCTGTGAATTTTTCAACTTACTGTATTTTTCAGATCCACAATTTTGCTTATTGATTTTTCATGGTTTCTTTCTGTGCTCATGCTTCAACATTATTCATTTTTTAATTTTACTTTAGTTTTCTCTTTGTGTTCTCTTATAGCTCTTTAGAGTTAGATTCTAGATTTACTTTCTTTGGTCGATCTATATTTCTTTTTTTCATATGCTTTTTAGTTTTTGTTGGGAGTTAGGCATTTAAATATTCCTTCTTTATAGACTGGACACTGACAGGGCAGCACTGTCAGCCCAAGAAGAAATTAAGGACTCCAGTGTTTTTAGACATTTTCTCTGGGTTTGTACAAGAAATTTCCCAATTACACAGATTTTCCCATCTCTCTTAGGAGCGTCTATAGTTGCTACAGCAATCCAGCTTGTCTTTATTCCTAGTAGCCCTTGGGCATCCAAAATATTCCGTCAGCAACTTGAGTGCAGAAGCACAGGAGCCAATTCCTTGGGTAGCCCACAGAAACGCCAGAATGTTGGATGACTGTTCCAGTCACCTATTTTCCCCAGGGGAGAGGCCCCATGCTGGGCATTTTCTCACAATTGCACTGGTTTAGGGGAGAGCCACTGTGGGAAAAAATAAATGACTTGGGGCTGTTGTTGGCTTCACGTTTGTTTGAGCTACGCAGCTTCTTAAATGGTTTCCAAAGCTCTCATACTTTCTGGATGTTCTGTTGTTGTGAGATAGGTGTTTCTGAAGGGAATAGTATTGCTGATAGCAATCATCTTTATGGATTTGTCTCCAATATAAGCAGTTATATACGCTGAAGTTCCTAAGTTTGGTCCTTCACTGGGATGACACTGTCTGCTAAATGGCCCAGAATCTCCATTCTCACTGAATGACAATCAAGAAATAGAGGTATGGAAGCATAAAAATGTACCTGGCTTTGATCTAGGGACCCCATTACCTGGATTTTTATATCATGTCTATAATTAACTAAAATGAAAACCATACAGGAGCAAACATCTTTATTTATGTGAGACTTAATAATGCAATATTCTAATGAAATATTTGGCAATTGATAGATGTGTAAATATAACACAGGTAAACGCACTCAGTAATGTTGCATTGTTGCAACTTGATACGTGAATGAAATATGAGGCTATGTACCTTGTAGTATGAAATGAAAATTGACCATTTCTATGAACTTTTAGAACAATATAGTAAAGCCCCCATTGTGAATTCATAGATATCTAAGATCCTTTCACTTCTCTGAACTTGTGAAACTGTTTTACCAATGTGGTGTGGTCCACAGTTCCTTCCTGAGATGCCTGACTGGTCTGTCAGATGTGCTGTCTTCATTACAGTTGGCTAGCACACCCAGCAGCTGAGCTCCAGTAGCATTGTCATTGTACAAAGCTGAAGCTCTGGATCCATACACAGCTCCCCTTTCCATGCCACTCCAGCCCTTGGCAACCACCATCCTCCTCTGTTTGCCTGATTGTGGCTCCTACAGGTATCACAGAGGTGGCCCACACTATACTTATCCTCTGGTTACTGGCTTGACTCAGCATTGAAGTCCTCAGGATTCCTGCATGCTGTTTCATGGGATAGCATTGCCTTCTTTAAAGGCTGTGTAACATTCCTTCCTATGTGTACCCCCCACGTTTTCTCTATTCACTTGTCTATCTATGGTGTTTGCATTAGCCCCACCTTTTGGCCACTGTGAACAATGCTGCAACAAACCCAGGTATACAAAAAAAATTGCTGTTACCATAATTAGATTGAACATTCAATTCGTTTTCCAATAAAGATGCTGGCTTATTTTGCATATAAAAATAGTTTTCCTTTATCTTACTCAAAGAAATCTAAAAGTGTATAAATGCAGATCCTAGGAGATAATCTGCTTTTCCAAAGTCACACAGTTAACGTTAGCTAAAGGCGGCAATGAGGCACTGTGATCACTGAGAAATCTCATAGATGGCTTCAATATACATCATGGAAAATCCTATTTATCAGAAGCAAACAGATCATAAATGGGACATATAAACAGGAATTTGGTGGTGCTCCAAACTTCGACCCATCTTTAAGAAATATCTTTCCATTTCATGATGTATGTTTTAAAATGGTTTACCTACATGTACACCTGTATACATACTTGCACAATCTTAACATTAAGATCCAGTCATCTTTTGTCTGAAATCTATGGTTTTGAAATTCCACAGACTGGGCCGGCACTGTGGCTCAATAGGCTAATCCTCCATCTTGCGGCACCGGCACACCAGGTTCTAGTCCCGATCAGGGCACCGGATTCTGTCCCGGTTGCCCCTCTTCCAGGCCAGCTCTCTGCTATGGCCTGGGAGTGCAGTGGAAGATGGACCAAGTCTTTGGGCCCTGCACCCACATGGGAGACCAGGGGAAGCACCTGGCTCCTGGCTCCAGATCAGCGCGATGTGCCGGTCACAGCACACCGGCCGTAGCGGCCATTGGAGGGTGAACCAACAGCAAAAAGGAAGACCTGTCTCTGTCTCTCTCTCTCTCACTATCCACTCTGCCTGTCAAAAAAAAAAAAAAAAAAAAGCAAAGAAATTCCGCAGACTGAACCCCAGAACATTTTACAGGGACCTTTGCAGTCAGGACCTTTGCATGAATAATGGTTCCATGGTTTCCCGCTGCTCCGTGATGGACATGGGTCCCTTACTCGAGAACTGGAGCTGCAGGCCATCCAAACAGGCAGATGTCCTGTACTTCGGCCAGGCCTGTCGGGACCACTTTGAGGGCTGTCTTCTGCTGTGTTTGATTACATAGGTCCAGGCCACCCAGTTTTGAACCCCTCAACATAAGTAATCTGGCAGCATGATTCTGAATAAACCTAAAGTACCAGACAGCTGAGACAGTTAAACCCCAACAGTGTGGGTCCTCCATGGTGCATGGAACATGATTTCTACTCTATTCTGACGCTAGACCAACCTGCCAAAGAGGGGTCTGTCTGCTCCCTGTCTGGAACACCTCCCCAGCCTTCCTCCATAATCTGTGGCAGCAAAGATGCATCCACATTAAGTGAGTTCCTCCTAAAGACATGATCTGAGAGGGGCGTTGGGGTTGTACTCCACTGTGCCTACTGCAGGAGAAAGTGTCATGAAATGTCCATCTCCCATGTCTGCTAACCACTTCGATCTAAGGATTCACCCAAAACATAGCATCCAATCCTCAGAGATTGGCATGATGCAACTGAAAACTCTAGTTGTGTGGAAAGACACTGGAATTAACAAAACCAAACTTTAAAAGCCCACAATATTAATAGTTGAAATAATTCTGCTTTTCTCTTTCTATATTTTATTCTCAAGAGATATACAACTTAAGAGTATAACATATAATTAATTAACTATAAAAACAATGCAGATTATTTTCAAATACTGGAGCATAAAAAATATAAAAGCAGTAACACTTAGAATATTGTCACCTCAGGATAACACATCCTGTATCCCTGATCTACCTCAATCATGAACATACACATGTGTACACATACACACACACACATGTGCATGTGCACACAAGCCTTAGAAACCAAGAAGGAGCCACACATGTCTGCTCTTATCTAACTATGGAGACCTTTATTCCTTCTCTTCTCTGAAAAAGGCTCAAATCCCCGGTAAAACACAGAAGGTAGATACTTCTCATTAAAAATATCAGCAACAGGTATAATTTATACGCATCACACACATTTATATGTAATCATTTTTAGGTCACTCTTTATTTCACCAAGAAAAATTGACTATTTTTTATTTTAACTTTTATTTAATGAATATAAATTTCCAAAGGAAAAATTGACTATTATGATATCACTTCCTACTAAAACTCAAGGAGGCTATCGTCTGGCAATGGATATCTGGGCTGCGTGCTTGGAAAATTCTCTGGATATTTGGTGACAAAGCACTGAGTGGAAACAGTGCAAAGAAAAGACCACATCTGATCCACAGATGGCTCCACAAGTAACATCCTAAACACAGGAAAGAAAGTGCAAGAGGAGTGAGGCAGTGTTTTTACACCAGGCACCAAATGATCTGCCAGCTCCTCTTAGAAGAACCTCAGGGAACCTCAACCAGCGAGGTGCAGCTCCTGGAGCTGCAACTAGGAGGGGCCCATGTCCGCGGCACATTTGCACGGGTGGAACACCGCTCACAACCTCAGATATGGGGAAGCAATGACGAGGAAACATAAAACTCATGGTGCAACATATTTATATTAACTTTAATAAAATTCTAATAGGGAGTTACTAACAGTGACTATAGTTAAATAGGAAAAGGAGAAAACATAAGTGGGGCAATTAAACTGATACAACGCAGGCCTCAGCTTCACAGCAGGGAGGCCACTATCCCAGGCACCAGGCTCACAATGAGCTCAGATCTGCTCCTGAGGTCCCAGCACTCGGTCACCAGGGCATCATGATGGTGTTCATGGCCTTGAGGCTGCTGCAGGCCTCTTCGCTGAGGGCTCCAGCTGGCAGGAGAGGGCGTAGCTAACGGAGAGAGCACAGCCATGAGTCCACCAAGAGCCTCAGCTCAGGCCTCCCTCCCAGGGCCTGTCCAGGAGATGCAGTCCTGGGGCCAGCAGTGCCCATGGGACAGGGCCTGCTGCCCACCAGGGGGCCTGGGCGATGCTCCCTGCAGCTGCACAGCAGGGAGAGCCCTCCCACCCCCACCCTAGGCTTCACCTAATTCCTGCCCATCACTCACCTCTCGTTCTCCGTGAGAAACTCCACAGACCGGAACCACACGACAAACTCCTCATCACGCTTAAAATAATACTTGCTCGCTGCCACCTGTAGCAGTTGGATTTCTTGCAGGACTGTAATTTCCTGGGGACGGAGGGACACACAGGACACTGTCAGGGCCTGGGCTGGGAACGCTGTGGGGACCTGGTAGGGGAGGGGCCGCGGGGTTCTGGGTGTTTACTCTTAAGAGACAACCTCCACTCTACCCCATGCAGGCCCCACCCTGGCCTCCAAAGGGGGTGCAAACGGCCCCTCCCAGGGGCTTCTCCTTGATTCCAGTCCTCTACCTGCACCCACCCTAGGGATGGGTCTCCCCCTCATGTGCACCCAGCCCTCCTAATAGAGCAAAGCTGCAGGGGTGATGCATGGGGGTCCCGACTGGGACCACCTGTGACCCCCATTCCCCTCCTGCCCTGAGTGAGGCCACAGCTGCTCACCTTATTCAGTTTCTGGAAGCTGATGTCAGCCTGCTGGAAGGCAGACAGAGTCCATCAGAACTGCCCCCAGCTGGGCCCAGCCCTGACCCTCCCCTCTCATGAGGTCCTCGAGCCAGGCTCTCCCATCCCCGAGCCTCAGGGACCCTGCCCTCCCCACCTGCCCCAGGATCACTCACATGCACAGAGTCCCCCATCGCAGTGTGCAGCATCACCAGGTCTGTCAGGTAGGTGCCAAGAAAGGGGACGACTCCCTGTGCCACAGGGGGTGGTGATGAGCACCTGCTCTCAGCTGCCACCTGAGCCCTGGTGCCAGAGACCCCTCCACCCCAGCTCCTGAATCATGGCTCATGTCTCCCACTGGGAGCCATCAGGACCTTGGCAGCCTCCCCCATTCTCCATCCTCCCAGCTACTCCCAGGACAGCAGGCACCCCTAGGACTCCTGCTGGGATGACCAAGGGCACACAGGCCGTGTGGCCCCCAGTGCCACCTCAGCCCCAAGTGCACTGAGAGCCCAGCTGCCCCAGGCCCTGGCTCTGGTCTCTCTGGTGGAGGCCACTGAGGCAGTGTGGGGACTGCAGGGAGGGCTGGAGGTGGAGGCCCTGCTCCTGTGGCTCAGGCCCTGGTGTGACGGAGGAGTCCCCTCGCCCGGGCACACACACCTTCTGTTGTTTCCGCAGCCTCATCTGTGCTCTCTGCGGATTCTTCTCCCGGGAAGCAAGCTTGAAGGCCCCCTTCTGCCAGGATCAAGGTCAGGGTCACAGGGCTTGCCCACACCTGGGCCCTCTGCTGGGGCCCTGCATGTCTGACCCCCTCCCCCAAGTGCACTCTGTGCTCCCACCCTCACTGGGGGCACCTTGAGCAAGGGGCCTCCCTGGGTCTGCTCCTTGGCTGGCGAGGGTGCTGGGCACCCCCCCATAGCTGTCCTGACTCAGCATCCTATGCCTGCCCTCCTCCTCCTCACTGTCCCCTGGGAGGAAGGCCAGGCCCTGCACCACGCATCACCCTTCCTGGTGCCTCACCGACCCCCGTGAGCCCTGCACAACAGGCTCATCAGCCCCATCCTCTACTTGAGAAATCAGAGGCCATGGGCAGTGACCAGCCCAGGGCCACACAGGAGAGCCTGCCCTGCCCCCAGCTGACCGGCATCCCACTGCTTCACCCCAAGTCCAGCTGCACCCCTGGCCAGGAGTCCATCAGGGCTCTCTGTGTCCTGATCCCTGGCCAGGCACAGCCATAGAGGGAGAGGGCCAGGTGGTCTCAGGAGGCCTGGCTGACAGGTGCTGGCCACCCAGCCCCACTGGGTGCTCCCCACACCCCCAGCAGGGTTGACGATGAACCACAGCTTCTGCTGCACATCTCCCCTTCCAGCGAGTGGCCCCCAGGAATCATCTCTAGTGACAGGCAGGGCCTGCACAGGATCTGGGTGGCCACACTTTGCTGCCTCGATCAGGTGGATGGCGTTAAGATGTGGTCAGGACAGAGCCAGCAGGCATGTGTGAGGAGGCCCCAGGAACTTCTCCTCATCCACCTGGAGATGATGTCATTGCCCTGCGCAGGGTGAGAATCCCAGCACCTCAGGTGATGGGCAGTGGGTCAGGGCAGGACGGGCATCACAGCCACAGGTGTCTGTCTCTCATGTGCCCACTGCACCTGATGCTCGGCAGCCGTCTACCATGGGCCCTGGGACACCCATGTTGTTCGGTTCCCCCCTCCCCAGTGCAGGCAGGCAGCCTTCCCCATGCAGGTCCTGGGCAGGCAGATCCCAGGCAAGGCCTGGCTCCCTGAGGAACCGAGGTCACCTGGTGGAAGGAGGGAAGCCCTTCCTGCCACTCTGCCACACAGCCCAGGTGGGGTCAGGGGCACAGAGCCTGTCCTGCCAGCCAACACCACCCCTGCACAAGGCCCTCACCCCACAAATCACTCTACCCCCCAAACACTTGCCCCACATCCCAGCCCCCCTACCTTGGTGAGCCGATCCCTGCTCAAGCCATTGTCCTTCTCACACAGGTGCTCAAATTTTTTGCAGCATTTCCTGTGGAGATGGGAAACCAGGAGGAGCTACTCAGTGTGATGGGAGGGTGGTGAGTGCAGCTCCCTTTACTGGAGAGCAAGGAGGATGCACACGGCCCAGGTGAGTTTCCCACTGAGTTCCCTAAGCCCTGGTGCCCAGGAGACAGGCAGGGAGCTCAAGTGGTTCTCCTGGGCCCCTCCCCTCCACTGAGCAACACTGTTCTGCCTCAAGTTCACCTGCACAGGGAGCTCTGGTGCTGCCCAGGAGCAGGTGCAGGTGGGCAAGTTAAGAACCTGGGTTTGGGCCGGTGCTGTGGTGCAGAGGGTTAGGCTGATGGCTGTGATGCCAGCATCCCATGTGATCACAGGGGTGCCCAGATGGAGAAGGCCACTGGCTTGGGCCTGGCCCAGCCACTGTGGCCACTGGGGGAGTGAGCCAGCACTAGAAGGTTTCTCTGTCAATCCCTTTTTCTCCATAACTCTGACTTTTACACAATACATAAATCTTAAAAAGGAACCAGCGCCTGACACTAAGTAAATGTCTGTGAGACAGATATCCTGGCCTTGGACCGAGGGAGGCAGTTGCCCTCCCCAACTGGTCCATGTCTGGTCCCCAAGTCCCTGGCCACTGGCCCTTCTCAGCTTCATGGGGGTTAGTGCTGAGTCCTGGGGTCCCAGGCAACCCTGGAGCTCCTGGACAAGACAGGCACCCACCTGGAGACTTCTCCCCACGTCTCTTTCAGACGGTAAAGAGAGGTGGACCGCAGAGCAGACAGGATGGCGTGGACCGAGGAAAAGTTCCTGAGGGTCTGGCACTCCTGGAGAGCAGAGTGGATGAGGGAGAAGTCACCTGATCCCCCTGGGCTGACGTCCCCCTCCTGCATCAGATGCCCACGGAGCCACAGGAAGGCACCAGGGCACTGTGGCCACCCTCACAGGGAGAGGATTGGGTTCAACCCACACGGAGGTTCAGGTGGGAGGTGAGCATGCACCCCTGGGGGAAGTGAGTCAGGTCAGGCCCCTCCCTGCCAGGAAGGGCCCAGGGTCTGTGCAGGGTCTTCAGCCACAGGGTGTACTCCCGAGGGCTGATAAAGCAAAGTGGCCATTCCCAGAGTGCAGTGAGCGAGGGCCCTGGCCACCCGCAGCTGACCTTGGCCACCTTGATCCAGTGCTCCACCACACGGGCCCTGTCCGTGGCCTTCATTTTGGGGTCCTTCAAACATGTGGTTACTACACAATTTGTCACACAGTTGAACTGCTGGACGGTGGCACGGACAGTGGAGGCCAGGTGTTCCTTGCCTCTCTTGTTGCGCTCGGTCCAGACGGAGCCCAGGCAGTGGAAGGGCACGACCTTCTGGAACAGCTCCTGGGGAGGAGAGTGTCCCATGGGCACAGCCACCCCCACTCAGAGTGCAGGGGTGCTGTGCATGGGGCTCACAGCGGTGGGAGCAGCAGCCCACTGAGGGTGCCCAGAGCCCCACAGCCCAGAGCCCATTCTTGGAGAGAAGACACAGAGGTGTTTTCTCCCAGGCATCCTGGCCAACTCCCCATCCCTCAGCCCATCGCCATAAGCCCTGTGCTCCTTGTCCCCATCCCAGCGCACCTCCCTGTGGCAGCTACACCAAGGGGCTCTGTTTGCGTATCTGCTCTGGGACCCCGTCCAACTCTGAAGCCTAATCAGTGCTGAGACAGGTAAGGCATTCTGGGCAGACCGGCAGGGATGGGGGGCCAGGCTGCACCTCAGTGAGTGCCCTCCACCACCACCGGGCCACACTGTGCCCAGCTTTCTGTCTGTCACTCTGTGTACCTGGCATGAGTGTGTCCCACATCTGCTGTCCACAGGGGACAGGTGGGTTAGGACATGAGAAACGAGCCTGGGTCACACTGGGGCTGAGACATGAAGCCTGGGCTGACTCTGGCCAGGGCTTGTGTGGGACGGCAGGTGCCACAGGGACGCCGTGGTCCTGGCCCTGCGCAGCAGAGCCGGCTGCTCACCGCATCCAGAAGCGTGAGCTGTTCTGCCATCGTCCTGGGGGAGAAGGCGGTGATGTCAGCCATCTCCTCCCCAGGCAGCCTCTCTGCAGTCCCAGCCCAGCCAGAGGAGGCCTGTGGAGCTGGCCCTGGTGCTGATTGTGCGCATGGGGGCAGGCCCCATGGGGAAGCTGGCCCTGGCTCTGGAGCAGGTCCTGGCTGAGCCAGTGGTGCTGCAGCTGGCTCCAGAGTCAGTGTGCGGAAGGGTGCTGGCCCTGCACGCAGAGCAGGAGCTGGAAGAAGAGAAAGGGTCACCAATGTGAATCACCTTCCAGTGACCTCTGCAAACTCCAAGAGGTCGCACTGCATGGAAGGGGATTCCAGCCCCAAACACCACCCCTGAGAGACCTGCAGACTGTGCTGCCCCTCACCGTCTGCTTTGGCCTCAGGGTGCTGGGCGTGTCCGGGCAAGGCATACAGAAAGTACACCTGGGTCCCCAGATCTCCTCCAGGAAGGCTGACATGCTTGCAGCCCACCTTCATCTTCAGCAGTGGAAGGCTGGTGCGGCCATGGAGCTCTGCCTCGTACAGGTCTCTGCAGCGTCCCAGGAAGGAAGCCATGTTGCTGGGGACGCAAGCGAGGGCAGCAGGGTCAGAGGCTGGCCTTGGCCGTCACACTGCACTGCCTGGGGCCCCTCTGTGACTCTGGGGCCCTGGGCATGCCTCAGCCTATCAAGAGCATGACCCCACCCCCCAAGCCCTCCTGGGCTGCCCTGGCCATGGGAGACCTGGTCAACAGGGCTGGTGCACACCCCATGGTGACAGCCTCCCAGTGACATTTCCTGAGGGGAGGGCCCCCGGCGCTCAGCACAGAGGCTCCAGGCAGACTTAGGAGCAGGTTTCTCAGGATCTCTGCAGGTCTGGACCTCCTGGGGTGCGGGCAGGGAGCGTGGGTGGAGCTGGGAAACACCTGTGCTGGGCATGGACCCCTGGCTGTTCTGTGCCCCAGCCTCCCCTCTCCTTTGCAGGTCTGGGACCCCATTCCCAGCTCTGTTCTCCTTTCCTTTGTGGGGAGTACCTGGGCCTCGGTACTCTCAGAGGAGTCACAGGAAGTGGGAGATCCACACCCTGTCTGTCCCTCCCCAGCCACAGACCACATTTCGCTCCCAGTTTGCAGGGACAGAAGGCCTCTGACTGGACCCACAGTCCGTGATGTCCTAGTGGGGCCTGGGCTCTGACATCCTGGCAAGACCATGGGGGGATGCATCCTCTCCCCTCTGATCCTGTGCACAGGACCTGGGCAGGCGTTCAGCTGGGAGAGTCTGGGTCCTCCCAGGTCAAGAGGCCCCAGGAATGCTGTCTGCTTTGTTCACTGAGCTGTGACACGTGTCTGCAAAGTGACTGCCCAGTGTTTACCATTCACGTGCTGTGGGATGAACCACACACGGACCCTTGCTAGAGAGCTGAGGGGCCTGGGCCCCACACCCAGTGCCCGGGCCCTGCTCTGTCTGTATCAGGGACTGGGGCTGGGGGCCTCCTTTACAGATGGGAAGGCAGGGCTGCTCTCTGTGGGGTTTTCCAAACCTTGAGGGCCGTGGGCTATTGAGTCCCGAGGGTGCAGAGACCAGAAGAAGAGGGATGAGCGCAACACCAGCAGCCCTGGCCACAGAGCAGGCACCAGGCCCCTGCCGTGTCTGCAGTCACATGGTCCCTGTCAACCCCTGAGGCTCATGCCCACACCACTCGACTTTTCAGAAGAGCACACAGGCACAGAGGGCCACGACTAGGGGGCGCAGAGGCCCCATGTGCCTGGAGGGCACAGACGCTCACCTATGGAATATCTGGTCCAGGAAATACGGAACAGTACTGAAGTCGTCATATGAGCACAGCAGAGTGGACAGGTAAGCAATGGTTCTTCCTGGGGAGGCCAGGACCAGGGACTCCTCCAGCTTTGCCCCGGTGCATGGCTGCAGGCTCCGCAGGGGGCAGACCTCCGCCAGGTGCAGTGTGGACACACCTCCAAACTAGGGGGGACCAGCAGAGCCAGGAGTCAGAGGTGGCTCCAGGGACCCCCGACCACGGGAGTCTGGGCTGGGAGAAGACCCCCTCATAGAGGGCATCCAGCTGCACCAGGTGACCCCTCACATCCCTGGGGGATGGGGAATGAAAGGCCCAGAGTGACTTTGTTGGCCACATAGAGAGCAGCGTGGGAGAGTGGGGAGAGCAGAGTATCCCCCCAGGGAGGCCAGCAGCTGGGAGCAGCAGTGCAGAGATGGCAGCTGGCGGTGTCCTGGCAACAGCCCTTCTGCACGGTGATCTGATAGTGGCTGCTCCAGGGGGACACCTCAGCCCCTCTCCCCAGCAAGTGCGGTCTGGGCCTCTGTCTCAGCAGGCCATTAGCTACTGTGAGAGCGACGGTGACGCTCTGACTCTGCGTCCCTGAGTGTGGTTGCATGTGCCATGTGCTCCTGAGGAGGTGATGGATGTTAGGCCAGGCCATGGTGTGGGCCCCAGCTCTGCCATGCTGATAAGGAGAGGGGACAAGGACACAGAGAAGCACGGGAGAACACGAGAACATGGGAACAGAAATGGACATGTACAAGCAGGAGACACAGGGACATCCAGCCCCTAGCACTGTGTGCAAACTCCTGTGTGAGAGCCGCCCTCGTGTGGGCCCTGGGCTGTGACTAACCAGCAGACCAGGCTTCCAGGGGCGCTCTCTGAGGCTGTGACCTGCAGCAGGGCAGCCGGGGACGAGCACTGGAATCCCAGCTGAGCCGCAGGACAAATGTCCTTTCTCATGGAACAGGATGGAGTCGGGTGGGGGCTCCAGGGCTGAGACCGAGAGACACACTGCCGACATGTGCATGGAGTAGTCTCTCTCTCTTGAGTGTAAGCCTCACCCCTGTGTGTGGGGTTTGGGTTCTCCGTTGTGGGTTGTGGGGAGGTCTGGAAGCACAGCGGAGCTGACCCCTGCCCAGGATTCCCAGGCTGGGTGGGAAAACAGTGCTGTCCCACATGCGGATGCTCTTGACTTCATATCCAGGGAACTAGTAGTAACCTGTCCCCTGAAAATCCCACCAGGACCCGACATGGGGTTGCCATAACCCAGCTGTCAGTGGGCAGCAGAGGTGCGAGATCTCTTAGGAACGAGACTGGGGTCAGTCACTAGGGTGGGAAACACCAGAACGGGGCCCAGAGGTGCCTATATCCAGCCTCGGCCCAGCCTGCTCATCTGAGTCCCTGCCTGTGTATCTCCCTAGGCCCCTCCCTCAGCCCAGCCCAGCACTGTCCAGGCACTGTTGGCCTGACGCACCTGTCCGTTGCCTAAGAAGATGAGTTCCTCATGGGAATCATTGCTGATCTCCAGCGTGGAGCCCTGCAAACAGAGTGCCCGGAGCCAGGCCAGAAGGCGTCAGTGTCCCACAGGAGACACTCTGTGAGTATTTCCACTCCCCAGGTCACATACGTAGGGACATCTGTGTATACCCCCAGCCAGGTGGACTCCAGGGGACACAGGAGAACTCAGGTGTAACCCCTGAGTACACAAAAGGGCCCCCAACACCCACTTTCCCATCCGCCATCCCTGGAATGGGTACGGACGACACCACAGCTGTCCTCCAATGCCTGAATCCTGGTGCTGTGCAGGAAGGGCCCCTCATCTTGTCCCCTTCGTGGGGACAGGAGAACAGCCCACGCGGGGTCACCAGAGACTCCGGCCCTGGATGGGACTTCCCGTGGCTGCTAAACCCTGTTACCTGTGGCTGCCTCCTCCCCTGTGGCCACAGGCGTCCATAGTGAGAGCTCAGCCAGCGTGTTACACGCTGGAAGAGACCTTCATTCTGGGCTTTGGCTCTGCGAGAGCCTCGCCTTGAAGGGCAGCAGCAAGGGAACATAGTTCTCCCTGCAACGTTTCCTATCAAGTGAGCTGGCAATGGCTACCACTAGAATGTGGGTGTCTGGTTACCAGAGTTCCATGGTCTGTTGTGGCCCGTCACCAAGGAAGTGAGGTCACTTCCTCCAGGTCCAGTACATGGACCCTTCCAGCAGGAAGAGCTCCCAAGGCCCTCTGGGCTGCTGACTGTTCCTCTCCTGCCCCGATGCCATCCCCTTGACTGTGCACAATTCTGCAAACACAGCCCCATCCCTCAGTACCTGGGAGACCTGGATGGGGTCAGGATCCCAGGTTGAAGGGCACTCAGTTGGAGTCTAAACCTCCTTTTCCTATCATTTCCCAAAGACAGTCCTGCTTCTTAGGAAGGCCCCTAAAATCCAAGCTAAGGTCAGTGAAGAAAGCCAAGGGCAGTGTCTCAGACGAGCCCTAAGTTCTTAGGCCATCTTCTGCTGCTTTCCCAGGCGCATTAGCAGGGAGCTGAATCAGAAGTGGCACAGCTGAGCCACACACCGGCCCCCCATGGGATGCTGGCACAGCAGGTGGTGGCTTCACCTGCTAAAGCACAGCACCAGCTCCTGTGTGAGCTTTTATTTAGAATGCTGAGATTGAATGGTGGAACTCGCGGCAAGGTCATGGCATCAGCTGGAGTTTGTGTGACTCATGAAAGCCCCAGCGTGGGCCAGGGTCTTCTCCACTCCACAAGGGTGGCCCTCCATCCTGAGTCGGGTCTGGTCCTGGTTGTTCCCATGCTCAGATGCTGCCCCCCAGTCAAAATCTCTGAGCTGGAACCAGTGTTTGCACTCTGCCCTGCTGTAAGGACAGAGCTGCCTTCCCACGTCGCAGACACCCCCAAGCCTTCAAACACGAGTGTCAGCTTCAGCAGGTTCCTGAGCACCACATGGTTTCTCTCCCAGCCCCATGCTGCAAAGTCTAGCCTGCTTGCCACAGAGCCCCGCTGCTCTCCAGACCCTGACCCCGCCAACGGCAGTGTGTCAGAGCCATCAGAAACCTGTAGCCATCAGGGGTCTTTCCACAATTCTTTCCACCAATCTTTTTTTTTTTTTAAGATTTATGTATTTATTTGAAGGCAGAGTTACAGAGAGGCAGAGGTAGAGACAGAGAGGTCTTCTATCCGCTGGTTCACTCCAAATGGCCGCAACAGCTGGAGCTGCTCCAATCTGACCAGGAGCCAAGAGCTTCTTCCGGGTCTTCCACATGGGTGCAGGGGCCCAAGGACTTGGGCCATCTTCTATTGCCTTCCCAGGCCATAGCATAGAGCTGGAGGGGAAGTAGAGCAGCCGGGACTTGAACCAGTGTCCAAATGGGATCCTGGCACTGCAGGCATCAGCTTTACCTGCTTAACTACAGTGCCGGCCCCTTTCCTCATATTTTTTGGGTGAATCTTTGGCAGTTCTTGTTTTGCGGCTCTGTTGAACTACACTGGGTATCATGTGTGTTCTCACTAGAAGTTCTGTGGGCTCATGTTTGGGACTCTAGGCTGCTATTATAGACATATAGGTGACAGATAGATGATGTAGATGATGGACTGATGGATGATAAGATATCTAGATGACAGATGATTAGATAGATAGATTAAATAGATGATAATATAGGCACATTCTAGATAGATAAATGGGTAGATAGATGATAGATGATAGAGACAGGCAGATGTAGGTGGAGGTTGATTGATAGATGATAGAAGGGCCGGCGCTGTGGCGTAGTGGGTAGAGCAGCTGCCTGCAGTGCCAGCATCTCATATGGGCGCCAGTTAGAGGTCCAGCTGCTCTACTTCCAATCCAGCTCTCTACTATGGCCTCGGAAAGCAGTGGAAGATGGTCCAATTCCTTGGGCCCCTGCACCCACCTGGGAGACCTGGAAGAAGCCCCTGGCTGCTGGCTTCGGATCGGTGCAACTCCGGCGGTTGTGGCCAATTGGAGAGAACCAGAGGATGAAAGACTCTCTCTCTCTCTCTCTCTCTCTCCCTCTCTCTCTCTCTGCCTCTCCTTCTCTCTCTGTAACTCTGACTTTCAAATAAATAAATCTTTTAAAAAAGATAGATGACAGAGATAGGTAGATATAAATAGATGACTGAGAGAGACAGGCAGATGCAAGGAGAGACTGATAGATGACAGATGGAGATAGGCAGACACAGACATAGATAGATGATAGAAATAGGCAGATGCAGGGAGAGATTGATTGATAGATGATAGAGATAGGTAGACAGAGAGATGATAGAGAGATGATAGAGCTAGGTGATAAATGATAATATAGCTAGATTGTGCACAGAGAGATGGATAGATGATAGAGATAGGTGGGTAGATAGATGATTGATAGATAGGCTATGCAGGTAGAAATTGATTGATGGATGGACAGATGACAGATGGAGATAGGTGGATACAGGTGTAGACAGGTGGCTGTAGATTGATTCTTGATGTCTGATTCCTGCTTTTGGGTGAGGACTGATTCTGAGCCTTTACCTCTGACTGGGGAAGAATAGGGACTTTGATTTCTCATGGAAGACTTTCATTTACCACCCACAACCTCAGCTCAGCAGCCAGCATTCACGCGACTCCATGGGGCACAGGAGGAGTGTGTCTGTCACCCTCTCAAGATGTCATCTGCGCCGCGCAGCCTAGGATTTTGCAACTTTCTGCCTCCTCTTGGCCAGGGCCACACCTCTCCTGCTCAGCGGCCTCACAGGAGCGTCCTGGGCCTGCTCTTAGTGGGAGCTTCCTCCTCTTTCCCCTCCATGGGGCAGTGGTAGGGGCGGGGGGAGGGGGGCTGGAGCTCCTTCACAGTGCTATAGCCAGAACTACTTTTGTCCACTGTTTCTAGTGCATTCCAAGGTAGCCGTACACCTGACATGAAGATTCTCTGAATTACTAATATTGGTTACAGAACTACCCAACCCATTTATTTCATTCATGCACTTGAAGTCCTCCTCTACCCAGAGCGGGGGCCCCAAGCCACTCAGCTGCCCCTCCTCACCCTGCAGGACCGGGGTCCCCTGCCCAGTCCCAACTTCGGTCCCACCCTCTGCAGCACCCCTGCTCACGGGACAGGCCCCTGAGCACAGGGATTCACAGAGCACTGAGGAGCCAGGAGGGGTGCACGCCTGCAAACTGCCATGAGCAGGTCTTACACAACCTCAGGAGGAGCACTTGGGGTCCCAGGGAGTGACCTGCGTACCTCTGAATACAGCCAACGCCACTGTTGACGCTGAAGGCATGGAAACACAGTGCACATGGTGACAGGGGCCGTGCAAAAGGGAGGTGGAAGGAGGGTGAGAAAAGGGGGACAGTGACCCAACCCTCGGTCAGCCCCATGGGCTGCTCGGGTTTGTAGGACAGAGGGGCTATGGGAGAAAGCCTGGTCCAGCTCTCTTCACAGGCTGTTGGAGAGAACAAAGGCATAAAGCACCTGCTCAGGGCGGGGGTGAGCTGGGCCCTGGGCCGGAGCAGGGGCTGGAGAGAGCAGGAGACACAGGCAAAGGCCGTGCTGGTTCAGGGGGAGGCCGGTGCACTGACACACACACTCCTGCAGAGGGTGCCGAGGAGCCAGTGGCCTGTGCAGCTGCTGCTTGGGGGGTTTGCTTGGCTTGGCAACCTCACCCCACCCACAGACGGCAGGTGTCGGCTTCTTTCACTTCCTTCTCTCTTCCCTCCCTTTTCTTTTGCTTTTTTCTTTTCTTTTTGTTCTTCCTTTTCTTTCTTCTTCAACTGAAGTGAAAATCTGTAACATAAAAGCACACCGTTGGTGTAAGGGTACTTCAAAAGATAAGTGTAAAATATGACAAAATAAATTTATTGTTGGTGCAAAAATTTTGTAATAACGCATATGATGGGTCTTCAGAAAGTTCACAAAAGGGGCTAGCGTGGGGTGCAGGGGGTTAAACTGCTGCTTGAGACACAAGCATCCCACACTGGGACACTGGTTCAAGTCCTGGCTGCTCCAGTTTGGATCCAGCTCTCTGCTAATGGCCTGGGAGAGCAGCAGATGATGACTCAAGTGCTTGGGCTCCTGCCGCCCATGTGGGAGACCAGGATGGAGTTCCAGGCTCCTGGTTCCAGCCATGGCTGTTGCTGCCCTTTAGGGAGTGAACCAGCAGATGGAAGATTCTCTCTCTCCTCTCTCTCTCTCTCATCTTTTATTGAAAGGTTCATGAAAATGTGTATTATGAAAAACCATGCATAACTTTTTGAAGCACGTTCACAATTCCAAAGTGTTTTTATTTTCCTAAAGTAAAATCCCCAGCCTGTTAAAATCAGGTAGACATTAGCCTATGTGTGTACGAGGGGCCACAGAAAAATGGTGATTTCTGGAAGGAAACAGAAATTTTTGTGTGGTCGAATGAGGGAGAAACGTGACAGCAAGCAAAGCCTTGCTTTTGTGCCCAGACCTCGCAAGGAGGGTCCCAGCCCCAGCTTGGGTAGGCGGGGGGGGGGGGCAGCTTACAGGGCTCTGCCCCACCTTGCTCGGGGGGCTCTTGGGCAACCGTGGAGCTGGGGAGGAATTTCAGGAACTCTCAGCCAGAGAGCCCTCCATGGGGAGCACAAATGGAGGGTCCCCCACATCCACGAGAACACCAGCGTGAATGCAGACCGGGCCGGCTTGTGCCGTGCGCCCTTGGCATCACACTGGGCATCGTGCCTCCTGCTGCTGCATCTCAGCCTGCAGACCCTCAGAGCAGCTGAGCAGGCGCAGGCCCCAGGCCCTTCTCCCCCACCCCATCTCCTCAGCCCCGTCCGGTCATCTCCTGGCCAGAATCACACGGTGTGGTCCTGTCCTGGGGGTCAGTCTGCAAACACAGGGAGGCGGCCGTGGGCCATGTCCAGGCGGCAGGCCCCGCTCTTCCCTCACCCCCTCCCCGAGTGCACGGGGCTCTTGGTCTTTTGGACAAGCGTCGCCCTCTGCTCCTGTCTGAGGAGCCATGGTGAAGCCCCCATCCTCCTTCCCATCTCACAAGGACGGCGAGGCCTGGGGGATGATGGTTGGGCACAGGCGCCCCCTGCACAGGCTCACAGGGAAACCACCTGGGGAGGGCCGGGGGCTGGGCCCGGAGCCCTCAGCACTGACTGCTGACGCGGGCCCTGGCCTCATGCTGGCCAGCGGCCCTTCCCTGTGTGCTGTGTGTCTGTTCCCATAGAGCCTTGCCGGGCATGCCCCAGTATCTCCATCAATGAGGAGAGAAGAGGAAGCTTGACACTTGGCTGTGGGAGATCTGACCCCAGAAGCAGCCCCAGGGAGGCTTCCCTCAAGGACCCCACAGCCACAGGGACAGGGAGGGGACAGGAAGGAGGTGGCCTGAATTTCACCATCCCTGGAGTCTCCGGAGGCAGTGCCAGAATTGGGCAGATTTCAACACCATGGTAAACAACTTTCCCCAAGGAACTGGACAGGTCTGCAGGTCCTAGATAAGCAAGGGACTTTATCTGAGTTCCCCAGCTTCTATCCTTGGCTGGGACCCATGTGGAAAGTCCCCTGTCCTTCTTAGGTTCCTGGTGGAGGCCAAAGCTGGCCCTGGTGGCCATCCTCGTGTCACCTCACCTGGCCAGGGCCTCTGCCCTTATCTCCTGGTGCCAGCATCGTCCACTTCTGCTGACCACACCCCCAGGAAGCACTTGTGTGTGTGTGTGTGTGTGTGTTGCAACTGCCAAAACAGCACAGCTGGTTATTTTTGCAAAACAGAAAAATAAACGTAGCAGGAGGATTCAGTGGAAGCCTGGAGCTTGGCTGCTCCCAGGGACTGCCCCCCCGCCTCTGGCAAATGCAAGACTCTCCTGGAATCACCAGATTTCCTGGAAGCTGGCCGCGGATCACCACTAGGTGAGGATTTCTGTTACCCCGGCTCCGTGGGGCCTCTGCTCTGCTCTCTCTTCAGCCTCGAGGGACAGGGAGCCCCCAAGGGAACCCCCAAAGACTTTCCTGCAGCCGCAGAGTGTGTGGCTCCACCGAGCACCCTGATGACCAGAGGCCTGGAGTACGGCAACTTGCCGGCCAGGGCTCAGGAACCTCCTGCCCCCGTCCCCAGGGAGACAACAGGGAAGGGGGGATCCTGTCCCCCAGGGAGATGACAGGGAAGGGGGACTCCTGTTCCTGTCCCCCAGGGAGATGACATTGAAGGGGGGCTCCTGTCCCCCAGGGAGACGACAGGGAAAGGGGACTCCTGTTCCTATCCCCCAGGGAGACCACAGGAAAGGGGGGCTCCTGTCCCTATCCCCCAGGGAGACAACAGGGAATGGGGGTTCCTGTCCCCTAGGGAGGTGACAGGGAAGGGGGGCTCCTGAAGGGGGGCTCCTGTACCTGTCCTCCAGGGAGGAGACAGGGAAGTAGGGTGTGGGGGCTCTGGACGCAGTTCCGATCTCGGTGAGGAGGTGAGAGGGGCCCCCGCGGTGGAAGGATGCAAGGCTGAGCCCTGTCAGGGCCGTGAGCGGTGACTCTTCCTTCCTCCCATCAGCTCCTGACAGTGCTCCTCTCCCACCTGGGCCAGGCGGGCACCTCAGAGCCCTCTGTGCCCAGGGCCATGGCAAAGGCAGGCAGTGGGGGTGTCTTCCTGCACAGCTGCGCCGTCTCCCTCCTCGCCCTGCAGCTCCTGCCAGCTGGGGAAGGTGAGAGTCCGCCCCGCAGAGGGGCCCGGGGAGCCCAGCCAGGTGGCCTGGGAGACAGGCGGGTGGGTACCAACTCCCTGACCCATGCCTCACCTCGCCCTTCGCTCCTGCCTCCCAAGGGAAAGCCGATTTCAAGTTCCTTGGGCCAGACGGCCCCATCCTGGCCACCTTGGGGGAAGACGCATTGCTGCCCTGCAGACTGTCCCTCAACCTCAGCGCGGAGGACATGGAGCTGAGGTGGTACAGGAGCCGGCCCTCGCCCGCTGTGTACCTGCACAGGCGCGGAGCACAGGTGTCCAGAGAGCAGATGGCAGAGTACCGGGGGAGGACGACTTTCCTGGGCGACCTCCTGGCCAGGGGCAAAGCTGTGCTGAGGATTCACAACATCACTGTGTATGACAACGGGACCTACCACTGCCTCTTCAGGGACGGGAAGCCTCACAGCGAGACCACCCTGGCGCTGCAGGTGGCAGGTGAGGGCTGCCTCGGCCTCCGCCTCCCTGGGAGCGCCTCTCCCAAGTTCCCGGTCCCAGCTCCAGGCTTGGGCTACCATCCACAGTGCGCAGCGTGGGAGCGTCCCCACGTCCTCACATCCCCACCTGCCCACGCTGTGTCCCAGGAGGTGCAGCCTGCCTTCCCACCATTACTGGGAAAGGCAGAAGGCAGGGAGCCAGGGAAGAAGAGGACCAGCTGGGGAGGGGGAGGGGAGACAGAGTGCAGAGGGGAAGGGGAGACAAGAAGGGAGACAGGGACAGGCCAGGGCGGGCAGAGGAGCTGGGGACATGGAGGGGGCATTCTGCTCTGCAGTCAGCCCTGCCTGGGCTCCTTCCTGTTCCCCACCCTTCCCGACTTGCAACACTGGAAACTCCCGCTGACTCTCCAAGACTCTTTTCTGCTCTGTTGTATGTAGGTGATTGGTGAGACTATGCAAGCACCTCTGGAACCCTCATAACACATCTGGCATTGGCAGCATCCCTGGACTGAGGCTCTGTGTCTCCCCCAGGGCTGGGCTTGGAGCCCAGAATCCATGTGACCGAGGACCTGGACAAGGGCATCCGAGCCGAGTGCACCTCAGCAGGCTGGTACCCAGAGCCTCACGTGGAGTGGAGAGACTTCAGGGGGCATGCGGTGCCGGCTGTGACCCGTTTCTCAGCCTCAGCCACCACTGGCCTCTTGGCTGTGCTGTCCAGGGTGGCCGTCCCAGACAGGAGCATGGGGGGTCTCACCTGCTCCATCTCCAGCCCCCTGCTCCATGAGAGGAAGGTAGCTGAGAGCCACCTGCCCAGTGAGTGTTCTGTGTGGCTCCAAGCACGGGTGTGTGTGGCCCTGTGTGACGGGACACTGGAGCTTCTGTCTGTGGCCCTGCAGTGGGAGAGGGGAGGGTCCTGGGTGTTGACTGCGAGGGCGGAGTACAGATGGGGGTGCAGACAGCCACTGGGCAGAGAGACCGAGAAAGTTGTGCCCTGACATCGGCTTCCTGTTTGGTTCTTTCCATGTCTCTGGTTTCATAGCAAATTGGAGCAGGAAGCATGTAGATGTCCCAGCACACAGTTGCTCCCCACAGCAGGAGAGGTGTGAGTGTCACAGCTGCCAGCACCAGCGTCCCCCAGAGTCCACAGTTCAGCTAAGGGTTGGACCCCATGGGTCTGGACAGATCTGTCTGCCTGAGTCCACCAGCACAGCTGCTGCCCTGAGAGCCCCCCGTGTCTCCCCCAGCCCCTCCCCTCTTATTGCTCGTGGTCTCTACAGTTCCCAGAGCGAGAGCCCAGTGGATGGTGTCCTCCGCAGCCCCCTCCTCGAACTGCACCTGCATTTCCTGCACGTCCGCCCATGGCTCCCTGCTCTTCCTTTTGCCCTAAGTCCACCCCTGGTGTCACTCACACACTGCACCTGCCCATGCATTCTTGGCTGTGTCCAGGTTTAACTTTTCCCAGACCATCCTCTCTGGCTTCTCGGGCACCACGTCCACCGCGTGGTCCTACATTTCTATCACGGCTCGTACACAAGTGTCTGTCCCCGGATGACCTGGTCCCCTCAGCTCTGCCATAGGGCAGCTTCTGGCCCCTGGAGCTCACTCCTCCCAGCTCTGCTGCTGGGGAAATCCGAGAAGAGAGTGGGGAGGCTGGAGGGCAGAGGACAGGGCAGCTGCTTCTCGCTCATAGGCAGGGTCCTCTCCTGGGTCCCATTTATTATGGGAGCTCCACTTCATGATGTATCACGTCACAAAAGCCCCAGCTCACTGTGGGGTGAGGGTCCCAGCTCCTTACTCTCACTGTGGGGTGACGGTCCCAGCTCCTGACACCAGCACTCTGGGGTGAGGGTCCCAGCTCCTAACACCAGCACTCTGGGGTGAGGGTCCCAGCTCCTGACTCCCACTGTGGGGTGAGGGTCCCAGCTCCTGACTCCCACTGTGGGGTGAGGGTCCCAGCTCCTGACTCTCACTGTGGGGTGAAGTCCCAGCTCCTGACACCAGCACTCTGGGGTGAGGGCCCCGCCATGTTTGGGAAGACCCTCCCTCAGACCCGGCCCCATCGTGCATGTGAATGAGCATCCATTTCTGAACTGTTTCAGAGCAGGCTGGAGACCTGGTACCCCTGACTCAGATCCTGCAGCAGGGCCTGGGACAGGGACTCTCATCCCGATGTGCTTGGATCCCCAGGGTCCCCGTGGGCCTCCCTCTCAGGACGGCCCCACCCTCCACGTGGAGGATGCCCCTGTTTCTGATCCTCATTGTGCTGGGGCTCATCATAGCTGGGGGTCTCTGCCTCTGCCCGAAGCTGAACTGGGAAGAGAGCGAGGAGCAGCCGGAGAAAGGGAGGTAGCAGGAAGAACAGGAGCTGGGGCCTGGAGCCAGCTGCGACAGGATTGAGCCATTCCAGGGTGAGTGGGAGTGGGGAGCTGGGCAGGACCCCCGCTGTCACTCACCTGGGCCTTCTGAACCAGCTTTGTTCTGTCCTGGGGTGGGGCGGGGGCTTGTGGAGGGGCCGGCTGCCTGGCAAGAACCTGCAGTCTCAGGCTTCACACTGTTCTTCCCGCCTGGTCCCCCTGGTTGTCCTCCCTGATGGACACAGGGGCATCTGAGCTTGAGGCTATAGTGACTGCCCGGGCTGGGGAATGGGCTCCTTTAGCTGTCCCAGGTGGCTCCCTGGATCGGCCTCTGCCGTGTTGTGGGGATGGCGCCATGGTGGGAGGAGAGGCAGACAGGAAGGAGAGGGCACAGCAGCCCCTAAAGGAGCCAGCCGGGTGCCACGAGAACACCCCTCCTTCCTGAGGGCAGCACCACAGCGGCTGTGCATTGGCCCCTCACAGGCCCACCACCTCCACACCAGGACCGCGGCCAGCACAGGAGGCCCCGGGGGCACCGTCAGAGCCTGTCCAGCCTGGCAGTGCGGGCTGCAGCCTTGGCGTGAGCTCCTTGGAGTCCAGGGACGGGGAGTGTTCTGTGACAGGTGATGCCAGGGGAGCTCAGTGAGCTCTCGTGTGATTTCGCTGCTTCCAGAACACGAGGCTGGGCTGGGTTTCCATCAGCCAGACCCCAAGACACCACAGCCTCCTGCATCACTGCAGAAACAAGTCCCTCCGTCGGAAATGGCCGGTGGGGGTGGAGTCCTTGGAGCCAGGTGTCCCAGGGGACAAGGAGAGGACAGGAGCCCCTTCTTCTGGGGCGGTGGGCATGGTTTCCCTCCCACACTCGTTTCTGACAAAGTGAGAAGCCCAGAGTTACTCAAGAGGATGCTGGACAGGGGTGGGTGAGAGCACAGGTGTCCTGAGGCTTGTCCTCAGGCGTGAGTGCATGTGTGCAGGCGTGTGGGTGTGTGTGAGCAGTGTCCAGGCCTTGCATGAGCATGTGCACGAGGTCATGTGTATGCACGTGGAGGTGGTGTGCACGCATACATGTGTGCATTGTAATGTGTGTGCATTGTAAAGTGTGTGCATGGGTGTGTGTTCCCATCTAAAAGAGCACAGGTTTCATGTCAGACGCTGGGAAGTGGGCACAGAGGCCTGGGAAGGAAGACCCTGGCTCCTTTTGCTCTTGCAAAGTCCAAGGAGAGGCAAATACACAGGTGTACACACATGCTGGCATGCGCTCTTGCACACAGACACATGCACACATGCTAGAGTGCTCTCACACACACACATATACACAAGTTGGCGCTGGCATACTCTCACACAGACACACACATTGATTTACTCTCACAATGCACACACATGCTGGCATGCTCTCTCACACACAGACATGTTTGTGTGCTCCCTCACACATAGACACACATGCCACACACACTGGCACTGTCACACACACAGGTACACACTGGCATGCTCTCTCACACACACATCACACCCACACACTGGCACTGTCTCACAGACACACACGCACACACTCTGTGCACTCAGCCAGGTCTCTGCCACCCCAGGAGCAGATCCCTATCACCTGCTTGGGGCTGATGGCTGGCAGGGACACAGGAAGAGTACAGGGGTCCCAAGGTGGGGCAGACCCTGACATTCCTGTGCATGAGGGACTGCGGACCCACCCCTGATGCCTGTCCCTGGCCTCTTTCTGTAGTGAGTCCCTCGCTGGACCCCGCCACAGCCAGCCCCAGGCTCTCCCTGTCTGAGGATCAGAAGAGCATGAGGCGGCTGCTCTTCGACCAGGACCTGCCCCCCTGCACCAGCAGCTTTGATCAGGACTCCTGTGTGCTGGCCTGGAGCAGTTCTTTGCCGGGCAGTACTACTGGGAGGTCGAGGTGGGGGACGGGAAGGCCTGGACACTGGGCATGTGTCTGGGCAGTGTGGGCCGGGAGGGCAGGGTCCCCAAGACCCCCCAGCATGGCCTCTGGGCAGTGGAGTATTATGAGGAGCGACTCCAGGCCCTGTGCTATCCCAGAACGTGGCTCTGGCCTCCCTGGTGCCTCTGTCAGGTGGGCATTTTCCTGGATTGTGATGGGAGATTTTCTTCTAAAAAATATTTCCTTATTAGATAGGCAGAGAGACAGAGACAGAGAGAACAAGCTCCCATCTGATCTTTCACTCCTGAAATAACCTGACGCTGGGAGCCAGGGACCCAATCCCAGTCTCCCATGTGCGAGTCCCATTTCTGGGGTCATCACTGTGGACTGCCGGAGTCTGCGTTAGCAGGAAGCTGAACCAGGAGGCAGAGCTAGGGATCCAACACATGCTCTCTGAGGTGGGCCACAGGTTTCCCGAACAGTGTCTTATCTGCCAAGCCAAACCCCTGCCCCTAAGGTTTTATTTATTTATTTTTTTAATTTTAAAGTTGGAATAATGTTGGCCTTTCTGTTACAGTACTGAAAACATAGGCACAATTAAAACGACAAGCCCGGGGTGCAAGCTTGGCTCAGCGGTTACAACATCGCTTGGATGCCTGCATCCCAGATCATGGTGCTGGGTTCAAGTCCCAGCTCTGTTCCTGGGAGATGCCAGCTTCCTGCTGATTGCACCCTGGGAGACAGCAGGTGATGGCTCAAGTACCTGGGCCCGTGCCACCCACCTGGAGACCCACGGAGTTTCTGATTCCAGCCTGACCCAGCACTGGCTACTTCCTCCCCCTCCCCCTCCAGCTTCCATATAAAATGAATACAACTAAGTAAATAAGTAAACCTCAAGACACTTTAAAAGAAAAAAAGGAGCCCCTTGGAAAATGGTAGGAAAAAGAAGTAAGTGAGCTAACAAGATGGACCCAGATTGACCAATGCAGCTGTGAAGGTTATTGAACTACTGTTAACTTTCTCTAGTGTTATAGAGCAGTTTCTCAGCCCAGGCATTAATATTTTGTCCACATCATTCTCTGTCATGTGGGGCTATGTGTGCACTTTATGCTATGGGGCTGTGTGCATTTCCTTTTAATTTGTTATTTAATTATTTTTTTTTTAATTTTTGACAGGCAGAGTTAGACAGTGAGAGAAAGAGACAGAGAGAAAGATCTTCCTTCAGTACGTTCACCCTCCAAATGCCCTCCATGGCCGGTGTGCTGTGCCGATCTGAAGCCAGGAGTTAGGTGCTGCCTCCTGGTCTCCCATGTGGGTGCAGGGCCCAAGCATTTGGGCCATCCTCCACTGCCTTCCCGGGCCACAGCAGAGAGCTGGACTGGAAGAGGAACAACTGGGACAGAACCGGTGCCCCAACCAGGACTGGAACCCAGGGTACCAGCGCCGCAGGCAGAGGATTACTCTAGTGAGCCACAGTGCCAGCCTATTTAATTATTTTCTAATTTATTTGAAAAGCAGAGTTAAAGGGATGAGAGAGATAGAGAAAGAGAGCGAGAGTGAGAGCAAGAGAGCGAGAGCAAGAGAGAGAGAGATCCTCCATCAGCTGGTTTACTCCCCAAATGGCCACAATGGCCAGGGCTGTGCCAAACCAAAGCCAGTAGGCTGGAGCTTCTTCCAGGTCTCCTACAAGCACTTGGGTCATCTCCCACTGCTTTCCCGGGTGCATTAAAGGGAGCTGGATTGGAAGTGCAGCAGCTGGGTCTTGCAGCACACCCAAGCGGGATGCCAGCATTGCTGTGCCACCATACCTACCCCTGTCTGCCTTGGTCTGGACCCTCCCCTCCCTCTGGGTGCCCTGCACACAGTGACCAGCCAGCCTGCCTTCTGTGCCGTGCTCCTCCTGACTCGTTCTCGCTGGTGCACATGCGTCTGTCCCTGGAGGCTGCCTGTGGGTTACCTCACCCCTTCGCTGGGTGCATCAGTGCTGCCCTTGCTGTATCCCTTCTCAGGGGGGTGCAGGGAGCCAATGCCCACCTCACACTGTGCCTTCAGAGTAGACTGGGGGTGAGCACCGTGGTGGTCTGCGGGTGTCGCAGGGAGCACTGGGAGTAGCCGAGCTCACTGCTGGCAGAAGAGGGGGCCCTGCCTTCTTCTTTCCTGATATTTCTGCTTTTCCTACCCTGTAATGGAGTTGCTCTCACCTCTCGGTTTCTCATAGTATGGATGGCTGTGCAGAGTAGGGGTGACTCCTGTGCAGCCAGGGTCAGCAGTCCAGTACCTCCTCTCGTTGGGAGTGGGTGGGAATGCTTGGCTATCCTGGCCTGTGGAGGTGAGACCGTGGGAGGTGTGCAGTGTGTGAAAAGGCACCGAGGAGATCCTCAGGCCGTGGGCGCAGGGCAGTGTGGGAGCCAACTGCACTTAGGCAGGATCAACTCGGGTTGCATGTGCTGTGGGTTGTATGTTCTCGAGTGACAAGTCACGAAAGAAGAAGACTTCTTGTCATGTGGTATAAAGGATGTGTCCTGTCATGGCTGTTGGCATTGACCTTGGTCACATGGCTGAGGCAGTGCTCTGCAGGCTTCCTCACCCCGTGGTCACTGCTGTCCTGTCACACGCCACAAGGTGGGAGGAAGCTGCATCCTGACGCCATCTCATCCCTTCTGTTTTCTTCTGCACCTGCTCTCTAATGTTTGCTTGTTTCCCAGGTGTCCCCAGGGCGTCTTCACGCATCCATCAGCACTTCAGTGTATACCTGAGAGTGCTGCACTTACACCTCTCCCGATTGTTAGAGGTAGACATTAGATGCGTTTCTCCCACTCCTGGAGGACACGCTTTCAAAAGCACTGCCCTGTGTGTGTCTCCGCTGTGCCTCATGCAAAATTCTCACATTTAACAAAAACTGCAATAGTCTTACGTTTGTAAGATACTGGCCACAACCCTTGTGACAGGTGACAAAAGTTCACCACTTTTCACCCCTATGGTCTCTTAGGAGGCAGACTTTTTTTTTTAAGTTTTTTTTTTTTTAATTTGACAGGTAAAATTACAGACAGTGAGAGAGAGAGAAAGAAAGGTCTTCCTTTCATTGGTTCACTCCCCAAATGGCCGCTATGGCCGGAGCTACAAAAATTGGAAGCCAGGAGCCAGGTGCTTCCTTCTGGTTTCCCAGGCGTGTGCAGGGGCCCAAGCACCTGGGCTATCCTCCTCTGCCTTTCTGGGCCACAGCAGAGAGCTGGACTGGAAGAAGAGCAACAGGGACTAGAACCTGGCGCCCATATGGGATGCCGGTGCCACAGGTTGAGGGTTAGCCTAGTGTACCATCGCACCAGCCCCAGGAGGTAGACTTTCAACAGAGGCACATCTTTGCCAGGGGACTCGGTCTCAGTTAAAACATGTTCTCCTATGTCCTTCCAACATGCAGCCTTCCCCGCCCCATTCACTTCCAAAACCAGGAAAGGTTCCTAATGATGGGAACAGGGAGGTCTGAGGGCAGCTGTTCCCAGCCCCCGCCTTCCTCCTGGGGGAAGAACACAGCCCCAGCCCGCTCCTCTGCCTGGCTCTGTTGGCCAGCCCCTGACTGCAGCGTCTAACCCCAGCCCTGGAAAGTGGGTGAGGGGAAATGAATCTTCCTGGGTGCATGGCTGAGAAGGCAAGGCCTGCTTCTGGCTCCTTAAGATGGGGTCTTTTGGAGGGAAATTAAAAACAAAATGCTCTAATTATTGTACCCCAAGGTTATTTTTCTCTGAAACTCTAATTCTGTGGTTGAGAAGCAGAATTTGTCACTTTCGTTCTCAAGGGACAGCACCTTGAACACGGATCATCACGGGACTTCTATAGCTTTACTCAAACCCTTTCAGTTCTGGTGAAACAGATGTGGCATCTTGCAAGTTAGCAGCTTCCCCTGCCATCTGCATCTATTACCATACCTCACCCAAGAAAATGTCACGTGGGAATAATGGTACTCTCATTTCCATTATGATTTCATGCATTTTCCTGTCTTAGTTCTTACACCCCAGATTTACAAGGTGATACAAAAATCTTACAAAGAACGAGAACTTGGAGTTTTCGTAATGTATGCTTCACACCGAGTATGTGTCCCTAATGTTATAAAAAAAACTCAAAAGACAACCCACGTCAATGTACTACTATTTTGCTTGGACAAGCTAGTTTGCTTATATCAAAAACTCCTGTTCCCCTCCTGCATGAGAAAGGAGAGCTCCTGCACCCAGTGTTTCCCTTGATAGGTCTGATTTTGTCTTTCAGGTGTTTCCCCTTTGTTTTCTCCCCGCTGGAACCAAAGAAGCATCTCTGCCACTCTGTGGTGCACTTGGAGCCATGATCAGAACACCTGCCATGCTGCAGGAATGGAGAGCCCTGCAGTCTGGGGGCCGGCACACAGCACACCTCCCCATCACACCGTAGGGAGTTTACCTCCTTTCCACTTTCTCAGCAGACTCTCCCTCACCTCCTTGTTCCGGAGCATGTAGATGAAGGGGTTGAGAACGGGGGTCACCACGGTGTTCAGGATGTGGATGGCCTTGCTCAGGTCCAGGGCGTTCTTGATGGAGGTTCGCACATGCAGGAAGATGGTGGACCCGTACCACAGGAGGACCACAGTGAGGTGGGAGGAACACGTGGAGAAGGCCTTGCTCCAGCCACTGGCCGAGGGGATCCTGAGGATGGTGCTGATGATGTAGACGTAGGAGACCAGGGTGATGAGGCATGAACTCAGGATGACCACACAGGCGATCACGAAGGCCACGATCTCCACGGCTTGTGTGCTGGTGCAGGCCAGGGCGATCCAGGGCGCGATGTCACAGAAGTGTTTGATGGCATGGGGACCGCAAAAGGACAGGCTGCTGACAAGGGCAGTGGGTGCCACGATGGGCAGGAAGCCACAGGCCCAGCAGCCCAGGGCCAGCCTCAAGGAGAGCAGGCTGCTCATGATGGCCACGTAGTGCACTGGGATGCCAGCACCACAGGCGGTGGCCCTACCCACCAGCCCCCACACTCTGTGTTTAGACTCTGAAAACTTGATGCCACAGCCAGCCCTTTGCAAGAGATTAGGCTAATTTGAGACACTAAGTTCTGTGAGCCTCGTATTCACCTAACACACAGACCAAACCTCCAGATTTCTGCAAGTGTGCACTTGGCCTAGAATGGAGAATTCTCACACTCATGGGAACATCATTCTTCTTCTTAGATTAATTAATTTATTTTTTAAGGCAGAGTTGGAGAGGGAGAGGGAGAGGGAGGGGGAGGGGGAGGGGGAGGGGGAAGGGAAGGGGAAGGGGGAAGGGAAGGGGGAAGAGGAGAGGGAATGTCCATCCATTGGTTCACTCCCCAGTTGTCCGAAAAGGCCAGGGCTAAGCCAGGCTGAAGCTAGGAGTCAGGAGTCTCATCTGGGTCACCCATGTGGCAGGCAGGGCCCCAAGCACTTGGGCCATCTTCTGATGACTTTCCTGGGTCATTAGTAGGGAGCTGGATCAGAAGTAGAGCAGCAAGGAGAGGATCCAGCACGTATATGGGATACCGGCATCCCTGGTGGCAGCTTTACTGCTAAGCCACAGCGCCAGCCTGGAGCCCAACCATTTTTAACAGTGCAAAGTGGAGGAGATGGAGCAGTCCTCATGGCTGCATCATAGAGCCAATGAGTTCCCGACCCATGAGTCACAGTGCCTGCCCATTTCTGAGAAGCCTCAATGGCTTCCCACTTAAAAGCTAAGCTGCAAAGCCTTGGAATTGTTTCTCCTTAATCATAGGGATGGCATCAAATAGCTTCAGTTGGATCTACAATCAGGCAGGACCATGACCTTCAAAGGAAGCCACAGCTCCTCTTCCTTTCTCTGTCACACTCGGGAGGCTGCTGAAAAGCTGCAGCTGTGACCAGGAGTAAATTATGGAGCTAGGTCTGTGTGTGTGTGTGTGGGGGGGTGTGGGGGTTCAAAAGTGTTTCTCTGACTTCTCCTTGAATGCCAGTCATGGAGGATTGATGCAGTCACCCTACTTAGAGTGACTACCTATTTTATCCATGAAATCCCAAGTTTTCCATCATGCAAATATTTCATTGACATTTATTTCAAAGTTATCCTAGTTTATTGCTCAATTTCAGTCTTTATAGGTATTCTAAATTTAGGAGGATGGGACATAATGGGCTGATTCTGCTGTAAATTAAGTATTTCTGTTGCAGATTAAGGTGGAAATACCATCCTGAACCCGTATATCAAAAACATTAACGAATGACCATGCACACAATTGATTTGAAATTGTTTGTATCACCTGCTACAAGCAGCAGAATGTTAAAAGGTTATTGAAAAGTATAGATAACAATGGTTTAAACTGTTCATGTGATCGAATAGTCTATTCTGGGGTCACTGGTACCAACAACACTGCATTACTTTTGGTGAATCTATGCATACTATGAGGGAAAACATTTATTTACATACAGAATGTCAAGTCACTCAAAATCTTCTTTCTACCTAGTTACGTTGCATGAGGGTGCTGAGCTCGGAGTAGGATTGTAGGATTTTAGGAACTCAGCAAACAGAAATGAGCACCTGGTCATCAGGGCCAGTGTTACATGGACTGCACGGAGAGAAAGATGAGGCTGGGCAGGGTTTGCCAAGAGCCTCGGCACTCTGGCGCCCGCTGTTGGCTTCCAAAGCCCTCCAGTGGCAAACTCAAATGTCCCCCCCACCGCTGCTGTAAACACAGTCCATGCAGGCAGATTGATCACTGTTTTGCACACTCCCTGAAACTGCCCAGGACGCCTGCAGGCCTCAGATAACACAGACTGCAGACTCCTCAGCTCACTGTGCTGCTCAGCTCCCCTGCAATGCCCTTCCCTGGGGTCCTCTTGCCCCCTTCTGTGCCTAGTGACCCCGGCCCCAGGGTCCTTGGGCTGGGGGGTGTCCTGCTAGAGGACACCCATTGGCTCCATTGGAGCCTGTGGAAACATCCTCCAAAGGCAGTGTTGTGCTGCCTCATCAGTGGGCACATTCCCCAAAGTCACAGCTGGAAGTGACAAGAGGCCCTGTTTACAAACATCAGGATTTCTTTCTCACTAAAATGTAACACAGTTGGTGAATGATCTGTTAAACAATGGGGAATCAATGAGGAGTTTTAATCCAGATATTTCTAGTTGCCTGGAAGTAAGTGGGAAAGGGTTGGTGTTAGGAGGGGCTGAATTCAGAGCAGGTGAGGAGTCCTCTGGTTCCTCTGGTGTTCCTGACCTGCTGGTCCTCCCTCCATGTTCCTCCTTCCTCTGTCTCCCCAGTTCCTGCCATGCCCCCAGGTGGCCCAGGCACTCCCTGCTGCTCCCTGAGTGCAGGTGGAAGTGCTGTGTAAACACAGGGCTCTCCAGGCAGTGTTGAGCCAAGTTTATGCCCCAGCTTGTGCTTGGCTGTTTGAGCTGGTCGTAGTACGAATGAGCCATTCTTTATGATTCTG
The DNA here is from genome assembly GCF_051225735.1 of Oryctolagus cuniculus. Classification (NCBI taxonomy): domain Eukaryota; kingdom Metazoa; phylum Chordata; class Mammalia; order Lagomorpha; family Leporidae; genus Oryctolagus; species Oryctolagus cuniculus. Next base: position 1,376,256 of record NC_142872.1, on the reverse strand, counting down.
TATGCGTCTCTCCTCCCTTCCATACTGGAGGCCACGCTGAAGCCGAGTCTGCCCTGGCCCCTTCCATAAGACTGTGTCCTTGGGATGGGTCTGGCATGTAGTAGGGGATTGAAAACATTTTGGGCCGGCGCCTCGGCTCACAAGGCTAATCCTCCACCTGTGGTGCAGGCACACCGGGTTCTAGTCCCAGTCAGGGAACCGGATTCTGTCCCGGTTGCCCCTCTTCGAGGCCAGCTCTCTGCTGTGGCCCGGGAGTGCAGTGGAGGATGGCCCAAGTGCTTGGGCCCTGTACCCGCATGGGAGACCAGGAGAATCTCATGGCTCCTGGCTTTGGATCAGCACAGTGCACCGGCTGCAGTGCCCCAGCCAGCCACGGTCTCTCTCTCTCTCTCTCTCACTGTCCACTCTGCCTGTCAAAAAAAAAAAAAAAAAAAAAAAAAAAAAAAAAAAAGGAAAAATAAAAAGAAAAAGAAAGAAAGAAAACATTTGTGGAATTAATGACCAGAGCAATGGGCATGAGAAGTCTTCTCAGCACTGACAGAATCAAAGAAAATACTAAAGGGTCTCGGTTTCTAGTGCACATCTTTTGCCAGCCAGAACTCACAATAGAACACAATAACTTGCAGTTTCCCTCTCACCCCTATAATTGCATTGAAAAAAGATATTAGAAATTCATTCATTAGAAGTTATTACACACAAATACTTGGCACTTCAAAAATACTCATCTATTCTTCCTTGTGTCCAGTAGATATTGTGGATAAATGCCCATTTCACACATATTCTTTTTCATTCCTTCTTTCCATAGCTGTTTAACAAACACCAGTGTCCCATTAGGGTCAGGTCCACAAAGGTCCTAAGGATTTCCCAACAGTTCTTAGAAGTTATAGAGACTTTTGTACCTAAGGCTATTGAAAGAAAAGAGGAATCCCGTACAATCTGAAGCTCACATGTGTGTAGTCACAAGGCCCTGGAATGTTACCATCTTGATTCCCATTAGATGGTAAAAGAAAGCAACCAAGGATAAAATTTCCCCCAGCATGGTTTAACAGAGACCATTCACCTTTGATCGGTTGTTGGCCAGAGACCCCCGCCAGCAGCTGCTCCGCTCTGACCTGTGGGGTCCATCCTGGGCTCACAGGGACATCAGCAGAGCTTCTGTAGCCACCACCCCAGGCCTCACTCAGTCCACCAAGTGTCCTCCGCAGCTTTCCTTATCAAACAACGGAGCTTCCTCTCACTCCAACTCTGTATATACCACACTTCCTCCTCACAACTTTTCTAACAGCCTCTTTGAAGTCTTTGTTCCTCAAGCTGTAGATAACAGGGTTCAGCAGTGGGGTGACCACAGTGTAGAAGACAGAAGCGATCTTGCTGATTTCCGGTGACAGCTGGGCACGGGGGCGCACATACATGGAGATCATAGTGCCGTAGTAGATGGTGACAACAGCCAGGTGGGAGCCGCAGGTGGAGAAGCTCTTCATCCGGCCAGAGGCTGAAGGGATCCTCAGGATGGAGGACACGATGAGCACGTAGGACATGAGGGTCAGGAAGAAGCAGATGCAGAGGACGGCGATGGACAGGACGAAGATGGCCAGCTCGGGGACATGGACACTGGAGCACGACAGCTGCATCAGTGGGTGGAGGTCGCAGAAGAAGTGGTTGATCTGGTTGGGGCCACAGAAGTCCAACGTGGAGATCATCAGGGAAGGCAGAAAGCCCGTGCCAGCGCCCATCAGCCAGGAGGCAGCCGTTAGCTTGGTGCAGGTCTCGGGGCTCATGAGGACGGGGTAGTGGAGTGGGCGGCAGATGGCCAGATAGCGGTCGCAGGCCATCATGGCCAGGAGGAAGCACTCGGTAGCCCCAAAGAACACAAAGAAGTAGAGCTGTGCCATGCAGGCAGAGAAGGAGATGGCCCGGCCCCCCGAGAGCAGGCTGGCGAGGAGAAGGGGCACGATGGTGGACGTGTAGCAGATCTCCAGACAGGAGAGGTGTTTAAGGAAAGAGTACATCGGAGAGTGCAGCAGCTGCTGCTGGCTCACCACAGCGATGACAACAACATTGCCTGCAATGGTGAGAGTGTAGACAGCCAGGAAAATGGCAAAGAGCAGAGTCTGCCACTCAACAATGTTCTGGAACCCTAGGAGCTGAAACTCAGTGACAGCGGACTTGTTCGGGGGCATGGCCATTGCCTACAGGGGACAGAGAAATTGGGGAGAGGCACAGAACACAGAAAAGACGCACAGAACACAAAAGATGCTGATAATATTCAAGCTTGGAACTCCAGACAGGATTTCTAATAGTTGATGTCTCTGGGTACAGCTTTCCAGAGGCATGAACCTATAATTCCATGTCTCTTTAACAAGATACAGCTGAACATAACTAAGACCACAGAGGGAGACTGTGTAAGTGCCGTTTTGATTTAATTAAGTAGATAGAATTAGTGTCAAGATGGGGTTGGTGCGGATCTTCCCAGAGCTCACACAGGCCCAGGGAGCTGCCACCCTGCTGAACCCCGACTCCCGGCTCACCCTTCCTAACACAGAAGCCCCTGCCTCTTGCCACTTGTGATTTTGCTGGGGTTACCTCCCAGGGCTGACATTACCTCAAATCTCATCGGGATGAGGGAAGCACAGAACTCGGCTCCCAGGAGGCTGGGTCGGCATCAGTGCCACGCAGTGAGATGCAGCTAAGCTCCTGTTTTGCAGCTTTCTTTGAAATTGTATTAAAATAAACAGAATTAAGACAGTTGCTGTTCTTCCATGCAGTCTTACATGGACGAAGCAGCCGCTGACTTCTTGAGAACTCTGTCTTGGTCACTGTTGTTACTAGTGTGGCACACGCTTGCCTCTTGGGGCAGAATTAGTGACAGTTTCCACACCGACGAGCAAAGGCGAGCTGTGCCCCCATAGCTAGGGCTCATTTCCCAGCCTGATGTCCGCAGCCACAACAACCAGACCTGGAGATCTGGGCTGTGGGACGCAGCACCCAGCACGTGCACTACAGGCTGAAGCAAGCTCCTCCTTCTCCCTGGAAACCCCCTTTCCCCCTGCCAGTGCACAGAGCCCTGCGTTGCCCCTGCCCCGGGCTCCGGGTTACTCTCCTCCAACCTAACTTGCACTAGGCTTCCATCATCAGATCTGCAGTTTGCCATCTCCTGCTGGTGCTGGGTTTGGTTGAAGCAGCTGCCTCCCTTCAATAACCATGGGGCGCCTGGGGACCTGCCCTTGAGAGCCCTGCTCCCCAGACACTCTCCTGTGAGCTGCCAATCAGGTGCATGAACAATGAGGTCGGCCTTCCGAGACTTGAATCTGCCCACCAGGGACAGTGGCAGCTCCCATGCTCTGCTGGAAATAGGATTGGAAACACTGAACTTAGGACAGGCCCCGGCAATGCTGAACTGGAAATTGAATCAGACAAGAGTGTTCCTCCAAAATGAAAGAAGTAGGCAGTTAGTGATGGAACAGTTCTGACGACCAAACATGTAGAAGTTACTCTTCACTGAGTAGCTTCTGCCGCCACACTTTACAGGGGTGGCTGTTTGACAACTGTGTACACATAGGTAAACTAAATAATTCATATCACCGGGAAAACTTAAATTTTGAAGACCCAATCTGTGCTCTTCTGGAATAGGCACAAGAAACCTGAATTTTCTCTCCAAAACCCTTTTAGTCATTTTTAAAATATTTTTTTAAAAACATTTATTTGAAAGGTAAAGTGACAGAGAAAGAGGGGGATAGATAAGATCTTCCCTCTGCTGGCTCACTCCCCAAATGCCCACAGCAGCCAGGGCTCTGCCAGGCTGGATACAGGAGCCAGGAACTCCATCCAGGCCTTCCGGATGGGTGGCGGGGGCTCAAGGATTTGAGCCATCATCTGCTACCTCCCTGGAGCATTAGCAGGGAGCTGGATGGGGAACATGGAGCAGCAGGGACTGAAACGGGGTGTTCTGTGGGCGGGGACAGCCTTCCTGTGAACACCACGGCAGCCGGGGTGATGGAGCCTCGGAACTGTCAATCTTACTGATTTCTCAACTTGACCTTCATAACCTTATTGTTAACTTGTTTTAAGTAACTGCATAGTAATTAATAGTTGCATTGAAGTAAAAATAAACACCCAATGATGCGTAGCACACAAAAACAATATATTCACTGATATCTTTATTCAAACTTTATCTAAAGTGATATTCCAAAACTCTTCTTTTATATTTCTCGGTAAAGCTGTTTTGAAGGTGCCCTTCACAGGTGCATTATTAACTTGTGCACAGAGAAATCTGAAGTCCTATAACTATCTTTTACCACGGTATTTTTACCCAGTCATTTACTGGCAATTTTATGCTAATAAATGGCTGCCAGAAATCATTAGAACATAAGAGAAATGACCACAGTTCCCTGAGATCACAGCCTAACTTCACTGTAAAATATAGAATACTGCCATTTGTGGAGCATTCGTTGAGTTGGTTTTCAGGGTTGAGTGGCTTGCACACATGACCTCACTCTCATGGTGGTCTGCGTGTCCAGTGTCCACTTAGAAGAAGGAACTCAGAGGCCCAGAAAGAGAGTGATTGGCTCAAGGCCACCAGATCAAAGTACCACAGCACCACCAGTCCCAGCCAGAACAGCTGGCTGTCGGGGCCATACGTGGGGTCTTTGAGGAAGAAGCTAAGCATGGATTTCAAAAATACTTGCACCAGAATGGGCTCATTCTGTTCCCAGGAGCTCTTTAAGGCAACTTCAGTTTGCAAACACAGGTCCTCGTTTCATCTCTAGCCACAGCAAAAGGTGCTTGCTCTCAACGTAATGAAAGGCAAGCCATCTGGTGCTCACCCTGTGAGCACGGGGCCTGCAGACTGCCTGGAGCTCCTGCCTCGGGTTCCGGATCCATGCTCCATGAGGGGTCCAGGTCCATGCTCCATGAGATCCCAGGTCATCAGTGTGCAGTCCATGGGCAGCATCGTGGCTTTCGGGGTCGTGCTGGGAGGGCATGATGGAGGCTGGGGGTGCCGCCTCCATTGCAGACAAGACAGCTTGAGAGAGGAGAGAAGTGGTTTTCAGGGAGGAATTACGACTGCAGTTTCATCCTAAAGTTAAAAATGCCATGGACAGGTGGAGGCTTCAGGAAAATGTATTTTGGTCCAGGAAAAGGAAGAATGTTCTGGAACTAAGGCTCCACACCCCTCTGGAGCTGTGGCTGTGCTGTGTTGATCAGGGAAGTGATGTCTTAGAGAGGCAGGTGCCGAAGTGCTTCCTGAAATCTAAGTCTATTCTAATTTCATACACAGAAGCGACTGCACTAACTTGCAGGCGTAGCTGCCTGAGGAGGAGCAAAGTCCATGGGGTGCTGCTGTTTTTGGCCTGCATGCTGCGGGTCCATGGCCACACGCTGAAGTGGGGGGGCTCTTGCTGGGGTCTACCTAAGGAGCTGCTACACCGGGAGACACAAGTCCAAGACAGCCGTGTTCTGAAGGTCCAGAAGAAGGCAAAACCCCTGCCACGCATGTGGGAGACCACGGTGGGGCTCCTGGTTCTGGGTGTTGGCCTGGCCCAGCCCTGGCTGTTGGGAACATTTGGAGAGTGAACCAGTAGATGGATGATCTCTCTCTCTCCCCCTCTCTCTCTCCCCCCTCCTGCATCTTTCTCTTTCTGTTGTTTTCTTTTCTTATACATAAAATCAAGAGCAGCAACAAGGAACAATAATCAGAGAAGGCGGGGCACAAATGGAGAGGAACCCCAGACAACAAGGATGGCATGTGTGTGTAGGGAGTTTAGCTAAACTCTTTGGGAGGCTATGTTTGTAAACGTTGGAGTCAGGGAAGGGACGAGGGAGAGAGGGTGTCACACATGGCTGTGACGCCCGACTCATACCCTCTCATTAGGCATCCAGGCCTTGAAGCTGGCTCTGATCACTTCCTCTAAGCCCACGTGTTTTAGGACTGGGCTACATGTGCACAGAGATACCCCAGAGCTGAGAACCCCGTCAAGCAGCCCGGGGTCACAGAGGGACCCCAGAGCTGAGAACCACCTGCCAAGCGGCCTGGGGGCACAGAAGGTGGAAGCCAGGCTGGAGAAACCAAAAAACAGGAGTGACAGTGCCCGGAGCACCCATGCCTCTGCAGGACCCAGAGCCTTACACATGGACATCCAGGACTAAATTCCTTCCAATCCCACAGGCCTGACCCCAGCCCCTCCCATCCAAGCTTGCCCAGCTGTCTCCCACCTAATCCATGAGCTTTCCCGACCCAGGGAGGCAGCCATGGGTCATGTTCCCAACATCGAGTGAAATCATGTAGAGTGTGTAAACATAGAATGAGATATCATACAGGATCATGTAAACATGGAGATCATTGATGAGTGTAAACATGGAACAAGACATCACATATGAGCATGTAAACATGGACTGAGCTCACGTACAGGTGTGAACATAGAGATCATTTATGAATGTAAACATGGAATGAGGCATCATATGTGAGCATGTAAACATGGAGTGAGGTCATGTACAGGTGTGAACACGGAATGCAGAACATGTGAAATGTGCCAGCTACAGACCTCACGTTGGGCCCCTCACGCCACCTGTGGGAGACTCCTATGATAAGCTAGCCAGTCCTCTCCATTCTCTTTTGCCCTGGTCCCTCCCACTGGTATTTGCTGAGGGTGCCTGTGTGCCAGGTGCTCTCTGTAGGTACGGAGACACAGCAGTGAACAAAATTAAAAACACCTGGGGTGAGCATTGTGCCACAGTGGTTAGGCTGCTGTACTCCATGTAAGAGTACCTGGGATCCAGTCCCACTTGGGTTCCAACCCAGCTTCCTACTAATACCCTCATGGCAGTGGATGATGGCCGAAGTGCTTGGGTCCCTGCACCGACATGGTAGACCAGGATGGAACTCCCGGCTCCTGGCTTCAGCCTGGCCCTGCCCTGGCCGCTGCGGGCATCAGTGGAATGGAGTAGTGGATGGAAGAGCTCTTGCTCCTTCCCTCCCTCCCTCGCTGCCTTTCAAGCAAAACAGTTAAGTGTTCAAGTAGAACCCTCCCTGTCCTAATGCAGCTAGCCCTCCTCCACTTGTTTTGTCATTTCCTTTCTTTCTTCCTTCTTCACTGAAATGCACATGCCAGGTGTGCCAGGACCTCTGTTAACTGTACCGCGTCAGCCAGCTCACTCAGTGCTCTGAGCTCCATGTAGAGTGGCAGCCTGGTACCGCGTCAGCCAGCTCACTCAGTGCTCTGAGCTCCATGTAGAGTGGCAGCCTGGTACCGCGTCAGCCAGCTCACTCAGTGCTCTGAGCTCCGTGTAGAGTGGCAGCCTGGTACCACGGCAGCCAGCTCACTCAGTGCTCTGAGCTCCGTGTACAAGTGGCAGCCTGGTACCACGGCAGCCAGCTCACTCAGTGCTCTGAGCTCTGTGTAGAGTGGCAGCCTGGGCATCCTTGCTGTCTGAGGGCTGGCACAGCTGCCTCAAGCCTGCGGCGGGTGGCACGGCCTGCAGTCTGCAGCCAGGGCCTGCTCTCCTTCTTCGAAGCCCTCTGCCCTTTTGCTCTCTTCTCCAAGGCTTTGCTTACCTGTGTTTGTTCTCAGAGTCCATCCATTTTAATGACCCATCTAACCCTTCAGACAGATGGCCTCAAAATCCTTCCGACCCTGCTCCCCGCAGAGCTCCAAGGCAAGACTTTGTTCTTACCATAAACCCTAGACCTTCCAGGAGCTGCCAGGCCTGAGTCATGGACCCGCCTGCCCCCAGCTTTATCTGCAGCCATGCACCAGGCCCTGAGTCCTCCGCTTGCCCCGGAACCGCTGAGTCATGCAGGGGCCTACTGCCCCTCCCCTGCAGCCTCAGAGGGGGTCTCTTCCTCCTTTCCAGCTGATATTCACCCTCACAGGTCAGCTCAGAGGCCCTCAGGGGCTGCCCTGGTCCCTGAGCCGCCTCCCAAGTCTGTTTTTTTCCTGCAGGACTGGCCAGGACTGCGGTGTGTGTCTGCCACATTCTGTGCCAGTCTCTCCCAGCAGCTCACACGGCTCTTTGAGGACAGAGTCCTGCATTCCCTCACTCTGTGCCTTCTGAACCTCTTCACAGCCCCAGAGAAGCACGGCCATGTGCTGAGGAATGGCGGAGGCCTGCAGGCTCCTGCCCCACCCATGGCTTCAAACTCACGCACACCACAGTTGTGCTCAGTCCTGCTGACAATCATACCTGGGGCTTGTCTGCTCCCTGGGCGCCCTCCCTGACTGTGCCTCCCTCTGGGGATGCCACCCTCTCTGTCCAGCCTCCTGCTCCTGGTCCACAGGGGTAGCGTTGGTGGGCTCTTCTGAAGCATTCCTCTAAGAAATAGCTCAGCCCACATCTGTGCCCCCTCCGAGATTTGCTTTGCACACCCTGGTGCATCTCTTACCAGACCCTCACTGAACTGCGCTGGACAATGGTCTCCTGTTTAGACTTGTTGCTGGGCTGCACACCTGCTGTTAGCATGCTCACAGCCAGTCACAGAAGTGAGTGAGGGGTGCAGGTGCAGCACAACACCCAGGTGAGGGTGTGGGGTGCAGGTGCGGCTGGGGCTACGGCTGGAAGCACCAGGTCCCCAGAGGTGAGGCTCCCAGGGATGTCACTTTGTCGCTGTCTTTCTGGGTGGCAGACTGGCCGGCTTTCACCGGGAGTGGCTCAGTTGGAGTCCAGCCCGGGGCAGCAGATAAACCCGTTGGGCGGAGACTGACAGGGGCAGCGAGGAAGGTCGGGGTGGCCCAGCGAGACAGGGCGGCGGAGCCTGGGTGCGCGGCATGGCCTCGGGGGCGCCCGCAGACCGGCTGCGCGACGAGGCCCGCTGCCCCGTGTGCCTAGACTTCCTGCAGGAGCCGGTCAGCGTGGACTGCGGCCACAGCTTCTGCCGCGCCTGCATCTCTGAGCTGTGCGAGAAGGCAGAGAGCTCGCGCGGTGGCGTCTACGCCTGCCCGCAGTGCCGCGGCCCCTTCCGGCCCGCGAGCCTCCGGCCCAACCGGCAGCTGGCCGGCCTGGTGGACAGCGTGCGGCGGCTGGGGCTGGCGGCGGTCCCGGCGGGGGCGCGGCGCTGCGCGCGGCACCGGGAGCCACTGAGCCGCTTCTGCGAGGAGGAGCTCCTGGCGCTGTGCTGGGTGTGCGCGGCCGCAGAGCACCGGGGCCACCGCACCGCGCCGCTGCCCGAGGCGGCTGCGCGCTACCAGGTGAGGCTCCGGGTGGGGCTCTCGGATGCCGCCAGCTGGGGCTCCTGGGAGCTACAGGAGAGGCTCCTGGGCCCCGCGAGGTGAGGCCAGAGAGGCTCCGGTCGGTGTGACCCTCACCGCTCCAGGGTCCTGGGGTCTGCCTGCTTGTGCTGGTTGAGTCCGGGCTCTGGTCATCTGGGGACGCCTCCTTAAGACTGGCCGCTATTCCTAGGCCCTCCCAGCCCTTTGATGTCGCTCACGGCGTGTCTTGCGGGTGCCCACGGCCCAGAGGAGGCCGAGTGCCCTGCGGGGTCTTGATTCCATGGGGCATCTGCGGCGAGCTCTCGCTGGGAGTCTCAGGTGGGCAGCACCTTGCATGGCTTTGCGTGGTGCTCTGTGGGCGTGACTGATGCAGCCACCATTGTGGGCATCGTTGGGAGTGGCTTGGGCTCGACAGGTCACGGCAGAGCACACGCCTGGGCTGCCCAGCCCAGCAGAGCCGGACTGCCATCTGAGCCTCCTGGTGGGCACATTGCTGCACCAGCTCTGAACCCACTCTCGGGGCCACACCTGAGGCCAGGGGCCGTCTCCTGTCTCCCCGGGTGCTAACCACTGGGCCATCCCACTCCACCGCGCAGTAACTTCCTTAGTTACTTAGTTCCTTAGCCCAGGGCCTGGGCTCCTTCCCCTCACCTTCCCTCTGCAAACCTCTCGTCTGCTTTTCCTTCTTCATTTATGTTACCATCTACAGAGTGAGTCCGGCACCTTCCAGGTAGATGCCATCCCTCCTTCCTCCCGTTTGGAGTGAGGCTGGAGGTCTTTCTAAAGCTGTTCTCTGCGTTATTTTTTGAATAAAATAGGAGTGCAGCGCTAACCCCGGCAGCAGGTGCTAAGTCATGCTTCTGAGGCCTTTGGTGTACCCAGCCTTGGCCTCCAGCGAAATTTGTGTCCTCACTGTTGTCCACTCTTGCTCTCACCTCCCTGCTTCTGAGGCAGTGTGTGTCAGAGACTGCTTCTCCCCACCTGCAGGCTGCACCTGCACCTTGGCAAATGCGGCGCCTGCACCTCCCCAGATGCCGCCCCACCGGTGTGCTCTGCAGCATTGCCCTTCGTGTAGGACCTGCACTTTGCAGTCAGAGCTTTTGTTGTAACTGCTTTAGACTCGTGAGATGTAATGGAGTGGGCTTTGGCCAACAATTTAAGTTTTTGGGATGCCTGCTTCCAACCCAGCTTCCTGGGAATGAGCACCTGGGGGGGGGGGCAGCAGTGATGGCTGCAGTACTGGCGTCCTTGCCATCCATGTGGGGGACCTGGATTGAGTCCCCCGCTGTGGACTTTGGCCTGTCTCTGGCTGTTGTGGGTGTTTGGGGAGTGAACCAGCAGGTGGAAGTCCTCTCTGCATGTTTACGTGTCTCCTCCTCTTTGGTTTTCTGCTTTTCAAATAAAAAATGAAAATTAGATAAATATTACAACATGTTTATCTATCATTGTGTTGTATTTCTTATTAAATATCCTTCAATACCTTACCTTTTTTTTTTAACCTAGAAACCTTTTATTTCAGGTATACCAGCTTCAAGCATATCATATATTCAAATTTAGGAACATAGCGATTCTTCCCACCCTACCCTCCCTCCCACTCTTCTTCCTCCTCCCTCTCCTAGTCCCCTTCTTATTTTTTACAAAGATCTATTCTCAGTTAACTTTATACTCATAAGATGAACCCTGCACTAAGTAAAGAGTTCAACAAATAGTATGAAAAGAAAAATAAAACACCTCCTCAACAGTCGAGACAAGGGCTGTTCAAAGTCATCACTTCTCAAAGGGTCAGTTTCACTGCTAAGGATTACCTTTTAGGTGCTCTATTAGTTACCATATTACCTTTACTCTGTCTGGCTAATCTAAAATCTTTTTCTCTATCTGACTTTCAATGTTTTAAAAATCAGCTTTACTCCTGTGAAGACTGATGCAATGAACACGGTTGTAGATGACTCTCTGGCTGTGTCTGGTGTTAAACTGCACCATGCTCATTTAGACACTAACCAAGAGTGTTTGTGTGGGCTGTGCTGTAGCTGGGCTCTGCGCTGCCCCAGGCTCTGGGGGGACGTTGGGTACCCAGGGCACCAGTAATGATTCTGGAAAATCTTCCCTAACAGGTGAAGCTCCAGAGGGCTCTGGAGCATGTGCAGAAAGAGCTGGAGGAAGCTTTGGTGCAGGAGGCCAACGTGGGGAAGAAGACGGTCATCTGGAAGGTAGGCGGCAGTGGGCACCGGAACCCCGGCTGACCGTGGGCTTCAGGGGCTCTCACTGAAGGGTGCAGTCAGTCTGCAGGTCACTCGGCCACTGCCCCTCCCTGCTCCAGCCTTTCTCCATATTCCTGCTGCTGGGGACAAACATCTCAGCGCTCTCTAGGGCCCATAAGTCACGGCGTCCCTTGTTCTCACTTCTACCCACACTGCCAGTCCTCACTATAAACAAGGAGTGTTGCCATCTTCACCCTGCTGCACGCCCATGGCTGCACCCTTCTACTGAGGGCTAAGCTTCCTTCTGCCACTCCTGGTTTACGAATGTTTCTGTCAGGGCATTGACATAAAGACAACCTCACGGCTTTGCACACATGGAGTGCAGCCAGTAACATCTGCCTTACGGACAGGGTCGTCCTGAGAACCTGCAACCTTGTTCAGCCAATCCCTCCAGGCGTTCTGTCCATTCAGCACCTCTCCAACCCGATTTCTTTCCACTTAGTTCATTTACACACACATGCACACACACGCACACACATGTGGTAGTTTCCAACCTGGGAAGATTTCACATCCTCCCCAACAGACGTGTTGCAAAATGCAGAGGTATGTATGGCTGTCACACTGGAGGGGATGGCATCTCACTGGTGGGCACAGCCAGGGATGCAGCTAACACCCCATGAGGCACAGGACGGTCCCTGCAGCTCACTCCAGAGTGGTCTGATCAAGGTCAGTAGCGGCAAGACTGAGAAACTGTAGAAACCATGTGCTATGTGACATCTATAAACTATGCAATATGCCATATGTACACAAGCTATGTGTGTATCACAAACTATGCATATATAAACTCCACATGTATGTTATATATGCAATGTATTATATAATATCTATATACTCAATGTGTGAATTTTATGTACAATGTGCCATATGTATATAAACTATGCATGTATTACACACACAGTGTTATATAATATATAACCTCTACCTGGATATTATATATGCAATGTGTTTTATAATATCTATAAACTCAGTGTGTATTATATATGCAATGTGTTATATAATATGGCAGCCAGGGTTTGTGTTATAGAATGTTGCTATTCTTTCTCTTTCTACCAACAACCTTCTCTGACCATTCTCTTTATTTTTATAATTCTTTCCTTGTTGTTTTACTGGAAAATTTAGCCTCACACTCTAGGTAATTCCATAAGGACCATTTTATTGTAAAAATGTTCCACTAGGGTCTTATATGTTCCTACTGCTCTGTAAATTGTAGATAAGAATAGACATTAATCAGCAATTTTTGTTACTTTTACCTAGTGATCCAAGTCAGCTATGTTCAATCCCAGCCTGACCATAGATTTAAGAACTCAGAACCCCTGTACCCAAGACCTGGAGTCCTGTATTATTTTAAACCCTCCAGGAATCATTCTAACATAGAGATGATCCTAAGGTCCCTTTCAAAGACAAGTGAACTTGTGTGATCATTGCATCAGTAATGTACCTGGGGAGACAAATGCAACAAAGACAGGACTGATACATGTGAGCTCTAAATTCACAAAAACACCTAATCTTTCTATCCCTGAAGATATAATTGTAGTGCTTAGGATGGTGTGAACAGACCATGAATTGTAGCCAAATTCCTTCTCCCAGCACCATCCCTGTTGCTCTGGCTGATACGCGCTCTCGTCCCATGCTGTTAGGCACCCCATGCGCCAACAGCAGAGCTCCAACATGCAGGAGCATCACTCATATTCACGTGAGTTGTTCAGCACAGAAATCCGATTACAGAATTCAGAGTTGGTTGCTTTTGGAAAGAGACTGGGACTGCATGCATCTAGCGACTTACAAAGTGGTAGAAAGAGGTAGGGATGGAATATTGGAGCAAGGAGTTGAGTCTTGTGAGCTTGGAGCGAACCATCATTGGGGTTATAAAAAAGATACTGGTTTTATCTTTTTATCAAACCGAGAAGTCATAATGTGAAAATTGGGGCAGGGAATCCCTGTTAGCCCTGCTGTGAGAGGGTGAATTGCCTCTCGTACTCTTTCAAAGCTGTTTCCCTGGGCCCAGCGCTGTGGTGCGGTAGACTAAGCCTCAGCCTGTGGCTCTGGCATTCCATATGAATGCCCATTCCTGTCCTAGCTGCTGCTCCTCTCCTGATCCAGCTCTCTGCTGTGGCCTGAGAAAGCAGCAGAAGATGGTCCTAGTGCTTGGGTCCCTGCACCTGCATGGGAGACCTGGAAGAAGCTCCTGGCTCTTGGCTTCAGAATGGCCCAGCTCCAGCCATTCCAGCCATTCCAGCCATTTGGGGAGTAAACTAGCAGATAGAAGACCTCTCTCTCTCTCTCTCTCTCTCTCCTTTCTGTAACTCTCTCAAAAAAATAAATCTTAAAAAAACCTTATTTCCCACAAAACAACCTCACAAGAATAACATGTAGATATAATAATCCCACAGCAATGTACATTCCTTAGATCCACTCAACACTTTTGGGTGTGGGAGTAGGGTGGACTGGGATTATTTCTGTGCAGGGCCTGACAGAGCTAGTGGTCAGGAACCTGCAGTCTGTCCTGGCTGTGTAGAGAACAATGACCTCAGGTTGGGTTCACGGTGACTGTGTTTGTTAGCCTCTAGCCTTCCCTGTCTACCCTCGCCCATGGGGGTCTCTCTAATCCCTGCGTTTCAGTTGTCTGTGTTGTTCCCATGGCTCATCACAGGGGAAGCAGTATCTTCTACAGTGCAGCCATGGTGTGCTGGCCGCTGTTGTCCCAACTCAGTAAATCCTGAGCTCTTGGGTGGCATCTTATATATGGCGTTGGCACTGGGATGTAAACATGCCTCCCCTTCCAAGCCTGTGGCGACATTGGAACCAAAATCCAACCGTTTTTCCAGACACTCCCCTGTGGATGGCGTAGGGTAGTCAGTGCACGGAGTTACAGAGCTCAGTGGGTGCAGGAGGTGGGAGCCGGGCCACTCTGCCCCAGGTGGTGACGGTGCCATCCCCCGTGCGGCTCCAGGAGAAGGTGGAGATGCAGAGGCAGCGCTTCCGGCTGGAGTTTGAGAAGCATCGGGGCTACCTTGCCGTGGAGGAGCAGCTGCAGCTGCGGCGGCTGGAGGAAGAGGAGCGAGGCACGCTGCAGAGGCTGCGGGACAGCAAAAGCCGGCTGGCCCAGCACAACAAGGCCCTGAGGGAGCTGGCTGAGGAGCTGGAGGAGCGGAGCCGGCGCCCGGACCTTGACCTGCTGGAGGTGAGGCCAGGCCCTGGGGCACGGGCAGGCTCAGGGATGTCACAGGCAGTGCTGGCATTACCCGCCAAGGAGACGTCCTCACCCTAGACACCAGCGTCAGAGTCCGAGGGGCCCTGGAGAACCGGGTTGTGCATGGGGAAGGCAGAGCCTAAATATTTAAACAGCTGAAGTCCATGTAGTGATTTAGGAACACACAGTTAGGAGAAGGCCAGCTGCAGTGAGAAGCCCTGTGTGAGTGGTGCCTGTGCTGGTTTTCAGCGATGTCCCGTGTCCAGTCCAGAAGTCTCTGGGGACCCAAAGGATGCTGGGTGTGTTACACTGTGCAACACACTGTGCAGCAGGAAACCCCACGTTAAACTGTAGGTCTGGTGCTGATGCCTTAGCTTGTGCCCTGTGCCCATCCCAGTACTCCCGTGTGAGTCTCTGTCTGCTTGGGAATGGAGAGCAGGCAGAGGCCTCACAGGGCACAGGGCACGAGCCACAGGGCATAGGGCCCAGGCACAGGGCACAGAGCTGTTCACTTTGAGTTCCCCTTGAGAGCGTGGGGAAAGCCCTGGCTGCTGTTGTGTGTGTTGTCTCTGTGGAATCTGCAGGAGAAATTCAGCCATCAAAGTGAAGATGCCCATACCCCATATCAGCTTGCTTGGGTTCAAGTCCCAATTCTGCTGCCAGTTCTGGCTTCCTGCCATCAAGAAGCAGGTGTTGACTCAAGTACTTGGGTGCCTGCCATCCATGAGGGAGACACAGATGGAGTCCAGGCTCCTGGCCTTGGCCTGGCCTGGTCTGGTCCCGGTGATTGTGAGCATCTGGGGAGTGAACCAGTGCATGAGAAAGTCTGTCTGTCTGTCTCTCTGCCTTTCAAATGAAATAAATAAGTAAATAAAAAGAAGAAAAAAAAACAGAAAGGGAAAGCAACTTTCTGGGCATCCTCTGTGTATCGGCCCAGAATTCTGAACGGATTTCCTGGAGTCCCCCTCCTTAAGGCAGCTCCAGACATCGCGGGCACCATGCACACACATGGTCACGTGAGTGATCTGTGCAATGCTTGCAAGCAGTCAGTGAACCCTGCTTCTGACAGGGAGGGAGCTTCAATAAATTAGCTCTACAACATGTTTATTTACAAAACATTGCTATTTAAATTTCTCTTCTTCAAAGTATCTATGTAAAAGTCAAATGTATTATTAACACATTTCCTTATGAATTAATAAGGAGTCAGGCATAAATTAATTTCTAAATGACAGCAATAAACACAGGAATCCCAATATTCTCAGTGACATTCACTATCTTACCTCACAATACCTCAAATATCTTATTTAAAGTGAAAATTTCTTAGCACCTAATAAGTGTTAAAATGAATAACAGACATCTGAGAGAGAATATATTCTCAAACAGTAGGCACTCATCTATAATAGCAGCCACAGGGAGAATGTGTATGTAAACAGAAGGCACTCATCTATAATAGCAGCCACAGGGAGAATGTGTATGTAAACAGAAGGCACTCATCTATAATAGCAGCCACAGGGAGAAGGTGTATGTAAACAGAAGGCACTCATGTATAAGAGAAGCAGCAGGGAGAGCATGCATGTAAACAGTAGGCACTCAGCAGTGCTCTCAGCAGTAGACAGTTGTTTTGCCGCTCACCTTTCCCTTCCTTCCCTGCTGCCATTTTCCCCACAGCCAAGGCACAGTCCTTCCAGTCCTGGGCTGAGGGCGGGGGGATGAATTTCACACCAGTCAGTTTTTCTGATGGGTGACTTTTTCCAGAGAGGAGTGACTTACTTAACAACTGCCCCAAAGATAAAATGTTGCTAGACGGGAGTGCCTTTCTGCTTTATCTAATTAGGTGACGCCCAAATGAGCAGCTCTGCCATCTGTGTCCAAGCACTGGGAATTTGGGGTTCTCGCAGAGACATCAAGGCTGACATTGTACATCTGTACTTACAATGATTGCTCAAATTCTCCGGGTTTAGATCCATCACACCCTAATTCCACCTGCAATTGATGCAGAATGTGATGCTTTATTAAAATACCCAAGTGAGAGGATATCGATTGAGGGAAACACTAGCACTGGTAGAGTGGATAGGTGCTGTGCGGGCTGATTCTGTCTGCAGACCCACAGGGAGTGAGGCTTGAATGAAGGCAGATGCACTGTCCCCGACAGTTTTACCTTAAACAAGACAAATTCCCCATAGTTCTCAGGCGTTCTCCAAGCGTGCCCAGAGTGGGTGTGAGGGGCAGCTCAGAGGTCTGACCCTTGTGTCTCTTTCACTTTTAGGGAGTAGGAGGAGCCTTGGGCAGGTATGTCGACTTTGCATCTCCAAGGGAGGGGTGGGCAGAGCAGGCAGGCGGGGCCCCGCCCACGCCTGTGACTGTTGGTTCTGTGCCCCATCCAGAAGTGAGGCTGTGACTCGCCCGGAGCTGGAGACCATCCCCCTGGAGCTGAGGACGCTGTGCCGCATCCCGGGCATGCGAGACATGCTGAGGAGGTTCCGGGGTACGTAGCACCTCGTACCTGCAGAGCTGTGCCTAGGGCTTGGGGCTTCCGCGCTTGCTCTGTGTGGGTGGGCTGCAGGGGCCATGGCAGCAAAGCGTTCTCTCGAGATCTTGCAGCTGCTTTGCTGCAGGAGTCTGGGACTTTGGGCCACAGCCTCTGACCCCAAGACCCACGCTGACAGAGTTGTACCCCCTTCTTGTGCTGGTAGCCATGGGAAGGAAGGCTATGAATGAGGGAGAGGAAGGCATGCCTGTGCTCTCACATGGCCGGGCAACACAGCACCTCTGGTCACCAGATGGCCATTCTGCAGTGCCCTCTTGGCATGTATACCCTTGTTCAGCTGGATTCTGGCACCGTTCAGAGACAGTGCCAGCCCCAGGGGCTGAGGGCTAAGTGCGCAAAGCACCCCACTGTTTCCTCCAGCACCCAGCCCCCAAGCTGAGCTGTCCAGCCACTTACCCTGCCCCAGGCATTTCAGCGGGGTCTAAGAGACGCTGTCATTTCTCTGGAGAGTCCAGATGTGGCCGCCAGGTTCATGGTTGGCAGATTTTTAAAATTTGTTGTTTATTTATATAGACAACAGATTTCATGTAGTTCATGGATACAGTTCTGAGATAATTCCCTGCCTCCTTCTCCCATCCTTCCTTCCTCTTTTGCTCTTTCATTCTTCCTAAAGTTTTGCAATAGCATATTTTTAATTTACTTTATAGTCGCAGGCTGAATGTGTCACTAAAAGTTCAACAGGTAAAAGCAGGAAGACCACTGTTCAGCAGGAATGAACACTAACCCAACCCCAAGATGTCAATTTCACTCATTGACATTAATTTTTGTATCTTCTCTATATTAGCTACCACAAATCAGGAAAAATGTGGCGGTTGTCTGTGGTTCTGGCCTATTTCACCAAACATAATGGTCTCCAGGTGCATCCATCTTGTGAAAATCAGGATTTCATTCTTTTTATGGCTGTGCATTATTCTATAGTGTATATATACCACATTTTCTTTATCCAGTCATCAATTGATGAACATCTAGGTTAATTCATTGGCATTTTGATTAAGATTGCACTGAATCTGTAAATCGCATTTAGATGGTATCAGTTCTTCCAATCTACCGACATAGAAGATTTTTTCCATCTGGCAGTTTTGATTGACATCTAGGACTTGCAGTCCTTTGCTCTCTGTGCATGTGGCTTCCCAGCATGCACCTGGAATACCCACTGCACAAAACCACAATGCTGATGATATCATGTTGATTGCGCAATGATTTAGGGTTGCTCCAAAGTCAGACAGGGTCTCACTGTGCACGTGCCATAAGCTAGACTTTTCTGATTTGTCTGAGTTCCCATTTTCTCAGAACTCTTGAGCCACAAGGTAGACTACCAGGTGGGTGGTCTTGGGTGAGACCAGGTGGAGCTCAGGGTCCCTGGTAGCTCACGGCCCCTGGGGGTCTCGGGCCCCTCCGTGGTCGCGCGTGTCTAACTGTGCACACAGCACATCCAGTATATTGTTTCTGGACACGCAACAAGCCTCATCAAATCCCCATGCCACGAACAGGGCCTGGCGAGTCTGGCAGGAGTCAGACTAAGCACGCATGAGGACTTCCTACGGGTTTAGGGGCTTCCAACGCTTCTGCACCGTGCAACAGGGTCCCCGCCTGCCGGCGCATCCAGAGGACAGGACCTTGCGGCCGAGTCTGCGCCAGACGACACCTGGCTCTGGGGGCCGTGGCCGCCGAAGGTGCCAGAAAGGCACAGGTGCGCGCTCTGCCTGCTGGAGCCAGGCTGGGGCGATGTGGGGGTGCTTCCCGCCCGGCCCCTACCGAGGTCTGATCCGCCCTTTACTCCTCCGCACGACCCCGGCAGCTGACGTGAAGCTGGACCCGGCCACGGCGCACCCCAGCCTGCTGCTGACCGCCGACCTCCGCAGCGTGCAGGATGGCGCGCGCCCCAGGGGCGTCCCCGGCAACCCCGAGCGCTTCGACACGTGGCCGTGCGTGCTGGGCCTGCAGGGCTTCTCGTCCGGGCGCCACTACTGGGAGGTCACCATCGGAGAGCGCGCCGAGTGGGGCCTGGGCGTGTGCCAAGACGCTGAGCCGCGGGCCGGGGAGAGCACGCCGTCCCCGGAGCACGGGGTCTGGGCCGTGTGGCTGCTGCGCGACGACGAATACCTGGTGCTGGCCTCGCCGCCCGCGCCTGCCGTGCGCTCGCGCCGGCCACGCCGCGTGGGCGTGTTCCTGGACTACGAGGCGGGAGAAGTGTCCTTCTACGACGCCGCCGACGGCGCGCACATCTACTCGTTCCGCCAGCTCTTCGCGGGCATACTGCGACCCTATTTCTTCGTGTGCGACCGCACGCCGCTGGTCCTGCAGCCGCTGGGCGACGCCGGGGAGGGAGAGGAGGCGGCCTGAGGCCCGGGGGAGGGCGGGCACTGTCCTTTTCAAGCCCCCGGAGCGCCCCGGAACTGTGCGCGGGAGGAGCGCGCGGGGGGGAGTGGACTCCGCTCCGCAGCGCTCCGCACGTGTCCCGCGGCTTCCTCCCTGCCAGCGGCTATGTGTAGGCAGACTCTTGCGCCTTCACCTTCACCTCCTTGCTCCCCGGCCCTCTCGTCCCGGGTCTGTGGTCCCTGCGGCTTGGCAGTGGCGCTTCCGCAGCCCCTGGGCGCCACCTTCGGTGCCGGCTCCCTGCGCCGCTCTCCTCCCCGCTGCGCCTCTGCCTGTCCCTCGTTCTCCTCCTTACCGCAGTGGTGTGTTTACCGTGTGGCTTCACACTAACGTTGACCCCCATGCTCTCCCAAGACAAGGTGTGGACCCCATGCTCTCCCAAGACAAGGTGTGGACCACTCCCTGCGCCTTCGTGGCCATCATACCTGGGCCCAGGTGCCACCCACATCTCTGTCCCCGCGCCCTCGCAGCTTCCATAGCTGTGCTCAGGTGCTGGCCACCGCCGTCGCCACCGCCTCGCTCCTCGCGCCCTGGCTCTCCTGTCGTGATCGCCTCTTCATTTTTCTTACCCGATTCTGAGAAGCTTTCCGCGATTTTCTCTGGAATTTTGATTCGTTACCAGCACAATCTCATGCATCCGTATCTATTTCCTGACATCAGCCTACACAGCTTAAACGCAAAGTGTCTGGAACTGAGCCCTGCATCTCCCCACGCCTGCCTCTAAGGAGAAGAGAGCTTCCTGGACTTCTTCATCTGAGGGAGACCACCCTGCTGGTCACCTGTGGAGGCCACGCACCTGCTGGTCACCTCTGGAAGCCACACACTGTTGGCGCCCTTCTGGATTCCACCATGCGTAGAACCCACGAGCACCTCTTTCAGGGCCTGCCCAGAGCCCAGATCCCAGAGCCCCGAGCTCCCTAACTGCCCCATTGCTGGCCGCCAGGCTCTCCCCCACCCTTCTCAGTGCAGCAGCGCCAGGGCTGCCATCCAGTGCCCAGGATGGTGGTGCCCTTGCCCTGAGTTCCCATTCAACTGAGAGTGGTGGGCTTCGGGCCCAAGGCAGGTGAACTCTGATCCCTTCTCTGGCTCCGGCTCCCTCTGCGCTCTGCTCCAACTCCCCTGGCCTTATGGCTGGGTTGACACCAAGCAGATGCTTGCATCGTGGGGCTTTCCAAACTCTGGCTGCTGCTTGGAATCCCCCACCCGCTGAGGTCCCCCGACTGCTCCCTCCACGCCAAGCCTGCTGAATCCTGTGGGTGACACAGCCGCCCACCCAGGGCTCAGGGTCCCAGCCCTGGCACTGGACTCATGGAGACTTTCTCCATATATTGCATCAGCTTCTAGTGTATGGTACTCTCGTGCACTTTATTATTTATTTATTTATTTATTTATTCTTTGCCTTGTTGCTAAAGAGTGAGCATCAGCAGTGGAGGGATCTCTGTCTGCTGGTGACATCTCCCAAGCACCTCAGACGCTGGTTCTTGCTCAGTTCATGTTTGTTGAATGAATGCATGACTCACTGTCTGGAGAGCAGAATTAAATAATGGATCTGAGAGTGTTCTGTGGAGGTGTTTTGCAGGGTGCTGAGAGAGAGCCCTGAGTGAGGGGACTGGGAGGAGGGGGGTCTGCGGCTGGAAGTGCAGCAGCCTCATCCGGCAGCAGAAGTCGGGGACAAATTCCGAGTGGTGCTGGTGATCCCGCCTGCTCCGTGTGCCCTGCGAGTCTGCTCATATGTTCCTCAGGGAGGAGGAGGGAGCCCAGGTGCCTGCATGTGTGTAGAACATGCACCTGCCTGTGTACATGTGCACACGCACCTGCAGGCAGAGTCTTCCTTGCTCTGATTCGGTGATGACGTCTGTTCCACGGTGCCTGAGCATTCGCCTTCACCTGACTTCACTTCACGTGAACGTGCACCCCGTGACGTCATCCCCCACCCAGTGCACCAGGCTTGCTCTTTTAGTCTGGGAAAGTCGTGGTGAAAGGAAGGCATACAATCCCAGTTGCCCTGCTTCTGGAGATCTAAGGAGGAAGGGAACGCTCGCGGTGTCCCTCTGGGTAGGGCGGGGCTGATTTCGCCCGGGCTCGGGCTCTTCACCGGCGTGATCCTTCTTGGGAACACTGGCCCCTGGGTGCCTAGGGAACTGCTGTGTTGACAACAACACATCGACTCCCTGGTTTTGCTTACCTGAGGGACTGCATGGCTTTTACGTCAAGCAGCACAATCCCAGGATCCTCATTTTCTGGGTAGACCCTGGGGAGTTGGGGGAGTCTGAGGAGATGCAGGCCTGAGTGCGGTAAGGGCCCCCAGGGGTCAGAAGCCCCCACACTTGAGGGAGGCTGGTGAGCCTGGACCAGCCCCTGGCCCCTGGCATCCCTCCCCCAAGGAGCTGCACCAGCTCAGAGGTGGCACCGCCCTGTGCACAAAGGCAGCGTCGCAGACCTGCAGAGGGTAAGGCCAAACCCAGACAGGCACCTGCGTTTCCTCCTGCAGGTGCAGGTGCAGGTGCACCTGTGTGGGAGTGGAGGGGAAGACACCTCCAGGGCCCTGACTTCTGAGGCTGCCCCACAGTGCAGGAATGAGATGGTGAGTAGCTTCTGCACTGGGGTGCCCAGCTCAGATGTCGGCACTTGGCTGTGGGTTTGAGGAAGTGCCTGACAGCTAAAGAAACAGCATCTGAGTATCGCCCTCCTGGTCAGGGAGTGTGCTGGTGCCGACAGATGCAGAGACACAGACACACACGGGGCAGCCGCACGGTGCCTCCTGTGCTTTGTCTCACAAAGCAGTGCATTTATCCATGCAGATTTATTCTCTGTATCGTTACAAGTTTAGAATATGTGCTGCCGGGGCAAGCACCAGATTTATTCTCAAAAGATTAAATACGAAAGTGTGGGGAGACAACACGAAGAAACACATTTTTTAAACATTAGAGTTAGACCTTGTAGGGGGAAGGACTCTCTAGGATTCGTCAGCAGAATCAAGGAAAGGGATCTATGGTGTGAGTTTTATTTTGCCTGAGAGGACCCCTCAGCCTGCACCCCCTGCCCCGAGGGCACCCGCGTGTCTCTGCTTGCCAGCCACGCTTCTGCTTCCGTTGTTTTCAAGGTCTTTAATATTCCAGGTTTAAAGATTTATCTGTATTTTAAGATTTCAAAGCTACATTTTTATCTAAAAATGTGAGCATTTAAAAATGAACTGAAATCGTCCATCCTGTGAGTGCCCCAGTCTCCAGGAGCTGAGACAAGCATGGGTCCTGGCTATGGCTTGGGTGCAAACACATCTGAGATGAAGCAGGGGCACTGGGGGTGGTGACTGCTCTGCCAGCACCCTGGGCAGAAGGGCATTGCCCTGTGACTCTGGGCACACCCCTGGGCTCCCAGGCTCCCAGCTACACTGTCCCCCGAGTGGGTGGCCACTGTCTGAGCAACCCCCGGTCTGCAGTCCTTGGTCTGTTTGCTGGAGGATTCAGTTATTGCCCGTAGTGTGGCGTCACGGAGAGGCACTGTTTCCTGTGGTGGGGGGTAGGGAGGGCGAGATTTGAAGAGTGCAGTACTAGGTCTTCCAGGGGACCTTGTATGGTGCTTGGTCACCTGGTGGGTGGCCCAGCTTAGCAGAGCACCTGTGCTGTGCCAGGTGTGAGAGATGGCTTGGTCTGGTCGGCACCAGGAGGGGAACCTTGACAGTGGTGACAAATCCATGTGACGTGCAGGGCACTTTGCTATGTACAAGCAAAGGTGCCTAAGTAGGGCCAACAAGATCCAGTCTACGGTGGCTGCAGAGGGACTTGGGGAGGGTGGGAGGCCCAGAGAACTGTGCACCAGGACCCTTATGTTGAACAGGATCCGCCTTTCCCACCCGGTCAGGCTTGAACGTTCCTGAGAGGTGTGCGGCAGCCCCAGGGCACTGCAGGGACAAGTCCTCCCGCCCTGTGCTTGTGCTTTGGGCTTGGGGAGAGAAGCAGCATTCATTCCACCATTTGAAAAACCTCATTTATTTATTCCCATTTATTTATTTATTGCCCATTTGAAAACTCATCTTTGCTGAGTCCACCCAGGTTTGGACGACAGCATGATATGCCCTCTGGGGGACTCTGGCGGGGGGCAGGGCCCAAAGGAGTGGGCATCAGCAGCTTTCTCTGAGAGGAGAGATGGCTGCACGGTGGCTAGGAAGCCTGAGTCCAGCGTCCCCTTTAAATCTGCGCAAGTCCCCAGGGGAGCCTGCCCACCAGCCCGGCCAGGAGACAATCCTGGCATCCAGAGTCAGCCCCGGCCACCACTCCGCTCTCCTGTTACAGCCGGCTTGCGACTGAGACCCTGAGGCTGCACAGAGCTTTGCCAGGTGCGGTGGAATTACTGCAGTGACCTGTGCCTTTCTCCCTGCTGTTCACTGTTTTCATTTTAGGAAATTCTTGTTTAGTAAGGTGGCTGGGACGATGATCCCTGAGAGGGATGATGGAGTGAAGAGGATGCAGCAGCGAGTGCAGAGGACAGGAAACAGTGCATAGGGAATCCTCTGACTCCAACGTTCTACCACACACACACGTGCTCTTCCCAACGCCATGAGCTCGCTGGGTATTAGGTGTTAAAGACGGGGTCATGGGAAATGAAAGTCACCCTGAGCTGGAAGTGTGTGCTTGGAGATCCTGGTGCTGTTTAAGGGAAAACCCAGCCACACCTACACACACCCCTGTGTTCCACTGTATGCAGGATCTCCATCATACAATTCGTGATGTATCCCCAGAGAGAGAGCAGGTGACAGGGCAATGCAGTGACACTACACACAACCTCTCTCTATGCTCTATTTAACTTCCCACTTGTTTAGAGTATTATTCTTTTGGATAAACTTCCGGCTGATGTCACATACACATACTTCTGAGACGTTGCTGAAATTTGTCTCCAGCTCAAAGCGGTGTCGTCGTCTGTTGACTCATGCCTGGAACGTCACCCATGTGCATTACTTCAAAGTATTTTCTACTTCAGGGCTACAAGAATGAAGAATCTAGGGGTGGCTGTATATCAGTTGGGAGTTAATAAATGCAGGATACATTACTAGGCGTGAAATTAGTGAGGCCAAAGTAAAGGCGTGATTTTAAGTTCAATGGGAGACATTTGTTTCTTTTGTTAAAATGACACTTATGGGGGGGGTGTTCGATATAGCAGATCAGACACTGACTGGGATACCTGTAACCCAATCAGAGTGCCTGGTTGCAGGAACCGCTCCATTCCCGACGCCAGCTCCTTGCTCACACACACACTAAGAGCCAGCAGGTCATCCATGTGGGATAGCTGGATTGAGCGCCAGCCCGCAAATTCTGCCTGGTCCCGGCTCTCCTGTGAGGGCATGTGTGAAGCTGCTGAAGGGAGATGCATCCCCACCCCTCTCTCTCCACCTCCCCTCATCACTCCGTCTCACTGCCTTTCAACATATTAGATAAGTGAAGGTATAACACAGTGTCAAGATGTGTGTGTGTATGTTTAAAACAGTAATATTTTAGGGATCGCTGAGAGGTGCCATTCCGCATAAACCCAGGGTCCATGGGAGTGGCATTTCCCACTTCTGACCTCTGGGCAGGGCTGGGTTTCCAAGCACTCACCTGTGTGGAGAGGAATGCTGCATTTGTGTTTTAGCTTTCCTAGCACAGGCCTCTGTGAGGACACTCACAATGTTTAAAGTGACTTAGGTGCTTGTATGGCATTATTTTCTGTGAAATGCTTCTTCAAAGTAATTGGCTGCTTTCATTTTGTTACAGATCCTCCTGGCCTAATGCATTGAAAAAACAAAACATTAAACAAGGTAGACGTTCGATTGTCTTGAACAATCGTCCTACTTCTCCAGACTGTGTCGTTACGGCCGCCCACAGTGCACAGGAGTGCTTTAATACGCACCAACATTAAACTCAAATCTTGCAACACAGCAAACAGTAAGTCTGATGATGCGGGGTGCTCCTGTCAGTGTGGGTAACTGTTCCTGGCAGGAGAGATGGACGGGACCAACGACAGCAGCCTTGGGGACTTCATCCTGGTGGGCTTCTCCCACCACCCCCTTCTGGAGAGGGTCCTGTTTGCGGTCATCCTGATCGCCTATGTGCTGACCCTGGTGGGCAACAGCGCCATCATCCTGGTGTCCCGGCTGGACCCGCACCTGCGCACCCCCATGTACTTCTTCCTCACCCACCTGTCCTTCCTGGACCTGAGCTTCACCAGCAGTTCCATCCCCCAGCTGCTCTACAACCTGAGTGGGCAGGACAAGACCATCAGCTACGCGGGCTGCTCCGTGCAGCTCTTCCTGTTCCTGGCGCTGGGGGGCGTGGAGTGCCTGCTCCTGGCCGTCATGGCCTACGACCGCTTCGTGGCCATCTGCAGGCCCCTGCACTACTTGGCGATGATGAGTCCCAGGCTCTGCCTGGGGCTGGTGTCCATGGCCTGGGGCTGTGGGGTGGCCAACTCCCTGGCCATGTCTCCAGTGACCCTGAGCCTGCCACGCTGCGGGCACCGGCATGTGGACCACTACCTGTGTGAGATGCCGGCCCTCATCCGCATGGCCTGTGTGGACACGGCAGCCGTGGAAGGCAGCGTCTTTGTCCTGGCGGTGGGCATCGTGCTGTGCCCCCTGGCGTTCATCCTGGTCTCCTATGGCTACATCCTGAGGGCAGTGTTAAGGATGCACTCCTCCTCGGGAAGGCACAAAGTCTTCAACACCTGCGGCTCGCACCTGACAGTGGTGTCGCTGTTCTACGGGAACATCGTCTACATGTACATGCAGCCGGGCCGTGGCAGCTCCCAGGAGCAGGGCAAGGTGCTCACCCTCTTCTACAACATCGTCACGCCCCTGCTCAACCCCCTCATCTACACCCTCAGGAACAAGGAGGTGAAGGGGGCGCTGAGCAGGCTGCTGCTGGGGAGCAGAGAGGGAGAAGGCGTGAGCGGGGGAGCTGCAGCAGCAGGGC
Source organism: Oryctolagus cuniculus (assembly GCF_051225735.1). Taxonomy (NCBI): domain Eukaryota; kingdom Metazoa; phylum Chordata; class Mammalia; order Lagomorpha; family Leporidae; genus Oryctolagus; species Oryctolagus cuniculus. Next base: position 1,349,737 of record NC_142872.1, on the reverse strand, counting down.
AAGGTCCTCACCCTCTGCTACACCACCGTCACACCCCTGCTCAACCCCCTCCTCTACACCCTCAGGAACAGGAGGTGAAGGGGGTGTTGACAGGTGGCAGCCTGTGGTTACTCTGTCTGTCCAGGCACTGACGCCATCTGGCGGCATTGGGCCAGACCTGCTGTAAGCCACAACCTCAACTCCTCCCTGTGCCCTGACCCCAGGTCTCAGCCAGGAGTCCAGGCTCTTTTGGACAGAACTGCTCCATGCACCTGCCCACAGCTGACATGTAGGGCAGCTCCAAGGTCAGACAGAGCGGGGAAGAGAGAAGCTTCCAGAAAAGCACATGGGGGTGTGCGCTGCACTGTGGTCTGTTGCTCTCTCTGTTGGTGCCTTGCGGATTCCAGGTCTTTTCCCCAGGATGACCCAAATCTCCCACTGCACTCGCCATGGTCCCAGGGCTTCTCTTGTCTCACTGCCACCCAAGGTGGACTTCAGCAAGGGCGCAGTGTCACAGTACAGATTTACAGAGTCACCGTTTCTCTATGCGTCCACCCAACCTGTGGCATTACCCCGAGGTCTGAGCTCCTGGATGGACCCTGATGGGAGCTGGCTGACCAGGCATGCAGTCACCCCCATGGCCTCAGCGCCTCTCAGGTTGGCTTTGGGCAGCGGCAGGACCTGACTGCGGTCCTCTCTGCCATGAGCCAGGAGCACAGGTCTGAGGTCAGTTCTGGTGTCTGGTCCCCGGGTGACTGCCTGCTCAGCGAGCCTGCAGGTGAAGCTGCTGCTCAGACCAGGGATGCTGACTTTGACTCCCAGTCCCCACAGGCTCCTGTTGACAAGGAGCAGGGTGCCTGCCTGTTTGTCGAGCTGCGTCCAGGACTCCCAGGCTAAAGAGCACGGTCCCTGCCCCTTCACACAGCTGCAGAGCAGGCAGCTTCCTGGGGGTCGTGACAGTGCCGATTATGTCCGTGCTGTGCAGGGGCCTGAGGCTCTGCATTTCTGCACCACCCAGGTGATGGCCTCGCTCCTGGGACCCAGACCACCTTTCCATGGCCTGGAACTCGATCCTCTGTGAGCTCTTTGCAGGGGGCGGGGTACAGGCTCCTCTGAGAATGGGGTATCGGGGGGTTGGGGACAAGGGGAATTGCAGGGGAGGTTGTGAGGGGAGAGGAAGCTGAGGGCTGGGGCTGCTTTCTTTGAGGCAACTCTGCCCTCTGTGCCCTGGCCTCTCAGCCTCCACTCCACTGAGGGCCAAGGGGATGCCTGCTCTCAGCCCACACCTCCTCCCTGCACTGAGTGCAGCCCCTGGGACTGAGGGCTGCACTCCCAGCGCACCCAGGAGAGGGCACTGCCTGCTTCGGGGGCCCTGTCCTAGTGCTCAAAGCTCTGGTCTCAGGGAGGAAGAGGTGCATGGCTGCCGGGGGCTCAGACCAGGCTGCCCCGGGGGTAGGGGGTTCTCTCTGAACAGTGTGCCCCCTTGCTGCCCCAGGTCCTGCCCCAGCCAAGGGATTCCACACAGGATCTGCCTGGCTCTCAGGGCTGCTCCACACCCTTCGCTTGGGAAGAGCTCCCTGGTGCACTGAGTGTCCACGGGACAGCCCCATTGCTGGGAATCCCAGGGTTCTGGGCTCTGCAGATAACATCCAGAGAGAAGGAGGTGGTTCATGTGGTTCTACCACAGGGAAGCATCTGGGCAGGCGGCAGAACCTGCTCTGGTCATCAATGACAGGGGTCAGCTGTCCAACCCTGGCAGGGCAGCTCCTACCGGAGGCCTGTGCAGTACGTATCAGGTGCAGGTAAGCACCCCCGTACTTGGGACTGGGGTGAACAGCGCAAGCAGACCCTCCCGCACGACCCTGAGAAGGCAGCCTCAGGACTCACAGATCCCGGGGTCACTGGGGCAGCTGCACTGTGCTGTGCTGGACGCCTCCACTACTGGAGTCTTCCTCACAGACAGTGTCCCTACCACATCGCCTGCATCAGCTCAGCTCCTGTACCTGTGCGGGGCCTGGGTCCAAGCCAGTTTCCTCCTATTTACCAGGCAAAGTATCTGAACCCTAAGGACACCCACAGAAAGGGCTGGATCTGCTGTTCTGGGACAGGCAGGGAGCAAGTGGCCCACACTCATGCTTCTTTTCTGCTCACAGGACTCACACAGCTGAGGTCCTGCTGTGGCCCCGCTGCAGATTTACCCACTTATTCAAGCTGAATACTTGGTGCCCCAGCTTGTCCCACAGTGAGGACCGTGGGGCTTGGAGATGCCCCTGCAGTGAAGGGGAGGGGGAGCTGGGTCCTGAACTGGGCTTTGCTGGCTGCAGGGATGGCTTCTGCTCCTGGCTGCTCAGCTGTGCTGCTTCTGCAGCCCTGAGCGTGTGGAGCCCTGCACCCGCAGACTGCAGAGTGGGAGCCCTGCACCCAGGGGCTGCAGAGTGGGAGCCCTGCACCCACGGGCTATGGAGTGGGAGCCCTGCACCCAGGGGCTATAGAGTGGGAGCCCTGCACCCAGGGGCTATAGAGTGGGAGCCCTGCACCCACAGGCTACAGAGTGGGAGTCCTGCACCCAGGGGCTGCAGAGTGGGAGCCCTGCACCCAGGGGCTGCAGAGTGGGAGCCCTGCACCCAGGGGCTGCAGAGTGGGAGTACTGCACCCACAGGCTATAGAGTGGGAGCCCTGCACCCAGGGGCTGCAGAGTGGGAGTCCTGTATCCACAGGCCACAGAGTGGGATCCCTGCACCCACAGGACGCAGGGTGGGAGCCATGCACCCACAGGCTACAGAGTGGGAGCCCTACACCCACAGGCCGCAAAATGGGAGCCCTGCACCCGGGGGCTGCAGAGTGGGAGTCCTGTACCCACAGGCTGCAGGGTGGGAGCCCTGCACCCACAGGCTACAGAGTGGGAGCCCTGCACCCGGGGGCTGCAGAGTGGGAGTCCTGTACCCACAGGCTACAGAGTGGGAGTCCTGTACCCAGGGGCTGCAGAGTGGGAGTCCTGTACCCACAGGCTACAGAGTGGGAGTCCTGTACCCACGGGCTGCAGAGTGGGAGCCCTGAACCCACAGGCTACAGAGTGGGAGTCCTGTACCCAGGGGCTGCAGAGCGGGAGCCCTAAACCCACAGGATATAGAGTGGGAGCCGTGCACCCACGGGCTGCAGAGTGGGAGCCCTGCACCTGCAGGCTGCAGAGTGGGAGGAAGCTCAGTCTTCCTGTGGGGAATGAGGTCCTCACTAGTTCATTCTGGATTTTGCTTCCCAATGGCTGAGGCTCCAGCCTCAACCAGCAACCCCGGGCTCCTCCGCATGGGCAGTCTTGGAAGTTCATCGTCCTTGTCAGGTGCAAGGCTGAACCCTCCCCGCCCCCACCCTGAGGCCATCCTGGTTTCTCAACCTAATTTTATGAAACCACTCCCACCTCTTAATGGACTTTCCACACTTTCCCTTTCCTGTCCCTCCTGCCCCCATGCGGTGGAGCTCACAGAAATGATGGTTCCTGTTTTCAATTAAGCACTGTCCTAGCTGAGGCTACTTTGCTTCCCAAGTCCCGTTTCTTACCCCTTGTGCTGATGGCACCTCTGACACCACCAGATCTGGTAGGAATAGGCCTCCTGTCGATGAACAGAAGCCTGATCACCTTTCCAGGAGACTTGGAGCTCAGGCCTTGGGAGCTGACTGAGAGGCCAAGGCTCTTGATTGAGAAAATTTCTTGGGGAGAAACCCACACTTGAGGCTCTCCATTGTCTGCCGTCTACACAGTGAGGCCAACCTGGGGATGGAGCCCCTTGTACCCCTGATCTTGTCCAGATTCCTTCCCTGTGTGAGCCGGGGCTTCCTGGCTCCGAGGGGTCCCCCATCACCACCCCTCTGCTGCAGACTATGCTCCTGATGAGCCTCCCATGGAGTATTCCCCTCGGTAGCAGCCGGGGGTGCTCACATTCTAAAACACACAGACAGCACATGTATGCATACATGACATGTGCACACGTGTATGTATTCACATTCGCATAGATTTGCACATGTGTGTGTGTGACTTAGATGAAGCAGTTCAGAGGAAGGGATTACTAGTCACACAGTGCAGGTGTGTGTGCTGCAGGCTGTGGGACGGCACAGGAGAGCAATTCCTGAATATCGTCTTATTTACAGTCAGCGTCGTGGGATTGTTTGCAGAACAAGGGATGCGCTGTGCTTTGCGCACTGTTTTCGCACACAGTGAGGTGCTCAACAACCTTGAAACTGAGTCAGTCTCTGCTGGCCACATTTCTCTGTGATTTGAGTCCCAGGTTTGTCACTGGGTCCTGCCCAGTGGGAAAGTCCCCAGCACGGGACCCTTAATCCAAACCTGGGATTCTTCCTGGTGCTGCTTTCTCACTCCTCCCCCTTCCCGTTTGCTTCCTTCCAGTCCTGCCGAAGTCCTGGCCTTCCCACTGCCCCGGTGACAGTGCAGCTCCACCGCCATAGCTGCCACCTTCCCTGTGTCGTCAGCATGTGTAGCATTGCTCCTTGTTGGATGAGTGACAAGACCTTGTGCCAGGAGAGTCCAGGGGTGGGAGCTTTCTGTTTCTCTTTTAAATAAATTAAGAAAATTAACATGCAGATGTCAAGTTGTGTGTGTGTGAAACCGCAACCTCTTTAGCATCTCTCCAGATGCTGTTCCAACTGAAACTCCAGTCGCTGGTTCCTGAGAACCATTCCTTTCCCACTACAATCTAGGCTCTAGACAGTATCACATTCCTCCCTTCTACCTGTTGTAAAAGGATTAAAAGATTTATTTATTTACTTGAAAGAGTTACACACAGAGAGAATGAGAGGCAGAGAGAGAGAGAGAGAGAGAGGTCTTCCATCCTCTGGTTCACTCCCCAGGTGGCTGCAACAGCCGGAGATGTGCCGATCTAAAGCCAGGAGCCAGGAGTTTCTTCTAGGTCTCCCATGTGGGTGCAGGGGACCAAGGACTTGGGTCATTTTCCACTGCTTTCCCAGGTCATAGCAGAGAGCTGGATTGGAAGTGGAGCAGCCAGGACTCAAACCGGCACCCATGTGGGATGCTGGTACTGCAGGTGGTGGCTTTACCTGCTATGCCACAGCACTGGCCCCCTCACCAATTTTTTAAAATAAAAGTATTAACCATGCTAGGCATTCAACTGCCTTCAGCTTTTCTGCTTTTGTTTCACCTGTAGATCTCTCTGGTAGCCATCTTAGAGAGCGTGGCTTTGTTTAATATGCAGTTGGGTTGACTCCTGTTCTGCCTCATAGCTGGGCTGGCCAAGCCTATGAGATGTAGGATCATCAGAGAAAGACAAGAACAGAACTTTGGTTGCCTTCTTAGGGCAGCTGTGAGAGCTCAGAGTGAGGACATCTGTAATGTGTGATTTGTTTGGCGTGGGGATAGCAGTGGGGCTACACCTTGGCCACTCCTCCCTGCCCAGGCTCTGACTGCTGGGTCTGAATGTGTGTGAGGCACACAGGGGAGTTTCTCCCCCAGGTTTTCTGCCCAGGACCTGCCTGTTCATCCTATGGCACTCATGTTCCTGGCTCTGAATCCAGGACAGGTGGGCTTCGTCTGGCTCCTTTGTTTGTATTTGTCCTAGCTTAAGAACACCTGTCAACATGCACAGTGGGGCGGATAATCCTGATCCTAGATCAGGCAATGACCACAGGGCAAATGTGCTCTCCAGGGCCATGGGCACCGTTGAGGGGTCGAGTTGTGGCCAGGGAGTCTTCCATCTGCTGCCCTCTCTGCCTGCAAGACTTGTGGGGACCTCACCGAAGACTTTTCTTTGAGTGGGATTCATTTCTCCAGCTGGATTCTCAGAGAAGCTTTTACTCATTTTTTTTATTGCATAAGAGTTTGTCCTTGTTTGTTTACTTATTTTGCTCAGCCAAGTTCTCCCAAGTTCATTGGAATGACACATATATACTCTATCTCAAGAGCAGACACAACAGAGGAGGGAGCTGTACGTGAGTGCTGCTTTAGAATATTCATGCTGTCCTGCATTACTTGTCTATCAGGTCCTGATGACGACCTCATGAATCTTGGCCAAATGAGCAGCATGATCCTGGGTTCCCACTGATGAAGAATCTGCAGTAGGCAAAGTTCCTCAAACACCATCGACAGAAAACCCCCGAACAACACTTTGTGGCTTCCTAAGTAGTGGCAGAGGCTCACAGGCTGGGGCTCCAGGGGAGTTGGAGCTGGGGACACAGCAGGATTTGTTACTCTGATAGGAATCAGGGTGGCCACAGCCGTGGCTTAGATCAAGTGTCCAGGGCCCGAGGCCTGGGGTGTCTCTCAGCTCTGGCCCCTGTCTCCTCGGGAACTAGCATAACTCAGGTGCCTTGGCTTGCAGGCCAGCGCGCCAGGGAGAACAGTGGCAAGAGCGCTGACTGCGTATCACTGCTGCTGGGTGAGGTGAGAACACAGAGGTGAAATCCACAGAGGGATGGTGGGCTCCCAAGAGACCCCGCTTGCTGGAGGGTGCTCCTGTTGGTGTGGGTAACTATCCCTGGCAGGAGAGATGGACGGGACCAACGACAGCAGCCTTGGGGACTTCATCCTGGTGGGCTTCTCCCACCACCCCCTTCTGGAGAGGGTCCTGTTTGCGGTCATCCTGATCGCCTATGTGCTGACCCTGGTGGGCAACAGCGCCATCATCCTGGTGTCCCGGCTGGACCCGCACCTGCGCACCCCCATGTACTTCTTCCTCACCCACCTGTCCTTCCTGGACCTGAGCTTCACCAGCAGTTCCATCCCCCAGCTGCTCTACAACCTGAGTGGGCAGGACAAGACCATCAGCTACGCGGGCTGCTCCGTGCAGCTCTTCCTGTTCCTGGCGCTGGGGGGCGTGGAGTGCCTGCTCCTGGCCGTCATGGCCTACGACCGCTTCGTGGCCATCTGCAGGCCCCTGCACTACTTGGCGATGATGAGTCCCAGGCTCTGCCTGGGGCTGGTGTCCATGGCCTGGGGCTGTGGGGTGGCCAACTCCCTGGCCATGTCTCCAGTGACCCTGAGCCTGCCACGCTGCGGGCACCGGCATGTGGACCACTACCTGTGTGAGATGCCGGCCCTCATCCGCATGGCCTGTGTGGACACGGCAGCCGTGGAAGGCAGCGTCTTTGTCCTGGCGGTGGGCATCGTGCTGTGCCCCCTGGCGTTCATCCTGGTCTCCTATGGCTACATCCTGAGGGCAGTGTTAAGGATGCACTCCTCCTCGGGAAGGCACAAAGTCTTCAACACCTGCGGCTCGCACCTGACAGTGGTGTCGCTGTTCTACGGGAACATCGTCTACATGTACATGCAGCCAGGCCGTGGCAGCTCCCAGGAGCAGGGCAAGGTGCTCACCCTCTTCTACAACATCGTCACGCCCCTGCTCAACCCCCTCATCTACACCCTCAGGAACAAGGAGGTGAAGGGGGCGCTGAGCAGGCTGGTTTTGGCAAAACTAAGCTTCAGGAAGAAGTTGTAATAAGAGGCACAGAGATGAAGTGCTGTGTACAGAACATGGGAGCTTTCATTCTTTTACCGTGATTTCCATCAACAGCATCTGTGCGACTTTGGCAGAGTTCAACAGAGACATGTGGCCACTCTCAGCTTTCTTCTGCATGAATCACTCTGGGCCATGTGAATTCTGACATTCAAAGCCAGCACCCCTGGGTGTGAGCTCTAGGGCCTGTGCTGGTCTAAGGGGGGGTTCCCCATAACCCCCAGGGCTGGGTGGGCTCTCATCAGTGTGCAAGGGAGAGAGAGGAATGTGGAAGTGGGGGTTCTCACCTGCACTTCCAGAGATGCTAAACCATCACTTGAGAAGTGAAAATTCCACTTCGATTGCCCAGTGTTTTCAATATTTAATTTGTAATTACTTGAAAGGTAGCGTTAGAGAGAGAGGAGCGAGTGTAGACTGTGCAGTAACAGGTCTCGTTCCAGATCAGAGACCATTTTGATGAGATTCAGCATAAAGGCAGCAGTGTCACTGAAATCTGTGGGGGACTGCCACACTCAGGTCCCATTCCAGAGCGCCTGGGTCTGAGATCAGCTTCGTTCGGGACTCCAGCTTCCTGCCCGGGCACAGCCTGGGACACAGCCTGTGTGAGTGAGGGCGCAGCATGCCTGGGACTGAGTCCCACCTCCACGTTCATTCCAGCTTCCTGCTGAGGCAACCAGAAGGCAGCAGCTGATGCTCCCAACAGCCGTGTCGGAGACCCCACACATCCTGGGTGTCCTGGCTTCAGCCTGGCCCAGCCCTAGCTGGATCAGGCATCAGGGAGTGAACCAGTGGCTGGGGGATCTGCGTGTCTGTCTGTTTCTCTCTCTGCCTCTGTTTCTGCCTTTCAAATAAATACATAAAATATATATCAATAAATCTTGTAAGTCTATGATATACTTTCCTTCCCAACAAAGAAAATAGCAATTACATCTCACCTAGTTGAAGGGATTCTAGTATCTCACGGTTTTTACAGGGTAGCTTGCCCATCACCTGAGGTCACAGGAGATGGAGGATGTGGATGGGATTCCAAGGCACTCGGCAACAGAGATTATTAAGAAGGAAGAGCAGTGGCCCCTCAGGAAGTGCAGTACTGGATGGATGGGAGGCATCATGAGTGCAAGCTGTGTAGTGGGTCATTGCTGTCGTCACTGGTTTTATCAGGCAGACATGAGGAAGTCAACCTAAAAGTACAATTATATGCATACGTATAACCTAAGGACTTATGTATTTATTCCAAAGACAGAGTACTCCCACAGCAAGAATGTGGGCAGAGTTCTTCCTTCTTCTGTTTCACTCCCCAGGCCGCCTCAACAGCAAGGTGGCAGCCTAGCCTGCTGTGCCACAATGCTTCCCTCCAAATGCAATTATATTATGTATATGCAAACAAGTTGCTATGTGCAATTCATCATTGATTCTGTCAGATTGAACATGAGACAGAACAACAAAGCTAAAATCCACTGAGGCTTCATATTTTAGTGGCTGTTTCTGTCCAGAGCTGTAGCATGCTGTTGAAGTTCAGAACAATGCCAGGGCCACATTTCTTCACACTGCAATGTGATTTTCAATAACCATCCCTTCCCAAGAACTTTGGCTTGCGTCTTACTGTTCCCCTAACTTATTTGCTCTGTTTTGGTGAATCACAGCTTTCTGGGGCAGGTAGGAAGTACATCAAACTGGGAAACTTGAAAATCCTCCCAACCCCACTCAAGGTAGAATCTTTGGAGCAGATCCTCAGCTGGGGCATGTTAATGAGACTGTGTTTGTAGCCAAGGCTGGCAAGAGGCCACACGCCTCCATGGAACACTCCAGGGGCTGATGCAAGATGCGGACATGGAGGAGTGGACGCTTGGGGGGGGGGGGCAGGAAGACAGTGCCGCTGTGGGATGCGCCTGTGCGTCATACCTGTGCGCACACCCTGCTGCCTTCCTAGGATTCAGTGATTGGCTCAGCGTCTTAGCTCCAGAAGCTACATTTCTGCCACTCACTCTCCACAGTGTGGCTGGTTGCTCTCGTCTAGCTGCAGTCAAGAAATAAAGCATCTCCCACTGACAGCCACCCATCAATCTGTCAAGTGACTTACCTCTTAACCACTTCATTTTTTCCCATGGAACATCAATTAATCACTTCAACATTTCTGGTAAGGAATTTAGTTTTCATACCCAATTTTGGCAATAAAATTGGAAAATGCAGAATGGGAAATGATAGAATCTGTGCTAAATTTTCTATGATTGATCCAAGGGTTTTGTTGGAAAAACAAAGGCATTCATCTGTGCCTTCCAGTAGCGTTGAAGGGCAGCGTGAGGTTTAAGGCAGATGTGGCGAAGTCAGCATCACCCGAGTGAAAGGCTCCAGAAACTGCACAAACAGCGCCAGCAAAGCCCCAGCTTCCCGCAGTCCCAGAGAGGAGGAAAAGGAAAACCTGGATTTTCCAGGGCAGACAAATTTCCTAGCCCAGCATCAGGCAGTTTTGAGCCTGTGTCTCCCCCCACCCCATTTAATTTTTAGGTATTTTAATTGCAAAATAACTCAATTTTTCATTATGAACTTCAACCGCTTTTTTTTTTTTTAATTTGTGGTTGACTTTTAGGAATTGTCACTCTTTGTGCTGACACACATTTAACTGGTGGCCAATGGTCTCACTTGTATAATATCGATGGAAAGTGATTTATTAGTAAAATAAATACCGCTATGAAGTCTGACAGAAAGGTGCTGACACCCTACTCAGCTTAAATTGACACATTTATTTGACCTTTCCCTCCAATGACCTGAACATTATTCTATGCAGAATAGGCAATAATTTCATAATGATAGTCACTTTACACATTTATTGCTCATTTAGAAGTATAGATATATCACCTGTCACCATAAAAAATCATGTGCTAATGATTTCCAATTAAAAGTCTCTTGGCCGGTACCGAGGCTCACTTGGCTAATCCTCCGCCTGCAACACCGGCACCCCGGGGTTCTAGTCCTGGTTGGGGCGCCAGATTCTGTCCCGGTTACTCCTCTTCCAGTCCAGTTCTCTGCTGTGGCCCGGGAGTGCAGTGGAGGATGGCTCAGGTTCTTGGGCCCTGCACCTGCATGGGAGACCAGGAGGAAGCACCTGGCTCCCAGCTTTGGGTCCGTGCAGCGCACCAGCCATAGTGGCCATTTAGGGGGTGAACCAACAGAAAAGGAAGACCTTTCTCTCTGTCTCTCTCTCTCTCTCTAACTCTGCCTTTCAAAAAAAAAAGTCTCTTAAACTTCAGAATAAGAAAATGCTTTTGTGAACCAAAAGCCTTGGTGGTTTTACAATTGTTCTCTAAAACTCACAGATCTCCTTGACGATGTAGGCAGAGTAACTGAAAAGATTGTAGTTTACGTGACATCCTATTTCTTATCGAAATAAGGGTGCTTAGAGACTGCTGACCGCGTCCTCACGGCAGCCCTGTGGGTGCTGAGCGTCTGCTGGCCGGGTCCCCCAGGACAGTGCCTCCGCAGTCTGCCACCATGGACAACGCGAGCTCCACGGCAGACTTCGTTCTCCTGGGGCTCTTCAACCACACGCGAGCCCAGCAGCTTCTCTTTGCGCTGGTCCTGATCATTGCCTTCACCTCTGTGGTGGGCAATGCACTCATGCTTCTCCTGATTGCCCGGGACCGCCGGCTCCACACGCCCATGTACTTCCTCCTGAGCCAGCTCTCCCTCAATGACGTCATGCTGGTTTTCACCACGGTGCCCAAAATGGCTGCCGACTACTTGACCGGAAGGAAGTCCATCTCCCGCACGGGGTGTGGGTCGCAGATTTTCTTCTTCCTGACCCTGGCCGGCGGGGAGAGCTTCCTCCTGGCGGCCATGTCCTACGACCGCTATGTGGCAATTTGCCACCCACTGCGCTACCTGGTTTTCATGAGCTGGCGCTTATGTCTGCAAGTGACCGTGGGGTCGTGGATCCTGGGGGCTGCTGACGGCCTCCTGCAGGCTGCAGTCACCCTGAGCTTCCCGTTTTGCAGGTCACGTGAGATCAACCACTTCTTCTGCGAGGCTCCCGAACTGATGCGCCTGGCCTGTGCCCGCTCGTCTGTCTTTGAGTATGCCATGTACATCTGTTGCGTGTTGATGCTCCTGGTCCCCCTCTCCCTCATCCTGATCTCCTACAGCCTCATCCTGGCTGCTGTTCTCCACATGCGCTCCACAAAAGCCTGCAAGAAGGCCTTGGCCACCTGCTCTTCCCACCTGGCTGTGGTGGGACTCTTCTATGGAGCCACCATGTTTGTCTACATGAGGTCCAGGTCCTCCAGGTCAGCCAGCCATGACAAAGCTGTGTCGGCCTTCTATGCCATCTTCACACCCATGCTGAACCCCCTCATCTACAGCCTGAGGAACAGTGAGGTCAGGGGTGCCCTGAGGAAGTGTGTGGCTCAGGGCGTCGCCCTGGCCGGCAGGATTCCATTCCTCTGCCTCTGCTTTTGTGTCTCGGCAAAGTGACTGCATGGGGCGTCCGTAGAATTCTCTGTACCCCCTCTCCATGGGTGTGCCTCGGCTGTCCCCCAGCAGATCCTGGATGCTCAGATGGTGCTGAAGCCTAAACCCGCACACCTTTTCCCTGTGCACATGCACAGGCTGTGCTGTGATGGTGGCAGCTTGTGGTCCTGCGGGGAAACGGACAAAAACTTCTGTTTCCTCCACAGTTTCACAGAAGAGTTTGTTCTATCACAGACCTTCCCAATGTCAGGGTCCATTTTTCTTGTTTCCTTCTTAAGTTGAGAATATTCACCTTTTCTTTGATAAGACTTATTTATTTATTTGAAGGAACAGCAGGGTGGGAGGAGAGAGAGAGAGAGAGAGAGAGAGAGATCTTCCATCCATTCCCCAAATGGCTGCAACAGCCGCAGCTGGGCCAGGTTGCAGCTGGCATCCTGGAGCTCCATCCTGGTCTCCCCCGACTCCAGGAGCGCCCATACTTGGAGTATCATCAACTGCCTTCCCAGGTGCATTCACGGGGAGCTGGATCAGCAGCTGAGCACCTGGCACTGGAATCAGCTCTCCAGGATAGGATGCTGGCATCGCTCAGTGGCTCACTATCTCACTGACACTTGCAGGAATCACTTCGTGGATTCTTTGCCGTATGCCAGTGGCCAGCATCTCTTCCCTTGCACCTTAGGGTGCTGACAAAGGCATGTATGGCTGCTTGATGAAAGCACGGCCACATTCCCACAGAGGGTGCAAGAACCCAGACAGCCTCTGGGTGACCAACAATGGGAAGCATATACGGCGTGGATACCTGGTGGCAGGAGGGCTTCATGGCCAGGGCAGGGTGGCGTGGGGCCGAGTGAGAATGCACTTTGCTATCAGATCTACACGCAGTTTAAACTTCACCATTATTTCTGAAAATTTCCTCTTAATACTTCAGAACCACACCTGAGGACAGGCGACTGACAACTCAAGAGCCAAAGCAACGTTATGTGGGCAGGGGTCGAGGGGTGGGCTGCTGGGTGAGCTCGCACATCTGTGTCTGCTTGCTTTCCTTTGCATTGTAGGTGAATTTATGGCCACTCCTTTGCTGAGCTGTCAGACCAAGACAAACTGAATTGGTGTGAATCTAGGAACCACCATTCCTTTGTGAAATGGTCTCTTCCATACCCCAAAATTGATTCTTTGCTCAAGGACTGAGTTAACTCATTGTTCACACTGTTTTGAGGATCCGTGGCTGCCCTTTGTTTCTGAGGGAGGTCTGATTCTCAGGTGGTAGTGTGTCTGAACCTGTGGTGCTGGCAGCACCTGCCCTGGAACCCACTCCTACCCCCAGGAGAAGCAGCGTCCCCCGCCCCAGACAGATCCCTCTTGCCCTTTTCCAGTGCAGACGCTACCCCAGATGCAAACATTTGTCAGCTTTAGATCCCATCTTTCAGTGTGACCTTCGTGTCATCGGAAACCAACTATAGGTGTTTTTTTTTTAATCCTGTTTTGTCTCTCAGCTTCACATCTGTTGGAAGATTTCTCCACATTTTTAGTTCATCACTATTTGCTGTTTTAATTCCACTGAGTACATCACTATTGGTTTTCCCATCACGTGTTTAATGTTTGAAAATTGCTATTTATTTGAAAGGAGGGAGAGATAGCAAAGAGCCAGAGATAGAGAGAGAGAAAGAGAGAGAGAAACATGTCCACCTGCTGTTTGCTCCCTAAATGCCCAGTGAGGCCAGAGCCGGGAGTCGGGATCACAGTCCAGGCCTGCCATGTGGTCGGCAGGTGCCATTTTTCTGTTTGGATCCATAGCCTAAAGCTGCTTCCTGGAATTGTGTTTTTATTTCCCTTACTAGACAGATGATGAAGATTTTTATAAAACTGTTTCAAGCCAGTTGTTGTTTTGCATTACTTGTAACCCACACAAGGTCCAAATAGTCCCAGTGCTATAAACCTGTGCATCCTAGCAACTCCAGTGATGCAGTAGTTACTTGTTTGGCTTTTAGCTTGCATTTCTGGGAAGGCTAGTGATATTGAAGTCTAGATTAGATTGTTGCCGCATTGTGTGCCTTCTTTTGTTGGCTGGCATTTAGTTTTGAAAAACAAAAGCCAAACAAAACACTGAGATATTTCACAGCCAACCTAGTGCTTCACTCATAGACAGTACGTGAAATTCATAAAGCTTGCTGGTATTTTTCAGAGCAAACTATATGTTGAGCTGTTACCTATGTGTTTCAATTCGAAGTCTGAAGACTAAATATGCTAATTAAATGTGTATTTATGTAACACTTCTTTCCCATTATCTCCATTTTTCCTTAAACTGTAAATTTATTTGTTTCTCTTAGTTGTGATTTGTAACAAAAGGTTAGGGACCTGCTGAAGGAACGGAACTGTTGTAAATATGAAAGGCAGGTGAAGAAGGACAAAACAGTGTCAATAAAGCTAAATTTCAGGTGTTCAGAGTCTATTTCTTATCTTCTGCTGGCAAAAGATTATCCATCCATAATAATTTTTGGGTAAAAATTTTGATATTTTGAAAGAGACTATTCATTTTGCTAAGGATATATATATGTATATATATACTTATACATATATATTTATATGTTCTCTAAAAAGAAGACAATTAAATGCAAAATTAGTTGTAAAAATAGTTTAGAACAACATTGCTAGATAATAATTGTTTGCTTCTCCTTTTGTTAATTTGCTTTAGTTTGAATTCCTCTTTCACAACTTTCCATGGTTCCACTTTGGTCCTTGACTCTCTGAGACGTGAATGGCAAGCAGAGGGGTCCACAGGTGTCAGGTGCGTGGGCTGGTGGCTCCGCAGGGCCCTGCATCTTGAGACTGGAGATCAAAGACCTGAAGACTGTGCCTGGGACAGACGTCATGGCTCTGCATCTTGGATGGGTCACAGCCACTTCACAGCCCCACGCCCGTGTGCTCCCATAGCACCTCTGTATGTTCACCAAAGCTGCTTCACTGGCTGTTTTGGTTCCACGTTTAAGTCCTGGCCGGTGGGCTGCTGTGCCTCTCACCCAGATGCGGTAAAACAGCTTAACTGGGGCCGGCCTTGTGGCACAGTGGCACCCCTTATTGGAGTACCCGTTCAAGTCCCAGCACCCTGCTCCTCATCCAGCTCCCCTCCAATGGCCTAGGAAAGCAGTGGAAGTGGCCCACAGACTTGGGTCCCTGCTACCGCATGGGAGACCAGGATGGAGTTCCTGGCTCCTGGCTTCTGCTGTGGGCACTGGGGAGTGAACCAGCAAAATGAATTCTCTCTCTCTTCCTCTCTCTCTCTCTCTCTCTCTCTCCCTTTCTTTTGATGCTCTACTTTTCCAATAAATAAAGAAGTAAATCTTTTTGAAAAGCATTTTTATCAAAAAAACAAGATAGCGTAAAATAGTTTTCATTCTTCTCCACCCCCCACCCCGTATTTCTACAGCTTGCTGATTGTTTCACCTTCATTTTCCATTTTTATTGATTAAGATTTCATCAGAGGCAGGTTCAGAGGTAAATCTCATTTTTGAAAAGTGGGGAGGTTATTGGGATGAAATCACTGTTCCTGTCCACACAGGTTTGAGCGCAGGGTCTGACCTGGGAAAGTTGCCTGTAGCCAGTGCCAGCTGGGGCGGTGGGACTGAACCCCCCACTAGCTCTTGAGGACAAAAGGAGTTGTCACGTGGGGTGAGTGAGACAGGCTTGTGGGGATCGGAGGGTGAGTGACAGCACTCATCCCGGCGTCAGCCGCGTGTCTGCTGCCTTTACCGAAGCTGTGGGTTCCCTGGTGGGCGCTGACCGGCTCTCGAATCAGCTGTCAAAAATGAGCGGGAACAGAACACTGGGACGAGGTTGGCTGACTCTGCACAGGACAGCCAGAGTCCATCACGGGGCCTGGGCCAGCGCTCTGGGCCACTCAGGACAGAGGGATCTGACGTCAGGGCTCAGGAAAGCAGAGTTTTTGATACTATTCTTGACTTTAAAAATGTATTTGAAAGCCAGAATTACAGAGGGAGAAAGAGGCAGAGACACAGAGATCTTCCATTCTCTGGATGGAGCTAGAGCTGCCAGAACTCAAACCCATGCTCACATGTTGCCACGTTGCAGTGACAGCTTAACCTGCCGTGCCACCACGCAGGCCCCAACAAACACTGACTTTGAATCTTGCTTTGTGCAACCAATGCAGACCCACGCTGTGTCTCCCCTCCCCCAGACACTCTGCACTACCCCAGGGACTGGCCTTTCTGCCTGCCTCACTCTCGGTGGCCGCGTGCGCCCTGCTCTGTCCCCCGGGGCTCGGCTCCCCTTGATGCTGCCTGACATCACCAGCTCCAGTCAGGGAGCAGCGCAAGCATCTTCCAGGTCTCCTTGCTGCTCCCCACATCTGCCCCCGGGCCTGCACCCGCAGCCAGTCTGCAGCAGTCTGTTCTGCTGCGGGACACAGCGTCATGGCCATCTGGCTGTCTGTGTGGAAGAAGTAACGGGCTGACCAACAACCTGCTCACTACACAGCACAGCTGCCCAGGCTCTGGGACCCACAGGAACCTTCACTTTCAAATGCCTCCACTACAGTAAGAAAATGCTTTGTGCACCACTGCTTGGGGTGATGGCGTGTGTAGCCAGGAAGAATCAGGCTCTGCCATGAGTAAGAGATGGGGTAAACAGGACTCAATCATAGAAGCACGTGCAGCTTTTAACTCACTCGCAGGGGCCAGAGCCAGGTTTGGTGGCCGCAGCAGCTGCTGGGGTGTTGGCAGTGCTCACAGCCCCTCGGGTCTGATTCTTGCAAAAAGATTGCAGGGACCTGCACCACCATGAAATCCAACAGGAAATAGGCAAGACGGGTGTGTGTCTGCAGTCCCCCAGCCAGCTGTCCTAAGTGCCCAGAGTTCAGCTGTTTGACCGCAGTCTACTGGCTCCGAGTGAGGAGAGCAGTGTGCCAGTGCAGGTGCTGCTCAGTGGAAGGACAAGCGGAGACCGGTGTGTGTGTGTGTGTGTGTGTGTGTGTGTTGGGGGAGCTGGGGTAGATGCTCCCATGTCCCCATGGCACTGGGGCCTCCCTCAGCTCTGCAGAGCCACCTGTAGGGAGTCCCAGGCAGCGAGCGCGTGTGCAGTCTGACATGCATGAGCCAGTGCGCTCTGCGATGCTCCACTGTGCTCTGACACCTCCAGCCCCTCACCTGCCTCAACCTCCCTGGTACCCTGCACTCTCTGCCTCGTACACATTGGCTTAGACCCATATTTAGAGAATATGGAAATAATAACAGTTATAGAAATCCTTGTATTATCAGAACAACAATGTTAACATTGCTTCTGAATATTTACTGTCAGGCTGTGTTCTCTCGCTCCCTCCCTCCTTCTCTTTCTCTCTCCACACCCCCATCTCTCAATGCTCGGTTTTTAAATTTTTCAATGAGAAAGTTAAAAAATTATTATCAGATAATAAAAGATATAGATGTGAAATCAGATGTAGTATTGCTAGGATTTTCATTAACAATTCTTTTCCAAGTAAACATTTTCCAGACAGGCTTGAGTTGGTGCTTTTTTTATATCTTGTGCTTGCCTTTTTCGGTCAAAAATGTAATGTAGGAAATGATGGGATATAATAATGATGACCTTATTAATGTGTAGGTCTAACAAGATTAGTGGATAAATAACCTCCAGTTTGTAAAAGCTTAAAGAGGTATTTTGTATCCTTTATCCGTTTAATGAAAGGTCTGGTAGAAGATGAAAATTCTGTTTGAGTCCAATTTAGCCGAAGTTAGTGAGTCATGGTGTATTTTAAGACACTCCCTGAATACAAGGTGCACAGTGGATCTGAGGGCAGCACAGTTGGTGAGTAACGTCCCAGGGAGAGCAGGTGCAGCTGTGGGCTCAGCTAGAAATTGGACTTCAGGCAGGGAAGAAGCAGTAGAGCCTCGTACGCTGGCCAGCTAGGAAGAGTCTGATGCCCTCATTGAAACAAACATTAAGTTCCAAGGAGTTTCATCGACACCATCAGTTTGAATGTTTGTACTCAACTGGTTGGGCTGATTGGCTCGAGAACTTAGGGAGCCTAAGTTACTTTTGTGAATGAAGACCTTTTGCAGGTGTGGCGAGACATCCTTGTCACACCCGCAAACACATGTGTTGCATCACCCACGGTTGTTTGGAAGAAGGGTGGCATGTCTGGGAAGGTGACGCATTGTGCGGCTGTCACTCTCTGCCCCTTCCTCTGTGCCACAGTCTGTGCTTGCTGAGGGAGAAGGGGCTGAAGCTCTGTGTCTCTGAGAACAACAGCCTGAGGGTAAGTCCTGCACCAAGCTGACTCCTGCTTCTTCTGCACTAGAAAACTCACCGTAGAAAGCCAGGGGCAGACTCTCAGAAGATGCAATGGAAATTTCCTAGAACACAGACTCAGAAACTTTATTGAAAAACTTGAATCCCAAAAACAGATGGAGCACGTATCCCCTGAAGCCCCTGAGCTCCTCGAAGAGACTGAGAGGGAGGGTGGTCACGTCTATTCTCCAACATCGGGTCTCAGAAACAGCATCTGGAGACAGAAAGAGGCCAGACTTGATCTCAGGAGGAGCTGGCCTGGGTGGGGGAGGCTGCAGCAGGTGGGACCTTGACCTCAGGAGGAGCTGGCCTAGGCAGGGGAGGCTGCAGCAGGTGGGACTGTGACCTCAGGAGGAGCTGGCCTAGGCAGGGGAGGCTGCAGCAGGTGGGACTGTGACCTCAGGAGGAGCTGGCCTAGGCGGGGGAGCCTGAAGCAGGTGGGACCTTGACCTCAGAAGGAGCTGGCCAAGGAGGGGGAGGCTGAGGCAGGTGGGACCTTGACCTCAGGAGGATCTGGCCCAGGGAGGGGAAGATTCAACAGGTGGGACCCTGACCTCAGGAGGAACTGGCCTAGGTCGTGGCGGCTGCAGCACGTGGGACCTTGACCTCAGGAGGAGCTGGCCTAGGCAGGGAAGGCTGCAGCAGGTGGGACCTTGACCTCAGGAGGAGCTGGCCTAGAAGGGGGAGGCTACATTAGTTGGGACCTTGACCTCAGGAGGAGTTGGCCTAAGTAAGGGAGGATGCAGCAGGTGGGATCTTGACTGCAGTAAGGGGCTGGCCTAGGTCTTGGAGCCTGAAGCAAGTGGGACCTTGACCTCATGAGGAGATGGCCTAGGCATGGGAGGCTGCAGTAGATGGGACCTTGAACTCAGGAGGAGCTGGACTGGGTGGGGGAGGCTGCAGCAGATGGGACATACACCTCAGGAGTTGCTAGCCTGGGTGGGTGAGGCTGCAGCAGGTGGGACCTTGACATCTGGTGGAGCTGGCCTAGATGGGGGAGGCTGAAGAAGGTGGGACCTTGACCTCAGGAGGAGCTGGCCTGGGTGTGGAAGGCTGCAGCAGGTGGGACCCTGAATTAGGAGGAACTGTCCAAGGAAGGGAGGCTGCATCAGGTGGGACCTTGACCTCAGGAGGAGCTGACCTAGGTAAAGGAAGCTGCAGCAGGTTGGACCTTGACCTCATGAGGAGCTGGCCTAGGCAGGGGAGGCTGCAGAAGGTGGGACCTTGACCTCAAGAGGAGCTGTCCTAGGCGGGGGAGGCTGCAGCAGGTGGGACCTTGACCTCAGGTGGAGCTGGCCTAGGTAGGGGAGGCTGCAGCAGGTGGGACCTTGATCTCAGGAGGAGCTGGCCTAGGTAAGGGAGTCTGCAGCAGGTGGGACCTTGACCTCAGGAGGAGCTTGCCGAAGTAAGGGAGGCAGCAGTAGTTGTGAACTGGACCTCAGGAGGAGCTGGCTTAGGTGGGGGAGGCTGCAGCATGTGGGACCTTGACCTCATGAGGAGCTGTCCTAGGCGGCGGAGGCTGCAGCATGTGGGACCTTGACCTCAGGAGGAGCTAGGCTAGCTCGGGTAGGCAGCAGCAGGTGGGACCTTGACCTCAGGAGGAGCTGGCCTAGGCAGGGAAGGCTGCAGCAGGTGGGACCTTGACCTCAGGAGGAGTTGGCCTAAGTAAGGGAGGATGCAGCAGGTGGGATCTTGACTGCAGTAAGGGGCTGGCCTAGGTCTTGGAGCCTGAAGCAAGTGGGACCTTGACCTCATGAGGAGATGACCTAGGCATGGGAGGCTGCAGTAGGTGGGACCTTGAACTCAGGAGGAGCTGGACTGGGTGGGGGAAGCTGCAGCAGATGGGACATACACCTCAGGAGTTGCTAGCCTGGGTGGGTGAGGCTGCAGCAGGTGGGACCTTGACATCTGGTGGAACAGCCCTAGGCATGTGAGGCTGCAGCAGGTGGGACCTTGACCTCAGGAGGAGCTGGCCTAGATGGGGGAGGCTGAAGAAGGTGGGACCTTGACCTCAGGAGGAGCTGGCCTGGGTGTGGAAGGCTGCAGCAGGTGGGACCCTGAATTAGGAGGAACTGTCCAAGGAAGGGAGGCTGCAGCAGGTGGGACCTTGATCTCAGGAGTAACTGTCCAAGGAAGGGAGGCTGCATCAGGTGGGACCTTGACCTCAGGAGTAGCTGGCATAGGCAGGGGAGGCTGCAGCAGGTGGGACCTTGACCTCATGAGGAGCTGGCCTAGCAGGGGAGGCTGCAGAAGGTGGGACCTTGACCTCAAGAGGAGCTGTCCTAGGCAGGGGAGGCTGCAGCAGGTGGGACCTTGACCTCAGGTGGAGCTGGCCTAGGTAGGGGAGGCTGCAGCAGGTGGGACCTTGATCTCAGGAGGAGCTGGCCTAGGTAAGGGAGTCTGCAGCAGGTGGGACCTTGACCTCAGGAGGAGCTTGCCGATGTAAGGGAGGCAGCAGTAGTTGTGAACTGGACCTCAGGAGGAGCTGGCTTAGGTGGGGGAGGCTGCAGCATGTGGGACCTTGACCTCATGAGGAGCTGTCCTAGGCGGCGGAGGCTGCAGCTTGTGGGACCTTGACCTCAGGAGGAGCTAGGCTAGCTCGGGTAGGCAGCAGCAGGTGGGACCTTGATCTCAGGAGGAGCTGGCCTAGGCAGGTAAGGCTGCAGCAGGTGGGACCTTGAACTAAGGTGGAGCTGGCCTAGGCATGGGAGGCTGCAGCAGGTGGGACCTTGACCTCAGGAGGAGCTGGCCTAGGCGGGAGAGGCTGCAGCAGGTGGGACCTTAACTTCAGGAGCAGTTGGCCTAGGCAGGGCAGGCTGCAGCAGGTGGGACCTTGACCTCAGGAGGAGCTGGCCTAGGCAGGGGAAGCTGCATCAGTTGGGAACTTGACCTCAGGAAGAGCTGGCCTAGGCAGGGAAGGCTGCAGCAGTTGGGACTTTGACCTCAGGAGGAGCTGGCCTAGTTAAGGGAGGCTGAAGAGGTTGGGACCTGGACCTCAGAAAGGGGCTGGCCTAGATATGGGAGGCAGCGGATGTGGGACCTTGACCTCAGGAGGAGCTGGCCATGGGCGGGGAGCCTGCAACAGTTGGGACCTTGACCTCAGCAGGAGCTGGCCTAGGCGGGGGAGGCTGCAGCAGGTGGGACCTTGACCTCACGTGGAGCTGGCATGCGTGTGGGACGCTGCAGTAGGTGGGACCTTGACCTCAGGAGGAGCTGGCCTAGGCGTGGGAGGCTGCAGCAGGTGGGACCTTAACCTCAGGAGCAGCTGGCCTAGGCAGGGCAGGCTGCAGCAGGTGGGACCTTGACCTCAGGAGGAGCTGGCCTAGGTAAGGGAGGCTGCAGCAGGTGGGACCTTGACGTCAGGAGGAGCTGGCCTATGCATGGGAGGCTGCAGCACTTGGAACCCTGACCCCTGGAGGAGCTGGCCGAGGTGGGGGAGGCTGTATTCGGTGGGATCGTGACCTCAGGAGTGACTGGCCTAGGTCAGGACGGCTGTAGTAGGTGGGACCCTGACCTCAGGAGGAGCTGGCCTAGGCAAGGGAGGTTGCAGCAGGTGGGACCTTGACCTCAGGAGGAGCTGGCCTATGCAGGGGAGGCTGCAGTAGGTGGGACCTTGACCTCAGGAGGAGCTGGCCTATGCAAGGCAGGCTGCAGCATTTGGGAACCTGTCCTCAGGAGGAACTGGCCTAGGTGGGGGAGGCTGCAGCAGGTGGGACCTGGACCTCAGTAAGGGGCTGGCCTAGGCGGGGGAGGCTGCAGCAGCTGGGACCTTGACCTCAGGAGGAGCTGGCCTAGACTGGGGAGGCTGATGCAGGTGAGACCTTGACCTCAGGAGGAGCCGGCCTATGCAGGGGAGGCTGAAGCAGGTGGGATATTGACTGCAGTAAAGGGCTGGCCTAAGTCTAGGAGATTGCAGCAAGTGGGACCTTGACCACAGGATGAGTTGGCCTAGACTGGGGAGGCTGATGCAGGTGGGACCTTGACCTCAGGAGGAGCTGGCCTAGGTGGGGGGGCTGCAGAAGGTTGGACCTTGACCTTAGGAGGAACTGGCCTTGGTGGGGGAGGCTGCAGCAGGTGGGACATATACCTCAGGAGAAGCTGGCCTGGGTGAGTCAGGCTGTAGCTGGTGGGACCCTGACCTCAGGTGGAGCAGGCCTAGGCATGGGAGGCTGCAGCAGGTGTTACCTTGACCCTAGGAGGAGCTGGCATAGGCAGGGGAGGCTGCAGCAGGTGGGACCTTGACATCAGGAGGAGCTGGCCTAGGCAGGGGGAGGCTGTAGCAGGTGGGATCTTCAAGTCAGGAGGAGCTGGCCTAGGCGTGGAAGGCTGCAGCAGGTGGGACCTTGACCTCAGGAGGAGCTGGGCTAGGCGGGGGAGGCTGCAGCAGGTGGGACCTTGATCTCAGGAGGAGCTGGCCTAGGCAGGGGAGGCTGCAGCAGGTGGGAACTGGACCACAGAAAGGGGCTGGCCTAGATATGGGTGGGAGCGGTAGGTGGTACCTTGACTTCAGGAGGAGCAGGCTTAGGCAGGGCTGGCTGCAGCAGGTGGGACCTTGACCTCAGGAGGAGTGCCCCGCGTGGGTGAGGCTGCAGCAGGTGGGACCTTGACCACAGGAGGACCTTTCCTGTGTGGGGGACGCTGCAGTAGGTGGGACCTTGACCTCAGGAGGAACTGGCCTAGGCGTGGGGGCTGCAGCAGGTGGGACCTTAACCACAGGACGAGCTGGCCTAGGCAGGGGAGGCTGCAGCAGGTGGGACCTTTACCTCAGGAAGAGCTGGCTGAGGCGGGGGAGGCTGAAGCAGGTGGGACCTTGACCTCAGTAGGAGCTGGGCTATGTCGGGGAGGCTGTAGCAGGCGGGACCTTCACTCGGTAAGGGGCTCACCTAGGGATGGGAGGCTGCTACACGTGGGACCTTGACCTCAGGAAGAGCTGGCCTAGGTAAGGGATGCTGCAGCATGTGGGACCTTGACCACAGGAGGAGCTGGCCTATGATGGGAGGTTGCAGCATGTGGCACCCTGAGATCTGGAGGAGATGGCCTAGGGGTGGGAGCCTGCAGCAGGTGGGACCTTGACCTCAGGAGTGCTGGCCTTGGTCAGGGAGGCTGCAGCAGGTGGGACCCTGAGCTCATGAGGAGCTGGCCTAGGCAAGGGAGGTTGAATCAGGTGGGACCTTGACCTCATGAGGAGCTGGCCTCAGCAGGGGAGGCTGCAGTAGGAGGGACCTTAACCTCAGGAGGAGCTAGCCTGGGTGGGGATGGCTGCAGCAGGTGGAACCTTGACATCAGGAGGAGCTGGCCTAGGCAGGGGAGGCTTCAGCAGGTGGCACCTGGACCTCAGAATGGGGCTAGCCTAGATATGGGAGGCAGCGGTAAGTGGGACCTTGACCACAGGAGGAGCTGGCTTAGGCAGGGGAGGCTGCAGCAGGTGTGACCTTGAATTCAGGAGGAGCTGGCCTAGGCATGGGAGGCTGCAACAGTTGGGACCGTGACCACAGGAGGAACTGGCCTGAGTGGGGGAGGCTGAAGCAGTTGGGACCTGACCTCAGGAGGACCTGGCCTAGGCGGGGGAGTCTACAGCAGGTGGGACATACACCTCAGGAGAAGCTGGCCTGGGTGGGTGAGGCTGCAGCAGGTGGGACCCTGACCTCAGGTGGACCAGGCCTAGGCATGGGAGGCTGCAGCAGTGGGACCTTGACCGCAGGAGGAGCTGGCCTAGGTGTGGAAGGATGCAGCGGGTGGGACCTTGACATCAGGAGGAGCTGGCTTAGGAGGGGGAGGATGCAGCAGGTGGGACCTTGACCTCTGGGGGAGCTGGCTTAGGCAAGGGAAGCTGCAGTAGGTGGGAAATGACTTCAGGAGGAACTGACTTAGGTTGGGGAGGCTGCAGCACTTGGGACCTTCACTAAGTAAGGGGCTGACCTAAGCATAGGATGCTGCAGCAGGTGGGACCTTGACCTCAGGGGGAGCTGGCTTAGGCAAGGGAATCTGCAGTAGGTGGGAGTTTGACTTCAGGAGGAACTGACTTAGGTCGGGGAGGCTGCAGCACTTGGGACCTTCACTAAGTAAGGGGCTGACCTAAGCATAGGAGGCTGCAGCAGGTGGGACCTTGACCTCAGGAGGAGCTGGCCTAGGCATGGGAGCCTGCAGCAGGTGGGACCCTGACCACAGGAGTAACTGGCCTAGGTCAGGGAGGCGGCAGCAGGTGGGACCTTGATCTCAGGAGGAGCTAGGCTAGCTCGGGGAGGCAGCAGCAGGTGGGACCTTGACCTCAGGAGGAGCTGGCCTAGGCAGGGGAGCCTGCAGCAGGTGGGACCTTGAACTCAGGAGGTGCTGGCCTAGGCGTGGGAGGCTGCAGCAGGTGGGACTTTCACCTCAGGAGGAGCTGGGCAAGGCGGGGGAGGCTACAGCAGGTGGTACCTTGACCTCAAAAGAAGCTTGCCTAGACAGGGAGGCTGCAGCAGTTGGGACCTGGACCTCAGAAAGGGGCTGGCCTAGATATGGGAGGCAGCGGAGGTGGGACCTTGAACTCAGGAGGAGCTGGCCTAGGGCGGGGAGCCTGCAACAGGTGGGACCTTGACCTCAGGAGGAGCTGCCCTGCGTGTGGGACGCTTTAGCAGGTCGGACCGTGACATCAGGAGGAGCTGGCCTAGGAGGGGCAGGCTGCATCAGGTGGGACCTTGACCTCAGGAAGTGCTGGCCTAGGCAGGGGAGGCTGCAGCAGGTGGGAGTTTGACCTCAGGAGGAGCTGGCCTAGGTAAGGGAGGCTACAGCACGTGGGACCTTGACCTCAGGAGGAGCTGGCCTATGCATGGGAGGCTGCAGCAGGTGGAACCCTGACCTCTGGAGGAGCTGGCCTTGGCGTGGGAGGCTGCAGCAGGTGGGACCGTGACCTCAGGAGTAACTGGCCTATGATGGGAGGCTGCAGCAGGTGGGACCTTGACCTCATGAGTTGCTGGCCTTGGCGTGGGAGGCTGCAGCAGGTGGGACCTTGACCTAAGGAGGAGCTGGGCTAGGCGGGGGAGGCTGCAGCAGTTGGGTCCTTGACTTCAGGAGGAGCTGGCCTAGGCAGGGGAGGCTGCAGCAGGTGGGAACTGGACCACAGAAAGGGCCGGCCTAGATATGGGTGGGAGCGGTAGGTGGGACCTTGACATCATGACGAGCAGGCTTAGCGGGGGAGGCTGCAGCAGGTGGGACCTGGACCTCAGGAAAAGCTGGCCTAGGAAGGGGAGGCTGAAGCAGGTGGGACCTTGACCACAAGAGGAGCTTTCCTGCGTGGGGGACGCTGCAGCAGGTGGGACCTTGACCTCAGGAGGAGCTGGCCTGCGTGGGTGAGGCTGCAGCAGGTGGGATCTTGACCTCAAAGGAGCTGGCCTAGGCAGGGGAGGCTGAAGCAGGTGGGACTTTGACCTCAGGAGGAGATGGCCCACGTGGGTGAGGCTGCAGCAGGTGGGACCTTAACCACAGGAGGAGCTGGACTAGGCATGGGAGGCTGCAGCAGGTGGGACCTTTACCTCAGGAAGAGCTGGCCGAGGCAGGGGAGGCTGAAGCAGGTGGGACCTTGACCTCACCAGGAGCTGGGCTAGGTCAGGGAGGCTGCAGCAGGCGGGACCTTGACCTCAGGAGGAGCTGGCCTAGGCAGGGGAGGCTGCAGCTGGTGGGACCTTGACCTCAGGAGGTGCTGGCCTAGGCGTGGGAGGCTGCAGCAGGTGGGACCTTGACCTCAGGAAGAGCTGGCCGAGGCGTGGGAGGCTGCAGCAGGTGGGACCTTGACCTCAGCAGGAGCTGGGCTAGGTCGGGGAGGCTGCAGCAGGCGGGACCTTCACTCAGTAAGGGGCTCTCCTAGGGATGGGAGGCTGCTGCAGGTGGGACCTTGACCTCAGGAGGAGCTGGCCAAGGGTGGGGAGCCTGCAACAGGTGGGACCTTGACCTCAGGAGAAGCTGGCCTAGGTAAAGGAGGCTGCAGCAGGTGGGACCTTGACCTCAGGAGGAGCTGGCCTAGGAAGGGGAGGCTGCAGCAGGTGGGACCTTAACCTCAGGAGGAGCTGGCCTAGGCAGGTAAGGCTGCAGCAGGTGGGACCTTGAACTAAGGTGGAGCTGGCCTAGGCAGGGGAGGCTGCATCAGGTGGGAACTTGACCTCAGGAAGAGCTGGCCTAGGCAGGGGCGGCTGCAGCAGGTGGGACTTTGACCTCAGGAGGAGCTGGCGTAGGTAAGGGAGGCTACAGCAGGTGGGACCTTGACCTCAGGAGGAGCTGGCCTATGCATGGGAGGCTGCAGCAGGTGGAACCCTGACCTCTGGAGGAGCTGGCCTAGGCAGGGGAGGCTGCAGCAGGTGGGATATACACCTCAGGAGAAGCTGGCCTGGGTGGGTGAGGCTGCAGCAGGTGGGACGCTGACCTCAGGTGGAGCAAGCCTAGGCATGGGAGGCTGCAGCAGTGGGACCTTGACCTCAGGAGGAGCTGGCCTAGGCGGGGGAGGATGCATCAGGTGGGACCTTGACCTCAGGGGGAGCTGGCTTAGGCAAGGGAATCTGCAGTAGGTGGGAGTTTGACTTCAGGAGGATCTGACTTAGGTCGGGGAGGCTGTAGCACTTGGGACCTTCACTAAGTAAGGGGCTGACCTAAGTATAGGATGCTGCAGCAGGTGGGACCTTGACCTCAGGAGGAGCTGGCCTAGGCATGGGAGCCTGCAGGAGGTGGGACCCTGACCACAGGAGTAACTGGCCTAGGTCAGGGAGGGGGCAGCAGGTGGGAACTTGACCTCAGGAGGAGCTAGGCTAGCTCGGGGAGGCAGCAGCAGGTGGGACCTTGACCTCAGGAGGAGCTGGCCTAGGCAAGGGAGGTTGCAGCAGGTGGGACCTGGACCTCAGGAGGAGCTGGCCTAGGTCAGGGAGGCGGTAGCAGGTGGGACCTTGACCTCAGGAGGAGCTGGCCTGCGTGTGGGACGCTGCGTAGGTGGGACCTTGACCTCAGGAGGAGCTGGCCTAGGTGGGGGAGGCTGCAGCAGGTGGGACCTTAACCTCAGGAGGAGCTGGCCTAGGCAGGGGAGGCTGCATCAGGTGGGACCTTTCCTCAGGAAGAGCTGGCCTAGGCAGGGGAGGCTGCATCAGGTGGGATTTTGACCTCAGGAGGAGCTGGCCTAGGTAAGGGAGGCTACACCAGGTGGGACCTTGACCTCAGGAGGAGCTGGCCTATCCATGGGAGGCTGCAGCAGGTGGGACCTTGACCTCATGTGTTGCTGGCCTTGGCGTGGGAGGCTGCAGCAGGTGGGACCTTGACCTAAGGAAGAGCTGGGCTAGGCGGGGGAGGCTGTAGCAGGTGGGTCCTTGACCTCAGGAGGAGCTGGCCTAGGCAGGGGAGGCTGAAACAGGTGGGACCTTGACCTCAGGAGGAGCTGGCCTGCGTGGGTGAGGCTGCAGCTGGTGGGATCTTGACCTCAAAGGAGCTGGCCTAGGCAGGGGAGGCTGAAGCAGGTGGGACCGTGACCTCAGGAGGAGCTTTCCTGCGTGGGGGAGGCTGCAGCAGGTGGGACCTTGACCTCAGGAGGAGCTGGCCCACATGGGTGAGGCTGCAGCAGGTGCGACCTTAACCACAGGAGGAGCTGGACTAGGCAGGGGAGGCTGCAGCAGGTGGGACCTTGACCTCAGGAAGAGCTGGCCGAGGCAGGGGAGGCTGCATCAGGTGGGAACTGACCTCAGCAGGAGCTGGGCTAGGTCGGGGAGGCTGCAGCAGGCGGGACCTTCACTCAGTAAGGGGCTCTCCTAGGGATGGGAGGCTGCTGCAGGTGGGACCTTGACCTCAGGAAGAGCTGGCCTAAGCACGGGAGGCTGCAGCAGTTGGGACTTTGACCTCAGGAGGAGCTGGCCTAGGTAAGGGAGGCTGCAGCTGGTGGGACCTTGACTCAGGAGGAGCTGGCCTATGAAGGGAGGCTGCAGCAGGTGGGACCCTGACATCTGGAGGAGCTGGCCTAGGGGTGGGAGCCTGCAGCAGGTGGGACCTTGACCTCAGGAGTAGCTGGCCTTGGTCAGGGAGGCTGCAGCAGGTGGGACCCTGACCTCAGGAGGAGCTGGCCTAGGCAAGGGAATCTGCAGTAGGTCAGACCTTAAAATCAGGAGGAACTGACTTAGGTTGGGGAGGCTGCAGCACTTGGGACCTTCACTAAGTAAGGGGCTGACCTAAGCATAGGAGGCTGCAGCAGCTGGGACCTTGACCTCAGGAGGTGCTGGCCTAGGCATGGGAGCCTGCAGCAGGTGGGACCCTGACCACAGGAGTAACTGGCCTAGGTCAGGGAGGCGGCAGCAGGTGGGACCTTGACCTCAGGAGGAGCTGGGGTAGGCGGGAGAGGCTGCAGCAGGTGGCACATTGACCTCAAAAGGAGCTGGCCTAGACAGGGGAGGCTGCAGCAGTTGGGACCTGGACTTCAGAAAGGGGCTGGCCTAGATATGGGAGGCAGCGGAGGTGGGACCTTGACCTCAGGAGGAGCTGGCCTATGGCTGGGAGCCTGCAACAGGTGGGACTCCGACCTCATGAGGAGCTGGCCTATGATGGGAGGCTGCAGTAGGTGGGACCTTGACCTCATGAGGAGCTGGCCTAAGCAGGGGAGTCTGCAGTAGGTGGGACCTTGACCTCAGGAGTAGCTGGCATAGGAGGGGAGGCTACAGCAGGTGGGACCCTGACCTCATGAGGAGCTGGCCCATGAAAGGGAGGTTGCAGCAGGTGGGACCTTGACCTCAGGAGGAGCTGGCCTAGGCAGGGGAGGCTGCAGCAGGTGGGACCTTGACCTCAGGAGGAACTGGCCTGGGCGGGGGAGGCTGCAGCTGGTGGGACCTTGACCTCAGGAGGAACTGGCCTGGGGGGGAGGCTGCAGCATTTGGGACCTTGACCTCAGGAGGAGCTGGCCTATGTAATGAGGCTGCAGCAGGTGTTACCTTGACCTCAGGAGGAGCTGGGCTGCGTTGGGGACGCTGCAGCAGGAGGGACCTTGACCTCAGGAGGAGCTGGCCTAGGCGGGGGAGGCTTCAACAGGTGGGCCCTTAATCTCAGGAGAAGCTGGTCTAGGCAGGGGAGGCTGCAGCAGGTGGGACCTTTACCTCACGTGGAGCTGATCTTGGCGGGGGAGGCTGCAGCAGTTGGGACCTTCACTCAGTAAGGAGCTCACCTAGGCATGGGAGGCTGCAGCAGGTGGGACCTTGACCTCAGGAAGAGCTGGCCTAGGCATGGGAGGCTGCAGCAGGTGGGACCTTGACCTCAAGAGGAGCTTGCCTAGGCGGGGGAGGCTGCATCAGGTGGGACCTTGACCTCAGGTGGAGCTGGCCTAGGCAGGGGAGGCTACAGCAGTTGGGACTTTGACCTCAGGAGGAGCTGGCCTAGGTAAGGGAGGCTACAGCAGTTGGGACCTTGACCTCAGGACGAGCTGGCCTAGGCAGGGGAGGCTGCAGCTGGTGGGACCCTGACCTCAGGAGGAGCTGGCCTAGGCAAGGGAGGTTGTAGCAAGTGGGACCTTGACCTCATGAGGAGCTGGCCTAAGCAGGGGTGGCTGCAGCAGGTGGGACCCTGACCTCAGGAGGAGCTGGCATAGAAGGGGAGGCTGCAGCCGGTGGGACCCTTACCTCAGGAGGAGCTGGCCTAGGCAGGGGAGGCTGAAGCAGGTGGGACCTTGACCTCAGGAGGAGCTGGCCTAGGCAGGGGAGCCTGCAGCAGGTGGGACCTTGAACTCAGGAGGTGCTGGCCTAGGCGTGGGAGGCTGCAGCAGGTGGGACTTTCACCTCAGGAGGAGCTGGGCAAGGCGGGGGAGGCTACAGCAGGTGGTACCTTGACCTCAAAAGAAGCTTGCCTAGACAGGGAGGCTGCAGCAGTTGGGACCTGGACCTCAGAAAGGGGCTGGCCTAGATATGGGAGGCAGCGGAGGTGGGACCTTGAACTCAGGAGGAGCTGGCCTAGGGCGGGGAGCCTGCAACAGGTGGGACCTTGACCTCAGGAGGAGCTGCCCTGCGTGTGGGACGCTTTAGCAGGTCGGACCGTGACATCAGGAGGAGCTGGCCTAGGAGGGGCAGGCTGCATCAGGTGGGACCTTGACCTCAGGAAGTGCTGGCCTAGGCAGGGGAGGCTGCAGCAGGTGGGAGTTTGACCTCAGGAGGAGCTGGCCTAGGTAAGGGAGGCTACAGCAGGTGGGACCTTGACCTCAGGAGGAGCTGGCCTATGCATGGGAGGCTGCAGCAGGTGGAACCCTGACCTCTGGAGGAGCTGGCCTTGGCGTGGGAGGCTGCAGCAGGTGGGACCGTGACCTCAGGAGTAACTGGCCTATGATGGGAGGCTGCAGCAGGTGGGACCTTGACCTCATGAGTTGCTGGCCTTGGCGTGGGAGGCTGCAGCAGGTGGGACCTTGACCTAAGGAGGAGCTGGGCTAGGCGGGGGAGGCTGCAGCAGTTGGGTCCTTGACTTCAGGAGGAGCTGGCCTAGGCAGGGGAGGCTGCAGCAGGTGGGAACTGGACCACAGAAAGGGCCGGCCTAGATATGGGTGGGAGCGGTAGGTGGGACCTTGACATCATGACGAGCAGGCTTAGCGGGGGAGGCTGCAGCAGGTGGGACCTGGACCTCAGGAAAAGCTGGCCTAGGAAGGGGAGGCTGAAGCAGGTGGGACCTTGACCACAAGAGGAGCTTTCCTGCGTGGGGGACGCTGCAGCAGGTGGGACCTTGACCTCAGGAGGAGCTGGCCTGCGTGGGTGAGGCTGCAGCAGGTGGGATCTTGACCTCAAAGGAGCTGGCCTAGGCAGGGGAGGCTGAAGCAGGTGGGACTTTGACCTCAGGAGGAGATGGCCCACGTGGGTGAGGCTGCAGCAGGTGGGACCTTAACCACAGGAGGAGCTGGACTAGGCATGGGAGGCTGCAGCAGGTGGGACCTTTACCTCAGGAAGAGCTGGCCGAGGCAGGGGAGGCTGAAGCAGGTGGGACCTTGACCTCACCAGGAGCTGGGCTAGGTCAGGGAGGCTGCAGCAGGCGGGACCTTGACCTCAGGAGGAGCTGGCCTAGGCAGGGGAGGCTGCAGCTGGTGGGACCTTGACCTCAGGAGGTGCTGGCCTAGGCGTGGGAGGCTGCAGCAGGTGGGACCTTGACCTCAGGAAGAGCTGGCCGAGGCGTGGGAGGCTGCAGCAGGTGGGACCTTGACCTCAGCAGGAGCTGGGCTAGGTCGGGGAGGCTGCAGCAGGCGGGACCTTCACTCAGTAAGGGGCTCTCCTAGGGATGGGAGGCTGCTGCAGGTGGGACCTTGACCTCAGGAGGAGCTGGCCAAGGGTGGGGAGCCTGCAACAGGTGGGACCTTGACCTCAGGAGAAGCTGGCCTAGGTAAAGGAGGCTGCAGCAGGTGGGACCTTGACCTCAGGAGGAGCTGGCCTAGGAAGGGGAGGCTGCAGCAGGTGGGACCTTAACCTCAGGAGGAGCTGGCCTAGGCAGGTAAGGCTGCAGCAGGTGGGACCTTGAACTAAGGTGGAGCTGGCCTAGGCAGGGGAGGCTGCATCAGGTGGGAACTTGACCTCAGGAAGAGCTGGCCTAGGCAGGGGCGGCTGCAGCAGGTGGGACTTTGACCTCAGGAGGAGCTGGCGTAGGTAAGGGAGGCTGCAGCAGGTGGGACCTTGACCTCAGGAGGAGCTGGCCTATGCATGGGAGGCTGCAGCAGGTGGAACCCTGACCTCTGGAGGAGCTGGCCTAGGCAGGGGAGGCTGCAGCAGGTGGGATATACACCTCAGGAGAAGCTGGCCTGGGTGGGTGAGGCTGCAGCAGGTGGGACGCTGACCT
Organism: Oryctolagus cuniculus; assembly: GCF_051225735.1. Classification (NCBI taxonomy): domain Eukaryota; kingdom Metazoa; phylum Chordata; class Mammalia; order Lagomorpha; family Leporidae; genus Oryctolagus; species Oryctolagus cuniculus. Next base: position 1,317,731 of record NC_142872.1, on the reverse strand, counting down.
CAGGTGGAGCAAGCCTAGGCATGGGAGGCTGCAGCAGTGGGACCTTGACCTCAGGAGGAGCTGGCCTAGGCGGGGGAGGATGCATCAGGTGGGACCTTGACCTCAGGGGGAGCTGGCTTAGGCAAGGGAATCTGCAGTAGGTGGGAGTTTGACTTCAGGAGGATCTGACTTAGGTCGGGGAGGCTGCAGCACTTGGGACCTTCACTAAGTAAGGGGCTGACCTAAGTATAGGATGCTGCAGAAGGTGGGACCTTGACCTCAGGAGGAGCTGGCCTAGGCATGGGAGCCTGCAGCAGGTGGGACCCTGACCAAAGGAGTAACTGGCCTAGGTCAGGGAGGGGGCAGCAGGTGGGGACTTGACCTCAGGAGGAGCTAGGCTAGCTCGGGGAGGCAGCAGCAGGTGGGACCTTGACCTCAGGAGGAGCTGGCCTAGGCAAGGGAGGTTGCAGCAGGTGGGACCTGGACCTCAGGAGGAGCTGGCCTAGGTCAGGGAGGCGGTAGCAGGTGGGACCTTGACCTCAGGAGGAGCTGGCCTGCGTGTGGGACGCTGCGTAGGTGGGACCTTGACCTCAGGAGGAGCTGGCCTTGGTGGGGGAGGCTGCAGCAGGTGGGACCTTAACCTCAGGAGGAGCTGGCCTAGGCAGGGGAGCCTGCATCAGGTGGGACCTTTCCTCAGGAAGAGCTGGCCTAGGCAGGGGAAGCTGCATCAGGTGGGACCTTGACCTCAGGAGGAGCTGGCCTATCCATGGGAGGCTGCAGCAGGTGGGACCTTGACCTCATGTGTTGCTGGCCTTGGCGTGGGAGGCTGCAGCAGGTGGGACCTTGACCTAAGGAAGAGCTGGGCTAGGCGGGGGAGGCTGTAGCAGGTGGGTCCTTGACCTCAGGAGGAGCTGGCCTAGGCAGGGGAGGCTGAAGCAGGTGGGACCTTGACCTCAGGAGGAGCTGGCCTGCGTGGGTGAGGCTGCAGCTGGTGGGATCTTGACCTCAAAGGAGCTGGCCTAGGCAGGGGAGGCTGAAGCAGGTGGGACCGTGACCTCAGGAGGAGCTTTCCTGCGTGGGGGAGGCTGCAGCAGGTGGGACCTTGACCTCAGGAGGAGCTGGCCCACATGGGTGAGGCTGCAGCAGGTGCGACCTTAACCACAGGAGGAGCTGGACTAGGCAGGGGAGGCTGCAGCAGGTGGGACCTTGACCTCAGGAAGAGCTGGCCGAGGCAGGGGAGGCTGAAGCAGGTGGGAACTGACCTCAGCAGGAGCTGGGCTAGGTCGGGGAGGCTGCAGCAGGCGGGACCTTCACTCAGTAAGGGGCTCTCCTAGGGATGGGAGGCTGCTGCAGGTGGGACCTTGACCTCAGGAAGAGCTGGCCTAAGCACGGGAGGCTGCAGCAGTTGGGACTTTGACCTCAGGAGGAGCTGGCCTAGGTAAGGGAGGCTGCAGCTGGTGGGACCTTGACCTCAGGAGGAGCTGGCCTATGAAGGGAGGCTGCAGCAGGTGGGACCCTGACATCTGGAGGAGCTGGCCTAGGGGTGGGAGCCTGCAGCAGGTGGGACCTTGACCTCAGGAGTAGCTGGCCTTGGTCAGGGAGGCTGCATCAGGTGGGACCCTGACCTCAGGAGGAGCTGGCCTAGGCAAGGGAATCTGCAGTAGGTCAGACCTTAAAATCAGGAGGAACTGACTTAGGTTGGGGAGGCTGCAGCACTTGGGACCTTCACTAAGTAAGGGGCTGACCTAAGCATAGGAGGCTGCAGCAGCTGGGACCTTGACCTCAGGAGGTGCTGGCCTAGGCATGGGAGCCTGCAGCAGGTGGGACCCTGACCACAGGAGTAACTGGCCTAGGTCAGGGAGGCGGCAGCAGGTGGGACCTTGACCTCAGGAGGAGCTGGGGTAGGCGGGAGAGGCTGCAGCAGGTGGCACATTGACCTCAAAAGGAGCTGGCCTAGACAGGGGAGGCTGCAGCAGTTGGGACCTGGACTTCAGAAAGGGGCTGGCCTAGATATGGGAGGCAGCGGAGGTGGGACCTTGACCTCAGGAGGAGCTGGCCTATGGCTGGGAGCCTGCAACAGGTGGGACTCCGACCTCATGAGGAGCTGGCCTATGATGGGAGGCTGCAGTAGGTGGGACCTTGACCTCATGAGGAGCTGGCCTAAGCAGGGGAGTCTGCAGTAGGTGGGACCTTGACCTCAGGAGTAGCTGGCATAGGAGGGGAGGCTACAGCAGGTGGGACCCTGACCTCATGAGGAGCTGGCCCATGAAAGGGAGGTTGCAGCAGGTGGGACCTTGACCTCAGGAGGAGCTGGCCTAGGCAGGGGAGGCTGCAGCAGGTGGGACCTTGACCTCAGGAGGAACTGGCCTGGGCGGGGGAGGCTGCAGCTGGTGGGACCTTGACCTCAGGAGGAACTGGCCTGGGGGGGAGGCTGCAGCATTTGGGACCTTGACCTCAGGAGGAGCTGGCCTATGTAATGAGGCTGCAGCAGGTGTTACCTTGACCTCAGGAGGAGCTGGGCTGCGTTGGGGACGCTGCAGCAGGAGGGACCTTGACCTCAGGAGGAGCTGGCCTAGGCGGGGGAGGCTTCAACAGGTGGGCCCTTAATCTCAGGAGAAGCTGGTCTAGGCAGGGGAGGCTGCAGCAGGTGGGACCTTTACCTCACGTGGAGCTGATCTTGGCGGGGGAGGCTGCAGCAGTTGGGACCTTCACTCAGTAAGGAGCTCACCTAGGCATGGGAGGCTGCAGCAGGTGGGACCTTGACCTCAGGAAGAGCTGGCCTAGGCATGGGAGGCTGCAGCAGGTGGGACCTTGACCTCAAGAGGAGCTTGCCTAGGCGGGGGAGGCTGCATCAGGTGGGACCTTGACCTCAGGTGGAGCTGGCCTAGGCAGGGGAGGCTACAGCAGTTGGGACTTTGACCTCAGGAGGAGCTGGCCTAGGTAAGGGAGGCTACAGCAGTTGGGACCTTGACCTCAGGACGAGCTGGCCTAGGCAGGGGAGGCTGCAGCTGGTGGGACCCTGACCTCAGGAGGAGCTGGCCTAGGCAAGGGAGGTTGTAGCAAGTGGGACCTTGACCTCATGAGGAGCTGGCCTAAGCAGGGGTGGCTGCAGCAGGTGGGACCCTGACCTCAGGAGGAGCTGGCATAGAAGGGGAGGCTGCAGCCGGTGGGACCCTTACCTCAGGAGGAGCTGGCCTAGGCGGGGGAGGCTGAAGCAGGTGGGACCTTGACCTCAGGAGGAGCTGGCCTAGGCAGGGGAGCCTGCAGCAGGTGGGACCTTGAACTCAGGAGGTGCTGGCCTAGGCGTGGGAGGCTGCAGCAGGTGGGACTTTCACCTCAGGAGGAGCTGGGCAAGGCGGGGGAGGCTACAGCAGGTGGTACCTTGACCTCAAAAGAAGCTTGCCTAGACAGGGAGGCTGCAGCAGTTGGGACCTGGACCTCAGAAAGGGGCTGGCCTAGATATGGGAGGCAGCGGAGGTGGGACCTTGAACTCAGGAGGAGCTGGCCTAGGGCGGGGAGCCTGCAACAGGTGGGACCTTGACCTCAGGAGGAGCTGCCCTGCGTGTGGGACGCTTTAGCAGGTCGGACCGTGACATCAGGAGGAGCTGGCCTAGGAGGGGCAGGCTGCATCAGGTGGGACCTTGACCTCAGGAAGTGCTGGCCTAGGCAGGGGAGGCTGCAGCAGGTGGGAGTTTGACCTCAGGAGGAGCTGGCCTAGGTAAGGGAGGCTACAGCAGGTGGGACCTTGACCTCAGGAGGAGCTGGCCTATGCATGGGAGGCTGCAGCAGGTGGAACCCTGACCTCTGGAGGAGCTGGCCTTGGCGTGGGAGGCTGCAGCAGGTGGGACCGTGACCTCAGGAGTAACTGGCCTATGATGGGAGGCTGCAGCAGGTGGGACCTTGACCTCATGAGTTGCTGGCCTTGGCGTGGGAGGCTGCAGCAGGTGGGACCTTGACCTAAGGAGGAGCTGGGCTAGGCGGGGGAGGCTGCAGCAGTTGGGTCCTTGACTTCAGGAGGAGCTGGCCTAGGCAGGGGAGGCTGCAGCAGGTGGGAACTGGACCACAGAAAGGGCCGGCCTAGATATGGGTGGGAGCGGTAGGTGGGACCTTGACATCATGACGAGCAGGCTTAGCGGGGGAGGCTGCAGCAGGTGGGACCTGGACCTCAGGAAAAGTTGGCCTAGGAAGGGGAGGCTGAAGCAGGTGGGACCTTGACCACAAGAGGAGCTTTCCTGCGTGGGGGACGCTGCAGCAGGTGGGACCTTGACCTCAGGAGGAGCTGGCCTGCGTGGGTGAGGCTGCAGCAGGTGGGATCTTGACCTCAAAGGAGCTGGCCTAGGCAGGGGAGGCTGAAGCAGGTGGGACTTTGACCTCAGGAGGAGATGGCCCACGTGGGTGAGGCTGCAGCAGGTGGGACCTTAACCACAGGAGGAGCTGGACTAGGCATGGGAGGCTGCAGCAGGTGGGACCTTTACCTCAGGAAGAGCTGGCCGAGGCAGGGGAGGCTGAAGCAGGTGGGACCTTGACCTCACCAGGAGCTGGGCTAGGTCAGGGAGGCTGCAGCAGGCGGGACCTTGACCTCAGGAGGAGCTGGCCTAGGCAGGGGAGGCTGCAGCTGGTGGGACCTTGACCTCAGGAGGTGCTGGCCTAGGCGTGGGAGGCTGCAGCAGGTGGGACCTTGACCTCAGGAAGAGCTGGCCGAGGCGTGGGAGGCTGCAGCAGGTGGGACCTTGACCTCAGCAGGAGCTGGGCTAGGTCGGGGAGGCTGCAGCAGGCGGGACCTTCACTCAGTAAGGGGCTCTCCTAGGGATGGGAGGCTGCTGCAGGTGGGACCTTGACCTCAGGAGGAGCTGGCCAAGGGTGGGGAGCCTGCAACAGGTGGGACCTTGACCTCAGGAGAAGCTGGCCTAGGTAAAGGAGGCTGCAGCAGGTGGGACCTTGACCTCAGGAGGAGCTGGCCTAGGAAGGGGAGGCTGCAGCAGGTGGGACCTTAACCTCAGGAGGAGCTGGCCTAGGCAGGTAAGGCTGCAGCAGGTGGGACCTTGAACTAAGGTGGAGCTGGCCTAGGCAGGGGAGGCTGCATCAGGTGGGAACTTGACCTCAGGAAGAGCTGGCCTAGGCAGGGGCGGCTGCAGCAGGTGGGACTTTGACCTCAGGAGGAGCTGGCGTAGGTAAGGGAGGCTACAGCAGGTGGGACCTTGACCTCAGGAGGAGCTGGCCTATGCATGGGAGGCTGCAGCAGGTGGAACCCTGACCTCTGGAGGAGCTGGCCTAGGCAGGGGAGGCTGCAGCAGGTGGGATATACACCTCAGGAGAAGCTGGCCTGGGTGGGTGAGGCTGCAGCAGGTGGGACGCTGACCTCAGGTGGAGCAAGCCTAGGCATGGGAGGCTGCAGCAGTGGGACCTTGACCTCAGGAGGAGCTGGCCTAGGCGGGGGAGGATGCATCAGGTGGGACCTTGACCTCAGGGGGAGCTGGCTTAGTCAAGGGAATCTGCAGTAGGTGGGAGTTTGACTTCAGGAGGATCTGACTTAGGTCGGGGAGGCTGCAGCACTTGGGACCTTCACTAAGTAAGGGGCTGACCTAAGTATAGGATGCTGCAGCAGGTGGGACCCTGACCAAAGGAGTAACTGGCCTAGGTCAGGGAGGGGGCAGCAGGTGGGAACTTGACCTCAGGAGGAGCTAGGCTAGCTCGGGGAGGCAGCAGCAGGTGGGACCTTGACCTCAGGAGGAGCTGGCCTATGTCGGGGAGGCTGAAGCAGGTGGGACCTTCAACTCAGGAGGAGCTGGCCTAGGCATGGGAGGCTGCAGCAGGTGGGACCTTGACTTCAGGAGGAGCTGGCCTACCCTGGGGAGGCTGCAGCAGTTTGGACCATGACCTCAGGAGGAGCTGGCCTAGGCAGGGGAGGCTGCAGCAGGTGGGACCTTGACCTCAGGAGTAGCTGACCTAGGTATGCAAGGCTGCAGCAGGCGGGACCCTGACCTCAGGAGTAACTGGCCTAGGTCGGATAGGCTGCAGCAGGTGGGACCTTGACCTAAGGAGGAGCTAGGGTAGGTCAGGTAGGCTGCAGCAGGTGGGACCTTGACCTCATGAGGAGCTGGCCTAGGCAGGGTAGGCTGCAGCATGTGGGACCTTGACCTCAGGAGGAGCTGGCCTAGGCGGTGGAGGCTGCAGCAGGTGGGACCTTGACCTAAGGAGGAGCTGGCCTAGGCGGGGGAGGCTGCAGTAGGTGGGACCTTACTTCAGGAGGAGCTGGCCTAGGCGGGGGAGGCTGCAGCAGTTGGGACCTTCACCTCAGGAGGAGCTAGCCTGAGTGGGGGTGGCTGCAGCAGGTGGGACCTTGACCTCAGGAGGAGCTGGCCTATTCGGGGGCGGCTGCAGCAGGTGGGACCTGGACCTCAGGAGGTGCTGGCCTAGGCGTGGGTGGCTGCAGCAGGTGGGACCTTGACCTCAGGAGGTGCTGGCCTAGGCGTGGGAGGCTGCAGCAGGTGGGACCTTGACCTCAGGAGGAGCTTGCCTGGTATGGAGAGGCTGCAGCAGGTGGTACCTTGACCTTAGGAGGAGCTGGCTTAGGGTTGGGAGCCTGCAGCAGGTGGGAACTTGACCTCAGGTGTAGCTGGCCTAGGCGGGGGAGGCTGCAGCAGGTGGGACCTTGACCTCCGGGGGAGCTGGCCTAGGCAGGGGAGGCTGCAGCAGGTGGGACATACACCTTAGGAGAAGCTGGCCTGGGTGGGTGAGGCTGTAGCACTGGGACCCTGACCTCAGGAGGAGCAGACCTAGGCATGGGAGGCTGCAGCAGTGGGACCTTGACCTCAGGAGGAGCTGGCCTATGTGGGGAAGGATGCAGCAGGTGGGACCTTAACCTCAGGAGGAGCTGGCTTAGGCAAGGGAATCTCCAGTAGGTCAGACCTTAAAATCAGGAGGAACTGACTTAGGTTGGGGAGGCTGCAGCACTTGGGACCTTCACTAAGTAAGGGGCTGACCTAAGCATAGGAGGCTGCAGCAGCTGGGACCTTGACCTCAGGAGGTGCTGGCCTAGGCATGGGAACCTGCAGCAGGTGGGACCCTGACCACAGGACTAAGTGGCCTAGGTCAGGGAGGCGGCAGCAGGTGGGACCTTGACCTCAGGAGGAGCTGGGGTAGGCGGGAGAGGCTGCAGCAGGTGGCACCTTGACCTCAAAAGGAGCTGGCCTAGACAGGGGAGGCTGCAGCAGTTGGGACCTGGACCTCAGAAAGGGGCTGGCCTAGATATGGGAGGCAGCGGAGGTGGGACCTTGACCTCAGGAGGAGCTGGCCTAGGGAAAGGAGGCTGCTCCAGGTGGGACCTTGACCTCACGTGGAGCTGGCCTGCATGTGGGACGCTTTAGCAGGTGGGACCGTGACCTCAGGAGGAGCTGGCCTAGTCGGGGGAGGCTGCAGCAGATGGGACCTTGACCTCAGGAGTAACTGGCCTAGGTCGGGAGGCTGTAGCAGGCGGGACCTTCACTCAGTAAGGGGCTCTCCTAGGGATGGGAGGCTGCTGCAGGTGGGACCTTGACCTCAGGAAGAGCTGGCCTAAGCACGGGAGGCTGCAGCAGTTGGGACTTTGACCTCAGGAGGAGCTGGCCTAGGTAAGGGAGGCTGCAGCTGGTGGGACCTTGACCTCAGGAGGAGCTGGCCTATGAAGGGAGGCTGCAGCAGGTGGGACCCTGACATCTGGAGGAGCTGGCCTAGGGGTGGGAGCCTGCAGCAGGTGGGACCTTGACCTCAGGAGTAGCTGGCCTTGGTCAGGGAGGCTGCAGCAGGTGGGACCCTGACCTCAGGAGGAGCTGGCCTAGGCAAGGGAGTTTGCAGCAGGTGGGACCTTGACCTCATGAGGAGCTGGCCTAAGCAGGGGAGGCTGCAGTAGGAGGGTCCTTAACCTCAGGAGGAACTGGCCTGAGTGGGGGAGGCTGAAGCAGGTGGGACCTTGACCTCAGGAGTAGCTGACCTAGGTAGCAGGGCTGCAGCAGGCGGGACCCTGACCTCAGGAGTAACTGGCCTAGGTCGGATAGGCTGCAGCAGGTGGGACCTTTACCTAAGGAGGAGCTAGGTTAGGTCGGGTAGGCTGCAGCAGGTGGGACCTTGACCTCATGAAGAGCTGGCCTAGGCAGGGTAGGCTGCAGCATGTGGGACCTTGACCTCAGGAGGAGCTGGCCTAGGCGGGGGAGGCTGCAGCAGGTGGGACCTTGTCCTCAGGAGGAGCTGGCCTAGGCAGGGGCGGCTGCAGTAGGTGGGACCTTGACTTCAGGAGGAGCTGGCCTAGGCAGGGGAGGCTGCAGCAGTTGGGACCTTGACCTCAGGAGGAGCTAGCCTGAGTGGGGGTGGCTGCAGCAGGTGGGACCTTGACCTCAGGAGGAGCTGGCCTAGTCGGGGGCGGCTGCAGCAGGTGGGACCTGGACCTCATGAGGAGCTGGCCTAGGCAGGGCAGGCTGTAGCAGGTGGGACCTTGACCTCAGGAGGAGCTGGCCTAGGCGGGGTAGGCTGCAGCAGGTGGTACCTTGACCTCAGGAGGAGCTTGCCTGGGATGGGGAGGCTGCAGCAGTTCGGAACTTGACCTCAGGAGGAGCTGGCCTAGGCAGGGGAGTCTGTAGCTGGTGGGACCTTGAATTCAGGAGGAGCTGGCCCAGGTCGGGGATGTTGCAGCAGGTGGGACCTTGACCTCAGGAGGAGCTGACCTAGGCCGGGGAGGTTGCAGCAGTTGGGACCTTGACCTCAGGAGGAGCTGGCCTAGGCAGGGGAGGCTGTAGTAGGTGGGACCTTGATCTGAGGAGGAGCTGGCTAGGTGGGGGAGGCTGATCCAGGTGGGACCTTGACCTGAGGAGGAGCTGGCCTAGGCAGGGGAGGCTGCAGAAGATGGGACCTTGACCTCAGGAGGAGCTGGCCTAGGTGGGGGAGGCTGAACCAGGTGGGACTCTTGTTTTCTCCACCTCGTGGCAGAATTGAGGCACTCACTACAGGGCATTCCTCTGTGGATGCAAGTGTTGTTTTCATCCAAACTGCAAATACCCCCAGATGGTGTAGAAGGAAAACCTCATCCACAATTCCAGCATCACGGGAGAAGACTCCAGACTTTGATTAAAGAATTGGTAGGAAGTGGACACAAGCTTGAGAAAGGAAGATGGCAAGGAAAATAAACAGAGCATTGCAGTGATTCCAGCAGCTGAAGAGAGAAAACCGGTACTACTGTCGACAGCATGAACTCTGTAGAAGCATAAGGGCCAGTTGGGAATACAGGGAAGGACCGACTGTTGAATACTCAAAAATATTCTCATATCCAATACCATAAAATCAAGTCAATCATTCCTGTAGAAGCATTCGATGAGACCTATATAGGCCAGAAATCTGCCAAACTGATGAGTCAGTAGTTAATGAGTTTACTGAAAAAGTAAAATGAGAAGGATAATATAATTCTAGAAACTGGGGAAAGTTCTATTTAGGCCGGCTCTGTGGCTTAATAGGCTAATCCTCCGCCTGCGGCGCCAGCACACCGGGTTCTAGTCCCAGTCGGGGTGCTGGATTCTGTCCTGGTTGCCCCTCTTCCAGGCCAGCTCTCTGCTGTGGCCAGGGATTGCAGTGGAGGATGGCCCAAGTGCTTGGGCCCTGCACCCCATGGGAGACCAGGAGAAGCACCTGTCTCCTGCCATCAGATCAGCGCGGTGCACTGGCTGCGGTGGCCATTGGAGGGTGAACCAACGGCAAAAGGAAGACCTTTCTCTCTGTCTCTCTCTCTCTCACTGTCCACTCTGCCTGTCAAAAAATAATAAAAGAAAATAAAAAAAAGAAACTGGGGAAATGAACATCTTTGGATACGGATATGCGGAATGTGAATTGCCAGTAGTATTTAGTGATTCTGGAAACCCATTTGTGATTGGCTCACAGGGCACTGCCACTCTTCAGTCTTAATCTGTACCCATCACCAAACTTTGCTGAGCTGTGTGTCAGATCCGTCAAAACGGACAGCGCCATGCAAGCAGGTACCTCCCTAGACGCTCCATAAATCTAGCAAATCTTCACTAATCCACAAGACAACTGAAAATGAAGGCTCAACATCTGCAACATCTGTGCAATGAAGGCAGACAAGGGTGAGCCATTTGTAGTGAGAGGGACATGACTTTTACACTAATTTCCATGGCAGTGGCAAATCTATGTTCATTTTGTTCAAACTGAGCACGGCTGTTCAGGTCGCGGCAGGCGTGTTTCTGGCTGCTTGTTTCCAGCGATCACATTAGGAATATAAAGAGGGAGTCTTGGTTGCTGTATTTGTGTGCATGGATGTGTTTTTCATACTCAGAGGAGGAGCATGCACACGAAAGATGCTCAGCCCACCGTGGTGTAAATGTTTAAGTAACAATTATCCAAGCACCAACAGATAACAGTAATGACTGATTTCCCATGCATCAAATCCACAAGTTGTAACTCAGTCTCTATATGTCAAAAATGCGGAAGTAAAATATATTCCTAAAGATGTATTGTTTATTTCTATATTTTTAAGGATGTATTAATTTCAAAGGCAGAGTTACAGGGAGGTAGAGGCAGAGAGAGAGGTCTTTTATCTGCTGGTTCACTCCCCAAATGGTCCCAATGGTCAGAGCTGGGCCGATCCGAAGCCAGGAGCCAGGAGCTTCTTCCAGGTCTCCCGCATGGGTGCAGAGCCCAGGGTCTTGGGTCATCTTCCACTGCTTTCCCAGGCTATTAGCAGGGAGCTGGATCAGAAGTGGAGCTGCTGGGATTGCAACTGTCACCCATACAGGATGCTGGCACCGCAGGTGGAGGCTAAGCCTACCATGCCGCAGTGTCGGCCTGTATTGTTTATTTTGACTGAATAAAGCCTTCTTTTATTACTTTTCAAATATTGATGACGTTTCAAATTACAAACATACAAATAGTTTCTGATCCTGTATTTTATTCCTTTATTATTTCTGAGGAATTCTACATTTTATTCTTCAGACGTTTTTTAATAGATAAGTCCATTAAAACTCAAGTTGCACAGTTCACTTATTCCATTCACGTGTTCAGCAAATATCCCTGAGAAACTGCTGTGTGCAAACACTGTTGTGGGTGTGGTTTGGTCCCAGCCAGCAGAGCAAGGAGCTCTCATGACGAAGCTGAATTCCAGTGTCGAGAGTGGAAATAAGAACAGGTATGACCCTTGTCCTCACTATTCAGTATGACGGGAAGGGAAGGACAGTAGGAGGATGAGGGCCTCACTGTGGGTGGGAGCCTCGGGAACTGCAGGTTCGTGGTGGGAGGGACATGGGAGAGCACCCGGCCCCAGAGTGGTCTGAGCAGCCGAGGTCTGGAGGCTCAGGGAGGAGCCCGGGGCCCATGCAGTGCAGGAGCCTCGTCACTATTACACAGGCTCCGAGCACGGTGTGTGCAAGTGGATGCCCCCAACCCCAGCTGACAGCGCGTCAGCAGCCAGCTCTGATTATGCAGACGGGGATGACAGAACTGACAAGGCCTGGCTCCGGCCTTCTGTCTGTCCACTTACCTGTCTTCCCGCAGGTGGAGCAGCAGCCCCCATGCAGGGCGGCGAGAACCACAGTCTGGGGAGCGACTTCACTCTGCTGGGGCTCTTCTCCTCCCGCCAGGCCAGCCTGGTCTTCTTCCCGTTCCTAGTCTCCATCTTTGTGCTGACGGTGACAGAAAACGTGCTCATGATCTCGCTCATCCACAGGGACCCGCGGCTCCGCACCCCGATGTACCTCTTGCTCAGCCACTTGTCCCTCATGGACATCTTGCACAGTTCCAACATTGTCCCCAAGATGATCGCCGACTTCCTGTCGGGCAGCAGGACCATTTTGTTTGCAGGCTGTGGGCTGCAGGTGTTTCTGTCCCTCATCCTGCTGGGCGGTGAGTGCCTCCTCCTGGCGGCCATGACCTGTGACCGCTACGTGGCCATCTGCCACCCACTGCGCTACCCCATGCTGATGAATGAGAAGACGGCCGTTTTCCTGGCTGGGGGTGCCTGGCTCGTGGGGCTCCTCAACTCTACGGTTCACACGGCTTCCGTTCTCCTTTTCCCCTTCTGTGGCCCCAGGGCCATTGACCACTTCTTCTGCGAGGTCCCCGCCATGCTGAAGTTGTCCTGTGCAGACACATCGCGCTATGAGCGTGGCGTCTTCGTGAGTGGCGTCATCTTCTTGTTCGTTCCTTTCTGCATGATCTCTGCATCGTATGGCCGGATTCTTCACACCGTCCTCCAGATGAGATCCTCAGAGGCACGGAAGAAGGCCTTCTCCACCTGCTCCTTCCACATGGTCGTGGTGGGCATGTACTACGGGCCCTTCATCTTCACCTACATGCGACCCAGGGCCTACCACAGCCCCGGCCAGGACAAGCTCCTGGCCGTCTTCTACACCATCGTCACCCCCACACTCAACCCTGTCATCTACAGCTTCAGGAACAAGGACGTTCTGGCGGCAATGAAAACCATGCTTGGAGATCACTTCCTGCCTGAGAAGTGAACCCTGTGTTCCCATGATTTCTCTATTAACGCAGCAGGATGTCCACTGCGGGTTTCTCCTGAAAGCAAGTAAAAGCTTTGAACGCCCCACGTGTGGAAAGAAGTGGATGCTTCCAAACCCTGACAGTTATTAAGTTGTGACGTGTCTTGGCTTTTAAACTCAGGTCAGTATAGTTGCGTTTGCTTCTGTGATACTAATCACCCAGGTGCTATAAACTCCACTTGAAGTCTCCATTTTTCATCACTGAGCTTGCTTTGACATCTCTGCCTTTTAAAGTGAGAAACATACATAAACACACACATACATACATGTAAAATGTATGTATACATGATTGCAGTGAAATCAAGTTACTTTCTGCTAGAATCAAAATTATCGTTTTTAGGGCCGGCGCCGTGGCTCACTAGGCTAATCCTCCGCCTAGCGGCGCCGGCACACCGGGTTCTAGTCCCGGTCGAGGCGCTGGATTCTGTCCCGCTTGCCCCTCTTCCAGGCCAGCCCTCTGCTGTGGCCAGGGAGTGCAGTGGAGGATGGCCCAGGTGCTTGGACCCTGCACCCCATGGGAGACCAGGAAAAGCACCTGGCTCCTGGCTCCTGCCATCGGATCAGCGCAGTGCGCCGGCCGCAGCGGCCATTGGAGGGTGAACCAACGGCAAAGGAAGACCTTTCTCTCTGTCTCTCTCTCTCACTGTCCACTCTGTCAAAAAAAAAATTATCGTTTTTAAGAATATCCTGAAGTCATCTTGTTTCATGTATATATATATATATATATATATATACACACACACACATACACACACACACACATTCAGGCACAGTTGATCCACAACCAATATTTTAATGAAGAAAATAAATAAATGTTCCTATTTAGAATTCAATTAAATGACTATACCAAAAGCTAAAAAAAAATCACAGTTTATTGTGGCAAATGCTTGATTTATTTTTATTATAGCATATTAACTAAATATGTATTAAATAAACATCACCAAATGTTTAACTACATGTGAAGGGATCGTTTAAAGCTTTAATGGATGAAACATTATTTTGCCTTTCACAATGGGATAATTTAAAACATCAAGGATGTTAACTAAGTTTTGGTGAATTTGACATTATACTATATTGTAGTTGGGCATGAAATATGGCACCAAAATATTAAAATGAATTGGTCCCAGCCAGCAGAGCAAGAAGCTCTCATGACGAAGCCGAATTCCGATGGCGAGAGTGGAAATAAGAACAGGTACGACCCTTGTCCTCGCTGAGAAAATCAAATGAGACTATTGAATACATCATTAAATTATCTCCTGAAATCATGTTTGCTGATGTGGAGTATGTGGACATGTAATAAACGACTCTTGCCTAGCAGAAAAGACTTTGCAGTGATTCGGGGTTTTTCTGGCTTGCTTCTGTCCTGCAGCCTCCTCCTGTCCCTGGTGGGCTGCACTAGGAGAAGAAGGGAAAATTCTCTGCCACGATAGCATATGCAGCTATTTCTAGGAGTTGAAAGTTCACTACAGACACTGGTGTTAAAAGTACACGCATCGTATGCTGTCCATTTTTAAAGCCTCTTTTTGCTTTCCCAAGAGTCCTGACTGGGATCTGATCAGGGTGGTGAAGCTGAGAGCCAAGTCATTGCTGTCATCAGCAGGAGAAAATCCTGCCTCGGCGGAACAGACCTGAGGAAGGTGGACACCGTGAGTCAGAACTCTGAGATCTTCAAGCTCCAGACGAATATGCAGCAGCAGCAGCAGTGGGAACTGCCAGGAGGCTAACAGAACACAGAAAGAGTTCCACTGAGGTTGAGGAGAGCATAAAACTTTCGGGCAGAAAATACATAGCGACTGACACAGAGCGGCAAGAAATTCGAGGCCGAGAGTAGGAATGGTAGCTCAAACACAGGGAGCCTTCCACTATGTAATCAGCAGTGCATTAGAAAATCAATGTCCCTCACACTCTGCAATGTGACGTTCCCTGCCAGCCTCTCCTCCCATACAGAAATACAGGGGCCTGGAAACTAGAGTCAGAAAAAGTCAGGTCACCCTGGGTGCGTTCAGATGGCCGGTCCACGCGAGCAGGGGCCTTGTCCCTTCCAAGACAGACCTTGGTGATTTCTCCCCACAGAACCACTTTCTTTCCCCTACTGCTAGGTTTCTCCATATATCAACAGATGTAAATAAATTCATTAAAATAATACAGTTACTCAAGTAATTATTTTGGCAAAATGCTATATTTCTTTGAATTTAGGTTGTCTAAGCCAGCTTTTCCAGCAAACTGTTCAATCAGTCATGTAACTCACATAAACACTCAGACTGGCTCCAGCAAAGACAGATAGGTAGTTGCCATTTTCTCTCTTTTAAAAAAATATTTATTGGGCCGGCACTGTGGCACAGCGGGTTAAAGCCCTGGCATGAAGCACCGGCATCCCATATGGGTGCCGGTTGGAGTCCCAGCTGCTCCTCTTCCAATCCAGCTCTCTGCTATGGCCTGGGAAAGCAGTGGAAGACGGCCCAAATCCTTGGGCCCCTGCACCCACATGGGAGACCTGGAAGAAACTCCTGGTTCCTGCCTTTGGATCAGCACAGCTCCAGCCATTGTGGCTATCTGGGAAGTGAACCAGCGGATGGAAGACCTCTCTCTCTGTCTCTACCTCTCTCTGTAACTTTGTCCTTCAAATAAATAAAATAAATCCTTAAAAAATATTTATTTATCTGAAAGTAAGAGTTACAGAGAGAGCGGGAGAGACAGGGAGAGATCTTCCATCTTCTGGTTCACTCCCCAGATGGCTGCAATGGCCAGGGCTGGGCCAGGCTGAAGCCAAGAGCAAGGAGCTCCTCCAGGTTTCCCACGTGGATGGTAGGAGCCCATTCTTTGATGCTTTTCCCATTCTGCAAAGAAGAAAACAGTAAACACCAAATTAGCAGAATGATAAAAGTAATAAATATCTGAACAAAAAATTAAACAGAATAAAATACTAGAAAAAGTGTTGATCTGCGCAAGGTTCTTTTGTCAAAAATGAAGAGAAATTGAAAAGCTCTTAGCTGGTCTAAGAAAAAAAGATGACTGAAGTGAAATAAGAAAAAAAAACAGGAGAGACGTTAACATAGATTTCTCCAAAATTAAAATGATTATAAGATGCTACTGTGCACACTTCTATATCAGCAAATTAGATCAGCTGAAGGAAACACTGAAATTCCTAGAAATGTACAGTCTACCCAGACTGAATCAAGCAGAAATAGACAGTTGGCACACAGAGGAAGGTATTGGAGTAATAACTAAACATCATCTAGCAAGCGTGAAAAAGTCCAGGTACAGAGGGCTTCAGATTTGGATTCTAAAAAACAGTCAAATGAGAATTCGCACCGTCCTTCTTAAACTCTTATGAGAAGCAGAAGTAGGAGGAATATTTCCAAACTTATTCTGTTAGGCTAACAGCACCCTGATACCAGCACTACCCAAAGATGTCACAAAAAAACTACAGGTCAATGTGCCAGGTAAACAAAGTTGTAAAAACCCTTAATAAAATACTGGCAAATCAAGTTCAACAACTCATTAAAGTGATCAGACACCAAGGCCAAATGCAACTTTTCTTGGAATGCAAGGTAGCCTCATCATGTACAAATCAACAGTGTGACCCACAGCATTAACAGAATGAATTCAAAGCTACGTGGTACTTTCCATACATGCAGAAAAGGCATTCAACACAGCGCAGCCTACTTTCATGATAAAAACCCTCACCAAAATGAATAGAAGAAATTTATTCAACACAGTTGTTTGTGACAACTTAGAGGAAGCTGTGTGGTTGGTGTGCCATGTGTGAGAAGTTAGATGCAGAGAAAGTCACATGTGATCACTTACATGTGGAATCTACAAAATTCCAGTATATTGCAATAGATGAGGAGGATGGGGAGGTGTCGCTCAGAGTATAAAGCTTCAGTTGTGAAAGGTAAACACATCTAGATACTTAATGCACAGAATGATGACAACAGCTAGTCATATTTTAGTGTAATCTGGATTTTTTTAACTTTTATTTAATGAATATAATTTCCAAAGTACGACTTATAGATTACAATGGCTTCCCCCCCATACCGTCCCTCCCACCCACAACCCTCCCCTTTCCCACTCCCTCTCCCCTTCCATTCACATCAAGACTCATTTTCGATTATCTTAATATACAGAAGATCAGGTTAGTATACATTAAGTAAGGATTTCAACAGTTTGCTCCCACACAGAAACATAAAGTGAAAAATAATAGATGATTTTTTTTAAATGATGATGAAATCAGATCAGACCTACTGTCATGTTTAATCCCAGTGAGAGTCAAGTTGGGAATTGATAATTTCTTTTTTTTTTTTTTTTTACAGAGGATCAGTTTAGCATGCATTAAGTAAAGATTTCAACAGTTTGCACCCGCATAGAAACACAAAGTGAAATATATTGTTTGAGTACTCGTTATAGCATTAAATCTCAATGTACAGCACATTAAGGACAGAGATCCTACATGAGGAGTAAGTGCACAGTGACTCCTGTTGTTGACTTTACCAATCGACACTCCTGTCTATGGCATCAGTAATCTCCCTATGCTCCAGTCATGAGTTTCCAAGGCTATGGAAGCCCTCTGAGTTCTCCGACTCTTATCTTGTTTAGACAAGGTCATAGTCAAAGTGGAGGCTCTCTCCTCCCTTCAGAGAAAGGTACCTCCTTCTTTGAAGACCTGTTCTTTCCACTGGGATCTCACTCACAGAGATCTTTTGCCAGAGTGTCTTGGCTTTCCATGCCTGAAATACTCTCATGGGCTTTTCAGCCAGATCCGAATGCCTTTAGGGCTGATTCTGAGGCCAGAGTGCTATTTAGGACATCTGCCATTCTATGAGTCTGCTGAGTATCTCACTTCCCATGTTGGATCACTCTCCCCTTTATTTATTCTATCGGTTAGTGTTAGCAGGTACTAGACTTGTTTATGTGCTCCCTTTGACTCTTAGTCCTTTCATTATGATCAATTGTGAACTGAAATTGATCACTTGGACTAGTGAGATGGCATTGATACATGCCACCTTGATGGGATTGAATTGGAATCCCCTGGTATGTTTCTAACTCTACCATTTGGGGCAAGTCAGCTTGAGCATGTCCCAAATTATACATCTCTTCTCTCTCTTATTCCCACTCTTATGTTTACAGGGAGTAATCTGGATATTTGTCAAGATTTGGTACTCTCACAAAAAAGGGATACATATTTGAACACAAGCACTTGTTCATTGTTTACCTCTAGCAGTCATTATGCTATATACACTACATACATGCATATCAAAGTATCTTATTTTATATGTGAATTATACACAATAAACTAAAAAAGTGAAAAATAAATTTAGTGTCTTATAGATAGAAACTATATGCTTGGATCTTGGTTTTCAATCCACTCAGACATTCCGTATCTTTTAAAAATGCATTTATTTATGTATTTGCATATTTTGAGAGAGAAAGCACAAGCGCAAGCACTGCCCTCTGCTTGTGCAGTCCCCAAATGTCCACCCCAACCAGGGCCAGGTCTGGCTGAAGCCCGGAGTGGAAAACTCAACCCCAGGATCCCAGGTGAGTGGCAGGGGCGCAAGTGTTTGAGCTGTCCCTGCATTGACCGGAACCTGGAATCACGAGTGGAGTCAGGCATGGGTTCAAGTGCTCCCATGTGGAATGTGGCTGTCCGTGTGAATCCACATTTCATTACCGTCACTAAAACGCGCGAGAGGAGTTTGTTAGGAAAGAAAGCTTTATCTCAGCTTCCCATTTGGAGGATGTGGTTCAGAACTGGGTAGCCCACGCCTGGTGTCTGGTGGAGCCCAGTCTCGGTGTGTGTGGGGGGAAAATGATCGCCTGGTGAGCCAGGAAGGGAGAGAAAGCAGTTAGGCAGAATTTGCACTCAAATAGTCTGCTTCCAGAACTGCGCTCCCAGTGACCTACGGCCTCCTGCTGGCGCCACCTCCTGGCCATCCTCAATCTTTCAATCATTAACATGAAGACGTCAGAGTTGAAGCATCTACTGAAATGTCACTTTAATAAAGAATTCATAGTTGTTGTTCAGGTATAAAACAAGTTGCTTTCCAGTCCTCTTTCTGAACTTCTCACCTTGTCACTTGATAACACAGCACAATCTGATTATATGTACAACATATGGTCCTCAGCGTAAAGATGACAGGCCTTATGATTTTCAACTTTACATTAGTGCAAAAACAATGCACATTCACAAGGAACCAGACTTAAACTTTTGAGTTTTGCCCTTCTCCAGGGCACATATAACTGGACCTTATAAATTATATTTTAAAGGAACAACAATATATTGAACACTTATTCTATTTTTTAACCATTTTAATTGAAGACATCATTATTTTGAGTGAACCATAGTCGGTACGAATTCCAATTTCAAATTTACTCTTTTGACTTAAAAATGTGTTTAATTTATTCAGCTGACAAGAGAGAATGAGAGATCTTCCACCTTTTTTTTTTCTCTCTCAAATGCTCACAATAAATGAGGCCAGGCCAGGCAATACTGGGCATCAGGAATTCCATCCAGGCCTCCTCCGTTAGTGGGAGGAGGCAACATATTGGGCCATCACCTGCTGCCTGCCAGGGTTTGCTGGACGTGGGAGCAGAACTGTTACTCAAACTCAAGCAATCTGATTTGGAATGTAGGCAACCCAATGCAGTATCTTAATTACCACACCAGTTTCCAACCCCACCATTACTGGTGTTTTATCATAACATTTTAAATGATCCAACTAAATGGTCTTGATAACTTTTATGTAATGTTTCCATCAATTTAACTTCAGCATAACATTGAGAATTAGGAAACCCCACCCAATTTCTCACAAATGTCTTCTTGAGATCTAAAGATTTTTCAGATAATTGTGTTGATGCCTGTAAACATATCCAAGTTTCTTTTGATTTACTCAAATCTTGTTTAATGCAGCACCCAGAAATGTTTCCTCTGCAAGCACCATGAAACGGCAGCCACTGTGTGCATAGAAGATGCTGTCAGCAGAAAGTAGGGTAAACGCTGTGTTTGTAACCCCACTCAGCCCACTGCGGGCTGATGATTTTATGCAAGTTTATGTTGTGGGCCCTCACAACATAAGAGAATTCTTTCTCTTGGGAGAGTGAGGGTGGGGAGGTAATTAGCTTCCCATGGCTGCCCCCACTCGTGAGTTCCAATCACTGTGAAGAGGTTCCCCGTGAGATGAGCTGAGATGATGCAATCCCCAGAAGAATCAAGTCCCCACACTCACACACCTTTGGATTTAGATTGCTTTGGTTAGTATTTATTTCCTGGTGACACATGAGACAGTTATACCGGAAAATATTCCTACTGAAAGACCTATTTCTTTAGCTTAAGCATTCCATTTGTGATCCAGTACAAGGTG
Source organism: Oryctolagus cuniculus (assembly GCF_051225735.1). NCBI lineage: Eukaryota > Metazoa > Chordata > Mammalia > Lagomorpha > Leporidae > Oryctolagus > Oryctolagus cuniculus. Next base: position 1,297,861 of record NC_142872.1, on the reverse strand, counting down.
CTAAGTGTATCTGGTGGGTTTCCTGGTCTTTGTGAGACACCAATTAATCACCTTGAGGGTAAGTAAGTAGCTATAAAATGGATGTTTCTAAACACATAATTTAAAATATGTAACTATGGAAGATTTCATCACTTAAATTTCAGACACACATCCTTGGGTGGGCGTCAGAGGCTTGGGGCTGTTTTTGAGATCTTACAGGTGTGATGGTTCTGTTGTGTGAACAAAGATTCTTCCTCGTGTGGCTGCATCTACGAGGACTCCAGTGAACATCATTTTAATTGCATCACCACAGTGTCAGTGAGGGATCAAAACTTGTTTCTGGTTTTCTATTTAGCGTATTGTCTTTTTATGTCTTCATTAAAACTGGGCAATTTTCTCCAAGTAGTGATAAGGTAGTAGAATCTTATCAGCTTCAAAGTTAAGGTGGCTATGAAAGTCTAATTGTGAATCATAAAACAATCATTTGCAGAAAGTAAACTTTGTTTGAATTTCTCCGACCAAATGTACATTATTCTATTTTAAATAAACACTTTATGAAAGCAAGCTATTACAAAATTCTCTTCTCCTAATATATTTTGCATTTGTTGCTTGTTGCCTTTCTAGGTCCTTGTTGAGATCCAGTCCTATTGAAATACTCACTGCCACTCCACAGTTTCTCTGTTGTACTCTTACATTAATTAGATTCTATCTTCCATATTCATCATTCATCATTCAACATATGAAGCACAGTATAGTGCTTAGAAATCCAATGGGCACATGAATCAACCATTTCAAGTTTTCTTATTGTCTGGATGGATTTTTTCATACTGTGTGAGGTATCACCTCCATTTTAAGTTAACAAAAATGAATATTTTTACTTAAAAGAAAATTCCCAGGTTATATAAACTTTGAAATTAAATCTAGTACTTTGAAAGACCCAATGAAATGCAAAGCGATAGGGAAGTACAAAGGAAAGAAGGAAGGAAGGGGGGTGGGAGGGATAGAGGGAGGAAGGAAGGAAGAAGAGAGGGAAGAAAAAGAGAGAGAGAGGAAGGGAGAGGAAGGGAGGAAAGAGAAGTGAAGGAGAGAGAGGGAGAGGAGGAAGGAAGCAAATAACCAGCCCTAAGGATTTGGGGTGCATAATGAGGATAAACAGGAAAAATGCAAATGCTGGCAGCCTTAACTGTGCTCCATCTACTACCCTGAAGAAGCTCAGAGGTCAACAGTGTTTTCTGAGGGTGGGCTCATCATCCGATCACCTGATCATCTCATCGTGCTGGGGTGGGGGTGACGTGAGGGCCCACAACATAAACTTGCATAAAATCAGCAGCCCACAGTGGGCTGAGTGGGGTTACAAACACAGCGTTTACCCTACTTTCTGCTGACAGCATCTTCTGTGCACACAGTGGCTGCCGTTTCGTGGTGCTTGCAGAGGAAACATTTCTGGGTGCTGCAGCACAGGCCGTCCATGTTCACACTCTTCTAGTGGCTACAGGAGGAGGATGACAGTGATGGCTCTGATACAGTAAACGCCATAACGTGAACAGGCTCTGGCTCCTGGGAGTGAGAAGGGCTGTAAAGGAAAGATACGTCGATTACTCAGTCACCTGTTTGCCAAAAGGCACCATTCACTCTTGAGAATGTGCTTTGTGGTACCACAAAGACCATTTAATTTTCTCGGTTAGATCTGGAGCTAGTCAATTTGCCTGTTACCCTAAGAAAAATGCAATTTAATAGTATTGCTTCATTCATTTAAAACTTAACAATTTAAAAGTGCATATTGCCCTTTCACATATTTCATGTAAGGAAAATATGAAATAGATTGTCCATCATCTCAATTTTGTTAGTAACAAAGCAGAGGCTCAGAATGCGTGATTTCATCCAAAGACACAAGCTTAGCTGGTAAGTACAGGGAACGGAAGACAGATGTTTTGTGATTCTACACTCCAGCTCCCTCCACAAACATGTAATTACCTATGTATTTAATCATGTCTGATTTCTGTGAACGAATAAATAAGAATAGGATAAAAATTTGATGTTTGGAGTGCATACTAGTTACAGAGAGAAGACGTTTAGAAATAAGTGAGGCATTACCCACAGGAATGGAAGGGGCAAGGCAGCAGACATATCAAGGGCCATTGTAACCATGGTGACACACCACTATAGAATATGAAGGTTGGTGTTACAGGGACTGGAGTGGTCAGTTGGCGGTGGGTCTAGAAGCTTTGCTTACACCTTGGGAAGATTCTGGCAGATTTTGGGCAAATAATGAGTGGGAAAAGGTGGAAGATCCAGATGGAAAGACATGTGAGAAAAGGCATGTTTATGTCAAGATTTGTCATTCATCCCAAACATGAGATTTGTAGCACGAAATGTTAACATAAAAATAGTATTTGCATTACATGAACTATGGTTTATTTTAATTCTAGTTTACTAAAAATAGCAATATCCAGAAGAAAAACCTGTTGGATGTGAACTAAAAACCACCTCACTAATTTTTTTCTGATGTCCAGGTAATCAGCCATGTTGCATGATGTTGGTAAATCCTATAGCTGTTATTTTATTTTTGTTTTCTGGTTATACTATTTATCCTGATGATAGATAGTCATCAACTTCCTCTGCTATTTAGTTTCTTTCTTTCTTTCTTTCTTTCTTTCTTTCTTTCTTTCTTTCTTTCTTTCTTTCTCTTTTTTGGTAGGAGGGTTGTCTGTGTTAATCATCCAGTGTATGGTGTTCCATATTTAAAAGCAAACACAGGTCATGGAATAAATTGTTGATGAAGATTTAACATGAAAATATGTTTTTTAATTCAGCATTCCACACAAACTACTCTCCTCCCCACCTTGCAAACCATCAGAACATAATTTATAATGTGATACTTACAATGTATGAAATTCCAGAAAACAGAGGGCAACATTAAGTCAGAAAGTGGGCAAAATTATCTAGGAAACAGCAGTGTGCCTTACTGTGCTAAATGATGGGCTGACAAATGATAATACATCTTTGTCAAACTCTGACTTCCACAAAGTAAAGCTTTGCTTTACCACTAAGAGAAGGATTAAGAGTGTTTCTTAAAGCAATGTGAGATGGAGGAGTTTAGAGCTCGACCTGGGCAGTGGGGCTGCAGTGTGTCTGAGGAGCCTGGCCTGGGCAGCGGCACCAGACATGCTGGAGGAAGGCCTGTCTTGTTTTGCAGTGGGGCTCTAACTGTCCTCAGGTTGCAGCACATGGAGGACTTCCAATGGGAGCACCTCTTGTGGGGCCCATGCCTCCTTTCTTCATCACCAAGGGTAAAATTCCACAGGATTGTTCTTGAGGTGGGGTGAATGGCCCAAAGAATGAGTGACATCTGTGGAGAAACTGAGTGTGAAACACTCGTGATATAGAGAAACCTGTAATTATCTGAAGTCAGAGGAACATCTACAAAACACCAGCTCCACGGAGGAGAATCAGTTCTGCCTACCCACACATGTGTCCATAGCGAGGTCACCATGCCCAGTGCTAACAGAGCTCTGCTTTATTCTAGAGTCCGAGGTGTGAAGCCACGGAAGCCAATCTGATCAGGAGTGTTCCACCAGCAGCCATGGCCAACAGTGCTGGTGGGCATGAGTAAGAGACCCCTTCATTCAACCCCATCTTCAAAATACATTAAACATCAGTCTTTCACATTTTAGAGTATGAATCCAAACAAGACAAGCGACATTTGGTCAAGTCAAATCTGTAGTCACAACTTTTTCCAAATATTGTGGTATCAGCAATGCTGGTTTTAAAGGGTTAGCCTTCAAACAGTCCCATACGATTTGGAAAACAGTTTCCATACTGACGTGCTTTTTCTTTTGGAGCTGCGCGGCGTTCCCAAGGATGCCATGTTTGGAGAATTGCACCGGCACAGAATTCGTGCTCCTGGGCCTGCTGCAGTACAGCCCCGCCCACTTCTGTCTCCTTGCCCTCATCACTGTGATGTTCTTTGTCACACTGACTGGAAACAGCCTCCTGATTCTGCTGATCCTGGTGGACCCGCAGCTCCACACCCCCATGTACCTGTTCTGTTGGCAGCTCTCTCTCATCGACATCCTCTTCACACTCGCCATCATCCCCAAGACGGTGTCTGACTACCTGCTGCACAGGATGCTCATTTCTGCTGCTGGCTGTGGCACGCAAATCTTCCTGGGGTTGGCGTTAGGTGGAACTGAGTGTCTCCTCTTGGGCCTCATGGCCTACGACCGATACATTGCCATCTGCAAACCTCTTCACTACCCGCTCCTCATGAACTGGGCCCTCTGCAGGCAGGTGACAGCCAGCTCATGGGCGAGTGGAGCTGTCAATGCCTTGATTCACACCGTTTACACCATGAGACTCCCCTTCTGTGGGCCCAGAGAGATCCATCATTTCTACTGCGAACTTCCTGGTGTCCTGCGTCTCTCCTGTGAGGACACCTCTGCCTATGAGATGGGTGTGTTGATCAGCACCACGGTTCTGCTCCTTATCCCTTTCTCAGCCATCCTCGCCTCCTACTCACTCATCCTGATCACCATCATCCAAATGACTTCTGCCGAGGGCCGGAAGAAAGCTTTCTCCACCTGCTCGTCCCACTTGATGGTGGTCAGCCTGTATTACAGTGCCATCATTTTCATGTATATGAGGCCAATCTCTTCCCACACTTCAGGCCAAGACAAGGTAGCATCTGTCTTCTACACCATTCTGACTCCCATGCTCAATCCCATGATCTACAGTCTTCGAAACAGGGATGTGATGGGGGCCCTGGGAAGAATCCTAGGGGAGTGCTTGTCATGTATGAAAGCGCAGATGTGAAGAGCCGGGGTGGGGGATCCCAAGGTTACAGAAGGTGTCCACCAGGTGTTTCTTTGTGACCTTTCTTGACCTAACCACGCACCCATATCTACCTCTCCATCCATGTTGAGTGACATCTTTTCACTTGGAAGCAAAGTGTGCTCTGTCTCAGGACAAAGGCACAAAATTAAAAAAAAAAGAGAGAGAGAGAGAAGAAAATTTACTTTCATTGCAACCCTTTTAAAACTACATACCAAGGGACTGATGCTGTGGCATAGTAGGTTAAGCCTCCACCTATGACTCTGGCATCCCATATGGGTGACAGTTGTAGTCCTGGCTGCTCCACTTCCAATCCAGCTCCCTGCTAATGGCCTGGGAGAGCAGTGGGAGGATGGCCCAGGTGCTTGGGCCCCCATGCCTACATGGAGGACCCAAAGGAGGCTCCTGGCTTCAGATCGGCCCAGATCCAGCCATTGTAGTCATTTGGGAGTACACCAGCAGATGGAGCACCTCTCTCTCTCTCCCCCTCCCTGTCTGTAGCTGTCCCTCTCAAATAAATAATTTTTAAAAGAAAATTATAGGGGCCGGCACTGTGGCATAGCAGATAAAGAGCCGCCTGCAATGCTGGCATCCCATATGGGGACCTCCCAGCTCTCTGCTATGCCTGGGAAAGCATCAGAAGATGGCCCAAGTCCTTGGGCCCCTGCACCCATGTGGGAGACCCAGAAGAAGCTCCCAGCTCCTGGCTTCAGATTGGCCCAGCTCCAGCCATTGTGGCCAATTGGGGAGTGAACCAGAGGATGGAAGACCTCTCTCTCTCTCTCTCTGCTTCTCCTTCTCTCTTTCTCTCTGTAACTCTGACTTTCAAATACATAAATAAATCTTTTTAAAAAAGAAAGAAAACTACATACTCGATACCATTTTGTTAATAGTAACTACTTGCACTGACTTGGTGTTATATAAAGCATTTGTATCAAAGGCAAGGCTTCACAGACACCGGATTGCCCATATTTCCATGAGATTTTAGTAACAGCCATGTGATTAGCTCTGGGCAGTGAACGCTGGGACAGAGCAAGAGGCATCATTTCCTGTCTCCTCTGTCTTTTCAAACAGTGGAGCCCCTGGAACTCGTGGGGCAGAGGAGGGGCAGACCCAGTGGCATCAGAGTGTGGCTCTGTATGCCAACACCGCCTATTGCCATGGTTAATGCCAGGTGCCCTCACTAGCATGGCCAAGTACACTAGCAGGCTTTTTCTGATGCTCCTTAGGCTCAAGGGGCCACACAGAGCCAAGTTCTGCGGCAAGCACACGCCCTTGTTAACGATTTTGATGATTCCTCTGTACATGTGGAAGCCAACGTTCATGTTTAGAAATATAAAAAACTAGACCAAATCAACACATTTCTAAACTTTCTGGGGCTTCCCAAGACAACAGGAATTTTCCCTGTAGTTAAATACTGGCAGATTATTTGTCTAGACTTCCCTTCATGCCTCGGAGCCGGTGTTTACCAGTGCTGCAAGATTGTCTGTGGTTTCATCTGCCACGGCTGTGTGTTGTGTTGAGGACTTCGCTGGCTTGGTGCCTGTGTTGGGATTTTCCAGGTCTTTGGATTCTGTTCACTTTTATTTCATTCACACTTTGCTTTCTGAAAGGGACCACTATGAATTAGTTTACTGTTTCTCAGTAATTGAATCATCTAATCTCAAAACACTCCACTTTGACTCACAGAATGAAAATGAAGTAGCAAGCTTGCCCCTGCCAGGTGTCTGAAGGCCATCTGGAGGTGTGGTGGGTCGGCACGGGGTGCACACTCGGCCTGTGAGAACTCCTCTGCCCTCCTCTTCTTCCTTCTCCCTGAGACCCAGCAAGGACACGCATGGCTGGAGCGTGCAGATCTCAGGATGGGGACTCTTTGTGGTCTCAGAGCCACCTGGGCAAAGTTATCTAAATAGGAGCATGGGGCCCACTACATGCATAAATTAATGGAAAGGCATCCTAAGTTCATGGATTGGAACACTCACTGTTGTTCAAATGACAACACTACTCAAAATCATTTACAAATTCGATACAATCTGTATAAAAATCTCAATGCTACTTTTTACAGAAATAGAAAATGATATCTTGAAATTAATTTTAAATCTCAATCAAAGCATTAAAGCAAGTTTACAATGATTAAAGTAGGACAGTTTATCCTCCCTGATTTCAAAACTAACTGCAAAGCAACAGTCAAAAATACTCATTGCACTGACTTTAGCAATGATTTCTTGGATTATATCAAAGTCACAGGTCATGAAAGACAAATAGTTAACTTGTAATCCATAAAAATTAAAAATGTTTGTACCTCAAAGAACGCTTTCAACAGATTGAAAAGATGACACATGCAATTGGAGAAAATATTTGTAATTAATACGGACAACATACAAATATCCAAACTATATAAGTAACTCTACCTTAGTACCAACAATGGTCAAAAAGATTTAAATGGGCAGAGGATTTAATTACAGATTTTTCCAAAGAATATACACAGTGGGGCTGGCGCTGTGCCGCAGCAGGTTAATCCTCCGCCTGCATTGCCATCATCCCATATGGGCACTGGTTCTAGTCATGGCTGCTCCTCTTCCGACCAGCTCTCTGCTATGGTCTGGGAAAGCAGTGGAAGATGGCCCAAGTCCTTGGGCCCCTGAACTCTCACGGGAGACCCAGAAGAATCTTCTAACTCCTGGCTTTGGATCAGCACAGCTCCGGCCACCACAGCCTTTGTGGAGTGAACCACAGATGGAAGACCTTTTTATCTGTCTCTCTGTCTCTCACTGTCTGTAACTCTGCCTCTCAAATAAATAAAATCTTTTTAAAAATATACACAGTGGACAAGTTCATGATAAGATGGTCAATTTATGAGCAATTAGGGAAATGCAAATGAAAGCCACAATGAGATAAACCCTCATCCCTTTAGGAAACCTATTATCAAAAAAAAAAAAAAAGAGGAGACAATGAGTGCTGGCACAGGTGACAGGACTTGGACAAATCGGGGTCCTTGTGCATTGTTGATGGGGATTTTAAATGATAGCCACTGTGAAAAACAGCATGGTGTGTCCTCAAAGTGTTAAAACAGAGCTAGTCTATGGCCAGAAATTCTACTTCTGGGTGTAAATGAGACTTGAAAGCCAGTGCTCAAACATACTGTAAACACAGTTCATAGCACTGTGACCCACGGTAGCCCAAGTGTGGACAGGATCCAAGTGCCAGAGGACAACTGGAGAGCATGTGACGAGTCAGTGCTGTGGAGCATTCTGTGGCCGCGTGCTGCCACACAGGCCAGACTGGAGAGCACGTTCCCAAGTGAATGAGTCCTGTTTTGTGTGGAGGAGCGCTCAGAAGAGGTGGTTCCCACAGCTCGGACTGAGGAACAGGGAGCAGGACTGGGGCGGGGGCAGCAGGAGGCCCTGGTTCAGGGCGAGGGGGATGGTGCTGACCAGCACACAGAGGTATGCATCTAATGTCATGGAATAGAACAGCACACACAATTACTGTGCAAACTTATGTGATGTGTGTTTTACCACAGCAAAAAAGCTAGGGAATAGAAAGGTTAAACTGTACCAATAGGCACTTCTCCAAGAAAAACACACCAGTAATTCAATTACTGGAAACCATGGGAAAAATATAAGACCATTCAGGGCATTATCTGTAATAAAAAATGTATAATGTTTGATAGTTTCTAACTAGTATCTCCCAAAGTGATTAATGCTATCCTTTTATTACCTATTTTGAAACTTAAAAAATACTTTAATCGTTTACTAGTGATTTTTGACATAATGAGAATAGTACCTAATTCTTTAATTATTCCCCAACTCAATATTGTAAGAATTTCTGGGAATATATTTGTATTAAATTTATCACATTCACTTTAATGTACTAAACTGGCTAACCAATAAAATCACAGCTGACAAATAAATTAATATATGTAGACACATTCCTGCATGTAATTACTGAATTAAAATGTTACAATATATGACTCCATACAGTTTTGAGATATATTGGAAGACACAGAATAAATATATCAAATTCTCCATTGAGTTCACAGTTAATATGCCTAGGAAACATTTAAGGAAATTAGAAGAACTCAATCCGTGACCTTGGTCTTGTGTTATTACTGACTTATTCTCAGTGGACATTCCTGAGGGAACACACACACACACACACACACACACTCATCTCCACCTGAAAAGTGCTGCAGTAGTGGCTGCTGCGAGTCTTCGTGGGGAAACCTAAGATGTCAAGTACAGGGGTGAGAGGTGAGGACACACATGGGGCTGAAAAAAATATCCAGAGAAATTCAGCGAGAAAAATGACTGTTCGTATGACAGCAGGATGACTTCAGCTATCCAATCCTGTGAGTCTGAAAGTGCAGAGGTACAAAGAAGCATAGGCTAAATGCATTTTTATTTATTACGTAAAAGTTGGGATTTTTTGAAAGAGGTTAAGAGAAGTTTTATTAGAATTAATTAAGTATTGTTATTTACAATTTATTAAGTAGTAGATTAAGCAATTAACTTAACAAGAGAACTTGGAAAGAAAATTATATTTGACTGAGATGAACATAAAAGATAGGTGGATAGATAGATACTTTTCCCATCAAAATTGAAAAAGAAAATGGGCTACTCAAATACTTATAAACCCTTTAAAAAACAGGACACTCATTTTAAACCTAAAGCAAAGATTACTACACAACTCTTTAAAGAGTATCTTTTGGTTCCTTAATGCCCAGGGTGATATAACAACAAAACTGAAAACACAGCAAATGACAGACATTATCTAGACAATTTTTGACTAGTTTTACAGTGAATAAGATCAATGTCTGCACCAAATTATACTACATTCATTTTTTTTAAAAAACAGGCAGAGTGGATAGTGAGAGAGAGAGACAGAGAGAAAGGTCTTCTTTTTGCCATTGGTTCACCCTCCAATGGCCGCCACGGCTGGCGCGCTGCGGCCGGCGCACCGCGCTGATCCGATGGCAGGAGCCAGGAGCCAGGTGCTTCTCCTGGTCTCCCATGGGGTGCAGGGCCCTAGCACTTGGGCCATCCTCCACTGCCTTCCCGGACCACAGCAGAGAGCTGGCCTGGAAGAGGGGCAACTGGGGAAGAATCCGGTGCCCCGACCGGGACTAGAACCCGGTGTGCCGGCGCCACTAGGTGGAGGATTAGCCTATTGAGCCACGGCACCAGCCAAATTATACTACATTCTTAAAACATCGTCCATTTACACATAATAATGAAAATGAGTGAGGATATGTGCTAAAATATTCATGAACTCTAATGGTATTTCAAAATGTGAAAGAATTTATTTAGCCTTAAATGCATGCAAAATACTGAAAGAAAGAATAAAGTTTGGGAGGCAGATGCTGTGCACCATGTCCAGACCTGAGACAGACCCCTGGGCAAGTCACAGTCACCTTCAGATGGGCCGGGGTCGTGGATGATGTCCCCAGGAGTGGGCGCCTCCGTGTCAGTGCAGGGCATGGGAAGACAGGTGCCTGTATCTTTGGTGGATTGCCGTCTGCACTAAAATCATTCCAAACCACAACGATCTGTGCAAGGAAATGCGTATATAACCTGTGTGGCTGTGGTGATGTTCAGAAGCAGATCCGAGCTGGAGTCTGGGTAGGAATGGCTGAGTTTGTACAACAGGAAGAGGTTCAGGAGCTAACCTGTAAAGACACTCCCTGATTAAATGGAGCTGGGTTCTGAGGCGGGTTGGGTCCTAGCAGATGAGGATTTCTATGGTTCCTGTGAAGAGGTTGGAAGCTAAGGTATGAGAGCCCAAATCCTTGGCAGTGGTTGTGGAGGCTGCGACTCCTGCTTCTTCCCTGGAGTTTTGTAGCTTTTTGCTCTGCAGTGAGGGCACAGAAGAGAACAACTTTACATATCTAGAAATTGGCAATCAGAATTCACCATATATTTTTAAAATTATGAGTGAAATAATGCCCCCTGATTTTAAGAGAGGTTGACCCTGCCCTGTTGTGCCAGGAACACCCAAGAAAGGGATTTTATTTTTCAATGTGAGTGATAGGTGGCTGCAGACTTGAGGTAAGCCTTGGCATAAAAACATGGAAGAAAGATCACTCTTAGGGGTTATAAAAATATATTCAGATACGAGTCCATAATTTATTCATTTACATCAATTTCTATGCATATGCTTCTAGTATAAGATGTGATATTGATGACATTTCAATCTGCAGGGAAATAAAATACCCATATCATAATAAAGTCATTTGGAAATATATTATTCTCTAAATTCACAGAATACCATAAAGTCTTGTGGTCATGCACGTTTGCTTCCTCAAAGTTTATTTATGAGGTAGAAAATGGGATGCCTTTTTCAAACTATTCTGTTCTTTATAGAAAAGCTGAACTATTTCATGAATGAGGAAGTCAGCTAAAACAGTGAATTATAAATGGATTAGTGCTTCACGTGTAACTGTGGACTCTGCTTCCAGGGAAACCTGAACAAACGCTTCATGGAACACCACAATCACACGTGCCCTGATTTCATCCTCCTGGGCTTGTTCCCCCGCTCAGGGGCTGGGCTGCTCCTCTTCCTCCTGGCTGCTCTCGCTTTCCTCGTGGCCCTGCTGGGCAACCTGTGCATGGCCCTGCTCATCCTGCTGGATGCTCGTCTCCACTCCCCCATGTATCTCCTCCTCAGTCAGCTCGCCCTCACCGACCTCAGTTACAGCTCCACCATCGTCCCCAAGATGGCTGCAGACTTCCTGTCTGGGAACACGGCTATCTCCTGCACTGGGTGTGGCCTTCAGAGTTTCTTCTTCTTGACTTTAGGCGGTGCAGAAGCCCTGCTCCTGACATGCATGGCCTACGATCGCTACGTGGCCATCTGCTGCCCTCTCCACTACGCCGTCCGCATGAACAGGAGAGTGTGTGCACTGATGGTGACAGCGTCCTGGATGATGGGCTCCCTCAACTCCTGTGCTCACACTGCCTATGCACTGCACATCCCCTACTGCCGGTCCCGGGCCATCGACCACTTCTTCTGCGACGTCCCAGCCATGCTGACCCTGGCCTGCGTGGACACCTGGGCCTACGAGTACACAGTGTTCGTGAGCACCGCCCTCTTCCTGGTGCTGCCTTTCCTCGGCATCGTGTGCTCCTACGGCCGGGTCCTCCTTGCCGTCTCCCGCATGCACGCAGGGGCAGGGCGGAAGAAGGCCTACTCGACCTGCAGCACCCACCTCACCGTGGTCACGTTCTACTATGCACCTTTTGCTTACACCTATCTACGCCCAAAGTCCTTTCGTTCCCCGGCAGAGGACAAGGCCCTGGCTGTCTTCTACACCATCCTCACCCCCATGCTCAACCCCATCATCTACAGCCTCAGGAACAAGGAAGTGACAGGGGCCTTGAGAAGGGCGACTCAGAGAATCTGCCCTGTGAACGTGTAGACCAGGTTCTCGTCCGAGGTTCCCAGGACTGAGTGCAGAGTCTTTCAGAAGTGTGTGTGTATGGAAGCTGTTATTTCCCACCTAGAGTGGAAGGACTAACAACCACATGGAGAAAAAAATACCACTCACCTGGACAAAACAGCCCTATACATGCGTGTCTGCCTCCAGACTTAGCCTTCATCTTCATGGAGTTTTTGTCTGTTGATATCAAATGTATTTATTTACCACTGATACTCCTAAGTTGTCAATGAAGGTTATTTCTTGCCCTGTAGAAATGATAATAGAAATTGCCTAACAGAAGGGGTATTCAGCATCATTTCTGCCTTCCATTTCTTTTCTGATAATTTTCCATTTTGATTTTTAGTAAATCTAAAACAGACTGATGGCTGTTTTCTGAATGACTAAATCTAATTGAAATCATTAAATTCATTGTTTCTTTCCTTGTAGTCATTTAGCTTTCCTGGACCAGTTCCTCCTACCTTCAGTGTAGGCAACTTTTCCTTTTCGCAATTCAGTAGAGTTTGCCAAGATTCTGGAGTTCTTATGCTCTCATGGCTGGGAGAGGACGTGGCTTTGCTTTGTGTGGGGTCATGGATCTTAGTGCTTCGAAGTCTGGTCTGCTCTAGTCAACAACC